>NW_026526732.1:62153500-63451000 GCF_024362965.1 Panthera pardus | reverse complement strand
AACCTTTCTAGATAATTGTGTGGAATGATGGGATGAGAAGGCGCTGGGAGCTAGTGGAGTTTAAATTCGGTGTGTGGCAACAGGTGAGATTTAGATGAGCAGAGGACTAGGGAATAATTTATATAAATTGTGTGTGTGTGTGTGTGTGTGTGTGTGTGTGTGTGTGTGTGTGGTTGCATTAACTATTTTCTTCTATGTTTCATGACCCTGTTATATGCTCATTTTTGTGGGCCACAGTTTACTCCCACCAATGAAATTCCACGAAGTTAAATTTTAAAAAATTTGCTTTTATTCTAATTTGATCTTACTCCACTTTTTTGGGGCCCTACTGATGATTTCCAAATAGGACTAGTTATTTGGCTCCCTGAATTAGAACAGCTATCTTCCCCAAACAGCATCAATAGAACAAGTATTCACAAGAGCCTAAAAACTAAAAAGTGTGAGATTTTTTTTCTTCCCTTTTCCTTTCTTTTTCCTTCCATCCTTTGTCAATTAAGGCATCATATACTTGTTGAACACCCACTATGTCCCATTTGGGTGTTTGGGCATTTGGCCGTGGAGTTAGAACAGAGACTAGTCTGGGCATAATACATTCTTTCATGGAACTTGTAGACTAGTTGAGAAGCACAAGCTTTAAAACAATAATTGCTCACCTGAGGAAATTCACTGAAAGGGAAATCAGGATGATAATGAGAGCAGAAACTACAAGGAAACTATTCTGGCATGTTGTGTCAGGGAAGGCTCCCCTAAGGTAATGACTATAAAACTGAGACCTAAAGAGTGAAGAAGAGTTATCTAGGTGGAAGAGGAAGATGGAAGCAGCTCAGAGATGAAAAAAGTGAGAATAAAATAAATCCAATATGTAGGAGCTGAGAGAGCAAAGGAAGAGTGGGAGAATAGGCAGAAAATGTTTCATGAAAAATCTGCTTCCCTTCTTTTTAAAACAATTTTTTTTGATGTATTTATTTTTGAGAAAGAGACAGAGTGTGAGTAGGAAGGGGCAGAGAGAGAGAGAGACACAGAATCTGAAGCAGGATCCAGGTTCTGAGCTGTCAGTATAGAGCCTGACATGGGTCTCTAGCTCACGAACCGTGAGATCATGACTGAGGTGAAGTCAGATGTTTAACTGACTGAGCCACCCAAGTGCTCCAGAAAAATCTGCTTCCCTTCTAGTCAACACATATTTGTTGGGTGAGTACCAAGTGTCAAACAGTGTTCTAGTTTCTGAGAAATAGATCAGTGAACAAGTGAGCAAAATTCTTACTCTTGTGAAACTTGTATTCTTTCCTCTGTCAATAAATGACATATCACAGCTATGTTCTTTTATCTGTCAATAAATGAAGTGTAAAGTGTATTCTTCTTACCTAACATCTTTATATTTACTTTTTACTTATTTTTATTATTAAAAATCCACAATGCTATTTTATTTTTCTAATTTGATGACCATTAATATATTTTCTCCCCTCTTGTTGATTTGACTTGTATCTCCTATCTCTAAATTTCCGAGAGAAAATTGTAGCCACTGATGATATTCTAAGTAAGAGTTCATATGCTACCAAATAAATTATGTTATACTGTAATTAACTTTATAATACATTTTTTTTGCAGAAAATGCCAATAGAAACATTAATTATTTTCATATTAATCCATAATACAGAATGGGGAATTAATGGCAAATTCATTATCAAAAATCTAGAAGCAATATTCTTAGTGTGGTCAATATGTGTTACATGCATTGAAAAAAATGTTTTTAATGTGAAGGTCCATAGTAAAAAAAAGGACTAAGCTAAGAGCTGTATAAAGTAACTAAAAATGGAGTAAAGTTAAAAATTGATTGAAATGTTGATTTTTAAAAGTATGGAGTTTTCTGGGGCCCCTGGGTAGCTCAGTCAGTTAAACATCCCACTTCAGCTCAGCTCATGATCTCATGGTTCACGAGTTCAAGCCCCGCATAGGGATCTGTGCTAACAGCTCAGAGCCTGGAGACTGCTTTGGATTCTGTGTTTCCCTTTCTCTTTGCCCCTCCCCACTCGTGCTCCCTGTATCTCAAAAATAAATAAACACTAAAAAATAAATAAAAATAATGAAAGTATGGAGTTTTCTTATCACGACCACTTGCTTATCTGTATGGAATAAGGAACAGAAGAAAATAAAAAGTCCTAACCTGCAGAAACAGAGATCTAGGGAGGAATTTTCATAGCAGATATTATTGGTCCCAGTAATTGGTTGTCATAGGAAACTGTAGGAATCCCATTTTTGTGACAAAAGGGTGAAATTTTACTATATTGTCTCTAAGCAAATCTGTATTCCAGAAAGAAGAAAAAAATGTGACAATACAGGTAATAAAGAGTAAAAAAATCAAAGAGGCATCAATTTATTTGGTTCTAAGAGCAAGTCATGAAACAAAGTGTGGAAAAATTTTTTTAATGGAAATTTGAACTTTTTGAAGAAAATGTGACCACAATAACGTTTTCTTTGTTTCTCATAGAATTTTGATGTTTGTTTTAATTTTTTTCTTCCCTAACCCAGAAATAGGGCAGATGAGCAAGAGAGAACAAAGAAGGAAAGAAAAATTATATTGCAGTATCATTAACATTTACAATAATAAAGTTACAATGAACCATGCCTCTATAAACCTTTTATACAGAAGAAATATTTCTCTAACTGGTGTGGTTTGGGGCAAGTCCTGCTAAAGGCATAGAATTGGACCAGAAGACCTATGAAATCCTTAAAGCAACTCTGAATTTTCCAATTCACTGACTATAATCTTTTGGGAGCAGGATAATGGATACATTATTGTATTAAAGTTTATTTTTAACATCTAGGTGGGGAAGATAACAAATGTAGATGGACCTTGTAAAATCCAAACACGCTAATGTTTTTACTTGTACAAAGTTGATCAATACAGAGATGATGTTTCTGTCTCCTTAAAGTCAATCTGATGCCAGGCATTTAAAGGCATTCAGTTTTCATAGGATAATTGCAAACATTAATTTGTATATAATTTCAATAATTTGAATTCAATTGAAGAACTCATGCTATTTGGCTTAGTGTTTTGAAGTATATGTGATTATGACCTGAAAGGCAGATTAATAGCAGGATTATGGTTTTATAGATCATACAATTCATTATGCTCTCAGTAATCAATATCTGGCATCAGATACTACAACTTTACTGTATATGTTTCATTCATTTAGATGGACAGATCTATACTTTTGTTACTTTACTGTGCTGCATATATCATGAGCAAAAGGCCTTTTTGAAATCTTTAAAGCTATTAGGCTTTGTATTGCTTTGCAACTTAAGAACCTAGTATTTGGAAGTTTACAATGAGCCAATAACCTTTAGTTCTAAAGACCATAACTCAAAATATCATTAGAAATAATATTTTGTTATATTCAGCTATTATTTTCAGTATTTAATTTTCTTAGTCTCTTTTCATCATAGAAATACTACTAACAAAATAGCTTATTCTTAATTATTAAGACACATTATTGAAAGACACATTCTTAATATTCAGCTTTTTGCTGTATTCTGTGTAGTGAGAAAAATTAGAGAGCATTGGGGAGAAATGATTAGCTTTCAGTTATAAAACAGACCAATGCATTTGAGTCTGTGAGGTGACATTAAGACACTAAGAAAAGCCCCGTGAGTGATATGGTTGGCTTTGTTTGGTGTCAATGGCTGAACTGATAGCACCACGTTAGAGATAATATTTAATTTTGGAAAAGAAACTAACTCAGCATTATTGGATTAAGATCTAGCTCTTTGACATGAAAGTTATAACGACTTGTAAAAAAAAGCTAAAAGAAGAAATTTCTGCCTTGACAATTTTACTATATATAACCTAATGCTGGGGTTCCAAGGATAAATGAAATTTCGGAATATCTTATCAATTTCAGAACCACAGGATCCTTCCAAGTCCTAGAGTCTTTTCCAGTCTGAGGAGCTCCTTAAATTGCTGCCAGCTAACATTTTGTCCCATTGCTCAGTCAATGCCCCCTTCTCCCCTGCTTCCCTTTCAGGGAATTCTTGAAGCTACTTATAGCATCTTCTAGTTCTTCATCTTGTTCAAGATGGAGAACTCCTTCATCTCTGTGATGATCCCAGTGGAGAATAAAACCATTCCTACTCTCTCCCAAACAAAGCCAGTCTTCTAGGTGTGACAGAAGAAATGATTCAAACTCTCTAGCCAGGGACATGCATGAAGATCCAGTTCACTGGTTCATGTAAGACATATCCTCTGACACAGTCTACTGATGTTCGTGTCAACTAAACTTCTAGTGTACCATCTCCAAGACATTGTGTTAGTAAAAGGGCACATCTGCTAAAAACACCCAGCATATTTATATTTTCTCATGCAACATCTAGATTTGTGATTAGTAAAGCTCTTTTTCAAAGCTGTAGGCTTTTGAGGAAACTGTATATATAAACCCTGGGGCATTGTCATGCCTCTTCCATGCCCTTTCAAACACAATTATTCTTAGACTTGATATCCTTTGAATAACACTTACTAGAAGATAACATGATATACAATATTCGTATTGCTCTACAAATTAACCTGTGGTAGGTAGGGACTTTTTAAAATAATTTTTCCTCTAAAAGTGTACATTATAGAGTTCCTTCAAATGGTCGTACCCATTATTATTTTATCTGATAATTTAGATCATGTATATCTTTATAAAATATTTACTACTGCTTCTGTATACATAGAAGATAATAAGCATTCATGGATTGACTGAACTTATAGTGCACCTATGTTAGGGAATAAAAATAAAACTTTGGGATATTAATTATGAATTAAAGAATGCTATATCCTATTTATTATAGCAAAATGTCTTCAATTCTGCCTTATTCGAAGTCTACTATGGGTGTAAATGTAATTCAGTAAATCTTATACTTAACAAAGGAAATATAATTATCCCCATTTAACAGATGAATAACAGATGAAAAGACGTTAAACAATTTACTGAGGGTCAGACAGCAAAATAGTGCAAGACCCAATACTCAAATCACAAGATACCTACCTTTTGCCAGAATGCTATTATGCTTCCTGTTACAATTATTTTTATTTTTTTAAGTTTATTTATTTTGAGAGAGGGAGAGGGGGAGAGAGAGAGAGAGAGAGAGAAAGAGAGAGAGAGAGAAACGAGAGCAAGGATGGGGTAGAGAGAGAAGGAGAGAGAATCACAAGCCAGATCCATGTTGTCAGTGACGAGCTTGACATGGGGCTATGAGATCATGACCTGAGTTGAAACTGAGAATTAGACACTTAACCGACTGAGTCACCCAGGTGCCCCCTCCTGTTATATTTGAATAAATTTTATTTTATCATTACAGTTCAATTTAATCCATTCATCATTTATTGAGCCCCTACTTTGTGCCTGATACACAGTCCAAAGAAAACACAAAAGATTCAGGGATGTGAGACATTCAATTTAAAAATCCATTTCACAAATTTTGAAAACTATTTAAAATTCTCAGTTTTTTTAAATATAGCATTTGAATTTTTAAATATTTAATATCTCCAGAATTAATAAAACATCTAACTTTCTTCTGTAGCTTCTAGCCAAGGATTGACTCTTGGTTGGGGGTCTCTAGGTTGGATTTCATAAATTTCTAGTTTGCATAACTTGTTTATTGCCTTGGGTTGTGTGGGCATTGCCTTAAAATCAACCTCATGTCTTTTACATCATAGAACCTGTTAAGCCAAAGCCAGAGTCTATGTCTAGGGTAGGTTGTACTTTTAGATTTAGACATTATGCCTTTTATTTTCTCAGAGACAGTGCCAAGATATTCCATTATTATAGGGTTGCTTTAACTTATAATATTTTTGTCTGGTATTCTGAAATATTTCAGAAGGAGCATGTGATAACTTTTTTTTTCCTAATAAGATAAACCTTTCCAGTAAGATAATTTGAAAATTTATAACCCCTCTTTCACAATTCGTTTTTTCATTAACGTTATATTTTGTGGTCTACATATTGTGAGTTATCTATATCACCAGACCTAAGTTAGGGATTGCCATATTATGAGGCTGACAGTTGAAGAAATACAATAAAAAGAAATATCAGACAATAGGTTATCACTTTAGTCACATTAAATCATTGAAGACTGAAAATCAGCTAGTTAATGTCATTAGAAGTGATATGCCACAGGCATTCACATGTATTATTGAGATATATGTCAGTCGGAGATGTGTGTGTTATTATGGTTTTTGCAGTTGACTGTTCCAGGGTAGAGGAGAAACTAGCACCTGCAAAGATGATCTTGGGTTTTACAGTGATGTGTGAAATTAGAAAAAGGGTTGGAAGCATCCTGAATGAAGTCACATCAGAATAAGTCCTGGGTACATATGCAATAAAATCTTGAAGAGTGCTATTCTATATGTCAATCCAGGTAGATGCTGTACATCATCATCAGAGGAAGATCTAAAATTTAAACAGAATAATTCAGCAAATCCTTGATAATTACTTTCCAATCTGTTTTTGAATGCATTTTCTAGCAACATTCTTAATTGTTGATCTATTTTAGGTTGCTTTAATGATGAGAATGAAGCATGTGTAGTAAGGGTGGGCAGGGAAAATGTGCAAGAGGAGCAACCACTTGAATTAGGAATCAGAATGCAACCATGGCTTAGCAATTCTTTCTTAAAATAGAAGCATACATTAGTTTTAACTTGGCTCTGGCAGTAATGATTATCAATGAAATAGCCCTAAACAGTTTCTAAAACATATGTGCATTTACTGATGAGTTTTACACTAACAGTAGATCGATCGTGACTACAACTAGTCTCTCCAAAGACTTTTGGAAGGAAGTTCTTGAACAAATCTTTTTTTTTTTTTTTTTTTTTTTTTTTATCTAGCTTAAAGGTACGGTAGACTTTTTTTTCCCTCCCTCTTTATTCCTAGGTATTTTATTATTTTTGGTGCAACTGTAAGTGAGATTGTTTTCTTAATTTCTCTTCCTGCTGCTTCATTATTAGTACATAGAAAGCAACGTATTTCTTTTTTTTAATTAAAAAAATATTTTAATGTTTATTTTTTGAGAGAGAGAGAGAGAGAGAGAGAGAGAAAGAGAGACTGTGAGCGGGGAAGGGGCAGAGAGAGAGAGAGACACAGAATCCAAAGCAGGCTTCAGGCTGTAAGCTGTCAGCACAGAGCCCGACCTGGGGCTCGAACCCACGGGCTATGAGATCATGACCTGAGCCAAAGTCTGTCACTTAATCAACTGAGCTACCCAGGCACCCCTTAAAAAAATTTTTTTTTATGATTATTTACTTTTGAGACAGAGAGACAGAGTGTGAGTGAGCGAGGGGCAGAGAGAGGGAGACACAGAATCCAAAGCAGGCTCCAGGTGCTGAGCTGTCAGCACAGAGCCCGTGGCGGGACTCAAACTCACAAACCCTGAGATCATGACCTGAGCCAAAGTGGGATGCTTAACTGACTGAGCCAACCAGGTGCCCCGAAATGCAGCATATTTCTGTATACTGAATTAATTTATCAGTTCTAGGTTTTTGGTGGAGTCTTTAGGATTTTCTATATATAGTATCATGTCATCTGCACATAGTGAAAGGTTTTACTTCTTCCTTACTAATTTAGATGCCTTTATTTCCTTTTGTTATTGGATTGTTCCCTCACTTTTTAAAAAAAATGTCCATATATATATTTTTTAATTTTTTAATTTTTTTTTTTTTTGAGAGAGAGCGAGTGAGTGGAAGAGGGGCAAACAGAGTGGGAGACAGAGCATTCAAAGCAGGCTCTGTACTAACAGCAGACAGCCTAATATGGTGCTTGAACTCAAGAACCATGAGATTATGACCTAAGCCAAAGTCAGACCTTTAACCCACTGAGCCACCCAGGTGCCCCTTCCCTCCCTTTTGGTATGTTTTCACTTTCATATGTGTCTGTGCGTGTATTGATGGGTCATTTACTGTATATGTTATTTATGTAATTGGAGTTCTTTGTCATTCCTAGAACTCTGAGCAAAAAACATATATTTAGCTGTATAAATAAATGCAAATATTTCATCCTTATGCAACACCTTGAAGGTGACCCTTCATTTCGATAATGACAAAATGTTAGATACTATTTTTTAAATTTTCCAATGTGGCCAAGTTTTCTACACTGGTCTGGGCCATCCAGAGATTAGCTGGTGTTTTTGACAGTATGTATTCCATATCTCAGAGAGATTTGGAAGTCCTCTACTCTGTACCCTGGCAACCACATAGCACTTGGTACTTTGAACACTTACTCATGTACTGACTACTCTAATTCCAAATAATGCCCACTTACAAATTGTAAATGAGTTTTTGTCTCTACATCAGTCCTTTTGAAATGTAAAATATAGCAGACTAAGCATTATTTTTATTATGATTGATATTCTCTCTCTACATTAATTTGGAATTATATATACATAGCCACAGATATTAAAGTAAGTTTCCTCCTGTAAAATCAATTTAAAAGAAAAAGATATTGAAAAGTTGGTATGTTGAAATTATTTTAAAATTTATTTCACAGAAAATTGCCTAAGAAAAAGTTCCTGTAACTTCCAGAAGAAAAGCCTTCTTAGAATATGATGCTTATCCAAACACGGTCCACTTCCATTTGTAGTTAGATTCATTTTTCAAACTCTGAAAATACCAATTTTGTGGGAAAGCCTTCTATATTTTACTTCATATAATGTCTACTCCAGATTTAGTACCTAATACATAACTAGCACTGTACTAAGGATTCCTTGCTCATCCTACGTCATGGTTTGAAAACTAAACAAGAAGAATATGTCCTCCCATCTAACTTGATGCTTGTCTAGGACAAAGATGTCATCAAAGAAACAGCTACTTATTTGCTAGTCAGTTGGAGGAGGAGTTGGAATTACCAGCCAAACTTTGCTCCCATTTAAACTAGATTAGCTTTTAGTCTGATAAATTGAGATCAATGGCAAATTTCTAACAGGAAGGAATAATAATATGGGAGTTTTGGCATTCACTCTGTATGGATATAAATTTTGGTTCACGAACCTAGAGTTACAAGAAATTTAATTTCCTTTTTTGAAAGTCATATTTAAACCATTTTTGTTCCTGATGTCCAGGCCTAAAGAGGCATCATGAAGAGATCCTGATCTTATCAGAGGCCAGACACACTGGGGGATGGGTGAGTTGCATCCTAGGCCAAAATTTCTCTTGCTTCTTTTATTTGCCGTTAACAGTGCAATCAGCTCTTGGCATAGTCAAAAATGCTTTTCCAACATTACAGGTATGGCTCTAGGTCAGCCCTCAGATTGCTCTTCTGCTCCTCTCCAGCTCTGGGCAAAGCCTCCAGCCTCTAATGGTTTAAGCCTTCCAGAGTAACTCCTCACCCAGGACCCTGGATGCAGTGAATAAATCAAGGTTTCAAAAACTGAGGACAAGACTCAGTCTAAGACACTCATCTTTTTTTTTTTTTTTTTTTTTAGTTGTTTTATACCTATTATCTCAGGCAAGCTTTCTTCTATTAATGAAAACCAGATTGTGGGGTTTTCCCCTTAGTTCTTGACAATTTCTGCTGCCTGTTCATAATATCCTCATTTGTCAAAGAAAGAAGTTTAGAACTTAGTGTATAAAACCAATCCATCTTCTTGAGATGGGAGAGAAAAAAAAGATAAAATGTAGGTATTTGCATGTTCTCAGATGATTATCCTGGTAAAGTTCAGTGGTTTTCTCATTCAATAAACACTTATTGATCATCTTCCACATAATGATAAGAGCTGATAATTCAGTGGTGAACTTTCAGAATTTTTATGTAGAAGGAAGTCATAAAAGCCTCATTTTGAGATTTATTCTATCTCAACTAATTTTGTTATCAATTCCATTAAAATTGCATGGAATAAGCATTTAAAAAATTTTTAAGTTTATTTATTTATTTTGAGAGAGAGACTAAGCAGGGGAGAGGCAGAGAGAGAGAGAGAGGGGGAGGGAAAAAGTGAGAATCCCAAGCAGGCTCCACACTGCCAGTGTAGAGCCCAATGTGGGTCTCAAACTCACAAACTGCAAAATCATGACCTGAGCCAAAAACCAAGAGTCAGAAGTTTAACTGACTGAGCCACCCAGGCACCCCTGGAATAAGCCATTTTTAAAAATAAATGAAGTACGTTTAGTTTAAACTCTAAGAAAATAGTTTCTTAAAAAAAATTTTTTTTAGTGGATTAAATTGGATAAGCTTATTTCTCTTTCATTATCATGTCTACTGTGGATCATGTCAAGAGGCTCTGCTGATCATAAACAGTCAGGATGTGGGCCAACAGAACAATTAGAAAATTATTTTATTTTAGAGAGAGAGAAAGAGCATGAGGAGGGGAGAGGGGCAGATGGAGAGCGGGTGAGAATCTTAAGCAGGCTCTATGCTTAGCACAGACCCCAACCTGGGTGTCGATCCCATGACCCTGAGATCATTACCGAAGCAGAAATCAAAGAGCTGGAAGCTCAACCGACTGAGCCACCCAGACGCCCCTCCAAGAAAACAATCTTGATTAAAGACAGCCACTGAATAGATTTCAGGTACTGCATAATATTGCTTACTCTCACTTCTTTACAATTGTATGAAAGAAAATACAATCTTTGTGATTTTTTTTACTAACTTTTCTTCCTTTCTTTCAAATCTTGTAAAAAACAATTTAGCATAACCAAATATTTTTAAAATTTTTCTTCATGTTTTTTTATTTTAGAGACACACACAGAGTGTGAGTGGGGGAGGGGAAAGGAGAGAGTGAGACACAGAATCCGAAACAGGCTCCAGGCTCTGAACTGTCCGCACAGAGCCCAATACAGGGTTTGAACCCATGAACCATAAGATCATGACCTGAGCCAAAGTCGGATGCCCAACCGACTGAGCCACTCAGGTGCCTTGAGCATAACCAAATATTTTAAAGGTAGTTTATAAGTATTATATCCAAGCTTATTTTAGAACCTCCTTTCACACATCTAATTTAGATAATTTCTGCTCAAGCAAAGACTCCTGAAATATCAGAGGAAATACAGCACTGAAGAGAAAGAAAATAGTTTGTTTTTGATCTTGAAACACAGGATTGTTAATGTTAAATAAATGTCTCTAATCATTCGTCTTTGCCATAATAGCTTATCAAATGATAATTGACAGCTCTGTTATGTTTTCTGAAGGGTATTTTAGGGCTACTTTTTCTAGAACAGTGACCAAATCAACAATAAGTATTCAGCAAAATCTTGCAGAGTGCAGCACCTCCCTGAATCTGGGGATAGAAAAAGGAATAAACGTATCTGAATGTATTCAGTTGACTAAAGAGTGGGTTTATATTTCATTTCATATCCAGTTAGAAAGATGACAATGGAGGTGGGGGATTGGGGAGGAAAAATACTGATGGTGTTGATAGCCAATTAGGTGAGATTGGGTTCTGGAAGAATTTGAGAGGAGGTTAGTGAATTTTTTCAGGTTTAAATTACTGAGATTTTGAGTCAAGCTACTCCTTTCTTAAGACTTTGCTTAAAGGGTGAGAGTTTAGCCCAGTTCTTATAAGATCTTAGCTTGATAAAAAAATAAAACCAGAGTTTTCAGCTTCATAAGTGACATTGAACTGTTTCCATCTCTGTAACTTTGCTGTGAGGAATGCAATGACAGATTCTGTGCTGTGTTTGCCTATGAGATGATTTCCTTGAAGTCCCGTAATGAGTTGTTTTTGGCAGGATTAATGAGTATTATAATGGTAAATGGATGTTTGCAGCTCAGTTGTGTTCCATCACGGAGTAACATGGGGTTTCTGGTCCCTTGGAGGCCATAATTGGTGGCATTAATGCAGTTTTTAATTACACTTCTTGAAAAAAAAATGAATTGGAACCAAAACAAAAGCTAAGTGATCATCTCTCTGCTGTTTCACATGGTGTAAACAGAAGACCGTTGCTATCTCTGATATCTATAATTTGAATCATACTCTCCAGACAGAACATATGCAGTATATTTTGATGATGATTTTGCTTAGAAGTTACTGATTTGCCTTTATTTTTCCTCATTCTCCTATATGGAAAGAGCTTTTATCATATGAATATATAACATATGCATATACAGATCTATATTATACATGAACATGAAATGTATACATATTATAAAGGTATATATATTATAAATGTAGAAGGCAAACATAAAATAATAGGCACACTTCTTATATTTATACCCTCATATTTGTTTCCTGATCCTCACTGTTAGTGTTGAGCAATATAAGTGTAATTAATTCCCAAAGCTCTATGAATGAACTAGAATACACTAAGCCATTTTTCTTTTTCTCCTTTCACACACATATGTGAGAAATTACTAATAGCTGCTGCTTCAGCATATCCCATCTTTGCAGTATTATGTTTGTTTGTGGTCTGCAGTGGCAAGCCCAACATTGATCTATAGGATAAAATTTATGAAGTGTTCTATGGAAAGGAAAAATATCTCATAAGGCCATATGACATACATATATAAAAATAAAATAATGTAAATTTTAAAAATGCACAGTATCAGCCATTTATTCCTAATCTATTTATAAGTTGTCTCAATTGTATTGGTTAACATATATTTCCTGCTGGCAATAATATAATCAGCATTTAACTTTTCTATGTTTTTAAATAAATTACATGGCAAAATATAAGAGAGTAGTTAGTTAAACGGTTGTGGGAATATATGAGCCCTTGAGATTAACTGATTATGTTACTTTTTTATGTTCTTGCTGAAGCAAGTCAATGTGGAGTCTATTGCTTATTCCTCATAACCCTTTGTACAGATTTTCTTGGTATTAGGGTTATTTCTGAGTTAACAGTACATAAGGAAGACATGCATTTGGATTAGTGGCAAGCAATGATGTCTATGAAGAAGTACAAAAAGCTTGAAGCCATAGAATTGTTCCTATATTTATGTGTGAGTTTTGGTGAGACTTAGCTTCACATCTTCTTAGAATTGCCAGCATTTAAGAAAAGAAAGCTGCTTTTCTCAATGATGTGTCTTTGCTGCTTAATATCTGTGTCATTTCAACTCTTGCCATCAGATAAAATTCTTCACTGATAGGCTCGAACGTATGGTTTCAGGGCTTTCCACAGTTCTGTTAAACAGTTGCATTTTCTATTCGTAAGGAAACAAACAAACAAAACCAAATAAAAAGCAGACCTGCAAAATATCCCTTTGTCATATTTACAAATAGGGATTTCAGAGTTTGGGAACTGTGGAGTACATCATCAGTGGCTGCACATTTTTAACAACATCGCCTACCAGAGAATGGGGACCCAGCCTCGGTTTTATGCGGCTCCATTCTCTTCATGTTCATGATGATTGAGTGTGCTGAAGTTGCTTTGTTTTTTCTTTAGAAGAGTGATGATAGTGATTAATTCGGTTGATGCATCATTGTCCCGTCCCTACCACTTTAGGAGTTTCCACAAAATGTTTTAAAATAACTAGACAGCATTTATACATGTGAGAATTCTGTGTGCTTTTGCATATTATCATTCTATCTAAATCTAACGCTGATCTTGTCAGCCATGCCATTTAAAAACAATAGGAAAAAAAGAGGCCAAAATGCATGTAAAAATGCAATGTTTAACTAGATGTTTAATACCAGGTCATTGTGTAAGTGTGTCTGTATGTGTATATATATACGTGTAAAAATATATACATATACACACATACGTGTATTATACATGCACACACATACATGTATAAATACAATTGTAAAATTCAGGAAACACTAGCAGTGATCATTTTGCCTTAATTATGTTTTGTAATATTTTAGTGATTTAACATATATTGTATAACAAAACATTCTCAGTTTCATAGTATAAAAATATTAAAAAAATAATAATAGTTAACTTTTCTTGAGGTTATTCTGTGCCAGGAACTTTTACATGTATTTTTTTCTCATACAACCCATTGGGATAGGTACTAGTACTTCTTTATGTTATGGATTAATGAACTGAAACACAGACAGGTTGTGCCTCTTCCCCAAGGTCACACATGCTTTAGTAGATCAGGGATAGGACCCATCTTTCCATGATTCCACTCCGGTCACCCTTAAAACCACTATAATGCCTATGGGGACGAATAGAAATAATAGTAAAACAACAACAAATCGTTGGTTATGTTTTTGGCAGCACTGTTCAGTTACATAAACGAAGTATATTAACTGGATTTTAAGAATTTTATTCCTTTAGTGGATCTTAGAGATTACCTAATACATACCATTCACTTTTGAAGTGAAATAATGAACACTCACTGAGTTTATGAGGCAAGAAGCCAAGACACTGCTGTAGCCATTGCCTTTCTTCCTGTAGACTCAGCCCACTGATACATATGACCATGGGCCCATACCCTAGTGTTTGTATGGAAACTTGAATGATGTCCACTCTAAAAGCCACTGTATTAGTTCAGGAAAGCATAGTGGTGATTGTTGCACTTTGGAGCTGGGCAAATTTGGTGTCTGAACTGGTCGAAACTTCTCTTGGCTGTGGGTAAACTGATTAATACCTTTGTGCTTCAGTTTATTTACCTGTAAAATCTTGATAATAGCATTTCTCACAGGGTTGCAGTGAAAGTTAAATAATGCATTTGAGGCACTTAACCATCCCAAGTAAGCATTCAGTAGATGTGTATATTTTTATTACGCGGAAGTGTAACTCAACTTTGGGTTGGGTATTATACAATAGTTATGACAGTACAGATACTCCTTGTTTTTCAAAAGCAGTATTAAACAGTTGGAAATGAAATTGAAATCACTATTGTCTCAACTAACACAATTATACTACAAACAATGAAGTTTAAAAATTCAAACTTTAGGCATTGTTAATGTCTGCAACATGGTCCCCAAATGTCTCAGTACCTTAATGAAGCCTATGGTTGGTTTGTTGTCAAATATTCCTTTTGGATAGTGAGGTTTGAAAAATTAGGGAGCATATTTGCACATAATTTATCATCAATGAATATAGTCAGAGCTCCTAGACAGAAGTGAGAGAGATTTGAGTTTGAATTCCAGCTCTTCTACTTGTTCGTCCTCAGGCAAGTGCTTCCCCAGACTGAACTACAGTTGCACCAGCTGTAAAAATGAAAAAATAACCTGTACCTTGCAGGGCTGTTGTGACTATTAATAATGATATATGCAAAAGGCCTCGTATAAGGCCTGGGACTTAGTAGGCACATAATAAATGGTAGCCATTAATGATGTTAATATTTCTTGTCCAAGGTATGTGTAAATCTTTAATAATAATGCCAATCTATCACTCATAACTTCAGTTGTACAAATTATATACCTGTATTTTATAATTTAAATGTATTATTCTAGAATCAATGAATGTAGTCATAGTACCTATGCACTACTTGAAGGAAGACAAAGATAATTGTTACTTCAAATTTTTCATTGTTTTGAAGACTAATATTTAAAGTTCTTTGTGTTTAATTTATTTAGAAAAAAGAGGAAATTGGTTTTTAGAAAGTTAATTATTTTTGCTAAAAATTATTGTAAACTTTTGACTTTTTCCAAGTGAAATACAGGCTATAGTTAAATGTACCTATAGACCTGACGATAAAAAGAATAAAGAAAATTTTCTTTTTTTTTTTTAATTTTTTTTAATGTTGATTTATTTTTGAGAGAGAGAGACAGAGTGTGAGCGGGTGAGGGATAGAGAGAGAGGGAGACACAGAATCCGAAGCAGGCTCCAGGCTCCGAGCTGTCAGCACAGAGCCTGACACGGGGCTCGAACTCACGAGCTGTGAGATCATGACCTGAGCCGAAGTCGGACGCTCAACTGACTGAGCCACCCAGGCACCCCAAGAAAATTTTCTTTAAATAAAGGAAATTTGTTTAACTCATAGAACTGTGTTTGAGAGGTTGTAAAAATTAAGCTCTAAATTTTCATTTATATTTATTCCCACTCTCAAAATCCTAAAAGATTGATCTCTTTAGTGTTATATACTCTCTTGATTTAAATATGTTTAGTTTTTAAAAATCAATTTCATCACTATATATTTACTCACACAAGATTGGTTAGTATATAACTTACAACCAGTAAATATTTGAGATAAAATAACATTATACATTGTATATTTGAGCTATGCAACTGGAAAAAAACATGTAAATTTTGGCTGATCTTCAGGGTAACTCCTGACATTATATAGTAAATTTCAAAATAATTTTAAAAGCTAAATTATTTCCCTTGAAGCCATTTACAACATCAGATTTTAAGACATGTGAACTTAAAAGTAATAATTACCTCATAAGACTTATCAAATTATAAAGAATATAGCCATAGTTTTGTTTTTTAGTGAAAGAAGTTTTGTGTTATTAAATCTTGGAGTCTCTATACTTTAAACAAATCACTAAGTAGTACTCTTATTATCATGGATAAAATATAGTAAACTAATTGAACAACATTTTTTTTTCATGAAATCTACTTGAAGTTACCAAAGACTTTAAGTTTTAGATACCAGAATGCATTAAAAAAATAAAGCCTGAATAGTTCTTGAAGGATAATCTGAGATCAAAACTATAATTTTCTCTTAGGGGCTGCATTTCCAAATTGGGAATATAAATGTTGTATTTCAGTTTACAGAATATAGAACATGATCAAAGTTCTCTTCTTGCTCTCCAAGGGAATGATGGCCCTGAGCAGAGGGCCAAGCACATCCTTTACAAAGGAAACTTTTAATAAATGTTTGTTGAGTGAATACTGAACTTTTTTTTTTTTTTTTTTTTTTTAACATCATGGAGCTGGTGTGGGTTTACTGTATAAAAAGAAAATGAATCAAGGCAATGTGGAGCTTTTAGTAGACAATTGTAGAAACTAAGATAATGTTTTGTGCTTGTTTCCTAAATAAATGTTCATATTCTTCTGCTCTGGGTGAATTCTGTATTACCCCTTTGGTTTTTGTAGCTATCTGATTTCTAAAAGAATTGGGCTTTTTAAGATAAATAGATGATAAATAGATGTAAATAGAGATAAGTAGGTTTAATTGGTATATTTTAGGTTCTTGCTTATCTTTTAAAAGACTTTCTGAAAGATAAGGTCAAAACATATTTACTAAAGAATCTGAGAGAAAGAGGGTCTCATAGATAAATCTTTGGGAATCTTGTTTCAAAGAGTATGGGAAAAAAGCATAAGATTTTATGTGTGTTTAAAGTTATTTTCTAGATATTGAATCAGTGATTGACATGTCTTTTCTTTTAATATTCTTTTATTGTGGCTGATTAGATTAGGCTTCTCTCTCTCTCTCTCTCTCTCTCTCTTTTTCTTTTTCCATAAGCACTCAGAAATGCAGAAGAAAGGAAAGATTTTTCAATCTCCCAGAGAGTCTAGGTTACTTTCTGCCCCTAAGAAAAACCTATCTACTTTCTTCTACTCCTATTGGTAGTTCCTATAAGATACTCCCTGTTGGTCCTGTATTTAAAAAAAAAGAAACGTCATCTACTCCATTTGTAGTTTGTACTTTTCATTTTGTTTATTTATGGTCATGCCTTTTCAATATTCCAATTTATTCTCTTCTCCATGTACTTCATCAGGGAAGTTGGGGTATAGAAGATCAAATCAAGAATAGTCTGCTCTTTCTTCATGGCACCTGATTGGTATTCAAATCTCTATTATATTGGAAATAGCCAATTATCTGATAAACTTATAAATTGAAGCTTAAATTTGAAAGTAGGTTTATGTAATTGATAAACAGATTTTACACCATACATATTTATTAATCAGTTAAGTTAAATATAACTGTGTGTAGTGTCAATGCTAATTCCTCCTTTTAAACTCTCTTCATGCAATGAATGCTTGGTTTTCTCAGTACATCTAGCCCATTTTCCCACATAGGATGGGAGGAAATTTACAGATTATTTTTTCAGTGTTTCATTTGTAACAATTCAAGGTTTTTGCTGCTTCCACTGTTAGCCCTTTCACCTTCTTCCACTTTTCCCTACATCATTTCTCTTTGTAAGTGGCACATTAAATGATTCTCCTTCACTATTCTCTCATCACTTTTTCTCAAAGAGGACACTGTCTCTGGACTTTCTTTGTATCTATTTTGCTCTTTTCCTGTGGTCACTGTATGTTCCTGCTCTGCATTTCCCACCTCTTCACTTCAGCTTGTATGCTCTGTGACTGGCTTAAAGGAGGCTTTTCACTTAATGATTCCACCATGGCCAGTGAGTCACTTAGGTTCACTGACTTTGTTGGTTCCATATTTTATATCCTATGCTTGATAGGGCCATTTTATTTTCTTTTGAATGTCACATTAACCACCATCTTGAAAGGATGTCACCACTAAGCATTATCATCCATGGAAATGAAAAGTTAATTTTTGTAGGGTTTTGTTATTTTTCTTCTTTTGCTGAGATCCTGTGACACCCAAATCTCCTATGGAGCTCCTATTCAAAGGGAGTACTTGCTCTTGGGGCTATGGGAACTGACCAAAGAACCTCTAATCCTGTGGATTACAAAGCAATAATGCAATTTTTCAGGACCCCCTCCCTGCCCCCCATCCCCACCTGCCACACACACACATAGTTAGGGGGCATCTGGTGCAAAGTCAAGATTTTCTAGGCACTAAAAAATCCCAGCATCTGGTGGTGTTACATGTGGCTGCTATAAACTTGATTAATGGAGACAGAAGACTGTAGTATGAATGCCTGCTTTATTCTTTAGTGTTCTTCTCCAGAGTGGTTGCCATATCAAGACACAGTTCCCTAACCTTCCAGTTAGTTAAAATGAAAGGTATATGAACTATTATTCTGTGACAAAATTTTGCATTCAAATTAGTGCTTTTTTCTTTCTCTTTTTCTTTTTTCACCCTCAGCTTCCAAATTTTTTCTAAGTAAAGCAAAAAAAAAAAAAAAAGCAAAAGCAAACACATTAAAAAAATGACATTTTGATGGTAAAATTACTTTAACTTCCATGTAAATGTATCTTCCAAAGAGAATTCATTCATTAAATATTAATTGCCCTCATTTGCCAAACACTGGGGATGTCGGATAGATAATATTGATAAGATTTCAATATTTTGACACTATGGACAAGGTCCTAGAAGAAGTGGGACAGACAGTGCACGAGAAAATAAATTAATTAAGATACCATGGTGATGGAATGAGACAATGGTAGAAGACGTGATGGGTGAGTGCTAATTTTGATTTAGTAGTCAGAGAATATTACCTAGAGAGATTATATTTATCTGAATGACTGAATGACAAAAAGGAACCAGTCATTAAAGAGATCTGGAGGCACTGGGTCTGGTAGAAAGACCCAAATGTGAGAATGAGTTTAGAGTGTTTCAAAAGCATAAAGGACAGTGCGTATAAAACAGTGAAGAGTTGAGTTGGGTATGAGGGAGCCAGAAATTTGATGAACTAGGCTATGATAAGGAGTTTGGATCTTATTGAAAATGCAAAAGAAATACATTGGAGGGTTTTATGAAGAGTGATATAATATGATTTGGATTTTGTAAAGTGTTTGCTGCTCTAAGAAGGATGGACTTTAGATGTTAGGATTTTGAATGGATATAAAGAGAGCTCCAAAAAATTTATTACAGCAATATAATGAGGGATAATGGAAGTCTGGATTAGAGAAATATTAACATAAATGAAGAGACTTGGATAGAATTTGCACACATTTTTGAGGTAGAGCCAACAGATCTTGATGGATTAGATACGGGGACAAAGAGGGGAATTGTAAAGGAAGGGAAGATGCTAAGTAAGATTCCTAGAATTTTGGGTCAAGTGACTAGGTGGATAGTAATGCTATTTCTGGAGATGGGGAAACCTACATGAGAACAACTTTTGAGAAGCTAATTAAGTAAGTATTGGGTATACAAATTTGGAGTTCAACAGAGAAGCCATAAAATTGGAAGTCAATATTTGAATATCATCAATAATATATATGGTATTCAAAACCTGTATTGTTAGAGTGAGGAGGTAATTGATAGAGATTATGCCAAGCAAGGAGCTTTCTTCTCTCTTAGCCTCAAGCTTACTAATGATAGTCTTATAATAAAGTTAGTTTAAGAATAATTTCCAAATCATATGATAGGTATATCTTTAAGTTTTTAAGCAAGTGTCAAGCTGTTTTCAAGTTTGTAACAGTTTACATTCCCATCAGCATTGTGTACAAATTTCTTATTCCTCCACATCCTTGCCAACACTTGGTATGGCCATTTGTTTTAAGTTCAGCCATCCCAGCAGGGGGTATCATATTGTGGTTTAAATTTACATCTCCCTAATGACTATAATGATCTTGAACATCTTTATGTGTACTTATTTGCCATCTTGTATAACTTATTTATTAAAGTATGTGTTCAAATATTTTTACCTATTTTTAATGGATTGTTTGATTTCTTAATTATTGAGTTTTGAGAGTTGTTTATATATTCTGAATACAAGTCTATTATCATATATATGCTTAGCAAATATTTTCTCCCAATCTATCTATGGCTTTTTCATTCTCTTAACAGTAAGAAGAGAAAACATGAATGTTTGTAGTACCTTATCTGTAATAGTCCAAACTAGAAATGATCCAAATGTCCATCAACAGGTAAATAGATTTTTAAAATGTAGTATATCCATACAATGGAGTACTACTCAACATTGACAAGGAGGGACTTATTGATAAACACAATACCATGGATGAATGTCAGAATAATTATACTGAATGAAAGAACCCAGATAAAAAAGAAGGTATACTGTATGATTTTATTTACATATAAGTTATAGACAGAAAACAGATCAGTAGGAGAGGAGGGGCAGGAAAGAGAGATTACAAAGGAGCATGAGGAAACTTTTGGGTATGATGGATGTGTTCATTATGTTGATTGTGGCAATAGTTTCATGGATGCATGAAATATGCCAACTTTTATCAAATTATATACTTTAAACATTTATTTTACTGCATGTCAAATATACCTTACTGAAACATAAAAAGAATAGGAAAATACTTATTTTTATATGTTTTTAATTTTAGTAGATACTGTCATTGACACTATTGAAAAGTCTAAAATTCTTAGGATACCAGTATGGTGTTCTTATTTCCACAGTGTAACTTCATTGCACTGCTATTGAGAAGTCACATATTTAAGGATTATATTGACCTTCTCTTTAACGTATGGTTATATTGCAAGGGTTTTCACATACACCACTGTATCCCAAAATATAAACTATTGGCACTGTAATAATGAGAGTTCTCTATAGAATATAGCTTTCTACACTGATCTATTTACTTGTTTGCCAAAAGTCTCATTGTAGAAGAAAACTGATGAACAGAAGGAAGAGAAGAAAGAGGAGCTACTTTAGAATATTCAGATGAATTAGAGGATATGCCTCCTTGCTTTAAGATTCTAAAAATAAAAGATGAAACATATAAAAAAAATTAACAAGTTTTTTTCTTCATTCAGTCTTCCAGGAAGATCAAAACCAAATTTTGAGTTCAGTTACAACACATTTATTATTGTGTTTTGCTTTCCATTTGGTCTTTAGGCATGACTTTTTTTTCCTGCTAATATTCCTTGATTTATACAAGAAAGTGATGATCTACTGAAAACAAAATCAACAATGTTTCAAATGTCCAATAAATACACTAAAAACCCATCTATAAAAGGAAGGATTAAATGAGTTCTTGAGGAAATTTCACTGAATGAATTTATTCTAGAGTTGGATTTATCTTGATTACTTACAAAATAAATTCTTAAGATACTTAATGGATACCTTAATTATATCTTAAGATACTTGGTGAAATGATAATTGTTTGTATTTGGTGGTTTTGGTGATCACTAGTAAAGAAAAAAAAAGTACTAATCAGTTGAAGATGAAATGTGAATTTGACTAAAGCATAAGTACCTACTTTTAAGAATTAGAAATAGTCACTTTTCTTACTTTATACATGAGGAGACTGAAACTGAGTGCTTACCCTATCCTAAACTAATACATGTTGAACCACTTGTAATTGTGATAGTCAACTGTTTTCAACCTATAGGAACAGCGATTTCATAAGGTTCAACCTAATATTAATTAATGGCAAACCCAGGTCTCCTGATTTCCAAGTCTGTGATATTTCATCAAACCATGCCAGTATTTTGCAGACGTCCCGTGATTAAAGTCAGAGAATCCACTAATGAGTTCTTGCCCTGGGATCCTGAGGTTTTCAATTTTTAGAGACAATAAAAGAACCACAACAATTAAGCTCATAAGCAATAGCTACACATTTTTTTTAGGGTAACTCTCCCTGAAAAACCATAGTAAAATACTAGTTTCAGTAGAATATATTTCTAAAATGTCCTGACAAGGCAGAAATCAACAGTAACATTGAAAATGTTTACTGTCTTGCAAAATCTGCATCTATCCCTTTGTATAAAGCACCCCAATATCTGAAAGAAGATATACAAAGGTTTATAGATGGAACATAAGAATTTACCCAATTTGACACCACTATTCTAGCAGCCTTTAAATAACAGCCTCAACATTCATAAAAAAGTCAAGTATATACACGTTTTTCCCCTTCGATGGAGGGGGCAATTCTATTGTATGAATTCAAGTTAAATTAACTGTACATTTCTTACAGCAGACTGAGATTGAATGACCTTCTCTCTTTAGGAAATGAAACCCACATAATTTCACTTTAGCCTTTGATAATAGGAATTATCCTTTCTTCATATTAGCAGTATTGTTTGTTTTATTCAGTGGATGTTGCAAATTTAGCATCTTTTAAATGTACATACCAACCACAATAAAATATTCCCTGGCATTCAAGTATTGTTCTTTTGTATGTAGGACCCCAACTGAGTTGTGAATACCCATTTAAAATGTCCCTCTAAATGACTATAATGACAGGGGAGTTGAATAGTCAGTGAAATTTTCTATTATTTTATTTTGTGTGTATTTTCATTAATAATTTATTGATATAAAAGATAAGAATGTTTTACCTCCACAAATTTGTATCTGTAATTTGTTCTTGGTGCACAGACATATTGAGGATGCCACTCGGCAGTACTGATTGAATATTTATTTAAACAAATATCAGTATAACCCAACTAGCTGGAAAATCCATGAGTTTGGTTTTGATAGCAGAGCATTCCTCAACAATTTATGTGTGCATGCAAATTTTGGTGCTTTGGATATAGGCTAAAGTATTTGCTTTATATGTATTATTTTGTTTGAATACAAGAAAGCTGGTTTGATTTGTATGTTTCCCCCTTATAGAATTGTTCCAAGGCTCTGTCAGAGATCACGTAGAGTAATTTTTCCCATCAATCTTTGCTGTGCAGCCATGCACGAATGCAGTAGGAAAAAGGGGGCAGAAATCAAATCACTTAATTGCAGCATTTTTCATCTACATCTTTTGTTTTATGGTGGTAAAGGCCCCGGAGTAGCCTACCATGATTCATGGCTGTCACTGCTGCCGTTAGCAGTTCAATCCTTCATTCTAGGCATTTTGGTACTGAAAGTACCTACACAATTACTTTGATGAATATGACTTGTTTGTTTTTTCCCCATTTTTAGCAGAGAGTGGTTGTGCTTAATACAGACATTTAAATAAGATAGTATTCGTGCCCACTGCGTGTGCACTGTATTTCAAAAGTTGTGTGTCGAGTTTAACGATAATATTGCCATTGTCACCCAGGTATTTAAGTTTGCTGAGCTTATGGGCTTTTACTCCTATTTTTATGTTTATATAATGGGAAGGCCTTAAAATAACCCCCACTTTATATAAAAGGAATAACTCACCTTTAAAGATCTACGAGGCTGTGACAGATTCCTACGAAACCTCATTTAAAAAAAAAAGTCATTTCATGAGTGTGGCATTACAAAGCCAGCAAACTAGTCTGCCTCTGCATTTATGCCTAGTTGATCATAAAATAATAACATTTTTGGAAATATATGCATGCATCTTAGGAAGTGACTTACAGTATTTGCATATTTGGAGAAAATGTCAGTGATGTCAGCGGGGGTTCTGAGAGTAGCTAAATGAGCAAGCTTTTCAAAAATTGCTATTTTATCAGCTATGCACTGTCAGCACAAAATGCAACCTCTTTAAGAAAGAGACAAGAAAAAGGCAAGTGATTTAATTTCTTCATTAGCTTACTTGCAACTGAATTACTGGTATACCTAGCAGCAGAGACCTATATGCTGTAAGCTTAGGGAAAACCATTTAACATCCCTTTTTGCCCTTGTGACAAAATATGTTAGAAGTTTTGAGTCTCCACCCTTTCTCCAAAAAGAAAGGAAATTGAAGTTCTACTTCAATATTGAAGAAATGGCAATTTGTTACCTCTCTCTACTCTGGTACCATGGGTGAAGATCATGGTTGTTTTGGTTGTTGTTTTGAGGGACTTTTTTGGGTAATCTTTCTGCTTCCTTCTTTACATTTCTTTGTTTCCTTTTGACTACAAGCTCTAAATATATGTTCTGTATAATATGTTCATGCTTAATGTGTATACAGGTTAGAGATAGAATATATAACAGCTCTCATTGTCTTTGTCCAAAGAGATTAGTAAAATCATTCACTAGACATTTGAAAGAAAATCATCTCATACATAATGACAAAAAACCTCAAAATTGAAAAATCCAAAGCATATCCTTAAAACACTGACCATTAAAATTAACCTGATTTCAGACCCTAAGTGCAACCGTGTTTTAAATCGAAAAAAAAAAAATCCATTACATATATAGTTAGTTTATGTTTACAATTGGTTGTCTTTGTCTTGTCCTAACATGGCCTATCTGAATTTCAAAACAAGGAAAGAGGAAGAATTTCATTTCTTTATTAAAAGTCATAGAGGAAAGTAGCAGAATGCAAGAATTTTAATTTGTTCCAATAACGACTTCTCTTTTTGACCCTTTTCATATCAATTAAAATATATTAACTTTAAGTCAAATATCTCATATTTGATGATAATTTATTGTTGTGAAAAATTAGTATTTAGAGGTTATATTTATAAAATTGAAATTAAAAAAATTTAAACTGAAAATTGAAGTTGGGAACAAGAATTACTCATCAAAGCAGGAAATTACTTGCTACAATAGTGAACTTAAGAACCCTAAAATCTGAATCAAATTACTGATGAGTTAGGCATGCAAGAATGCAAAGTAGTTTTAGTGGTGATGAGTACTTTATATTGTAACAGTGTTTTGGGTCAATGTTCAGATTTTTTCCTAAGAATTATAAAGTACCAAGGATGAATATATTATGTATACTCTTCAGAAATGTGGAAATGTGATATATGAGAAATCATGTCTTCACTGAAAGAGCAAACCATCTAATCTTATGTTATAGATCCTAAAAGTAACTGAAAACACATTAATTATTGAAATCAATTTGTATTATCATGTAAGGACTTAAGCATGCCACAAAATGACAACTCTAATTAAATTCAAGAGAAAAAAATTCCAGATCATGTTTGCAGTAAAATTATAGAGACGGAAAAGAGGTCAGGGAGAGAAAAATCCATTGATTTCTGTACTGTAGGACACAGAGATGCAGAGGCAGAGTCAAATTATTTTCAGTTTAGATTCAGCACAACCTGTTCATTGGTCTTAGTAACAGAGTTCTGCCTTCACACCTTTATTTCTGCTTTTCCCAAAGCAGGTACTGAGGAATGCATCACATGGTCAAATTAAGTTCTTACATGCTAGTTGTTTCAGGTTGGGTAGAATCAGACTCTGACACAGAATTTGGGAAGTCAACACACGTGAAAGGCAGGGGAGGGAGCAAGAGCAGGCAGGGGAATAAGTGGAGTGGTCATGCATGTTGGGATGAAGCATGAGCAAACCTGGAGGGACACCAACCAACAAGGAATGCTTGCCAGAATGATGTGCATTGGATCAGAATGGTGAGACTCCTGGCCCAGACAACAGATTGGTGCTCTCCCGTAGTAGCTAAAGGCTGGGGTTGCCTGCTATATATCCTTTTCCTGCAGCTAGGAGCACATGCTTGAAGGGGGATCTGGGTGGTATGTCTCCATGTCTTCCATGGTAGTTAAAATCAAAAGCTGTTTATTTCCTGGGGAAATTGGCAGAAATTTTAAAATGTATTAGAATATTGATGAAACTTCAAGAGAGGTTATAGTGTGCTGTGTTATCCAGAGTGTTTAACCTTGGAACTTATATGTTTTGTTCTCATTAAGTGCCTCTAGTGTTCTGTAGATCCTACTTGGGTTACCACTGCTCTTGTTTGAAGCTAATTTCTACAGTTCCCAAAGTCTGTTTTCCTTCTCCTTTTCCTCCTTCTCCTTTTCTTCCTTCTCCTTAACTTTCATCTTTGTCTATATGCCTTCATTTACAGAGCTGTGTCACCTACAATGCTCACTGCTTAATAAGCAACAAATTTAAAGTACACAGTACATATTAGGAAACCTATGTGGTAACATTCGTTGATTAAGAATTCCAGGAATGATAGGAATTGGTTTGAGAATAAGAATACAGATCATGAATACCCGGTGTTGAAACAATCTCTTGCAAAACAAAACAAAATGAAAGGAAACAGAACAAAACAAAAGCTGAAAGGTGTTTCATCCTAAGTAATATTAACCCAAGACTTGGCTGAATACTTATCTACAAAATTAAGTGATTTGGTGCCACATATATACAATTATGTAAAGATCAGCCTGGAAGCTAAATTAACCATTAAAGACTTGAAATAGACATTGGAAGGAAAATGTGATTCCCTGTAAATGTATAAATAAAAATGCTAAAATATAAGCTAAAGTGAATGTGTACCTCCTGCTGAAAATAGGTCATTGACGTTGTTATTTAAAAGAATATTTTTGCCTTGGTCATGAAATATGTCTGAGAAAAAGTAATACGCGAATTTAACGTCATGTTAGTATACCCTTTAAATTAGCTATATTCTATACACCATTTAATTCTTATGTTATAAAAATCAGTGTTATCATATTAAAAACCCCCAAAATATTAGAGTTCTAAAGGTGGTATCTGTTTTTGGAAAATTTCTTTTGAGAAAATTTCTTTTTTTCCTTCATGGTTCTTGGTGTGGCTTACATTAAAAAACTAAATAAAAACAAAAAACACAGATATGAAATTGGAAGAGCATATGGATTGAAAACTTACTGAAAATCTAATGTTTTCTGTGGAATCAACAAAACCTTAAATTCAACTGATTACTTGAATCATGATTATGTAATATGTATTTCTAAAGTATAGGTTTTATGTAATGTATTATCTCATCTGGGGAAGTAATATTGGACATTTTAAAGAAATAATATCAGAATAAAAAACAAAAGTTCTAAATTTTGTGAAACAATGAGGCTAATTTATCATAGACCTCAAAGTACCCAGATACCAAATTTTTCAGTATTTCACTATATTTATTCTCATTTCTTCATCGGTAAGGGGTGTGAGAGATTATGGTGCTAATGCTTAAAATTTTCATCCACACAATGACTTCTGAGTTTTGAGATTTCTCTTATTAGATAATCCTCACGTATTCTATATGGCAGGGCAGATGGAGGTCCTGTCCGAACCTTTCTGGACCAATCTCTTCGTAATGCTTTATCCTCAGAATAAAGGTCTAATAGTCACACAGTTACTTTCTTAATGTAAAACTTCCCCAGAATTCCATTCAAATCCCTAAAATTCTCATTTGAAACCCTGAATTTCAAGACATTTTATTTTTTCTTTCCTGAACTAGGCTCAACAGAGTCCCATTAGTGGTGTTTTCATTCAGGTTTGAGAGCTTAAAGTGGATGCTGCCCTAAGCATGTATAGAATATAGATTGGAAATATATTTTTGCTTTCTTTACATATATACATTCACCCTTAATTTCTAATTTCATTTGGCTAATTCCATAATGCAGCACACACATTATTTCAATATCTGGTTATGAGAATAAAAGTGCACACGCGCACACACACACACACCCCTACCACATTTTACAAAGTTTAAAATATCATTCAGGATGCTTATCTTGTGCATAAGATGGTCTCCCATACTCTACATTCTAATTAAGTAGAGCAGTAAATCAAAGCATGCTGGATGTTTTGTGAGGAACAGCTGGATTAAAATGTGCTTGAGAATAGGGGCTGGTGTCTTGGATGTCTTTTGGCAGACTGCCTGCCTTGGTGCAGCTACAGAGTACTGGAACGCTTGATAATTTCAGGGCAAGTTCGTTTTCCATGGCTTACAACCTGCTTAATGCAGGGAGGAAAGCTTGTAACTGTTTTGCCATCTCATCAGTATGTGATATGGAATAATCACAGTGGTTACCTAACAGTGATGGAAAGCCAGAGCAGCAAGGGAAAAGGGGACTGCAAATCTGACTGAACATGGGCATTTCAGGTTTGGAAATATGTGCTCCCTACTAAAATGAGCTATCGACTAATTCAGGAAGAAATGTTATATGGGCTTAATGTTCATCTTCATCCACACTATAATGAGAAGGATTAGACTGGCTTCCATATGTGGAATATTTATTTCAGCAATACAAGAAAATGTATTTCCCTAATATTTTTTTTCTGTATGCACAAGGCCTTAAATTTTACAGATGTGATTAATGTTTTAATTTGCTGTTCTAGTTGGATACAAGTTTACCATACAATATAAATTACTTACAAAGAAATTTGCTTATATGGAGCTTAATTCATAAGCTGTTTAACCACCTTGTGTGGCATTGCCGCTATTTCTCTATGGGGTTCTGCAACGATGCAGCTTATTTTAAAAAATAAGAGCAATCATTCTGTAAGATATTTTGAAGTCATTTAAATTGAATTATTAAGGAACAAATAACATACATACCAATGATTGTCATTTAGTTAAAATTAAAAAAAAAAAAAAAAACAAAACCAAGCTTAACAATTAAATCCTGGCTACATTTTGAAAAATTCAAAGTAAGCCTATTAAGTGTAATGCTCACTTTTCAAGTTTCTTGTTATTTAGTCACCTAGTATTCTTTTGGCATGCATTTAGCGTATGGTGGGGAAATATGGCAAATATGCGGAACCTGGTTTCCTTCCAAATTAATTCTCACTTTATTTCTCTCAGAATAAAGAATGCATATTTTAAGAACAGGAAGATCGTGTCAAAATACCAGTAACCCACCTTTTTACCTGTTCTCAGCTTGAGTGCAATAGAAGGTGTCTATGTGAATTAATTAGTATGTGTGGATTTAAGTTTTAAATCTTTAATAGAAAGGTGATATCAGTGTCCCCTTTATCTACATTTTATTTTGAAGGCCATCACATGAGGTATCGAAATGCACTGAAAACTTTAAAATAAATATTTGTATTTGTTATTGCTACTAGTACCAAAAAACTTTTCATTCAGATAATAAAGAAAAGCACTGCAGGAAGGTGAATTATCACAAGAAATATCAGCCACTATGGGAGAAAAGGGCACATATACAGGTGTTGTGGGATTAGACACATATACAGTTTATGAGAGGGGACACTCACCTTCTTAAAGAGTAGAATACTGTGCTTGCACAATTATGTACAGAAGTGAATATTCATTTAGAATGAAAAAAATAAATCACAACAAGTTAGTGGAGGCTCGAAGATACAGGTTCTGCTCCAGTAAACTGAGGAAATTTACTAGAAATGCTGCTTGAATGAGACCTTGCTCTCTCTCCCTGCCTGGAACCCTCTCCCGGCTCCCAGTCCTCTTGCCCTTTCGACATTAATTTCACCTAGATCAGCTTTTGATGGGAGTTTATGTTGGTAAACACAACACTGATCTTTGCAAGTCTCCTCACATAGTTTTCAAGTAATTCATTTGATGCTTCTAAGGTTGTTAATAAAAAGTTGCTTCATGGGGCGCCTGGGTGGCTCAGTCGGTTAAGCGGCCGACTTCAGCTCAGGTGATGATCTCGCGGTCAGTGAGTTCAAGCCCCGCGTCGGGCTCTGTGCTGACAGCTCAGAGCCTGGAGCCTGTTTCAGGTTCTGTGTCTCCCTCTCTCTGACCCTCCCCCGTTCATGCTGTCTCTCTGTCTCAAAAATAAATAAACGTTAAAAAAAATAAAAAAAAAAGTTGCTTCGAACAAAAGAAATGGTAACAAAAAAGAAAGGCAAATATGAAAAGGAAGCGAGGGAGAGCTATATAAGATCAAGTTGCTTGAAGACACATCGTATTTTCCCAAGCTGCTTAATTGGGTGAGATGAATTGTAAACATGCAAGAAGAGCAGATGCCCATGCCCCACTGGTTCCAGGTGCTTCCGTGTCCAGGTTGTGTGTAAATGAATCCAGAAACACCTATTCATCACTAGATCCCATTTACAATGGACAATTTGCATATTACATTTTAATAGTGTGGAAAGTAAATTTCTGAGAAAACATCTTAACTCTCTGGAATATTGGAACCTAGAGCATAATGTCTGTGGTTTGCGTTGCACTGTTAAAGATTTCTTGAAATACATTTTCTTTTCCTGACTTTCTTTCCTCAAATACTGTTTGTTTTTACTGAAGCCCACATTAGAAGTTCTTGATATTTTGTTAAACCGGAACAGAATAACAGGGATAATTGAAAGCCCATGGAATTCAGAATTAACATTCGCATTGTTAGCGTTTTGCTATATTCAAAAGTAAAAACTTCCAAAGTGTTAAACTAACCAAATATTGTCTGGAAAAGCCTCTAAGAAGAAGCTGTAAAGGAATGTAGGAATCATAGAATATTTTGTTCTGAATTAATTGCATCTTTACAATGAGGTTTTAAGTTTTTAACATAACCAATATATTATAAATAGTGAAGTTACCTAGACTGAAAATATCTGTTCATTTTATTCAGTTTAGAATGATGAGTGTTCTCTGCATTCACGTGTGAAACATCTGTGATTTTACTGCTTGCCCTTGGGCCTCAGAAGACCAGGAAATGTAGTGTGTGGGAGAGGGGAGAGAGAGATTTGTGCAAGTAGGTTGCCAAGAAAGTAGGTAAAAACCAGAAGCAGTGGTGAAGGAACGAAAGGACAGTATATTCTAGTGCAAAAGAGGTGATTTTTTCCTCCTTTTTTCTGCCTGTGTATAGCAAGGTAGCCATTATCATCTTGAGCATAATGTCAGTTCAGTATTCACTTTGTAACCTCCTTAAGGGGGCGGGAGTGGTGGGGGGAGTATGTGGACTGGAATCTTAGAGCAAAACAGCACAGCCCACTAAGAACACTTTTTTTTTTTCCCAAGAAAGGCTGTTGTTAATGAGTAAGAAATATATTTAGGCGTTGCAATGCTTGAATCATTGAAGATTGAATTGATCTTTCTATATTCTTCCTTATTATGGGCACTGTATAAATGGGTGCTAAAACAAGTAAGTGCAAGGCTAGATTTTTATGAAAACTTAATGACAAAATAATAATAAATAGACATATATTGAATACTTACTATATCCCAGACATTCTGTTAAGCACTTTAAATGTATTAAGACATTTAATTCTCAAATTAATCTTTCTTCATTTTACCGGTGACAAAACTGAAATGCAGAGAGGTTAAGGAAGCTGCCTAAGCTCACAAGCTAATAAGTCCTAGCAAATGAAGGATTCAAACCAGACAGTCTGGCTGCAGAGTCCAAACTCCTTCGAGACTACCTGTTTGTAAGATACTAAGGACTGAATTTTCCAAGCTCAGATATGTTACAGTGGAAGCCAAATCAAACATGCAGACAAAACCGAGAAAATATTGAGCTGATTGTGTTATACTAGGTCTGTTCAGATTTCTTTTTCAGTCCTCTATTTTCCCTCCTAATAATGGGGACAGCTTCTGTGCATCTAAAGATCATTAAAATGCGTACTTCATGTGATTGGAAGATTGACTCATACATGTTTGTCCAAGTCAGTTTTTTCTGATGAAGTCCTTGAGATCTACTCACTTTGCATCTTCTTAGAAATAATTTGTTGGAAGTGCATTAGAACAACTTTGTATAGCCTACATTTCAGAGACATATCAGCATAACCAAAGTGTACAAACTACATGGTTTAGTTGAAACATAAGAATAGGATTCCTGGGGCGCCTGGGTGGCGCAGTCGGTTAAGCGTCCGACTTCAGCCAGGTCACGATCTCGCGGTCCGTGAGTTCGAGCCCCGCGTCAGGCTCTGGGCTGATGGCTCAGAGCCTGGAGCCTGTTTCCGATTCTGTGTCTCCCTCTCTCTCTGCCCCTCCCCCGTTCATGCTCTGTCTCTCTCTGTCCCAAAAATAAATAAACGTTAAAAAAAAAAATTAAAAAAAAAAAAGAATAGGATTCCAATATTTCTGTATATGATGTAAGATCCATCCACATCTTTTAAGCAAAAAAAAAAAAAAAAGGAATCCACAAATATAAGAAATGGAAACATTATTTTGAATAAGGCAACTATAGTTTCTATTCCCTAAATGCACATTGTAGCCCACCAATCACCTAGTTAGATTTCAACCTACATGACTTTGCTCATGTAATTAATAAAAATTTATTCATAACCTTTGACATTTTTATATTGTGATGGAGAACAAGGAGCAGAGTGAAAACTAAAGATTGACCCTCTATTTATTACATACTGATGTATTGCATATCCTACTGTCTTGTTTCAAAAAGATTTTATCATGTAATCTGATTCTTTGTATCATTTTCCTTCTATGACTGAGGAAGAATAGAATGCAGAGAGTCCTAGCTAGAGACATGGAAAAATTATAAATTAGCCTAGGAAGAAAAGACACTTAAAGAAACTTCAATTCACAAGTTACAGTTTTAGTAAATGACTACTATGTATGATACTAATACATTGGTTTACTGCTGTGGGATATACAGGTGATTCTTGAGAGAAAGGAGAAGTAGGTGATATGGCCCTTTGGACAATAAACTTAAAACCTATTTGGAAAGAAATGGCACACATGTGAGTCAACCTGAGAATAATGCAACCTGAGTGTCCCCAAGTGTGAGACCAGTGAGGAAGAGGAGCTTAGTAAACAGCATATACATTGTGGTAAAAGATGGTCTCAGTTGTGGTAGTTATCTCAAGCGTGTGAAGTTTCAGCTGGTCCCTGGGAAAAAAGATGCCTACTGATGGATAGGAGAGGGCTGGTAGAGAATTCCAGATGGAAAAGTAGAGGGCATAATGCCAACCACTTGTGGACTTCAACTGTAGGTAGGGAGTTCCTATAGCCTTGTGGGTATATCTTAAAGCTCAGTGTTATCACAGAAAATACATAACATTATCTCTTCAATGAATATAGTTGCTTTATTTGCTTTTGTTTGAAAATACATTACTTTGTGTAAGGAGCTCTACAGTGCCTTCAGTGCAATGCAAAGAAATAACTAAAGGTAGAACCTTCCAATACTATTTATATGAAAACCCACCACTTTTTTTTTAATATATGAAATTTATTGTCAAATTAGTTTCCATACAACACCCAGTGCTCATCCCAACAGGTGCCCTCCTCAATACCCATCACCCACCATCCCTTCCCTCCCACTCCCCATCAGCCCTCAATTTGTTCTCATTTTTAAGAGTCTTTTATGCTTTGGCTCTCTCCCACTCTAACCTCTTTTTTTTTTCTTCCCCTCCCCCATGGGTTCCTGTTAAGTTTCTCAGGATCCACATAAGAGTGAACACATATGGTTTCTGTCTTTCTCTGTATGGCTTATTTCACTTAGCATAACACTCTCCAGCTCCATCCACGTTGCTACAAAAGGCCATATTTCATTCTTTCTCATTGCCACATAGTACTCCATTGTGTATATAAACCACAATTTCTTCACAGCAAAGGAAACAATCAACAAAACTAAAAGGCAACCAACAGAATGGGAAAAGATATTTGCAAATGACATATCGGACAAAGGGCTAGTATCCAAAATCTATAAAGAGCTCACCAAACCCCACACCCAAAAAACAAATAATCCAGTGAAGAAATGGGCAGAAAACATGAATAGACACTTCTCTAAAGAAGACATCCAGATGGCCAACAGGCACATGAAAAGATGCTCAACCTCGCTCCTCATCAGGGAAATACAAATCAAAACCACACTCAGATATCACCTCACGCCAGTCAGAGTGGCCAAAATGAACAAATCAGGAGACTATAGATGCTGGAGAGGATGTGAAGAAACAGGAACCCTCTTGCATTGTTGGTGCAGCCGCTCTGGAAAACAGTGTGGAGGTTCCTCAAAAAATTAAAAATAGACCTACCCTATGACCCAGCAGTAGCACTGCTAGGAATTTACCCAAGGGATACAGGAGTACTGATGTGTAGGGGCACTTGTACCCCAATGTTTATAGCAGCACTCTCAACAATAGCCAAATTATGGAAAGAGCCTAAATGTCCATCAACTGATGAATGGATAACCACTTTTTTAACATCTAGTCTCATGTTGGGGTGCTAGTTTTAAATTGTTCTGTGATTGAGAGATGTGTTTTAATAACAAACTTGACCTAAGTACAAGAGCTTAATAGGGCTGGAGAAATCATCTATGATGTTTTAGTGGATTTTAAAAAGATTTAATTATCAGTGACTGATTCTTATTTCCTTTTTCATTGCTGATAACATAACAATGAAATTGCTGCCAGTACTGCTTTCTGTAATTTTACTAAGAATCATTGTTTTTTTTTTAAAGGGAGAAAAAAGACAAAATGAGATTAAGATTTTTTGTTTGGCTATATAAGCTTTGCTTGATCCTGTTTAGAATCACTTTTGGGGATCTGAAAGTTTTTATTCCAAAGTTATGCCATTTGAAACCCTTTGGTGGCATAAACATTCCATTATATAGAAAAGCAGACACGTATACAAACTTAACTTGGCAGAAATATATTTTTGCAGCCAACAGACTGTGCACAGTAAGCCCAGAATGAAATATAATCAGGGGTCTGATGCTGACGTGGTAAGAAGACTGTGGTCTCCTTAAAAAGTGATGAAAATGTTTTCCCTTAGAAATCAATTACAAAAAAAAGGGTTGGGGGAAACACTGATGTTTTCTCTGGTATTTAATAATTGTTTAATGTTTGTATTTATAGAAAAACTACCAAAACAAAATAAGTGCATCTTTTTCACTTTAAAGACTATGTCAGGGAGTTGATGGGTGATGCAGGCTGACCACTCAGAGGTCACTAACATACTATGTCTCCATTGATAAACTTGCCTTGTCCCTGTGCCTGGTCCCCAGCCTTTCAGGATCAGCAATTTGTTTTGGTCAGCACACCAAGAGTTCATAGGTTCCACAGAGCTGGACACCCATTAATCACATTCACAGAAAATGCTACATCAAACATTGAATGATGATTTATTAATTTACAATGAAAAATACAAATGTTGATCAGTCCAGAATTCTCAAGTTAACGTAACCAAAGCTCTTTCTCATTTTAGCAAAGACCCTACTTTGGGAGGTTGAAATACTCGATAGTTTCTTGATTTCCTCGTACAGATGACTAATGACATCTGTTGTGACAGGTCTTGCTAGTTTAAAGATAATTTAATTGACCTGTTTTTGCATGTTTATCTTGATTCAGCACCAATGATGTCTAAGATGGTTTTTCAATTTTACTTTTTCCTGAGCACCCGCAGATACAAATGCTTAAAATCATTAATACTATAAAATTATCAGGTATTAAGGACCCTAATAAATGATGAACCATGTCTGTTTAACCGCAGGTGCATTAATGTGATATACAGAATATATGTTTAGCATAGGATATTTCCTCTCCGTATTAAAACAGATATCCTTTAATCTCTGGAAATAATTTTTTGAAATTCACTGGGTAACAACTGGATAATCTTTATTATTATTATAAGTGGAAGATAAATGACATTAGCATGTGTGCTTCAAGCTAGCTAATCAGATTTCTCACCTTCAGTTGGGAATTAACCCTATCCAAATGATATGACAACTAGCCCTCCAAAAGTTCTCCCTGACTCAAGCTATTCCATCATAGTAATCTCTTACCATGTTCACTCTCAGTCCAGCAGTAAACACTTGACCCTAGCTTGACCTAGGGAATGACCATAGTCCTTTCCTGGAAATTTGGGATTCAAAAAAGGGCTCTCTATCTCTCTCTGGTGGTTAAAACTGGTAAAATGTATAACTTTGGAACTGTCAGTGGCCACGTGGAAAGTGCAGGTCTACAAAGAAAGAGTATGCAAATAGCATGTAGAAAGAATCAAAGAAAATAAATGAAATATCCCAGGAACATTAAAATTCTAGGGCCGGTTGTCTCTAAGGTTCAAATCTCTCAGCTTCCCGTAGCAGTTTTGGTTTTCATTTTGAGTATGAAATTTTGAGATGGATCTCCCAAACACGCACATACTATTTTTGTGAAGCTAAGGGGAGTTCAGTTTGCATTAAATGGAATAAAAAAATGACTAAATAATATAAAACATTATTTGGTAATACTGAGATTTATATTTTTAGCTAGATAAAATTCAAAGAAACTGATAAACATTTGTGACAGAAAGAAAAATGTAAGTTATGTAGCATTTTCTTCATTTGTTAAGGGGCTTTAGTGACTAACATTTAGTACAAAAGCCATATAATTCTATATGAAATTTCAATAGTCATGCTTTTATATTTGTACACAAGAGAGACATATATTCTTCTATATGTATAGGAATAATAACATTCAGTGACATATTGATTGTGTATTTCTTATAATTGAAAAAGTTGCATTAGTAAGATAATATCTAATTACTAGTAAAATCCAAAAGGAGCTCCTATTGCCAGTATTTTCTTAATCACAGTCCTAAGTAGGATATTTATTTTTACTCATTATCAGTTAGCATATTTGCTAAATATGCACTATTTTCAAAGCACTCATCTAGATGTGGAGGGTGAGATAAATATAAAATGGAATGCATAACCTCTAAGAAGAATTATGGGATAGTTGGATATGCTTTGATAAATGTAAAAAATTATACAGTTCAACATACAAACAACTGTTTATTACCATGTTTAAAGCATCCATATCCTCAGTGGAACACTGATAAATGTGGAGTGGGATTGATTGTGGGTGTTCTGCAATAAAAGTTTTTGTATCATTTTGAATGAAAGAAAGACATAAATCGAGGGCTCACTGTAGCTATATATGCAGGTTTAGGTACTGTTCCAAATAAGAGCATTTAACCAAAAGGATGAGCTTCAGAAATGCTTTCTCCCAACTCAGAGCTGCTGACCAGGTGGCCCACCCTCAACCTAGAACACCTTTTCCCCACCCCACCCCACCCTTAACCTCTGGCCTGTCTCCTATTCATTCTTTGTATCCCAGATGATGGAGCCCCCTTCAGGAAGCCTGCTATTAGTTTTCTAAAACTGAGGTAAATGCCTCTCTGAGAACAGTTGATCCCTAGCTCATGCGGGGCAGTCTCACTGACTGGGCTCCCTGTTTGCTAATCATTTTCTCATCAATAGATTGTAAATTCCTACGGAGTAAATATTGTATTCATTTTGAACATAGTATCATCAGAGATTAGTACAGTGCAGAGCATATAGTTCCTCAGTAATAAATAAAGCAGTAATGAACAAATGTATCTAGGAATTTTATATGAAAATTATTGAATAAATGGTTCATAATAGTAAAGAAGGTGGTAAAATAGTTAAAGTAGGTCTGAGAGAAACCCAACTTTGTTTTCTCAAATTGAAAATTGAAATTTTTTTCTCAAATTGAGAATTGAAGTTAAGGCTTTGGTTATGATATGGGATCATAGGATAAATGATTATATTGGTTGTGAGGGATCTTATATTACATAAATTACTCCCACCCCCAGTGATAGGCAATAGCAAGACTTGGCATGATATTTACTGGGGAGACTGTAAACCTAAAATTAATTGCTCCTGCTGGCCTGTATAGCATACCAATATGGAAATCATGATTAGGAACAGAATATTTCTCTTAAAATGTTGATTTTCTTACTTAGGTATTATACTAGATGTATATTAATTACATATCCTGATGATATGTGTGTTTATGATAATCTGTAGTCCAATTTATGCCTGCATAGATGGACAAATAGGCATTGATATATTTTATTTATAAAATATATTATGTATTAGAAAGTATAAATTATATAAGAAACACCCACTAGCCTCAGTAATAAAACTTTAAAATCATTAGAAACCCCTGTGTTTGTCAGATCTCTCATTCTCCTCAAGAATTAACTCCCATCCTGAGTTTGCAATTCTTTAAATTTATAATAAATACATTTAAACGACATATAGCATTGGCTATATGTTTCTAAATTAAGATGGCTTATACTGCAAAAATATTTGAGCAACTTACTCTTCGCACCAAAAATTATATTTTTGAAAATCTGAGACTTGTGGTTCCATTTATTTTTGTCCCTTAATGATATTCCACTTTGTGCCAAGTTTTGTTTATTCACCTATTAAAATATACTTGGCTTATTTTCGTTAAAAAATTATTACAAGCAATGATGTTATGAGCCTCTTGTACATGCCTTTTGTATACATGTGGAAGTGTCTTTAGAGTATATACTTTTTTGGGAGGGGCCTTTTATTCCCATGACTTATTCATTCCATAACTGGAAGCTTGTATATCCCGTTCCTCTTCACCCACCTGCCCATCTCCTCAACCCCTTGCCTCTCAAGTATATATAGAGAGAGTATAGGGAGAGAGTATATACTCTGACTAAAGTTGCAAAGAACTTGAACCATTGTCTGTATAGATATTATTACATTGGTTCTCTTATGTTATTTTAACAATTAATACTTCTACCAGCTGTAAATAAAGTGACTGTTTCCTTTATATCCTGACAACACTGGATATTTTCAGAATTCCAGTTTTTTTTTTCCATATTTATTGAATGTGAGACAACATCTCACTGGATTATTTCCTGATTAATGGGGACAGGAGAGAGGGAGTTGGAGAGGTTTAGATTTCTTTGTTATTTTTAAAAAATTTTTAAATGTTTATTTTTGACAGAGAGAGACAGAGTGTGAATGCGGGGGGGGTGGCAGAAAGAGGGGGAGACAAAATCCTAAGCAGGCTCCAGGCTCAGAGCTGTCTGCACAGAGCCTGATGCAGGACTTGAACCCATGAACCGTGATATGACCTGAGCCGAAGTCAGACACTTAACTGACTGAGCCACCCAGGTGCCCCTAGATTTCTTCTTTTGTGAATTATCTTTTCAAGTCATTTGCTTTAAAAAAATATTTTAATTAATTTTAATATTTTAGCATTTTCCCGTTTTTTAACTTCTGAGTTCTTCCTGTAATATAGATACTAATTCTCAGTTTTATATATGCCTTGCAGATACTTTCTGTTTTATTTTTTATCTGATATGGATGGAATATCCAATATTCTATGAGATAGTCTGTGGTAACTTGCTCCTGGTGGGAAGTCTGATATCATAGCTAGTTTCTACTGCTTCCATTAAAAAACAAACAAACAAACAAACAATCTGATGAAGTGCCCTTTTAAAATTGAGTTTGTAGAAAAGAAAACAGTAATTTTCTGTCACAACATAAAATATTATCAAGTTAATGTCATTAGCTAATATTTCTCATTTCTACCCTATTCAGTTTCATATAAGCATGAACAAAGTGCAAAAGCAATTATGAGAAAATAAATTAAAAAGCAAAAATAAGAGTTGGGGACTAGGGTGAAATTTATAATAAAATTATCATAAAAATATAAATAATTTTGTTGTATTTGTGTGTATAAATATTAAGATGGGTATCCTTAATTATGACCCCCAGCCTATTAATAAATATAATAAGATATATATGCTTATTAAAAATACTCTATTTTTATCCATATGACATATTTGAGTTATATTTTTGTTGAACACAAAAATACAGAGAAATATTTAATTGGAATTCATGTATTTTATGACCACGTAGCCTTGTTAGATTTATTGCTTATGCTGTGATCAGAAACAACCATTTGAAATTATCATTATTTGAAAAATTGTAAGATTAATACTAATATATGGTTATTTGTCCATATGTTGGCAATCTGTTGTTCCAATTTCTTCAGAATGATTTTTTGAACTTTGTGGTATTTGATTTAGTCAGTAGGACCAATGTATGGTGTCTTTGAGCAAAAGTGCTCATGGTAGTTTTCTTTCAAGTCAGTACAATTATTGGAAAAAAGTGACAAAGTGGACTTAAATATCAACCAATTTCCCATTTTTTACAGCAGCATACTTTAGAATATTTATTAATGTGTCTACCAGAAGTGTTACACATTGCCCCATTAAATATATGTGAACATATTTAGCTGGTTATAGCCACATTAATTTTATAAAACATAATAGATATATGTCAATAAAGTATCATCCCACTCTAAACATTAGTTCTGGGGCAATTATTTTATTTTTGTTGCCACTGAAAATATATCAGGGAATAAAATTTTGTTAAATGGGCAAATGTTCCACCAATCTACCACAAAGAAATTTCTTTAAACCATTTAGAAAGACATTAGTTCTTAATTCATAGGATCGTAGTGAGACTTAAATGGAAATAATTCAGAAACATCAGTAAGTGCTAACGTGCTTATAACATAGTTTAGTATGTTATAATTAATGTTGTCATATAATCAGTTAAAACAAAATGAAAGATAAACTTATTTATAAAGCCATGATTCCCCCACTATTGACATTTGATTTCTCTCTCTAACCCCAGTACATATCGATATACATGTTAGGTATACCATCTTGTAATTACAATTTTGTATTAAGCTTTAAAAAAATGTACTTTATGAAAAAGTTCCATGTTGCTTGACCTCATAATTTTCATATTCAATGTCAACAAATAAAATAACATGTGAAATTTATATTTGCTTTTTGAGTATTTTAACATTTTTTGTTTACATAAATGATTTTGCCATTAACTTCTCATTCTACTTCACCCTCATTAGGGTGACTCATAATTTTAAAATCAAGTTTGATAGAAAACAGTGTTACTTAATTGTTTAAATTATAAACATATTCTCTTCTGTATACTAATTATATTTCTATTATGCAAATTGTTCACGTTATGTCCTTTGGATTTGCTTACATATATGTGTGTGTTTTATATATATATATATATATATATATATATATATATATATAATATATTTTATACATACATACTTGTTATCAATTTTTAAATTTTTTATATAACATAAATAAATCCTGTGGCCATAGTTGTTATAAGTAGTTTTTATTGTAGGCCATGTTCCTTTTCATTCTGAAAACTTAACAGAGTTTTAATTTCTGTATGGTAAAGCTTGTCTGTCTTTGGTTTTCTAATTTCTGCTATCACTTCCAAGCTTAAAATTTCCATCCCTTAGGAGAGCTTATAAATATTCAAATATATTTTCTTCATTTTCTCATTTATACATTTTAAATATCTCAATACAATTAGAATTTATTTTGGTGTCTATCTATAGGTGGAATCCTCAATTTTAGTTAATTTAAAGACCACTACATTTAAAAAATCCTGTATTTTTCTATTCTATTACAATTCTCCTCTTTTAAGATATGATAAATGTATAATAGAATCTACTGCTAGTATTTTATTCTATTTATTTCTATATTTTTGAGTAACATTTATTTCTATATTTCTAAAACTATTTTAATTAAGTCTACTTTGGCATTATTTCTGAAGATTAATTGAAATGTATTAAGATTCATCCTTATGTTTTCTCTCATGAGTTCTCATTGTTTAAAAAAAATAAAAACTCTGACTTGTCCAAGGTAAGCCTTTAAATAGACAATTCTTTCAGAATTATAAAAATTTATATTGGGAATGAAATTTGGATCTATTCAAATTGTGGGAATTAATGAATTTATATCACCCCTGAAACATGTTTTTCAACTTTTTTTTTCCAACTTTTTAAGTTAACATTTTAGTATGATGGCTTTATGGAATTTTAAACTTTTAATTTAGGGGATACTAACCTTCATTTTATAAATTAAACACCAACAAACACTCCCTGGTAAGGAGCAAGATTATTTTTTAAAAAATTGTCCTGAAAAGCTGCAAAAAAATGTATTCTTATGCCCAATAGTGTCTATTCTATTAAACACTTCTACATTTGGAAAATAGCTGATGCAAAGATCCTATTTCAACCCAAAGTTCTCCTTCATGTTAATGGCTCTTCACCCCTTTGGTCTGCTTCTGAATGTTAGAAAAATGCTATGCAATGTTCAACTTAAATTAGATAGAAAAAAATAGCTCATTTTATAGAGAGGTTTTCTGCAACACCTGTATGTGCATGCGATAGGACTCTAGTCAAGGGGAAAAAAAAAAGAAGAAATGTTTTCTAAAATGGAATGACTTTAATGAAACTGTTCAATCTGTACAACAGTATCATGTATTTCACTTGAATGAAGTTGTTAAACAAGATCTCTGTTTACATAGACTGTTGTGCAGTTATCAATCCAATCAAAACTCACTCATTGTTTTTTAATTCAAAAGTGATTAGCAAATGCTGAGAAGTCACCTTATCTCACTAAAACACAGGTACCAACTCAGAGTAAATATTTTGGTAAACAATTATTCTGGCCCTGCATATTCAGCAGTGTGCTAAATTATGCATAATCTTGCATAAGTAATAAGTGAAGGTAGCTTAAATTCAGTTTTTTTTCCTAACCTGACCTATTTCTTTCAGTGCTGTTAGCAGCTTAAATCATGTATGAGCTTTCTGTAAGGCTTCAATGAGTAGCTCGGGTGGAGAAACTTCAGTAATAAATTTCAGGAGAAGACAAGTTTTTTGACAGGCATAATGCAACACATACAGAGTCTGGAACTCACACTCTGGGAATTTAGAGCAGTCCTCGCAAAGCAGCTTTTCCCTGTTACATTAATAGAGAAAATGAAGTATGAAAGTCCTCAGGAATTACTGCTAGGTGTAATTTAAATAATTTACCAGAAGACAGTTCAGCACATGCATTGAACAGGGGCGTACAGAGTTTGCCATAAGCAGTTTATAAATAAACTATATTCCGCTGAAGTAAGTCAGGCATAAATTATAACTATTTCTTTTGTGGCTGCACCCTGTTCCTCATTGTAATAGTTATTTAAAAAAAAATTCAGGGTTATGACCTTCTCCTGGAAATCACAGACATTGTCTGCCTTGTACCTTGCTTATGAGCTTCCTTATGGTTAACGGTTTGGTAGCTGTGAGATAAAAATAAAAATACTATTGCTAGGGAAAAATGCACTACATATCTGTAAACAGAATTCTGGAAGAATCTGTAGCCTGGTTGGGGGTAGGGGGAGAGATGTGGCCAAAGACTATCAAGGAGATACGGATCATTTTACGAAGGCTTTACACCTTATATGTGGAGAAAAAGAGGGTATACTTTCTGTTTCTTGCCTCAAGTATTGGGCCTTAAATTATCAGGCCAAAGTAAAAATGCCAAAGGAAACATATAATGAAGACTCAAAACTATGTAGAAATTATTTATAAAACATGCATGTGGAGGTTAAAAAGCTATAATTCCATTGAGCCTTGAGTTATTAAGGAGCAGATGGGCTATAGTGGCACCAAAATTTACCTAAAATATACTGTTAGTGTTTTGGAAGGAGACTTTGTAAAAGGCAGGTGGAGTGCTTGCTCTCTACTCTTAAAACATCAGATTATAAACTAGCATTTTGTAACTTTTACTTTCACTTAACTTCCTTTGATAGAAGAAATAGGCTCCTTGGTGGGGGGGGGGGGAGTACAGATAGCGAATAGCTATGTTCCTGAAGTTATACGAGAAACATAGATAATGTACATCCTCACAAGTGCTCTTTTAAATATACATCTATCACACTTGCTAGGTTGTCCTTTGAAGTCATATGCACTGTAGTTACCTGGCTCTCCATTCTCTGTATCTCCATTTATATGTGTATATTATGTACTCAGATTATACATGTGTATGTATACATACATACGTGCGTGTGTGTGTGTGTCAGAGTTAAATTTTTTTCTGGGAATGCATGATCCACATGCTGTTATAACTAGAAGTTAAAATGGTGCTTAGAGGAGATAGTGGGGAACATAGAAGAAAATATTATAATAATTATTTAATTTTCAGAATCAATTTTGTAATAATGGCCTTATAACCTGAAAACAACTGTCAATTAAGGAAATTCTTTTCTGACTGCTGTGTAGAATGAAAATAAACTTTAATGTGCCCATGTCTTTTTTTTTTTTATTTTTTTTATTTTTTTTATTTTTTTATTTTTTTATTTTTTTATTTTTTAATATATGAAATTTACTGTCAAATTGGTTTCCATACAACACCCAGTGCTCATCCCAAAAGGTGCCCTCCTCAATACCCATCACCCACCCTGCCCTCCCTCCCCCCCTGCCCTCCCTCCCACTCCCCATCAACCCTCAGTTTGTTCTCAGTTTTTAACAGTCTCTAATGCTTTGGCTCTCTCCCATTCTAACCTCTTTTTTTTTTTTTTTTCCTTCCCCTCCCCCATGGGTTTCTGTTATGTTTCTCAGGATCCACATAAGAGTGAAACCATATGGTATCTGTCTTTCTCTGTATGGCTTATTTCACTTAGCATCACACTCTCCAGTTCCATCCATGTTGCTACAAAAGGCCATATTTCATTTTTTCTCATTGCCACGTAGTATTCCATTGTGTATATAAACCACAATTTCTTTATCCATTCATCAGTTGATGGACATTTAGGCTCTTTCCATAATTTGGCTATTGTTGAGAGTGCCGCTATAAACATTGGGGTACAGGTGCCCCTATGCATCAGTACTCCTGTATCCCTTGGATAAATTCCTAGCAGTGCTATTGCTGGGTCATAAGGTAGGTCTATTTTTAATTTTCTGAGGAACCTCCACACTGCTTTCCAGAGCGGCTGCACCAATTTGCATTCCCACCAACAGTGCAAGAGGGTTCCTGTTTCTCCACATCCTCTCCAGCATCTATAGTCTCCTGATTTCTTCATTTTGGCCACTCTGACTGGCGTGAGGTGGTATCTGAGTGTGGTTTTGATTTGTATTTCCCTGATAAGGAGCGACGTTGAACATCTTTTCATGTGCCTGTTGGCCATCCGGATGTCTTCTTTAGAGAAGTGTCTATTCATGTTTTCTGCCCATTTCTTCACTGGGTTATTTGTTTTTCGGGTGTGGAGTTTGGTGAGCTCTTTATAGATTTTGGATACTAGCCCTTTGTCCGATATGTCATTTGCAAATATCTTTTCCCATTCTGTTGGTTGCCTTTTAGTTTTGTTGGTTGTTTCCTTTGCTGTGCAGAAGCTTTTTATCTTCATAAGGTCCCAGTAATTCACTTTTGCTTTTAATTCCCTTGCCTTTGGGGATGTGCCGAGTAAGAGATTGCTACGGCTGAGGTCAGAGAGGTCTTTTCCTGCTTTCTCCTCTAGGGTTTTGATGGTTTCCTGTCTCACATTCAGGTCCTTTATCCATTTTGAGTTTATTTTTGTGAATGGTGTGAGAAAGTGGTCTAGTTTCAACCTTCTGCATGTTGCTGTCCAGTTCTCCCAGCACCATTTGTTAAAGAGACTGTCTTTTTTCCATTGGATGTTCTTTCCTGCTTTGTCAAAGATGAGTTGGCCATACGTTTGTGGGTCTAGTTCTGGGGTTTCTATTCTATTCCATTGGTCTATGTGTCTGTTTTTATGCCAATACCATGCTGTCTTGATGATGACAGCTTTGTAGTAGAGGCTAAAGTCTGGGATTGTGATGCCTCCTGCTTTGGTCTTCTTCTTCAAAATTACTTTGGCTATTCGGGGCCTTTTGTGGTTCCATATGAATTTTAGGATTGCTTGTTCTAGTTTCGAGAAGAATGCTGGTGCAATTTTGATTGGGATTGCATTGAATGTGTAGATAGCTTTGGGTAGTATTGACATTTTGACAATATTTATTCTTCCAATCCATGAGCAGGGAATGTCTTTCCATTTCTTTATATCTTCTTCAATTACCTGCATAAGCTTTCTATAGTTTTCAGCATACAGATCTTTTACATCTTTGGTTAGATTTATTCCTAGGTATTTTATGCTTCTTGGTGCAATTGTGAATGGGATCAGTTTCTTCATTTGTCTTTCTGTTGCTTCATTGTTAGTGTATAAGAATGCAACTGATTTCTGCACGTTGATTTTGTATCCTGCAACTTTGCTGAATTCATGTATCAGTTCTAGCAGACTTTTGGTGGAGTCTATCGGATTTTCCATGTATAATATCATGTCATCTGCAAAAAGCGAAAGCTTGACTTCATCTTTGCCAATTTTGATGCCTTTGATTTCCTTTTGTTGTCTGATTGCTGATGCTAGAACTTCCAGCACTATATTAAACAGCAGCGGTGACAGTGGGCATCCCTGTCGTGTTCCTGATCTCAGGGAAAAAGCTCTCAGTTTTTCCCCGTTGAGGATGATGTTAGCTGTGGGCTTTTCATAAATGGCCTTTATGATCTTTAAGTATGTTCCTTCTATCCCGACTTTCTCAAGGGTTTTTATTAAGAAAGGGTGCTGGATTTTGTCAAAGGCCTTTTCTGCATCGATTGACAGGATCATATGGTTCTTCTCTTTTTTTTTGTTAATGTGATGTATCACGTTGATCGATTTGCGAATGTTGAACCAGCCCTGCATCCCAGGAATGAATCCCACTTGATCATGGTGAATAATTCTTTTTATATGCTGTTGAATTCGATTTGCTAGTATCTTATTAAGAATTTTTGCATCCATATTCATCAGGGATATTGGCCTGTAGTTCTCTTTTTTTACTGGGTCTCTGTCTGGTTTAGGAATCAAAGTAATACTGGCTTCATAGAATGAGTCTGGAAGTTTTCCTTCCCTTTCTATTTCTTGGAATAGCTTGAGAAGGATAGGTATTATCTCTGCTTTAAATGTCTGGTAGAACTCCCCTGGGAAGCCATCTGGTCCTGGACTCTTATTTGTTGGGAGATTTTTGATAACCGATTCAATTTCTTCGCTGGTTATGGGTCTGTTCAAGCTTTCTATTTCCTCCTGATTGAGTTTTGGAAGAGTGTGGGTGTTTAGAAATTTGTCCATTTCTTCCAGATTGTCCAATTTGCTGGCATATAATTTTTCATAGTGTTCCCTGATAATTGTTTGTATCTCTGAGGGATTGGTTGTAATCATTCCATTTTCATTCATGATTTTATCTATTTGGGTCATCTCCCTTTTCTTTTTGAGAAGCCTGGCTAGAGGTTTGTCAATTTTGGTTATTTTTTCAAAAAACCAACTCTTGGTTTCGTTGATCTGCTCTACAGTTTTTTTAGATTCTATATTGTTTATTTCTGCTCTGATCTTTATTATTTCTCTTCTTCTGCTGGGTTTAGGCTGCCTTTGCTGTTCTGCTTCTATTTCCTTTAGGTGTGCTGTTAGATTTTGTATTTGGGATTTTTCTTGTTTCTTGAGATAGGCCTGGATTGCAATGTATTTTCCTCTCAGGACTGCCTTCGCTGCATCCCAAAGCGTTTGGATTGTTGTATTTTCATTTTCGTTTGTTTCCATATATGTTTTAATTTCTTCTCTAATTGCCTGGTTGACCCACTCATTCGTTACTAGGGTGTTCTTTAACCTCCATGCTTTTGGAGGTTTTCCAGACTTTTTCCTGTGGTTGATTTCAAGCTTCATAGCATTGTGGTCTGAAAGTATGCATGGTATAATTTCAATTCTTGTAAACTTATGAAGGGCTGTTTTGTGACCCAGTATATGATCTATCTTGGAGAATGTTCCATGTGCACTCGAGAAGAAAGTATATTCTGTTGCTTTGGGATGCAGAGTTCTAAATATATCTGTCAAGTCCATCTGATCCAATGTATCATTCAGGGCCCTTGTTTCTTTATTGACTGTGTGTCTAGATGATCTATCCATTTCTGTAAGTGGGGTGTTAAAGTCCCCTGCAATGACCACATTCTTATCAATAAGGTTGCTTATGTTTATGAGTAATTGTTTTATATATCTGGGGGCTCGGGTATTTGGCGCATAGACATTTATAATAGTTAGCTCCTCCTGGTGGATAGACCCTGTGATTATTATATAATGCCCTTCTTCATCTCTTGTTACAGCCTTTAATTTAAAGTCTAGTTTGTCTGATATAAGTATGGCTACTCCAGCTTTCTTTTGGCTTCCAGGAGCATGATAAATAGTTCTCCATCCCCTCACTCTCAATCTAAAGGTGTCCTCAGATCTAAAATGAGTCTCTTGTAGACAGCAAATAGATGGGTCTTGTTTTTTTATCCATTCTGATACCCTATGTCTTTTAGTTGGCGCATTTAATCCATTTACATTCAGTGTTATTATAGAAAGATATGGGTTTAGAGTCATTGTGATGTCTGTATGTTTTATGCTTGTAGTGATGTCTCTGGTACTTTGTCTCACAGGATCCCCCTTAGGATCTCTTGTAGTGTGCCCATGTCTTTGATGGAGAAGAAAGACTTGACAGAATTGCCATTTAGACATTCAGACTTGAACTGTGATTTATTTATTACGATCTTCATATGTGATTCTGTGGGTCTTCATTAGGATATATTGCTTATGGTGATGGAACTGCATTGAGAAACTTGGCCTATGTTGTGAGATGAAAAATTGCTAAGGGTCTAATATACAGTTTGATGGCTATAGTTAATAATTCTGTGATGTGTACTTGAAATTTGCTAAGAGAGAGGATCTTAAGTGTTCTCACCAAAAAATGAAAATAAAAAGTAACAATGTGAGGTGATAAATGGGTTAGTTAGCTTGATTGGGTTAATCATTTCATAGTAAATATATACATCAAGTCGTCATGCTGTACACTTTCAATAGATTACAATTTTATTTGTCAACTATACCTCAGTAAAGCCGGAGAGGGGGAAAGCTTGACTCAGAATGCTAAAATAGGCAACCTGACTAATATGGGTCAGACCTCAATCTCAATACAGCGCTGTAAGTAACTAAACAGCCGAAATAGATACGTAACCTGTAGGAAGATTGTGAAAGTTGTATTAAACTCCCTAAGACTTATTTGCCTGAATAGAGGAAAAATGAAGAAGTTCTAATATATTTCTGCCCTAATAGGCAGTTAAATCAATTTATGCAAACTTGTAACAAGATTATTGTCAAAGTAATTTGTAATTTTCTATGTGCATCATTCACACAGTGCATTCCTACATAGCTGTTGTAGATGCTATCTCAAAATGTCATTTGAGAAATGTTGAAAGTCCCTCTACATTTATGTAATGGCATTTAGAAAAATCAAGGAAAATACTGTTCCAATATCCAAAGGAAGTATTTAAGAAATATTGTAAAATATAAATGCTGTAATAAGTTTGTACATGATACTCACTTACATATTTTAATATTCATACTTATGTGAGCATAAAGTTTGATTCTATGGGTGTGAGATATAGGTATAGTGTCTGTTGATGGGATATGACTGGCAAGTTTGGGCAGAAGAGTTAGTAATACTCTGTTGTGCTGAGGAAAGGAATCCCCCACTGGACCATCAGAAGCAATCCTGCAACATAGGAGACATTAAGAGGCCCTGAGGCTACTGAAAGGCCTCAATTTTGGGTATATATATATACCCAAAGGGTATATATTTGAGATAAGGAAAATAGTGTTACAGGAATATAACAAATTGACAGCCTCACTGTTTTGACGTTGGCCAGTCTGGGATTGGCACTAACAAATTCAACTTCCTAACATTTTATTTAGCCATTTATAAATCTGCAATCAAAACCCATATTGATAATAGAAGCCTCCTTTACTTGTTGATAGACTTGACACTTGTGTGAAAATCTAAGTCATTTATTACTATACTAGAATTCATCCCTCTAACATAGCTTCTTTATCAGTGATTGTTTCCATGTTAACATGTTGAACTTGTTACTCTAATGGAAAGTCTGGCAGCGTCTCTCATATTACTATATAAAAGAAACATTCTATCAGAGAAAAAAATCAGGTTAAGCAAAGCACAAAGGTCCATGATAGCTTATCATGTATCCTACCTAATGTATATATGTGGTGTGTGTGTGTGTGTGTGTGTGTGTGTGTGACGTTTGACATTTTTGGCAGTCGTCAGGTAGTGTGCTATGATGGAGGAATACATATCACATAGGGTTCTCAGAATTGCTAGTGCTAACATAAAGCTATTTCAACCAGTATCTTTTCCTATTCTTGCTTTACAGCGACTCAAGATATCCATTGTGATTGAGCAAAAGTAAGGAAAAAAGTCTCTGTTTAATTATTCCCATATAAGGTGCCTGTGAATAGATCTACATAATATCAATTCAATCAAATGCAGGAGTTTAGTCAGTAGGATTTTGTCCGTTTTAAAGAAACACTATACTTGGAGTCAGGAAATACAGTTTTAGTCACATTTCTGTCCCCATTAGAGGCTCCAAGTACTCTGCCTAATTTTAACTGTTTTTAAATTTAATTAATACACTTTAAAAACAAAAGAACGGACAAACAAAGCCGTATATGAATGCTAATCTCACACAATACTGTTTTTCTTAGGAACATAATATGGCACCGTACAGACACAAAATAAACGTAGAGTGAATAGATAAGGTCTTTTCTATCCAGGTGTAGTGTAGCCTATCCCTGAAAAATGAGTTAAAGAACCCAGAATGTTCTCCTATTCACGCTGCCTTTCTGCAACTAAATTTTAGTTTAGTTATAGAAATGTTGGTAGCAAACCAACAGTTCACTCCTTAATTTGCGGAATTTTTACTCAGGGAACTATGTGGTAGGTATAGTGTACTACTTACTGAGGGTCTACCATGTACCAAGAGAAAATGTACTGAAGTTGTTTAAAATTACTTCCGACCCAGAACTAATCATCGATAGAAAATTTATAATGTAATTTACATTAGCATAAAAACTAGCGTTAGATTTACCTCAAAAAAAATTCTTTATACAGTTCTTCTTTTTCTGCATACTTAAAAGTAAGCTCTAAGTCTCCAATCACTTCTATAATCAAATGCAACTTATAACATATGCTGTTTATTAATGAAGTGTTTCTTTGATCTATAATTAGAACTTATACAGACATATTATAATTTTCTTTATTCCAATTTCTGCTTGAATTAGCTGTTAAAGGTAAAAAAAAACATCATTTAAACTCTCTTAACCAATGATATCCTTCAGAAAAGCATTTTTTAATTGTTGAATTGAAACTTCAGTAGATTAAGTAATGTTAACATGAAATTTTTTCTTAATATGAAATAAATAGGGTGTAGACCTGATGAAAACAGTTTAGTTAAAAGAATTCCATTAGCATCATTACAATGATAGAGAAAATAATGTGCAAAATAGAGTCACTGTCATGATCCTGACCTTGTGATACAAATTAAAATAAAGAAAAGTGTCATATTTCTCCATGGTTCAACTTGGGTTCACCTAATAGAACTCTGACAAAAGCAAATGTTTTGTCACTTAGTCTGTTGCCAAGAACATTTTAGTGCATAATTAATGATAATCCACTCTTTAATATGTGTATATGAATGAACACAAAGTTGCTGCTCGTGCAACAGAGACAATATCATGTTCAGTGTGAAGAGAGCAACACAATTTCTACTAAAATAATGAGCTGTGGAAAGGATAATGGAAGGTGTCAAATGCACAATAAACATGATTAGAGTGGACCAGGGAAAAAGAATAATATTTAACACCACCAGTGCTTTTCTCTTAAGAAAAATAAACTTTAAGTCCTTGATGGATTTTTCATGACTCCTCTCACCATGTTGTCTATAAATATCATGGAATATGCAACTTATTGCTTTGGTTACACCTTTCTCTTACATGCTGATCCCTTCTTCTCTAATTGACCCTCAAGATATGGTGTTCTCTTAGTGTTGTGCTTATTATTTTACTGCATTTACAAATTGCCTGAGGGATATGTTAATATGCAGATTATGATTGAACAGATATGGAGTGGGGGCACCTGGGTGGCTCAGTCGGTTGAACGTCAGACTCTTGATTTCGGCTTAGGTCATGATCCCAGGGTCATGGGATTGAGCCCTGCGTTGGGCTCGTGCTGAGCATGGAGCCTTAAGATTCTCTTTCTCTCTCTGTCTCCCCCTCCATCCTTTTCTTCCCCCCCTCTCCCACTCATGCTCATGTGCGCTCTCTATCTCTCTCAAAAAAAATTTAACAGATCTGGGGTGGGTCTGGAGATTTTGCATTTCAAACTAGATCTTAGAAGATGCCCTTATTGCTGGTCCATGGGCCACACTTGACTGGCAAGGCCTGGGGAACCATCTTTGGGCCTTTTCTCAGTAGACACAATCTTCTTGGCCAGTTAATTCACTGCCATGAATTTAAATATATCCTGTATGTTCATGATTTGTTATTCTTTATCCTCAGCCTCATAAATTGTAATCTTCAAAAATATTGATTTAACATATTAAAAATGAAACTCATTATTGTCTTCCTCAAACCCAATCTTCCTGCTTTCTGTCCTATCATATTAATGATACTATCATTTCTCAAGTTGTCTGAGATGTTCATATTATACCCATTTTACAGATACGCCTTTGAAAGTTAGGTAATACATCAAAATGATTCTGCTGGCAAATAAGGTAGCCAAGATTTTAGCACGTTAGTTGATTTATTTGAAAGTCTGTGCTCATTCACTGTATTTGATAACCTCTTTCGAGAATAATTTTCCTCTTCTTTACCTACTGATGAGTCACTTAATCATAATTTTTTTTTTTCTGTATAACCTTCTCCAGGTTTTCATGACAGTGTGATGTCTTCTTTCCTGTATGGTTCCACAGCAGTTTGGTATCCATTCTTATCAAGGAACACACCACATTGCATTCCAATTATTGGTTGAGATGTCTGTCCTCAGCCCTTGGGGTGTAAGCTCCTTGAAGTTTGGGACTGTGTCTTATTTATCTGTTACTTTTTTTATTAGAAAAAAAGGAATACATGATAATTTTAGAAATAAATGATATAGAAACACAGAAAAAAAAGAGAGAGAGAGAGAGAGAGAGAGAGAGAAATTTTCTTGCAAATACTCTCTCGAAATCCTATTTCTCTTTATTAGGTTACAATTATTATGAGTTTGGTGTACTTTCCCTCTAAGCATTATCTATGCACATCTATTCATACTTGTGTACAATCTCTGTATCTACATAGCTATAGGTGTATGTACATAAACACATAGTATATAAGTTGGATCATATTGTACACATATTCTATGACTTTTATTTCCATTAGCAATATATCTTGGGCAATTTTTTCTGTGTAGTTATGTATAGATATGACATTATTTTTAATGGATGTAAGTAATCCTTGGTATAGAATTATAATTTAAAATATTTACATATATATGGACAATTTAAAATTTTCAACATTTTTCTATTACCTATAAAGCTGAAAAATCATATTTCATATTTGTTTTTGTCCCCGTTCAAGTATCCCTTTATGGTACATATCTAGGCTTAAAATCACTGATTCAAAATATATATGCTTACAGTTCTGATGCAGATAGCTAAATTGTCTAAGAAGGCTACACCAATGTATGGTTCCATAAGTAGAATAACCATGATTTTTTTCCCTAAAAAATATATATATGTATGTATTTTCTTATCCACATCAAGTCTTATCAAATTATTAATTTTTGACAACACTGGTGAAAAATATATCTCATTTATATTTATTTTCATACTTGTGATTACTTGTGATCTTAGTATTTTAGGAGGATGTGGGAATAATTTTTTGCTATTTGAATTTTTTCTCTATGATGGCTATTCTTACCATTCAGTCATTTCTTTTTTATACTGGGCTATCATGTTTTTAATGATTTATAGAGGTTCTCCATACATTTAGAAATTAATCTATCTTGTTTTATATGTTGAAATATTTTTTTTCTCAGTCTCTTTTAATTTTTTAAAATTCTTTAAATGAAATATTCAGATTTCACATTTTCTTATTATTTTCTCTTTATGTTTTGTTGTTTAATTCTATACACATATTTCCTTTACTCTCTAGTTTATTATTTATGTCAAGTTTATTATGTTATTTTACATGCAGTTAGATTCGTTATTTTTAGGTATATGGTTAGATGAGTTTGAATAAACAAATAATTATGTAACTACCACCACAAGAAAGATATAGAATATTTTTGTCACCACAAAAAGATGAAATTCTTCTCCTCTGTAGGTGATTGCTAACCCACTGCAAACAACTTACTTTATTTCTCTTCCTATTCTTTTACCTTTTCCAGAATGTCATATAAATAGGAGGGTATATAGTATACAGAATCTGATACCTAGATGTTTTCATTTAGCGTAATGATTTTGAAGTTCATCTATGTTGTGAGTGTATCAGCAGTTCATTCCTTTTTATCGCTGAGTAGTATTCCCTTTAAAGATGAATCATATTTTTTTTTTTTATATATTCACCTATTGATGGATATTTGGCTTATTTCTGAATTTTGGCGATTGCAAATAAACTGTAAACATTGACAAAAAGGACTTTGTGTGGGCTTGTGTTTTCCTGTTTTCTTGGATGGATTGCTAGGAATGCAACTGCTAGATTTATACTCAGCCACTGATTCCAGGTGGCTATACAACTTGCACTCCCAGCAGCAATGCGTGAAAATTGCAGTTGCACCTCATTCTAGCCAACACTTGTTATTGCCAAGTTGCTATTTGCTCAGCCATTTTATATGTGTATAATGACCTCTTATTGTGGTTTTAATGTCCATTTCATGACTAGTGAGGAGGAGGATCTGTTTATGACATGTAGTTACCATTGGTACTTCTGAATAGAAGTATCTGTTCAAATCTTTAATTATTTTTTAAAACATTAGGTTATTGGTTTCCTTATTGTTGAGTTTGGAGAGTTTTTCTAGATACATATCATTTATCAGATATGTGTTGTGCTAATATTTTTCCTCAGCCTATGTCTTGCTTTTTATTTTAAGTCATTTTCAAACAGCAGGACTTTTTAACTTCAATCTGATTTATTCGGTTTTTCTTTAAAGTTTGCTTTTTGAATTCTATTTAAGAAATAATCATGTAATCTAAAGTTTCAATGAATTACTTTGGTACATTTTCTTTTAGATTAGATGTTTTTGAGTTTGAGACTTTTAGCTCTAGAATTCATTTTTAGTTTTGTTTCATATGTGTGAGGTGAGGATCCAGGTTCATTTTTAGCCAGGTGTATAATTGTCCTAACATGATTTATGGAAATAATCATGCTTTCTCCAGTAAAATGTCTTGACATCTTTGCAAATATCAATTGACCATCTATGTTGTATTATCTATTGTTATATAATATAGTACCACAAAACTTAGTGGCTGCAAACATTAAACATATATTATCTCATATTTTCTGTGGGTTAGGAATCCAGGAGCTAAGTAGTCTGGCTCAGATCTCCCACAAGGCTGTAATCAGAATGTAGGTCAAGGCGTTAGTCAAAACTCAAGGGAGGATCTGCTCCCAAGCTCAGTAATGCAGTTATTGGCCTGCCTTAGGTTTTCACTGGATATTGGCTAGAGATACCAGTTCTTTGCCAGGTGGTCCTCTCCATAGGGACAGCTTTCTTCCTCCAGAGTGGAAGATCCAGTTATAAGAGAGCACCCAGGATAGATGCTACAGTCTTTTTACAACCTAATCTTAGAAGCACTATCTCATCACTTCTGTTGTATGCTATTAATTAGAAGTGAAGCATTAATACAACCCGTACTGAGGAGGAAGAAATTCCTAAGGATGTGAATATCTGGAAAAAAAAATTGTTACAAGCCATCTTAAAGGCTACCCACTACCTATGAGTTTACTTTTGTACTCCCTTTGGGTTCTGTAAATCTATAGGTCTGCCCTTATCCCAATACCACAGTATCTAAATTATTGTAACTTTAGGATAAATCTTGAATTTAGGTAAAGTGTGTTCTCCAACTCCCCCCCCACAGTTGTTTTCATTTTTTAAAATTTTATTTATTTACTTTGAGAGAGGGAGAGAGTGTGGGGGAGGGGAGAGAAAAAGTACTTTCATTTTTCTAGATCCTTTGCTTTTTTCATAAACATTTTAGAACCAACTTGTCAATATTTACAAAAAAGTAGGGGATTTTGTTCAGAATTGCATCAAAACTACATACATTTGGAAAGAAATGACATCTTTTTGTGGGGGGTGGGCGGGGGAAGAATTGACATCTTCAAGTGTTTCAGTACCAAAAAAAAAAAAATCCATTACTGTCTTTCTTTAAACTTTTCTCAAACAAGTTTAGAAATTTTCAGTATTCAATCCTACACAGTTTTGTAGATACAGCCCTTAAATATTTAAGGTTTTCTAATACTAAGGTAAATGGTATTCTTTACGTCAATTTTCAGTCATTCATTGCTACTACATATAAATTCAACTGAATTTTTAAATTTAACCTTGTAAACTGAGAACCAATATACTCACCTATTCATTCTAGTAGCTGTTTTCTAGATTCTCTAGGATGATCATAGTATCTATCAGTTTTAAAAAATTTGCATCTTTCTTTTGGATCTAAATGTGGCTTACTTTCGTTTTTTATTACATTTACTAGGATTTCCACTACAGCTTTGAATAAGAGGAGTCTAAGTAGACATAATCAATCATCTCATTTCTGATCTTTGGGAAAGCAATTTTTAACTATTAAATATGATTTGCTGTAAGTTAGTTATAGGTTTCTAATAGAAACCTTTTATTATATTGAGATTTCTATTTATAATTCACTGAAAATTTTTTTATCATAAATATTGAATGTTTAAAAAATTTCTGCATCTACTGAGATGAGTCTATGTTTTTTTTTTCTTTTTCAGTCAACTGACATTGATTGACATTGAATTACATTGACTGAATTTTGAGTGTTGTACCAATCTTCCATTCCTGGGATAAACTCCAATAGTCATTACATATTTGGCACATAATTTGGCTCACAATACATTTATATATATACACTATATATACATATATAATGTATATACTCACATATGTAATCATACATGTATGTATATATATATACAATGATAAATATGTACATTAATATACACAGATGTGTGAAAAGTTTATATGACATATATATGTAGGATAATATAACATATATTATATATGTAAAATTATCCATATATATTTGAGGCAAACAGAGTGATCTCTGACTATAAAAAGTCCTTTGTGCTAGTCTGGAGAATCTGAGGTTAATATACCATGCCATGTAAAGTCGTTAAAGTTTTAATATCATTATATGGCTTGAACACTACAGTCATGTGGGAAGAACAATCTGGATGTGGTATAGAAAACTTTTTAGAGAAGAAATGACCTAAGATAGAGGATGAATTTATTTAGAAGCTTATATTCAAAGTCCAGAGATGAGACAAGATGACTCGAACCAGAAGATTAGTAGGATTAATAGAATAAATAGAAAGAGAGTGGTGGGAGTAAGATTTAGTAAAAACAACTCAAAGCAACTTGATTTGAAACAAATTTAATAGTAGAAAGTTCTCAAAAGTAGGTGAAAGGTCAAAATGGCTCTAAAAAAGTTAAGTATGGGTGATCAGAAGAATAATTGTACAAAGGTTAACTTGAATATTTGAGAGTTTAGAATACAACCAGCTTATCAGCTTGGTAGGGGGTGGGGAGGTGGGACACTAATAGCGTTATTGGTGAATTAAACAGAGAATGGAGGTAGAGATTACAAAAAGGGATCTGAGCAGGTGGGAGCAGAGGAATTCTAAATACTGTGGGGAAAATACATTAGGGCCATAGGCAATCTCAATCACAAATTATTAATTACGGTTTCCAAGTGTTGGGAGTCTATAATAGTAGACTGATCTGTCTGTTGTCAGAAATAAAAAGACCCTTTTTCATAAAAATGTCAAGTAAGGCAAGAAAGAAATCAAACTCATAAAGGGAAGCAGGTACATCTGTGTATATTATGAATGAAAAATCACAGAATTTGACCCTTAGAAAGTGTCATTTTTAAGGAAGAGGGGGAAATAGGAACTTTGATGTATATTTTATGAGTTAATTAAAGTGGAGTAGGTATTACTGCAAGTCAGTTTGTTGGCTGGTTTTATTTGCATACCAGCAACAACGTTAATGGAGAAGAATACAGGCAGAGTTTTGCATGTTATATATATATATATATATATATATATATATATATGCAATATATTAATGTATTATTTATATTAACATTTATTAAAATTAATTACTATTAATATTTTATGCCAATGCATATATTATCATATACTAACATATACTATATTAATATATATTATCATATATTAACATGTCCTGTATTAATATATATTATCTATATTAATATATATTATCATATTAACATGTCCTGTATTAATATATATTATCTATATTAATATATATTAAAATATTTTAAAATAATTCCAATGCTGAAATTATTTTATCCAGTCTTAAAATTACTATATCAAATTGTAACCACCTTATCCTTTGAAACTCTTCTACAGTAATTTCCCCCAAACATCAACTTCTATCCTCTTTAACTTCCTTTTTACTTTTCTTTTTATTCCTTTTTGAACCCATTTGAAAGATATTTTACAACTTTTTCTTGTTTTTCTATCCCCAGTTCTTTCCTTTTACCTCCCTGATTTCATGTGGACATATTTTTTCTCAGATTATAAGTAGGCATTATTTGTTCATTCAACAAATATATATCAAGGATCTACTACCAAATAGCAGAGAACTGTTTTAATTAAGATTATATTCTAAGATACTAATAATATGTAATAATAAATAATGCACATTTAAATGAAAAAATATTATATTATACCTTCTAAGAAATAAAAGCCAGAAGCAGGGCCATAGAATGGGGCCACTTCAGAGAGTGAGGGATGGAAGGCAGTTTACAATTTTAGAGTAATCATGATAGAACTCAGTGAACATGAGTTATTTCAGCGAACACTTGAAGCTGATGAGAGAGCAGTCATCCATTACCTGAGGGGCTGTCATTGAGCACCAGGAACAGCAGAACCGAGGATCTAAGGCTGAGTTATGGCTACTGCTCAAGGATCAGCAGGGTGACCCAGTAGGGCTGAACCAACTGAGCAAAGAAAACACAGAAGGATATGAAGTCACAGAGGTATAAGGACTATATCATGTAGGGCTTTGTAAGCTACTGGCCCTTATGAGGCAATAAAATGTAAAATTATTAGAGTTTGAGCAGGGAAGTGACAGATTTAATACCAGTTTTAAAAGAATCACTTTGGATACTGTATTGGAAAGAGGCTATAAGGCAACAAGGAAAAAGCCAAGGAGATAAGTTAGGAAGCTGGCTTGGAGAGAAAAATCAGCATTTTCTGATTGTATTTGGTGTGTGAAAGAAAGAGGGGAGTTAAGAATGACTTAAAGTACCTGGCCTGGGGAAGGAGAAGATGGGGTTTTTGTAAACTGATACAGAAAAGTTGTGAGTAAAGTAGATTTGAGGGGTAATACCAAGAGTCAGGTTAGTAAACTGAATTTGAGATGCCTAATAGACATCTAAGTGCAGATGCTGATAAACAGTTGGATATAAGAGTCTGGAGTTCATGAAAGACATCTGAGCTAAAGATAGAATATGACAGTTATTTCCATATAGATGGTAGTTAAAACCTGGATGAGATTTTGAAAGAGACTAAATGAGACTTCCAAGGAAATGAGTGTGTCTAGAGATAAGAACAAAGGACTGAGCCCTGGGACGCTCCAGCATCAAGATGTTGGGGAACAGGAGGAGAATTGGTGAAGCATTGAGAGGAGCTGTCACTGAGGCTGAAGGAAAACTAAATTTAGAGGTACTTAGTATGAGGGAAAGATTCACTGGATTAAATGCTTCTGATGGCTAAAGAAATTGATTGAGAAATAACCATTAGATTTCGTATTGTGGGCATCATCTATGACTGTTAACGCCTTTTTGGTATGTGGTGAGGGAAAATCCTGAGTGGAATAAATGTAAGAGAAAAATGGGATTAGAGATGGATTATAGATAGTTCTCTTGAGAATTTTTCACTATGAAGTAGAAGAAGGGATCAGAAGGGAATATAGAGCTAGAAAAGTTTTTATTATTTTTAATGGAAGAAATAAGAGCATGTTTATATGACTAAGGGGGAAAATAAAAATTGATGAAGCATTTCAGAAGGGAAAATTCCAGAAGCAACAGACAAGAACTGAGATCTAGTGCAAAGTGGAAGTGATGGCCTTAGAAATTCAAGGACTCCATCTATTTTAACAAGAAAGGAAGCAAATGCATAAGTACAGATTATGGTGGTTGGGTAGATATGATAGTGGAAGCTTAAGCAAGTTATCTTTTGTCTGTTTCTATTTTCCCAGTAGTATAGAAAGCACCATCTTTGGCTGAGCGTAGAAATGGAGGAGGAGGCGTTAGGGGTTTAAGAAGAGAGAAGTTACAAAAATAGTCACCTAGGAAGGTGTACTATTGAATGGGTAAGTGAAGTGTTGTAGGACTGCTAGAGACCAGCAGGGAATCCTTAAAGTTCATGGTCATGAATTTAAACTGCATTTAAACACTGTCTATATGGTTGTGGTGCTTTTTTCCAGTTACATCCAGCATGGCTGCAGTAGCCTTAAGAATTAGAATTTTTTCTAAAAGAATACGCTGAAGGAAGAAAAGGGCAAGGAAGTCAGTGGTGTATGGAAAATGAAAGGAAAGGAGGCATTTAGACCAATGATTTCATTCCTAGCAAAATCCAAAAGGGCAGTGACTTTAGATTTTTTGCAGATCTGCAGTGAATTTCAACATATAGAATAATCTTACTGAGAAAAATAAGGAAGTGGTGACAAAATAAATGTAGGCAGGAAATGGTAAAAAAGAAAGAGACAAGGAAAACTGGAGCTATAAAGTAGCTGAACCTAGTTTCAGTCACACTTGTGATCTTCTGAATGACAGTCATCCCTCTGTTGTTCCTACTTGTTTTTTACTTTGCAGCCTTTCTGTAGCTCAATACCACATTCTCAGATGGTGAATTCTGCTGTCAACGAGGATGTACTTTTATTTGAAACAGTCAACATTTCCATCTCCCCCTATGGCACTATTGCAGGCACCCATTTAAAACATGAAACAGGACTCTCCAGTAAAATATGCATGTGGACACAAGTTCAAAAGTTCAATCCCACCATGCTGCTAAAATTTAGACAGGAAAGTAGTAAAGTGCCATTCATCAGTCATTCAAATTGGGTATACTTAATGGAATTATGACAAAAGCCAATGTTCTTTTCTTTTTAAGAGTGTTGCCGTGTTAAATTGTACAGCCTTATTAATGATATTCTACTCTTGTCATTCACTTCAGGAAATGTTACAATAAGCATTAGAATCTGATTATTGTATAATATAATATATTTTTTTGCCTCTTGCCCCATGTCAAACCAGACGCCCGTCTAACTTCAGTGCTGTGACAAATAGTCACAAATCTCAATCTCTTGATGTTCCAGGTGCTACTGCACTAGCTCAGGATACTTCATTTGTGATATCAATCCTATGGCTATAGCCAGAACACTAAAGTTTGTCAATAAGACTGCATGTACTGATTTGAAACATGACCATTGTTTTCACTTAAAAACTGGGAAGAGAAGGCTTGGCAGGGAGCCACATCCTTTCCTGGCATTACTTAGATGACCTTTAATGTGCTTGATCAGGATATGAGTCACTGTTTCTGAGAATTGGAGTTCTTGCAGAGTGGTCACCTTGTTGGAAGGGAACTGAAGATGTAATTCTTTAGTCACACCTATATGATCTCAGTGTTTGCTGTAAAGTAGACAGAAAAAAATTAAACCAAAATAAAATAATCTGAAACTTAATACTTGAGGCGATAAATATTTCCTGTTTAAACAAAGAGAAATGCTCTATAGTCAAATATAACATTATTTTTTGTTGTTGTCCCTTGTCCATAAAGAATAAAAAAAAGAAGAATTTCCAACTATTAGTCTCTGTTCTAGCTTTTTGAACGTCTTTCTCAATTGTATGAAGTTAGGTATACTTCTGCTTGCATTCAATTATGTAAGTGTTAGAATATATAGAACCTTATCTGTCAGTGTTGCTAGCAGAATAAAAGAAGAGTAAGGAAAGAAATGGAGAGTTGATGAATATTTAATAATGCTTTTAATCAGTCTCACCAAATAAACATTTCTCAGGCTGCTTTGCAAATGAGATTTCCCTATCATAGGAGCTTGCAGATATATTTTTCCTTTTCCCCAGTGAAAATATTGGGAGTCTGGTTGGACTGGTAAATGATTTTATAATCATTAATGAATTTTAATGACTGACAACTTAAAGTAAACAAAAATAATATTGAAATATGCTTTCTTGATGAAGTTGCTATCAAAATGTACATTGCATATTTTCCTAAAGTATTCACTTAATAAAGGCATAGTCTTTTACATTTTGATGTTTAGTTTATATGATTCCTTATATATTCCCTAATCACTTTAATTGGCACATTTAGTAGTTGTGGAAATCAGTAAACAGCAGAGATAAATGCCAGCCATAGGACACAAGCTATAAAGATTCTTTCAGATCATGATTAGATTTGAAATGTTAATGAGTTTGCTGTGACCAGAGATGACCAAAGATGATCAGACTTCCTAAGAAGTCTAAAAATGATAAGACTTCTAAGAGATTTAGTGATGCCTCTTTCAGTAAAAGTAAAGAAAAATGAGCCAGGTATGCCATAGCTGAGAAAAAAAAAAAAAAGAATTCCATTATATAAAGTATTGTTGAAAGGCAAGGCATTATGTTACATGAAGCCAACAGCACATATCCGGAACTAACTGGATATTTTGTGGTTTGATCCACTGCCTTCAGGATCACTAGGGGTGTCCTAATTGGACCTTGAGAAGTCAAAGGAAATTCTTACAGATATCCATTTGTTCTCATGGTGACCAATATTAATCCCTTATAATTTTTGCACTCGTTAGAAAATAGCTCTCCAATATGAGAGCAAAGATTTCTTCAAAGCACACTGGATTGGATTCCATAGGGTTTCTAGAAAGACACTGAAAGGGCACACTGATTTTGATATTGTTTTACTATATAGTAGTGTGTGTGTGTGTGTGTGTGTGTGCGCTCACGCGCGTGCGTAAAATAGATAATTGATTACAAAAAGACTCTTTTCACTTTTATTTTTATGGTAACTTGTGTTATATGGAGGAAATGAGTTCTGCACATAGAAAATAAGAAGAAATACCACTTCTGCATTTGGGCCACCATGTACTCTCCCTTCATAAGTAACTATGACTTACTTAATGACTTTATCTGACTTAAAAAAAAAATCAAGTACTGAGGTGCGTGGGTGGCTCAGTTGGTTAAAAGGCTGACTCTTGATTTTGGCTAAAGTCATGATCTCAATTCATGAGTTCGAGCCCCATATCTAGCTCTGTGCTGACATCACAGAGCCTGTTTGGATCCTCTGTCTCCCTCTGTCTCTGCCCCTTCCTCATGCGTGCACATGTGCACACACATGTTCTCTTTCTTTCTTTCTTTCTCTCTCTCTCTCTCTCTCTCTCTCTCTCTCTCTCTCAACAATAAACATTTAAAAATTAAAAAAAGCAGGTGCTATTGATGGTGGAGGTGGTTGGGGAGCTGTCTACAACATTTGTAAATCAACCACTTGCTATAAACATATCTGTTTCACAGTAGATATTTTAAATCACAGTAGCCACAACTTTTCCAAAAGGACAGTGTTTGAATCCAAATTCTACCACAAAGGAATGTAGACAGCATTTTGGGCTTAGTACTGTACTTTGACCTGAGTCATGCTAAACAGTAGCTTCCAGTTCACTATCATGGATTGGAAATATTTCTCTGAGGCCCTTTGTAAGCCAGATTGGTAAGGACCGGCAGGGATAAATCTATTGGAGAATAATTCTAAATCTTTTCCAGTACCCGTGTTCTTCTTAAATCTTCTGCAATTCTTCTCAATCTTCCAGATTCATTTTCCAGAAGTTTTCAGATGACTTTTGATTGGAAGGCTTAAAAAAAAAAACCTTTCTGGGTTTTCATCAGAAAATTACATTTACAGTTTTACTCTGAAAGTGTTTATCTATAGAATTACCCATGAGTTCATCTCCTAGGTTAGTTCCACCTTTCACCTCAATCAAGAAAAAGTCATCTTTTATGGCATAATCCAAAATCCATATACCCCAGAGAGGTGCTGACCAGTCATTGTGTGCTGTTAAGAAGGATCTGAAATTTTATCTTTTCAACAGCTAGGAATTTGAAAGATAGACAAGTTTTGCCTTCATCCTATACTAACATTTTTTTTAAAAAAAGCCACCTTAGCAGAGATTGAAGAGAAGCAAAGGATTATTCTCTCACTTTAAAAAATGCTCCCTATACAATCCAATTTATTTAAATATCTCTTGGCCAACTCAAAACAAAGAGGGAGACAGAGAAGACATTTTGGTTCAAAAAGGGCAGTGCCTAAATAGTTACTGTAAAGAAGATTTGTTCCTAAATAAAATACTTAATAAAAGTATGAATTAATGGATATAAGAAGACAACCTTCAAAACATCTAGCTTTTTATTTTTATTATTTTAAAAATGAATAGTTGTTAAGTAAAACTGTAGATTTTATTGATAAAAACTGGTTCTGGAGAGGTTTTTTTATAGACTTTCTTTTAAAGCAGTTACGGTTGAGAGAAAAAAATAAGTGGAAGGTACAGAGATTTCTATATACCCTCTGTCCCCCAATGTGTGCACAGCCAACATGATTGGACCATTTCTTAACAACCAATCGACCTACATGGACATAACACTGTCACCCAAGTTCACAGTTTACATTAGAGTTCACACTTGATGTTGTACATTTCTATGGGTTTTGAAAAATGCATAATGACATGTATCTACCATTTCAAAATAATGCAGAGTAGTTTCACTGCCCTAAAAATTCTCTCTGCTTTGCCTATTCACCCCTCCCTGGCACCTAGTCACTGGCACTACTAATCGTTTGGTAATTTACAATTATCTCCAGAGCACCCTGGGAGAGTCTTAAATCACCCCCATAAGTAGAGATAAGGGAGAGTCTGAAGAGAGAGGCAGGCCACTCCAGGTTGGTAACTGGCAGTTTAATAAGCAAAAGGAACTTGTATACAAAGCTTGTCTTGGGCAGCAGCAAATGAATGGATCCCTGCACCTACCTGCCAAATCTTAACTGGGTTCAGTCACATATACCATGTAAGTGTTATCAACACCACATCATTATCTCAAGGCCATGTCCTTGGAACAGCTTCTGGGAGTGGGAAAGATAAGCAGAACCCACATTTCAAAGACAAAGGATGGGGTGAGGAGCCTCTAATCATTTGGGTCTGGCTCACTTGTCAACTGGCAGTTATATATTTTCCCAACATCCTTTTACTGTCTCCACAATTGTGCCTTTTCCAGGATGTCATATAGTTGGAATAATAAAATATTAGACTTTTCAGATTGAATTCTTTCACTTAGTAATATGTACTCAACTTTCTTTCAAATCTTTTTCTGGCTTGACAGCCCATTTCCTTTTTAACACTGAATAATATTCCACTGTCTGGGTGTACCTCAATTTATTTACATATTCATTACATATTCACCTACTCAAGGACATCTTCATTGCCTCCAAGTTTTGGCAATAATAAATAAAGCTGCCATAAACATCCCTGTGCAGGTTTTTGTGTGGACATAAGTTTTCAACTCCTTTGGGTAAATATTGAGAAGCACAACTGTTGGGTTGTATGGTCAGATTATGTTTAGTTTTGTAAGAAATTTCCAAAATGTCTTCCATAGTGGCTGTACCATTTTGCATTCTCATTAGCAATGAATGAGAATTTATGTTGCTCCATATCCTCCTCAGCACTTGGTATTGTTAGTGTTTTGGATTTTGGCCATTCTAATAGATATGTTGTAGATCATTGTTGTTTAAATACATATGGTATGGAATATCTTTTCATATGCTTATTTGCTATTTATATATCTTCTTTGCTTAGGCGCCTGTTCAAGTCTTTGGCACATTTTTAAATCAGGTTGTTTTCTTATTGTTGAATTTTAAGAGCCATTTGTATATTTTGCACAATAGTTCTTTCTCAGAAATGTGATGTGCAAATATTTTTTCCCAATCTGTCGCTTGTCTTATTCCCTTGACAGGGCCTATCACAAAGGAGTTGTTTTAATTTTAATTAGGTCATTATCAATTCCTTCTTTCATGAATCATTCCTTTAGTGTTATATCTAAAGTCATCACCATACCTGAGGTTATTGAGGTTTTCTCCTATGTTATCGTGGAGTTTTATAGTTTTGCATTTTATATTTAGGTCTATAATGCGATTTGAGTTAATTTTTGTTAAGGGTATAGGTCTATGTCTGGATTAAGTTTTTTTACATGTGGATTTCTAGTCGTTCCAGGACCGCTTTTGAAAAGACTGTATTTGTGTCATTGTATTGCTTTTGCTTCTTTGTAAAGTTGATTGTATTTATATGGTTCTATTACTTGACTTTTTATGCAGTGCCATTCATCTGTTTGTCTATTCTTTCACTGATAAAACATTGTCTTGATTTCTGTAAGCTTATAGTAAGTCTTGAACTTGGGTAGTGTCATCTTCTGGCTTTGTTCTTTTTCTTCAATATTGTATTTGGCTATTGTGGGTTTTTGTCTGTTCATAAAATATAGAATTATTTTGTTGATATCTACCAAATAACTTTCTGGGATTTTAATTGGAAATGTTGAATCTGTAGATCAAGTTAGAAAGAAATGACATCTTGCCAATATGTCATGAGTCTTCCTGAGCATGGAATATTGCTCCATTATTTGTTATTTTGATTTCTTTCATCAGTTTCATAGTTTTCTATGTATATGTCTTGTACAGATTCTTAGATTTATACCTAAGTATTTCATTTTGTGGGATGCTAATGTAAATGGTATTGTGTTTTTAGTTTCAAATCCCACTTATTCATTGCAGGTATACAGGAAAGTAAATTACCTTTGTATCCTACAATCTTGCTATAATTACTTTTTACCTCCAGGGTTTTTTAAATTGATTCAGATTTTCTACATAGAAATAATATCATCTGTAAAAATAGACAGTTTTATTTCAGCTTTCCCAATTAGTATAGCTTTTATTTCCTTTTCTCGTCTTATTGCATTAACTTGTACTTCCAGTTCTGATGTTGAAAAGGAGTGTTAGGAAGGAATGCCCTTGCCCTATTCTGAATCTTAATGGGAAAGCTTTGAGTATCTTACCAGTAAGTATTTTGTTAGCTGCAGGTTTTTTCTTCCTTTTTTTTTTCAGCTGTAGGTTTCTTGTAGATAGTGTCAAATTGAAGAAGCCTCTCTCCATCCCTAGTTTGCTGAGAGTTTTTATCATGAATACATATTGCACTTCATCAAGTGCTTTTTCTGTATCTGTTGATATTATCATGTGATTTTTCTTTTTTACATTGTTGATGTGATGGATTACATTAATTGTTGATGTTGATCCAGGCTTCCATACCTGGGATAAATCCAACTTGGTTGTGTGTATAATTCTTTATATATATTATTGGATTCGATTTGTCAGTATTATGTGAGGGATTTTAATCTGTGCTAATGAATAATACAGTCTTGTAATTTTCTTTTCTTGTAATGTCATTCTCTAGTGCTGGTTTTAGAGTAATGTTGGTCTCATAGGATGAGTTAGGAAATATTCCTTTTGTTTCTAGCCCCTGGAAGAGACTGTAGGAAATTGGTATAATTTCTTTTTTAAATGTTTATAGAATTCACCAGTGAACTCCTCTGGGCTTCATGCTTCCTGTTTGGGAAGGATATTAATTACTGATTCAATTTCTTTAATTAATTTAGGTCTGTTCACATTGTTATTTCTTCTTGTGTCAGTTTTGGCAGATTGTGTCTTTCAAAGAATTGGTCCATTTCATTTAGGTTATCCGGTTTGGGAACATAGAGTTGTTCATAATAGTCCTTTATTATTCTTTTGATATGATAGGATCAATAGTAATAGCCCCCTTTCCTTTCTGATACTAGTAATTTGTTTCTTCTTCCCCTCCCCCCCCCCCCCCCCCGGTTACCCTGGTGAGAGGACTTCTAATTTATTTATTTATTTTTTCAAAGAATTGCCTTTTGGTTTTGTTGATTTTCTCCATTGATTTAGTCCTTTCAACGTCCTTGATTCATGTTCTAATTTTTAATTATTTCTTTTTCTTCTTCTTTTTTTTAATGTTTTATTTATTTTTGAGACAGAGAGAGACAGAGCATGAGCAGGGGAGGGGCAGAGAGAGAGGGAGACACAGAATCCAAAGCAGGCTCCAGGCTCCGAGCTGTCAGCACAGAGCTTGATGTGGGGCTTGAACCCACGAACTATGAGATCGTGACCTGAGCTGATGTCAGATCTTAACCAACATAGCCACCGACATGGGTTTAGTGGGGTTTTTTTGCTTTTTTTTTTTTTTTTTTTTTTTTTTTTTTAGCATTTATTTATTTTTGAGAGACAGAGAGAGACAGAGTGTGAGTGGAGAAGAGGGAGAGGGAGACACAGAATCCCAAGCAGGGTCCAGGCTCTGAGCTGTCAGCACAGAGCCTGACGCGGGGCTCAAACTTCTTAGCCGTGAGATCATGACCTGAGCCGAAGTCGGACGCTCAACCGACTGAGCCACCCAGGCACCCCTCTTTTTCTTCTTTTTTAATGGTTTATTTATTTATTTTGAGATAGAGAAAGTGAGTGAGTAAGTGTGTGCAGGAGGGAAGGAAAGAGAAGGATGGAGAAAGAGAATCCCAAGTAGGCTCCATGCTGTCAGTGCAGAGTCTGATACAGGACTCATAACTCATGAACCGTGAGATCATGACCTGAGCTGAAACCAAGATTCTGATGCTGAACCAGTTGAGCCACCCAGGCGCCCCATATTTTTTATTCTTCTTATTTTAGCATTAATTTGCTCTTATTTTTCTAGTTTCCTACATTGGAAGCTTAGTTTATTCATTTTAGATAGTTCTTGTTTTCTAATACATATATTCAATGCTATGACCTTCCCTCAAAATAATGTTTTCACTGCATTCCACAAATTTTGATAGGTTGTAGTTTACTTTTCATTTAGTTACAAATATTTTATAATTTCTCTTGATCTTCCTTGACTCATGTGTTCTTTAGAAGTATGCTGTTTATTTTCCACATATATTGGGATTTGCCAGCTACTTTTCTGTTTACTGACTTCTAGTTTAATTCCATTGTAGTCTAAAAGCAGACATTGTATGATTTTTATTCTTTTAGATTTTTTAAAGTATGCTTTATGACCCAGAATGTGGTCTGTCTTCTTGAATGATCCTTGTAAGTCTGAGAAGAATGTATAATCTGCTGCTGTTAGATGAAGTAGTCTGTGTATGTCAGTTATATCTGATTGTTGGCATTGTTGAACTCAACTATATCCTTACATATTTTCTGTCTGCTAGATATGTCCATTTCTGGTAGAGAGTTAAAGTCTCCAACTATGATAGTAGATTCATTTATTTCTCCTTGAAATTGTATCATTTGTTGCCTCACATATTTTGATGCTCTTACATATTTTGATGCATAGATGTTAAGAATTATTATGTCTTTATTGCTGACCCCCTTAACATTATTTAATGTTCCTCTTTACCCCAGATAACTTTCTTTGCTCTGAAATTAGTTCTATCTGAAATTAATGTAACTACTCCTGCTTTCTTTTGATTAGTGTTAAAATTGGTGTGTCTTTCTCCATTCATTTACTTTAAATCTATGTGTGTTTCTACATTTAAAGTGGGTTTCCTATAGAAAACATATCATTGGATATAATTTTATGATCCATTCTGAAAATATTTTGTCTTTTATTGTTGTATTTAGACCATTGAACTTTAAAGTTCAAATTGATATGGTTGTAACAATATCTACCGTATATTTTACTGTTTTTTTTAATTTCTTGCCTTTGTTCTTTCCTCCTATTTTTGTCTTCCACTATTTTTCTGACTTTTGTGGTTTCAAAATGAACATTTGAAATTATTCCATTTTCTCTCCTTTTTAGACAGTTGTACTTTTTTTTACTTTTTTTTGGTGATTCACCTATAATTTGCAGTATATATTTACAAATAATCGAAGTCGACTTTCAAATGACACTATATCGTATACAGGATGTATATATATGTATACACACACACACACACACACACACACACACACACACAGAGTTGACCTTTGAAAAACATAGGTTTAAACTGTGTGGTCCCTTTCACTTTGATTTTTTACGTTACAGTACTATAAATGTATTTTCTTTTACTTATGATTTTCTAAATAGCATTTTCTTCTCTCTAGCTTACTTTACCATAAGAATACAGTATATAATATATATAACATGCAAAATGTATGTTAGTTGATTGTTTTTGTTATTGGTAAGGCTTCCAGTCAATAGTAAGCGGTACTGGTTAAGTTTTTGAGGATTCCAAAGTTATACACAGATTTTTAACTGAATGGGGATTGGTGCCCCTAACCTCCAAGTTGTTCAGGGGTCAATATATACAATATATATATTTATACACATGAACACAAATATATAATATGTATACATAGTAAACACATTGTTGCTCCTATTATTTTAAACAAACTGTTATCTGTTAAATCAATTAAGGACTTGAGAAGTAAGTGCTTTTATTTTATTTTCACTTATTCCTTTGATCCTCTTCATGTTCTCTATTTTTAATGTTTCTGATCTATATAATTTTCCTTCTCTCTCAATAACTTGTTTTACACTTCTTACAAGGCAGGTCTACTGGCAATAAATTTCTCAATTTTTGTTTGCCTGAGAAAATATTTCTTCTTCACTTTTGAAAGATCATTTCTCAGGGTACAGAATTGTAGGTTGGTGGGTTTTTTTTTTCTCTCAACACTTTAAATATTTCACTCTCATTGCTTGCATGGTTTCTGAGGTGAAGCCAGATATAATTCTTATCTTAGCTTCCCTATAAGTAAGGTGTTTTAGTCCTGTGGCTTCTTTCAGTGTTTTTTTTTTTTTTTTTTTTTTTTAAATATTTGATTTTCTGGAGTTGTATATGAAGTGTCTAGGTGAATTTCCTGAGCATTTATCCTGCTTGATGTTCTCTGAGCTTCCCAGTTCTGTGTTTTGGTATCTAACATTAATTTGAGGGGGGGAAATCTCAGTAATTATTGCCTCAGGTATTGCTTTTGGTCCTTTCTCTGTTTATTCTCCTGTTGGGATCCCCAATATGTGTATGTTACATTTTCTGTAGTTATCCTACAGTCCTTGGGTATTTTGTTCTTTTTTTTTTTTTTTTTGTCTTTTTTCTCCTTACTTTTCAGTTTTTAAAATTTCTATTGAGATATCCTCAAGATCAGAGATTTTTTTTCCTCATCCATGTCCAGTCTACTAAAGAGCTCACAGAGTTATTTTTTCATTTCTATTGTAGTGTCTCTTTTACCTCCAGGATTTCTTTTTGATTCTTTCTTAAAATTTCCATCTCTTTGCTTACATTGCCTATCTGTTCTTACATGCTCTCTACTTTATCATATCTACTTTTAGTCATAGTTGTTTTAAATTTCCAGTCTGTTTCCAATACCCTGGACATGTCTGAGTCTGTTTCTGTGCTTGCTGTATCTTATCAAACCATGTGGGGTTTTTGCCTTTTATTATACCTTATAATTTTCTATAGGTGAACATTAATTAAAAGGAACTGCAATAAATGGACCTTTAGTAATGTATTGGTAAACTGTCCTATAGTTCTGTGAATAATAAACCTATGCCTCTGGCCTGTGAACTTCACAAGTACTTCTCAGTTTTCCTGCACCATTAGGTGGGACAGGTGGGCCAACATGGGATGGAGGTGGGCATTTTTCTCCTTCCAGGTTGGTTAGGCTCTGAAAAAAATCCCAGTAATTTATGGTCTCAGAAAACAGGTTTTTTTTTTTGTTTGTTTGTTTTGTTTTTCAGAGCAGACCTTGTGAAGAACAGAATGCTCTGGCATATTTCAAAATGATTCCTTTTTCCCTATCCTTGCCAGAAAGTAGAGGGGAGTTTTTCCTAATATTTATTATGAGGACCTGGTAGAGTTCCTGGAGGTAAAACTCATGAAGCTGGGGGGCTTTCTTTGGCCTAGATCTCCCTGGAGTTTTTAACTCTCAGACTTACCCACACTGAGTTTCCAGCAATTTGTCAATTTAAAGTTTAGATTTCCTGTCCTTGGTACTGTGTCCTGCAGAGGTTCCCGCTCAGGGGTTTCTGCTACAGTAAGTTGTGATTCATCTCTGTCTCTAATTTGGGGAACAGTGGTTTTCTCTGTGACCTCATTTCTCTGATGAATCCAAGAATGATTATTGATTTTTCAGTTTGATTATCTTTTTACTTGTTGTTTGGACAGAGTGATGATTTCCATTACATGCTAGACTGGAAACTAGAATTCCCAACTAACTTTTTAAAATCCAATTTTGTTTTTCTTAAAATAAGATTAAAATCTAGTAGGAGCATTTTTGAAATATTAAATATAAGTGATAAGTACCCCTTTTGTTCTACAACTCCCTTATAAGAGTAGTCCTTCATAAATACGTCACCCTTTTTCATGTACATTTTGCATTTTTTAAACCATCCCTTTATTTTAAAAAATTAATGTTGTTTTTATTTTTGAGAGAGACAGATTATGAGCAGGGAAGGGCAGAGAGAGAGGCAGACACAATCTAAAGCAGGCTCCAGGCTCCAAGCTGTCAGCATAGAGCGTGACATGGGACTTGAACCCACAAATCATGAATCAACCTGAGCCAAAGTCAGATGCTCAACCAACTGAGCCACCCAGGCACCCCTGAACCTTCCCTTTATTTAAAGGTTATCCAAGATTAATGAAGGCAACTAGGGCTACGAAGAGGCTTGGATGGGCATGCTGATAAATCCCCACTCTCTCTTTGGAGCTAATTCTCTTTGTGTGGGAGGGGGAATTTCTTGTATGAAAATTTCTACTTACAGTGTAACACTTTTTCCATCTTTTGTCAGTTATTAAAATATTTAGTGCTTCATTGGTTAATCCCATAAATCTTCCTGAATTTATATACATTTTGGAGTATCACTCAAATATTGTCAGTGGACCATGATTTAGTCTAATATTCTTTAATGAGTTTTATATACCTTGTAAAGGTATGTTCTACTAATGACACTCAGAAAGTGAAAGATGTTGTATATTTGAATAGTTTCTTATGCAGCATAGGCTTTCTGGATAAACCATTTCACTGGGAGATGGTATAGCTTGATGGCCAAGAGCCCATTTTCAGTAAGCAGACCTTTATTAACCATATTATGACTCAGTTTCCTCAAGCAGGACTTATATAGAACCCACTCATTCTAATGATTTAAAATCTTATTTGTAGAGTGTTCAAAATAGTGTCAGGTATGTAGCAAGTGATTAATGGATACTAATTATCAATAACCAAAACAGTAATATGGTTATAGTCAGGTTGGTAGGAAATTGGAGGCAAAACATATGGATTAACCTGATATCTTGGGCCTAGAAAGATGGAGCTCTTAGATATTGATTTATTCAGCAAATATTTATTATGTGTCAGACACAGTATTCCATGCTGGGGTTATAAATAACTGTGATATAATTTGATTGTTTTAAAAGAGACACATAAAATCTACTCTGGAAGCACTGTGCAGGGATTAATTAATTCTGTCTAGGAGAGTCACAGACGACTTCACAGAGGAAAAAGGCATTGGAATTAGGTCTCTAGAGATGTGTAGGAATTAGCTAAGGAAAGAATGAAAAAAAGATAAAAAGAGACTTTCCAGGGAGATAGCACAGTGTGAACAAGAGAATGAGGCATGAAAGTGCCTGGGGTATTAAGGAAATAATGGATAGTCTTTCCTGACTGGTTGGCAGAGTATAGAAGGGAAATGTTAAGCAATGAGTCTGGAAAAATCAGTTGAGGACACACTATGAAGGACTTCTAATACTTTGCAAAATACTTTAAGTTATACTGAAAACAATAAGAACCTAATTGAGAGTCCCACATGTATTGTTCTGCTCAATCACTCATTAATGTATTCATTCCTTCAAGGAGTACTTATTGAACAGTTAGTAAGCACCTGTCCCATTCTAGGCACTGGGAATTGAGCAGTAAGCAAAAGGCAAAATGCCTTTCCTTTATAGTCCTCACACCTAGCATAAAATAGCAGACAATGAGCAAAAATATAAAATAAAATAAAACAGTTATCAAAGGCAATAAATGCTAATGTGAAAAATAAATCTGAGAAGAGAGATAGGCAATGTTGAAGGTAAAGCTGCAATTTTACATATGACAGCCAAAGAAGGTATTGGTTAAAAGGTAACATGTGAGCCAAACCTGAAGGAGGAAGGACATGACCCATGTGGATGTCTGGAGAGAACAGCAAATGGGAAGGCACTGAGATAAAAATGTGCCTGATATGGCCAAGGAGCAGCAAGAAGTATTGCTGGAGCAGAGTAATCAAGGGAGAAAGAAGTAAAACATAAGGCAGAAAGATGATAGAGAAGAGAGGTAACAAATGAAGATCACAAAGGACCTTGTGGGCCATTTTTAGAATTACACTTTAGTCTGTGCAGAGAATGACGTGACCTGACTTCTATTTTAAAAGAATCACTCTGACTGCTATGCAGAGAATAAGCAAGTATGCGGGGGAGGTGAAGGGTAGAATTATGGAGGAGAGTCAAGAGACTGCTGGAAAAATCAGGCAAGAAAGGATAATGGTGTTGGTGGTAGTTGTAGAGAAGGTGACAAGAGAAAATGATCTGGAAATATTTTAGAGTAAAAGCCAACGGGGTTTCATAATGGGTTAACTTGACTGTGAGGCATTAGAGAAAGTCTCCATCTTGGCTTGACAGTTTTCAGCCACTTGCCACAGTCTTAAGGACAACTTTGGGTGTTTCACTGCAAATCAGTATGTGGAAACAGACTATATATAATACAAATTTTTAAAATATAATACAAATGCAAGTAAAAACATTTAAAAATATGAAGTTCATAAATTACTTACAGTAATAATACTCATTAAACTGTGCTTCATTTCCTCTAAGAGGTAACTAAAATCTTGTTAGGGATTCTGTACTATTTTTCCCTTGATATAGGATTCTGCATTCTCTCGCCTTGGTGAAAGTCATATAATCTATTTCAAGAAGATAATTTTTCTCCCCTGATGAGGATACAATTGTGGCAAAATTATAGACACTCTTTCATTTACTAAGGAGCACATTCATCTCAGTAGACTTAGACTGGGTTACGCCTAGGGGCAAATCCAAGTTTTAAGGCTCCTGAAGTTTACAATGCGAGACCTTCTTTAGGAAAATATACATAATTATATTTTTAGTGCTCCTCTCAGAACCTTGGCATACACCTGTATAAATGAGGACCTAAATTATGCTTCTTTAGTGACAAAATAAGCCTGATTTTGTAGTATCAGTTCCCCAATTCACCAAGGACTAATCTTAGTCTGATCACTTCACAGGATCCATGAGCCCTGGGGTCAGAAAGTGCTCTGATCTGAGCTGGTCTATGATTTTGAAAGAAAATTGTTGTGCAGTGTAAGGGCATTTTGGTATTATAGGTTATAAATCAGGATTCTTCAAAATTGCTTTCTTGTCATTTTCCTATTCTTAAATAAGCATCCTTTGATATGGAATTATTTTTAGAACATTATCTTTCCATGCAATGAAAATTACTTTCACATACTCTCTTCAAATGAAAAACTGACATGCTTTTCAATTTGGGCATGCTTTCCAACTTTTAAACTTTCCAATCTCTAAATTTATTAAATATCCATGTATGTAGTAAGTGTTCAAAAAACAAAACACTACTGAGAAATTACATTTTACTATCAGCGGACTCTCCATGTCTTTTCTTTTCTTTTCTTTTCATGGAGTTGCATGCACTTACAACACAGGAACTCATATGGGGCAAATTAGTATCCCTAAAGCACCAGATAAGTTCTTGCTTCCTATGAAGTGGTGACTCACGGGTGGCTGCAGACTTTTGTGGTTTCCATCAAGAAATGCTGCTGAGGCTCTTCATCTGTATGCATCACTGAAAAATATTTTTACCATTGATTTTCCTCTGGCATTGATTTACCACCTGACGCCATCAATAATGAGGTTTGTGAGCTGATTTCTTAGGCTGTCTGGGAATTTTTAAAAATTTCTTTCTCTCCTCTTTCTTCTTTCTTTCTTTCTTTCTTTCTTTCTTTTCTTTCTTTCTTTCTTTCTTTTCTGGCACAAGAGTTGCTGGTAGTAAGTAGTAAAGCAGGAAGAACAACTGATCATTTGAACTTGAAAATTTGCAGCTAACCAGTCGATTCCACTAAGTCATTTCTCCCAGTCCTTTTCCCCTTCCCTCTTATTACCTATCGCTTTATTACTTGATGGGAAGCCTTCCATTGGTTGGCCTTCTGAGTATTGCTGTTTTTCAGTTTGGTATGCATTGGAATGCAAATTAAATGGGACAATTATCTGTGGTAAAGTGTTTTCTTGATGCTTGGAAGAATGCTTTTTCTTTTGCTTCCCTTAAAAATTTGAAGGCATCTAAAAAGCTGATTCAACTCAAGTACTTAGTGAAAAACCAATTCTGTAAACTATGCCACTTTCATTTATTGAAGTTAGCCCATGTTTGGGCCTAAAGGGAGAATTTTCTGAAACACATGTCTATTTCACTGTGGCAGAATGCTTTCCTTTACAAAACAATAATATGGCGAAAAAGTAGAAAGTAGATAGTCAGCATTCCCACATCCCTTGTAAAATAAAATGAAAATGCAGATACCCTTCTGTCAAGGTCTGATCCTGGACCAAATTATATACCAAAATTTGACAAAGCACGTTCTGGGAGATATATATTCATTATTATGCATGAACTTAACTAAATATTGATCACTCTGAGTGAAACAGATGGAAACAGCCATTTTTCTGGGTTTCAGATATTGAATTATGAGAAGTCAGGGGAAAAATTCTCACTGACAGGTCAAGACAAAATAATTTAAAAAACAAGATAAGAAAGGATATGATTTTATGTACAATATATCTATTTAAAAATAATTCTCTTTTTTTGTCTCCATACATTTTTGAAGACTTCAACCATAATAGATGACTTTTATTGAAAACATAGTTTAGACATGAAGAATTCCTAGTATTTCACCCTTTTATGAAGAATGCATATAACCATCTATTTCAATTAATTATATGTACTTACATCAAAATATTTTTTACATATTCATTTTATCTTTTAATTAGTTATAAATTTAACAACTTGGGGCACTTGGGTGGCTCAGTGAGTTAAGTGTCCAACTTCGCCTAGGTCATGATCTCGTGGTTTGTGAGTTTGAGCCCCACATCATCAGTGGGGAGCCTGCTTGGGATTCTCTCTTTCTCCCATTCTCTGTCTGCCCCTCCCCTACTTGTGTATGCTTTCTCTATCTCAAAAATAAATAAATAAACTTAAAAAAATTAACAACATATGTTTAGACTGTGTACTTTTTTTTATTTTAATTTTTTTTAACATTTATTTATTTTTGAGACAGATAGAGACAGAGCATGAACAGGGGAGGGGCAGAGAGAGAGGGAGACACAGAATCGGAAGCAGGCTCCAGGCTCTGAGCCATCAGCCCAGAGCCCGACGCGGGTCTCGAACTCACGGACCGCGAGATCGTGACCTGAGCTGAAGTCGGATGCTCAACCAACTGAGCCACCCAGGCGCACCTAGACTGTGTACTTTCATATGTAATTTCATATGTAACATACATCTGCATCACCCATGTGAAAGATCCCTGGAACTGCATAACACACAACTTGGACAACTCTCTCCTATGGCCCTGATATCCTCAGAAGCAAGATTGATAAGCCATTGGTATTTAAATACTTGATTTCATTAAAGACTGCTAGATTGTTCTCTCGACCAGCATGTGCCCTCCTACCAACATTTAATACTATCCTATTCTGTAGTTTGGGACAGCATTTAATGTTATCTTTCTGGCATTTGCCATTCATGTGAACCTGTATCATGTAGTCCTCTCCTTATTTGAAGTTACTGTTTTTCTCTGATACTAGAACCTAGCCACCTTTTATCTCCCCAGCATTTTCTCACAGTCTCATATTAAGTTCCAGGATTCACCATCATCCCTGTTCCTTCTGAGACTTCTCCTGGGTATGGTTTAGAGGAAGAAAATGGACCTAATGAGCTAACTCTAGATCACCATTGTTTTGGAAACATGCATTGTCCAGTATGTATGTGTATGTGTATATACAAATATTAAATTTGAATCTGCTTGAGTGATCTTATTGTTTAATCAAGCTGTGTTTTTTAATCTACCTCAGTTCTATTTCTTTTTTTTTATTTCTTTTTTATTTTTATTTATTTATTATTTTTTTTATTTTTTTATTTTAAAAAAATTTTTTTTAACGTTTATTTATTTTTGAGACAGAGAGAGACAGAGCATGAACGGGGGAGGGGCAGAGAGAGAGGGAGACACAGAATCTGAAACAGGCTCCAGACTCTGAGCTGTCGGCACAGAGCCCGACACGGGGCTCAAACCCACGGACCATGAGATCATGACCTGAGCCGAAGTCGGACGCTTAACCGACCAAGCCACCCAGGCGCCCCTACCTCAGTTCTATTTCAAAAGGAATCACCTGTTTTGAGTGTAGTGAATATCTTCTGCATTCTTCTGAGTCCCTTTATATATTTTTTTAGGTTTGTTTATTTTGAGGAAGAGAGAGAGAGCACGTGCATGTATATGTGAGTGGGGAGAGGCAGAGAGAGACAGAGACAGAGATGGAGAGAGAGAGAAAGAAAGAGAATCCCAAGCAGGCTCTGTGCTGTCAGTACAGAGCCCAACACAGGGCTCAAACTCACAAACCATGAGATCATGACCTGAGCCAAAAATTAAGAGTCAGATGCTCAACCAACAGAGCCATCCAAGTGCCTGTGAACCTCCTTAGATGTGTTGCTTTCTTTTGTGTAGGTATTGACTCTCAGATCCAACTTCTGGGATGCAATGAGCAGCAACAATCCCACTATCGAAGATAGATACAGGTAACCAGTTGGTTTGTCAAGTGCTCATCCCCTCTCAAGGTAACAGGAAAAAGCATCCCTACACCATTTGTCTGGAAAGACTAAGGCTCTCCCAGCCTCTGCTACAACAAATATTTAGTGTTCCCTGTCAACATCCTTCTGGCATAGAGGCCAATTTGATCATCCTTGCAGCTATGCTCATGGAGGATGCCCTGCCCACTCTCTCACAGATTTACAGATTGCTGAACACCAAGCAGCAGTAAGAGGGAGAGAAAATTTAAGAAGGAAGGTACAACAAGGTCAAATTCTGAAAGAATTTTTTTTTGGAAAGCAATATGAAAATTCAAAAAAAATATCTTTGAAGTTTGTTTGGCATTTTGGAAGTGATTCATACTTTTTCCATAGTAATGTCATAAGATTTTAGAATAAAGAAAAAGGTACTAGAATGAAGATATAGAAACTGCTAACAAGAACTGTTCTTCCTATGGAATTTCTGATAAAAATGATAGGCAGGTATAAAAAATGCAGATTGCTAGAGGTAGGCATAGGGTCAGGGGTCAAGAGATGTTTTTAATTTTATTGATAGGCGATTTTGAATATGTTCTACAGATGGAGCTAGGAGACAGAGCACTTGGAAATATACGAGAGGCAGGGAGTGCCAAGAACACATAGTTCTGAGGTTAGTGGGAGGAAGTCATAATAACTAAGGTGAAAGAATCCATCTTAAACTGAATAAAAGACACTTCTGAGACAGCTGGGAATGAAGTCAGAGTAAGTAAAATTGCAAAGAAATTTATGGATATGGTGGCAAGAAATTGAGGAAATCACATACAGTCTGTTTTCTCAGTAAAGTATGAGGCAGGGTCATTGACAAAGAGAAATGAAGATTTACAGTGGGTGAAGCAATGATGTGCTGGTGCTGCCCAGTAGAGCTAATTGTTCAATTTTCAGGAATTTTGCCAGCCAGTTGTTAAACATGCCCATTATTATAGTGTAAATTACATGAATTTACAGTTAAACAAATTACATTGAAACAAAGGTAATACTCAACATTTATCACTTCTTAATTATTTTACTACACTTTACTATTATCAATGAACTTGAGGTTATTTGTATCTATTTTGTCTGAGAACAAATATAATATTGTATCTGGTGGAAATACCACAAAAGATAGGCTGTTTAGAATACATTCCTTCCTCACCGTTTAGTGATGTCAAATAGTACCTTGAAAAAGGCCACACTGGGAGTATTTGCGTATTGAAAATCAGCAAATGCTATAGATTAGGGCTTTTTTCATTTGTTTTGTTTTTCAAAGAGCTGTTGATTGATTATATAGTGGCACACATCATTAGTACAGCTTTTGAGGATAACAGCATTTTGAAGGCGCACTCTGAGGAACAGGAAACAGTTGACAACGGATTGATAACGGAGGACCAAAATCCACTGAGCTGGGTTGAAGTTAGGGAATACATTTTAAAGGCAACATATCCTACAAGCAACCCAGGTGTAAAAACAGCAAAAGTGTTGGGTTGAATCCTTGAGTGCAGTGTCTGGGGTAAATGGGTAGGAGAGCTTGAATGGGAGCATCTTGAGGGCTCAGCCAGTTATAGAGAGTAGTGAATGCAAGAGGAAGCTGGGAGACAAGGGTGGTAGTATGGAACCGGAAACCTTAATGGAAGCCCATATGGTGTTAAAATGATGTAGAGGAAAAGTAAAAAGGATGCAGCATTGTAGTGAAAAAGGATTTTGGGATTTATTATTTTAGTTAGAGTCATCTCCAGCCCCTGGGTGTGATGGTGCTTATGAGTTTATTCAAGTTATCATGATCATAGATGTAGTGGGATTAGCAGAAGAGTCACAAGATTAGATTGCTGAATGAGTTGATCATATGGGCTGAAGGTACCATGGATGATGGCAGGAATTGGAGTGAAGAACTGAGAATGATTTGGAGTTGGAGTGGAGAAATGAGAATGATGCTGAAATCAGACTGGAGAGCAGCTTTGAGCTGGATCAAATAGGTCTGAGTTCCTTGTATGCAGGAAACTCATTCAGTGAGAACTGCTTCTGTGGAAATAGACAGATAGGGGTACTTTACCAGCAACTGTCACCCTTAGAGGCAATAGCTGCTGTGGATGTAGATAGTACATTGGAATGTATAAGGAAAATATATGTATGTTTTTATAAATATATATTACATATATATTATATATAAATATACAAATAAACTTTAAAATATATATATACACTGTATTTTAAAACATATATATATATATACTATATTTTAAAACACACACATACATATATATGTATATTGTATATATGTGTGTGTGTGTATATATATATATATATATATATATATATATATATATATATATAATTTATTTTGAGAGAGAGAGAGATCGAGAATGAATCCCAAGCAGGCTCCAAGCAGTTAGCACAGAATGACCTGAGCTGAAATCAAGACCGGGCACTTAAGCTACTGAGCCACCCAGGCACTCCTAAAGAAAATGTATTTTAATGTAAAAACCTTTTTAATGTTTTTCAAAATATGATTTGCTTATAGCCTTTCTGATAAAATTGATCTACAGTTGTGCTAATGGGTTGGGGACAGTGGCAAGGATGTCTTATTTTAAAAAGATTTACTTTTTCTAACCTGCTCATTCCCCACCTCTTCAGGCCACTGCAGAGGGACTTTTTTCTTTTGCTCTTTTGCATGTTCATAAACAATTAAGACAATACTCCACTTCTTTTTCTCTCTCAAATTCTTAAGCATTTTCAAGTTCTTGTTATTATGGCATACTTTCCAGAATTTATTTTAGTATTTGTTATGTTTCATTCCTTTTACTATTCCCTCTAGGTGTCATTTTCCTCTACCACCTTTACTAAGGAAATCATATTGAGTTCTGTAAAGCATTAGCACTCAATTTTGCCTTTCATTTTTTATACAAAGAGCATATATAAAAAATCATTTTATCCTTTAGTATTGCTTCCTCTTATAGAAGTTTTAGCCATTATTTTTGCCAATGTTTTGAAAATAGACACTTAGCTCATATTTCTTAATGATGTACTCTTCAAAATGTGGGTGACATCATTGAACATGTATATTTGTAATAATAAATTTTCCAAAAATTTCTATCTAAATCTCTTGCTTGGTGCTACTCAACAGGGAATCAAAACTCAGCAGTATAACAGATTATTTTTTTCTACATTTTCTCATTCATTATAAATATAGCCATGGTTTTAACAAGGACCAATGGCTTAACCCAAAGGATTGATCTGGGACCCTTTGATAGGTCAGTACATGCATATCAAGGACATCTATTCCTCAAATCTCATTAGCAAAGTGTTTCTTACACAAGGCTATACAAAGATGGAGTAGAAAAGCATCCTTGAGTGTGTGTGTGTGCGCACGTGTATGATTTTGTAAGAAATAATTTCTCTCTTTTACACGCACACTCAAAATCTATTTTATTCTCTACCTGAAGGTAAACACTTATCTGATTATTTAGTCATTCATATTTCTATGTCCTTTTGTCTAATCTTTTACCATTGCTATCTGAAAAGAGTGGGAGTTTTGATAAGCTATCAGAGAAAAGCAAGTAGTAACTTTAAAATCCAGGAAACTGTGGGGTGCCTGCGTAGCTCAGCCAGTTGAGCCTCCGACTCTTGGTTTTGGCCTAGGTCATGATCTCACAGTTCGTGAGTTTGAACCCCATGTTGGGCTCTGCATTGACAATGCCTAGCCTGCTTAGGAGTCTCTCTCTCTCTCCCTCTCTCTCTCTCCCCCTCTCCTGCTTGCGCTCTCACTCTCTCAAAATGAATAGACTTATTTTTTTTTTTTTTAAATCCAGGAAAGTCTGAATGAATACTTTGGGAAACTTGGGCATCAACACAGTGCTGGGTGCGTCCAAGCTGATGGTTTCACTCCCATAATTATGGGATGTAGTTTGATATAGTAAAAATGGTAACAGAATTGGGTATTCCACAGTCATGAGTTTCATCTTGGCTTTGCCTTACTCTATGAACTTTGGCAAGGTATTTAGTATTTCTAAATCTCAGATAAGATCTAGGATTTGGAAATAATAGTATTTGTCTCAACTGTTTTGGAAAGGATTATATGAGATATTCTGTTAAAAAGACTTGCATGTAGCTGATGTACAGTACGTCTTCAATAAATATGGGTTCCCATGTCTCTAGTGCCTAGGAAGTAAAAGATTGCTTTGCTTTGCAATGATCTATCAAGATGCTAAAATGTTATAGCATCTATATGTATAATTTTCAAAATTGGACTAAACTAACCTTAAAACTTAGTGTTTACAATTCAGATTTCTTTTTTTTTTTAATGTTTATTTATTTTTGAGAGACAGAGTGTGGGGGAGGAGCAGAGAGAGGGGGAGACACAGAATCTGAAGCAGGCTCCAGGCTCTGAGCTGTCAGCAGAGAGCCCGATGCCCGGGGGCTCGAACTCACGAACCGTGAGATCATGACCTGAGCTGAAGTTGGATGCTTACCGACTGAGCCACCCAGGCGCCCCTACAATTCAGATTTCTTGAAAGCACGTGTGAACTTTTTTTAAACATTTGTTCATTTTGGGGGGACACCTGGTTGGCTCAGTTGGTTAAGAGTCTGATTCAGCTCAGGTCATGATCTCACCATTCGGGGGTTCAGGCCCTGCGTTGGGCTCTGTGCTGATAGCTCAGAGCCTGGAGTCTGCTTCAGATTCTGTCTCCCTCTCTTTCTGCCCCTCCCATACTTGTACTCTGTCTCTCTCTCTCTCTCTCTCAAATAAAAACAAAACATTAAAAAATTTAAACATTTATTCATTTTTCAGAGACACATAGAAACAGATCACAAGCGCCAGTGGGGCAGAGAAAGGGGAAGACCCAGAATCCAAAGCAGGCTCCAGGCTCTGAGCTTTCAGCACAGAGCCCCACATGGGGCTAGAACTCAGGAACCCTGAGATCATGGCCTGAGCCAAAGTCACACTTAACCAACTGAGCCACCCAGGTGCCCCAAAAACACATGTGAAGTTTAAGAAATACCTACACAAAGTATGAGTGAAAAAGAAAAATTACAGAAATTACACTCTGAAATTCTAATATTCTAGTGACATAGCCATTACAGATGAATTGGTAATATATTTTTCTTATGAAGCATTTGCTGCTTTATTCTTATCCTTGGGAAAATATTCAATTATCTTCATCAAATCATTAAATTATAGATTTTATTTTTGAATCTTAGTTTTTAAATTGTAAAATATTTCATTGCTTCAAGATTATCACTTTTAATCTTAATAACCTAATAATTGTCATTGATCTTATTAAAATATTTTACTTTCCACTCTGCTAGATTAAAATCTTAATGGGGTGTAATAAAGTATTTTTCCTTTTGTTTCAAAGACCTACTAAGATAATAATCATGTGCTATTGGTCAATTTAATGTTATTGGAGATGATTTTTTATACATGTTGTATATTATGTGTGCTCTTTCCATCAAATCATGCTTTGGTATGGGTGTTATATCTAAGTGATGAATCACTGGTTTCTCCTCCTGCAGCCAAGACTACACTTTATGCTTTCTAACTTGAGAATTAAAAAAAAAATCAGAATTTACACATAACTGATGACACAGTAACACTTTTCGAGAAGTAGAGAGAAAACACATACATTAACTTTTCAGTAAAATAAATCATAATTTAAACTTCTAGGTTTCATATTATTTTTGTTCAAAAAAATGAACATTAATTACAATGTTTTATAGGAAAATTTACCATGCCCTCTATATAAGTAAACTGGCCCTTAGAAGCCAGACATATTTGGAAAGTGGTTCAAGATGGTGGCATTTGTTTTGAACTCACCTCCATCTATAGACACAGTAAGTTTACATTTATATATGGAATAATTTCCTCTGAAAAAGATCTAAAAATTTGATGAACAGAGCCTCCACAACAAAGAATAAAGGGACAACATGGAAATGAGTAGGAGGAGTGACGCAGTCTTGCCAGACAAAAACAAAATCCACTTTAGGCACAATGATCTACAGTTGGAGGGATATCAAAAATATGGAACTTTACTCTAGGAAGTGAGGAGTATATACACACATCAGGTACTCAACCCCTAGATCCTTTGCAGGAGATATGAGCTCCCAAAATGCCTAGATTTGAGAAGCAACAGGATTACATCTAGGAAATCCATAGAACTAATAGAAAACAAAGAACCTGCCCTTAAAGGGCTCCTGTACAGACTTACTTGCTACAGGACCCAACATAAACACACCAGTTTAAAAGGAACTAAACCATATGTGGAAATCACTTCCTGATCTTAAAACATCTGGTGGGGAGTCAAGAATTTGTTGTGACTTTTTCTAAGGATAGAGACCATTTTTGCAATCTCATTCTAACTTCTAATACCAATGCTTGCAGGTGCTCTTTTGGAACTCTTCTTCTAATCTGTTATGACAAAAGGATGTGTCCCACTGAAGGCCTTATTCTCCCATATGCCACAGTCACCTACCACAGCCTAGCTGGGTGAGAGCCTTTCCTGCCCCCAAGCTGCAGCTTTAGACTCACTAGAGCAGGCAGTATTCACAGCTCAGACAAGGGATGCCCCTGAATGCCTGGCTCTGGTGATGGTACTTTTGACCCCCATGAGACATCTCCTACACGAAGTCATTCCTTCAAAACTAGGAGAAGTAGATTATTTGCCTAATATATAGAAAGAGGCAAAATGAGGAGACAGATGAATGTGTTCCAAATGAACAAAACAAAACCTCAGAAAAAGATCTTAATGAAGCAGAGATAAGCAATTTACCTGATAAACTGTTCAAAGTAATGGTCTTAAAGATGCCTACTGAACTTGGGAGAAGAATGGATAAATGAAGTGAGAACTTTAAAAAAAGAGAGAGACAAAAAATATAAGAAAGTACTAAATAGAAGTTGTAGAGCTGAAGAATATAATAACTGAACTGAAAAATACACTGGAGGGATTCACCAGCAGATTGGATGAAAGAGAAGAAAAGATCAGCAAGCTGGAAGACAGAACAAAAGATCTCACCCAGACAGAGCAGCAAAAAGAAAAACTAATTCTTTTAATTTATTGTTTTTTAAAATGTTTATTTATTTTTGAGAGCATGAAAATGCAACTGGGGAGGGACAAAAAGAGGGGGGCATAGGATTTGAATGTGGGGTTCAAACTCACAAACGGCAAGATAATGACCTGAGCCAAAGTTGGATCCTCAACCGAATGAGCCACCCAGGCACCCCCAGAAAAAATAATTTTAAAAAGTGAAGATGCTTTAAGGGAGCTTTGGAGTAACATCAAGCAAAATAGCATTCACATTATAGAGGATCCAGAAGGAGGGAGAAAGAAAGGGGGAAGAAAAAGTGTTTGAAGAAATAATGGCTGAAAACTTCCTAAACCTGGGGAAAGAAACAGACATACAAGTCCAGGAATTCCAAAGAATTCCAAATAAGAGGAACCCAAAGAGATCTACACCAAGCTGCATTATAATTAAAATGGTAAAAGTTAAAGTACACAGATCTCAAAAGTGGCAAGAGAAAAACAACTTGTTACATTCAAAGGAAACTCCATAAAACTACTAGCAGATTTTTCAGCAGAAACTTTACAGGCCATTGGGGAGTGGCATAACATGTTCAAAGTGCCGAAAGGAAGGAACTTCCAACAAGGTTCTGACCAACAAGGTTATTATTCAGAATAGAAGGGGGCACCACACACAAAAGTAAATTCAAAATGGATTCAAAACTTAAATGTGAGACAGGAAACCACCAAAATCCTAGGGGACTATACAGGCAGTAACCTTTTTGACATCAGCTATAGCAACTTCTGACTAGATATGTCCTCTGAGGAAGGGAAACAAAACAAAAATAAACTATTGGGAATTCATCAAGATAAAAAGCTTCTGTACAGCAAAGGAAAATCAACAAAACTAAAAGGCAATCTACAGAACAGGAGAAGATATTTGAAAATGACATTTCTGATAAAGGGTTAGTATCCAAAATATGTAAAGAACTTATAAAACTCAACACTGCCCCCAAAAATAATCTAGCTAAAAAATGGGCAGTAGATATGAACAAACATTTTTCCAAAGAAGACATACAGATGGGTAACAGACACATGAAAAGATGCTCAACATTGCTCATCATCAGAGAAATACAAATCAAAACTACAATGAGCCATCACTTCACACCAGTCAGAATCACTAAAATTAACAACACAGGAAACAACAGGTTTTGGTGATGATGTGGAGAAAGGGGAACCCTTTTACACTGTTGGTGGAAATGCAAACTGGTGCAGCCACTCTAGAAAACAGTATGGAGGTTCCTCAAAAAATTAAAAATAGAACTGCCCTAAAACCCAGCCATTGCACTACTAGGTATTTACCCAAAGGAAACAAAAATACTGATTTGAAGGGATACATGCACCCCAATGTTTATAACAGCATTATCAACAACAGCCAAATTATGGAAAGAGCCAAAATGTCCATCAACTGATGAATGGATAAAGAAGATGTGGTATATGTATATACACAATGGAATATTAGACATAAAACAGAATGAAATCTTGCCATTTGCAACAACATGGATGGAGCTAGAGAGTATTCTAAGCAAAATAAGTCAGAGAAAGACAAATACCATATGATTTCACTCATGTGGAATTTAAGAAGCAAAACACATGAACATATTGGGGGTGAAAGAGAGGAAAGCCAGGAAATAGACCCTTAGCTATAGAGAATAAACTGAGTAGAGGGGAGGTGGGTAGGTGTTGGGCTAAATGGGTAATGGGTTACGGAGAGCATTTGTAGTGATGAGCACTGAGTATTGTATATAAGTGATGAATCACTAAATTCTACACCTGAAACTAAAAAAACAAAAAAACAAAAATTAAAAAAAATAAGAGAGAGAGAGAAAAAAACAATTGAAGGAGAGATTAAGAGTTTTCCAGGTAAGCAAACACTAAAGGAATTCATCACCACTAAATTGGCTTTACAAGAATGTTAAAGGGATCTCTTTAAGCTGAAAAGAAATGGCAATAACTAGTAACAAAAAACATGCAAAAGTAAAAATCTCACTGGAGAAGACAAAGATATAGTAACAATAGCAATCAGTCACTTGTAAAGCAGTGATAGCTTAAAAGATAAAAAGCACCAAAATTAACTAAAACTACAATAGTTAGTTAAGGGAAACAAAATTAAAAAATAAAAAATGTGACATCAAAACTATAAAATGTGAGATAAGAAAGTAAAAATGTAAAGTTTTGCAATGTGTTCAAACTTAAGTGCCTATCAACTTAAAACTAACCATTATATATACGTAGGATGTTCTATGGAAACCTCATAGTAACCACAGAGCAAAAACTTATAGCAAATACCCTAAAGAAAATGAGACTACTAAGGAAGTCCATTGAACTATAAGAGAAGAAACAGAAGAATAAAGGAACCAGAGAGAAACTACAAAAACAGCTAGAAAACAATTAACAAAATGACAATAAGTACTTACCTATTAATAATTACCTTAAATGTAAATGGACCAAATTCTCTATTTAAAATATGTTGAAGTGGCTGAATAGTTAAGAAAACAAGACTCATCTTTATGTTGTCTACCAGAGACTCACCACAGAAATAAGAACACACACAGACTGAAAGTAAAGGGGTGGGAAAAGATATCCCATGCAAATAGAAACCAAAAGCAAGCTGGTGTATTTATACTCATATCAGACAAAAAAGACTTTAAAACAAAGACTGCAATAAAAGACAAGGAGGATATAACATGATACAGGGGTAAATCCAGCAAAAATAAAAAACATTTATAGGTATATATGCACCCAACATAGGAGTACCAAAATATATAGAGCAAATACTAATGGACCTAAGAGGAGAAATAAACAGCAATACAAAAATAGTAGGGGATTTTGACACCAAACTCACATCATTAGATAGATCATCCAGGCAGAAAATCAATAAGGATACATTGCCCTTAATGACACATTAGACCAGATAGATTAATAGATACATAACATTCCTCCAAAAACAGTAGAATGCATACACATTCTTCTCAACTGCACATGAGACATTTTTTAAGAGTCATATGTTAGGCCACAAAATACATCAATAAATTCAAAATTGAAATACTATCAAGCATCTTTTCCAACAAGGATGTTATGGAATTTGAAGTTAATTAAAAGAAGAAAATTGGAAAAAAACATGCAAATGTAGAGATTAAATAATGTACTATAAAACAACCACTGGGTCTTGGGGCACCTGGGTAGCTCAGTCAGTTAAGCATCTGACTTTGGCTCAGGTCATGATCTCAGTCACTGCTTGTGAGTTCGAGCCCCGTGTCAGGCTATGTGCTGGCAGCTCAGAGCCTAGAGCCTGCTTCAGATTTTGTCTCCATCTCTCTGCCCCTCCCCTGCTCATGCTCTCTCTCTCTCTCTGTCTCTCTTAAATATAAAATAAAACATAAAAAAACAACCAGGGGGTCATTGAAGAAATCAAAGGAGAAATAAAAAAAAAAACTATAAACAAATGAAAACAGAAATGTGACATACTGGAATCTATGGGACATGGCAAAAGCAGTTCCAGGAGGGAGTTCATAGCAATACAAGCCTACATTAGGAAACAAGAAAAATCCTGAAAAAACTACCAACATTGATACCTCAAGGAACTAGAAAAAGATGAACAAACAAAGCCCAAAGTTAATAAAGGGAAGGAATTAACAAAGACAAGAGCAGAAAGAAATGAAATAGAGACTAAAAAGACAAAAGATAAATGAAACTAAGAGATGGTTCTTCGAAATGATGAAAAAAATTGACAAACTTTAGTTAGACTAACAAGAAAACCAGAGTAATCAAATAAATAAAATCAGAAATAAAAGGTAAGTTACAACTGATACCACAAAAATACAAAAGAAACTACGTTTCATAAGAAACTACTATGAACAGCTATGCACCACCAGATTAGACAACCTGGAAGAAATGAATAAATTCCTAAAACACACAATCTCCCAAGATGAATCATGAAGCAACAGAAAATCTGATTAGACCAATTTCTAATAAAGAGATTTAAATAGTAATCAAAAACCTCCCAACAAACAAAAGTCCAAGATCAGACAACTTTACTGGTAAATTCTACAAAACATTTAGAGATTTAATACCTATCTTTCTCAAACTCTACCAAAAAATCGAAGGGGAGGTATGCTTCCAAATTCATTTTACAAGGCCAGAATAACCCTGATACCTAAAATCAAAACCAGAGATACCATAAAAATAAATTACAGACCAGTATCACTGATGAACACAGATACAAAAATCCTCAACAAAATATTAGCAAACCAAATTCAACAATACATTAGAGGGATCATATACCATGGTCAAGTTGAATTTATTCCATGGATACAAGAATAGTTCAACATTCACAAATCAATCAATGTGATATACCATGCTGACAAAATGAAGAATAATATCATATGATCATCTCCAAAGATGAAAAAACTTTGACAAAATTCAACATACATTTATGATAAAAAAAAACAAACTCTCAAATGGTTATAAAGGGAACATAACTCAACATCATACAGGCCATATATGACTAACTTAAAGCTAACATTCTCTATTAAAAAGCTAAAAACTTACCCCCTAAGATCAGCAACAAGATAAAGATGCTCACTCTCATCACTTTTATTCAACATTGTAGTAGAAGTCCTAGCTACTGCAATAAGATAAGTAAATAAGAAAAAAAAGGCATCCAAATCAGAATGGAAGAAGTAAAACTGTCACCAATTGCAGATGATACTCTCTATAAAAAATTCTAAAGTCTACAGAAAATTGTTAGAACTAATAAAAGAATTTAGTAAGGTTGCAGTAGACAAAATCCATATACAAAATTCTGTGGTGTTTCTATACACTAGTAGCAAACTATTGGAAATAAGAATTTAAAAAGCAACCCCATTTACAATTGTATCAGAAGAATAAAATACCTTGGAATAAATTTAATCAAGAAATGAAAGACCTGTACAGTGAAAGCTATAATACTGATGAAGGAAATAAATGGAAAAATATTTCTTGTTCATGGATTGAAAGAGTTAGTATTGTTAAAATGTCCATATTATGCAAAACAGTCTATAGATTCAATGCAATCTTTATCAAAATTCTAATGGAATTTTTCACAGAACCAGAATAAAGAATTCTAAAATTTTTATGGAATCACAAAAAAAAACAAAAACAAAAACAAAAACCCAAAACCACCATATAGCTAAAGCAATCTTGAGAAAGAAGAACAAAGCTGGTGGTACCACTCTCCCTGATTTCAAACTATACTATAAAGCTATTCAAAATAGTATGGCAATTGTCATAAAAACAGACACTCAGATCAATAGAACATAATTGAGAGCCCAGAAATAACCCACACATACATGGACAATTAATTACTACAAAGGACCCAAGAACATAGAATGGAGAAAGGACAATCCTTTAAGTTTGGTCTAGTGATGTGAATCTGATACCAAAGGCAATCGAAACAAAAGCAAAATGAACAGATGGAATTACATCAAACTTAAAAACTGTGCAGAGAAGAAATCCATCATCAAAACAAAAAGGCAATGCACCTAATGGGAGAAGACATTCATACATCATGTAGCCAATAAGTGGTTAATATCCAAAATATGTAAAGAATACATACAACTCAACAATAAAAAAAAGCAACTCAATTAAAACATGGGCAGAGGATATGAATAGGCATGTTTCAAAAGAAGACATACAGATAGCCAACAGGAACATGAAAAAATGTTCAATATCACCAAACATTAGAGGAATGCAAATAAAAACCACAATAAAATATCACCTCATACTTATTAGAATGGCTATTACTTAAAAGACAAGAAATAACAAGTATTAGGATATCAAAAAGGGGAACTGTTGTTCCCTGTTGGTAAGAATGCAAATTGTTGCAGCCATTTTGGAAAATAGTATGGAGATTTCTTAAAAAATAAGGCTAGGTCTACCATATGATCCACCTGTTGCACTTCTAGATACTTACCTGAAGAATATGAAAACACTACTTTGAAAATATATATGCATCCATGTTAATTGCAGCATTATTTACATTAGCCAAGATTAACAACCTAAACGTCCATCAGTGGATGAATGGATAAATAAAATGTTTTATACACAACACACACACACACATACACACACACACACACACACACACGAATATTATCCATAAAGAACAAAATCTTGCCATTTGCAGTAACAGGGATACACAATGAGGGTACTATGCTAAGTGAAATAAGTCAGAGAAAGACAAACACCATATGATTTCACTCACATGGAATCTTAAAAAACAAAAATGAACAAGAACAAAACAATACCAAAACAAATTAATAAATACAAAGACAGATTGATGCTTCCTGGAGAGAAAGCAAATTAGGGTTGGGTGGAATGGGTTAAGAGTGTTAATTGTGTTGTGATGGATTGTAACTAGACTTTTGGTGGCAATCACTTTGTAATATATGCAGATGTTAGATTATAATGTATGTACCTGAAACTTATATAATGATATATATTAATTTTACCTCAAAAAAATTAAGCCAGGCCTATTTGTTTTCTAGTTCTAGCGTTGACAATTGCAAGATGACATGAATTCTTTATGGATTTTTTAAAAGTACATATTATGTGTTTTCTCACTGTCAAGTTTAACTGCCTTATGAGTAAGGGTGTTACAAATGCTAATTTTTTAAATGGAAGAAAATGACTAATTCTCCCAAGTAAAAATAACAATAAAAGGAAATTGGCTGAAATTTCTTTTAAACATGTGAAGGAATCATATTTAGCTTTGCTTAAAGACTATTAGTTTCTGTTTATGGAATTTTAGAAAGTCTAAGCTTCTTTAACAGAAAACAGTCTTTTACAAAAGTATCTAATCCTATCCTAGTGTTGGTTGCTAGGAGAACATTTAATGCAAATTAATCAGTAAACGTCTAGCAGCCAGCTACCTGAGGAGAAGGGGAGTGGGAGAGACTTAGAAGCTGGCCAGCAGGGAAACTGCTGATGGGAAAATGGCTGTCAAGGGTTTTTTATACACACCAGCAGCATCACACTGTGATATGAATTTTTTTCTCTATCATTCTTCTAGGTAAGGAAGGAAAAGAAAACAAGAAACATTGGAAGGATAAATGGGGTCTTTCCTGTGAAGGTGAGCTTTTTTTTGTTGAACTTTGGTAAAATGGCAAAAGAGAGATTAAGAATTAATAACAAACGAAGATTAGTGAGAATAGGTAGCATACCTAATATACTACCTCAATATTTGCATTTAAATTTTTCTCTGCATCATGTATCCTATTTGAAAATAATGTTTCTATAAAGTACAACAACAATAAGATACTCTGAGTATGAAAAAATGTTTTTCTCTACCCTAAAATTTCATCTGGGACAAAATCCTACAGTATTTTAGAAAGAATTAAGGATAAATACTTAGCTAATTTAAAATGAAATTATGCTTTAAAATGTCAACAAAACGAGAAATAAATTTGTTTTCTAAAAATTTTAATGGAATTTAGGTATATCCCACAGTGAGATTTAGACCATTGATTGGCATTTATAACTGTGGAAGCAAAGTGTCAGTGCTGGTAGAACTGAAGACGTTTACACACTGGGAAATAGTTACCTTTGTTTACTGGACCTGGATTAATTCCTAAATGTGAGTTCTTTCAGCTTTTTGTTTTGTTTTTACTATTGAAGAAAACCAAAAAGTGAAATTCAATTTATATAATTTCACTTTGTAATAAATTTAGGAGAACATGGATGCCTTATCTTTAGAAATGAGCATTATGGAAATATATAAGCACAGAAATATGCTACAATAGCTACAAAGGAAATAAAAGAATAAAAACTTGTATATTAATTATACATAAGTCCATTCAAATAGGTTTTTAAAATAGGAACATATTTGATGAGGTTAGTTTATTATTTTTGTACTGAAAATAAATATTTTTAATTTTTCTGTAATAAAGAAGTTAACTTTACATAACTTCTTTTTTAAGTGATTTCTACATAGACGTATTAGAGTTATGCCATAAATTGAATCATAATCCGAAGTTAAAAATCATGAAGGGAATTAAAATTAAAAACATATCTCTTTGAGGTTAGATCATAGATCTAAGATCTAAGCTGTTGACTAAGATTATTTATTTTCTCTTTTATATAAAACTCATATGTCCAATAAGTTTAATTTTCTGCTCAATTTTAAATTATCTGGCAATAACTTATATAGAATATTATTTTGCTTCTTATAGTCTTTCCTGTGTAGGGCTCAGGATAAGTAAATGTACCAATATAAAGAACACAAAAAAATATTACTAACATTGCTTACTAGGTGCAATGAACCCTAAAGTAAGAGATGAGCCCCTGACCTCAAAGAGATTACTATCTGCCTTCAGAGTTCAAATTAAAACAAAAACAAGAAACAAGAAATGAAGATGATATATTTTTAGTATGGAGTATTTTCTAGAGAACTTGGAAACAAGAGTGTTTGGCAAATTCTGTAGGAACCAGAGCAAGCTCCACAGTGGGGAAGAATTTGAGTGGAAGGTGAAAAACAAGGAGGAATTGGAGGTGGTGGTAGCGGCTTTGGGTTATAATATGATTTGAATTTAAGTATTGAATAAGCAACTGATATCAACTTATTTGCCCTTGCAAATAATACCACAAATGTATTTTTTGCAAATGGTATTGAATGTATTCATTTTGGGGTGTAATTACATAGCATATACTTTCATAGAGGTCTACACAAGACAAATTAACTAGGTAATTATTGTTTGTGATTAATAAAAATATAATTTTGATATGTTAAAAATACAGTAATTTTATATATAGCAAGGTCCAGGGTTATGGAAGTGTTATCTACACAAATGGTTGGGAACAAAAGGTAGTTTAATTAAGGGATTTTTTTCATAATACTTTATTGAATAGCTATTTACCTGAATTGATTTTTTTAAAATAAACAATGTTATTACTATTGTTTCAAACACCAGTATGAAAAGATATAGAAAATTGTAAAAGTATGACATCTAACAAAAATATTGAATTAAAATTCTACAATACTCACATATTAATCTGTTGAAGATATAATAAATCTACATGTAAAATGTACATGGACCATTGATCATAATTATTCTTTTTCTATGAAAATGGCAGATCAAATTCTCTTATATCTGATCATATGAAAGAGGCCCATAATGAGTGGTTGTAATTTGACTATAGTAGTAATTGCTTATATAAATGCCATCCCTCTGAATGTTTATAATGACCATATAAAGCTAATCTTTATTTTACAACAAACCTTCCTCCTGAATGCTGGCACTGGCCCAACCTTTCCAAACCTAATCTCCCCTATATTTACTCCTCCTCAAGTGTATCTTCTAGTGGTCAGTGACATCACATTTTACAATGGTGTACAAGACAGGTTCCTGGAAATCAGGCTTGATGATCATCTCTGAGAGCCATTTGATTTCCAGTTTATTTTACATATATTTTTACAGTATTTGCATTATTGTTCGTGATTTGAAGCCTCAGATGATTAATTTTGCATGTCAGTTTGACCAGGCCAAGGGGTGCCCAGACATTTGGCCAGTTTCTCTGGGTGTGATTATGAGGGTTTTGGGGAAGAAATAAACAATTGAATCAGTAGACTGAATGAAACAGATTTCTCTCCATAAATTTGATGGGCTCCATCTAATCAACTGGAAGCCTAATTAGAACCGATCCTCTCAAGAGTAAGAGGGAATTCTTCCTGCCTGGCTGCCTTCAAACTGACACTGGGTTTTTCTTCCCTTTGGACTCAAACTGAAACATTGGCTCTTCCTGGGTTTCAAGCATACTGTCCTTTGGACTAGAATTACACCATTGGCTCTCTTGGATCTTCAACTTGTCTACTGTAGATTATATCCTATTGGTTCTGTTTCTCTGGAGATCTGGAGAACTTTGACTAATACAAAGCCCTTGGCACATTTTGTTTGAATTTTGAGGTACTTTCTTAATTGCTCTCCAGTTTCACACTCTTCCCATATTTCTTCCATATACCTGCTATAATTATATTTTTCAGATGCAAATCTCTGTAGGCTGTTCTCTTGCTTAAAATTCTTCCTAGGCTCCTCATCCATTTTAGGATAAAGCACAACTACTAACATATCAAATAGAGTACCTCAATGATCTAGGCCAGCCTCGTTGGCCCTAGGTTTTTCCCTCCTTCCAGGAAAATTGAAAAAGTTCCAGTTTTCTGAATCTAGATTTTTGAGCTGATGTATCTTTGTATGTGATACTTGCTCTTCCTGTACTGTCACTTCTTTCACTCACTCACTGTCCACTTGTCTAATTCTTATCCTTCCTTAATACTGGCTCGTGTTTTGTTTTTTTCCTGAAGCTTCCTCTAAGTTCCTTCTTCTCCTATCTGGTTGACCTTCTTTTTTATAGGATGGGGTTGTAATAGTTGGCTTTTTCACCCATATTTCAGAAGAAATGATAAGATTCTTGAAGAAAGGTATCATATCAAATTACAGTAAAACCTTGGTTTGTGAGCATAATTCATTCCAGAAACACGCTTGTAATCCAAAGCACTTGTGTATCAAAGTGAATTTTAAGAACCATTGGCTCAGTTGTGATCATGTGACATTTGGCAACACATACTACTTGTATTGGAAGACATTGCTCATTTATCAAGTTAAAATTTATTAGAAATGTTTGCTTGTCTTGTGGAAAACTCACAAAAAGTTACTCGCAATCCAAGATTTTACTGTGTTTTATTCAGTGCCTTGCACAGAACAGAACACATGGTAGGTTTTCACAAAAGTTTTGCTGAATAAGTGAATGAACACCATCTATAGTAATTAAATATATTTATCTTTTTTAATTTTATCTATTTTGAGAGAGAGAGAGAGAGAGAGAGAGAGAATGAGAACACAAGCAGGGGAGGGACAGAGAGCAAAGAAAACAGAGAATCCCAAGCAGGCTCTGCACTATCAGCATAGAGCCCAACACAGGGCTGAAACCCATGAACTGTGAAATCATGACCTGAGCCAAAATCAAGACTCTGACACCTAACCTACTGAGCCACCCAGGCACTGCTAAATTTATTTTTAATGCACACTTTCATATTTAGCATAGAAAAGTCATTTCAGAAATTATCTAATTCTGAATTTAGTTCTGTTTATATTTTTATATTCTTTATTTACCCTGCCAGATCCACCCTGCTCTGTGCCTCAAGGAGCTAACATTTATGAATTTTGTTAATGGGAACTCCTGCTCTCTGGCCTAAGATTGTGTTCAACTGATAGTGAATATAAGCAAAAGATTGGAGGGTGAAAGTTGAGGAAGGTTCGGATTTTATTCCCAAGGCGGTGGTAGCAGCTTGAACCCTCCAAAACATGGCAGTATGGTTCATCCTTGAACAGTGTGGGGATTAGGGACATCAAACGCTCTGTGCAGTAAAAAAATCCATGTGTAACTTTAGACTCCTCTAAAACTTAACTACTTATACCCAACTGTTGATTGGAAGCCTTAATGATAACATAAACATCAATTAAAACATACTTTATATGTTATATGGATTATATACTGTATTCTTGCAATATCTAACTTTTCCTTAATTTTTTTTGCGTATTTCTAGGCTATGTAGTCCATTTGTGACTTTTTTCAAATTATTGCACACCACCAAAATTTTTACCAGTATATATTTGTTGAAAAGAAATCCACATATAAGTAGGCTAAAGGGGATGAGCCATGTTATTCAAGGAACAACTGTAGATACATTCCTCTCCCAAAGCTCTCTGTGCTTCTCTCCCTGGGGTCTAGTATCCTTGCCCTTCAGGCTAGGAGTGGCAGCAACTCCCCACTATAGCTTGAGAGTACTTTACCTTCTATTGCTAGTTTCAGTTAAACTTGTCCATCACATCTGTGAACTTTTTTTTAAGTTTATTTATTTATTTTTAGGCAGAGACAGCATGGTTGGGGAAAGGACAGAGAGAGTGGGAGATTGAGAGAGAAAGAGAGAGAGAGTATCTATGCCCTGATGTGGGACTCAAAGTCATGAACTGTGAGATTACGACCTGAGTGGAAATCCAGAGTCAGAGGCTCAACCAACTGAGCCACCCAGGCACCCCTTAAACTTTTCTTAATTACACTGTTGGGCAATGTCACCAACTTCCTGCCAGGAGTATGGCTGATGCAATATAGAGCCTTCTTCTCCCCTGGAATCCATTTTAAGCATCCACATGATATCATAATAGCTTTACCGATTAGGTCATGTATTGAGCTCATCAAATACATTAAATGTACAAGTAAGTATACAGTAGGCTAAGCCATATTATGATGAGAAATCTAGTATTACTTTTCAAAGGTGACTAAAAGTATCTTATAGTTTAAAATTGTTTTTAATTTAAAAGATGGTTTCAAATGCATTTTCTCATTTCAATATCTATTTATAAATATCTTACTGGCTGGTAAACAGTAGACATACTGCATATATATTGTATTTTTTTTACTTCTTTATTTATTTTTATTAGAGAGAGAGAGAGAGAGCAAGTGAGCGAGCAAGAGCTAGTGGGGGAGAGGGGCAGAGGGAGAGAGAGAGAATGTTAAGCAGGCTTCATACTCAGTGTGGAGCCTGACACGGGACTTGATCTCATAACTCTGGGATCATGACCGAAGCCAAAATCAAGAGTCAACGCTCAACCCACTGAGCCATGCATGTGCCCCAAATATATAGTTTTTAAAAGGTCATTTCAATTTTATTAAAATTTTAAAATAATTTAAATTAAAATTGTATCCTTGTTAAAAATAATCATTTTCATCAGTGCTACTAGGAATTTAATATTACCCCAACTAAATAATCAGTAAAAATAACAATTATGGCCCAAGTCTCCTTTGTACCTAAGTGATTTCCTTGTAGTACCTCAGGAAGTCAGGGAATAAGTTAATTCAAGACTGCCTGGAGATCTCACAAGCACCGTTGGGTATGCTCTACTCATGCTATTTTTACTGCACTAAATGTAATCCTTGGAAAAATAGTGTCCCATTGAGTGCTACAGATGTGTAGAAGCCCACTTGGTCCAAAAAGCATCACCATATGTGTTCTGTAGACACTGCATTGTAGTGTCTGTCACCGGGGAACAACTCTAGAGTTTTTCATTGTCTTCCCAGGAAGAAAAGGAATAAATGCTACCTTGTTCCTTCAGCCTTGTTATTCTCCTTCATCACTGTTATTCTCCAGGAAATCACTGAAGTGCCTAGGGTGGTCTGGTCCATGATGTTATTTATTGGTGGTTTGACACCACTTTATTCTGCCCTTTTGTCATTTTGTTCAAAAGTATAAATATGGTGTATATGGGCTTTAGAAAGGATGGAGGGGATGGGTATGCTTTCATGATCGAACACATTTGAAAAAGAAGAAACTTTGTCTCTGGGAAGTTCACGCAAACAAACTAGTACAGGCTTCAAGGCTCTGATTCCAGAGGTCAAATTATCTTATGCATTTAAGGTGAAAGGACTGATTAGGTTGTCCCTGAGAGCTGCTATTCCCCAAAGCTACAGTCAGAAGATTTAAAATTCCAGATGCTTCTGCAGAAACAAATGAATTTTCTGAGAGCTTCTTCAGCTTTATATTATGTATATAGAGTGCACTTGAAAATACACCTGAATAGATTCTTCATTTTTTTTAATGCAGTGCCTTGCATACCTTTGGTAGGATACCTGATAGACACTGTTTTTAAGTATGTCTATTAAATTTGATAAAAGTACAGATAGAGATTGGTTTCTGGACTGTATCAATGTATACAGCGCTTTTGTTGCATATCTCATTCTGTGTCCATATTAAAGTAACAGAATGGAAATAGTAGAACACAAAGAGAATTTAATTCATAAACTTTGTCCCTTGTTAACTTCAAATCTAGATTGAGACTCTCTATTGTCCTGAAAGGTCCCAGACACAAAATCAAGTTTAATGACTGAATTTTCCCACAGGTCCTGTTAATTCCACAAGGAAAACTTGCTGTGTGTACTCGGTAACAATTTTTGCAACTATATAAGCATTTCAGTTCTTATTTCCATTTGAACAACTGATTAATCATTTAAGCAAATTATATTATTGACAATGGATTCTATATCTTGTAATCAGACCCAAACTAAAATTGCCTCAAAGGAAAGAGTGAGCCATGGAGGCAGAACCCCAAGGGTGTTTCAGATCACTAATAGTCAGAGGTGATATTCAAGTATTTGCTGACACTTGCTGCTCCGAACCTCAGTAGTATTAGTACCTCCTGCCTGATTATTATTTCTGGAATCAGTGGAAATTTCTAACAGAGATAACTAAATCCTAATTAAGTTAAAGAGCCTCAGGGAATGGAAAGAAACCTGATGAGTGGGAAAGATACAACAAGCGGGCAACAGTAAGTCAAGACCAGTTATTGTATTTGCCAAGATATTTGCTATGGCAAGTGATGAAAGCACTCAAAAGCACAATATAGGGGTAAAAACAAAACAAACAAAAAAGAATGAAGTAATATAAGGCAAAGTATATATAAAGTTTAAGTGCAATACAAGCTAAGAAAGGAGGCAGACATCAATCATAGTTCCAATTTCTAAAATAATTCCAAGACCTTCAGTTTATTTTGAAGCCTTATTCAGGATAGATTGGTTATCATCTGAGAAAGAAGGGATTTTCTATGCATTTTCACTACCCTAATGTTTATAGCAGAATATTGTGCCAGAACCTTAGTGATTAGTAAATGCTGAAAAGACAGAGGGTAAGTACAGGTATAATACTAACAGACAAAGCCAAGACCCTTTGAGGATATAAAACCCAGAATTCAAAGATCCTCTTTAGATTGTCTTGGATATGAAGGTGAGTGTTCAGGCAACGGAATCTGTGTTTCCAGGGGATTCTGAGCAGACTGAAGCAGAAATCAAGTACAGCGTATTTCCTGAGTGGACAGAAGAGTCAGGCAAGTTGGCAAAACCTTCAACAAGGGATTGGAGTAAGGAAAGGTAAAAGCAAGGGATTGTCCTCAGGTTGATATGGGTTGGGATGGATAGAAGATGAGGATTTGGCTGACATTCTTGTGAGGTTTTTTTTGTTTGTTTAAGAGATAGCAGATAGTGAAATTGATCACAATCACCCTACTTCTAGTTGGCCAGGATCAGCTAGAAGTGGCTTTTGTAATTGAGTTCCAGTTAGCCAGTGTTTGGAGATCTTCAGTATCTGATTCTGAGTGTGTCTTCCAAAAGGGCAAATACGTTTATATAGGGCACTTCTTCCTCAAAAGGAAAAATTAAATAATACCATTTAAACATCATTAGAAGACACCAAGAAAAAATTCCATTTTCACATCAAATCATGCACAGTTCTAGATGCTGGTATCTACTCCTTCACCAGACTTCTGCTGGTAAAGGTCCCTTCCATAGGGTCTATTCACCAATGTCCATTGGAGGTTATGTCTGTAATCCTCACTGTAGGCCTCTCTTAACAAACTTAATTACTACCCTCAACTGACAGCCCCATCAGTCCCCTAGTCCAACATCATGTCTGTAACTCTCTTCAGAAATGGTCTTTTGACAGAGAGGAGTTTGGAAATTTCCCTCCCAGTGTGGTTAGGGAATAGAGTGTAAAGATGATGCTATAACATATGAAATTTGTTAGTTCCAGATTCTCTTACAGGTTTTTTGAATGGAGGAATTATCTCTGGGAATTACAGTGTGTGCTAGACATACTCTTTGAGTCTTAGAGTGAAACTCACTCTTCTTTAATATTGTTTTAAAGACTTGCTTCGTTGGACTAGAAGTACAAATGCATTACTCAGGGCAAGTTCCCCCTAGCCCAGGTGTCTTACTAACTGTCCTCAGAAGCGGGTGGATTGCTCTTTTCAAATGCTTGTTTTCCTTATATGAAGCTATGGGACATTGTACTAAATAAGAAATGAAAACTCCTTTTGCTACAAGATATGACTCTGTTTCTTGGAACTTACAAGGAAACTCATTTCTCTTAGTATTTCAACCTATTTACTTTTTTAAATTATGGCACCTTGCAAAGAATTCTTATGATAATGTCTGTTTTAATATCATGTAACTAACAGTTCACATTTCCTAAATGATCTAGACTAGAGGTTGGCAAAAATTTTCTGTAAAGGGCCAGGGAGGAAATTTGGGGGGCATTGAGTCATAAGGCATATATACTTTGTGGCAACTACTGATTTGTGCCTTTGTAGTTTGAAAGCATCCAAAGACTATATGAAAAAGAATAGTGTGGCTGTGTTCCAAAAAACTTTTATGTACAAAAACAGATTGTGGTTCAGATTTAGTCGATGAACCATTCTATGCATACTACTAATCTAGAAGATAATACAAAATTCTGGCCTTAAAGAAGGAATTCACTATCCTTTGCCTACCAAATTCTAGCCAGGAGTAATGTTACCTCCCCATGATTTAATGCTTAAGTGAGCATAAAATAAAATTCAGTAATCATATTGCTTTCTTTCATTCCAACCTGACAATTTCCAAAAGTAGGAGAGGAGAAAAATGAACTTTTAGTAATTTATTTCTTATTGTTTTGATGTGTTTGCTTCTATGCAATTTTATATAAGAAAAATATATTCATGGTATAAAATGGTTTGGCTAATTAGGAATATTAGTAGGTAACAGTTCCTGAGATATATAAAACTAGCTAGATATTTTTTGATTCAGCAGTTACATTCATTAAGTAAATCAGTGGTGTAGGACAGATACAACATTTGATAGATCCAACTCTTATAGAAGAAAAAGGTTTTTTTTTTTTTTTTTTAAACTGTGCATTACACAGTGTCACATTATATAAAGTTATTGCTACATCAGGTGACATAGTAGAAACTGATATTACATGACCTGATGCAAATTCTAATGGAAAATTTGGAGCATACAAATGGATTAAACACCCTTGAAAATCAGGTAGAGTATAATTCCAAAGGATTTCAGGTCATTCAGAAATGCTATTACCTCCCAGCTAAGAAATGTAGACTGTTTTGTTAGTGATCACACTGAAGCATGAAATTGGGGAGGAAGACTATTAATGGGTCAGTTAAAGTAAGAAGTCAGAAATATTATTTTAAGGTGGAATGTTGTGACAAATATGTGGCAAAATGTAAAATTACCTCTCAGAAATACCCGTGTTTATTTTCAGTCACTATTTATGGTATGGAAAACGTATTATGACTGGAAAATCTCACTTGAAAAGTTCTTAGCCTAAAAATCTCACAAACCTTTTCAGAGTAGGACTATCATTGTCCATACATGCTACCAAATTCTTCTTGGAAAGCAATTTATATGTCAGGTAAAATGTATACCTTTTTCTAAAATAGCATTTTATAGTGTTTTAAAAACAGGTTTTCATTTTTCTGAAGATTATAAAACTACTTAAGAATATAGAGGGATGAGTAAACACATACGTTAAGGCAGGAATACTTTGCAAACACTACTTAATAAATGTTTATTATCTTGCAAACTCTCTGCTAAGAAGATAGTCTTAATTGTAGTAGGTTGTTGTCCATCAGAAGAATTAAGCTCTTAAGAAAAATCCTTTGAACACAAACTGTCAGATTACTTAATTGAAGCCATTCTTTTTAATTTCCTTTAAGAAAAGTATTGCTTGATTCTTCTTACCTCTTCAGGGTTTTTTTTTAAGTAAAAGGATCATTATTTGGTATGTAAAATGAAATATCAGGCAAACAGAACCAATAATAATTGAACACTTAGTTCATGTATCTTATATGAATGACCATATGTATTAGAATTGTTTTTCATAAAAGGTATTTACTGTGGGAATTAGAAACTTCTAAATTTTAAAGCATAATGCATAGAAATGGTAAAAAAATAGTATAATTTAAAAAGTCTTTGCTATGAAAATTTAAGAATTCTGATGATATTGGAAGAAATTCATTTAGCAAGCAAACAGTTAATTTTGGCCAGATTCTTTATTCACCACATTTTTGGCACAAACCCTTTGTGTCATCACTAGTAAGTAACAATACTCTGTACTTTGAAGGCATGGAGCATGCTTTTTTCACCTTTTTATTCGATTCTGCTGCCTGCTCACCTAAATACCACAGCCTCTTCACTGATTTCTTTTCAAGTATTGTGGTTGTACAATAAATGTATGATTGTAGTAAACAAACCAAACCTGCACATAAGGCTTTCTCCAGGAACAATGGCATGAAATTATTTCATAAGGATTGCTTTTAGGTCTTTAATTATCAAATTCACTCACTTGCTAAGTAATACTACATGGAAGTAATGTCATCACAGGGCCAGTCTGGTGTACTTTAAATGCCTGAATGAAAACTGTTATGGAGTATCCCTATTTTGAATTCTTAATATACTTAAAATAATTATTTGATTTGTACCTGTTTATCTCTCAACTTGATTAGTATATTATATTTAAAATGTGTTTGTACTCTAAATATTAAATACATTTCTTTAAAAAGCACATAATGTATTTACCAAATGCTACAAAATTTAAAATACACTTTGTTTGGAATGAGTACCTAGTATTCAAAATCATAATTGAAATATATAGAGTCCTTATATTTCCAAATATTAACCTTTCACTGAATTGATTAAAAGCATATAATATGACTTTGAAGTATTTTGAAAACCTGACTACTGAAAATCAAAATATTTTTGTTGTTTAGTAATGTGAAACAGTTAGACCATTTTTCAAAGACTATGATTATCCTGTGAACCCTGCCCATGAATAGATATAGTAGAAACCATAAGCTGAAAAGAAGAATCATTAATAAAAAAGAATCAAAAACAAAGGAAAGTAAGTGGGTTAATTGTGGTAAATATGATTTATGCACCTATTTAGGCTACCAGGGGAATACAGAAGGGAATTTGAAAGATTTTAAGATCTAAACCCAAATTTACAAAATTCAAATGAGAAGAATTCTTTTCAGAGTATGTTGAACATTTATTAAATATTATTTTTATTCAGATGCAGACTTGGTGATGGACAATAAGCAGTTATTAAGTTTTTTCCAAAAAGGTAGCTTGAATATCTTACCTAAACCCTCTTACAATGACAGCTACCAAGAATCAAGCCAAGAAAATGTGATCACAAAGCCAAGGTACACAAGTTTAAACACACCAAGTTGAAAAAGTCCTCAGGGCACAAAATGAGGTGTTTTCAGTATGATACCTGTACATTTTCAACTGGCATGTTGTGTAACACTTTAAAAAATTGTTCTTGTTAAGCTCATAAATACAATTTATAGTTAATTGTATTTATGAGCAGAAACTTTGGCCTTTAAAGTTTCTACCTTTGATTTGGATGTATTTTTTCCTTTTTTAAATGTTTTTAATGTTTTTTCTTTTTTTAATGTTTTTAATGTTTAATTTTTGAGAGAGAGAAAGAAACTGAGCGTGAGCAGGGGAGGGATAGAGAGAGAGGGAGACACAGAATCCAAACCAGGCTCCAGGCTCTGAGCTGTCAGCACAGAGCCTGACACAGGGCTCGAACTCATGAACCAAGAGATCATGACCTGAGCCAAAGTCACACACTTAACTGACTGAGCCACTCAGGAGTCCCTGGATTTAATTTTTTTCTTTGTGGTCAGTTATCTGATTGGTTCCTTTAAGTAGTCTATGGATGTATGAATACTTTATGGATATTCCTTTAATCTATTTAATCATTTTATTTATTATATAATACAATTACTCTAGGACCTTACTTAATTTTAACTAGGTCTGTCTGATTTCAAAAGATAGTCTTCCTAATATGCATATCTGATTATGTTCTGCTTCCTTTTGAGTTCTTCCGTGGCCTCCCATGCCAACAGAATAAAATCTAAACCACTCTGTATGACAGAAAAAGCCCTTCATCCCCTTCATTTCTTTCAACCCCCTACTGTGCCTTCACATCTAATATACTATCAGCTGATCCATTTTGGAAAGTCTTATAGTTCTTTGAATTTGTCATGATCTCTAACATGTCTGTAACTTTCTGTGCTTTCCCTCGATCTTTATAAGTCCCTTTCCTGAGTACATCTGGCTAACTTAGAGTCATTATTCATAACTCATTTTTAGTAATAATTTCTGGTTATTCTTCAGTGTGTTTATTTACTTTGTAAATGTGCTGTTCAGTAAAGTAGCCACTAGCTAGAGGTGGCTATTTAAGTTTAAACTAATGAAAATTAAGTAAAATTTGAAAATTCATTCCCTCAGTAGTGTCGTTCACATTTCAAGAACTCGTTATCCACATATGTATGACTGGTTGCTACCACAGTGGACAGCAGGGATGTAAAATATTTTCATCCTCATTAAAAGTTCTGTGGAATAGCACTGTCTTAAAATCTTAATCATCAAATTGTACACAGTAATCTTTTTTATTTCTCTGTTTCTCAATCTGGAGATCCTTAAAAGCAAGTAACCTAGACTATTGGTCTTTATGGCACATAGTAGGAATGCAGTAATTTTTTGGGCTTCACATGCTAAGACTCATAGACACCGGTAAGAGAAGACCATATTGCGCTATAATCAGAAGTATAAGTAGAATTATTTGAAAATTTTTTTTTCAATGTTTATTTATTTTTGAGAGACAGAGAGAGACAGAGTGTGAGTAGGAAGGGGCAGAGAGAGAGAGGGAGACACAGAATTCAAAGCAGGCTCCAGGCTCTCAGCTGTCAGCACAGAGCCTGATGCAGGGCTCGAACCCACGAACCGTGAGATCATGACCTGGGCTGAAGCCAGACACCCAACTGAGTGAACCACCCAGGCGCCCCTGAAGTATAAGTAGAATTATTAAGGCACAGAAAACATTACTAAGGGAAGAGACTTTTGAGTGATACAAGTCCAGTCTTCTTGGCCTAAAACATAGTTAAAATCTGAAGAAAAGGGGACCTATACCTTTCCATCACAGCAGCCACAAAGAGCAAGAAAATCTTAAGGAGAGGTTATTTCATAGAAAACATTGGTAGAGAATATCTCTTAGCATATTTTGTACAGTAAAATTGAAACATTAAAATAAAATAGTTGATTATTTGAATTCCATGAGACCGAACAACATAAGAAATTGTTAAAGGTGATGAGAAGTTCTGACATTTAATATACTATCTGTGAGAAGGAATTGACCACTATGGGCATACTTACTCCCATGTGGGCAATAGATGTAGATGGCAGAACCAGAGTGGAAAAATAAAGTTATTATTAATCTTCCTGATTTCTCATTTTTAAACTGCAAGTAAAAATTTATTTTCTGTGATTTTCATTCTTTTTGTAAATATTGATGACTATTGCTTCCCACTCCAAACCAGCTCATTACTCAAGTCATTTTTTGCAGTAAAGTTGCTCCTTGCTCACATTATCTAAAAGTTCAAGTTCTACAATCCATCTCTCCTTCTCTTTTTTCTCCTTCTTATTATGATCACTATTTAACATTCTGAATGTTTTACATATTTATCTTGTTGTTCTGCCTCTCATAGTAAATTTAAGCTTCAAAATTGCAGGTATTTTTGTCAGTTTTGTTCATTGTGGTATCACTAACTCCTAAATGTGCCTGGTACATAGTAAATACTCAGCAAATGTTTGTTAAATTTTTCATGGCCAAAATACACACACACACACACACACACACACACACACACACGATATATATCCTATATAATCTCTCTCTCTCTCTCTCTCTCTCTCTCTCTGTATATATATATACATACATATATATATATGTATATGTATATATATATATATATATATATATATATATATATATATATGCATATATGTGTGTGTGTGTGTGTGTGTGTGTGTGTGTGTGTGTATAGTTACTACAGAGTTACTGATCTTAGAAATGTTTTTTCTTGGGGTGTCTGGGTGGCTCAGTTTGTTGAGCATCTGATTTCAGCTCAGGTCATGAACTTGTGGTTCGTGAATTCGAACCCTGTGTCAGGCTCTGCGCTGACAGCTCAGAGCCTGGAACCTACTTTGGATTCTCTTTCTCCCTCCCCTGCTCACACACTCTCTCTCTCTCTGTCTCTCAAAAATAAATAAAGAATAAAAAAATTTAGAAATGTTTTTCTTAACTTCTCACATTCAGTTAAATCACCAAGTTTGGCCCATTTTCCCTTCTAAGTATTTCTCAGTTCTTTGCCTTTTTCTAAATCTATTTCCATTCTTCCTTGTACTGTCAGAGCAAGCCTGCTGACTGCTTTCTGTCCCAGGATGCCTTTCCACACAGCAGGGTCCATACTGCTGTTAAGTATGAACTTTCCAACAGGCAACACTGTTCATGTCCTTCCTCTTCTAAGAACTCTTCAAAAGCATCCCAAAGACTTTGGAACGAGGTCCAAATCCTGAGTACCACACACAAAGCCTACCTCCTTTTGCATCCTCAACTTTGTACACCCTGTTTGCAAGTACCCACATAGTGCATATTATTCTACCTGTGGCCTTTCTTATACAACAATCTGGCCTTAAATGTCCTCCCACCCTTCATCAGGGTGAACCACAGACACTAAGTTTGGGTTAGTTAGATATTCCCTAGGAACTTTTTAATAACATAACTATCAGTTAATGTGCTTATCTTCTCTTATAGACCGTGAGTTCTTGCAGAGGAGAGAATACATCTGACTTTCACACTTAACACAGTGCTGGCATAGACTAGGAGCACAGGACTGTCAGAAAAAGGATTGAAAAATTGAGTTATCACCCTAAGGGACTTAGAATATATGTTCACAGAGCAGAGATACCATTTATGACAAACTCCTTCAAGAAAGACTAAGCTATTAGAATTAGAAACATTATTCCAGATATTATTATCGTCAAATAACATAAAAAGTCTGGGTCCGTATGTAAAAATAGCTTTGAAAATACTTTTTAGTGAGTTTTAAGTCCAGCACTTTCAGCTTCACCAACATTTATATTCATGGTCTTCTTAAATAACTCTATCAGTCTCCAGGACTTTTTACCCTTGAGTTAAAGGTAACACAAGTGTGTGCTGTAGTGACTATTTTATTCAACAAACAGTGAATATTTAAATATTCTGTAAATAGTGCTTACCTAAACTAGGTATAGAAAGACCAAGCAGAGTCCATCCTCTGTGGATCTTCAGTGATTTCCAGCCCTGGAAGTATGCATTGGGTTTATATCCCCAGCTGGATAAACTGCTTTCACCTTTATTAATTGGTGTTGGTATTGAAACAGTGGTTACTTATTCAAGTTTGAGTTAGGAGAATTAGTTTTTCTTTGAGCATTTTCAGGTTGCCATGACTTTCTATTCTGTGAAAGCTATGAAGCATTCTTTACATTTTATTTCCAAGAAATGATGGTATTATAAATGTGTAGTTTTGCTTTCACTATGTCTCTTGTTTTCATTTTCTATGAGCTAACTTCGAAAGCAGAATAAGGTATAGTATTGTGATCATCTTTTTGGGAAAATACTTACATTCCCCAAATTTGGTTATCAAATAACTTCCATACTGTTAGTTTTAATGCAAGAAAAAAATCAAATCAAATCAAAACAAAAGAAAACAAAACCACAAAACCTTTAACAGTTACCCACAGTTTATAGGTCTATAGCAACTATGAATAAACTGCTAGAGGCAAAAAAATTTTTTCAGCAGAAATTCTGCTCTGCTGTATTTTTTCCTTAAAAAAATCTTTTCTAAACAAATGTCACGATTATAATCTTGTAATTAATTTGGTTCTCCATACAGAAGAGTCGTAAATGAAAGCGAGTAGCTGTTTTTTGCCATGGTGCCCAGAAGGATGCCTCTATTTTGCCAAAAAATGTTCTGTCACTAATGTGAAGCCTGTTGACAAACTGTTGTTTATATGTTGTCAATGTGATGCCAAGTCAATTGTTTCACTACGGGAATCCTGGCTTGGCCCCAGTGGCTGTCTAAATCTCTGTAGACACACAGATACTTTTACGGAAAGCAATTAAAGGTAAAATTCTCTTTTTACTTTTATTTGGCTCTTAACTGAAGTTTCATGAAGATAGGAAAATAAATGGTGATCAGACAACTTTGCAAGAACTGTAATTCTAAAAACTTAGACATATGGTTGGCTTTTAATTCCTCTAGCTGTTAATTAAGAGGCTAATTGTACAAGATGGTTAGGTATATATCAGCTTGCAAATTTTACCTTTTTTTCTTGTCAGTATAAAATAGCAAAGTAGGAGCTTTATCGGTCTTATGTATCCTCTAAATCAGGGGTTGTCAACTGGGGGTGATTTTGCCTCCCCCAGTAGACATTTGGCAGTATCTGGAGACACTTTTATTTGTCACAGTTGAGGAAAGGGCTATGGTATGTTGTGGATCGAGGCCAGAGATGCTGCTATCATCCTGCAATGCACAGGACAGCACCCTCTAATGAAGAATTATCTGGCCCCAAACATCAGTATTGCTGAGGTTGAGAAATTATGATCTATATTATATGGTTGAGTGTGTAGAAAATAGCATTCAAAAGTTATAAAAACTCAGTAACGGTTAGAAAAAATATATTTATTAATCTTAGAAATTTAAGGCGAGAGGAGCTCTAAAGGAATGGAAGTAACTTCCCTGTTAGCAGAAAAAAAAAAGAGGGAAGAATGAGAAAAACATCAGTTTACAAATAGAAATTAAAAGGGAGTATAGGTAGGAAGAAAGAAGCCAAGAAAAAAAGTAGAAACAAAACCCCAAAATATCAGTCTGGAAATAATCTTTTATATATCACCAATTGGAAATACAACTAAAGAAACTGGACTAACGTGACAAAGTGAGAGATTGGAGATAGATAGATTAATTTATATGTACATATTTAAGAAACACACAAAGAAAATGGCACACAAAGGTTAAAAATATAAAGATAGCACTGGTCCAAACAATGCCATTGTAACAAAATTAATATTGGATAGTGCAAGTTTTTAAAGCAACACCATTGTTAAGAAGAAGCATTACAAATCACTAAAACAAACAGTCCATCAAGATGATATAAAAAATATGAATCTGTATACAGCTAATCAAATAATCTTGAAATGTGTAATACAAATACTGAAAAGAGTGTAAGAGGAACTGGACAAATCCGCAATAACAGATTGAATATCCTCCTGTCAAAAAAGGAAAGATCAATCAGATCCCAAGTCGACAGGATATGGATGATTTAAACTATAAGATTGTTCTGACACAATTCAGTATAAATGGGTGTGTTAATCTTGATACATGCCCTAGGGGCTCATCTCAGTTGTTTTATCAGAAATTTACACTTCATTCGTGGTTATAGAGTATTTAATCTCAAACCCACACTTTAGAAGTGTCTAGTAAAAGCACTTCAGTGGTCTTTGACTCCCATCAACACCAGAGCCTTTGCTAATTATCATGAGTTTTAGACATGAGTTTTCATTGGTGAAAGTCTTGCTAATTAGCATTCTGAATGTTAGAAATAGGTTCTCATTTAGCATAGTTAGATCAGCTAGAATATTGTATGCACAGTACACTCCTGATGCATGATCAGGCTATGAAAGTCTGGTTAGCGCTACACCCTAGATTAGATACCTAAACTTTAAGAATGGTTAGCTGAATTTTGCTAGGGAATATTGTCACATTTGCTTCAGGTGAAACTTTCAGGCAAGGTATTTGGGAACTTCAAAAATAACAAGACTAGTTCTTCAAGATACCTACAGAATAGTTGGTATGTTGACATGATTGGTACTAATCATCTATATTAATAAAATAATTCAATTGGAGGGGCGCCTGGGTGGTGCAGTCGGTTAAGCGTCCGACTTCAGCCAGGTCACGATCTCGCGGTCCGTGAGTTCGAGCCCCGCGTCAGGCTCTGGGCTGATGGCTCGGAGCCTGGAGCCTGTTTCCGATTCTGTGTCTCCCTCTCTCTCTGCCCCTCCCCCGTCCCCGTTCATGCTCTGTCTCTCTCTGTCCCAAAAATAAATAAAAAACGTTGAAAAAAAAATTAAAAAAAAAATAATTCAATTGGAGGCATCAAAATCTATCAAAAATGAGCCTAACAAGTATGACCAAATTATCTAAAGACAAATCACAAAAATCCTTAGCAAGTTAGGTTAATCCTGGCCCAACAAATAGTAAGTATAGTTTTTTTTTAAGTTCATGTAAAACATTTATAAAAGACGAGTGACCACCTACCAGGTCAAAAAGGAATTTCAACAGATTTCAAGGAACTAACTGCTTATTAGGTCAAGGTTTTTTTAGTGAAATATAATTTCAAAGTAAATCATAAAGAAAGTAACCAGACTTTTAAGAATCAAAATAAAACCCTCCTCTGTGGTTAAAAACAACTCATTGGTTAAGAAGAAAATAACAGTGGGAGTGACATAATACTTAAAATTGAGTGATAAAATGCCTGTATATCAAAACTTGCAGTGTATTAGTAGCTATAGAGAGATTTCTATACTTATATGTAGTAAAAGTATAAAAATGTGGACTAGATACAGATCAAATTCATTGCAATGGTTCATTTTAGAGAGGCAGGAAGATAAATAGAATTAGAGGGAAGAATATTAAGGGCTTCAACTTTATCTGTAAGTTATTATTTCTTAAAGAAACATAAAAAGGAGGTAAATGAGGCATCCTATATATTTTTTTAAAATTACCCTTCTTATTTTGCATGGGATTTTCTATATTATCTTTTGTATTTCTCTTCATTTTAAAGTCTCTAAATAGTAAAATGTATTAAAGTTGATGTATGTCATGTTCAAGGTATGTCCATTTTATCTAGAAATTTTTCCATGGCAGAAAACCTCTCAATCAAGCAGTGAAATCTGACTGAAAAAGTAATGGAAATTAAGGTGATACTGGATTTTATGAAAATCCATTTCTTCCAAAATGTCAGGCTCTTGTCCCAAAATAAAGTTTACTTACATTAGGAATTTGTAGCATTATTTAAAACAAAAAACAAAAAACAAAAAAACAGAACAACCGAGACTTCTGAACACTTACATTGAGTAGATGTATTAAGAAATTAATACCAGATTAAATATTTAACATTCCCAGGTATAAATATACTAAAAAGTTCAACTTTTTATTGTTTTTAAAGCAGAATATGATCCATGTAGGAAATGACCAGAACAGAAATGAATATTTTTATGACATTATCACTCTAATACTTGGCTTGCAGAAATGACTTAGGTTGCATGTTTGTTTTTTTCTTCATGAATTTATGGTTTTTTTAAATAGATAAAATAAAAATTGTATTATGTTCTTAAAATGAAAGTTTCTCATAAAACATCTTCAAATGTTCGGATATTATCTGTGTGTTAAATAGTTAGCATTTCCTTTCCATCATTCTTAAGATGTTTTAAATGTTAATGAAAATAATATTAGCTAATTTTTTTTGAGTTTACTGTTTCCTAGGTAGTGTTCTAAGTCATACACACACACAGACAGGCATATGTATGTGTACACATGCGTGTGTGTGTGGGGGTGTATGTATGTATATATATATATATATATATATGTATATATATATATATATATATATATATATACACATATATATATATATTCATTTAATTAAATAACTAATCCCTTGAGTCACTATACAACACTTCAGTGCTTCTATGTGTGTGTTGCCTATTAAACAAACAACTTCAGCCATTATATGTGGCTTTCTTTCCATATGCATTCTGGGACTATTCACAAATATATCTTGACCCTCAGAGATATAGGTCACTGGTTGAGAATCGTTGCTCTAAAAGCTGGAGTTATACTTAAAGCATGGAAGAAGTTAATAGAATCCTCTGAGGGAAATTGAGCACCTCTTGCTTATTCTCAAGGAAGTAAAGATAAATTGTTAAACAAGATATACCCTATCCATCTTTTCTTCTATAAAAATCAGGAGTTGGGATGGTATAGAAGAGTCACCAATATTTACCAGAATAATGAAAATTAAAGTAAGTAAGGTATTATTTGCAGTTGGACAATGAGAATTCATTAAGAATAATAATTTTCTTGAGAGAGTATCATGGATAAATAATGACTTCATATCTGTTTTGAAGTGAATGTTTTCAGTATTTCATTTTTTCTGTTCACTTATTTGTTTAGCAAAATTGTATTGAAACCTCCTGCTTATTATAATGAGCTATGGAGTAGGTCCACATTTTACTTATTCTATTTAGACTTTCTTTAGCATAAGAGTTCAGACTTTATTAAATTATGTCTTCACATTGAAATATTTTAAGTTAAATATTAAGACCATTCCAAAGCAATAGTCCAATACATAGCCAATAGAAGGCAACATTTTATTTACTCTGCCCTATTGCAGATTTGATGAGAAATGAAGTACACTAGTGAAGTGGTTAGCTCTTCTTTTGAACAAACCATATTATGTTTGATTATTTCTCCTTGAAAATATTTAATACAGGAGGAAATGTATAAAAAGGCTATTAGGCCTTCAAAGGAATTCATAGTAATTCAAAATTTGTGGTGTCAGAGACATTTTATAAAGTGAAAGTTTACTTCAGAGACAGTAATCCATTCACCTGTGCTCTTTATGAGACTATTATAATGCTATCAGAGCTTCCTAATGACATCTTTTAAGTAAAATTAATTATTTGTAGTTACTTTATAAATATTCATTTCTTCTACCTTATTCAAGGCTATTAATTTTCACTATCAACTATAATTTTAATCCAGTCTCTATTTTTTCCTCAAAATATTCTCTAGAATTTGATTTCAAAGTAGTTTCTGCTGCTATATTTTTCTTTTATGCACTTATTTATACTTTATGCATATTTATTATTTTCATTCACATAATTATAATTGCTGTATGGATTTATATAACTGGCATATAGATTTTTCATATAAATCAGGACTATAGAAATTCAATATTAGCTCTTATTTGAAAGGGAAAATTGAAGGATGCAAATGGAGAATAAGAGCATATGATTTCAAGATTTTATTGAGCATATTTATTTTTTAAGTGCTTTAAAAAATAATGATGTCACTGATTAGCTAAATTGGTAAAAATATAGCTATGATAGATAAAAATCAAGAGTGAAATTGTATTGTGTACTCTTCATGAGCTGTATTGCTACCTTTAACCACATGTCCTGTAAATTACTGCTCTATTTCCCAGGCTAGGGAAGGTGAGTAAGTAGAGTAACAAAGGAAAAGAAATAAAATATGAAGGTGATCTACCTTTCCTCAATCCATCTTCCCCCAATTCATCCTTTTTATCTTTTACCCTGATGGAAAATTTTTGCTGCCCACTTCCCAGATCTTCTATAATGAAAAATTAGGAATGTTGGATAGAGTCATATCTGTAGAAATCTGAAGAGGGTAAGAAATTAGTGGGAGTGGCTAAAACAATCTACATAATGGAGGTGGGTGGGACTATAGAGAATGGTATAGAATGGAGCTGGAGGTAAAGCTCCTAAATTACCTGCAGTTTCCAAATCTGGGAAGAGATATGGCCATCTAGGTACAAGAAGTTCAAAACTCCCCAAACAAATTTAATCTAAGGAGATTTTCACCAAAACGCATTATAATCAAATGCTCAAAATCAAAGAGAAATTCTGAAAGAAGCAGAAGAAAAAGACATCACATACAAAGGAACTTCTATAAAAGTATCAGCAGATTTCTCAGCTGAAACCTTGCAGACCAAGAAAGAGTAGGATTATATATTCAAAGTGCTCAAAGAAAAAACAAACAAACAAACAAACTGCCCACCAAGAATACTGTACCCAACAAAGTTGCCCTTCAGAGATGAAGGAGAGATAACAACCTCGCAAGACAAACAAAAGCCAAAGGAATTTATCACCACAATTTCTGCCTTAGAAGAAATGCTGAAAGGAGTTCCTTAAGCTGAAATGAAAAAAGTTAAATAGTAACATGAAAACATATGAAAATATAAAATTCATTGGTAAAGATAAACATATAGTCAAATTCAAAATACTCTAATACTACAATTGTAATGTGTAAATCACTTGGAACCCTTGCATATATGCTAAAAGATAAAAGTATTAAAAATAACTATGGTTACAATATTTGGTTAATGGATACACGATATTAAAAGATGTAAATTATGGCATTAACAAAACAAAATGGGAGAGGAGGGATAAATAAATGTGTAGAACTTTTTATGCAATTGAAGTTAAGCTCTTATTAGCTTAAAATAGACTTGCATAGTAATTAAAGACCTATAATAGATACACACATGACAAAGACAAAAGCATACCATTACAAAAAAATCATCAATTATTAAAGATAAGAAGAGAGGAAGCTTTTTAGTTTGATGTGGTCCTGTCTGTTCATTTTAGCTTTTTGTTGGTGTTTCTTGTCTTACCCAAAATAATCATCACTAAGACTAATGCCAAGAATCCTTTCCCCTTTGTTATCTTCTGGAAGTTTTAGAGTTTCGGATGTTACGTTTAAGTCTTTAATCCATTTTGAGTTCATTTTTGTGAGTGGTATATGACAGGGTGTCCAGTCTCATTCTTTTTCATATGTATGTAAGGTTTTTCCAATTCCATTTATTGAAGAGACTCGCCTTTTCCTTTGGCACTCTTGTCAAAAATTAGTTGGTATTCTGTGTGTGTGCTTATTTCTGGGCTCTTTATTCTTTTCCACTGGTCTATGTGCATGTTGTTTATGCTAGCACCATACTTTTTTGATTACTATAGGTTTTTAGTATATTTTGAAATCATGAAATATGGTGCCATCAACTTTATTTTTCCTTCTTAACATTATTTATGCTATTCAGGGTCTTTTGTGGTTCCATATAAATTTTAGGGTTATTTTTTTCTATTTCTGTAATAAACACCATTGGAATTTTCATAGGGATTGCACTGAATTTTACCTTGAGTGGTAGGGATAGTTTAACAATATTAATTTTTAAGAACATGGATATGTTTCCATTTATTTATATCTCCAATTTCTTTCATTAGTGACTTACAGTTTTCAGTGTACAGGTTTTTCACCTCCTTGGCTAAATTTTTTTTCTTTAGTGTTTTATTGTTTTTGATTATATTGTAAATGGGATTGCTTTTTTAATTTTTCTTTCAGATAGTTATTAATGTATAGAAATGTAAATGATTTTTATATGTTGATTCTGTTTCCTGCAATCTTACTGAATTTATTCAGTAGTTCTCATAGTTTTTGGTGGAGTCTTTAAGGTGTTCTTAAACATAAAACCATATCATCTGCAACTCAATAGCAAAAAAAGCAAATAATCCAATTAAAAATGGGCAAAAGCCTGAATAGATATTTTTCCAAAGACATACAAATGGCCAAATAGTGCATGAAAAGTATTCAACATCACCAATCAGAAATGCAAATCAAAACCACAATATTACCTCACACCTGTCAGAATGGCCAATATCAAAAACACAAGAAACAAGTGTTGGTGAGGGATGTGGAGAAAAAGTAATCCATGTACACTGTTTTTGGGAGTGCAGACTGGTGCACTCACTGTGGAAAACAGTATGGGGGTTCCTCAGAATGTTGAAAATAGTACTACCATACAATCTAGTGATCTCATTACTGAGTATTTACCCAAAGAATATAAGAACTCTAATTCAAAGAGATGCATGTACCCGTACATTTATTGCAGCATTATTTATAATAGCCAAATTATGGAAGCAGCCCAAATGTACATTGATAGATGAATGGATAAAGAAGATGTGGTATATATGTACACACACACACACACACACACACACACACACACACACACACACTGGAATATTATTCCACCATAAAAAAGAACAAAATCTTGCCGTTTGTAACAACACAGATAGATCTAGAGGATATAAAGCTAAGTGACTTAAGTCAGTCGGAGAAAGTAAATACCATATGATTTCACTCACATGTGGAATTTAAGAAACAGAACAAAGGACAAAGGGAGAGAGAGGCAAACCAAGAAATGGACTCTTAACTATAGAAAACAGATTGTTACCAGAGGGAGGTAGGTGGGGAAATGGGTAAAATAGGTGAAGGGGGTTAAGAGTACACTTACCATGATGAGCACTGAGTAATGTATAGAGTTGTTGAATTACTATATTGTACATCTGAAAAGAATATAACACTATGTATTAACAACAATAGAGTTAAAATTAAAAACTTTGAGAAAAAGAGATAACAAATGTTGGCAATGATGTGGGGAAAAGGGGACCCTTGTGCAGCAATTGGTGTAGCCACTATGGAATACAGTATGAAGGTTCCTCAAAAAATTAAAAATAGAACTACCATGTGATCCAGCAATCCCACTCCTGAGTATACATCCAAAGGAATTGAAATCATTATGTTGAAGAGATACCTGCACTCCCATGTTCATCACTGCATAATTTATAAGAGCCAAATATAAAAACAGACTAAATGTTCTTTAGTGGATGAATGGGTTAAGAAAATGTAACACACACACACACACACACACACACACACACACACACACACACCACAAATATTATTCAGCCTTTAAAAAAAAGGAAATCCATTTTTGACATGGATAAAGTTGGAGGTCTTTATGCTAAGTGAAATAAGACAGAAAGAGAAAAACAAATACTATGTGGCATAACTTAATATGTAAAATTTTAAAAAAGTTGATTTTATAGAAACAAAGAATAGAATGGTGGTTGCCAGACTGGAGGGAGGAGGTCAAAGAGCACAAACTTTCAGTTATCAAAAGAATAATTTCTGAGAAACTAACGTATAGCATGGTGGCTATAGTTAATAATAAGGTATAGTATATTTGAAAGTTGCTGAGAATAGATTTTAAACCTTTTTACCACATACACAAAAGGAATTAACTATGTGAGTTGATGGATTTATCAATTGTCTTGATCTTGCTAATCATTCCACAATGTATATGTATATTAAATCATCACATTGTGCACTTGAAATATATACAATTATATTTTTCAGTTATTCCCAGTAATGTTGCAGGGGAAAAGGTAGAATCTAGATGTTTGGAGGAGGATCCCCACAGGGCTGAGACTGAGTTTGAAGAAGTGGTCCTGTCCAGCTGATAGTGGTGAAAATGACGGGGCACAATGAGGCTCTTTCTAGGACTGTGAAAAAAAAAAAACACCTGGAAACAGGAACTAACTACTGTTTCTGGAACCAACTGGCACTGGCAGGAACAGACATAAACTGGAAGGAGCAATCCTTTCTGCCTCTGTTATGGGTTGAATTGTGTCCCCTGTAAAATTCATATGATATAGTACAACCCCAATACTTTAGAATGTGACCTTATTTGGAAATTAGGTCATGGCACATGTAATCAGTTAGGATGAGGTCATACTGGACTAGGGTGGAACCCTAATCTAATGTGTATAAGGGGAAAATTTGAACACAGAGACATGCATTCAAAGAGGATGCCATGTAAAAATGAATGCAGAAATCAGAGTGTGTATGTGAAAGATGGCCAGCTAATCACCTGAAGCAAGGAGAGAGGCAGATTCTCCCTCACAGGCCTCAGAAGAAACCAACCTTGCTGGTACTTTGATCTTGAACTTCTAGCCTCTAGAACAATGAAGCAATAAATTTCTGTTATTCAAGCCAAAACAAATACTCAAACAAGAAACTAAAGTGATCATCATCAGTGAAGGGATAAATCAAAATTGTGTGCCACTTGATAACAGGAAGCAATTACAACAACAAATATTACATGTAATGTTTTGTTAAAAATGTGAAACTTAAATCTAATCATGAGGAGGCATTAGACAATCCCAAATTGAAGGATATTCTACAAAGTAACTTGCCTGCGATATTCAAAAGTGTCAAGGTGATGAAAAAAAAAAAAAAAAAGAGTAAAGAACTGTACCAGACTAAAAGTGACTAATAGACATGACAACTAATGCAATGCATGGTTCTGAACTAGATCCTTTTGCTGCAAGGCAATTGGTGAAACTTCAAAGGGGTCGGAGGATTAGATGGTAGTAATGTATCAGTGTTAATTTTCTGAGTATATTGCGGTTATTTAAAATAATGTACTTATTTATAAAAAAAATACATAATAATTTAGATGTGGTGGGGCAAGAAGTTGACAAGTAACTCTCAAATATTTCAAGAAAAAATATTTTATTCTACTTGTAATTTTTCTTCAAGTTTGAGATTTTTTCAAATTCAAGTTATTTTTGAAAAATGTTTTAAAGTACCTACAAATTGTGAGAGAGAGACAGAACGTGAGCTGGGAAGGGGCAGAGAGAGGGAGATACAGAATCCGAAGCAGGCTCCCAGCTCTGAGCTGTCAGCACAGAGCCTGATGCGGGGTTCAAACTCAGGAGCCTCAAACTCAAAAGCCATGGGATCATGAACTGAGCCGAAGTCAGACACTTAACCGACTGAGCCACTCAGGCACCCCTGAACTTCCTCTTCAATTAGTATTCAGTTGATTTGATTGTGGCTTTGTGAATATGACTTCATGAATTGACCTAGCCACAAGGCTCAAATTTATTAGGGTTACAGGTGAAATCATACATCAGTGACCAATGTAAGGTGTAATATTACTTGCAAAGACCCATTGAAATTATTTGTATAAGAGTGTAAAATATGCACAAGCTATTAGGTGCAAATAGCAGAACTGTTATTCACACACAACTTTTTGTACTAATGATGTAATTAAGAAGTAATTGAAGTTTAGAGTTTAGTTTAGTCATGTTAATAGAGTCAAGTGTGAATTTATAAAGTCACACAATAGAAAAACACCTATATGTAGAGAGAGGTATTTATGAAGTTTTTCATACTGTGGTCCTACGTATTACGTGATTATTTGTATATGACTTAACAGACACCTTGCTTTATATATGGGCTATAAATGTTGTAGTTATTCTGTCTTTGAATGCAGAAACTGAATTTTAAGTTGTAAAGTTTCATCTGTAAAAACCGTAATCTTACCTACTGTTTTCTATTTTGCTGAAGTTTTAATGTACAACTCTGAGATAATACAGTGAAATGGAAATTGCTGTTAGTGGAAGTTGTTGTAAATATATCTGAGGAATATTTTAGAGCTAAGTTTTGTTTACTCTGTGCTTAAAATAGGTATTCTATGGAGAGAAGTTATTAGGAAATTGGTACATAATGCCATGTATTTGCAAAGTTGTTCAAGTGCTGGTGGTTTACAACAGATTAATTCTTGGTCACTTTTCCTTTCAAATAAATATGTCAGATGTCACATTATTAGACAGGAAAATGAGGTAACAGCTCAGAGAGAGCTGTTATAAATACTGTTATTATTTATAGAGATAAGTAATAGGGAGGTTTTCAAAGAAACCTTTAGAAACTCTATTAGTTCAAAGCTCTATTAAAAGCAAAGTGGTTTTGACTGGGGGAGGCCAACAAATGACTATCTAAAGGCAAAATTGTGTTTTCACAATGATCAATTCAATAAAGCATCAGCCGAGGCAGTCAAGCACTCAGTTGAACACTGGAGTCAAACCTCTATAGTGTGTAGACAAAGCCACACACTTTGTTTTATTCTGCAAATTACTAAGTAGCAATTGGAATGGTTCAAGTTTGTTTTTCTTTCTAGGAATTACTATTATAAATTAAAATTACATAGATGTTTTGAGCTCCTTAGTTTCAGAGAACTATTTAAATATTAAATATTAAATTGTACCACTAGCACCAACAAAGTGTGGTGGGCTACACTACCTGATTATGATTCATGGCACTGCCAGTGCTTCATCATAAACCTTCTAGAGCAGTTTCATGAACTCAGTATACTTGAAAGTGAAAACTCTACTTCATATTTTAAGTTGCATTTTATATTATCCTTTGCCTTTAGATGCAAATAACATACCCATGAGGGGTGAAGAGTTTGTGAAAGATACCACTGAATGCAGCACACTAGTAAGTTATTTTAACAAACTGCTGCTAACTTACAGCTATCAATCAGTAGACCAGTGAGATTGACTTGCATTGGTGTTAAAAACTCTTTATCAGATTCCTGTGCATAAAAATGTCATCTTCTCTTAGTAATAAGACAGGCATAGTTCTTATTTTATTAGGCTCTCCTTGACCTTCCTACCTATACTTCTAATTTCATTGCAATTTTTCTAAAGAAAAACAGACTCCTGAGAATTGTACGAGATAAATATACCCTATTCTGTTTGTGTAGGTTATTGTATCTATTTTTTTCATATGCCTAGCCTACTATCCCACAGCAGTGTCATAAGGGTTTTTAAATTTTATTAAGCTAGCGTATTGTTAAATACTTGGATTTTTTAAAAGTTTATTTATTTATTTTGAGAGAGAACAAGAGCAAGTGGGGGAGGAGCAGAGAGAGAGGGAGAGACAGAATCCCAAGCAGGCTTTGTGCTGTCAGTGCAGACCGCGACATGGGGCTCAAACCCACAAAACATAGGATCATGACTTGAGCCAAATCAAGAGTTGGTTGCTCAACTGACTGAGCCATCCAGGCGCCCCTAAATACTTGGATTTTTGAGTTGCATAAGAAAACATGGTCATAACATGGCTTTTATCAAATAATATGCCAAACATTAGCTACAATTCTCTTTGTCAGGAATATGCAAGTTTTCAAGTTTTATTATTCTGAAAGCAGGTAAACTTCAGAGGTTTTCAAAAACATAATTATAGTTCAAATCTACTTTTCTCCAGTCAGCTATAAAGATATCTTTATGCATATTCTTAAATGACTTGGTTTTATTTTAATATGGACCTTGTGATCTGATTTGCATAGCCAAACAATCCTACAAGGGGATTCTCATTTTCTCCTTACCTCAAATCACTTTTAAGAACTGCATACTTCACAAAATACCCAGAAAATGCATGTGACTTTCCAATATCCTTCTGACTCAGCTTTCCTTTATGGGCTCATCTGAAGCTATATACCCACCTGCAGTTTCCAACATAGTCAAACAGCTACAAAGTCTTCCTAAAACAGAGTTTATTCAATTTGGCTTGTTTTCTCACCAGATATGCACCCATTTCACCCCCTTCCACTTAAGCAAAACTTATATGACTTTTGATGCCTACCTAACTTTGATGCCCACTTCAAATTGCATCTTCTCAAAGTGGCCCAGTGTGCCCACAAAAACCCTCAATGGTCTCCATGTCCTCTGTGCCTGTATGGCTTACTATCTGTGTCACTCACTACAGTTACCAATAGGGCCTCTAGGTTTAGTGGTTTTATGCCTGTTCAACAAAATGGTGAGTTCTTTGAAGTTAATGATCTTGATTCATGAGTTCTTTACATCTGCCAGAGTCCAAAATTCAGAGTTTTGCACATGGCAATAATGAATTTTTAAATCTTGAAAAAAATCTTAAGAAATAGTTTCAACCATATTATACAGTTAAAATAACTAGGCATAAAAGGTTAAGGAAAGGCTGGAAATTATATACATATACATACAAGTGATTAATGAATGCTGGATTTACTCCACAGTGTTAGAAAGGATTTTAATATTTTTCTCTTTATCAAATATCCTCTAAAACCATCAGAATCAACCAGAGAAGCTTTTAAAACACAGACTGAGGGGCCTGTAGCCCAGTGTTCCTGATTAGGTCTGTTCAAGGCCCAAGAATTTGCATCCCTAGCTGGCTCCCAGGTGATAACTGATAATACTGACCTATGAACTACCTTTGGAATAGCATTGCTGTAAGACAAAATTCTCTTATGTAAATGTCATCCTGATTATAGTTTTTCTATATTTGAAAAATAAGGATCATTTAAAACTGTTATATTAAATTGCCATCTTCTCAAAAATATACCAATAGTCTCTTTCTAACATGCTTTTAATTTGCTCTTAAGGATTCCACTTCTACAGTGACTTAATGATATTAATTATCAAAGCAAAAAAAAATCACTGTTAAAGCTCTTTTCATTCACTTTAATCAAAATTCATATCTTATTAGAAGGGACAACATGACTGCCAATAAGGCAATGACCTCTTATCTAAATTTAGCTTTCTCTCACAGGACTGAGAACAGGGCTGATTGTAACAATTTTCTGGAAGGTAGTTTGGTGATATATTTTGAAAACTTTAAAACATATATGTGACTCTCACTCCACTCTCTAGTTTCTAGTGATTTATCCTGAGAAAAGAATAAAACAAGTGATCATAGATGGAAATATTATATATATATATATATAGGTATATATTATACATGTGTGTGTATACACACACACACACACACACACACACACACACACACACTCTGATTTGATGATGGTTAACCAGGTGTACAAATTTGTCAAACCTCATCAAATCATACACTTAAAAAATATATGATTTTGGGAGAAATTATACTTCAATGAAAGTAAAGATGGTGTTGAGTGGAAAATTGAGTGCAAGGTGTTTGCCATGGCCTTTGCAGTGGGTGTTATACGTATGTGGAGAAGGCCAGTAGTTTCAAGTGTATGTGTACCGCCAAAATTGAGAAATAGCCTTGCAACCATTTCTCTGGTTTGAAGTACCAGAGAGTCATAGTTATTTGAAACACTCACCTGTTGAAAGTTCCCCAGAGAGGCAGAAAAGTTTGACACTTTGATAAGGCTTTCAGAAAGGCAGAGTGGTCCAAAGACCCAAGTTTTTAGGTTGGATTCAGGCATTGGTTAAAGTTTCATTCACTTGTTTGTCTGAGGCACTGTAAAGTTGAAAAAACTCAGTCTCAGGTGATCTCATTGTCACATCTCCCTCAGAGAGAGTGGAGCAAATAAAGAAATGGGCATGGCAGTCGTGTTCCTAAGGGGCTCTCTGGGATGACAAATAGGTTTGCTATTTCTGCATCATCTTTCTGCTTTCTTGCCTGGATTGTCAGCTCCCTGAGAATACTTATTCATCCTTCTGTCCTCTGGAGTCCTGCTTTACTCATAATTGTTACTCAGTAATTATGTAACAGGATTAAAATAATTCCTTACTTTTAAGTTTGTATTTTGAAAACTTTCATTTAAGTCTACTGGTAAGTTATCAGTGTAGTAATTTGGGAGAACATTAACAAGTATATTTAGAAGGTATTTCCAACAATATTAGAAATTATTTTTTAATTTTTTTAATGTTTATTCATTTTTGAGAATGGGGGGGAGAGAGAGAGAGAGAGAGAGAGAGAGAGAGAGAGAGAGAGAGAGAGTATGTGTGTGTACATGAGTAGGGAGGGGCAGAGAGAGAAAGACATAGAATCCAAAGCAGGCTTCAGGCTCTGAGCTGTCAGCACAGAGCCTGATGTGGGGCTTGAACCCACAAACCGTGAGATCATGACCTGAGCTGAACTCAGATGCTTAATGGACTGAGCCACCCACGCGCCCCTAGAAATCATTTTTATTTTTTTTATTTTTATTTTTTTTTAAAGTTTATTTTTTTTTTATTTTTGACAGAGAGAGAGGCAGAGAATGAGCAGGGGAGAGGCAGAGAGAGATGGAGACACAGACTCGGAAGCAGGCTCCAGGCTCTGAGTTGTCAGCACAGAGCCTGACGCAGGGCTCGAACTCACAAACTCCGAGATCATGACCTGAGCTGAAGTCAGATGCTCAACCAACTGAGCCACCCAGGCGCCCCTAGAAATCATTTTTAAACAAAACTTTCAAAATAACATCTGTTTTCTTCTTAAGTGATTTGCAGATTAGATTTTCTTAATTTTATAAGTAAAAAATAGGGTTTTCCTCCCTATATCCCAGAACTGCAGATGAATGTAGTTTCTAAAACTTTTGCCGAGTCATATATTTTCATTAGCCACAGTGATCTTACAGCTGAAGCTTTGCGATAGGCTATGTTAAAGATACATGAGGCAAAATATAAAATAGCTAGAATTTATTGTGTTACGTGGTATTGCAAAATTAAGGCTACCTGCTTTTTCAAAAATCTGAACACATATAAGCTTACTGAAAAGATATTTTGAGGTCCAATCTTTCAAATAAAAGAAGTTATTTTTTAGTTAAAACTAAAATAAAAGGCCACTATCAACATGCAATGATACTGAATAAGAAATACCTGCCTTTGTGAGAATCTGCTAGTGTTCTTAACAGTTCATGGAACAAAGGCCATTACACCTAAGAGTATGATATGATGGCAGATATACCCACAGCTATAACACAAGGACATCCATAGGGAAAGAGCACTCTACTGCCTCTAATTGATTTCCTTTTGATTCCCATATAAAATCTAAATCCTGCTCATCACGTGGTTTTTGTTAAAAATGTAATTAACCTTAGGATTTTCTACCTTCTAATTTTTTTCAGTGATCCAAGCATTTGCAAACCACACTATAATTTTGTATGATGAAGTGTTTCTCACCTCATAAAGAAGGGTAAGAATATTTTTTTTGTAATCTAAATCTATGAGGCAGGGACTATCAGAGATGAAGTGACTTGTCCAAGGCCACTCTGTTGATGCCCTCAGAGAGAGATTTAAATTCAGGTCTGTCTGACTGCAAAGCCCAAACTATGTCATATATATCAGAATTTAGACATTTGTATCTACCTCTTAAATGTTCTTATTTATTTCCAGCTGTCCTTCCTCATACCTTGGTCTAAATCTTGGACAAATTTCTTTTGAGCGAAATTGGTTTTAATGAGTTCTGAAGTCTTCCCTCTGGAGAGCTCTTTCTAGAGTAAAAAACAGTTAAATGTGCTATATACCTTCCATAGCTATTTGTCTTACCTCAAATATCACCCTCTCAAAAGAGGCTTTCCCTGACTGTCCTACCTACTGTTGCCCAGTTACTCTCTACCACCTCTGTCTATGGTGATTGCTGACTTTATTTTCTTCAAAATATGCTTCCCTAACTAAACTTACATTACTTGTTTACATTTGTCCTGCCTCTCCCTACAGAGACAGGTAGAATGTGGGCTACCTTGGCTCATGAAACTCATCTACTTAATTCCACTCTTCCCTTGGCATTTATGTTGTAGGCATGGACTAAGGCTCACTAGATGTTAGTTGAATGAGTAATCACTAGATACTTGACATTAGGCTAACAATTAGCAGGGTGGTGACATCATTCTCACAGTTGGCTGCAGCTTTTCTGGAAAAAAAAAACAGTATATTTTTGTTTCTAGTCACTACCTTCCTACAGAGAGCGTTTTAAATGGGTTCTAGTGTCACCAGGCTGAGAATTATTGCCATTAATATGCCTCTGTTCTAGAAAGTTGCATAAATGAGATAAAAGAGTAAAAATATTATTCTCTTGGCTGAATATGAGCAGTTTGTGTTGCAAGGTCTCCAAAACTGTTTTCTGTGTGTATTCACAAGATACCACATTTTGGTTAGTTATTAATTTTAGCCATTTGTAGATATTTACTATTAGAGAAAAGTGAATATTAAGAAGGAAATCAAAAATCAACTCTGAGGTTTTCTTCTTATAACCTAAAACCATTCACACAGTGTTTTGTTATACATGACTTTTTTCTCATTTTTTCCAAATCAAGCATGTATTTTTTTTTTCTATTGTTAAGTGAGCACTTATAGATTGGTTAATAAATGTGATTATAACCACATGTTTAGAAGCTCAGTCACTTTTAAATGCTCTGTTATGGTAAACTGAGAAGAGGATTGACATAAACATCATGGACAATTAACTGTTTCCTGGTGAATGATTTATGTTTTATACCATGTTTATTGATAAATACCCTTCCCGTGGTCTAAAAGCAGAAAGCAAGAATAAAGCACTTGGTAGATGAGATCATAAACTGTGATGGGAAGTTATAATTGGAAACAGTACTGAAACAGAAATAAACCCATGGGTCACTTTTTTATTCAGTACATTCAAGCTGATGGTGACTGTGAAGCATAGGCACCTATATTTGAATATGTGCATATGTAAGCATATATATATGCATATATGTAGCCTGACATTGTTTAAAAGCACTTAAAGTGACTCTTAATAATATAATTTTTTATTTGTAATAATTCTTCTTAGAAGTTGGTGTTAGTTGTTTTCCACATTTTACCAATGAGGAATCTAGGGCTCCCAGAGATTATATAACCTATCCAAGACTGAATAATTGATAAAAAGTACAATTGGGCCTTGAATTCTGGTTATCCGACTGGTATTTCACTACCTAAAAAGAATAGAAATTAAACAGGAAAAAAAATAAGACGAAAGTTCTCAAATCGCAATTTAACTTTTGATTTTAATTTGTCATTTGTATCAGCATGTAGTTCTTAATAGTGTTCTCTTATTCTTTAGTCAGTAGGCTCTAATCAATTTATTTAACGGTTATCATTAAAACTTGTTGCCCTCTAAAAAAAGTTAAAGTAAGACAATTACTATCTTAATTCAAGGTTTAGTTGCTGGCAACATGGTCTACTCTAGTTAATTAATGGAAAGGTATTTATTTCAGGGTATTAATTAGCTTACAGGATTACTGGGAAAGCCAGTGTACCAGGCTTGACTGCCACCAAGCTAGTAATACTAAACTATACCAAGAGATCATTACATGGAGATTCATCTATTGCTGCTTCCTGCATTTCAACTCTTGTGGACCAGCAGCTTTAGCAGTTGCAAAAACACCATACCTCCACAACTGGGCTGGCTTCCTCAGTACTCATTCTGGCCCTACAATTCTTACTAGAAGCTATTTAGATTGTAGGAAGGCTATTGAATGCACTTATCAAAAGCTATATCAGCCATAATGCTGCAGCATAACATATAAAACTCAACGGCTTTAAATAATACTCATCTGTTTTTGTCTCACACATCTACAATGTAGTTGAGGTTAGCTGATATAGGTGAGGCTTGATTGGGTGGCTCTGCTTCATGGTGTAGCCCTGGCTGGATTTGGCTCTTTGATATGGATTGAAATCAGTCTGAATCCAGTTGTATTCATTTTGGGGCTCAAGCTGAGGGGCAGCAGCTACCCAAGAGAAGCATTTTTCATGGTAATGGAAGAAATTGGGAAAACAAGTAGAAACACACAATGTTTCTTTCAGCCTAGTGTCAGAATTGGCAATTATTACTTATCCTACTTTTTTTTTTTTTTTTTGCCTAAAACAAGTCTCATGGCCAAGTCCAAAGTCAATAGAAGTACATTCCACCCCTAGTGGAAGGGACTACAGAGTCACATGACAAAGGGAATAGGTAAAGAGAGGGATGAAGACCAGGGACTAATACTTAAATCTATCACACCAGGAAAAATGATTGGGAATACTGCCCATGATAAAGGAAAGGCACATGTGGAGAACTATGAAAATGGGAAGTTTCAAAAATTGGGTTGTTTTAAAAACAAATCAGGTCATGATTTCACAATCGTGGGATCAAGCCTCCTGCCAAGCTCTGTGTGGACAGCAAGGAACCTGCTTGCAATTCTCTGTGTCTTTCCTATGCTTGCTCTCTCTCTCTCAAAATAAACTTAAAAAAATGTAATCTTACCAATTGTTGCACCTTAATAAGACATAAAGAAAATATGTATAAAATTGACAAAGAGATTTAAAGCTGAAATGAGTTGATGTTTCTGGGAATTATTTATTTAGTCTGTTATGTACCAGACAGGCATGTGTGAGGATAAGGAGGGGACACTGATTAAGTTTCTGATGGTGTAATCTTGTGCATACACAGAAGAATAGTGACACAGGCTCCAAGATGTAAGCTGAACAAGAAGTAAAATATCATTACTTAAGAAATGAAAACCAGTACTATGAACCTGAGGAATTAACAGATTATTCAGGTTGTAAGATTTAACTCCTTGGCCTCAGGAGATTCCAAATCAAGAGATTCCAGCTGCAGCTTTAGCTCTTCTTGAAGTTCCTGGCTCCCTCTACTACAAAGCTGTAATCATCAAGACAGCATGGTATTGGCACAAAAACAGACACATAGACCAATGGAATAGAATAGAAACCCCAGAACTAGACCCACAAACGTATGGCCAACTAATCTTTGACAAAGCAGGAAAGAACATCCAATGGAAAAAAGACAGTCTCTTTAACAAATGGTGCTGGGAGAACTGAACAGCAACATGCAGAAGTTTGAAACTAGACCACTTTCTCACACCATTCACAAAAATAAACTCAAAATGGATAAAGGACCTGAATGTGAGACAGGTAACCATCAAAACCCTAGAGGAGAAAGCATGAAAAGACCTCTCTGACCTCAGCCGTAGCAATCTCTTACTCGACACATCCCCAAAGGCAAGAGAATTAAAAGCAAAAATGAATTACTGGGACCTTATGAAGATAAAAGGCTTCTGCACAGCAAAGGAAACAACCAACAAAACTAAAAGGCAACCAACGGAATGGGAAAAGATATTTGCAAATGACATATTGGACAAAGGGCTAGTATCCAAAATCTATAAAGAGCTCACCAAACTCCACACCCGAAAAACAAATAACCCAGTGAAGAAATGGGCAGAAAACATGAATAGACACTTCTCTAAAGAAGACATCTGGACGGCCAACAGGCACATGAAAAGATGTTCAACATTGCTCCTTATCAGGGAAATACAAATCAAAACCACACTCAGATATCACCTCACGCCAGTCAGAGTGGCCAAAATGAACAAATCAGGAGACTATAGATGCTGGAGAGGATGTGGAGAAACGGGAACCCTCTTGCACTGTTGGTGGGAATGCAAATTGGTGCAGCCGCTCTGGAAAGCAGTGTGGAGGTTCCTCAGAAAATTAAAAATAGACCTACCCTATGACCCAGCAATAGCACTGCTAGGAATTTACCCAAGGGATACAGGAGTACTGATGCATAGGGGCACTTGTACCCCAATGTTTATAGCAGCACTCTCAACAATAGCCAAATTATGGAAAGAGCCTAAATGTCCATCAACTGATGAATGGATAAAGAAATTGTGGTTTATATACACAATGGAATACTACGTGGCAATGAGAAAGAATGAAATATGGCCTTTTGTAGCAACGTGGATGGAACTGGAGAGTGTGATGCTAAGTGAAATAAGCCATACAGAGAAAGACAGATACCATATGGTTTCACTCTTATGTGGATCCTGAGAAACTTAACAGAAACCCATGGGGGAGGGGAAGAAAAAAAAAAAGAGGTTAGAGTGGGAGAGAGCCAAAGCATAAGAGACTGTTAAAAACTGAGAACAAACTGAGGGTTGATGGGGGGTGGGAGGGAGGGGAGGGTGGGGGATGGGTATTGAGGAGGGCACCTGTTGGGATGAGCACTGGGTGTTGTATGGAAACCAATTTGACAATAAATTTCATATATTAAAAAAAGAAAGAAAAAAAAAGACATACAGATGGCTAACAAACACATGAAAAAATGCTCAACATCACTTATCATCAGGGAAATACAAATCAAAACTACAATGAGGTATCACCCCATCCCAGTCAGAATAACTAAAATTAACAACACAGGAAACAACAGGAGTTGGTGAGGATGTGGAGAAAAAAAGGAACCCTCATGTGCTGTTGGCAGGAGTGCAAACTGGTGAAGCTACTGTGATAAACAGTATGGAAGTTCCTAAAAATATTAAAAATGGAACTACTATGTGATCCAATAATCACACTACTAGGTATTTACCCAAAGAATATGAAAACACTAATTTGGAAGGATATACACACCATGTTTATAGCAGCATTATCAACAATAGCCAAATTATGGAAAGAACCCAAATGTCAATCAATTGATGAATGGATAAAGAAGATATGGTACACACACACACACACACACACACACACACACACACACACACACACAAGGATATTAGCCATAAAAAAGAATGAAATCTTTCCTTTTGCAACAATGTGGATAGAGCTAGAGAGTATTATGCTAAGTGAATGTCAGGCAGAGAAAGCCAAATACCGTATGATTTCACTCCTATATTGCATTTAAAAAACGAAATAAATGAACAAAGAAAAAAGATTAACAAAAAAAAGACAATTTTTTTTAATGTTTATTTGTTTTTGAGATAGACAGAGTATGAACAGGGAAGGGGTAGAAAGAGGGTGAGACACAGAATCTGAAGCAGGCTCCAGGCTCTGAGTTGTCAGTACAGAGCCTGATGCAGGGCTTGAATTCATGAATAGTGAGATCATGACCTGAGCTGAAGTTGGATGCTCAACCTACTGAGCCACCCAGGTGCCCCCCAAAAACAGACTTTTAACTATAGAGAATAAATTGATGATTACCAGAGGGGAGGTGGGCCAGGGGTTGGGTGGGTGAAATAGGTGAAGAGGATTAAGAATACACTTACTATAATGAGTACTGACCAAATGTATAGAATTGCTGAATCACTATATTGTACACCTGAAACTGACTTAGCACTGAATGTTAAACACTGGTATTAAAATTTAAAAAAAAGAAGAAGAAGTGAACTTTAATGTTATCTATGAACTTTAGGTGACAATGATGTGTCAATGGAGGTTCATCAATTCTAACAAATGTAATATACTACTCTGGTGGGATATAGTGATAGTGGTGGAGGGTGTGTGTGTGTGTGTGTGTGTGTGTGTGTGTACAAGGAATATATAGAAACTCTATGCACTTTCTGTTCAATTTGCTGTGAATCTAAAAGTGCTCTAAAAAGTAAATTTTATTAATAAAAAAGTAAAAGCCAAGAAGTTTTGAAAAAAAATAATAGGAAAAACCTATTCTTCACTTAGCTGTCAAGACTTGGTTAAAATATAAATCTAACCTTATCATTCCCAACTGCTTACTTGAATATATGTAACCCATCAAGTACTCCCCACTGCTTACTTGAACACATGTGGTATGTATATGCTTAGGTGTCACCTGAGATGATTTTAAGCACTATATGGGTAACTATTCTCCAAATTTTTAACCATAATGCATTTACTGTAGAGTGTATTTAAAAAATAAAACTAGCATAACCAAAGAAGTAGAGGTTGCATGATCATTTGCTGATTTTGATAATTGGGTTATCTCTGTATAATGGTATCTTACACATTCCAGAATAATCTTTAACAACTCAATTTCTTGTAGAACATTCTTTTTCTTCCATTATTATCCGCTGTAAAATTAGAGGTATTTTCTGCTTTGGGGGAAGAATTTTAAGCACTTGAATGTTAAGGCAGTTAGCATTTTTAAATGATGTAGTTCATAGACTAAGTTCCTAAATACAACATAAAATGTTTTATAGTACTCAAAATATTTAAAAATGATTTAAAATAATCATAAAATAAGCATAGCTGTAAGTAAAATATATTAGAGTAATAGAAAATAGAACTCTCTTATACCTAGTGAAACCAAATTAAAATGAAAACTTTTTCACCAGCCTTTTACAACTTAGTGCTTAAAGAAATCATATATAAGATAATTATTTATATTTACTTTTTTATCTTTTTTATAGTTTTATCATCTCTTGAATTTATTGGTCTTTTTCTAATTGGTTTAACCAATACTGTAATACCATACATTGCTGTGCAGTTGTAGCTTCATTTTTCCCTTGGCAAGGAAAGACGACAGTTGCTAAAGCCAAGGTCTAACACCTCCAGTCTTTGAAATGAAGGCCCTCTCCAGTGCTGGGAAAGAATAGGAAATGATAGAAATATTTCTCTTCCTTTCATCCATGATAGTATTGTTACATGGGAGAAGACTCCACCAATCCAGGACTATAAAATCATGACTAGCCAAGACTAGCAAAGTACTGACTTGTCTTGGAAAACAAATGGTTACAGAATATTTCAGGAACCATGGAAAGGGAGCCAGAAACTTCTTTTTTTTTTTCCAATATATGAAATTTATTGTCTAATTGGTTTCCATACAACACCCAGTGCTCATCCCAAAAGGTGCCCTCCTCAATACCCATCCCCCACCCTCCCCTCCCTCCCACCGCCCATCAACCCTCAGTTTGTTCTCAGTTTTTAACAGTCTCTTATGCTTTGGCTCTCTCCCACTCTAACCTCTTTTTTTTTTCTTCCCCTCCCCCATGGGTTTCTGTTAAGTTTCTCAGGATCCACATAAGAGTGAAACCATATGGTATCTGTCTTTCTCTGTATGGCTTATTTCACTTAGCATCACACTCTCCAGTTCCATCCACGTTGCTACAAAAGGCCATATTTCATTCTTTCTCATTGCCACGTAGTATTCCATTGTGTATATAAACCACAATTTCTTTATCCATTCATCAGTTGATGGACATTTAGGCTCTTTCCACAATTTGGCTATTGTTGAGAGTGCTGCTATAAACATTGGGGTACAAGTGCCCCTATGCATCAGTACTCCTGTATCCCTTGGGTAAATTCCTAGCAGTGCTATTGCTGGGTCATAGGGTAGGTCTATTTTTAATTTTCTGAGGAACCTCCACACTGCTTTCCAGAGCGGCTGCACCAATTTGCATTCCCACCAACAGTGCAAGAGGGTTCCCGTTTCTCCACATCCTCTCCAGCATCTATAGTCTCCTGATTTGTTCATTTTGGCCACTCTGACTGGCGTGAGGTGATATCTGAGTGTGGTTTTGATTTGTATTTCCCTGATAAGGAGCGATGTTGAACATCTTTTCATGTGCCTGTTGGCCGTCCGGATGTCTTCTTTAGAGAAGTGTCTATTCATGTTTTCTGCCCATTTCTTCACTGGGTTATTTGTTTTTCGGGTGTGGAGTTTGGTGAGCTCTTTATAGATTTTGGATACTAGCCCTTTGTCCAATATGTAATTTGCAAATATCTTTTCCCATTCCGTTGGTTGCCTCTGTATGTCTTCTTTAAAAAAAAAAAAAGTTTATTTATTTTTGAGAAGGGGTAGGGGCAGAGAGGGAGAGGAGAATCCCAAGCAGGCTCTGTGCTGTCAACACAGAGCCAGATGTGGGGCTCGATCTCACCAACCGTGAGATCATGACCTGAGCCAAAATCAAGAGACGAATGTTTAACTGACTAAGCCACCCAGGTGCCCCAACCATATGTATGTCTTCTATGGAAAATTCATGTCTTCTGCCCATTTTTTAACTAGATTATTTGTTTTTGGGTGTTGAGTTTTATAAGCTCTTCATATATCTTGGATACTAACCCTTTATCAGATATGTCATTTGCAGATATCTTCTGCCATTTCCTAGGTTGTATTTTAGTTTTATTGATTATTTCCTTCACTATACAAAAGCTTTTTATTTTGATGAAGTTCCAATAGGTTATTTTTGCTTTTGTTTCCCTTGCCTAAGGGAAACCATACCTAGTAAGAAGTTTCTATGGCTGATGTCAAAGAGGTTACTGCCTGTGTTCTCCACTAGGATTTTGATGGTTTCCTGTCTCAAATTGAGGTCTTGAATACATTTTGAATTTGTTTTTGTGTATGGTGTAAGAAAATGGTCCAGTTTCATTCTTTTGCTTGAGTTAATTTTCTGTGTGGTGTAAGAAGGTGGTCCAGTTTCATTATTTTGCATGTAGCTATCCTGTTTTCCCAATGCCATTTGTTGAAAAGACTCTTTCCTATCACATATGTTTGCCTCTTTTGTTGAAGATTAATTGACCCTATTATCATGGGTTTATTTCTGGGCTCTCTATTCTCTATTCTGTTGATCTGTGTCTCTTTGTGTCAGTGTCATACTGCTTTGATTATTAAACTTTGTATTAAACTTAAACTTTGGGGCTCCTGGATGGCTCAGTTGGTTAAGCGTCCGACATCGGCTCAGGTCATGATCTCACAGTTCATGGGTTTGAGCCCCACATCAGGCTCTCTTCTGACAGCTCAGAGCCTGGAGCCTGCTTGAATTCTGTGTCTCCCTCTCTCTCTGCTCTTCCCCTGCTTATGTTCTGTCTCTCTCTTCCTCAAAAATAATTTAAAAAACATTTTAAAAAATTTGAAAAACTTAAACTTTGATATCTGGGATTGTGATACCTCCAATTTTGTTATTCTTTTTTAAAGGTTGCTTTTGCAAATTTTAAGATTATTTTTTCTAGTTACGTGAAAAATGCTGTTGGTATTTTGATAAAGTTTGCATTAAATCTGTATATTGCTTTGGGAAGTGTGGACAGTTTAACAACATTTGATCTTCTAACCTATGAACATGAAATATTTTTCTTTGGTTGTATCATCTTTGTTTTAATCAACATTTTACAATTTTTAGAGACAGGACTTTCACCTCCTTGGTTAAGTTTATTCATAGGTATTTTATTATTTTTGCTATAATTGTAAATGGGATTGTTTTCTTAATTTCTCTTTCTGCTACTTCATTATTTGTGCATAGAAATACAATGGATTTCTGTATGTTGATTTTGTATCCCGTGACCTTACTGAACTCATGTGTCAGTTCTAGTATTTTTTTTGATGGAGTCTTTTGTGTTTTCTACATATAGTATCATGTAATCTGCCAATAGTGAAAGTTTTACTTCTTACTTACCAATTTATGTGCCTTTTATTTCTTTTTGTTATATGATTGCTATGGCTAGGACCTCCAGTACTGTGTTGAGTAAAAGTGGTTAGAATAGGTATCCTTGTCTTTCTAACTTAACGGGAAAAGCTGTTTTTCTTCATTGAGTATGATGTTAGCTGTGGGTTTGTCTAGATGGACTTATTATGTTGAAGTATATTCCCTCTAAACCTATTTTGCTGAGGGTTTTTTTGTTAATGGGTGTTGTACTTTGTCAAATGCTTTTTCTATGTCTATTGAAATGAGCATATGATTTTTATTCTTTCTCTTGTTGGTGTGATGTACCATATTGACTTATTTGCAAATATTTAACCACCTTTGCATCACAGGAATAAATCTCACTTGATTGTTGTGAATGATGTTCTTAATGTATTGTTTGATCAGTTTGCTAATATTTTGTTGAGGACTTTTGCATCTGTATTCATCAGAAATACTGGCTTCTAGTTCTCTGTTTTTAATAAAGTCTATCTGATTTTGATATCAGGGTAATAATCACTTCATAGAATGAATTTGGAAGCTTTCCTTCTTCTATTTTTTGGAATAGTTTCAGAAGAAAGGGTATTAACTCTTCTTTAAATGTATGGTAGAATTCATCTGTGAAGCCATGTGTTCCTGGAGTTTTGTTTGTTGGGAATTTTTTGATTACTGCTTCAATTCCACTGCTGGTAAGTAGTCTGTTCCAATTTTCTGTTTCTTCCTGCTTCAGTTTTGGTAACTTGTATGATTTAGGGATTTGTCCATTTATCTAGGTTGTTTAATTTGGTGGCATATACTTTTTTATAATATTCTCTTACCGTGGTTTGTATTTCTTCAGTGTTGGTTATTATTTCTCCTCTTTCATTTCTGATGTTGTTTATTTGAGTCCTCTCTCTTTTTCTTTTTCTTTTTTTTTCTTTCTTTCCTTTGCTTTTTTTAACGAGTCCTTTCAAAGAACCAGCTCCTGGTTACATTGATCTGTTCTATTTTCTTTTTAATTTCTGTTTTATTTCTCCTTCTTCTCTAATATTTATTATTTCCTTCTTTCTACTGGTTTTGGGATTTATTTATTCTTCTTTTTCTAGCTCTTTTTAGGTGTGAGGTCAATTGTTTGCAATTTTTCTTGCTTCTGAAGGTAAATCTACATTGCTATAAACTTCCCTCTAAAAACAGCTTTTGTTGCATCCCAAAGATTTTGAACCATTTTGTTTTCTTTTTGTTTGTCTCCAAGTACTTTTTGATTTCCTCTGTGATTTCTTGGTTGACTCATTCATTGTTTAGGAGCGTGTTGTTTAACTTACTTTATTTTTCCAAATTTTTTCCTGTGGTTGGTTTGTAGCTTCATAGTGCTGTGATCAGAAAAGATGCATGGTATGACTTCAGTTTTTTTAATTGGTTGAGACTTGTTTTGTGGCCTAACATGTGATCTATTCTGGAACATCTTACAGGTACACTTGGAAAGAATGTGTATTCTGTTGTTTTAGGATAGAATGTTCTGAATCCATCTGTTCCAATGTATCATTCAAAGCCATTGTTTCCTTATTGATTTTTTATTTGGATCATCTTTACATACACGTTAGTAGGGTGTTAAAGACTGTTACTATTATTGTATTACTATCAGTTACTTCTTTATGTTTGTTATTTGCTGCTTTGTGTATTTGGGTGCCCCATGTTAGGTGTATAAATATTTACAATTGTTATATTTCTTGTTGGACTATTCCCTTTATGATTATATAGTGTCCTTTGTCCCTTGTTACAGTCTTTGTTTTAAAGTCTATTTTGTCTAATATAAGTGTTGCTAACTTGGCTTTCTTTCCACTTCCATTTGCATGATAAATGCTCTTCCCTTCCTTTATTTTCAATCTGCCTGTGTCTTTACCTCTGAAATGAGTCTTTTGTAATCAACTTATAGATGAGTCTTGCTTTTTTATCCAATCCATTGTCCTGTGTCTTTTGATTGGAGTTTTTATTGCATTTACATTCAAAGTAATGATAGGTATGTACTTATTGCCATTTTGTTATCTGTTTTATGATTATTTTTGTAGTTCTTCTCTGTTCTGCTCTTGTCTTATTCTCTTCTCTCATGGTTTGCTGGCTTACTTTTTGATTTTTAACCAGTTTTGATTTGTGGTTGCAATTAGGTTTATATATAATATCTTATACATATAGCCGTCTATATTAAGTTGATAGTCACTTAAGATTGAACCCATTCTTTACTCCTCTTCCCCCACTATTTTTCAGGTATATGATATCATAATTTACATCATATTATTTTGTGAATCCCTTGACTGATTTATATAAATATACTTAATTTTAATGCTTTTGTGCTTCCTACTCTTCTTACTTGTACTTATGGTCTTTGTTTTCCACTCAGAGTCCCCTTTAACATTTCTTGTAGGGTGGTTTAGTGGTGATGAATTCTTTTAGCTTTCATTTGTCCTGGAAACTCTTTATCTCTCCTTCTATTCTGGATGGTAGCCTTGGTGAATTAAGTATTCTTGGCTTCAGGGTTTTTTCCTTTCAATATTTTGAATATATCATGCCACTTCCTTGGTTGCAAAATTTCTGCTGAAAAAAATCAGCTGATAGCTAGCTTTATAGAGTTTCCCATGTATGTAACGGTTTTCTTTTCTACTTTAAAAACTCTGCCTTTATTACTTTTGCCATTTTAATTACTGTGTGTCTTGTTGTCCTTGGGTTCATTTTACTGGTGGCTCTCTGTGCCTCCTGGATCTGGATTTCTTCTTCCTTCCCTAGGTTCAGGTATTTTCAACTATTATTTCTTCAAATAACTTTTCTCCCCCTTTTCTCTCTCTTCTCTTTCTGGGGTCCCTATAATGTGAATGTTATTACACTTGATGATATCACTGAGTTTTCTTAGTCTGTTTTCATTTTTTATTATATTTTTCTGTTTTGTTCAGCCTAATTGCTTTCCATTATGGATCCATTCTTCTGCTTCTTCTAATCTACTATTTATTCCCTCTGGTGTATTTTTAATTTCAGTTATTGAGTTCTCAATCTCTGATTGTTGTTGTTTTTTTTTATGTTTTTGATTTCTTTATTGAAGGTCTCACTGAGTTCCTTCACTCTTTTCTTAAGTTCAGTCAGTATCTTTATGACCATTACTTTAAATTCTCTATCAGGCATATTACTTATCCATTTTGTCTAAATGCCTTAATGGGATTTTGACCTGTTGTTTCATTTGGGACATATTCCTCTATCTCCTCATGTTGTCTTTCTATGTCTGTTTCTATGTGTTAGGAAAGTCAGCTGCATCTCCTGCTCTTGAAAGTGATGGCCTAATGAAGAAGAGGTCCTATAGTGCCCTACAGTGCAGTGTCACCTGTTCATTAGAACCTGGTGCTTTATGGTGTCTCCTATTTGTGTTGTACATACCCCACTGTTGTGGCTGAGTCACTTTGCCTTCAGTCTGGTCATCTGCAATGGTTCTCTTTGCCTGTTGTGGATAGGGTTTGGTCTCTGTGCTGTTAGTGGGCCAGCCTGGGACTGCCTCAGGCTTCAGTTGAGTCAGACAAGGCATTTTCCAGAGATGCAGTTAGCACTGAACTGCAGGATGCTTTCTCATGTTGTCCCCTGGGAAGTTTTCATTGGTGGGTTAGGCCTGCAGTCATACCTGATGTCTGTCCCCAACCCACTGCTGGGACTGCAGTTGGACTGGTGTGTGTAGTTATCTTCCCCTCTCCCTGGGGCAGGAGTCCCTTTACAGTGGTGCTGACCCTTGTCAGGGCTACTTTCACACTGTCAGGCTTGTGGCACTGCTTTGGTTGGGCTCCCTCCAAGGGTGTATTGGAAGGAGCAGGTCCACAGAAGAACTAGGGGGTGGGGCATGCAGTGCCAGCAAGATCCATGCTGTTCTGCTATGGGAGGGGAACAGCAGCCTGAGAAAACTCCAGCCAAGGCCTGCCAGGTTGGAGGGGGCAGATCTGCAGAAGTGTGCAGAGGGTGGAGTGTGCTGTTTGCAAATGTATTGGGGAGTATTGATGTTGCATATTCTCACAGGTGTCTGTGCATCTAGACTGTGGGGCAGAGGATGGAATTGGTGCTCACCAACTCTTTTTTCTCTTGGAGAAGTGTCCTAAAGGTCTCTGCCCCTCCAGCACATGTTCTGAGATTAGTAAATCTTATTCCCGTGTACCCTATGAGTTTTTGAAACTGCTGCTTCTATGCTGTATCTCAGTGGGGCTATTTGTTGTGTTACCTCTTTAAGGGCAGGGATTCTGCCCTCCCACCTCTCCCAGAGCCTACTTCATTGATTTTTAGCATTTCGGGGGTTAAGCCCCACTGATTGTTAGGCTCCTCTTATTTTCAAAGTCAAATGTGACAGGGATTTGTCTTCCATGTACAAGTTTTCCTGACTGGTTTTGGAGTCTTCTCCTCTCCCTACTCCATGTCTATTGTGTGCCTCCCTCCTGCTGACAGTCCCATAGATCTGTTTGTCTCCTGACCACATCTCCGCCTTCCTACCTTCTTTCATGTGGCATCTTCTCTACCTATAGCTGTGGAGAGTCTGTTCTTTGGATCATTTTCTGTGTTGTTTACATTGATATGGGTGTCACCTTGTTGTATACATGAGATGAGATGAGCTTAGGATCCTCCTACCCTGCCATCTTCCCTAGAAATCAATCTGTGAACAGTTTTCATTAAGGCTCCCTCTTGATGTACATTTTGACAAAAGCAAATATGTATCCACCATAACAGTATCATGCAGAATAGTTTCAGAGCCCTAAAAATTCTCTGTCTACTACCTATTCACTCCTGCCTCCTACATAGATGCTGGTTTACACTATTCTTTTCATTATCTTTATAGTTTTGCCTTTTCCAAAATGTCATGTAGTTGGATTTATAGATTATGTAGCTCTTACAGGCTGGTTTCTTTCACTTAGTAATATGCATCTAAGTTTCTTCTATGTCTATTCATGGTTTGATAATTCATTTCTTTTTAGCACTGAATAAAGTTCCACTGTCTGGATGTACCACAGTTTTTTCATTCACCTAATGAAGGCCATTTTGTTTGCTTTCAAATTTTTGAAATTATGAATAAAACTGCTATGAACAGTTCAGGTATTTCTATTGACAGAAATTTTCAACTCCTTTAGTAAATACCAAAGAATGCAATACTTGGATCACGTGATAAGAATATATTTTGTTTTGTAAGAAACTGCCAAACTGTCTTCCGAGTGGTTGAATCATTTTGCATTTCCACCAGCAATGTATGAAAATTCCTATTGCTCCACATCATCACCAGCATTTGGCATAGTAAATGTTTTAGATTTTGATTATTCTGATAGGTATGTATTAGAATCTTACTTTTCAATTCCCTGATCATATGTTATGTTGAACACATTTTCATATGCCTACTTGACATCTGTATATCTTTGTTCTTCTTTGTGTCTGTTCCTCTTTTTCTTGATATTTATTTATTTATTTTCAGAGCGAGTGCACAAGTGAGGGAGAGGCAGAGGGAGAGAGAGAGAGAGGGAGAGAGAGAGGGAGAGAGAGAGAGAGAGAGAGAGAGAGAGAGAGAATCCCAAGCAGGCTCTACACTGTCAGTGCAGTGCCTAATGTGGAGCTCAATACCATGAACCATGATATCATGACCTGAGCTAAAATCAAGAGTTGGACGCTTAACTGACTAAACCATGTAGGCACTCCCATTTACATCTTTTTTTTTAATTTTTTTAACGTTTATTTATTTTTGAGACGGAGAGAGACAGAGCATGAATGGGGGAGGGTCAGAGAGAGGGAGACACAGAATTTAAACAGGCTCCAGGCTCTGAGCTGTCAGCACAGAGCCGGATGCGGGGCTTGAACTCACAGACCGCAAGATTATGACCTGAGCCGAAGTCGGCCGCTTAACCGACTGAGCCACCCAGGCGCCCCCCCCCTTTACGTCTTTTGCCCATTACTTAATCAAATTGTTTATTTCCTTTTTGTTGAGCTTTAAGAATATGTTTTGTATTTTGAATAACAGATTTTCTGCAGGTATGTCTTTTGCAAATATGTTCTCCCAGTCTGTGGCTTATCTTTTCATTCCCTTGACAGTGTCTTTTACAGAGCAAAGGTTCTTAATTTCAGTGAAATCAAGCTTATTAATTCCTTCTTTCATTGATCATATATTTGGTGTTATATCCAAAAGTCATTGGCGTACCCAAAGTCACTTAGGTTTTTTCCTGTAATCCTCTAAGAATTGTATAGTTTTTCATTTTACATTTAGGTCTATGATCAATTCTGAGTTAATTTTTGTGAAAACTATAAGGTCTGTGTCCATATTCATTTTTTGCATGTGGATGTCCAATATTGTTCCAGTACTGTTTGTTGAAAATACTGTATTATATTATCTTTGATCCTTTGTCAGAGATCATTTAGCATATTTATGTGAATCTATTTCTGGGTTCATCATTCTGTTCCATTGATTAATCTGCCTATTCTTTCACCACTACCACAGTTTTGATTACAACATCTTTATACTAAATCTTAAAGTAATAGTGTCAGTCCTCTGACTTTATTCTTCTCCTTCAATATTGAGTTGGCTCATCTGGATCTTATGCCTTTCCATATAAACTTTAGTATCAATTTATTGATATACACAAAATAACATGAGCATTTGATTTGGATTATGTTGAATCTTTAGACTGAGTTGAGAACTAGATTGTGGCAATTTTTTGTCTTCCTATCCATGAATTTGCCTTATAACCTCACTTTTCTGATGGACCAAGGAAAGTTATTGATTTTTCAGTTTTTAACTTTGTACTTGCCATTAGGATAGTGTGAGGACTTCTAAGCTCCTTACATGCAGACCAGAAACCAGAAACCAGAAGCTCTTAGTTGTACTTAAAAGGCTAATGTGTTTAAGTCTAAACAGAAAATAAAAAATTCAAAATGGCAAAATATTACAGAAATACCTTAGAGATATTCTGGGTTTGGTTCCAGATGACTGAAATAAAGCAAATATCACAGAAAAGTGAGTCAAATGAATTTTTGGTTTTCCAGTGCAGGGAAAGGGGCAGAGAAAGAGGAGAGAGAGAATCCCAAGCAGGCTCCATGCTACCTGCGCAGAGCCAGATGTAGGGCTTCAACTCACAAAATTGCAAGATCATGACCTGAGCCAAAACCAAGAATTTGATGCTTAACTGGTTAAGCCACCCAGGTGCCCCTTGGTCGGTAAATGTTAAGTGATGATCTACTTTAAAATAGGGGAGGAGGGCACTTGCTGGGATGAACACTGGGTGTTGTATGTAAGCCAGTTTGACAATAAATTATATTTTAAAAAATTAAAAAATAAAATAGTTTCAGGCAAACAAATAAATGTTATGTTGAAAACATTATATCAGTGAAAAAACAAAACTTCTCTAACAGAAGCTATTTAGGGGAAAGTGTCTTATGTTTTATATTTTTGTTTTATTATATTTTATTTTATTTATTTATTTTTATTAATTTAATTTAATTTTGTTTTATTTTGGTTTTTGCTCTTGCCAAACAAGATGTCATCATGAATCCTCTTCAGGCATGAATTAATAGAAAATTAATACTCAAGTCTGATGAATATACTTTTTATGATAGGCAGTTGCATAAAGTATACTTCAACAAGGTATTAAAAGCTCTGGAAATTCATAGAGCATTGCTTTTCAGATTCATAGACTTTAACTTATATATTATCTATCACAGAAAGAATTTCTGGAAGAATTAACATCCAGTTATTATAGGAACTTGGCACTAGATATGTCTTTAAAGGTCACCTATTCTGTTCTGTTAGCCTCTGAGTAAAATAATCAAGACAGATGTAAGTAAAATTTGTTTACAAAGTTCTCTAGAATATTCAAAGAAAATTCTTGAGCCTTCTTTAGTACCACATACCAGACCTTAACAATTCTTGCTGTTAAGAAAGTATACCAAATACCTAAACTCAGTCATTACTATATTACTGCGATTCTTTTGCATACTTCCATGGGCATGAAGCTGCTATCCTTGGAGACAATGTAAGAATCTTTGACAACCAGGGACACCTGGGTGGCTCAGTCAGTTGATCATTCAACTTTGGCTCGGGTCACGATCTCCCAGCTTGTAGGTTTGAGCCCCCACTCGGGCTCTGTGCTGATGGCTTAGAGCCTGGAGCCTGCTTTGGATTCTGTGACTCCCTCTCTCTCTGCCCCTCCCCCACTTACACTCTGTCTGTCCCTCTCAAAATAAATAAACATTAAAACAATTTTTTTAAATAAAAAGTTTAAAGAAAAAGAATCTTTGACAACCAAAGAGAACTTTAAAAACATTCTTATTATTTTTAGGTTTACTCATTAATTTGTTCAGGCAAGAGCTTTGGGGAGTCAGATTATCTTTGACTCAAATCTTGATTCTCCCACTTCCCTGCTCACAGAGCCATGAACAAGTGACCTAGTGTTTCAGAGCCTCAATTTCCTCACCTGTAAAATGGGGATAATCATTCCAAAGGTAGCAGATTGTGGTGAGGATGTAAGACAAAACATATGTGAACTGCTTAGATGGTGTCTGGCACTTAGTAAGCACTCCTAAGTGCACTGGCTTCTGCGGTTGCATTTATAACTATTATTTGGTAAAATCATTCATCCATTAAAATTTGGCTAATGTTTATTATGTACCTTCAATGTTATAGTCACCCTGTTAACTATTATTGACTTGTGCTGTTGAATTGGGTTAAATGAACATAATCTGTTATTTATTTTACAAAAATTTGTTCCTGGTCCTATAACAGTATCTACTCTACCCTTCACCACCCCCACCCCAAACCACATTCACCACTAAATTTAGGAGTATGCCAGTTTATGTTCATAAATTTATTTTCTTTCATGGCCTTAATTCAGAACTGGAGCTTCTTTCTCAACTTAAACACTATTTTCCTTCCCTTCTTTTACGCTAAATACATTGCATCAGTTTCTCTTGTTGGGAAAAGTGCATGCTTTGAATTCATGTTGATTTGGTTCCCAGTCTTAGCTCTACCACTTATTTACCCAGAAACTTGGATTATTATGCAGCCTCCCTAAGACTGTTTCTTCAGCTTTTGCAGACATAATACAATTTCAGTGAATGGCCCTGAGACTTAAATATGTAAGATAATATTACCTAGCTTAGTACCTGATGCTGAGTTGGCTCTCGGTATATGGTGGTTATTATTATTCAATGAAATAACCTAAAATCAGGCACAATTTTTAATCTGAATGTGTCATTTCTTCTATATTTAAAATTTTTCATTAGAGTCTTATTTTGACAGTTCTCATAACTTTTAAAATCATTTTGTTAAAAAATTGCCTATTAGAAGAGCAGCATACTACATAATCTTAGTGTTCTATTCTTTGTCAGATGAAGACCTTTTGAAAAACAGTAGAAAAAAAATTTAAATGGAAATCAGGTGTTAAAAGTTTAATTAGAAAAATGCATCCCTTATACATGGGCTAATGTAGACCATGGCAAGCCGTTTAATTGTTGATTCTAGGGCCATTTTTACATTGTCAATATCCTATTTAGTAATCTTGGGGGAAATAGCATCAAAAGCAGACAAAGAAAAATGTTTCACTTTCCTGCAGCTGATTCCCGTGATTGCCTGACGTTTAGTTACATTTGGGCATCTGTCTCAGGAACTCCCATTGTCTGGAACCATATGCAAACTGAAGTGTGCATTGGGGTATAGACATGAGGAGGGAATTTACACTTGGATATGCCATTCGACAGCAGCGGGAGAAGCTGGACAAGCCTGGAATACTTCATACAGTTCATTTAATGAACTGTTACTTTATTATTTTGTAAAGCTTCTGTAATGCACATTTATGATATAAAAAGTGCCTTGCATACTGCTTCATCGGAAGGGGACCTCATTTAGATTAACCTGTGACTTCAACAGCAGGTGGTAGAATGAACCAACTGCTTCAATTACTGCTTTTGCGCATGACTTTCATGTGTTGCTAAGATTATCAGAGGAACCTGATTACATCCCCTTAGACACTATTGTTGGCACGATGATTAAGCTGTTATTTTTTTTTTTAAGACTGGGAACCTAAAAAGCTTTTTGGCATGAGGTAAAAGCACTGTGTATAGAGATCAGTAAGATAGTGTGTATCATTGCCCTGTAGCTTATCTCCACATATACAGCTCCCTGGTGGATCCCTATGATAAACATTATTGGAACAATTAGCTGCTGCTGACACAGAATCCAGACACAATAGCCATGGCCAGCAGCTCAGAGCCAAAAATTATGGAGCCAAAAACCATAAAAAGCAACACCAAGCTAGTCTCCCCATTCAACTGCTGTCATAAAACCCTCCCAGTGCTATGTTTGCATAGCTGGCTTCACCGATATGGCACTGTTAACACAAAAGAAGAAGCTGCGGCACTTGTCTTTGTTTAGCTGAAATTACAAGTCATTGAATTAGTATGTCATCTTTATTGTGCTGTCATGCAGCGGAGGTGAGGAAGGCTCCGTAATGGATGGGAGAGTTTGATGGCCTGAAAGACAGGCTCACAGATGGTTGTCGATATAAAACAGTTTTTTCCCCCCTTTAAAAAAAAAAAAAAAGGAAGAAAGGAAGGGGGAAAAACAAAAAGCCTGTTTGGAATAGATCCTCAGTGATTTGTGTGCAATACCAAACAATATTCATACCAGTCTCATATGTAAGAACTTCGGTGGCCTAGAGTATATGACAGGGGCATAAATGCAGGCATTCCTGAGGAATGCAGTGTGATTTAAATAAAAGTGATGCAGCAATTTAGCCTCTTAGCTGGTAGTTATTGTCCTGGGGAAGTTTTTCTCATAATATTTCTAAACAATTGTAAACGATTAGATAATGTGAATGGGAAGGGATAATGGTGTTATAGGCATTTGAATATAAAGAGCAAGAGTTTTGACCATTCTTATTAAAAGATATTTAAAGTGCTGCACTTGTATGATTAAATATATTTTGTTAGGGGTATTATACTGTCTAATAATGAGAGAGAGTTTGGGCTGAATGTGGTTTAAAATATTTTTAATTTAGGAATTTCTTGCTTTATCTCTAGATCTTAGTTTTATTTACATCATTGGACAGGTATACCATATATACCTATTTAAGGTCAGTGAAATAACTAAATTTCAACTTTAAAGGCTAGCCTTTTTGACACAGTTACTAAAAAGTTTGATCCAGTCTAAAAGGCATTGTTCTGAATCTAATTCTTTAACAGAGAAAGCATTCTTCACCAGTATTTCATTTCATGTGGGACTTTAATCTGCCAAACATTCAGGGCAATGTTTTAATTAAGGAGCAAACTGGGCACACCTAGGAGTGTGTAGAATTTTTAATGTACTGGTAATTATTTTGGGTCAAGTTTGCTTTTTTTTTTTCTCTTGTGGACAGGAAGAACAAGAGAAAAATTAAAGACCTGATTTTCTGTGATAAAATTGAGACAGACACATGGCCATATATAAAAACTTCTGATGGGAATCATATAAATGTGAACATATATTTATAAATACACTTAACTCACATGTGAGAAAACTCTAAGAGTTGAAAATCAAGAATTGTTTAATGGCAGATATTAGATCTGTTCATGAATGTGCATATTACTCTTGAAATGTGAAAAATACTTTCCAAATATGTCTAAAATAGTATTTGCATCTTCCAAAAGAGCTGTATGAAGGAGAAATAAGGAATTAAATGCCTAGCTGGGATTCTAAATTTATCTGTTTATTCAGCAACATTGTTACATTTATTGACTTCTGTTTAATGCTTATTTTATCTTTATTTGAAGATTCTGATGCTGTCTCTTGCAGTTTGTTATGAAAATTTTGCACCCTTTTTGGAAATATTATTTTTGTGTGTGTATATGCATATTTTTGTGTGAGTTAGATGTATGGCAAATGATTATGGACTTTACAATTAATCAGACCTGGGTTTGAATCTAATCTTTGCCACTTGTTAGCTGTATTGTCTTGAACAGATTATATAACCTCTTGGCATCTGACTTTCCAGTTTGTAAATATGAGTGCGGATGAATGGACAATGAGTGGTGATGAAGGCGGCAGACAGCAGTGACTTGGGCAGCAGGTGACCAGGCCACAGCTTGGAAATGAGTTTTCATGGCTGCAAGGTTACAAGGTACTTACCCTAGTGTCCTAATGTTGCTAGTGTAACTAGTGTTACTAGGGCTAGGACCAACAGACTCAGGTTCTGGAATAGGAGCCAAACATGGAGGTTTGAGATTTGGGTGCAAAACATACAAGGTCAGAGCAGAACCAACAGAATGACAGCTTGATGGTGATTGTCAAATCTAAAGAAAGAAGGCTCCCTTGGGGTGCATGGGTAGCTGAGTCTGTTAAGCATCTGACTCTTGATTTCAGCTTAGGTCATGATCTCATGGTTCATGGGATGTAGTCCCACATCAGGCTCTGTGCTGACAGTGTGGACCTTGCTTGGGATTCTCTCTCTCTCTCTCTCTCTCTCTCTCTCTCTCTCTCTCTCCCTCCCTCCCTCCCTCCCTTCCCTACTTGCTCACACATACTCTCTCTCAAAATAAACAAATAAACTTAAGAAAATAAAGAGAGATATCTCCCTAAATCTGCCTAACTAGGGCTAATTCCAGTGCCCAGAGACTGGGTCAAGGATTAGGAGTTCCCAGCTCTTGGTAGAGGTAACTTTCATATGCACAAAATGAAGCAAATCATTAGAATTACAATCATTTACAATTTAATAGGACTGAACTAGGGCAAGTAAAGATATTGAAAGGCATGAAAGAAGGAAGAAAGAGTATGAGGTATTAACAACTAATTGAAGAACTAAGATTTCTCCTTTATGGAGGAAAGGATTAAGGAAAGAGAAGATTAGGACAATCAGGGATGAGGTGCTTAATCTTGTATTGCTAGAGCCACTTCTTTTGTTACCCAAATAGGGAAAGTTTTTCCTAGCAACCACTGAAAAGCTCTAGAACTCCCTACTTCAGGTCCTCTATACAGAGGACTATTTGGTTCAGATGTGGTGGCTAAAATAGGCAGTTTCCTGGGAAACTGGGATTTTAGGGGTTCCTGTTGTTCCTTCTATTGCTCAGACATCTTCATCTGTTCTGTAGTCTTTCAATTCTTCTATGAAGTGTGTAAAAACTTTTAATCAACAATTAGACATACATTGCAACCGAAGTGTCCAACAACAGATGAATGGATAAGGAAGATGTGATATCTATATGTATGTATATCTATGCACAATGGAATATTATTCAGCCATAAAAAATAATAAAATTTGGTCATTTATGACAGATTTATGGATGGACCAAGAGGATATTACGCTAACTAAAAATAAGTGATCTCACTTGTATGTGGACTCTAAAAACACAAATGTACAAACAAATAAAAGACCAAACAGACTCTTAAATGCAGAGAGTACATTGGTGATTGCCAGAGGGAAGGGGAAGGTGAAATAAGTGCAGGGGATTAAGAGGTACAAACTTCCAGTTATAAAATAAGTAAATCACGGAGATAAAAATACAGCATAGAGAATATAGTCAATAATATTGTAATAACAGTGCATGGTGACAGATGGTAACTATACTCATTGTGTAGTTGAGTATAGAAGATTGAGTGTATCAGTGTATGTCCTGAGTAATATATATAACTGTGAAATCAATATGTTCTGCATGTGAACCTAATATAATATTTTATTTTAATTATACTTCAATAATAATAATAAATAAGGCATACTTAAACCTATGAAATAATAAAAATGACCACAGAGAAAATAATTTATTTTTTAATTCATAGTTTACAAATCTAGTGAGATAATATATATGAAAGGCATGAACTCAGAAGATGCCAATGTAGATGATAGTAATTATTAACATCTCATTTATTCTGTATAAAAGAGGGAATGAGGATTAGCAGTTAGTTACATGTTGACTAGAACTTGCATAAAGATGTGAACAACAGAGATCAGACCGTTACCTGAGAATTGGTGTTGAGTAAAAGGAAGGTTGTGTTGAAAGTAAAGGGCATCTGAGGTAGATGAGTTGGGTGAGAAAGAGGTAAGACAGTTAAGACGCAGGGAGGAGGACCAGGAGAACTAAGATGCCTTTGTTTTCAGCTTTAACCATAGTAAAAAGACCAAATTACCTGGTATTTATAGGTGTCCAAAGCATTTTATTATGTCCCTTTTTTCTCTCTTCTTTGATTTTATCCTTCCCATAAATTTTTAATTCATTTCCTGGATGAGGACAAGAATAAAGCCAATGAACAAAAAAGCACATCTATTCATTATATCCAAAGGGGAATATTTTTTAAATGTCACACATACACATATTTATATTCTGCTGTTCTAGAGTTATCCTAGAATAGTGTTCCAATGTTTAGGTCACAGGGTCATGTATTTTGTAATATAAGCTGATTTCAGCTGAAACGTCTTTTTTTTTTTGCAGCCTGCAACTTGTTCTTTTAGAATAAATGTCACTTACCATGTTTAAACTGCCTTTTGGTTCTCTGTTCATCCCCTTTTTATCTGGGCTCTGTATTTTGCTTAAACTGTGTGATTAAATGAGAATAGGACGATAATTTGAAATGATCATAGTGTTACAACCTTGTCAAAATCAACCAGAATGTATTTAGTGATTATTTTAATAAGCAATATTACATAAGTAATTTCATCATTTCTTATTTTTTTTTTTTTTTTTTTATTCACCAAATGTATAAACAGTAACTGAATACATCCTAGCCCTTTGTAGAATTAAATTCAGGTCTTCTGGCTTGGCTTATGTATATGTCCCCATGATTCTAGCTTTTTCCTTTTTTTCTTTTTTTTTTTTTTAATCTCTGTATTTTCTCCCTCTGGATACTGTTGCCTCCTGTGGTTTCATTCCTATGCAGATAAATGCTTGCAAATCTAGCCCAGAGAATTCTCTGTCTTCAACCTCACTTTTATCATTGAATATTGGATTAATAATAGTCTCATAAAGCTCAGATTTTCTCTAAATCAGATGCCACTAATTTATTTCTCATTCTATCTGCATAAGCTGTTACACTATAATTTTCCTCCCAGATAATATACTGGAGTAGAAAGTTACTGCAAACTTATTTTTTAATTGGGAAATATACTAGCATTGTCACTTTACACTATCTACTCAGATTCTGCTAATGCCTCATGCTCCAAAACACCTCCTTCATTATCTCCCCCAAACCAGTACCTCCTTCTACTGTAAGCCACCAGGCAAGATACTTTCAGATCCCTGTTTATACCTCATTCTTCAGCCATTTGCCACATTCAATAGAATCTATCTCTACAGTATTAGTACTTTCTCCTCAGTCTTTTCTCTCACACTGTTAATGGGGCCTTCAGACTTTCTTGCCTCCTCCTTCTGAGGAGTCACCCTATCTTTCATTTCTCATCCTTCACTCCTTTACAATAATTTCCCCTCCCCCCTCATATCTCTATCCTTCCCAAAGTTTCCAAAAACTCCTTATCCCTAATACTTCAGGGTATGTTCTTAGTCTGGCACCTAGGTTCTTCTATATCAGGGTCACTTTTATCTCCAGCAGATTCCTTGAACAGAGCCTATATTTCACAACCTATCTATTTTTCTTGAAATCATCATCACCCAATAAAATCCATTTCAAATGCTATCTCCTCTTCTGATTCTCCCAGTCCAATGTCATCTTCTCTTCTGTGAACTTTACCCCCTTGCATTTTCTGACCATTCAATGGTCCTAATTATATTTTAGATGCTTGCAGATTATCTTATCCATTATTTTCCCACCATCTTTGCCCCCCATTCAAGTTTAAGCTCTTTCTGGGCCAGATCTGGCCTAATTATCTTTACATTTCTAAAACATATCAGTGCAGTTCCTATACCCGATATTCAGTCGTAATTATTACTTTTGAAGGGAAGCAGCTACTTGAAGTTTTTGTCTTCTTGCTGCTTGTCTTAGCAGACACTTCCCCCAATACAGTTTAGAATTGTAATATCTGGAATTCCAAGGATCTCAGTCAGCTGAGTTAACTCAGAGTGAATTGCGTAATATTCTGAGGCAATGAAATGAATGAGTCCTTACTCTACTGGCTTGATTGTTGGGACTTGCATTCTGTGTGCTATTCTTTGGATTCACATTTTGGGACCTGAGATCATCTTTGGGAGAATAGTATAAAATGGCAGTGTTAATAGACTTTCCAATTAAGAGGTGAGTTTTCAATAGCTACCCCCTCTGGTATAATTCTTGAATTATAATTATAGTCTCACATTTTACACTGAGAGGAATTGGAAAAATAGTTAATGGCTTTGACATCAAGAAAACCTGAGTTTTATATGCCCTTTAATCGAGGGCAAAGGACACAAGGAATGACTCTACCTGGAAGTGATGCTCACAAATACCTTTGTTTATTGGGCTGGGATCCAACCTTCCAACCTTCCAGAGTTGCTGGAGTGGAGGGAGGGGCAAGGGTATTTACAGCACTGCAAAGGCCTTATTCACCCCCTGACTTCATGCTCAGCTAAACTTGGAAATGCAATTGGTTTATTTTGTATAAATAAGCAAGAATGCTGGAAGAAACTAAATATCTTCATAAAACAAAACATTATGATACCAGAAACCCTTAGGAATAGCACTAATGCTTTTAAATGAAGGTTTTATTTGTCTCAGAGCTGCAAAAAGGAGTCACTAATGAGATGTCATTTAAATTCTAACACCTGTTTAATGGCAGTTTTTTCTCTATCCCCAAAGAGTAACTGTTTATGAATGTTTGCAGTTTTCCAAGTGTATCTACAAGAATTGTTTTTTCATAAACAATGTGATGCCTTTTTCCTCATATGCTAGAGTCACGTTACAACATATGATGAAAATTGTTGGTTGTGGCATTTTTGTATTACATAGGTTTCAAAGATAGTGTTATTTCATATGCTGAAACTTAAACTTTTATAGTTCTCAAAATAAATATTTTATTAGAAACTTCATGTTTTTCAGATTTATGAGTATATATTCGTATAAGAAAAACAAAATCTCTAGTTGTATTCTTTACCTACATTTAAATAACATGTGAACAGACATTGCTGAAAACTGTTTGCCCCTATATTCCCAGTTATGAAAAGAAAATATATTTATAAATAAACATACATGCACACAGGTATCTAAGAGTTACAAATAAAACATGCTTATTGACTTTTTTCTCAGGCGATAAATAACTGAAAAAGTCAGAAATGAAACTGTACCATTCTTTTGTGATTTTGTTCTTCTTGTGTAAACAGTTTCTTATTCATGAAAGAAATCCACAATAACTACATTGCCATTTTTTTCTATGATTTCTCTAGAACTTGCTAGTGAGGAGGAAACAATACCACATGACTATATGAAAAATTATTTACTATTGGAAATATTTAGGATTTCCTAAATATTTAGGATCTCTCTCATTTGGTATCTTTAGGATCTGTCTCATTTGCTATTTGTAGCATTTTATGTGGGTTATTTTCATGTTTCACATTCTTTAATAAAACTACTTGTATCTCATTAAAAATGCATTTTTACTAAATTTTTATTTTAAATAAACTACCTCTATCTTGAGAAATTGAAATATAATTAATTTCTTTGGAGTAGCGGAGAACTTTGGCCATGGATTTTTACCAAGATGATTATATGAACTCTCAAAATGCTGACTTTTAGGGAAGGTTTGGGGAACTCTTCTGATAAGGAATGTGTATCTTTGAATTGACGTGAGTCATAGTTTTCTTCTGTTAGCATGCTGGAAGTATGACAAAGCAATCCTTGTTTGTGTCAGGAACACAGAATCTGGTCTTGAGGAAAGGTGAGACCAGAGCCTGTGTAAACCTTCCTAAGAACTCTGGGGATTTAAGCCCAGTGCACTAGGCTTTACTGCAAAAGAGAATGGTTGAGCCATAAAATGCTCGGAGTGTGGACTTGAACAATTCTATAAAACCTAAATGTTCTGCACATTAAAGGAGGAGAGAAGAAAATTGTTGCAGATGTGATTGGATTTCTCATTATGCTGAAAACTATTCTAAATTTCTTCCTCATGATCATTATTCCTTAGATTTCTTAGTACCAAATCATTTCTTTCCCTCCCCTCTCGTGACTCCCCCTTTCGTGAGATTCTTGCCAATTTAAGGTGCTCTTTTGAGTGAACAGAAGGACTAAGTGATTTTCAGTTTCTAGAATGCTTTCCTGTTCTCTCTCCCCCCGTGTGTGTGTGTGTGTGTGTGTGTGTGTGTGTGTGTGTGTGTGTGTATGTATATAGATATGTATATGTGTATACATACGCGTATACATATATATGGCACATAGTGTATATGCTTATGCTCATGCACACCATGTATACACTCATATACATAACATTTATATAGTGTATATATATGCTTATGTGTGTATACACACACATATTACACAAATATACACACACACATATATAAAAAAACACTGAAGAATTAGAGAGTGTACATTTGCTTCTGGTTTATAGAATTTTTATTTATAAGTGAGATCTGAGTGCTTAATCGGTGTGTTCTCTAATTATGCACTGGATTTATTCACAGTCAGTTGACATATACCTTGTGCTGAGCCGAGGGAAATAAGCATATTCTTTTTTCTGTGCGGTTCCTTCCTGGCTTATGAAAGCCAAATATCCATTCTGTATGGAGAGATGAATCAGCAATCCATATAATATCTATTCATCATACATATTTCACAAGGAGGATATTGTGGTGACTGCAAAGTTCTTACAAAAATAATATGGAAATCCGGAACTTGATGTGGAGTGTCAGAGAGCCTCTTACTATTATTTACCTTATCAGCTTTTGCTTTCTGAAATCAATGGAAGGGCATCAAGTTCAGCTAATCCATATTTCTGAGTATGAAATTGAATTTATAGTCTGTAGTATGTTGACTACCGCTCGCATTTAAGGCATAATTGATTTTTATTGAAAAGCCAGCAGGCACATCAAAAATTTCCACAAACCACAAGGATGTTAAATTTTACCCTGTTTAGATAATAGTGTGGCTTTATTTATCCTTTAAAATGAAGCTTTTATATTTATATCAGCAAATGCTATGGAAGTGTGACTGATACCTTATGAAACCATCAATCCATGGTTCTGTAGAACTGTACTGCACAGAAATAAGCAACTTTAGATTTCTAAGGTAAATGTCTATGGTTGGCTTGTTTTAAGAATAAATGGATAAATGGAATAATAAATCTAGCACTATATCATGTCATGTGGCGAAGTTATTTTTTTCCATTGAAACAACTGCTTGTACCATTATTTCTTTTCCCTCAAATTCCTTCTGCATCTCATTTTCCCCTCTGATTTATGGATTACATTTTTGTATCTGGATTAATTCTTTATACACGTGAAATGTAATTTCTGAGGAAAAAAATCTAGTCTATTTTTAAGTTAAGTAGTCAGCTTTAGCGTGCATGATACCTCATTAAGCAAGTTTCACTCAAGTGTGCCCAATCAATGTGCTAAGTCCATTTACTTTTAACTAAAAGTTATCATCAGAAGACTCTTGAGTAGCACTGCCACAGAATGTGTAAACTCAGTGTTGGTTGCGTGGTGGGTTTTAGAACACCATGCTTTGGGGGTGCCTGGGTGGCTCAGTCAATTAAGCATCCAACTCTTGATTTTGGCCAAGTCATGATCTCATGGTTCAAGGGTCTCTCTCTGAACAAGTAAATAAACTTGAAAAGAAGTATGCTTTGACTCACCTTAGCAAAAACAAAGCAAAATAAAAACAAAAAGGTGCTGCTACCATTTTAGTGCTCCTTTTTCTATAATCCTATAGCCGTAGTTCTCACTGGGGTACAATATTACACCCTAAAGAGAAATTTGGGAATTTATGAGAGTGTTTTAGATTTTTACAAAAATTGGATGGAGTGCCATTGGGACTGGCTTGGGTGAAGCCAAAAAATGCTAGACATTTACAACTTGCAGGAAGACCCGGCACATTGAAAAACTGTTCCTTGTTGGCAGGACTCAATATCCTATCCGATAATCAATGTAGATTAAAAACCCAATTATTATCTGCAATTGAAGCCTATTTTTATTTTACATGTAATTATAAAAGACTTTTTAAAACATAACACTGAATTTTCTGAAACTCAAACTATCATGTAAATTAAGAGAAAAACGTTACTTTGAACTTTACCAATTGTTGATCACAGTTTAGCAATTAGTGGTAATTCTATGGTGTTTGCTACATCAATACAATAATCCTGTGTCAGTTTGCATTGACAGCTGATGCATTTACAGATTTACAAGTTTCTCTGCATAGGTATCAGCACTCAATTTTTCCTGTCTTCATTATGTAGCAAGCTCAGGTATTTATATTTTATATGTGCTATTGTGTTATGAAAAACTTTTCTTTTTTAATTTCTCTTTTTTTTTGTAGTTGGGGCATTGTATTGATTTTTTACTGATGTGCTAAGAGTGGTCATAACATCTGTGAATTTTATTTTAGTATAGTAAATGGGCTATAAAATATTTGTTATAAAAAGGAGGCAGTAAGTCTGATAAGGTTGAGTACAATTGCCTTATGGCGTCAGGGCATGAATGCATTCTTTGGAAGATTCTCAGTGATAAATCTAGAGATTATTTTAATAGAACAATTATTTCCAATAAGGAAAATAGTATCCCAGGGATTTTTAAATACGCGGTGATAAGCCCTTAGTGCCTACCTTCTTATGTGTATGGATGAAGAGTGTTCAAAACAATTTGTCATATGCACAGAAATACAAAAGATGAAACCTAAAGAGATTATACATTAGTCTCTTAAGAGTAAAACTGACGGAGAGAAGCAGTATACCTTTCACAGAGGCAGATATTTTCAAAGCAATGTGTGACAGGTACAGGGACAAATCCCGTTAATAAGTAAGAGGATTTGTGCTTGGCTCTGTCACATGCCACTTTGAAAACCTACCCTCAAACTGTCTATAAATTTTCATGCCCATCTTTTTCTCCTTGCTTTTTCCAAAGCGTCTGATTTTTTTGTGCACCATTTTTCCCTGCTTTATCTCATGGCATCCTTTAATAATTTTTCAGAGGTTGGTATGTGTACTATGATCTTGCGGTTACTTTATTGTTAACAAAATAATATTTGCTGTATCTATTCATTTTCACTGTCCCTTTTACTGCTTTGTTATAAGACATTTTCATCCCACTTATGAATTCTAAATATGAAAAAAATCTGCCTTACTGAAATTAAGGAGGGAAGGAGCATTTATCACATTTGTTAGTTTTTCCTTTGAATGTATAGTTATAACTTTTAAGAAAAAAGAATATTTAAAAATTAATGCTATGTAATATGAATGGTGCACTTTTTATCTGGAAAGAAAAAGTTGTTCATTTGTTTTAGTTATACCTTTTTTTTAAAAAAATCAATTTTTAACCAGGAGATGTATGTAACTTTTTTGCAAAGTAAACTCAAAACAGACTTTAATCCCAGTGACTGCCTCTGCTTTTGGATCTTGACTTTGGTGTCTCATCACACGTGAGTATGTTGATGGAGGTAGAGGGACACAGTATTTGATAGGACATCTTTTGGTCTATAATTTGGTGCTGGGTGATGCTATGCCCTTTGACACCTGCCAAAGATTATTTGCTTTCTGGCAGTATATATTTGATAACTTGCTGTTAAAATAATTCTATGACACTTTTCTTCTATGAAATATTTGTACATATGAATCTGTAAATTTTGCTTGTAGGAATCAATTTCTTCAAATTTCAGTATTATTTTAAGATGACAAGTTTCTGGGGAAAAAAAAGTTGTCTTTTAAAAGTGGGAAGTTCCAAACAAAAATCACTGCTGTATGGAATTTGTTTGTTTGTTTCCTACTCAAGAATGATTCCTAGAACCTATCAAAGTGTTTTCTAGAGACACTTGGGTGGCTCAGTCATTAAATATCTGACTGTTGGTTTTGGCTCATGTCATGATCTCATGGTTCATGGGATCAAGCCCTGCACTGGGCATGGGGCCTGCTTGAGATACTCTTTCTCTGTCTCTGCCCCTCCCCTCCCCTGTTTCTCAAAATGAATAAATAAACTTTAAAAAAAAGTATTTTCTGGAGGCCCCTGGGTGGCTTAGTCGGTTGAGTGTCCAACTCTTGGTTTTGGCTTAGGTCATGATCCTGGTGTCATGGAATCAAGCCCCACATCAGGCTCTATGCTGAGTGTGAAGCCTACTTAAGATTCTGTCCCTCTGCCCCTGTCCCCTGCTCACACTGTCTCTCTCTCTCTCTCTCTCTCTCTCTCAAAAAAAAGTGTTTTCTAGAGGACCAGCAATATACATCTGACACAATTTCTTTGCTCATCTGTAAGTACAAACCTAGGCTGTCCTTCCATAGTATCCAACAGCTGGATGAAAAGTAGAAAACTAAATTGGTCTGCCAGATGGTTTGTCTACATTATATCCAACATCTGGATATTTTTTAAACACTTAGATGATTGGCTGAGTTTTCATATTACATCTGCATATTTTTGGCACTCTGTTGCTCTGTGTGTGTGTGTGTGTGTGTGTGTGTGTGTGTAGAAAAACACACCACCACTCAGATGAAACAATCTAGAAAAAAGAGCAATGGGCTTTGAATTTCTTTGTCATTCTCTGAACATCCAAATCTGGACTCAAGGACCAACTAGCTCAAGTTTCAATTATAGAAAATTCCTGAGAGTCAGTGACAAAGTGTGAAAGACAGGATTGCTTCTTGTGGTATTCAACTCAGTAATATCAGTAGATAGACACAACTCTGCAAGACCATCAGAGGCCACCTGGCTAAAATCGGTTTAGACTTTGGGAACTTATCTGTTAGTAAGGCAAAAAGTCGAGATAATAGTTTTTCTAATTTTCTCATTTTTTTCCCTTAGATATGAGTTTAAATAAAACAATTGCAGAGCTGAGCTCTTAACATAAACTAACACTTATGTCTATGAAACCATAATCTTAGAATGCCAAATAAGCAAATCCATACTGTAGTGATTATTCATCTAATGAGTAACAAAATTTTACATCTATGAGGCCTTTTGAGTTTTTTAAGTTCTTTTATAATTATGGTCTTATTATCCCCATTGGGTAATAAAAGCCTTCCTTAAACATAGGTCTTTTCATTCTCAATTTGGTGTAATTTCCATTAATCCATGAACAGAAAAAGAAATGGGAAAGGAAGGGACATTTAGGGAACAAATATAGTATCAGATACACTATATCAAGGGATTTCAAATGCGTCCTTTTACTTAACTGTCACCATTACTTCTGAGGTAGGAAATACAGAACAGAATTTGCTTTACCTTTTCAAATATTGGGTTTGAATCCTGCCTCTGATACATAGTAGCTAGCTGTATATCTTTAGTCATGTTATTAGAATACTTTATGATCTTTGGTTTCCTTACATATAACACGGGAATACTATTTACCTCATACTTGTTATGAAAATTATATGAGACAATCTATGCTAAGTGTGGGCTAAATTCAATTCATAGCACATGGGTAATGCTCAATAAATATTGTTGGTCATTTTACAAGTAAAGAAACAAGCTTAAAGATTTGGAACTAGAATGTCCTCTAAGAAGGGACCAAATCTATGTTTGTCTCCAAACAATATTTATAGAAACAATAGTTTCCACAGTTCTGTTGCTTTTATAGGATTCATCCCAAGATGGAATTTTGTAAATTATATAGTAATTTCACATATCTTTACTCATTTTGAAGTGTTATCAAAATGAAACAGATAAATGCATCGCAATGATGACATTGATGGCATGTTATGGTTCCTATGAAAACCCAAAAGGACGGTATTGTACCAACATACACATTCCGATTACTTTTACTAGGTTTTATTAGCAACAACACCAATCCTGAAAGGTGGTAGGGTCTAAGCATCATTCTGTCACTACTATGATTAGCTCTACAAACATTTACTATGGACCTTTGTTTGGGCAGCAGGATTCTGGGATGAGTCAAATGCAGACCTTGCCCTCAAGGAAAATATCAGACAAACCAATACATAAAAAATAGAGTCTGATAAGTTGGAGTACACACATGTTGTGCTTTGGGAGCGTGGATGAATGTAAAATTCTAATTTAGAGAGTCTTAGAAGTTTTACGGAGAAAATACTATTGAGAGGGCCTCAAAGGATGGGTAGGATTGGTGAACTGAGATAAACAGAAAATCCAGAAGTGGAGAAACACTAACTGAATGTCTTTGGAAAGCCGCTCTACACTTTGGCCAGCACATTGGGCACATTTAGATGACACTGAAATTATATGTTCGGTTCACTCAAATCATACAGAATGCTCTGCTACGAAGTGTGAATTCTAAGCTATGTCAATGAGGTAATTTTGAGATATTTGACTATGACATAAAATGATGGAAGCTGGACGATGAGAAGGTACTCAGGCAGGGATTAGGTGAAATGTAGACTCAAGGAAGCTGATAAACTAAAATATGTGATGTTTCATGAGTGTTCAAGGCATCCTCTCTATGTCCAAGTTTACTTATCAATAAGATCAGTCGCCTGGACTTGATTTGTTTTATAGGCCTGTTCCAGCTTTTATTTTCTGAGTCAGTATTTCCCAATTTGTGCTCTGTCGAATGCTATTTCTGCTTTATAACAATGTGTGCTATGTCAATGCAAAGGAGAAGAGTTTGAACAAATTTAGAAAACACAGTAAAATAATCAGAGTGTCTTTGAGAGGACTTCTCAAAGCCTTATTCTGTTAAATGTTTCCAAAGTGGAGAGTATATGTATATTGCCTTCTAAGATGATGTGACCATGGAACCCTTCTAGCTTACATCTTTTGGTGTCGCAGTTCTATGAAACAAATTTCTTCTAATGCCTGACCTCTATGCTTATTAGAGTCTCTACTGAAATTGTAATAGGCCTTGGTTCTCTGTTTTAAAAATAACTTTATTGACCCATGTGGCACAAGAATGTCAAAGGGATATTTTCCCCTTGATACTTTAAGAGTCATGTAGGAGAGAGAAACATGTGAGGCATGCATTGAACTCCCCCCCACATTATTTGAAGAGAGAATAACTGTTTCCTCAACCATCTAAGACTTTTGCTGCTTCTTACAATGGACTATAGTGATACCTACACTCTTGAGTAAAAATATTTCTCCTCTATGTGAGAAGATAATTCTCTCATTTATCAGGCCCTTTTTTGGAGGGGGGGGGACACATAGACTAGTGAGAAGGGAAAAAATCAATTGACCAGACAGTAGACTAGTGTCATGAACCCCGGGCTATCAGTGGGTTGGTAGACGTCATGACCAGAATGCTCACACATCTATCAAAGTAAGCTTGAAATGATCTCCTCAGAAGAGTTTTAAGGAGGATCTTAAGTAAGATATGACACTTGTCAGAGGAAAATAAGAAAATTGTTCCAGATGGTTGAGACTGTGAGAAGGAGGTGAAGAGGTCAGAGGAGGCAATGACTGAGAGAGAAAGAAAAGGAGTGGTAAAAACCCTTGGGGGCTTGGGCAGGTAGCTTCAACTCATCTAAATGACAGTGAGATTCCAGTGAAGCAACTAAAAAAGAAATTCTAAGTACTTTAGCATGCAAAGCCAATGTTTTAGAGATATCATTCAGAAGACAACAAGTTGTCAGGGTAGGTGAAGCTCATAATAAAATGGCATAACATTTAAGATGAGGGTAGATCCAAGGGCAATGTACACTGTAGTTGGTCGCTTTCCCCCCTTTTGCCATAGCCTGTTTACACCTTGCTGCCGAATGTACTCACAGTTCCTTCTGCTGTCTACTGGCAAGATGATGAGAGTACAGTCAACACTGCCTGGTCTAGTGTTAGCTATTTTAACTGTCTTAGGGAAATACTGAAATAAAGCATATGCTTTTTTCATTAATGACTCTTCAGACTTGGAAGCATGACAACTTCTCAGTTTATTGGTTTTTAAAAAATCAAAATATATCTCTTTAGAAACTGAAAGTGTTTAATTCTACCTAAACCTTATCTTTCTCAAGTTAGTTAAACAAAACAGAACAAAAGGACTGGTCTATTTCTGTTCCCACCAAATATCTGAAAATGAAAAAGAAAAAAAAAAACAGGGATGGATGCTTGAGCTATAGCATCTATGACTGTCTAAGCGCTGTGACACTATAGTCACATATGTATCTTGGGCACAAGGTGTTCTGGCCATATGACCTTGGCCAAATTATTCATTTCTGATCTTCCTTGGTTTATTCATCTTTAAAAGTAATATTTGCAGTATAGAGTTATTTTTAGGATTGAAAAATACAGTATATGTAAAGACCTTGGTTTAGTTCTGGGATCATGGTAAGGTTCATATTCTGCTCCTTTAGCCCTTGGATTTCTTTCACTCGTTTATGTAGCCAAAAACATTTTTTTTATCAATTAATTTTTAAACGCTAGCAATACAACAGTGTACAAAACAGAAAAACTTCTTGCCCTTGTGGAAATTATATTCCAGTTGGGGAAGATGGATAATAACTAAGCTGGGAACATACAGTGTATTAGTATTGATAAATACTGTGGCATTGAGTGTCAAATTACTGGTTTCTGATTCATTGTTAGTTTTCTTGGATAGCCTAACACAGTGATTGATTTATCTACATGGCTATGGATACATTTCTCTGCTGAATGAATGTGAAAGCAGATTCCTTACAGTCAGGGTATAGCAGTATGATCATATAATTTAGGATCCAATCCAGGGCCCTTTTGAGAGTAAAAAGGGAGCTTGGGTCTCATATAGTCACAAGAGATGCAAACTAGGACTGTCTCAGGCAAACTATGGGTCTGTAATTATGCCAGGAATCAGGGACTTTAGCAGAAGCATCTCAGGCAGGTGGTACTGATATCGGTGTAATGTGGCAAAAATGATGTAGCCCACGTAGTAAACATTTGGATAGGGTAAAATTGATGGTGGCCAATGGCTAAAGAGGATTCATGAATAACATAGCTCAGAGTCATATGAGAAGTTCTTGTCCTGATAGAAGTAAATTGCCAAGTGTGGCTGCTCCCATCCTGGGCTGGCCAGGTGCAAGCCAGGCAGATTCCAAACTAATATAGGTCCTCCTGGGCTCCAGAGCCTGGATTCTGTTGGTCAGGTAGCTGTCTTTTATGGAGACATGTGTTTTCCTCTAAGAGCCCACAGTGAACCTATCCTGGTTGACAGGGAGGATAATCTTTTGCCCATTTGAGGTTAGTGAATAGCAGGAAGTGTTTCAGGCTCCTAGGAGAAAGGGTGAGGCGTTAGTCCTTGCAGCTCTCTGGATCATCCCTATTGTGGTCCTGTTCTTCCAAGTGCCCTGTCTCCCTTCTTCTCATGAGTTATATAACACCTTGTTCCACTCCCTTGTGCCTTGGATTAGGGAGAGACTCCTGGTAACTGAGTCCTCTGAATAGAGATAAGGAAGAAAACCTCTCTTTGAATCTCACAAGGGAAAAAAAAAGTTGAAAGTTTCAAATAAGTGAGTGAAATCATGACTGACGCTTGGGTCCTTTTCTCTTTTCCTTAAGTCAGGTGTTTGTTGTCAATTATTGCTAAAAGTAATCATATCTCCAAAGTGTATAGTATTTTAAAATGTCAAAATGCTTTACGTCTTAAAATCTACTTTCAATGGTAATAATGGCCTTGTCAAATATGTTGTTAAGTATCATCATCATCTTTTTCTGTTTTCCTGGTAACTCTATTTTATAGGCGTTGGATAGTACAAGACTTATATAGGAAAGTTAAGAGAGGCTAGCCTAAAATTTTGGACTATTCTGATCCCTAGAGGTTTCCCTACATTCCAAAAACACACAGGACTCTTGTATTTAAACATACTTTAAGAGACTGTGCTTGCTTTATCATTTTCAAAGTATTAAGTGTGCAATCTTTTGCAATATACTCTTTATTTAGCAAAGGAATCCAGTCCTTCCTTATAGATCAAATAGAACACATATAGATCGAATGACTTTCGAGGAATGACACACTTACATACTAATTTAGATGCAACAGAAATATAAGTGGTCCCTAGACTTTTCATTGGAATGATATAATTCAAATAACTTCCACACAGAACATGCTTCTGACAATTGACTTTTTTTTTTTTTTTTTTTTTTTTTTTTATTTTTGGGACAGAGAGAGACAGAGCATGAACGGGGGAGGGGCAGAGAGAGAGGGAGACACAGAATCGGAAACAGGCTCCAGGCTCCGAGCCATCAGCCCAGAGCCTGACACGGGGCTCGAACTCACAGACCGCGAGATCGTGACCTGGCTGAAGTCGGACGCTTAACCGACTGCGCCACCCAGGCGCCCCTGACAATTGACTTTTTAAAGTTTATTTATTTTGAGAGAAAGAGTGCACAAGCGGGAATAGGGCCAGAGAGAGAGGAGAGAGAGAATCCCAAGCAGGCTCCACACTATCAGCCCCGAGCTGGATATGGGGCTCAAACACATGAACAGTGAGATTATAACCTGAACCAAAATCAAAAGGTGGGCATCAACCAACTGAGCCACCCAGGCGCCCATGCTTCTGACAGTTATATATTTTTTGTTCTTGGGTAATAATCACTACAATGGTAGTAACAATATTCATACTGTTCTAAGCACTTTACACCTGTCATCTTATTTAATGCTTACAGCATATCTGTGAGTTAGGTATTATTACTACCTACACTTACAGAGATGAGAGAGGTTAAGAAACTTTTCTGCACTTGAAACTTGCTCTCCGCAAGTTACTTTCATAACTACTTGCTGTTGCCTACAGAAGTACAGAAAAATGATTCAGAATACCCCAGAGAAGAGTGTGGACTCTGAGTCACAGATTAATGGTTTTACATTAATCTCTGGTTCTATAAATGACCAGCAGCATGGTTTGGACATACCATTAGTACCATTAGCCTCTGTGTCTTTAACTGCAAACTAGCAACAATGGTGTTTGCTTTGGATCATTGTGGGAACTAAATTCATCTGTGTCTTAATTAATTACAGTCAACTGGCGGACAACATGGGTTGGAACTGCATGGATCCACTTATTTGTAGATTTTTTCCCAATAAATACAGTATAATGCTGTAAATGCATTTTCTCTTCCTTATGATTTTCTTAATAACATTTTCTTTTCTCTAGCTTACTTTATTGTAAGAATGCAGTTTATAATACATATAGCATACAAAATATGTGTTAATCGGCTATTGTGTTATCAGTGAGGCTTCCAGTCAACAGTAGGCTGTTTAATAGTGAAGTTTTGGGGGGAGCAAAAGCTATACATGGATTTTCTACTGTGTGGGTGGTCAGTGCCCCTAATCCCAGCATTGTCCAAGAGTCAACTGTAATTCATCTGATTTTTTTTGGACCACCTATTATGTTCCAGGCATTGTTTATGTGTTGAGGAAAACACAGGTGAGCAAGAGAGGCATAGTGTTCATACTTAGGAAACTAGTAGCCAAGCAAAAGAGGAAAACAAAGAAAAAAATGTAATCAAGCAGAAATGTTGCAAATTACATCATGTTCTATAGAAGGAATGGAATAAGGACATGAATAGACGGTCACAATTGCTAGATTATCAATTGCTTAGGTATAGTGGTCGTATCTAGCTTCTCCATCACTATATTCTCAGTACCTGTAATGTTATGAACATTCAATAAATAGTAATTGAATGAATAAAGAAAGAAAAAAAAACAGAAGTGTCTTCAGAGATAGCTACTTTAAAGAAGTAAGACCTAAGTTAAGATCTAAAATATGAGAAGAGTTGGCCATATCAAGTGTAGGAAAAAAGCACTTTCTAGGTAAAAGTCATGGGCAAAAGTCCAGAAGTGGGAAAGGAAGTTTATCTTTCTCCACCTTGGCACTGGATGGAGAGAAAACTGTCCTGTGAGAATAAGAAACCCTTGACTTGGGGTCCTAAGCTAGAACATCAGCCAGGAAAATTTGTTCTGCGGGGACAGTCCCTCAACTGGACCACACCGAATAGGCATAGATAAAGCTCTACTGAACATGAGGTTACTTTTTAAAATTACACAATATGGGGGCACCTGGGTGGCTCAGTTCGTTGGGCGTCCGACTTTGGCTCAGGTTATGATCTCACAGCTCATGGATTCGAGTCCTGGCATTGGGTTCTGTGCTGACAGCTCAGAGCCTGGAGCCTGCTTCGGATTCTGCATCTTCCCCTCACTCTGTCCCTCTTCCACTTGCGCTCTGTCTCTGTCTCTCTCTCTTTCAAAAATTAAACATTGAAAAAATTTTTAAATAAAAATACACAATATGTGTGGTGCCTGGGTGGCTCAGTGGGTTGAGTGTATGACTTTGACTCAGGTCATGATCTCATAGTTTGTGAGTTTGAGCCCTGCATCGTGCTTACTGCTGTCAGCCCTGAAGCTTTCATTGCAGACCCTGCTTTGGATCCTCTGTCCCCCTCTCTCTCTGCGGTTCCCCTGCTCATTTTCTCTCTCTCTCTCAGAAATAAATAAGCCTTAAAAAAACTACACAATATGATACACTGTACTCTGAGTGAGAATTCACAGACATAACATGCAGAAGGATGAGAATCACAACAAAATCAGACAAGTAGAATAGACTGATACTACAATAAGTATGTTTCAAATAATATTACAGAACAAGACTCAAATCATTAATTACTGTTAAACATATAGATAAGCATACACATATGCACATACATGCAGCCATTAATCAACTTGATGGCAGTTATCCATTTACACATATTAGTAGCATACTTTGTTTCCTTGAAATTTCCAGTTTTGAATTGCTTTATTTAATGTGCATTTCAGTTATTCACCATGTCACAGGATACACACAATGGTTTCTACTAGGCTTCTTTAAAAATACAAAGGCAAAAGTAAAAGCAGAGGCCCGTGATTGATTGTACATTTAAATAAATGCACTACAGATTGAGACAAATGTGCCAAGCATGTGTGTTTCAATCACTGTATCATCACACAATTGAATAAACACACATGTACAATACAATGTTTAATTGAGTGCAGCAAGTACATTTATTTTAGTGATTGCACCATTGCATATGCAAGCAAATGTACGGAGTTCACTCTGCTAGAACTGAAGTTTTGTACACATATACAAGTTTCAGATCTTTTACTCAGGCTGATAGATCACAAATACCCATATATTTTTAAATGATTGAAATAAAGTATGTTTTATGTCACAAAATTTACTTTTAATGGGTTCAAGTAAATTTGAAAAGAAATCTGGTTATTAGTTTCCTTACGGAAAAAAATCACACTAAGAATCTCTAAACATTTCTGTCTCTTAAAATGTCACTCTAGTCTCAGTGCGGATGAAACAGGGTATTTCCTGCGTGCCCCAGTAGCTTTTCTATGACTATCTCATCTGGAAATTGCAGTTCCAATTCTTTTTTTTTTTTTTTTTTTAATTTTTTTTTTCAACGTTTTTTTTTTTATTTATTTTTGGGACAGAGAGAGACAGAGCATGAACGGGGGAGGGACAGAGAGAGAGGGAGACACAGAATCGGAAACAGGCTCCAGGCTCTGAGCCATCAGCCCAGAGCCTGACGCGGGGCTCAAACTCACGGACCGTGAGATCGTGACCTGGCTGAAGTCAGATGCTTAACCGACTGCGCCACCCAGGCGCCCCTGCAGTTCCAATTCTTGAGGCATCAAGCATTTGACTCATTTCGCTTTAGGACTGTTTGCACAGCTTCGGTCAAATTCAGTATTACCTGATGCATGCATGCACATCTGAGGGCCAAATCTGGACTATTAGGTCTAAAGACCCAAATGGAGCTGGCTAGATTCTTTCATACCTCCTTCATGCTCTTTTACATAGATGTTCTTTTTCAGAAGTGCTGCCATACACAGATTTCTATGTCATTTCCATTAGTAGCATCTTAAAAGGAAGAAAAAAGAACACGAAAGCTAAGTAGCAGTGTTTGCTTTGCTGTGTCAGCTTTCTCACATCTGTTTCATTTTCCAGGTGTGATGGACAGGTGGTAATGAATGTTCAGCACTAGGTACCCAAAAGGAAGTTGCTCAAGTAACAAGTTTCATAGCTTGATCTTTTTTTACCTTGAATGTATTGGCTTTAATTTTAATTATCTTTCTTTAATAGGTACTTTTAAAAAAATTCCTGCTTTTAGCATCTTTTCACATTGAGGGGTTTATTAATTGGAGAAATTCTCCGATAGATATGTCTAACAATAGAAATTTTACAATGCTAATCTAGGTTAGTGTTTCCAAGAGTGAGTTCTGCAAATTTAATTCCAAGAAATATTACTTGGGAAAAAATACTTTCCCAAATATGTTTGGAGAACGTATACATGCTGACAATATTAGCTAATTTCAATTAAGTGTTTACCATTTGCTTTGGCTGCATTAATTGGTATTAGGTCCTGCTTTTTTCCTCACTTGACAGATGAGGAAACAATTTAAAATGTAAAATAATTTCCTCATGCATTTCCTATTTAAGGATGTACAAAATTCATTAGCTAAGACGTCTTGCCATGAATTAACCTGGATAATCTTATTTAGCCCAATTTTTACCAAACTTAGATATGAGGGAACATTTTGCATATAAGATCTTTTCACATCCCACAGGGTATACTTTAGGACACTCTAGACTAGGGAAATGAAAATAGATGAGATTTACTACCTTTATGAGTGTTAACAATAACAACAACAAATGCCTGGCTGTGCTCAAACATAGAACAAACAATATGATTTTTAAATATATTTGCTGATCAGTTTAGTTAAATGGCAGATCATTTTGATGAAAAACTAGCCAAAGTGATTGCTTGATGATGGCTATTTTTTTAAATGGCTATTTGCATCTTTTCTTTAACACAGAAGGTCATTGCTGGATTATTCCAACATAACCCATTGAAAAGTGAATAATTAAGTCAAACAACCAGTCATGTCTTGTGGCTGATTTTTCTTTCCACTAAATTGGCTGAATGGGATTGTTAGTTTACCCTCAAAAACATTTAATGGCATTTCTTTTGCCAGTGCTTCTTATATTTTTTGTAGGTTTGCATTAGGAGAAAGTTTGTATTTACTTACTGTACATATATAATTTTGCCCAAAGTAGATATAACCCAAAGAACAGACTATATTCAACCACTAGATAAGGTTTCATGGCGAGGAGAAAAAGCACTGTGCTTGCTTTTAAATAAGTGGTAGGAAAACACACTTGTTTTTATTCTTACCTTCTCTGAAGTGGTATCTTCTTTTTCTTGTCCATATAACAGAATATATATGACAATAAGACATATGTAATTTTTACCCACTTAAGTCAGTAAGATAGCCCTTTAATGAACAAACTTAAAGATATAAGAATATGTCCCTATCTTTCCTTTGCTCTGACAGAGAGCAAAAGGAAATAAGGAAGGATCAGCCAAAGAAATAAGTATAAATAATATCGCAAACTTTGAGAGAGAGCTATGTTAGGCTTCAGCCTGATTGTCCTGAGAGGTTTTTATTGCCATTTTCTCCATCCCCTGCTTAGCTTTTGCTAAAGATGTTGGTGGGACAATGAAAGCTGAAAAGTAAATAGGTGCTTCAATAAATGCAAACAAATGAGTGCTTTCCTAGCAAAGAATTACGGAAAATCAGCCTTTCCTCTGAAGCTAATCCCTCGACAGCTAAAACTGTGAATTTCCCCCCTCAACATGCACACAGATGGGTTGCCAGTGCAGATGACAGATGAGTTGTGTTTGGCGGGATTAATGCGCATTATCATGTTAATGGATGCTTAGGTGAGGTCTGAGCAAGTCACAGGCCTGGGCAGAATTACTGGGGTTTACAGAACTCTGTGTGCTCATGCTCCTCTTCTCTTTCTTCTTCTTACTAATAATTAACTTGTAATGTTTAACATTTTTAGCCCACCAAATGATCCACAGCCTACTGCCTTCTTAAGTACTCAGAGCATTTATAGATCCAGCATCATGTGCTCTGTCCTTTGACATGCAAAACACAGGCAGTCCTGCCTGATTTGTCCTTCTATTGCCTTTGTGCATTCAGATCCCTCATAATCCACAGTCTACTGTGTTGCAATCGCTTTTGAAATCTGACATATTGATCAAGAGTTACCCTTAGTAACTACTGCACATATATCAACTGTTGTTGAGCGTGTCAGGTCACATTTGATGGCAAGATGATCCTGTACCCAACTAGGGGAAGCTCCTGCAGCGCTCAGAGGGGTTGCTTCTGGTAACCTCATCTGGCCAGAAGGGTCTGTTGTTGCATCATCACTAACGCAATAGAGCCTCATCGCATCAGAGCAGGATCTCTAGGGAAGTTAGTGACAGTGGAGATCTCACCACAGAGATCAAAGTATATATTTTCAATATTCTATAATGGCTTGCATTTTTCAGATTAAGGCAAAAATCACTAAGTGTTAATATCAGGCTTTTATGTTCTTTTGAAATTGTCTAAGAATGGCCAGATATTTTTCCTGTTCAGTTTAATTCAGCAAACCCCTTTTCGATGAAGAAGTGTATTGATATTACCCGATAACATAAGCAAACTTTTACAGGTTTCTGCCTTAAAAAATACTATTGCAGAAAATAATTTCTGCATCACAGAGATGTTCATCACGCCGTAGAGTAAGTAGTATGTATTCAGCAGTCTAGGTAGTTTCTTGAAATTCACTTAAAATCTTTGTTATAGAGAGAAAATTTCTACCTCACTCTTAAGTGGGAAGCATGTGATTGAGGGGGAAATATTTCACAAGGTATTGGCTTCATGTATTAATTAAAACAAATCGCTCACCAACAGAGTGATACCTATAAATAGACGAAGTACATGTCCCTGTTTGTTAGAATCTGTGTCTACTTCTGTTGTCAGAGACTGGCTGTCAACAATGTCCCCTTTTATTCCCAACGATTCCTATTTATCTGATAAACTTATAAACCCAAGTAATGGATCTAAATGAGGCTGTCCCATATTCAGAGTAGGCCAGAGAAGGAGGCTATTACTTGGCAGTTAGTAACCACTGCCACAAAGCATGTCGGATCCATTGAGTCCATAGAGGGGGACCATGAGAAACAGAATTTCCTTCTGAGGAGAAATTAAGGCTGAAACCCCCCAATCCAGACAGTGCCTGTTGTTGTTTTTTTCAGTGAACTTTTTAAAGTTTTCATTCCAAAAATAATCAAGAATCATAGGTACACAATCAATGCATGGTTTCTTTTTCTCATCCAATAATTTTTATCTCCAATAGCTTGCTCTAAATAAAACCAAAATACGCAATTAATGCAGTACAAAATCCTTAGTTATCTGAATTGATACAATTTGACCACACATATTGTCACATTAACTAATCAGTTAATTATCACATCAACTTTATGGGTTAGCTATTAGCATGAGCATTTTATATGTGAGGAAACTGACATCAGAGAGGTCAAGTACGTTAGGATGACACACACAGCTAAGCAGTGGGGGATATGCTAAATATGCAAATATTTGATTCTGAAAGGCCCAATCATAACCTTTACGATGCATTAACTTATATATACACAACCCACATAAAAATTTCCTTGAAGTCTAAAATATGTCATTCGTTTTGATACTATTCTAGAAATATGTTTGGTGTCAAACTATGTTCACATTGACAGAAATACCAAACTATCCCATCAGTAACTCTCATTCCTTTATTTTATTTTTTGCTATTTTCACTTTATTGTTCCATTTTGTTTCCTCACCTGTTCTTATGTATGGATGAATTAAAATAATTAACAGAACAATAATGTTCCTGCAGCTTGACCAATTAGAACACTTCACAAACACCTCTGCAATTCAGACACAGGAAAGCCAGACTGGGAAGGATTCTTTATTAGAAAATAAGAAGAATTTAATGGATCCATACATAAATCCTTAGTGCTATGTGGTGAATAATAGGCATTGTGTTTTTGAGAACCAACTTTAGGTTGGTTATATGTCAAAAATAATTTTGGTAATTGCCCCAGGGCCTGAAGTCACTGCAAGAAGCAAAAGCTACTGAAAAAAATATGGAAAGAAAAAAAGCATTCCTCTTAATTAATTAAAGCATAAATTAATGAACATTAATATTTTATTAGAGTTTCTCCATTGAAAACCTTGATATTAGTAATAACTTCTGTCTGACATCGTAAGTTTGTGAGAAGGATAAATGTGATACTACTGGCAAAGGAGCATTTAACTCAAGGTAATCCTTAAGGACTCAAGGAAGAGAGTCACCATTTCACAAATTTTTACCAAAATGCCATGGAAAATAATTTCCCTGGTCTATCCATTTTAGTACCATTCCAAGTATATGTAGGGTCAAAACATGGTTGTAATTATTGTTCTTTTTTATATTCATTATTTTTAGTACATGTTAATTCATGAGGATCTTTCATACTTCAAAAAGATAGACATAATTTTTATGACCTGAGGGCAAAATGTTTTGTCATAAGAGCTGAATATGAGTGTAAATTTCATAGAAATTGAGAAGTAAAAGATACCTTTCTCACATCAATATTCCTCAACTTCAGAAAATAGCCATTGTGGTATGTTTTCTAAAAGGACATATAAATGTGTTGTTGAAAAAAAAAGTTTTATTTTCCAAAAGATTAATCCAAAATATTCAAGTTTACCAAGTTACATAATATTGTTCCTTGTTGAGCTGAGCTTTTCACCCTCTCACACATAGATGTCTAAAGAAAGGAAAGGGGAGGGGGAGACAGTCTGAATTTTTTTTCAAAGCTTATCCCACTTTTGCGAACAAATGTCATCACTGCTGCTCTTAGACTCCATGAAAATGTGTGGCTTCTTATAGGTCTTCCTCAGATGAGCTGAAGCAGGAGGCAGCTGAGGACAGACTGCTCTAAAGCCCTGCTCTACATTAGCTCTGCTGAGTTTTTTTCCTTCTGTGAACCTCCTTTAGGCAGGGCGTGAGCTCTCTGCCCTGAAAGACCCTCCAGATTAGGTGGGTGAAGGTCTTTGGGAATAAATCCTGAGCAGCGAGGATCCTCAGTCCACATATATAATCTTTTGCTTTCATCACCTGAAGCCTGTCAATGCCTATTGCCAAGGAATTAGAAGAAAAAGAAAGGCTTACTCTGCAAAATTTCTACACTGGAAAATGTGTGAAATGAAAATTATTTGAAGTGATGCACCCATTATGTATTCTTGAGTCAGACAATATACAAAAAGATACATCTCCAGCAGGCTCATTCTTCTGCGAGGTCTGAATTTAGCTCTTTGATGAGAGCATCCTTCCAACCTATTTACCACCGGTGTTACCCAGAGTAAATAATTACCATAACAATATGTTTGGCATGGCAGGGGTTAAGCACTTACTCCTAGCCTTTCTCAGAGCTCTCCTTTTTGGAGTGGTGGCTTATTTGTGTGATCTGAAGGCTATCTGCCTCTGTCCATATAGGACAGAGGCAGAGGCACTGAGCCCTGAAGCACGCACAGAGGCCAGTAGAGGTGCCTGGAAGGGACCTACATTAGGTGATGCCCTTGGAGAACAGATTCTTAGCTTCAAGGAAAGTTATTTCTACCAAATCATTTCAAATGCATTGCTTAGTTAAGTTCTCTTCCCTTTCCTTCTTTGCAGATGGTAATGGTGTCGTTTTATCTCCACCTAGGAACTTGTGTCAACAGCTCCCTCCATGGACCATTCACTAGAGCTGCAATGTCACACAGTGTCAGAATTGGCAGTGTGTGTGTGTGTGTGTGGTGTGTGTGTGTGTGTGTGTGTGTGTGTGTGTTTTGTTTTCTTTTTAAATCTAGAGATGTATGTTTTTTTACTTCTAGGAAATCTCCTTTTTTCCTTTGATGTCTGTCCTTAGCTGAGCTCTTCACTGGTCATACTGAGTCTGCACAATCCCTAGTCACATGTTCTTGGGCAGGCCTGGCCCTCCCCTTCCACTCTCCTTTTGATGGTTGGGATTCTCTTTGTTACCATTTATTAGCTTGATTAAAAATATTTCTCAGCTTATATGTCCCTTAAGGGTAGAACTATTAAACTTTTATTTTCTCTAAAATTTGATATAATGTGGAAGAATCTTAGTAGTATGTGCTTTTGTGTGTGTGTGTGGGGGGGGGAATGGATGTGCATGTATGTGTGTCTTAAATTTTTGTTTGTTTTTTAAACATTTGTGACCAGATTTGAGCGTTTCCTATTAAAACCTGTTGCTCTTATAAGCGTCAATACTTGAAGCCTGACCATGATTGTAAGATTATCTGATGACAACGTATGGACAGCCCTCCTGCACCGAGCCTTTAGCAGAACAGGTTCAAGATTGTTTTCATTTGTTGCCTGTTGAGAGAAGCCGCAGGGAAATGTCAAAGTAGTACTCAATGACATGTTATACTACTTTTAAGCAAAGGGTAATTTTTAATTTTTTATTGTTGGTACAGTCGCCTGTGTGTGTTTTTTTATTCTGTCTTTACATCATGTAGTTTTATTTCCTTCTCCTGCACAGTGGCCCTTTGAATGTCAAATCTTTTCTTGCTTTGTGATTTGGATGGAATAGATTGCTTATCTATTAGAGTTCTCTCATCAGATTTTCCTTAAGCTTTGGGATCTTCCTTCATTTCCTTTGTCCCAACAATGAATCAGAACAGAAGTGTCTCTGTAGGTAGGGAGGTGTAGCAGAAACCTAGCAGAAGAAAACTCTGTTTTCAGAAAAGATGCCGTCTTTTAAGGGAGCAGCTCTGAGTGGAAGTGTTGAAAGTCTACCAAACTCAAGAATCTTCCCATCCCTTCCACCAGCTCAAACCCCAACCACATGGGAGATTCAATATTGACTGTCATGTTATCCACTGGAGAATTTTACTAATAAAATTCTATCCCTGTTTTACTCAGGGTAAGTTTACATGTTGCCACAATAACATACTTTATTCTGATTTTATTGTTAAACTGTCTCTGCAATTCACTTGCAATTGAACCATCACAATTGAAAACTAACAGAGTTTTAACGGAAGATTGTGAAATTTTGATACAAAATGAATTTCTCCCATGACAGATTGGTAGTAGTTTGGAATGCCCAGTGACAAATCAGGTAGGGTGCTACTAGGACACAACTGAACAGCATTTATGGTTATTATCTGTGCTGCTTTATTATTGTCATTTTATTGTATTCACAATGTATAAATACTATAGAAGAGATGTGTGGTTTATCAAGTGATGACCAGTGGCATATTGCATCTTGTTTAGAGGGAGTCAGTCCTCTTGCCTTGTTGGGAATATAGAGTTTAACAAGGCACTTGCCATCATTTCCTTAACAGGGATAATAAACAGAACAATTCTGCATAAAAGCTCATATCAGCTTCTTTCATGCCTTTTCTTTTCAGAAGGCTGCCTAAGGGTTTAAGCAATTTACTGGTCTGACCCGCATCCTTTCTCTGCAGTCTGCGGTTCTTTTGTTTAACATTAGTATGTGGGCAAACAGCATTCTGAGCTGTGCAGAGCTTATCAGCCCGCGTTCAGTCGACCGGAACCCCATTCTATGTATCTAAGCGGGGCCACATTTAATACTTCACAGTGGGAGCACCTGCAGTTTCCAAAAATGACTTGTTTATCAGATAAACTCTGTCCTTATGCTGACAGATGTGGTGGATGGTGGATCTTCAGTATCATACTCCTCTAATATAAGGCTTGTACAAAATATGGTATGCTGAGGGATGAGGAGACCCACAGACCAGAGTCATGACAAGAATTGTTTATGTGGTCACTATACAGCTGCACTCAGGATTCGCTTGCTGGGTATGGGAAAATGAAGGCAACTCTCAGTTTCTCTTTTGGAATTGAATAAGTAACTAATTCCCACGTTACCTGAAGTGTTAAGTAGAGGAAAGACATTTTCACTGTTAACATAATGCTTTATGATTTCATTGGTAAACACTGTAAGGTGCTTTAGTGCCATGGTCTGATAAAAGCCAGGAGCCTGAGGGGACTGACTGAAATATTGATCATCATGTACCCAATGGTACCAGGGTGTTGGGAGATTAGAAGAAGTGGGCTTAGGAGATTTATCTGCCATTAACCCAAGCTAATGCATATAGTCTGTTAACTCAAAATGATCTTTTCGTTAAAATTTTTATTAGAATTTTATGAAGTTAGTTTAAACATATCAAGGAATTATAAAACCTTGTTTCTAAAACACACAACTCCAATTTTGAGATTCTTTACTATGGACGTATCGTATTATGCAATTAATTTGAAAGCATTGCCAGTCTTTATGTATATGTGTACACATATATACATATACACGTATATGCAAACACTTAGTCTGTTAACAGAAGTTATTATATATGCCTTTTAATAACAAAATCATTTTCTAATGTTGTATTCTTTCTCAAGAGAATGAATTAGGTGATGTGCATTTTAAAAACGACTTATTCCCAAGAGCAGTCCAGTTATGATACAATGATCTGGACCTTACCCTGACATTAGTAGCATCTAAAGTGATGTTAAGTAACACAGGTATGGACTACCAAGTGCCTTCCCACCAGGACTGTTGTCACAGAACAAGTGCTGATTCTAACTGATTAGGTTTGATCCTTAATGCAGTTCACATTGCTTGTGGTACTCTTATAATTTAGCACATATGTTACGTTTTTACTCCTACCTATAATTACTCTTCATATTAAAGCATTTTCCCTCTAATTATTTCACTAGTAGGAGCCCCCTTCACCTCTCAGCTCTCTGCTAATTAAATACCTTTAAACATGTCTTTGTTATTAATTGTAAAGTGTTGCCATGACCATCTGATAAGATAATTATTTGGAAAACCAATTTTAAATTAATAACTAAATTTCAGTATTTTCATGTTGGAATAAAGGCAATATATTGAGCAAAACAATAAATACCATGAGATGCATCTTTAAAGCCTATGTGGTCAAATCATAGGCAAAGTATGATGTTATTCCTAACAAAAGTGTAATTACTATAATACACAAATCAATACAGTTCTGGGAAAAGGGATGGTGTGTTTTTATATTTTCTCCATATTTGCCTATAGGGTTCAATGCCCTTTTTATGTATGGTTAAATACATCCATGCACTGTCTTTATACAGGCAGGCTTATCAAAGAAGCAGCCATTAAGAAATATATTCAATATCAAACTAGAAGACATTTGTGTGCCTTCCCCTACTCTCACTAATGTGTGCTAGCCAACTGTTCATGCAGAAATTGTAACTGTTAATGAGGGTTAAAAGGAAATTTTAAATTAGGTGTCATCTTTGGAATAAGGTACCTCAACTGTTATAGTCTGTCTAATATTTATTTTCCATCTTGCCTCTTGCTCTTAACACCACCGGCCACTAAAAAAATGTATATATGATAAAAATTATTATTACAATATTTCTCAAACAACGCACACACGCACACCCCTTCCTGGCCCTGCACATTTTCTGGGTCTAACATTTCTGATTGCGCACTGTTTTTCCTAACACTAAATCCCGGGTGTCATATGCCTTGCATGGCTGCAGACTTTGGCCTTTTCACCTGCTGTTTTGGTTGGCTTTAGATGCAAAGAGAAGAATATGAAAAAGAGAAAGGGGGAGGGAGGGAAGTTTGGAAGACTGAAGCTAAAAAAAAAATGGCAAATGTTTTTAGCGCCTTCATCTAGACATGTGTCCCCTCACTCTGTGACATGGCTGCTCCAATGTTGCCATGGTGAGGATTTCTAATCATCCCTACACATGACAGGCTCCTATTTGTCTGCACTCCCTTGGGTGTAAATTTCTAGGCTTAAAAAAAAATCCATGTGAGCGTATCATCCGCCGTGCAGATGTTTCACTGCTTTAGAATATCAGGCAGCTGCTTGTGCCACCGTAGACAGCTAATTGGAGACTGCATCGTAGGAACAGAGGCGTAATTATGGCATAAATACACATCCTCTGGTGCATCATTGTATCTCTATTAACAGAAAATTTTAAACAGTGCTCAGAGTGTAATTAGTGTAGTTGATAAAGTTGTAAAACATGTAAATAAGGGAAATAGCAGGTACGTGGCCAATCCACTATCCAGCACTAGGGGATGCAGATTATTGCCTATTTAGAAATAATTAGCAAAGCTGCATTAGCAGAGCCTGTGTCCAACAGAAGCAAGGCAAACATTTATTCTGGTAACAGCTCTTTCTGTGCTAGCCATGAAAATCTACTAATATTGGTAATTTAGCCCTCATTACCAGAGGATAAAGCATGAAAAGAGCTCAGACATGAAATATGACAAGTAATATTAATTTTTATTCCAGAGGAAAGGATGCTTCCTTGGGTTGCATGCTGATTTCTCGGCAGGGTCTCAGCAGTGCGTGCGGAGGAGGCAGTGGGTAGCTGGTAGTTGAGAATTCAGGATACGGAGCTGACTCCCTGCTGGAGGTATACCCTGGGGTGGCTATGACAGTGGCTGATGAGGCATGCCACTGTTAGTGCCCAGCCAAACCTCAGGTCACAGTTCAAAACAAGCACTCAGCCATTAAACTTCAGTCCTTATGGGCCTGTGAGGGCTTATGTCCTCATTCCTGCTCTTTCCCACCTCCCAGCCCCTTTTCCTCCTTCCTCTCCGACATTTCTTTTTTCTCCCCTGGAATGATTTTGCAGAGCTATACAGGCAATCAGATTGATTTTTGTGCTTGCACCGCCCTTTGCAACGTGCTTCTGATAATGAGCTGCTGTTGTTGAAGTGGAGAGTGTGGGAGGGGTGGTTTTAGCTGCGCCTTAACTACGTCTTGAGCCCTGGATGAGAAATGATCCTTTGGCTCATATACATCGAAGACTGTGTCACTGAAGAATATCACCCTGTGACCAGGAATCATGAATGGCAAAAATTTGGAGCTTGTTTTACAAATACACTTCCTAATGAAGAAAAATGCAAAGGCACTGCTACTTTCAGAAGCCTCAATTCATTTTCCAGACACTAGGATAAAAAGGCAGAATGTTTGGGGAAGAGCCACCTTTTTTGCATTAATCTCTTGCTGTTCGCTTGTTCTTTGTTTTACTCTCGAAATGTGAAAAAATGGCAGGAATTAAAAACCAAGCCTATGAAACTCACCATGTTCCGTGGCATTCGTATTCTTTACCATTATCTCCTTATTTCCCTTATGCACAGGTACTGCTTCTTTTTAAGTGCTTCTGGGCACACACATGTGAAGAGTCAATTTCCTGAATTTTAGGTTGAACTGCTAGGGAGAAGTTATTAGCCGATAGCAAACTAAATTTCCACTCTGTCTGAGTTTCACGGTACATTCAGAATGTCACGTAAATATACTGCATCTAAAAAAAGGGGGGGGGGAGGTTGGGTATTTTGGAATTTTTAAAAATGGAAATGGTACATTCATAAACACATTAGAATAAAGAGATGGTCCATCTTCTCTTTCAAATTAGAAAATTGAGAATCTGGAATGCTAGCTTCAGATGTGATAGGCACTGAAAGTTGTCTCTTATCCAGGGCACTCTGAAAATGACGGTGGTGTTGTTTGCTACTGTGAACAACACCTACCCATGCTTCCTTCCTTTTTTGTATCTTCCTAAAGGATAATAAGGCGATAGTGACAGCTAAATGAGAAGTACCTGTACTGTTTTAGAGCATGTAAAAGGTGACTAAGACCAGACTTACCTGTGCATTTTCAACCACACCAGCCATATGAATACTCATCACTATCTGTAGGGCATGGTTCCACACCAAACGCAAATGTACACACTTAAATACATATGGACTATATCTACCAATATCCACAAACACCCACTGTTTCTCTGCAACAGATTCTGAGTCACGAGGATGCCTTTCATGCTCTTGTGCTCTTCCACTTCTGAACCAACAGCAACAACCCTGTGACCAAGCATTAAAGCACCCTTTCTTACATTTAGCATATTTCCCTAGCCCAGTGAGATGCAAATTAGCACTAGAATTGGAATCAGACAACTTGAATTAAAGTTCTGGTTTGAGAAGTTACCTTGGGCCCCAGTAACTTCCTTGGCCTCAGTTTCCTCTACTGTGAATCTGAAAAGATCTCCTTTGTCTATAGTTATTATGAGAACCAAATGATATAATACCTATAGAAGTACTCTGCAGACTGTAAATATGACCTAAATTGCTATCTAAAATATTTATCCCATTAGTATTAATGCAATTTACTCACTAGACAAAGTTACCGTTGTTGTATCATCCCCCAATCACACTTGGACATTTGCCTGAGTTTCAAAACGAAGTGCAAATAAGCTCGGATAACGTCATAAAATTAATCTCTGATTGTGTCTGTACAGTGCCAAAACTGCTGATTCACAAATGAAATTGTAGTCAACTAACCAGATGTTTCTTCCAGGGGATGCCAAATTGCCACTTTAACTGATTTTTATCCAAGAAGCTTACTATGTGCTTAGGAATTGTATAAACACTGCATTCATCATTTTCATTTCAAGGCCCTGTAAATAATCTTGTATAGATCCTGTATATATACCTTGCTAAGTGCACAACTCCTCACTGATTGGCCACACTCCTTCCAGCTTTGCAAAGTGAACAGCACTCTGAGAGACCACCTAGAGGAAAGTTATGCCAGTTCTCCCAGGGACCAGGCAGAGGCGCATGCTACTGAACTGCCCTTGTGAAGAGAAATCCCGTGTAGAACAAAAGCGCTGATTTGAATGATCACAGTTGTTTTAACCCCTAGTTTCCTAAATCACTCTGTTGGCTTCTGGCGTTTGACAAACAGTTTCCGTTTGGAGACATTATGCTGTTCCTCTCCACTCCAGCACGGTGCCCACTGCCTTCACTAAATTGGCACCGTTAACAGCAACCGTTGCCAAGATCTACGCAAGGGCAGGAGGGACTGAAAGGGAACATGAAGCAAAATGATCCCTTAATTCAAGTGAATTATGGTTACCTTTCTTCACATATTCCTGCTCTCCTCCCTTATTGTTCTCCTTTCAAAAGAGAGGTAATAGGTTCCAAATCAGACCACAAAGAGGATCTTCAGAATCAAGTTAAATTGGAGCACTAGGATTGGGACTGATGGGAATATGGATTTGCAAGGTGCCAAAGTCTGATCTAATTTACATCCATTTCCTGATTTCCAGCCCTTTGGCATCTATTGAAATAGGGTTTCATTGTAGAGTTCTCGTGTAACATATATTCCATATATGTTGTTTTAAATTTAATTCAGAACATATAATTTTATATATTTTCTTCTGTGCGAAATTGTATGCATGTATGAATGGTGAATTCTATGTGCCAAGTATTTAGACTAGTTTTATAATTTCTCTGGTGCTTCTCTAAGCAGCTTGCTCCAAAGGGGCCTGTAACTCATAATCACAGGGCCTGTTCGTGAATATATTTCTCTGGGTCAGAAATTTTGCCAGCTCTGACAGGCACCCTGGACAGCTTTTCAGAAATCTCCTGGTTATTACTCATCCATTAGAAAGGAAAAAATGATATTTTGCATCAGTAGTTGTTTCTCTCTCTCTCTTTTTCCTTTTAAATTACAGAAATAAAGTGCCCATTGTAAATCGTTCATGCTGGCGGACAATATTGCATGCAGATCAGGCAGACAGCCCATTGGATGGAAATGGTATGGGGGTGGGGGAGGCCTTTGTGAATGAGTAGATACAGCGGGTCCTGAAATGATTTTAGTTAGGTCAAAAGTAGCTCATTAGTGGGCAGGAAAGCTAGCTGCTCATCCTTTAGGGTGCCAAAAGGCTAACCCATTTACTTAAGGAGTTTCTTCTTAAGTTGTTTTAATAATAATAAAAACATGCATTTCTTTCTTATTCTACTTGCACTTTCTGTAATCTAGTTTATGGGTAAAGAGATTTAAAGAAACCCAAAGTGATAATGGTTGATAGCCTAAATAAGATTTTTTGAAAATTCCCCCAAACTTCAAAAATAGAATTTAGAACAGCTAGGATTCAGAGAATGGGAGAGAGAGAGAGAGAGAGAGAGAGAGAGAGAGGTGTAATGTATTTAATTTCATTGTTCCTAATATTAGGGAGAATTTCAAGTTCCTTCTTTGCACTTGAACATTAACTTTAGCATTAACATTAGGGCTGCCTCTGCCACTGTAACTTAGAATGTCTATGCTTGGGAAAACTCGGAAATAGAGAAGATTCCATTAGAATGGTAGGCTTCTTCCCAGGAAACTAACCAAAGAACAGTAGGAATTAATTCTATTGGTGGAAGAGCAAGATTCCTGCTGATAAATGTCTTCTTAAAGAATAATCAGAATCCCAAACATCAGTATATCAGTTGGGGCAGGGAAAAACTTCAATTCCCTATGTATAAATGGAGAAATATGTAAATATGGAAGAAGATGAATAATAGAAGACAGGTAAAATATTGGCATAGATCATGTAAAAAGCCATATGTTCTCTTCATTTTATGTTTGCCTTGCCTTCATCTTTATTTTTTCTGAATTACTTTATTACATAGTCCCCTCCCCCCACCCTTTTTTTTGAGGAGACACACTGTTGTAATCAAAAGAGAAGGAGCATTCCTAAAGATTTTCAAAGAATTCTAGTTTGTAATCAGACCTCTCAGGGTACAGGGCTTCTGTTGCTCTGGGCACATTCTGGTTGGTGAAGGTGATAACTGAATTATTCAACACCAAGCAAAGTGTTATTGAATACAGAACTGGTACTTGATGACTGCACAGGCAAAGCTCTGATCAAAATTTCTGTTATCATAGATTTATTGAGCATTTATCTTGTGCCAAGCACTGTGGAAAGCCCACAAGTAACGAAGTGGTGAAATGAGCTGCTCCAATAGCCAGAACTCACAGGAGCAGGACCATTCTGGTCATTTCCGGTATTCAGCTGAACAGTTTGGTGTCTGAAATCTCATGCTTTATGGGCTGTCTTGAAAGAGCCTAGAGGAGGCCCCGAATCGCACACTCTGTGTGCTTCTCTACTTGTGATTGTTTTGAAAGGTCCTGGTGCTAATGTTTCCCCAGCAAAATCACTGTGCTCTTTTCAAAACTATTCATGAGCTGATTCTTTTTTAGTTTATTGAATAACTTCATGAGGCTAGAGAACATATGGAAAATCCCCTTTGTGAATTTTCTTTTGAAAGGGATAAGATAGGCCGTTGCAGGTTACTGTTAAAGAAATCCAGTCATTTTACTGTTCCTTTTGGTAATTCCTTTTGGGAAGCATTATTATTTATATTTTCTTATTTTTACTTCAACTTCATTGGGGAGGTGTGTGTGTGTGTGTGTGTGTGTGTGTGTGTGTGTGTGTGTGAAATATCAGAATTGAGAATCGCAAGTGAAAAGTGTAAGTTTTTCTATAAATGTAGACTGCAAAGTTTTAATATATGGCAAACCTATAGCTAGGTTCCAGGTAGAAAATAAAGAATAAGGGATATGGATGCCTAGGGATTGTAGATAATCATTTTGACAATCAAAGAAATGAGAGAAAGAAAAGAAAAATGAGAACTGGCTAGGCTAACCAAGATCCTTGATTTATGAAGACTTATTTAGCATCTTGTTTATACTTTTATTTTCTTCTTATATATAATATATACATTTCCTACTTCTTTCTATTTTGCTTCCTTGTTTTTACCCTGTAATTTTCCCCTAGATATGAACAGATGAAGGGGAAATGATTTCCTTCTTATATGATTGACCTATTAATACATATGAAATAACAAAAAAAAAAAACCAAAAAAAAAACAAAAGCAAAAATAAGGCCTGTGCTCTGTTAAAAGAATATGAAAAGACAATGCCCTCCTAAATCATTAAATATTTAGTTATGTGTATGACGTTGATGATAATGTCCTCTCTTAAATTTAAACTTGTAAATGAGAGAGCCACCAGTTTGCATGGATATATGATCATTTCAAGGATGTGACCACTTTCCAAAACATTCTGGATACCTTCTTTTGCAATTTTCAATAAAATCAGTTTATTTTACAAATCACATAAGAACATCAGCCTGTTTCTTGTTGAAATTAATTTTATTAACTCTGTGATTAATTACTTCATTCATTTCATTTTATTCTGAATAGTTTCTATACCCCAACACCAAAGTATGAAATTTAAATAATAACTCCAGCAGGGAAAAAACAAAACAAAACACTAGATAACTCAGTAATAGTGATTCTACTTACATTTTTGGACTTCATACTTTTGTTTGTTTAATTAATTCCAAAGTATTTTGTTTATCTCTGTTATAGTGTAAAACACAAAACAGAGAGGGGAAACATATGTATATGTGAAGTTTAAATAGTTTCTATTAAATTGAGGGCCTTAAGGCAACATTTTTTACATAAGAGAATAAAAATTTAAACCAGAATAGAATTAATGAATTTCAATATTCCTGAATACATTAAGTGGAATTAGATCCTTATCTGTGAAGAACACATAAATGCACCTATTATAGGGTATAAACGGTTTGGGTGACTAGTGTTTTTATACCCTAGGCTACAGTTTTCACTGAGGGTCCTGGACTTCAGTAACTGAGTTTATAGGTAAATTTCAGTGAATTTTTTTGTAGAAGAAGAATATTGACCATAAAGGATTTACCTGTGGGCTTTAAATGGTGCCTGACACAGAATAAATGTTCAGCGAATTTACAATAACAGAAATTTTGATTAGAGCTTTGCCTATGGAGTCATCAGTTTCCATTATTTGAAAACTATGCAAAGTGCATGTCTCATGCAGACAAATGTCTTCTAATTTGGCAAATGTCTATTTGATTCAATGATCAATTCATTTGTTTTTTCCTGAGTAATTTGTGGTTAGAATATGAGAGCCATACTGTTGTTAGTGGTGATCACAGATTGCTGAGGACAGATAATGCTAGTTGAATTGGGACATATTTTACCTTATGCATACCAGAACCACATTTTAGTAAAGATTTTTCCTATTTCTTTCCATTGCTTTTATTTTTCACTTCCACTGCTGAACCCACTGATGTGTGTGTGTATGTTTTTTTGTTTGTTTGTTTGTTTGTTTTGAGATAGAGGCAGAGAGAGCATGAGAGAGAGAATCCCAAAGCAGGCTCCATGCTGTCAGTGCAGAGCCCGACACAGGGCTCAGATCCACTAACCCTGAGATCATGACCTGAGTTGAAACCAAGAGTTGGAAGTTTAACCTACTGAGCCACCCAGATGCCCCCTCATTGGTATATTTGGACTATAGATATCATTATTTTATTAGAATGTCTTGTAAAAATATATCTGCTGCAACTTTCATATAGTTTTATTTTATGCAAGTTTGGGGCTCTGCTCTGGGGCAAAGTTTTGTTCTTGAGTTAAGTTAACATTAACACTATTGGGTCACATGTTTTCTTTCAACGAACCTCTTCATGACCATTTTTATATCACTCTCAAGATATATTACTAATCATATAAATACTTTCTCTATCGTGTTTTTTTTCTTCATAATAGTTTGGTTAAGGCCACTTTATTATTTGGATCAAGTTCTGTTATTTCTTTGTACTCTCTCTGATCTGCTGGATGAGTGGCATATTTGCTTCTTCAGAATGCATGATTATGGAAACACGTACATAGGCCTGTAGGCAGTGGGATTCAGTTTCCATTTATTTGTACTGAGTATATCCCAGCATTGCTCTTATTCTTTCCCATCTAACACATAGATCTCCCATCGATTTCAATAGGATCCTGAAAAGGGCATGAAAAGATGAAAATCTGATGCTAATTTTGGAAAGTAGAGTTCACTTTCTTCTCTTGATGGGTTTGCATCATCTAGATTAATGTGATCTTTTTATTTGCCTCTATCTCTACACACGAAAGGTAGAAGTATCACAAACTGTCCCTCTGAAAGAGAGAGAAATAGGGAAAAAGATTGTTTTCAAATTCCAGACTAATCATTTTCACCTAATAATGGCTGAGAAACAAGCTTGAAAAGAGAATGCTTCTTTAAATTAGCTGCCACTGTGCAAATTAAATTAGTACAATAAGTAATCTAATGGTGGCTTGCTATATCATGTAGCTAATTAATATATTATGATTTGAAGAATTACCTTTATATTAAATGTATATATAATACACATTTTATGGGAGATTTTGCAAAGCAGTTTTTAACCAGCAATAGTTGCTGTGTGGTTTTCAAAGTTAAATTTGGAAAGCAAACTTTAAAAAGATTAGTCATTTGTGCCAACTTCTATCAATGTAAGCTGAGCTTTTTAAAAAGAGGAGTTTACTTCCCTTTTAAAATCATACATTATGTGTTTAAATTACATTTTATTTTACTAGATGTTAACAGAACAAGTTTGTGATTTCACTTTAATTTTATCATCTGAAAATTTAAATGGTAATGAAAATCAACCTTCATGATTATTCCTCAGAAATGAGTAAATGCAGCGGTTATTGTGTTCTTAACAACAATGATATTAACACTGCTATAAAAAAAGGCATTTAAAGTAGCTAGGTTTAGAGTATCTCACTAACATTTTGAGTATCTTAGTCAAAACTAGTTCCAGATTTCGTAAATAACAATTAGTCCCACCTTTTTAGAAATGGTTTATAGGGAAAAAAAAGCCTGGATCCACTTCATAATATGATTTTAAATCACTTACACTTATTTAAACATGTATGTTTCTATAAATATATGAATAATTGTATATATACATGCAATATAAAGTGGTAAATGTATACACAAATATGAACTATATCTATATGTGTATATGTATGTGTGTAAATAGGTATGTGGATAAATATGAAGTGATAAAATTAGTGATACAATACATTTTATAAAGAAAAAACTAATTTTGGAAACATAATAGTATTTTAAATATTATTGAATATATGCTCTAAATGTTAGCAAAATACAAAGGATGACACAATTTTGCATTTAATATTATTTAGTTGTTGTTAGGAAACACACCCACCAAAAGTCTCCTTTTCGGAAGGGAGCATACTAGGATGAATAGATCAAGCAAACTTTACAAAAACTTCAAGTGTTTTCAAAATCTCACCTGCTTGAAGGAGATACTCTTATTAGTCCTGCTTGTTGAAATAAGGAAACTGAGTCTTAGAGATTTAAGGCAGCCTGGCCAAGTTCACAGAGCAGGTGAGGGAAGTAGTCATGTGAATCTTGTGCTATACTGCTTCGAGGCTCATTGGAGTAGGAATTGGGAGTTGTGATTTACAAAGTTTCACTTACAATAGTTTAAAATAGAGATGGTGAGAGAATGGAGGTAAGCCTCATCAATCCTAAAAATACTTTGGTTTTTGTTTTCGTTTGGTAGCAATCTATCGAAAAGTGACATCGAGGGGGCCCAAATCAGAATAGAAGCAACTGAAATATTTTTGAAGTTTAAAATTTTAAATTATGTATGAATACTAGAAGTCTGAAAAGTCAAAATCAAGAATGTTGCCCAACTGACTGGGCAGGAATTGAACAGAGAGGTGCCAATAGCAAAACATAGGAGAATTGACTAAATAGAACAAAGTTTACTCTATTTCTAAAGGTTAAAAGGGAAATACTCAAACTGAGTCAGCTACCGCAATACTTTATTAACACTTATCTGTTAAAGAAATTCTGCTTTTATGTGCCGTGCTTTTCTTTTGTTTAAAAAAAAGACAAAGAAAAGAAAAAAAAATGATTATTCTAGAAAATTTAGTGTGTCAAATTCTAAATTTTTCTTACATTTTCTATTTATGCTTTTCAAATATTTCTCCCTCTCTTGTATTGAAGAGTTACTAAGTAGTGACTTGACTTAGTCAATTTAAACATTTGAGAGCCACAAGTGGCTCTAAAAAAATGAGTCAGCATTTGGGTGGTAACTTTTCTTAGTGACTTATAAAATATTTCCAGGTTGCCATATTATAACTTTTCCTGACCCCTCTCTCCCAAATCATGGGCATATAAAGGCAAGTACCCTTACCCCCAAATTACTTAATTTAATTTGTGAAAATATCATTAGTTCAATAAATTATCAAAGAACTGCTAAAACACACTATACTGCCTCTACCCCCTGCATAGTTCTGCCAAAATCATAGGTTTCTGAGTGCCGGTCCGCCCATCACCTAGATTAAGGTGTCTGTGTGTCCAGAGCATCTTTCCATCAGGCCACCATGGCTTTGAAGCAGCCACACACTTGTTTGCTCTTGTCCTGTTCTTACAGGCCCATAAGCTGCCAAACTGTTGCTAGTAGGTTTAGCGTTATGTTTGGTTTACTTACTCTGAAGCCCTGAACTCAAATGTGGCTGAACAATCTTCAGTTTCACCAGTAGGTGGGGGAACTTATTTCTTTTTGCTTATTGTCACCATTTTTCCCCCCTCGGAGGGAAGTATAGTATTTTTTCCTGTGGCTTCTCCCACAATCCCACTGATGTGCTCTGGACTTTGGGTTACTGTTTCCTAGAGAGTACCATTGAGGATGCCAGGAGGAAGATATTTAAGAAATAAGAAGCTTTAGATCTATTGACTAAATTAAAGGATACAAATCAAGGAAATTTTTAAAAACCAATTTATTTGAAAATGATCTTTATATTTGATAATTAAGAGAAATTGTGGCCTTTGAGAAAAGTCTTTGCTTGAGAAGTCAGATAAAGATAGAATCCAGATATTGTACAGTAAGTATTTAAATGATTTAAAAGATTGCATATAATCTGTACTTCAATTTCTTTGGATGGGACAGAACAAATAGAATCAAATTGGGTTGGAATCTGCTCTATTTTTAAAAAATCAACGGGAAAACAAATTTCTCAGCTCTCTGAGCAGCCTACTGTAATTTTTAACAATGTTTCTGGTAATGAAAGTCTTTTCATCTACCATGAGTTAATTTAACTTATCTATTCTGTTTGTGATACAAAGATAGGGAGTATCAGTCATCATTTTCCATTTGCAAAGAAAAAACACTGCTTATCATTTTCTTCTTCTGTGTTTTTCAAACACTTTCCCCTCCCTTATGTGCAAGAACCACTAGCTAGATTTAGTCAAGGAATTTAAATGTTCAGAGATAAAGCCTTTTTAGTTGCAAGCAATGGCATCTAAATTGTCAGAAAAGGACACTAGAGGATGGGTATTGGGTGGCTAACAGCAGTATGCAGGAGTCAAGATAACAGTGATTCATCTAGAGATTAAAATGTGCATTAGTGCCTTTGAGCTTCAGCACAAGTGTTATGTGGACAGATGTGGATGGGCACACTTAGGTATGTATTCTTTAAAGAACCTTCGGATCCCCTAGTGTTCCTATCACAGCCCATACAATCAGGGAGTTTGCAAAGCCAAGCACATGTTCTCATGTTGAGAAGCAAAGAGGAATAAAAAATATAAAATAAAGCAAATGTCCACAGAAAGTAAGTAAGATTTAGCTGAATTTTAAAAATGATTTGCCTCTGAGAAATGTTGACTTTGATCTAAACAACAATTAGAATTGGTTTACACCATTCCTTCTTGTTTTTACTAATCAATTCTCTCAAAATATAGCATATATTGACTAAACCTAAGAAACGCACCACAGTATACCCATCCAAGAGCTATAATCTAAAATACAAAATCAGAAAATCTGAAGATTAACACAGATAACGTTTCACTATTAAATAATTTTCACTAAGTGTATGCTACCACAATTAGTAGTCTCCATGCATATACTAATGGGTCAAGTAAAAATTCCCATGAATTGTTTTCACTACCTTATCTTACAAATGTTGCTGAACAAACTAAGCTTAGTGAGCAGAAGATGCATCAATTTTAAAATCATTGAGTAGGCAAACCTACAGAAGAAATATACCTACTATATTAGAAATAGTGAAGAGCTGCCATGAAAATGTTGATGAACCACACTAATTCAAATTTACCTAAAAATATGCGGTGCTATTTAATTTATTATCATGTATTATGTATCTTGCTCAAGCTTCACTTCAAAGAACATCTAAGTATGTCAGTTCAAGTATACCCATTTAAAAATATACTGAGGCTCAAAGGTATTAACACACATTTTATTCTCTAGTCTGGGACATTGTAATCTTGACCCCTGTATACTGCTGTTAAACACAGAAGATTTACTTTGAAGCTTTCATTTAAGGAATTGAGTTATTATCCTTTGCTTGACCTTTGTCCATGGCATATTTATCATGAAGCCCTGTAAAACCATAATGTGTGAGAAAAGTGAGAAAAGGAAGTAATATATTTGTGATTTATAAAGAAAGGAGAAACAGGTGTAAATCAGACTTTTAAAATCCATTCAGAGGTACCTCTTTACATAATCCATTTATAATCTCAAAAGCCCTCCCTACAATGATTTTTGCACATTTTTAAAACAATCATTAGCAAAAGTAACTTGAAATTAATCATGATCTGTGATTTCCAAGATCTATTGCTAGGTATCATTTATATTTATTACTGGGAAGAAATGAGGGAAACAACATTATTTTCAAAAGTACAGAAAGAGTTTTCAAGCTGTTCCCTTAATGAACTAGAAATAGTAACCCTGTCAAATTTAATATAAAAATAGTGTTATAAGCCTATGGCATCTATTTATTACTGGAGAACAAAAGCCTTCATCCATTTCCTTTAGAGAATGACATTTTTGTAATTCGCTGCCCATTTCATTTGTTCCAAAGGCCTTCGTGGGGTGACAAATATCCCACAGAAATGGCTACTGATACTTGATAGGATAATGCGCAGCCCCTCAGGACAAGGGCAAAGGCAGCAAACTTATCATCCTTTAGTTTAGCTTAGCATGGGTCAGTAACAGCGCCAGAGGTGACAGAAGATGTTAAAGTGTGGGAAGCAAGAGCTGAAAGCTGTAGGAGGGGAGTTTTTATAGTTTATCCTTTCTTTTGCCAAGAAGCTACGGAGACAGCTTGAATCACATTGTTGATTTGGTTCACTGCACGCCACACTAACTGTTTCTGGAAAAGAAGAGCAAGGGGGAGAAAAATCCAACACTTATGGGTCATTCTCACCAACAGCATGTGGCATTTCAACATGTCCTCCAGGAGGAGGAAATGCATATTTAATATTTTAGCTTCAAGTTCATACTTTAAGAATGCATTATCCTGTTGGAAGGTCTGTGGTGAATAATCAGTAGGACATTGCCATTGTATCAACCTGATAATTTTGCAGAGAAAAAAGCATTAGCCGTGTTGTCTTTCATTTGGGAATTTTCGCAATATTGTTGTCTGTGTCAGAGTGAATAAACTACGAATGTGGTTCTTCTTAAAGAATTTCATGTACAGGTGTTCCAAAACTGTGGTACTTTAAATTTATCATTAACGTTTGTCCATTAAGGACAACCGACCTGCATGAAATCTTGAATATACATATTTTATTCCCAAGAAAATTAAGTCAGTATAGAGCTTTCCCTCAGAATATTATAAAAGGATGGTATGCATCAGCTGGTATATTACTCCTGATTCTATTAAAAGATCACGTGAACAAATTCTCCTCCACACGTCCCAATTTGAAAAAGAAGAAAGTGAAAAGGAGCATAAGTTCTTCATTAGGCAGGTATCTCTCGTCATGGCTGTCATTGCACACAATGACATTCACAGAAATGTGATGGTTATGCTGTGATGTCTCTAATGGCACATCTGGTGGAATGATTCCTATGTTGCAATATTAAGAAATTACTTTTTTATGTTACATGTGATTTGAATTAATTTGTTTTAAAAATTAAATTACACAATGCAAAAATTCCTAAAGGACTGATAGGAAAAAGAACTGAAAATGGTGACCTTGTTTCACAAGGCAAGATGCCAACTCCACCTGAGTAATTAACAGCTTTGATGAGCATTTTGAACCATGATGTCCTCCCTAAGAACTGTCAGAGCCTTTTTGAAACACTTATTTTTCTTCGTTAAGCAGAAAAAAAGGCCCACTTGTGAATCTTTTCTTGCTAGTACAGATAATGAAGTATGTGTTATCAACAGAGAATGATGAATATTAAAGCTTAAAAATAATAAAGATATTTTTAATTGAGTAAAACTCTTTGCAGTTTGATATAAATATAAGGAATGTTACGAAGCGTGGAGTATTTTCTAGCAGACTCTTTATTCCAGGCATATCTGGAAATTACATAATTCTGAATTGTCGGAAGATGAAGACAAAGTGATGCCTACTTTGAAATAAGTATGTTAAATAGTTCACATACTTTATCTCTGAAAACCTGGTTGTGTTCTCCTAATAGCACTATTGCTGGCTAAAATTTATACAGTACTTTTTCCATTGAGTTGGAAATTGTTCCCTTTTCAGAGAGAGGTTCATGTTTATTTCCAATGCAGAAGAACTTGTTTTAGTTTTGAAGGTAAATTGAACAAGTGATTGCTTTCATATATCATGTAATTCCTTACATGTTGATGGCTGTAACTTTTCTACTTAACACATTTTATTCCTTACCATGCCTGTCACTGGTTTAAGCAATCTGTGGGTAATTGATTTCTTCTGTAAAACAGATAACATTTGCTTAAAGCTCTTCTGATAGCTTTACAGCCTCTGCATTAGGAGAAGCACTTCCGTCACCACTGGCATTCTTATAAAATATAATTATTATATATCCATCAAAGACTAGAAGAAAAGGGGAGTAAGAAAAGGCAGTGCAAATATCTACTGAATTCAGTGTCATGGCCGTCATACTGCTGCTCCTGTTCATCAAACCACCACTCACCCTGTTTCACTGCCTTGGTCATATGATCCCCACTGGCTTTACACTTCCCTGTTTATTTGAACAAACAAATCTTAGTCTTCTTCAAATGCTAAGCTGTGTTAAATTAGGTTCCTAAATTTAAAAGAAAAAAAGCTATCTTTAATACTAGTAGTGGCTATTTCTTAACTATGATTCACATTTTTATTCATAGCTTCAGAAAAGTAAATATGTAATAAGTCCCCTAAATAAACAACTTCAAAATGCACATAATTGGAATACAAATAAATTCAAGGAGTCAAAATTCTTTTTGTTTCTTTTTCTCCCTTCTTTTCGTCCTTCCTTCCATCTCTCCCTCCCTCCTTCTTTTCTTTTCTCTTTCTTTCTTTCTTTCTTTCTTTCTTTCTTTCTTTCTTTCTTTCTTTCTTTCTTTCTTTCTTTCTTTCTGTTTTGCTGTTTTGCTTTTTCAAGCCCCAAACAAATTTTCTAATATAGTTCTTGTCTTGAGATGAAAGAAATGACAGTTGTGGCTGTTTGTGTCTATAATACAAGAGAGCCAGTCTGACTTGGTTTTCAGTTTATGAGTGTGTTTGTATATGTGTATATGTGACAGAAGAATACAGAGAAAAATGGAGGTATAGTTATGTTTCAAGAAAAATTATTTGCTAATCTAGAGATCTAATTGATGTGACTTGATCTTTCCTTTCCTTTTTCTTTTTTCCCTTTTAAAAATCCTTATACAATGAAAACTGATTATTTTTGCAATTCTGAATGTCAGTTCCCTGAAAGAGTACACTGCAAGCTGAAAATGCAGATAAGAGGGAGATAAACCAGAATGAGATAGTTCAGTTTGAGTTGATGGAAAGTAATCTGTAAGATTTGAGTGCTATATTAAGTTTAGTATCTTTAATAAATATTTAGGAGATGCATATAATAGAACATTAAGTAAATAACCCACCAACCAAAAACAAAAACAAAAACAATAAAAACAGACAAATGCTTTGTGTTTTTCTATCATAATGAAACTGGATTGGTGTTCTTCACTTTCAAGTGGAAGTCCTGTATAATGGGTGCAAATTTAGCATTTTCTTAACATTTGCATTTTTCTTTTTTCTCATTTGAATCATTTTTGCATAGCTCATATATTAAACACTGCTCTGCCTTTAGTTTATATGTTTCTCCCACTGAATTTTGTGGTTTTGACATAGCAACTGTCTACATGGAGTTTCTTATGAATAATTCTCATACTTGTTTTTTATTTCTGTTATTTCTGGTTAAGTTTTTTTTTTTTTTTTCAATTCAAAACCAGAAGTGATACTGACTTCTCCTTGGTCTGGAAAGCTGTTATCCTGGTCTAGGCGCTCAGGTTTCTCTGGCCTCATTTCAGCTCCCTTCTCCATTTTGCTGTGTGCACCTTTTCATAACCTCAGTCACAGTTTCTCAGCTGCCTCCTTTCTGTCATTCCACCCCCACCTCCCAGCGTTGTTCCAGTCAGACCCCTAACATGTGATCACGGAGAATTCTGTCTTGTCCCTTTGCCCCAGTGTAATCTCCCTGGAAGCCCCACATCTTCCAGAAGTCTTTGTGTAGGATCAGAGGAAAGCTGATACATTTCTTGTCCCCACCCTTCTGTTCAGCTTTCACTCAAAGTTTTTATGACTTCCACTCTTCAGATGACTTCATGGTCATATTTTAGTATCTACTTCTTGTCAGTTATTGTGACATATAACTAACACTGATCTTTTCAAGTTAGTGTCATCAGTTCTGATTTTAAACTCCTAGAGGTAGAATCTCTTTTTCTTGTCCAGTGACTTATATGTAAATTGTAAGCAATACGTATATTTTAGTTATGATGCTCTTATGCATTTTTAACTATAAGAGAGAGAGTAAGCATGCAATGCTATCATGTCATTCTTTCAAAAACTAAAACTGTTAGTAAAAGATTTAAGCCACAGATCACCATTTATTTCTTTTCCCTTGACTGATTTCAGAACTCCATGAAATTTGCAAGTTTTACTATTTACTTTGTTGATAAAGCTCATGTGTTCAGTGCATGAAGTTGTAGTTACTTTCTCTGAATTATGTTCCTTTCTTTCTTTTGACTAACTCCATATGACCCAGACCATTCAGATGATGGAAGAAAAAAATTCAGTCTTCAAAATTGCATCTTAACAATCGAAATGTTTCATCTTAACAGTTGCTGTTGCCTAAAATTTTTAGTAACATTTCTGAAATGATTTAAGCTCCTCTTGACGATTCATGGCATATATTTGGACTCTTAAGTTCTCTGGGAGGAATATAATTCAGTTTTTACACTGACTGTGTGGAGAGGTACCAAGCATAGCCCCAGGCCAAGACATGTCTTTACAAAAATGATATAGAAAAGTTGTTACTTCAATCACCAGTTTGAAATCACATCATTATGATTACATTAGGATTGTCTTCAGTATTACCAACAATACCTTAAATTAGGCTTACTTTTTTAACACTAAGAAAGGTCTCAGTCAGAAGTATTACTAATACTTTTGAAAAATCAAAGCAAAAAGCCTTGGCATTTGCACTGACTTGTGAAAGGTTACCCAGTGTGATGGAAGGGAAGATTCATATTAGTGATTTATTCTTGGGAAAGTGCTTTTAAGTCCAAGTATAATATTAAATGCCTTTCTCAAGTCTCTAAGTGAGCTCTTCCAAGTGACCTGTGAGTTTAAGTCATTTGACCTTTGGGTATTTGAGTGAACTGCTTAATTTCCTTTCTACTTAAAAATAATGTTGAGACAGGTGTTAATACTTCTATTTTAATTGAAATTTACTTATTCACTGTGGTAGTATGCAGAAATCCCTACATATTTTTTTTTAATCTGATAGGGTAAAAAGGGAGCATCTGGGTGGCTCAGTCACTTGAGTGTCTGACTTCAGCTCAGGTCATCTCATGGTTCGTGCGTTCAAGCTCCACATTGGGCTCTGTGCTGACAGCTCAGAGCCTGGAGCCTGCTTTGGATTCTGTGTCTCCCTCTCTCTCTGCCCTCCACCCCCAAATATATATAAACATTTAAAAAATTGAGAGGGTAAAACAGTCTGTAAACTTAAGAATGCCTATATGTTTATCTATTACTACTTTCAAGTATAGGCCTTCAGGGTCCTCATTTAAATACTTGTACTTCTGGGAGATAAGTGTCCCAAGAATGTGAAATGATGCCAGTTTTAGGCAGAAATGTTTAGCAGTATAATGCTGATTCCCTTGATCCCTCCCAGTCCCTTAACACAGTTCATAAGGAGGATTGCATTAGCAAGTGGACAACTACAGCAATTTAGCTGGTTTGCCTGAGAACGGCCCACTTTCTTTGCTCTAGATCTCAGCCACTTGTTCTGTTGCAACTTGAATTGTGGCCACAGTGGTTACCAGGCTGACTGCTCATTGTGGGACAGGCCAGAAAGGAATTTAACATGGGAGAATAGTGTGCTAGGCACTGGCACAAGGCAGGTGCCAGCAAGGTCATAGCGATTTTGAAGCTAGGAGGATCTTTGTAGCTCATACGTGTGTCAATCAGAATGTATTAAATTATTCCATCCCATTATTGTCATCATTGCTTTCTTCTTCTCTTCCTCCTCCTCGTCCTCCTCCTCGTCCTCCTCCTCCTCCTGCTTCTTCTTCTTCTTCTTCTTCCTCTTCTTCTTCTTCTTCTTCTTCTTCTTCTTCTTCTTTTGTATTTTCCCTATTTGTTGTTCTCTTAAAACTTGAGAAATATTCTTCTTTCTAATTCTGATTTCTCACCTATAACACTAGCACATGAAACATAGTAAATACTCAATGAATGTTTGCTGTATGATTGAAGACATGTGTGTGTAAGTCTTAAGTGCTTAGACATTACTGCAATTGTAGATAACATGGACATTCATGACTATTAGAATCCAATGAGAATACTCCTAATTGCCACAAAATCACAACTTTATATAGAGACCTTTTGGGAAATGTAGCACTATCAGAGAGAAGGAATTCCAAGTCTCTTATTTTACCTGTTTTTACAATGCTAAAACCCTGCCTAAAAATATTTGATATTGCTTAGAACAAATCTGAGTCACTCTAGGCCTGGTCAGAATGTTCCTGTGTACTAAACAGGGTTTTCCTTCAGGAAGAGACAAAACTTAGAAGGAAAAGAGAATCAATAGGGAATGATAGACTTTGAAGAATTAAAAATATGTTTTCAAAAGTCATTCTTAGGGGGAATTTAACACCATTTTATAGAGTGATCCTAACTGAAAAGGACGGTACTGGGATCCATACCGGGCAATGAGATAACTGGAGGAGAAAAGAGCTTTGCCATCCCCTGAAAAACCAGTGCTTCTTGTATTCTCAGGGCCTCCCCAGGTTTCTACGCTATTCAAGACTCTGAGCTTACTATATTCCAGTAGTTTTGGTTACCTTTAAGTGGCGGCCATAATTATAGGAGTTTGGGTACCAGGCAAGATTTCTTTAATAGGAGAATGTATGGACCAGTGCCAGAGGGCAGAACATTTACATATTAGGCAGGTTTGCAAAATTACAATTTTTCATGCATGATTTTTGAAAAAAAAACACATTTATACACAAGACCATCAAATTCCCTATATTTTAGTAACAATGTGCATAAAGAATATGCTTAAACTTTAATAGTAGCAGTAGCTCCAAAGAATATGAATGAAATCATAGTCCAAATATGATTTTGATTCTTATAAGAAGAGACTTTTTATTAATGATGTGGCTGGAGAAAAACAAATAAGCAGTAGTGTTCTTATATTTGGTTTAGGTTTATAAGCTATTAGGGAATTTCATAGCACTAAATAAGACTGAAGACAGATTACTTAATGAGTTCAGTCAGATATTGATAAGCCACTAAAACCCAAACCATTATTTATTTTTGCTTATTATTCTCCCATCCATAACATTTGTTAACGTTTTATATTCCTGACAGGTATCTGAAAATTGCAGGCTTAAAATGAGACATTCCAAGGTAAATTTGCTTATAGGCTGTAAAGTTCGAGATGTTTCTTCTTGGAAAAACACTTCATGTTTTAAATCAACTTTGGAGGCAACTGGCTATGGCCATAACAGATGTTATGATATTTGGCTCACAGGGAACAAAATTCAGCAACACATAAAGTTAACAGGTATTCAAAAAAGGCAGTGTTGTTTTGTGGATAGTCTGTTAGCCAAGCCTCAAGAGACATAGAAGGACATACATAGTAAAAGACAATATGAAGATGCATGGCAAATTCTTGGGTAAAAATTATACACCCATATTTCTGAAAGATGTCAACATTACCTCTAAAAAATCTTTCTGGTGGTGGAGAAAATTATGTAGTTTACCACTGAACAGATTTCATCTGTCCTGCCCCTATTACCTATTAATGAGACAGAGAAATGAGACTGCAAGAGATGAGAAATGGAAACAAGTTGGACAGTGTACAGATATATAGAAGCTTTGTGTGAAGCCCAGTCAAATCCAGTGTAAATCATTTTACCTCCAGCCATCGGGCAGACTGATAAGCATGGAAAAATGATTGCTACTTTAGGACACTGAGGAGTTTACGAGTGGTTTGTTACACAGCATTAGTATGGAAATAGATGACTAATACACATGCTATTGTTAATCTTTAGAGGGACTGATCAAGTACAGGTTGCCCACATAGACATATTGAAAGGTATTGATTTTTCTGATTTCACCACTGTAGGAAAGAGATATATTCTGACTGAGTCACATAAATTCTAAAACAACTCTGTACTAGTAATGCAGAACTAGCCATTAAGATATAGTTAGGGTGTATTGAAATCTGGCTCTAAAAATAATGCATATAATAATAACGAACCAAATAATGATAATTTTAGTAATTTTACTTTTGTGTAATCACTATTTATAACTTTTTTGTCTCTAGAATTCTATGGCTTTTTAGGGTTACAGTCTTTTTCTGAAATGTTCCTCAAACAGCCTAATCCACACATTTTTTTTTCATTCTCTAATAATCTAATATTCTCTAATATAGTAATTTATAAGCCTCCAGCAACGACTCTGTTCTTAAAAGTCCTTTTTCAAAAAGTGTTGAGGGAATTGATAATTCTAGCAGTTTGACTCTGTAGTAATGTTTATATATAGTCTTTGGAGAGAATATGCAGGTCTACAAATAAATGCAAACATTGTTGGTGGGGGGAATCACAATTCCTATTGTAAACACTCAAGGAAGGAGGTGCTTTATCTGTAACATACTAAAGCAGTCTCCTACCCCACACATAAGTGGAGTGATCAACTGTATAGGCAAATATCTTGGTTAGAATTCTTATGTTGTACACTTGTGGGAGTTAATATTCTTTCATCTGCCACTTAGATTATTTGGAGTCCAGATTGTTTTCGGATAATACAACCTACAACTTCTTCTGCAATTTTTATAAAATTTTGTTTGACAGCAATTTTAGTCATGGATGATTGAATAAATACTGTATAGTCCACCCAGTCCTCTACATTAAGTGTATCCTTGGATCAAGCTGGTACATAAGAAAGCTGTAAACAATAAAAACCCTGTTTTAGGGTTCTTTATATAGCTAACTTTATTGGCTTACATTTGTGTTTATATTTAACTTAGCTACAAAAGCCATTTTGGATTCTAGAACAAAGACTGACACAATGAAAGCAGTATGTTGTGAAGATGAGTCTGTAATCCTCCCCCCTGCCCAAACAATCCTTCATGTAATTAATAGCCCTAGAAAGTAAAATGTTTAAACACAGTAAATAATAGTTAAGACATTAGTGTAAACTTTCATTCCTGGTCAAGATGGAGTCATAGTGATTGGAACTACCCTCCTTTGGGAAACATTTAAAAACTGGAAAAACATGTTTGAAACAATGGTGTTAAGACACTGGACAACAGTCAATGAAGGATGCTGATTTCTGAAAGATAGGATACAAATAAGGTGAGCCACTAATGCCCCAGTTAACTGTCCTGAATTTCTAGACAATGGCAGAGAGGAAGAGAACATAGGCAGAGTCTGCCAGCTTTCCTGAAATGAGGAGATGGAGTGGGAGTCCAGGGGGACCAAGGTTGTTAGTATTCATATAACAGAGTTCAGAAAAGGAGAGGGCTGCACATAGAGAAAATTCTAGAGATCTACAGAGGGCCCCCTTAAGTAGTCAGTAAATCAGTGCATGCATGTGAGGAAAATACCCCAGCCCTGGGAAATAACCACCCAAAAGGATTAGAGGAGATGATGCCCAACACTCATCAACACTGGCAATACTTCCTTTCTCACTAGCCAGACTAGAAAAACTCATAATTTGGCAAAGGACCCAGACGAGTCTTACCTCATTAGATGGGAATCATTTATCCTAGATAAACACTCCCTGTTTCTGAAATAATGATTTTAAAGGTAAACCAGGATGGCTGGAACTATTTCTAAAACTGAACTGCCTCCCAAAACAAAGTTAAAAATATTTTTAGGAATACGAAATTATCTACTACCCAAAAAGGTGAAAGATACAATGTCTCATATACATTCAAAGATTAATCAGCATGCAAACACGCAGGAAATTATAATCCATGATGAGGAAAAAAAAATCAATCAAGACCCACCCAGAACTGACACAGATATTAAACTAAACAAAGACATGAGAAGTTATTGTATCTGTTTCATATATTCTCTATATTTACAATTTTAAGTAGAGACATAGAAGATACTGTAAAAAATTACAAAATAAACTACTAGATATGAAAACTGCAATTTCTGACAAAAAATACACTGAAATTAATAAACAGAAGATTAGACATTGAAGAAGAAAAGATTAGTGAACTTGCACCCATAAAAGTAGAGATCATTTGGAATAAAACATAGGGAAAAATAATAATGATAGCAGTGATGATAAAGAAAAGTACATCAGTGAGTTATAGGACAACTTTATGTGGACTAATACAAGTGTACTTGGAATAACTGAAGTGAAGGGGATGTGAAAGCTATAAATCTACAAATCCAAGAATCTCAACAAAACCCAAGTACAAGAAACAAATAAAACTACACCAAGCATGTCATAATTAAATTGATAAAATGGTGATAATGAGAAAAAGTGTAAAGCAGCCTTTTCCTTTATACATAGGAAAACAAATAAAATGAGGACAAAATATTTCTTGTTGGGAAAAATAAGAAGACAATGGATCAACATCTTTTAAATATTAAAAAACCACAATTTCTTTATCCATTCATCAGTTGATGGACATTTAGGCTCTTTCCATAATTTGGCTATTGTTGAGAGTGCTGCTATAAACATTGGGGTACAAGTGCCCCTATGCATCAGTACTCCTGTATCCCTTGGATAAATTCCTAGCAGTGCTATTGCTGGGTCATAGGGTAGGTCTATTTTTAATTTTCTGAGGAACCTCCACACTGCTTTCCAGAGCGGCTGCACCTAAATGTCCATCAACTGATGAATGGATAAAGAAATTGTGGTTTATATACACAATGGAATACTACGTGGCAGTCAGAAAGAATGAAATATGGCCTTTTGTAGCAACGTGGATGGAACTGGAGAGTGTGATGCTAAGTGAAATAAGCCATACAGAGAAAGACAGATACCATATGGTTTCACTCTTAAGTGGATCCTGAGAAACTTAACAGAAACCCATGGGGGAGGGGAAGGAAAAAAAAAAAAAAGAGGTCAGAGTGGGAGAGAGCCAAAGCATAAGAGACTGTTAAAAACTGAGAACAAACTGAGGGTTGATGGGGGTGGGAGGGAGGGGAGGGTGGGGAATGGGTATTGAGGAGGGCACCTTTTGGGATGAGCACTGGGTGTTGTATGGAAACCAATTTGACAATAAATTTCATATATTGGAAAAAAAAATAAAAAAATAAAATGCAAAAATTCTGAAAAAAATAAATAAATATTAAAAAAAATGGCAACCCAGATTTCTATATCCAAAGGAAAGTTCTATGAAACATCTATCCAATGGAAATGATCTGTCTATCAAAATATCTATCAAATATCTATCAAAATATCTATCAATGAAATTGAAATGAAAACTTCTTCAGGCATACAGAAGCAGAAAGAATTCATCACCAGTTAACCCATACTATAAGAAATGTTAAATAATCCTTTTCAAGCATAAGGAAAATTATATAAGAAATAAATATTGGTCTTCACAAAGGAACATAGAACATCAGAAATGGTAACTAATATGTAAATATAAAATACTTGTATATATTTTTTTAAAAATTTTTTTACATTTATTTATTTTTGAGAAACAGAGTGAGACAAAGTGTGAGTGGGGGAGGGGCAGAGAGAGAAGGAGACAGAATCTGAAGCAGGCTCCAGGCTCTGAGCAAGCAGTCAGCACAGAGCCTGCTGCGGGGCTTGAACCCACAAACTGTGAGGTCATGACCTGAGCCGAAGTCGGATGTTCAACCTACTGAGCCACCCAGGTGCCCCTACTTGTATATATTTAAATCTCTTTAAAAATATACAACTGTTTAAATTGACGTAATTTCAATGTTGTATGGAGTTTATATATATGTATAAAAAGACTGTATTGCAACAATAGGACAAAGGCCAGGGAGGGAAAATTGAGGTACACTCTTGTCAGGTTCTTACATTATATATGAAATGGTATAATATTGCTTGAAGATTGTATAATTTAATGGAGTGAACCACCATACAGGCAACAACATGGATGAATTGCAAAATACTTTGCCAGTAAACGAGGCCAGACCAAAAAAAAAAAAAAAAGAAAAGAAAAGAATACATGATATATGATTCCATGTATATAAAACTTTAGAAAATGCAAATTAAGTGGTTGCCCAAGATGACAGTTGCGGGGGTGATAACAAAAGGGATAGGAAAGCCACATTAAAGGGAAACTAAAAAATTTCTTGAAAGTGATGAATATGTTCATTACCTCAGTTTTGGTACTTTTCATAGGTTTATACATATATATCAAAACAAAATATATATTAAACATATATGACTTATTGCATTAAAAAATACACGTTAGGGACACTTGGGTGTTTAGTCAGTTAAACGTCAGACTCTTGATTTTGGCTCAAGTCTTGATCTCACAGTCATGAGATCAAGCCCTGTGTCCAGTTTTAGCATAGAGCGCACAGCCTGCTTGGGATTCTCCCTCTCCCTCTCCCTCTGCTCCTGCCCCACTCATGCTCGCTCTCTCTCTCTCTCTATCAAAATAAATAAATAAACTTTATATAGATACATAGATGATAGATAGACACACACACACACACATATATATATACTTGGAATAAGTTGGAATATATATATATTCATATGTGTTTGTGTGTATACAGTGTGTGTGTGTGTGTATGTGTGTGTGTGTGTATAAAACTAAGAGTTATCAGTGTTAAAGATTGCCAAATGATTTGGACTTTTTTTCTTGTAATAAAAGATAATTCAGTAATCATAAGATACTCTTTAACAGTATAACTGAAATAATTACTGTATGTCAGGAAAGCAGCTACATGGAGTCTTAAATGCCTATCAATATATTTTTTTCAATAACAAGAGAATCCAAGGCCAAAGGAAATTGTAATAAAATTTAAGTGATATTTTCAGAAATTTTCCTGTAATACAATTCTTTTCCTTTCATACTTTGAGTTAGAACTAATTTTCAAGTGCCGGTTTCTTCAGTTTCTGAGATAAAGAGTTTATCTTTAATGAGTATTTCATCATTCATCATAAAGATGAAATTTTAGGGGTGCATGGGTGGCTCAGTTGGTTAAGTATCCAACTCTTGATTTCGGCTCAGGTCATGATCTCACAGTTTGTGAATTCAAGCTCCACTCAGGCTCTGCGCTGACAGCGCTGTCCTGCTTGGGATTCTCTCTCTCTCTCTCTCTCTCTCTTTCTCTCTGCCCCACCCTCACTCACATACTCTCTCTCTCTCTCTCTCTCTCTCTCAAAATAAATAAGTAAACTTAAAAAATAAAGAAAATAAAGATGAAATTTTTTGCCTTCTAGTAATATTTTTCTCAACATCACAAGTTCAATCCTCAAATGTATTTATTTTCTTATATAGTATTAAGACTAGATATCTAATAAATATCTATTAAGACTAGATACCAAAAACTATTTAGGCAATAAATACTAGTGATATAGTTCTCAGGCATGGTTGATAGCTATGTAAATTGGCTATAGACTTTCTTCATGGGAACTTGGTAAAAGTATTTAGTGTACTTAACTGATTTAACAACTATGCTTCCAAATGTTTATTAAATAATTTATCAAGGTATGTAAAGATTAGCTCTAAAGATACTCATTAAATGGTTAGTTATAATAGTAAAAAAAATTGGGTACAGCTTTAAGGCTCAATAACAAAGTATTATTTAAGTAAATGTGGGCACATCTAAATAACAAAGTATGAAGCCACTATAAATAATATTTAATCATCAAAAACATACTTATAAAAAGTGAGAATGACCAGGTGCAATTCTCAAGACAACCTATACAGAATGCTACAGTATTTTATTTTAAAGTCTGTATTTATAGCAACAGATATACAAATGCATACATACGCAATTCCTTAGTTAATCCTATATTTCAGTTAAGTATTACTGCGAAAAATATCAGCTCAAAATGATTTGGCTTAAAGAATTTTTTCCACAATTGTGTTTGTTGAATAGGACCACATGAGATTACTTACAGAGAGAGTGTGGACAGAGAGAAGAGATCTCAGAGGCACACCAATGCCTAGTAATTGGTAAGAGAAAAATCCAGCCAAGGACATTGGAAAGGACCATCTAGTGAGGTAACAGGTTAATCAGTAAAGCATGGAGTCTTGAAAGCAAGTGGAAAAGGTTTTTCAAGAAAGGATGGATCAACTATCAAGGTGAGAAAGAGAGAGAGAAAGGAAAAGAGAGAGAGAGGGAGAAAGAAAGAGCAAGAGGGAGGAAAGAAGGAAGAAGAAAGGAAGGGAGAGAGAGAGGGAGAGAGGGAAGGAAGGAAGGAAGGAAGGAAGGAAGGAAGGAAGGAAGGGAGGAAGGGAAGGAAGGAGGGAGGAAGGAAGGAAGGAAGGAAGGAAGGAAGGAAGGAAGGAAGGAAAAAAGGGAGACAGAAAATGAACCTTGACCATTGGATTTTAAAATATAGAGATGTTTGGTGACCCTGTCAAAAGCTGTTTCATGGAGCAGATCCAGGAGAGAATGACAAGTTAGAAAGTGGAGGCAGTACAAATAACCAATTCTTTAGTTTTATTAAAAAGCACATTTGCAGGGCACCTGGGTGGCTCAGTTGGTTGGGCGTCCAACTTCGGCTCAGGTCATGATCTCACGGTCCGTGAGTTCGAGCCCCGCATCGGGCTCCGGGCTGACAGCTCAGAGCCTGGAGCCTGTTTCGGATTCTGTGTCTCCCTCTATCTCTGACCCTCCCCTGCTCATGCTCTGTCTCTCTCTGTCTCAAAAATAAATAAAAAAAGTTAAAAAAAATAAAAAATAAATAAAAAGCACATTTGCTTTATAATGTGGATGCAAAGAATTAACCAATTTTCTAAAGTCACCAAAATGCAGAAATCCCTGATCTCAGTTCAATGGCCTGAATGTTTATGCTGTGCCCCAAATTCATATGTTGAAATCCTACCCTCAGATATGGTAATATTGGGACATAAGGTCTTAGTAAGATCTTAGAGAAGTAATTAGTCATGAGGGTGGAGCCCTCATGAATGGAATTAGTCTCATTATAAAAGGGACCCCTGGGGAGCTCTGGAGCTCACTTTCTAAAGTTCTCTCTTACACATCTGGGAAAAAATGAGAAAAGAGTAGTCCACAACCTGAAAAAGGGTTCTCACCAGAACCTGACCATGCTGGCACCCTGATCAAAGACTTGTAGCCTCCAGAGCTATGAACAATAAATGTCCATTGTTTATAAGCCACTGTCTATTGTACCTTCTTAGAGCAGCTCAAACTAAAACAGGTTTTTCAATTTTTATAAAGAGGACACTTCAGACTTAAGTTGTTAATTTATCTATTGTCAAAGGTAGACTGTTACCCGCTTGGCATTATTCTGCAAGCAAATTGGGCAAATAATTTGTGTTCAGGCCAGTGAGTCCTCCTTATGTAGATGTTCAATTAATGCATATTCAGCGCTCAGTCTCCCATATGATCTCATTTTAGCTGGACTTTCTCAGTTCCCAGTGCTCTTGGATTCTAAAGAGAAAGAAATCTCTCTTTTTGGCTCTATTTCCTCTTCATGTTCCCTAGGAAATATTGTTTCTTGTTTCCTTTTTTCTACTTTATATCTTCCACAAATACTTTACAATTCTTAATTACTGAGGCATCTCACCTGTTTCTTCATTTATGAGTTTATATCATTTTTTTCTTCTTTTGTATTAATAGATCTCAGGGAAGAGGGGAAGTAAATGCATTTATTTAAACTTCTACTTGTAACCAGAAGGGGTGTGTGTGTGTGTGTGTGTGTGTGTGTGTGTTTGGCAGAAGGGAGTTGAGGAGGAAGAGTTACTGTTACATTAGGATCTTTACTCTCCTGCATAAAAATATAATGCTGCTGCTTGCTTTGGGAAAACAGAAGCAATTTTAACAACATTGAATTAATCATTCTTTGAATAAAGTATGTTGCTTTAAAAATTTTGGGCTTGTACAGTAGACATATAAGCAAAACATAAAAACAGTTTCATAACCATACATATTGAAGTTTTTCTTGGAAAGTGTTCAAATCAACTATAATATATACAATGTATCTTTAGATATGAGGCACAGATATATTATGGGCCCCAGGAATTATTTCAGAAACAATCAAAACAGTACATGGAATGTCAAGGAATTTTGGAGTTGTTCTGGAAGGAGCACAAGACTTCATTTCACGGGGAAATCAAAAAGGTAATGCAAAGGAAATTGATGTTATGCTAGATAGTTTTCTACCTTAAGTATTACATGACTCTTAAAAAAAGGAATGAAAGGAAAAAATACAAGAGACCAGACTATTCTGTCAACTGAGAAATTCAGAATGGATATCCATATGTTGTGGTGGATGCCCTATACTGACACTTTAAAATCATGTATAGATATAGATATATGTATATATATGCATTTTATATATAATGACATTTTAATGGCATATATATGACATATAACCTATGTATACTACTTAATATTGATCTAAAACTATATTTCCATAAACTCTAATAATTTCTATATAGGTTTTAAAAATATCTCTGTCACTTGTGAAATTTGTATTCGATACCAACTTTTGCTGCATTGGCAATGATTGATAAAGTTTGGTTAAAAAAAAAGGATGTAACACTTTCGTAGTAAATTAAAGTACATTCAAAGTAGTTAGAAGTAATTTTTGTCATCACAACAAGATTCTGCAACATAAAAGTATTATGAAATTTATTTTTGACTTAAAACTTACCTTCAGAAGAGATATCTGATAAAGGAAATAAATTATGATTAAGTTCCAGAATTCTTAGCTTATTTCATGGAAACTTTTTCATTTTATCATAAGTGGAACAGAAGACATAAGGAAAATGTGAATAAAAAGTTATGTTCAAAGAAGGAAAAAGCCATGTATCTTTTTTGTTGTTGTTTTCTGCTCATATTGCTGAAGACCTAAAATGAGTGATTCCCCAAAACTTTACCTTTTTTGGTTGACAGAGAAATATTAACATTGAAAACCTTTGATAGTGATGATCCAATTCAAAACAAACTATGCTAAACTTTTTGAATTTGGAATTCTGGAAAACTCTCATTTCAGGAAACACACCAACAGAAGGGAACAACCATATAAGTGTAAAAAAAGAAGAATAGCATGATTTTTGACATTGATGATTCAGACTTTATGACAGTCCTGACAGACTGAAACTTATCTTTGGCTTTTTGCAGAAGAAAAAAATAAAGGAAATGTAAATAAAATAAAATAATAACCTGATTAAAGGCCTTTCAAAAGCTGTCAATTCTCTACACTGTTATAGAAGCACCTGTGGCTAATTATTTCACGTCTTTTTAAAAAGAGAATCTCCTAAGGATTTTATATAGGGAAGACTTAGAATCATTGAATATGAAAAAGAAAGGATACTGGGGAGACTACCTTTACTTGAACACTTCCAGAGGCATTACTTCCAGCTTCTCAAACAATTCATTGACATTTTTAACTGTTCAAAAGTCCTTTCTGATGATGTTAGGAATAAGAGTAGAATGAATTTTCTTGGAAACATTTTCAACGTTGGCCAGACATCTGTTGTAAAGAATGTAATGAAAATGGGTAAAGAGGGCAGAGAGGAGAGTGGGAAATCTTGTAGAAAGTGGGTGGGAGAAAGCAACCAGATGTGGAACAACTGGAAAGGAGATTGTGGAAAGGAAGACTGGAGCAGAATTGTCAAGGAACTGGCTAAGTGGAAGATTTCACCAAATGTTGATAGGGAATGTGAATTCAACCTTCCTCAATTTTTTAAAAAAGTGAAAAGTAGGGGCACCTGGGTGGCTTAGTCAGTTAAGCTTCCAACTTTGGCTCGGGTCATGATCTCACAGACTGAGTTCAAGCCCTGTCTCAGGCTCTGTGCTGACAGCTTGGAACCTGGAGCCTGCTAAGGATTCTGTGTCTCCCTCTCTCTCTGCCCCTCCCCTGCTCATGCTCTGTCTCTCTCTGCCTAAAAAATAAATAAAACATTTAAAAAAAATTTTTTTAAAGTGAAAAGTAGGATTGGAAAATAGTTTTCATTACCTTTTGGCTGCACCACCAGCAGTCTGAACCTTGTCCAGTCTTACTTCTTAGGTTGCGTGTTTTTTACAGAAACACAAATATACCTAGATTCTGTCCCATTAGGAGGTCACTCAACCAAATTTTAAACAACTGCAACGACATAAATATCACTATCTAGATTGTTTCTTTTAAGACATGTTGTTGTATGGTCTCACCACACTACACTCACTTCTTCACTTGTTTGTCTTTAAGATAGTGATTTCACTAGTTTGCTTCATTTTCCTTGTTGATGTTAAGTAAGGACCTTGTGCATACTCATAAAACTCCCAACTTAATAATATATATCATTGAGGCCCTCAAAAAAAAAAACAGATGTCAAAATTAATTGTTCAAGGTTTCCATTAGAAGTATCTGTGTGAAGGAAAATAGGAGAGGAGTTGGGTAAAGCTGGGATGGTGATAAAACCACAAGCAAATCTGACTCTGATTGAAGGAAGGAGGGTAGGGACATTGTCTGGCATTGTTCCAGACAGACCTGCAGTATAAGGGAGGTTTGACAAAGCTGTCTGAGAATGTCCTCAAACCAGGGTTGCCCACCAGAGGAGTCCATGTCTCCCAGGAATGGGTCTGCCTTCATATTCCTGCCACTCTCAGTCATTGACTGGGAGCAGCCCATGGAGCATTGTGACCTCAGCATAAATGAGTTTGGATTTCAGAGCACAACAGCTGGGCTTTACGGTCAGTTATACTACCTGCTGTGGGGGGTCTGAAAAGTTTATTCTCATGGCCACCACATTGAGCCCTTGCACCACTCAGATCTACTTCATCACACAGGTTCAGGAGCAGCTCCTCCATGGGTTCCATGGGCCTTTCTTCCTGAGCAAAAATGAGGAAGAGGGAGGTTAGTGTGATGAACTAAAGCTCCTATCACTACAGTTATTCTCCAACTTCTTTCTAAATCACTTATCCTCAGTGATTCCTTCAGCAGGTCTTGGTGGCTTGCCAGGTGGTATGAACCAAACCCTCATTCCTGAAATATTTGAACCCTTGATTATCACACCTTTCATAGTCCAAGTTGCTTCATATGACTGTTCCATTTACAGTAGGGTCAGGAAATACCAGGGTACAAATGGGTTACTTGGGTTCTACATTCATTTTTCCCTGTCCCCACTGTGCAAGCAGCTTTCTGTCATTCTGCTAATCAAAATCAATTATCTCTGCCAGTATGGTGATTTCCGTTGTCTCTTGTTAGTCCCTGGACGTGAGAAGTACCAAGTTCTCAGATGTAACCATAAATTATAGCTTGATGGAACTCTTAGTGTGTTCCCTGGAAGAGCTCAAAATTCTGAGGAAGGACAGATCTTCCAGTGAGTCATTAATGGCCACTCTTTTGGACCCATGTATCCTTCCTATTAGAAACAAAGTGCCATATAGGGGTCTCTGACTTGATAAATATATTGCATCCTTATGGAGTGTTTCCTTAGTACTGGTACCTTAGTTGCACATTGAGTAGGCTATTCTAGGATTCTATAAGGCTGGCCACTCACAGAGTTGTACAGTTTGTGTTATGATTAGTGGACCCCCTAGTCATGGGTCCACTCCCATACTTCATTTGCTGTGAAGTGGGTCCGGAAATTAGATCCTGTGCTATATGGGATTCCATGCCTGTGGATCAGGTGTTCTATTAGCCCCTGGAAAGCAGTTCTGACTAAAGTTCTGCAGGCATAAAAGGTAAACCTACACCCAGAATAATTACCTATCCTTGTAAGTCAAACCAGAGTGTAGATGGGCAATGTAGTCAACTAACCAATTGAATTCTTCAAGGAATAGTGCCATATAAGTGACTCAGTATTGGTCTTTATTGTTGGCAAGTTGGACATTCAGAGATAGCAGTAATTAGATCACATGTGGTAAGTAGGAGTTGATGTTGTTGGGCCCATATATAGCTTTTATCTCTGCCACTATGGCCACTTCATTTGGGTGCCCATCATGGCCATCAGAGTCGCTGATAATGAGTGGCTGATAATGAATGCAACTGCATGAATCATTTTATTTACTTGGTTGTTCAGTTCCTTTTCTATTGTGGATACTTTCTGGCAGACAATGTATAATACAAAAATCTTCATATCTTGTGCCTACTCCTACATGACCATCAACATGCCTCTATGTCAGACCACTTTGTCTCTGATGTTCTTGTTCTTTTTCTTCCATACTCCAATGGTTAGATTATTAACCATTGCCCAGAAATTTATATATATTCTTCCTAGGGTTATTTCCCTTTGCACACAAAATAGGTGACTAAGTACACTGCCTACAGCTCTGCCATTGAGAAGATTGTCTTCCCACTCCACTGCTTTGTAAGTCCACCCCTAAATGTGGCTATAATGCAGCCACTGTCCATGTTTTACTTGCACCTCCATGCTGAGCCAACCCATCCACAAAAGGTTAAGCTCAGACTTTTTCCTGCTCATTTGGCTGGTAATACAGGAACTCCCAGACAACCATAAGTACAAGCCAGGGGAAGAACACTAGTATCAGTCTGTTGTGTGACATGTGATCTGGGCTACTTTCTCATGACCAGTGGACTATGTCTGACCCTTTCTGATAATTATGATTTGGTTGGCCAGACAGAATTAAGCTCATGATGGGCAGTTTTAGGTACATGGCCAGTATGTTTTCCATGGTTAAGTGTTCTGTGTTTACCAAAATCCAAGAACACAAAAGAGATGTTTCTCAAAGAATAATTTTCTACTATGCCTGGCCTTACTCCAGAATCAAGGGCCTATATTGTGATTCTTCCACTGGAACTTGCCAGTAAGTTCCACGTTGCACATTTTCCAACATTTTAGGGTCTGCTGGATTCTTCAACACTAGAAAGTATTGTATGGCCCAGATGGTGGGGCTGGACATTCTACCGCACACTTTCTTGCTTCTCTATTTTTGCATTTTTGTTTATTGTTTGTTTTTTAATTTTAGATGTCAAGCAGCAAGTCTTGTTGGCTTCCCATCTCTTCTGCTTGTAAAAATTCCATGCTGTATTAACCATTTACACAACTTTTTAGGTTAAATCCTTTGACTTTCTCTCCAACTTTACCTGTCATTATGTAGTTGGGCTGGCACTTAAGTGTCATAACCTGGTTTTTATTATTTAGAGGGAGGGCATTATTACCCACCATGGATGTTCAAGAGCCTAGATCTGTAACTGCCCCTCCTAGCATCATCCCTAGTCTATAAAGAATGATCACTGAGTTTCATAGTTATTCTGGTGCCTTACTTACTAGCATAGTTCTGATGGCCTTGGTGAAGGGCATGTTCTCTTGAGTCTTCTAGTTTATATAACAGTCCATTCATCATGCTCACTTCCCTCAGCCTCATTATTTCTTCTTCTATCTGCCAGGGCAATATTTGCATTTTGTTTTGCTTAGAGTTGGCCATCACTTTTTATAGATCTTTAAAATCCATCCCAGCAGCAAGTTTGCCCTATTGCCTGGAGTCCTTGCTAGGATATTATATTCCTTGTCTATAGAAAATACATCTAAGGCAACAAATTCTTGCTTTTCCATCCATACATTCTGGTGCCCTCTATTGCCCTCAAAATCTAATCCAAAAGTCCTTTCTTCACTCTTGTCAGAATATATCAGCTAGTTCTTGAAATGTTTAAAGTATTTGGTCTCTCTCCTCCCTTATTAGGCCTGGCATATTCCCAGCCAGGTTATGCTCTTTTTCAACCCTAGCTATTGGCCCAGCAACCAGAAGAGAAATTGGGGCAACTCTTGAGAGAATGCCTATTGCCTTGTGAAGGAGAAGCTTTTGTAGCATTTTTCTATGCAGTAGAAGTAATAGCTGTAACTAAAGAAGAATGGACTATCTTTCCAAATCCTGAGGGTACAGGGGCAGCCAGGGGATTAAATAGTCAGCATCTTCAAGGTTGTCCATGCATATTTCCTTGTCCCATTTTTCACAGTCTTAGGTTTTTTCCTACCAATGCCCTATTTTTGCATAACATACCTGACTTGGCATTGTATTCAAACATGTCTGGAGTTCTATGACTGATAAGTAACCCTTCAGCCTGTTGCTTGATTGTGTGTAGCATTCCACTACAGGAAACTACAGCTAAAACTCTGGGTTCAGACACTGAACTCCTTTTTAACAACCCTCAGTCGTTCATTATCCTACTATAAGGTGCCCTAGTCTGCTGTCTTTGTAGGCATTATTTCTCACTATTTTTCAAACACTTACATCATTGTACCTGCTGTAGCATTCTGCTTTACCAGGACATTTTCCTTGTCATCATTGATAAAATCTTTAGCAATTAACCTGCCACATTGTACCAAGAACTATCTATGCCCACATACTAGCCAGGATGGTATCCTTTACCTGTCCAGTGTTGGGTTAGCCAGTCCCAAATGTCTATCTTACTGTTCATTTGCTCAGATCAGTTTCAGTACTACTTGTCTGGTTCTTCCAAGAAGTAGACACCAAGATGGGATTAAACATGCAACTGTTTTGTTACAGAAAACACTTCTTTGAGATAAAAGGAAAGAATTTAAGGCTGGGAGCATCTTCAGACTATAATGTGAGAGAGAAGGAGGGAAACGCCCTTGAGAATGACCAGGAAATTTCAGCAGCTTCAGGGAGTCTTCAAGCTAAAGTCAGCCATCAGAGGAGTTCCATGTCTCCCAGGAATGAGCATCACTTAATATCCCTGCTATGCTCCATCATTGGCCAGGAGGAGGCCATTGGAAGTGTGACCTCAGTGCAAATGCCACAGTGAATTTCACAGTATAGTAGCTGGGGCCCTCTCATTGGAGGAAGCATACAAGGCATGTTCTCATGACTTTCACACAAAGATAGATGTTTACTTCTAAAGTCCTTTCCCATTCCCCCTCCATTTCCTTCCTTCTTGGTTATAATTTATAAACGTAGTAGTTATCTTCTTATTATTTTCCCTAATATTAATAATTGGAGACAGCAAGGGATTCCATGTTCAAAAAAACCTTGGTTAAATTACTACCATACTATTGGATGGCTTCAGGACAAGTTAGATGACATCTCTGGTTTGCAGTTTCCTCATTTAAAAAATCGTGAGGTTGCAAGATTGCATTGAGTGATCACAATGAGTGAAACCCAGTCTGCAACCTGATATATTATATACTAATTTATTTATCATCTCTCTTCCTTTCCCCTCCCCAACTTCATGTGCCTTCAACCTGCATTTAAACAATATTTGTTGAGTGAATTAAGTAACTTGTTGACCTCAGTATTTGCGATATATTTTTTCCCCTAGACTAAACAAGTACAAATTCTTCCTGTACATTCATTATATTGTTTCCTAAGTACAGCCAAGATTAAATTTTCTGGTAGAAAACAAACAAACAGGAAAATGGTGTAAAAAATTTCCATGATAGCCAGAGACTTCTGAGACCATTTGAAAACCATGGATGTGGATAAATCACAGATAATTTTTGGAATTTTATTCTATAATTTAATCAGTATATAATTTTAGACAATGTCTGAATATTGGGATTATTGTTAACATAGAATGTTTTATTTCAAATGCATATTTTAAATTTGCTCCACTACTTAACAAATACTTCATATATTCCAGGCAATGTGCTAGACTTACAAACTTGCACACATTTAGAAGTATACCTGGCTTTCTAATATTTATGGCAAGCTTTCTTAACTAGTAAACTAGAAAAAGACAAGTCATTATTAGAATTCCATTCCTGACACAGAACTTTCCTTTATCCAATACAAGTATATGTTCTTGTGCTAGGCCTTCCAGCATGCCCAAGGCCCTGGTTTTTCAAAGGACTGTGAACTTTCTTTCAGAGGTATATCAGGGCACAAGAGTTTATCTTAGCAATAGTAAGCAAGTTCCTATCAAGTGTGTGTTCTAATACAGAATCGGAGCAGAAAGAAAATCAGGCTAGCATTGTAGATTGTGAAACTCACTAAGCAGGGACCGTGTCTAATTCTGTGTCCAGTACTTGATTTTTAAATAAAAGAAAAGAAAAATGAAACCATTTTTTTTTCATGAGTATTGGAGTTTCTCATTTGAGGAAAAATAATGTTTTCACCAGAGGTTTGTAAAAGACTACACAGTAGGAGTTTGGGACTTAATTTAAAACATATAAGCTTTTGTGTAATAACTATTCACTTCAGATTCCTGATTGGTTTAACAAGTTTAATACCTTTTCTTAAATATGTACAGATGTTATCAAAAATTTGATTCGTTTTTAAAATGAATAATAGACAAATGTACTTTAGAACTGGTAATTGTATTTATTAATTTAAACCTTTATGGAGCCTATTTAAAAGTGAATAAAGGTTAAAAAAGACTCCTTATTGAATAGTAGTATGCATATTATTGTAGTGAATCTACAAGATTTTTCCATTGTTAAAAATCTTTTCCTCAGGAGGGGCACCTGGGTGGCTCTGTTGTTTAAGCATCCGACTTGGGCTCAGGTCATGATTTCACCATCCATGAGTTTGAGCCCCGCGTCGGGTTCTCTGTTGACAACTCAGAGCCTGGAGCCTGCTTCAGATTCTGTCTCCCTTTGGCTCTGCCCTGTCCCTGCTCTCTCTCTCTCTCTCTCAAACATAAAGATTAAAAAAAAAATTTAAACATTTTCCTCAGCAGAGGCTGGAAGATGGCAGCAGAGTAAGAGGACTCTGGGCCTGCCACCAATACAACTAGATAACTATCACATCATCCTAAATATGCCAGAAATTGACCTGAAGTCTGACAGAACAAACTCCACAACTAAATGTAGAGAAAAGGCCACATGGAAGAGGGTAGGAAGTGCGGAGATGGGGCTTGGGAGAGAAACAGATTGTGGCTACAACAACGGGGAAGCAGCTGTGGTCACAGAAGAGGGTGAGAGACAGACTAGCACTTTGGGGGAGCACACCAGGAAAATAAAACTCCATAGCAATTGGCTTGGAAAGGGAGAGGGACCGAATTTTGTGAGTTCTTCTAATAGTGGGGCTTAAAGCCTGAAGTTCTAAAGGTCAGTGGGTGGGGCTGGGATAGAGCCCAGAGGACATTGGGGCTGCTCTTAGAGAAAAGGCAGGGAAACAGCCCATGGACATACAGTGTGGAAACAGTGATCTGAAGAGTGCATAGGACACACAGTGGGGAGGTTAGTTGCTCATCTTGGAGCAAGTATGTCCCAGAGAGACAGAGCTCACGGAGAGATCCCTCAAAACAAAGGAATTGGTTAGTGCCATTTCCCTTCCCTGACCCTCAGCTTAAGCACAGAGACACTGGTGGGAACCAGCACAGGGTGGACACTCCCTACCTAACTTGTTTACATCAAGCCCTGCCCCCTCTGCAGTCAAGTGCAACTGCTTTTTCCAGCCACACTTGTCTCAGTCCCAGCACAGCAGTCCCCTTCCCCTCGAAGACTGGCCCAACCCCTGCCTACACCAGGTCTTCTTATGTGGGAGTTTGCAGGGCCTTGATTTCCATAGCAGTGTGATAGATCTCAGTTCACAAGCAGACCAGACCACACCTAGTGAAAACTTGCCACATTCAGGATGGGCACCAAACACTGCCACAACAGGCAAAGAGAGCCTCTGCAGAGGACTGGCCTGAAGGATAAAGTAGCCAGGACACAACAGCAGAGCGCACACAGCACACACTGGAGACACTCCTAGAAGTGCCGGGCTCTGGGAAACAAGGGGCACTACATGGCAGGGCACTACAGGACTATTTTTTTCATAAGGCCATTATCCTCAAGAAAAAGGAGATGTAGCTGACTTGCCTAACACAAAGAAACCGGCACGGAGACTTAGACATTTTAGACAAAATGAGAATACAGAAAAATTTGTCCCAAATGAAAGAATAGAACAAGGCCACTGCCAGATATCCAAACAAAACAGATACAAGTAGCATGCCTGATGGAGTATTTAAAGCAATGATCATAAGGGTACTCACTGGACTTGAGAAAAGAGTGGAAAACATCAGTGAGACCCCAAACAGAGAGATAAAAAAAGAACCAATCAGAGATGAAGAGTGCAATAAAGGAGATTAGAAATAGGCTTGATGCAATGAATAGCAAGCTGAAAGAAGTGGAGGAATGAATTAATGACCTAGAAGACAGAGTTATGGGAAGTAATCAAGGCAAACAAAAGAGAGAAAAAGAATTATGCAAAATAAGAATAGACTTAGGGGACTCAGTTACTCTATCAAACATCATAACATTCATATTATAGAAATCCCCGAAAAAGAATAGAGCAAAAAGGGGGCAGTAAATTTATTTGAAGAAATAGTGGCCGAAAACTTCCCTAATCTGGGGAAGGAAACATATCCAGATCCAGGAGGCACAGAGAACTCCCGTCAAAATGAACAAAAGCAGATCCGCACCAAGACATATTGTAATTAAACTGACAAGATACAGTGATAAAGAAAAAAATTTTTAAGCAGTAAGACAAAAGAAGACAGGAACTGTCAAGGGAAAACCTATAAGGCTAGTAGGGGATTTCTCAGCAGAAACTTTCCAAGCCAGAAGGGAGAGGTATGATATAATCAACGAGTTAATAGAAAAAATCTGCAGCCAAGAATGTTCTATCCAGCAAGGTTAACAATCTAAATAGAAGAAGAGATAAAGAGTTTCCCAGACAAACAAAAACTAAAGGAATTCATGATGACTAAACCAGACTTGCAAGAAATATTAAAGGGGACTCTTGGAGTGGAAAGGAGAGATCAAAAGTGGCAGTATACAGGTAGGAAATACAAAAGCAGTAAAATGAATATTTATGTGAGAAATCAGTCAAAGAACTCACAAAGTAAAAAGATGTAAAATGTGATACCATATACCTAAAATGTGAGGAGGAGAGGGAAAAGAATGGGCTCAAACTTAAATGCTCATCAACTTATTGTAGAGTACTATATGAAGAAGATGTTATATACAAACCTAATGGTAAGCACAAATCAAAAGCCAATAATAGATACACAAAAATAAAGAAAAGAAATCTATTTATAGCAATAAAGAAAATCAACAACCTATGGAAGAGTGAAACACAAGAAAAGATCAGAGAAAATCTTCAGAAATAACCACACAAGAAATAATAAAATGACAACGAATACATAACTATCAAAAATTACCTTGAATATAAGTGGACTAAATGCTCCAATCAAAAGACATTGGGTGACAGAATGGATAATAAAACAAGATCCCTCTATATGCTGCCTATAAGAGACTCATTTTAAACCTCAATACACTTGCAGATTGAAAAAGGCATATGTAGAAACATTTATTATGAAAATGGATGTCAAAAGAAAGCCAGAGTAGTAATACTTATATCAGACAAAGTGTCTTTAAAACAAAGACAGTAACAAGACACAAAGAAGGACATTATATAATAATATAGGGGATAATCCAACAAGAAGATAAAGCCACTGGAAATATTTATGCACCCAACATAGAAACACCCAAATACATAATACAGGAAATAACAAATATATAAGTAATCTTTAATAATATAATAATATAGGGGACTTTAACACCCCAGTTGCATCAAGTGGACAGATCATATAAACAGAAAATCAACACAGAAAAAATGGCTTTGAATAACACACTGGACCACATGAATTTAACAGACATACTCAGAACATTCCATCCTAAAACAGCAGAATATACAGTTTTTCAAGTACATATGGAACATTCTCCAGAATAGATCACATATTAGCTCACAAAATAAGCCTCAAAAAATTCAAGATTGAAATCAGACCATGCAACTTTTCTGACTACAATGCTATGAAACTGGAAGTGAACCACAAGAAAAAATATGGAAAGATCAGAAATACATGGAGGTTAAATAACGTGCTACTAAACAATGAATGAGTCAACCAGGAAATAAAAATAAACAAAAAAGTACACGGAAAAAAAAATGAAAATGAAAACACAATGGTCCAAAACCTTTAGGATGCAGTAAAAGTGTTCCTAAGAAGGAAGTTTATAGCAATACAAACTTACCTCGAGAACCACAAAAAATCTTGGGGCTACTGGGTGCCTCAGTCAGTAAGCATCCAACTCTTGATTTCAGCTCAAATCATGATCTCATGGTTCATGGGATGGAGCCTTATATGGGGCTCTCCACTGATAGCCTGATGCCTACTTGAGATTCTCTCTTCCTGTCTTCTGCCCTTCCCTGCTTGTGCTCTCTCTCTCAAAATAAAATAAATAAATAAATAAATAAACAAATAAATAAATAAATAAATAAACCTGAAAAAAAGAAGCACAAAAAAATCTCAACTAAACAGCCTAAATTTACACTTAAAGGAACTAGAAAAAACAACAACAACAACAAACATAACCTAAAGCCAGCAGAAAGCAGGAAATAATAAAGATTAGAGCAGAAATAAATGATATAGAAACTAACAACAACAACAAAAAACAAAAACAAACAAACAAAACAACAGAGCAGATCAATGAAACCAGGAGCTGGTTCATTGAAAAAAATCAATAAAATTGATAAACATCTAGCCAGACTTATCAAGATAAAAAGTGCTCAAATAAAATCACAAATGAGAGAGGAAAAATAACAACCAACACTATAGAAATATAAACAATTATAAGATAATACTATTAAAAACTATATGCCAACAAATTGGACAACCTGGAAGAAATGGATAAATTCTTACAAACCTATAAACTACTAAAACAAAACAGAAAGAAATAGAAAATTTGAACATACTGATAAACATCAAAGAAGTGGAATCAGTATTCAAAAACTCCCATAAAACAAAAATCCAGGACCATATGGCTTTGTAGATGAATTCTACCAAACGTGTAAAGAAGAGTTAATACCTGTTCTTTTGAAACTATTCTAAAAACTAGAAATGGAAGGAAAACTTCCAAATTATTCCATGAGGCCAGCATTACCCTGATACCAAAACAAGATAAAGTGTCCACTAAAAAGTAAAGTACAGACCAATATCCCTGATAAATATAGACACAAATTTCTCAACAAAATACTAATACACTGAATCTAACAATACATGAAAAATAAATCACTCACCACGATCAAGTGGGATTTTTTCCTGGGCTGCTAGGGTAGTTCAATATTCACAAATTAATCAATGTGATGCATCACATCAGTAACAGAAAGGAAAAGAACCATTTGATCAGGGGCGCCTGGGTGGCTCAGTTGGTTGAGCTTCTGACTTTGACTCAGGTCATGATCTCACAGCTCTGTGAGTTTGAGCCCCACATTGGGCTCTGTGCTGGCAGCTTGGAGCCTGCTTCGGATTCTGTGGCTCCCTCTCTCTCTGACCCAACCCACTCTCATTCTGCCTCTGTCTCTCTCAAAAATAAATAAAACATTTAGAAAAAAAAAATTTTGAATAAAAAAAAGAACCATTTGATCATTTCAATAGACATTTGACAAAGTACAAACATCATTTGACAAAGTACAACATCCATTTATGATAAGAACCCTTAACAAAGTAGGTTTAGAGGGAACATACATCAACATAATAAAGGCCATATATGAAAACCCACAGCTAATATCATCCTCAATGGGGAAAAACTGAGAGCTTTTCCCCTAAAGTCAGGAACAAGACAAGGATATTCACGCTCACCACTTCTATTCAACAGAGTCCTGGAGGTCCTGGCCACAGCAATCAGACAACAAAAAGAAATAAAAGCATTCATCAGGAAGGAAGAAGTAAAACTTTCACTATTTGCAGATAACACAATACTATATATAGACAACCCAAAAGACTCCACCAAAAACCTGCTAGAACTGATAAATGAATTCAGTAAAGTCACAGGATACAAAAATCAGTGTACAGACATCTGTTGCATTTCTATGCACCAATAATGAAGCAGCAGAAAGAGAAATTAAGAAAACAATCCCATTTACAATTGCACCAAAAATAATAAGAAACGTAGGAATAAACCTTAAAAAGGGGTGAAAGACCTGTATGTACTCTGAAAACTATAAAACACTGATGAAATAAATTGAATATGACACAAAGAAATGGAAAGATAATCCATAGTCATGGATTGGAAAAAAACCCAACATTGTTAAAATGTCTATAGTACCTAAAGCAGTCTTTAGATTTAGTGCAATCCCTATCAAAATATCAATAGCATTTTTTAAGAACTAGGATCAAATATTCTAAAATTTGTATGGAACCACAAAAGACCCCAAATAGCCAAGCAATCTTGAACAAAGAAAAGCAAAGCTGGAGGAATCACAATTCTGGATTTCAAGATATATTACAAAGCTGTAGTTATCAAAACAATATGGTACTGGCACAAAAATAGACACATAGATTAATGGAAGAGAATAGAAAATGCAGAAATGAACCCACAACTATATGATCAATTAATCTTCTACAAATCAGGAAAGAGTATCCAATGGGAGAAGTTCTAGAAGGCAAATCTGATGAAAGGTCAGTATCTGCCAGATGCCAGGGATGGGGTCAAGAATTACCTACAAAGCAGCACAACAGAAAGAAACTTTTGAGGATCAAGGAAATATTCTATACTTTTATTAGAGTAGTTGCATTACTGTATATAATTGTCAGAATTCATCAAAATGTATACTTAAAATAGGTGCATTTAATTGTGTGTGAATTAGAAATCCATAAATTGATATAAGAAACATGTTAAACCTGCTTTGATTATTAGCAAAACATCTTTTTTATTTAATGTTTCTTTATTTTTGAGAGAAAAAGAGAGAGCATGAGCAGGGGAGGGGCAGAGAGAGAGGGAGGCACAGAATCTGAAGCAGGCTCCAGGCTCTGCGCTGTCAGCACAAAGCCCGACACGGGGCTCCAACTCATAAACCTTGAGATCATGACCTGAGGAGAAAGTCGGTCACTGAACCGATTGAGCCACCCAGGTGCCCCTTTTAACAGAACACCTTAAACCTATCTGCTTGCTTTTAAGAATATAAGTTGTTTTAAGAATGTGAAACAAGGGTACAAGTAATCCACAAACCCAAGCATTGTGCCTTCCAGGAAGTATGTCTGTAAAAGCTGTCTGAGTATCCTGATTTTGTTCAATTCAATCAAATCTTTACACCTAGGGAATAAAATTCTGATCAGGTGGTTAATTGGGTCCAGTTCTGATATTTCTAATTTACCAAAATCTGAATCTTTATTTCCTAACAATTATTAAATGAATACATGTTCTTATAAAAAGCAACACAAGGTAGAAGAGCATCCATCATTCCATCACCTAAAGAAATTATTGCATTTTGGAGTATTCCTTTATTTTTAATGCAATTTTTACATGTCTCTGATAATATGGTGAGTGCTATTTTGTGAGCGTATTTCTTACTCAGTATTAAATCATTAACATTTTCCCAAGTCATTAAATATTCTATAAACATCATTTTAATAACTGCATAATGGCTCATCATATGCCTGTACCATAATTAACGATTACTCTTTTAATGGCATTTAAGTTTTTTTTTCTAAACAGCAGTCACACTGCCTGGCTCACTGAAAGTACAATGAAATTTTTGTTGAATGAGTGAATGAGTCATAAACAATGTTGTGAAGAACATCTCTTTGTCACAACCTCTGTATTTTATGAGAAGCTAAGATAAATTTCTGGAACTAGAATGTCTATGGTAAATATATAAAAAATGTCTTAAAAATGTTAAAGGCACTCAATTCATTTATCATAAGCTTTTATCTTGAGAGAAAGATGAAAATGATATTATATCTGGGTTTTCAAAAGTTAATTAAGACACATTTTAAAATAATTGTGTTTTAGAGAGTTACAGTTCATTTTGAACAGGCGATTTATTTTAATAGTGTACTAATGTGATCAGTTAAAGGTAAAACTCCACCTCTGCTTCTTTCTTCCTTTTTTTAAAAAAAAAACAAAAAAACAAAAAAACCTCATGGTAATCCTATCTCCAAGAACATTCTGGTTTTATTTTTTTATATATATTTTTAAGTTTTTTTATCTTTTATTTTTGAGAGAGACAGAGAGAGAGAGAGGCAGAGGCAGAGACTGGCTCTGCACTGACAGCAGTGAGTCGGTTGCAGGAACTGTGACATCATGACCTGAGCCCCCCAGGTGCCCCTAAAAACATTGTAGTTTTATATTGTCTCTGATTCCACTGTATTTCTTTAACTTCAGTTTCTAAATTCAAGATTTCTTGCCTCAATTATAGCTTCTGCTACTGTTTTGTCATTACTGCCTTTTTCATACAGTTTGGTCTTTCTGTAAATTCATTTCCACTCTGGCACTTACTGAGTAGGAGATTCTAAGAAAACACAACTAGTCTGTTGTAATGGTGGCAGAGTTAACACTTTTTTTTCTTGTCCTCTGCTCTATATTAATCTGCCCTGGTTTATTTTCCCAATGCAGCAGCAGGCTGCTTTTTGTGTTGATTCTTCTTTGCATTATTTCTCAAAGTCAAACTTCCTCATTCCTGAAAGGGTGAATTTTAGGCCCTATTGAACACATTTCAGGTCTTCTAATCAAGTTGGCTGTGAAGGTGAGAGTGCTGGCTGAGGATCTGGCTCCTTGGCTGGAGAATTGCTTGATGCTGGCCCCTACCTACTCCTGTCTATTCTCTCTCTGATCTCAGCCTTTCCTATGCAGGGAGAGGTTATTGAGCCTGATGCAGTGATACCGAGCTAGAAAAAAGGATTTTCTTGCAATATTGCTGCTAAGACATCAATTTGGAAGGCTCTTAATTTCTTTATAGTCTTTTCTAATTTCTCCATTTCTAATTCTCCTCTTTTATCATAATTTGGAATAGTTGTTTAACATAAAAATATTGTTATTTATTTTCAAAGGACTGTTTTCCTGAGAGAGAAGTCACTTTTTAAATATTTATTAGATAATTAAATTATGCCATGTACCTTATATAAGTCATGCCCAGGACTTACATCCGTATCCATAAGACCCAAATAACCAAACTAGTGTGTTTTCTTGATAGTTTAGCCATCCTAAAAATGAAGTCCATATGCCACATGCGTAGCCTGCCTGGCTTTTGCAAAGATGAGTCTGAAAAAAGTAAATAAAATAGTTGTAGCAATTCAAATGATTAAGTAACAGCATTTCAGTATTTCATATATGTTTCAAGGAACATTTATTCTTTCACTTCTTTGAGTAGAGTTCAGAAACTGTCTGTTTGAAAATTTAGAATTTCTATGTAGCTTTATAAAATCTGTGAGGAAAAAAACGTGGCTCATTGTTTCCCTCTAGGAGATGTATTAAAACTGAGGTACAAAAATCTGAATACAGGTAAATAAGAAATAGACCAGACACCGCAATGAGTAAAATTGGTCATATTGGTCAATTGACCAATATTGGTCATATCAAGTTCACAGAACTTGAAATTATAATAATCTAATAAAAATTCTGAAAATAGAAAAATAAATTCTGGAGGTGGATAATACACTAAATGTAGTTAAGAATACAAAAGATGGGCTTAACAGCAGAATAGACACAGTTTAAGAGAGAATTAACAATTTGGAAGAGAGGACAGAAGATAATATCCAGACTGAAGCAAAGAAAAAACAAAGGATAGAAAATAAGTAAAAATGTAACAAATATGCAAAACATGGCTAACTGGTCTAACATATATGTAATTGAAGTTATAGGAGGATAAGAGAAAAAGAATGGGGCAGAACCCATTTTTCTGTAGTAATGAAGAGGTAATTGGTTTAGAGTTTTCCAAACTGGACAGAAAAAAAATTGTATCAGACATCCACAAGCTTTGTAAATTCCAAGTAGAGTTAACAAACAAAACAAAACAAAAACAAAACCACCTAAAAACAAGTACTACATAGAAAACTGCTGAAAACCTAAGATAAAGAGACGATTTTTAAAGTAGCCTAAGAAGCTTAGTTTCACAAGAGTAACAGAAAGACAGATGAAGAAATAAGCCAAGAAATAGAAAGACTTGGAATTCAAGAAAAATATGATCTAGACCAGGAGATGGAAGATATCCTTGGGTTGTTGCTGAAGGGATTATTTTAGTATATCAGCTGTGCCCAGATTTAGAAATTCACTTGCCCAGATAAGAGAATAAGGGCATAAAATATCCAACCTGTTGAAAAGTTCCCTTGTGGTTGCCTTTTCTAGGTCACAAATGACAGCAGGAGATGCCCCAATAGAACTGGACTTTCTTATTTTAGTGGGGGAAATAACAAGATCCCTGGTAGAGGCCAAATAAATCGGGATGCATATCTATCATAGACATAGTAGAAGCAAAATTTACCACAATAAATCTTGGGAATGAAAAAAAAATCTGACTGCTTTTGCAGAAAAGCTCAAATATTTTACAAGGTTATTTGCTGACATGTGACAGTAAATAAAGCTGTGATATCTTGAAACTCAATCTAAAGCTTTTTAGGCTAAGCAATACTATCTTCAATTTTAAAATTCATTTCTCTCCATTATAAATGAGTTGAGAGATACTGTTAAAGTGGCTAGTCAAAAAGTATGGCTCAATTCCCTTGGCAGCTGCCCATTTCCTTGATTCCATTACTATGCACTTCATGAGGTCCTGTCAATGCTGCCAGCTGAGTAAGGGTCAAGGGTTTGGCGAAAACAGGTGTTGCTCAGACCATTTTACTTGACAGTAGTGAGCACTGAGGTCACTGACCCAATGGAAGGAAAATAGGCCCAACAACGGTTGCAAGCTGTACGTGTGACATTCTTTGCCCTCTTTTCTACATTCATTTCCTTTTTGACTCATTGTGAATCTTTTCTTTTTCAACAACATAAGGAATGCCTGTTGTTTCTGGGCCCTAAAAGGATTCAAGTCTAAAGATACCTGTGGATTGTTGAATTTTCAAGACAGGATGAAAAGTTATATTAGGCCAGTGTCTGGGTCATTTAGTGATAAATTCTGACTTCTGTCAAGAAGCATAAATAAAATAAAATAAAAGGTACGGATGAATTAGGCAATGATTTTTTGTTTGTTTGTTTAATCTGCTTTGACTTTAATTTTCCTACATACAAGTGGATATAATGTTTTTTTTCATTTGACTTCTCTTTTCTTTCTCTCTTTTTATTTTCTTCAGATTTCCATTGCTCTATTTTTCTTTTTCTCTCTCACAATCTTTCACACTCTAGGTTGCTTATACATATACACACATACACAAGCACATTTCCCTCTTTAAATAAAGGGTAAGGTTTTATACAATATTTTGAGATTTTTATTTCAGGAGTATTATTAAGGGATGAAAATTGGGCATATTTTGAAATCTTCTTTGAAATATAGCTGTAAGTCATATTTCTACTTGATGCATGCCACACAAAATTAAAATATTCCTGCCTTTTACTGTATTTTTAGATTCTTTTAAAAGTAGCAATCTTCTATAAAGATGCCATCAGGTGGCATTAAGTGTCTTAAATAATTTTGCAAAATATAAAAGGTATTTCACTAGATACTCCTATTATTATTTTATAGCTTAGGTAGTATGCAGCCTTCTAATACTCTAGAGTATTTATGAAGACAACTGGGAATTAATTTAATAAGTATTGAGTTTAAAACCACTATAGCATATTACATTGCCTAAGTAATACCAGTATAAATGGGGAAAAATTAAAGAGTATATCAACATGAAAATGATAGTTAAAAGAAATATCATTATGTACTGTGATGGAATGATAATGTTATGAATATCTGTTGGTATATTCCAGCAATTAAAAGAATCTGTTTTTTGTAAGTGGAATAGACACATTTAATCAACATCTGTCAAATTCAGACTTGAACAGCTAAGGGAAAAACCAAAGGCAATGATTGTGGGGGGTTTATATTTACAAGGAAATAGTATATGGATCAGTTTGTAAGCTTCTTTTTTGATAAAATGAGAAATACCAATTGTTTTCAAGTTTACTTTTACATTTGACATTTAGTTTGCACATGTTTCTTTGTTTTACTTTTCAGGCTCAACTTTCCTACATAATTAAGAATTTGCAGCTTAGGCACTGCCAAAAACCACATCTGCACTGAAATCAATTATCTGTGTTTGGTAAGTGGGGCCGAAAACATTTGATAAATATTTTTTGTCTGCAGTAAACTTCAATGTTCATGTTTTAGCTATGATTTTATTGAAGACACTTAAGAAAATTTCTAAACATCTCTAAGGATTATTTTTCCCAAACTGCCTTGTATTTTGGCAAGGTGGGGGACTTGCTTTTATGGATATATTTAATCTAATCTATTGTACCCAAAGCCAGAAAAGTCTGGTATACTGCCATTCGTTTTTTAAATTTTTGTTTAATTTTTTAAGTTTTATTTATTTATTTTGAGAAAGAGAAAGAGCGTGAGCAGGGGAGGGGCAGAGAAAGGGAGAGAGAGAATCCCAAGCAGGGTCCTCGCTGTTAGCACAGAGCCTGATGCAGAATTCGTTCGAACTCGTGAACCACGAGATCATGACCTGAGGTGAGATCAAGAGTCGAGATACTTAACCAACTGAGCCACCCAGGCAGCCCTGGTATTCTGCCATTCTTAAATAAAAAACGGGAAAGACCAAAACTACATGCCTTTCTATAATCCATTTGAATCTGGTAGTTTAACTTTCCATCAAAGTCAAGCTCAAAGCAAAATACTTCTAATTGATCATATTAAAAAATTAAACTTACTGGTCTTAGTCTGCATCATATATCATCATATTGGAGACCATTTCAACATATAAATTTAGGGAGACAGAAACATTCAACCTGTGGTATCACTCTTCATTGCTATTTCTTTCATCACTTTATTCTATCAAGATTAGGAATTCAGATACCAGGATATTTTACTTCAGTGGTTCGTCCCATCTTCCTTAGAGAGTCAAACTTCCAAAATGCCTATGCATTCTCTGACTATACTTGGCCCTTGGCCTCAGTTTTCCCTTTGGCACTTTCTGTTTGTTTTGTTTTTTTTTCCTGAACATTGAATTATGTACACAAAAATGGGCCATGATTTTCATCTTTGATAATATCAGCACAAAATACAAAATTCATCCATTTATTACTGTTGTTGGTTAAATCATTTACAAAAATGATGACAAACAATGAGCAATATTACAAAAGCAGTTAGAGTGATTGTGGAAAAGTTAATCTAAGATCAGGGTATAGAAAAAAGTATAAGGAAACAAAAGGTTGAGAAAGAGAAAAGACAACAAAATTTAAGAGAATTGATATTGAGTGCTAATCCATTCAATGAATATTTTTTGAACAGCTACTGTGTTCTAGATGCTGATCTATTTCCATGATTTGCCACTAATCACTTTGTATTGATAATTTTTATGTTAAATATTTTTCTGATATACAAGAATGGCTTTTTGTAGCAAAATTCTAATATGGAAAAATGTCTAAAAAGAAAAATGAAAACCTCTTTAATAACATCCTTGAGTATGAAGCATTGCTAACATTTAGTATATTGTCTTTTTTCTCTGTATATACTGTTTTTATTAAAGTGCAAATCTAAATACTGAGCATATATTCTCATTTTTTAAAGTTAGCTTTAGTTTTTATTAATTTCCCGTCATATTAAAAATCTAAAATATTTTAAATGTCTCTATGATATTTCAACAAATGTCTGTACCAAAATACATTTAATCCTTCCCACACTCGGGGTTTGAGGTTATTTACAGTGTTTTGTTGCTTTATCTAATGCTAAAATCAATATTCTCATTCATATATTTATGTTTTTTCTTCATCACATACATCCCCAAAATAAATTCCCAAAAATCTAACTGTGAACAGAAAACATAATTATATCCAGCACAATTATCTCAATAGAAATGTGTAATAGTACCTTGAGACTATGCCTAATTCTTGGTTTCCCCTTACCCTACTGTGAGTAATACTGAAAAAAAAAGTGATTATTAGAAAAATTTTTGTTGATAATGAATGAAGAGAGTATTTTGTTTTAATTTGCATTAATCTGACTGCAAATGTGGTTGAATATTTTTCATATGCTTGTTAAGTGTTTGTATCCTTCTCATATCATAATAGCTTACTGAGCTATTAGGTTTTTTCTTATTTATTGACAAGAATTTATTATATATTAATATTATAGATGTATTTTTATATTTATAATAAATTTCCCAAGTATCATTTGCCTTTTCATTTTATATATATATTTGACATACTTAATTTTGACCAAACTCAAATCCTTGGAGTTTTCTATTATGATTTCTTCATTTATGTTTGGAGTCGATCCCATCTAGAGAATTGAAAAGTAAACTGATAGAATTTCCTCTAGTTCTTATTTTATCACCAAACACCTTTATTCTTATGGAATAATTTTGGATTATGATATGAAGTATGAGTGCTGATTAATACATCTATTCTCACAAGTAAATTTCGCAGGTGAACTTTAGGATCATTTTGCCATTGTGCTATTAAATAGTATATCAGTTTCAGGAAATTTCTCCTTCAGATTTTGTTTAGCACAAAGAATAGATACTTCTTAAAATTTTATATCTAAGAGAAATTTATGTCTCTATTCAAATAATATTGTGAAAATTACAGTAACACAAAAATAAAAACTATAATATAATAATGAAGTATATATTTTATAATATATGATAATGTGATATTTTATTTATACTACTATATAGTTTACATTGTATATTTTGTATACTATATGTAATATACTAATATAAAGCTGAAAGTTTAGTAATAAAACTAAATTATTTTTTAGGTGATTTCATGTTTTGGTTTAAATCATTTATTAGTGTTTTATTATTTTGTTGACATTGCAATTCTATTTTACATAATTTTATAACTGATTATTAAAGGTATTAGCAGAGAGATATAAAGAGGAAAATAGTGCCATGTTAAAAGCTTAGACTTTTGATTCCAAAGTGCTCAATTTTTCAATACTGACTTTGGAAAAATGCATATTTCTGGTGAAATTATGTGCCCACCAAAGAATTCTGTTATGTAGAATTATTATATAATTAATTATTATATTAATTGTTATATAATTGTGAGGGTGGGAGAAAGATACTTGAATATATGCAAGATATACAAGAATATCACTAATATACCCATGTACCGCTTCTGTGGAAATAACTCAAAGCTCTAAATGAAATGAACACTAGAGAAACCTCAACAAGGGGATGAGAAAGAAGAGGAGAGATACTGGGATCAGTAAAACTTATACTGTTTCATCCAAATTTACCATTTGCTTTATATAATGCATATAATGGGAGTGTATAATATAAACACTATATTAAAATCCTTGAGAAAGGACAGATATTCTGTAAAGGAAACTTTAATAACAATATCAAATTTGAAATATGTAACCATCTCAACAAAACATAGAATTTATGGTTGAAGATGAGAATAAGCTGGGGAAGGAAGTAAGGAAGTAAAATTTTTCCAAATGTCTCTTCTTTCTGCAGAAAAAGAGAGAAGAGTGAAAGGAATGGATTTTATTCCTCTGAGCTAATCTTATTGCAGTGGGGGCTAAGTCTTGGATAAAAGAAAGTAAAGCATTTTGATGTACATAAGAGTTCATCTGAGTGGGGAAAATATCTAGCATATTCTTTTCTAATCATGATAGAGAAATATATGCCTGATTATGTAAATAAGGAGAATAATATCAATAACATGATAACTTGTAGTATTACTTTCAAATTTACAAGTAGGGAAGAAAACGGATCAAATGAAAACAAAATAAAATTTAGTACCTAAGAAATATATAATTAAGATCAAAACAACAAAGTCAAATTTATAAAACAACACTAAGCAGAAACAGACTGAATTTTCTCATTAGAAGACAAAAAAAAAAAAAAAAAAAAAAAGAGGGATGGGGAAAGAAACACTAGACAAAAGTAAAGAAGGTAAAATGTCAGTGGTCATATCAGACATATTGCAATCAGTGTTAAAAGCCTGAAAATGAGAAAGATACCAAGCTCTGATAACACACTCCAGTTAGAAAGGTGATATGCCATGATCTTGTATTTGACAAGGCACAAAATAGCTGAATCTGTTTTTAAATGGATATTTCTATTATCCTCTATCAGGTTTGGAGAGAGATAGGAAAAAAAATAGTCATACAAAATAATTTGCGTAGTCTCTATATATTGGAGTTTATGTCTCTTGAAAAGGGAAGATACTTATTTTAGGTGCTCTGAAAAATTTGCAAAAATCTAACCATACTTGGCAGAAGAAAACGTTGAAAACTTTAAAACAAAAAAGTTTTTTGCAGGTTTCATTATTGATTATTACCAAATAAATAAAGCATAATAAAAATATAAAAAATGCAATTCATTTTGTGGAAAATACAAAAAAAAATCACTTTGTGACAAAATTGTAAAGACATAGCAAAAGTCCTACCAAAGGAAAATGCATTAACATCTTGATAAATAAAAAAGAAAAAGATTATAAATTATTTTACAAATTAAAAAAAACTGCAAAATAAAGTAGAAAGAGACCATCCTAAAGTTAAAAATAGAAATTAAGAAAGTAGAATACAGAAAATAGTAAAATTTAAAATCAAGACTACTTAACATCTGCAATATACAGATGAGTTTTGACTTACAGTGATTTAACTTTGGATTTTTCAACTTTACCATGAGAAAGCAACAGGCATTTAGTTGAAACCATACTTCAAAATTTGAATTTGGATAATTTCCAGGGTGAACGATATGTGATGCTGGACAGCAGCAGTAAGCCATAGCTCCCCAGGCAGCCACATGATCATGAAGGTAAATAACTGATACACTTAAAGTAATTCTGTCCCATACAGTCATTCTGTTTTTCACTTTCAGTACAGTATTCCATAAATTCAATAAGATATTTAACACTTTATTATAAAATAGGTTTTGTGTTAGATGATTTTGCCCAAGTGTAAGCTGATGTAAGTGTTCTGAGCATGTTTAATGTAGGCTAGTAAGCTATGATGGTCTGTACATTAGGTGTCATTAAATGCATTTTCAATTTATGATGGGGTTTATCAAAATGCAATCCCACTGTAAGTCAAGGAAGAGCTGTAATGGGAAATTTCTCATAGGATTTATTAAAAATAAAAGTGAGTAAAAGAAAAAAAGATTAAAAAATGTAAAAGAGATAACTACATATTTATTTCATATAACATAATATATACATATATATAACATGCATATACTTTTATGTATCATAGGTATAAAATTATGAGATAACACCGGGTATAGCTTCATGAAAATATATGACAGAAAGGATAATTAGTGTCCCTGAAAATACAAAATTTCCGAAAAATAGGCATGACTACTGAATAATTTAGAAAGGTAAATAAAGATTTACCTTTGAAAAATATGACAGATACTTTCATTTCTGATGACATCATGGACTGCATACTGTGCAAAATATTTGCACTTCAAAATAAACAAAAAAAATCTGTTCTTTAAAATATACTCTAAACAAAATAGAAACCAACACATAGACTTGGGTTAAATATAGATATGAATCTCAAATATGTAAAATGCACTTAAAAATTAAAGAAAACCATAATCCTTTAAAATGAAAGGCTTTTACCCTTTAAAATAAGTTTTAAAAATATTGAGCAAACCTTTCACAAAATAGGATGTACAAGCTACTAAGAATATGAAAATTTTATCAAAAATTGTTTTCCATCAGGGAAATGCAAATTAAAGCCCAATGGGACATTCCTTCACAGTCATTAGAACATCAAAAAATTAAGATTAATAATGCCAATTGTTAGCAAAGTTTCAGAGCAATAGGTACTTTCTTAAATTGTTGGGGGCAAGAGTTGTAAAATGGTAGAACTACCTAGGAAGGTTATCTGACAATTCCAATCCTATATATTTACCCAAGTGAATTAAAAACATAGTCATAAAATAATTGTTCAAGGGTATACGTAGCAGCTTTATTCATGATATCTAAAACCTGAAATCAGCAAATGGCTCATAATATGTGAATTTGTAAACAAATTCTGATATAATCACAGAGTGGATTACTACTCAGCACTATAAAAGCAACAAATTACTGAAACTTCCAAAAATCTTTTAAAATTATTATTATTTTATTGTTATTATTGTTGTAATTGTTATTATTATTAGCTAAGATGAAGCTACATACAAATGCCAGACATAAAAGAGAATACTTTTTGTATGATTTCTTTTTAAATGTTACATCACCGTATGTTTCTTTTTTTTTTTAATGTTTATTTATTTTGAGAGAGAGAGAGAGAGAGCATGAGCAGGGAAGTGGCAGAGAAAGAGGAGGAGAGAGAATTCCAAGCAGGCTCTGCATTCTAGCACAGAGCTGGATATGGGGCTCGAACCCACAAACTGCAAGACCATGACCTGAGCCAAGATCAAGAGTTGGATGCTTGGCCAACTGAGCCACCCAGGCATGCCTGTATGATTTAATTTATATGAAGTTCAGGAACATACATGATTAATTTATGGTAATAGAAATCGGAGCAATGGCTGTCACTGAAAAGAATAATGAGAGAACTTTCTGAGGAAATTGTAATGTTCTATAATTTGATTGACTTTGAAGTTACATGGATATATACATTTGTCAACCAGGGCACATATAAAATAATATTCATCAAATAATTATTTGTAAAAGCAAAATCATCATTATAATTTATGACAAAAATTTAGAAATATGCTAAATATCTATCCACAGAGAATGATTATAAAATGCCTAAGGAAATTGTAATGTAGTGCAATAGTATACTTCAGTGAAAACTTGAAGAATTGCGGATATACAGAACAATATGAGTGACAAACACTGAAAAATACTGTGTTGCAGAAAAATACATGTGGTATTATTCCTGTTAAGCAATGTTTGAATCCATTTCAAATTAAGCAATGTATCTAACCCATAAGTAGAAACATCATAAAGCTATGAGAAGAGCCATAAAATTAATAAATCCAAAATTTGGGAAAGTGGATGCCTTTGAGTTGGAAGACAAGGGTTAGTTATGCATGTAAAGGAATACAGGGAGTTTCAAATGTTTTTGGAAAAAAAAGGTTCATTTTTTTTAGCTTGGTTGTGCATTCTTTTATATATGTGAAATATTTAATAATTTATAAAATTGGGGTGAAGAGTCACTAGAAAAAGATTGTTTTATGTCTGAATTTTATCCATACCCAGGAATACAATTCCATTGTGATTGAAATTGTTACAAAATATAAGCAGCAACAGAAATCTACCCAAAACCTGATAAGAGGAGCATAAACTAGAGAATTATGAATCAACTCTTTTATTAGCCTTGAGTTAATATGGTAAAAATGTCAATTCTTTAAATATTGATTATTAAGTTTAATGAAATTGCATTTGGAATCCAAACAGAACTATTATGGGAATTAGATAAAATGATTTAAGCTGTATATGGGAGGTTAAATAAATAGGAGTCTATATAGATAGGATAAGTAATCAATAAATTGGACTGCTATAATATAGCATGTACAAAATAAATTCCAAATGGTTTGAAAAAGAATCTCCACATATAGTTTAGATTACATATTCAACCTGGGTTTCTATGAGAAGCCTTCTTAAACAAAAATGGAAATCCAGTTGCCAGAAAAGAATAAATAGGCATGTTTGATAATGTAAAAATAGAAATTTTGTATTGCAAAAGATCATATTTTCCTAAAACTTGAGAGGCAATACAAAAGTAAAATAATTGAGGATCTCTTATGTTGTTTCTAACCCTGCTTTGTAGGATATTGTATATTGAGTGAATTATTTAATTACTATAATTAGATGACTGCTTTAAACTCAAATGAAATCATCAGTCAATAAGTATGTTTCAAGGCACCTATTATGTTCCAGCCCTATTATAGGTGTGAGGGACACAGCAGTGAATAGAGCCAAAGAAGAAACACCTGCCCTTGTGGAGCTTACACTCTAAATAAGTGAAATATATAATAAACAAAATAATATGTAAATTGTATTTCAAAGAAAATAATATTTAGGTATGTAGTATGTGAGATAATGATACAAGCAGCGGAGAAAAACCAGAGTAGTGATAGAGGGAGTATGTCTGTGTGTGTGTGTGTATGCACAATTTTATTTTTTAAAATTTTTTTATAATGTTTATTTACTTTTGAGAGAGAGAGCACAAGCAGGGGAGGGGCAGAGAGAGAAGGAGACACAGAATCTGAAGCAGGCTCTGGGCTCTGAGAGCTTAGCACAGAGACGGCGTGGGGCTCGAACTCATGAGTGGTGAGATCTTGACCTGAGCCAAAGTCAGACGCCTAACTGACTGAGCCACCCAGGCTCCCCTGTGTATGTACAATTTTAGACAAGATATTCAGGGAATTGCTCATTGAGTAGGTGACAGGTGACTAAAGACCTGAAGGAAAGAAGAAAACAAGTCATGTGACTATTCAAGCTAAAACTATTAGAGGCAAATGAAAGAGCAGTTCAAAGGCATGAGTTGGGAACATGCTACGTTTTTTGGAGGAGCAACAGAAAGGCCAATGTGGTTATAACATAATGAGCTGGGTTGGGGGCAGTGGAAAGGAAGGGACAGGTGATAACGGCAAAGAGGTAACAATGGATCAAATCAAGACTTTCCACAGTAATAGCAGAAAAGGCAGAATATATAGTCAAAAGCAGATTGCCAGAATTAAGACAATTCAATAAGCTTGTGGAAATTCTCTTGCATAAGTTTCTGTTTTCTCAGTGAAATAGAAAGCAGGGTGGTTGCTGAGAGCGAACATGAGGGAGGAAATACTAGAGAATTGTAGGAGGAGGCGATCTGAGTAAATCATCATTGTAGGTGATGGAGAGAGTGAATGGAACTATAGTACCATTGAGCACCCAGAACACAGTTGAGGTTTGTGATTATAAATGTAATGTGAGTTCAGGAAGCATTCTGTGTGTGTGTTTCTCCAGCCATACTCAGTACAAATGTACGTGCCAGAAGAGACGGAGTTGGATTTAACCAGTTTGGTTGTATTGCTATTTGTTACAATGAATTGAAAAGGAGTGAGGGAATTTGAAGTGTATGTGGGGGAGTAAATAGAACTAAGGAAGGTAAGCTGTGTAAACAGGTGAGTGGGGACACAAGGATGAAGACCATAAAAATCTAGTGGAGTCAATAGATTATTGACTTCCAGGTCCTCTGGAATCGAGGGTTGTTAAAAATGGGGTTTAAGAGAATGAGCTGAAAACATTAGATGTTATATATCAGTCATAGGTTGACAATATTGGCATGTAGTTATAGAAGAAAACACCTGCATTTCTCACAAAGTTTAAAGATAAATAATATCTATTAGATTCATGAAAATTCCAATTCAGTAATTTGTTTTGGACACAGGATTGAAGAGGCACTTTGTACAATATTTAGTAGTCTACTTGATAACAAGCTTCTCAAAAAAAAAAAAAAAAAACCTCGCTAAATGTATTGTTAAATCCATAGTTCTGTTTTTCATCATTTTTTTCAAAAGCATTTTGGAAGCCATTGATAATTTCTTGAGTGATATTATTTTATCACCTCTGAGTATAGGGATTTTTATATGTTTTAAAAAATACCCTTTTCAGTGGATGCTTTATATTTTAATGCTGGAATCAGCAGTATCCCAATGTGACACCAGACAAGACATCGACTTTTAAATGAATCATTGTTTTCTTTCGGAACTAGAATTAGAATAGCTGATTCATCCACAATCTATTATGTGTACATTATTGTTGCTATTGTGATAATAGAGAATTTTATTTATTTTTATGCCGGATTATATTGTGAGTACACTTTTAGTCAGCTTGGGTTTAGCAATCCTGTTATATTTGTCCTTAGAATGTCTTTCACATGTTCGAGGTTTGTATTTGAAAAGTTTATAAATAAATAAATAAATAAATAAATAAATAAACGTATTATTTTTAGAGAATAAATTTATTCAATTGTGAAAAAATACCCCTTTCAAGTTTTAATGCCCATTTGTTCAAATACATATAATTTACATGTTTGTGTCTGTTTATTTGTGCATATGTATGTGGGGCTTTATGACTGACAGTCCTTTTTAACACTGATTCTTAAATTTCATATACTGAAGCATCTTTAAAAATATGTGTTCCCATGGGGTGCCTGGGTGGCTCAGTCAGTTGGGTGTCTGACTTCGGCTCAGGTCATGATCTTGAAGTCCGTGAGTTCAAGTCCCACGTCAGTCTCTGTGCAGACAGCTTGGAGCCTGGAGCCTGCCTCAGATCCTGTCTCCCTCTCTCTGTGCCCCTCCTCCACTTGCACTCTGTCTCTCTCTCAAAAATAAAGTAAAAACATAAAAAAAATTAATAAAAAAATATGTGTTCCCATAAAATAACATTTCCCACCTACTCTCATCTACTTATGGTGGTCATTTTTTCTACAATGTTCACTTTCCATTCTTCACATGTCTTTTGTAAGGTTCCAGTACTAGAACTTCAGTCCTAATCTACCATAACATTTATTTTTGGCTGCTGAAGACATGTAGGTCCTCTGTTTTAGGGAACTTGAATATGAAGTCACTTTGTTATGCTATAAATGTTTGTAGAAACATAGATTTCTGTAAACACAGTTAAAAGTATTTTTTCAATACAGTTTTAATTTGAATTAAATTCCTATTTCCTGTATACACATAACCTTTAAAAAAATCCCTAGAATTTTAAAGTTTTACAGGGAGGAGGGAACTTAGATCATTTTTTCTAATTTTTTTTTTTAATGTTTATTTTTGAGAGAGAGAGACATAGTGTGAGCAGGGGAGGGGCAGAGAGAGGGGGAGACAGAATCTGAAACAGGCTCCAGGTTCTGAGCTGTCAGCACAGAGCCTAACATGGGGCTCGAACTCACAGACCCCGAAATCATGACCTGAGCCAAAGTTGGACGCTTAACCAACTGAGCCACCCAGGCGCCATGGAACTTTGATCATTTGTTTTAACATTTTGCATAATCTGTGCAAGATGATAATAAATGTTCTATTTGTTGTGTACTCTATTTTCTAATAAGACCGTCACAAAATATATTAGAATGTTAAAAATTCTGGGAAGTCCTGTAGCAAAGAAATCTGACCAAATTCAATACAGCTTTTCTCAAACATGGTTGATATCAAAATTACTACCCGTCTTTGTTTTTTGCTGAACACCTATTAACATCTCATTGAACAAATTGTTCTCAGACAGTTTAAGAAATTCTGTTCTCTCCTTAGATGAATAAACAGAGACATGGTATATTAATATGTTATTCTAAAGTATATGGCTATTTACTAGCAGAAAGTATCAGAACTAATTTGGACTCCCAATTAAGTGTCTTTTTCTTCCTGCCATTTGTCTCCTGGTATTTTCTTATTCCCAGTGCTGTATTGAGCCATCTGTAACGCTAATCCTGTCTTTGTTTAAAATGCTGATATTTTGTTTTTGATTTATTTGTATAAATTTTATTTTTAAATATTGATTAAAATATTATCTATCTTGGTTACTGAGTTTTGTGTTGTCCCCTATATTTTGTGCATGAGTGCCCCATTCACCTAGCCCAGTTCTGGGTTGGATTATCCCAACAAAACTGTATGTGTCTCCTCCAGTCTTGGAATATCCAAATCATTCCATATTCCAAATTATTTTGAAGTATGATGAATTAGGTCTCCACATCAAAACCCAATCTTTGGTTACTCTCATTCTTCACATTTATAGAGAGAAACATCCTAGTGTTTTCTGCCCTCTTGTTCCTGGGAATAAGAATATCCCTCCGATTATTTTGCATATTAATTTATAAATACCATGTAGATTATTGCACTTTCTGAAAGTCTGAGATTTTAATTAACTGATAATTAACAACCCAGATCTTACATTAACCAGTTCCTATGTTCAAGGGAATAAACTTGGGGCTGAGATAACATCTACTAGCCCCACTTAATAAAAATTCATATTCACGAGCTCAGTGAACTCTAATACAGCATGTCCCAAAGTATGTTTCAGAGAAGGGGATGTTAATAGGTTCAGGGCAGGGGGGTGGAGGGATGTAATAATAAAATTAGTTGGATAGATAAAGGTCTGAAGGAAACTAAAGAGAATCTTTATTTCGGGACTTCTCAGAGCCTTTAATATGCTGATGTTCTCCAGGAATATGAAAAAAAAAAAAAAAACTCTTATACAATGCGGTGTTTCTTAAACATATCTGACTGTAGAATCTTTATATATTTATCTGAATGTATGAGAGCTTTTGCACAAAACATCTGTCATGGCACTATTGTTTCACAGATCATGTTTGGAAAGTATATCTGTAATAAGCTAGCTGAACCTGGATTGTGTTTTATAGAAAGTGTTTTTCAGATGATGTGTAATTCAATGTCCTATGGTACCACTTTGTTTTCCAGTAGTGGTTCACTTACCCCAAAAACCAGCCAGGACTCTTCTTGTGCATGAGAGAAATACTGAAAATTAATTGTTTTACTGAGTGGAAATTTATAAGAATAGACTATTTTTTTTGATCATCATATCCAACTTTTTCACAGCTGAATGTTTTTATAACTCTTGGGTAGCTGGTGTCCACTTAATGAAAGAGTTCCCCCTAATCAATCTCATATGGAAGAGCTGATATGTTTACCCCTCTTGTCTCAGGTATTTCTGACCTGTTTACTTCAAAAGAAATTTTGAAAATGTGCAAAATCTAAACTTCCTTCCTCGTTATACCTGTATTATTTTCTATATACAATGCACGCCTAGACTATCCCTGAGGTCTAGAAAAACTCTTATTTTGCTTCTTTTCCATGCTCTCAGAGATGCTGACAGAAATAATTCCTTGCCCTCAGAGCCAGTTATTAATTGGAAAAAGATTAATAGTGATCTGCTGAAAATTTAATGTGAAGTTTAAACCTGGTATTCTTGAAAAGATGTTTAAGAATAATTTTATATTTTAGAGAAATTTTGGATAAGTTCTGATAATAGTATTTTCAGCTGCAGACAAAGATCCAGTACTGACCACAGTTTAAAACCATCGTCTCTAACTCCTTCTCCATTTCTTTTGTTTTAGGGGTGGACACTTTGATAGCCTGTCAAGGTATGGTAACGAAACATCGGCCTTTAATAATAGCACAACAACTACCCGTAGTACACGTAAACTTATTCATATAAGTTAGTTCTGAGCTCTGAGCACCCCATCCATGGCGCATTCCCTGGCCACACACGTGGACCCTATTTGGATTCGAAAGGAATTTTCTCATCTTTAGCAGCCTTACTTTCAGAGCTTGAGTTTTTCAAAGTGAAATAGGTAATTGTTGTTTATAAAATATTATGATGGTACAGAGTCTGTAGCAACTAAAAACATCCCAGTGTTTGCTGCAAGGCATGAGGAGACAGTGACACAGCTCATTTCCTCAGCCGAGCTCTCTTTGCCGCCTTGTACAACACTTATTTCAAAGCACGCCACAGCTTAGAACTGTCGTGATCCCCATTAATATAAAATCATTGACCCCTGCTCCCGCTGGTGCGACTAAATTACATTCTGCTGCTCAGCGGCAGCCGCGCATGGGGCCAGCGCTTTTAGTCATCGCCAGGTGCCTTGATGCAGGCGCAGCCCCTCCTACGCCCAGGGTTTGCCTTTAATGAGGATTAGGCACCTTCAAAGATCTAGGAGGACCCACTCCCAGGATGGAAGCCTTTCTAATGGCATCTGGGCTTATCGTAGGCAGTAATTTAGTATCTCGGAGGAGACTGAAGAGAGATTCATTTCTCGCCTCTAAGAAATTGCAAGAATGTGTGGTTTTGTGATTGGCTTTTTCCCCCCCCTCCCTCTCCACCAGCACAAATTCAAGAGCATTATGCCTAACAATATCCTGGATTTATAAAGCCTAGAAGGTGGATATGGTAAAACAGTATCCCAAATTATGATATATCCCAGCTGAGGAAATTCCTCCTTTATACTATATTATATGATGTGCTGCTAATAGGACTAAACCCACTCACAGATGCCCCACGCTCATTTCATTTTTGTATTTCAGTGGTGGAATTTCCTTACTAAAGGATTGATAGCCGGGTCCGGAGTGTGGTCTGTCTTCTCATTGTGTGGTCTCCCTTTGCATCAGCTCCTCACCCTCTCAGGCCTGCCCTTCCACGTGGTTCCCTTGCCCTCTGAAAATGAGGGGATCAAGGGTCTGCACCTTCCTACAGTGGGTGTGGAATTTGCAGGAATGTTCTCTGTGCTGCTACAGCAATCACTCCTGCCTTGACTGTTAAGGGACAAAGCTGGAGAGCGCTAGGTATAATGAAATGTAGAAAGTAGTCATCGAACACAGCAAGCATACTTAGATAATCAAAGTCCTCCCTTACAAAAATTGCAGAAAAATGAAAAAAAGTATTTAAGGATCAGTCACACATATGGTATTAAAATAAGTGTGATTATGTGAATGTATATACATATATTCACACAATTATTTGCAGTGTGTTTAGATTAGTTCTTTATATAGCAAACTGTTACTCGTAAAAAGCTCAGAAATAGTTTAGCATAAGAGTAAAATCTGGTGTTCAAAGTATTATTTGTGGAAAAATCGGATGTTTTTGTCTGGCGAGGGAAGAAAGCTATGTATTAAAGTAAAGCTGGTGTTTAATCCAGGAGAATCTGAGCTCTGATGAATCAGTTGGTTTTCTCTCTGATTTATTTGTAGTGAGACAAAATCATGAAAGTTTCTCAATCTAGTAAATGTCAACATTTAATTTTTAGTTTTTCAGTATATGCGGTAAGAAATGGTGCCTTAACTGAGTCAAAGTACACAGTGAAGCTAGTCAGCAGTATAAAATGAGACAAAATTTAATCAGTACTGTGGTGGTCACACTGTGTATGGAGACTTTGTCTGAATTTTCTACTCTGATTCCTATCAGAAGAAACAAATTAAGTTTTATGGCCATAGGGAGTATCTGCAGAGAGTTCTTACTAACTGCAGAGAGGTTAAATGGTCTACACTATTTAATTACAAAATTTATAAATACTATTTGTTGATAAAAATCCATTTTAAATAAAAATGCACAAAAGCAACAGTAATAAGGAAAAATGTGAAATTTCTGCCGGTTGAGTTTATCTATGGGATCTATAAATACACGTAAGTAATATAAAGAAAAATAGGTATATACACTATACTTTGGAAAAGACATGGTTTTGGTTCCTGAAATTATTATTTTTTTTTCCCTGAGGTTTAATTGTATTTCATGAAATTCAGTATCTGGATTAACAACTTGCTTCTGAAAGCTGAGACCCAAACAGAGGTCTTTCTTTCCAGAAGGGTGTCCTAACCCCAGTCACACGTCTGCTAATTTGGCCTCTCTCTCAATCTCAGAAGAACTTGCTGAACAGAAGTGAAACTATGCACGTGCTAATGGCTCACGCTCTGCAAACTCCCCTCTCTCCCCAAGAGTGTCTGGTGTGCAAAGCTGAGCTGGAACAAAGATACACTAATTATTCCCCATTAATGTGTCTGCTTGAATGGCCCTAAATACCAGAGTGATTAATTAGCGCAAGGCAGCCGGGCCAGGATGTCACACCCTTCCCTGCGTTTAAGTGTCGCCAAGGTTGTGCTCGAGTGTTGACAACAGCATATCTTTAATTTTCTCCAAGAAGAAAAGTTTCGTCAGTACAATTAATTTGAGCTTGGCTGGCGTGCAGGAATAAATGTAACATGTGGAATGATATTACTGCTGTCTAGGCAATTTTTTTTTTTTTTTTGCCTCCTTAGGGTACAGTAAAACTTTTTTGGCAACTTGGTTATCGAATAGTGTATTTCTATAATTGTCTCAATTTGGCTTAATTACTTTTGGGCACTTTGCAGCAAAAAACATGGATCATAAAATAGTAAGCGGTTATTATTCACAATAGCTGGGATGGATATAGATGAATGCGTAGATAAGAATTAGAAAAAGAATGGCATTAAATTTGGTATCCTTTCAACTATGCAATTTTCTCTCATGGATTGAAATGTACATCAGTGTTATCAAAAATAATTTGAGACCACTTAACCCCTAAAAGATATGAATCTATTCAAAAATATGTAACAGAAAAGTGCCTATTTGGCCTGATTTTTTAGGAGGCAGGTTTTGCTGAGATTTTAAGCTTTCCGAACAATATTTTGCTTCAATTAGACTCTCAACTACTAACATATATAAATCAGTTGTAAAGAATAATAGCATAATAAGTGATTTTTAACACTTTCATTATATTCCTTTCTTTTTTGTAATTTTGTCAAAGTGATTTCTTAAGGAAAAAAATTAACTCTATTTTAAAATAATTATATACTGTTTAGAGAAATAGAATGAATCAAATAAAGTAGCTGCGACTCATACTATTTTCCCTCTGTTTTTAAGATTGAGCTACAAACATAATTCTGGAACAGAAACAAAATACTGTATAATTGGGAAGTAGTGTGTTTCATTTGCTGCCTTATATTTCTTTGCTGTTGCTGAAATTTTAAATTAATTCATTTTGCTATGGGCATGCTGTCTCGTTTTGTTTTGTTTTCAAACAGTGGAAAGAGAAAAAAATCAGAGTGGCATGCAACCGGCAGCATGGATGTTCTTCTCTTTTCTTTCACAGTCTTCCTCAAGCTCTATACAGGCCCAAAAGACTATTCAGCAGCAGGGGTGAGAGCACTGAGGGAGAGAAGGGGTCACCTCTCCCATCTCTCCATGTATCTCATTGTTCTTCCCTTGTCAGTGTATTTCCCACACACCATCTCCAGCCACTCTGCGCCTCATCCCGGCTGCTGCTTCCATGACCCCCACAGCATTATTCTCTCCCCCTCCGCTCTCCACATCTAAGCCTTTGTTTTCTTTTTTAATTTTTCCCAGACTGTTATTGCTATAAGACAATCACCGCGGTATAGGGTTGTAGAAAATATTTGTTGGAACAACTAAGCAGAAAACAAAAGTTTCTCAGTGCGGTGATCCCCAGCTCCTACTGCATCTAATTCTTGCCTTCCTTCCATTCTTTTACCTCCAGTTCTTCCACAGGTTTACACAGTGTTTATTCACTTCTCGTGGAAGCAGCATGTATAGTGAAAAAAGCGCAGTCTCTAGGCTGGAATCTCAGTTTTACTACTCATTAATTGTGCAATTTAAAGCAAAAAAAAAAATCACTTAACCTTTTGAGCCTCATTTGCAAACTAGGATTATTAATATTTGCTCCATGGAGATGTAAATGAAATAAGAAATCTGATTCCTCATCCACTTTGTTCAGCAGTCTGTTACTCTGGGTAAAGCAAAGGTAACTATTTTTCTTGGTGTTTCAGAGTTTATTAAATATTTGCCATACTTGCCACCTCGATGGCAGGGCATAAAATTATTGGCAATACTTACATTCAGTTGAAATGATAGAAGTCCCATTCGTGAGTTTTGTTACTATTCCTCTGCCTCAAGTGCAGATAAACCCAGAGACAGTGAAATGGTTTTGGGCCTCTTTAGATCAAAAGGCAGAAGTGCTTTCACTGAAATTTTTCACTTTAACTTTGAGACATGTGTGCATCTTTGAAGAGAGTAGAACCCCTAAAAAGCTGTGATAGTTCAAGCTAAATACCATCAATTTCTTCCCTCTCTGTATGTGTACACTGCTTCTCACAACAAAAGATGGAATTTAGTTCCCCTCTTCTTGCCTGGGCTTAGCGACTTGTCTTTTTCTATAGAATGGTACAAAGAGAGATCCTGGGATTTTCAAAGTAGGTCATAAGAAGCTTTGCAGTTTCCCCTGCATTGCTTGGTATACTGCACTTATGATGCTTCTTCTCAGAACCTGTAAGAGGCTACATGAGAGAGCTACATGGAAAGGCCACATGTGGATGCCCTGGTCAACAGCTCTAGCTGAGCTTGCAAGTGACATCCAGCATGAACTGACCACCATCTTGGATGTTTAGCCCAATCAGACCTTCATATAACACCAGCGCCAGCCACCATTTGTTTACAAACCCATGAGAAAGCCCAGTTGAAGAGTTACCCAGATTTTTCTGTGTTCAATTCATTTACAAAAATATGAGAAATGAAACTAAAGTGTTGCTTTAAGGCACTAAGACCGGGAATGATTTGCCATATAGACAGACTAACTACAACAGGAAAACTACATCCGAGCATAATTTAAACATAATTTAAACATTTAAGCATAAACATGTACATCATAGTGGCAAATCAAGATCATATTCATAGCTAGAACTTGAATAATTGAAGGAGAAATTGTATTTATGTGTATCACTTGGCTTTGTTCATTCATCCATCCATCACAGGGCTACCGTGAGCCAGAATTTTTGTTTCCTATATACACTGTAGAATGTTTAAAAACAAAAGGTTCAGTCCCCTGATGCATATTGATTTAGAAATGTGCATCACAAAAATAATTTTTATAAATAAAGGAGCAGGTTAAAAATGTGCGTCTTTAAAAAGCCATTATAAATCATTTTAAGATGTTGTATGGAAACCAATTTGACAATAAATTTCATGTTAAAAAATATATAAATAAATAAATAAATAAAATACATCATTTTAAGAAATGAGGTGAGATACCAGATTTTGTGCTGTAACTGATTTATCCTTAACTCTAAATTGCATTGATTCCTAAGGACAAAAATTACCTGAACAGAGGTTATAATTTTATCAGTGTTTGTAAATATAGAATGTGAGAAGAAGAATGGAAGACTCTAACTGTTAAGACAATTACACTTCTTTCCCCCACAATTCTTTGATAGGATCGTCCTAATGGTAGTGGCGTTAACGCTCGCTCTTTTAGAAAGATCAGTGCCAGTACCATCTTACATGCTGTGGACAATGTTGGTCACAAAAATCACATCTTTTGGGAGAGCAGTAGATAAAAACAATTTAATTTATGGACTTGACTTTTCCAGAAAATACACATTTTTTCTTTTGCTTCTTGCCTTTGGCCTTCTTTGACAGTTCCATCTGCTTTTCTTTATCACCTTTGTGGGCTTGCTCCCTGATGGACCTTAAGTTGCAAGGCTCAAAGAGCAGAAACAGTTTATCAAAACAGCTTGTGTATCTTATAAAGTAGAAGTGACGCAGGGTGGCATGGTTAATATTTGGACATCAAGCACCTTGTAATATCTAAGGCAATGATATACCTCCCTTCCTCTTGCTTCACTTTAATGAGCACTTGGCTACTTACAGCCCAGGAAAAGAAGAGAGATAGAAGGTGATTTTGCTTTGTAAAAATAAATGAATGGATTTTAAAAGCCTATGCTGCAAGCAACAATGAGCAGGGGAGATGATAATTGTGCTAAACATAACCAGCCGGATCTCTTGAACACTAGGTTACATTCAGGAATTCCTTCCTTATTCTCTCACAAGTGTCAACACTGTTACGATGCAAAGGAGAGCAGAACTCAAGTAATGGAAAATTTTTCCTCTTTCAACAGAAGACAGTTTCTGGAAGCATTTCTTTTCTTCTGCCCATCGAGAAGCTTTCTGAAACAGTGTTTTAACATCCACCATCATACTGAAACTAGTATTTGTGAACCTTACTTCACTTGTAATACCTAAATGCGAAGCTTTAGAGGCACCTGGGTGGCTCAGTCATTTAACCGTCAGACTCTTGATTTCGGCTCAGGTCATAATCTCACAGTTCATGGGATCAAGCCATGCATCAGGCTCATGCTGTCAGTGCGGAGCCTGCTTGAGGTTCTCTCCATCCCTCTCTCTCTGCCCCTCCCCTGCTCATGTTCTCACTCTCTCAAAGAATAAATAAATAAACATTTAAAAAGTAAATAAATACAAAGTTTTAGCTTTAGCATCAGAAACTCTCAAATATCAGTCCAAGGTATGATGCCAGGAAGTTACCCTGAAATCACCTGGAGAGTGTGTTAAAAATCCAGACCTGTAGACCCCACGTTGCAGGAATGGGGCCTGCGAGTTTGCTCTTGTCATCTACAGCATGCCCAAGATTTGTTCTACTGAATTATAGTCCCTAAGATGTTCTATGAAAGGAACATTCTGTCTTAGAGATTCACGATCCATGCAATCACATCAAAGTCCTTAAAGATATTTAACCTGGCATAACCAAGTATTTCCAAACTTACTGGACCTTCAGAACATTTTTTAACAGAGTATTCCATGGAGCACACTTTGAGAAAAGGGAGTTTAGAGGAGTGCTGAGATGCCCCTTCCATAATAGAAATTAAGCAAAACAAAACTTCCTTTGCTTTTGCAAATTTTTTTTCTCATATACTCTTGTAATATTTCCTGTAAGCTCAATATTTGTTCTCTCTTTCTAATTGCTCAGTATCTGTTGTCAACTTATATGTGTGTTCTAATAGTATTTAAAAATTAGAAATTACCTTAAAATTATGTGTGCCTGAGATGCCCAGCTTTTTCCATGGAACATATGTATTATTCATTACTTCAAAGGTATAGTTCTAAGAATTTATAAAAGTCTAATAAAAACATTCTGCTATAGAGTAAATGGTCACCTGAACACCTTTCCATATCCTGGTTTGTATTATAACTAGTTATGGTCATGAATTTTCTTTCACCGGACTCCAAACTACTCGAGGGAAATGACGATATCATGCTCTCGTTGCCATGTTCAAAAACCTTTGTTGAATTGTGTTGATTTCTGAAACCAGGTTTCTCCTGATTTGTGATAGCAACATACAGGTGCTGTCCAACGTTCTGATTCACTAATTCACTGACTTTGTCAGGTTTCTCTATCTTGTTTTGTTTTTTAAAAATAATTGACATTTCATCCTCAGTTTGTATTTTGGAAGCATCAATAACCAACATTAGCTCATCATCCAGTTCTGCACCAAAATCCAATTTGTCATATTTTTTATAAGCTCCTTGAGGACAGGACTTATATATCTTTTTCGTAACCCTGCAGTGCTCTTTTGTACGGAAGCATTCAAGAAGTAGTTGTGGAGTGGATATAAATAACCAAAAGGAAAATATGCTGAGCAACCTGTGACCATTATGACTTTCTCAATACAATGTTTTTCTAAAAATCAAAATCCCAGACTTGATGTTTATGGCAATGTATGTGCCAACCTGGGGCTGCTTTATGCACTAAATGGATTTCCCCTGTTTGTTTTTTCTGTCCCCTTGCTCTTATTCCTGCTCATACCAAAACTCTGAATATTCAGTTTATGCAGTTAAAAGTTAAATTTCAAAGGTAATGAATTTCAAAGTGGGTGTTTTATTAAGTGCAGCAATAAACAAGTGAGAGTCACATTACACTGTGACAAAAGTTCTTCAGCTTCTATGGGCCCTTGTGTTCCCAGATGAAGAGCCAAATGGAAATGTTTAATAAAACATGTGTGAGACTGCACAATAGAACAGTCCTTACATTTTACATCAAGCTGCATCAGGGTCACGGGAGGTGTTTTATTAGCACAGTCAACAATAATATCGTGATTTTTATTAGGAGGAAAAGATAGTGAGAGACTACTAATTATTTTTCAGCCTGAGGGGCATTTTTTCTTGAAATGACTGTTAATTTGATCATTGTCGTGCAGTTCACAGATTTACATGAACTTATTTCACTGTGACACATGGTTAAGAACCAGACTAAGATTGTTGCTTTATTAATGGTTTTCAGTAAATGTATTCAAAAGTGCTAACTGTGTGGGTGTATGGATGATATTGATAGCACTTGGAAGGTTGAATCCTTTTGGAAGTAGCTAGCCTGAAGCCCTTTTCACATGATATTTTCTTTGTTCATGCAGTGAGATGTTAAGCCTACAAGAATGAAATAAAATCCCAGGGAAATAAGAATGGTGTTGTCTCAGATATTACCAAAGTGGCTTTTTTTGCAAATGTTTCCTTTCTTGTTTTCCCCTTCCCACGAATAGGGCAAGCTTTAAAGATATGAAAAAGCCAGTGATTTCTCAAAACCCTTGCTTTGGCATAATCAACAAAATACTGCACCATGTTTTTGTTGTTAAATGTTACAGAATAGACATAATCCACTAACACTTGAACTAAGAATTCTTGAAGAGTATACTTCTAAAGCTAATTTATTATGATTTTCTTTTTGATCTGTATGCATTATGCTAAACTGAAAACAAGAATCTTAAGCTAGTAGTGACCAGGTTCATTTTTCTTTTCTCTTTCTTTTTACAAACATCATTAATGTGGTAAAAAGTTTTCTAAAAATCTTCTCCTGCCCTGATACCGAAAGAGATTCCACATAAGACATATTTTTAATGATGGAAGTAGTCTTCAAAAAGGGCAAAAGTTTAATATGTATAGAAGGAGAGAACCTGTGATTCATTCTGCAGAGTTTTCTATTTAATTTAAAATTGACTTGTTCTAAATAATTTAATGCATTTGGAAAAAAATCCTGAATTGGACTCAGAAAATTGGCAGTTTTCTTGACATAAGAATCTTATTAATTTGAGAAAAAAATCCATTCCTTAAGGTAACAAATTTTTAAAGTGATATTACAAATATAAAACTGACTCGTAAATTATAAAGCAAATCAAGATTTTATGTTATTGTCGTTATTAAATGAACAGTTAATATGTTGGCCACAAAAACCACTCTCACTGTCTTTACACTATGTATTGTTAAATAATCAAAAATTATAGAAAATTTGGCAGATATAATCCACACAACAGAGTGATCTTATAAGAGATATAATGAGTAGATACCAATTAAAAAATTAATGTTTATTCCATGACAGATGAATATAATTCATATTTTAAGGACATCCTCATTATGAAAACTGCTTGATATAGCAGCTCTTAACTCTTACAAATGGGAAATGAATATGATAAAAAGTGGACTGAAACTTGAATTTCATTTTGCGACAAGTGAAGGAAAAATATAGCATACTATTCAAATACCGCCATTGGTCAAAAATAGTTAAAAAGTATTATGAGGAAATAATCTCAATTATATTTTCATCTTTGTTTAAAGGGGAATTTTTTTGCCCCAAATGCAGTGTATATGTTTGAATTGATGAGCAAATTTTCCTTTGAATTTTTTTTACCCTTTGGGGAAGTTACCTATACGAAAGACAATTTTTCCATGTTTTTATCACCGATCATTAACGAGTCCTCTTTTAAAAGCATATTAAAACGCCATTTTGTGACATGGAAAACTTCCAAGAATTCCAAAATTCCAGGAATTCAGAAGCACAATTACAGACTTTCAGGGCCTGCAGAGACCTTGAAAATCATTGATTCCATTTGTCAGATTCTCAGCAGGATGTGGGAAATTTTGCTTATTTATTTATTGTACTTTCCCACAACTCCCTTTCAAAACTCTCATAGCATCATATTGTAGCAATAGCCTGTGGTCAAGGAGGCAATGATCTGTTTATACTTAAGTGATGTCAGTCTCCTGGAAAAGGGTGACTCCAAAATTCTGAGTCTTTCTGAGCCCCTATGTACAGTAGTGGGCCACATCTGGCCATGGATAATTCCAGATATAATTGATACTCTTATCCAGAAAGAATTTTGATTGGGAATATCTTGAAATCACTTCAGTTATTTTTGAGAAATCTCACAATAAATTAGATGTGTATTAACTTTAAGGGTCATTTAAAGGTCTCACCAAAGATGTTTCAATAAAGAAAAGTCTATTTGTGCACACCGATTAGGCTAACAAGCAGTCCTAATTATATGGTGTCTCTTGCGCTACATTAGTGTAAAAGAGAACTTTAACTTACCCATTGCCGATGCTGACAAATGCTTTGTTAGTCAGGGCCATTTGTCACCAAGAAGGCTGACTATTACAAAAAGAAAAAAAAAATATTGGCAAGTCTGTGAATCACACTATAAATTAAGAAAAAAATCAAAACCAGAACCAAACACTTACTCTAAGATAAAAACCCATCACATTATAGTTTGCATTTCTTCAACAGTGTTTTGTAAATCTTTATCATGTAGTCCATATATACAATTTAGAAACAAGTTTGGGTGCTTTGAAAACTTACTTTGTCTTTTTATATACAGAGGAAAGAATTTAAAAGTTTATCTTAAGAATTAAAGAAGCTAATACTACCTAAAACATATATGTAGTTTTGATCCCCACTTTATTATAACAACCATTCATGACTAAAACCTACAAATATTATCGTTCTTCTTCTAAAACAACTTTCATTTCCTTATGACACTTGCCAGAACTAAGAGATGATACGCATCAAGTTGCAGGGTGATTTTATCTTAAATATGTAGTCGAACAACAAGAGATGGTTGATACTAATAAGAATAATAACAATAATTGACAAAGCTTTTGCTTTATACTAGGTCCGGTGCTCAGTAATTTACATGCATTGTTATATTGCGTTATACATACAATATAATGAAGACTAGGAAGATGTTTCTTAAAATATGAAAACTTAATTGCATTCAATGTGATGGTGGTTAATATTTTGACTGGCACATTTTTTCTTAGGAACACATGCAAACTTAGGCAACATATATTCAGGAAGGTTCTGCTGAAGATTCAGTTGGCCATTAATGCTGTCTTCCTCTTCAAGTATTTCCTGCACTTGGATAAGAAGCAGTGAGACAGCTTATATAAATTGCTAGAGGAGGAAAGCTGACAGGCAATGAAGACAGGAACATGAGTCTCAACTCTGCTCCAGAATAGTAGACAGAAAAGAGAAATGCTGGAGGGGATACAATAGCAAAAAGCCAGAAAAGAGCCAGAGTCTTTTTGGTGAAACCATCAGAGCACCAGGCACTACAATAAACTGTATTCTGGGAGCATGTTCTTCTATCGCTATACCTATATTGGAATGTAGATTAAGAAGTACATGATAGCACATTATTTCAGCTATGCTGAGAGTCAGTCTCTCCGCATTTCTTTAAGTTACATCTCTGTAAGGCTCTATCAGTGGTTGGTGGCCATATGCCTGCTCCTATGTATGGAAAGCAACAACTACGAAAGGTAGACTCATTCAAATGTGTTATAGCAGCAATGCAATATGAGCAGCATTGCCCTAGGTATGAAATATGTTGTGAAATGGTAACTGACTTTTATCAGTCTGGAATAAATGAAGGGCATACTTCCATCATTTTATATAATGGCCCAATATCTGGCAAGTTCCTATTATGTTAAAACTATACAAATAACAGCTTGAGTTTCTTTTAAAAACTGATGTAGAGGGGCGGCTTAGTCGGTTAAGTGTGTCTGACTTCGGCTCAGGTCACGATCTCACTGCTTGTGAGTTCGAGCCCTGTCTTCGGGCTCAGTGCTAACAGCTCACAGCTGGGAGCCTGGAGCCTGCTTCAGGTTCTGTCTTCATCTCTCTGCTCGTCTGCAACTCAAGCTGTGTCTCTCTCTCAAAGATAAAATAAATATAAAAAAAAATAAAATAAAATAAGGAGGGGTGCCTGGCTGGCTCAGTTGGTTAAGCATTCAACTTCATTTCAGGTCATGATCTCATGGTTTGTGAGTTAGAGCCCTGCGTCAGGCTGTATGCTGACAGCTCAGAGCCTGGAGCCTGCTTCGGGATTCTATGTCTCCCTCTGTCTCTCTCTGCCACTCCCCTGCTTGTACTCTGTCCCTCTCAACAATAAACATTAAAAACACTTTTTTAGGGGCGCCTGGGTGGCTCAGTTGGTTAAGCATCCGACTTCGGCTCAGGTCATGATATCGCAGTCTGAGTTCGAGCCCCGCATCGGGCTCTGTGCTGACAGCTCAGAGCCTGGAGCCTGTTTCGGATTCTGTGTCTCCCTCTCTCTGACCCTCCCCCATTCATACTCTGTCTCTTTCTGTCTCAAAAATAAATAAAGGTTAAAAATTAAAAAAAAAAAACCCACTTTTTTAAATAAAATAAGGTGCGCATGGGTGGCTCAGTCGGTTAAGCTTTCAACTTCCATTCAGGTAATGAACTTGCAGGTCATGAGTTTGAGCTACATGTTGGGCTGTGTGCTGACAGCTCAGAGCCTGGAACCTGCTTTGGATTCTGTGTCTCCCTCTCCCTCTGTTCCTCCCCTGCGCTCTCTCTCTCTCTCTCTCCCAAAAATAAATAGATTTAAAAAATTAAAAATAAATAAAAACTGATGTAGGTTCTATGTACCATTCACATCTTTATAAATATCTTGGCAAAACATTAAAAACTTGTGTGGGACTCAGGGCTATTTTTCGCAGGTTTTCTAGCATTCATAGCTTCTATTCAATAAAATGCCAAATGTGCCTCAATTAGCGTGACAACCAAAAATTGCCTCTATAACTTTCCATTATCAGTCTTGGTATGACAATGAGACTTCTGACCTTTACAACCTAAGTACTCTGGTCTGTTTGAAAGGATGACCACTGGTTCTCTTCACAAAAACAGGAATTTTCTCTTCCATATGCATTAAGATAGTTTCCTTTAGTGGTCTTATTTGCCTTTCATCCAACTTTGCCCAAAAAGTTGATAGCTTTTTAATGTAAAAGCTCAGAAACAGAGTTTATGATAAATTCACTGGCTGATACGGTATTTGGTCTTAAACAAATATAATCATCGCAAGGCTCTCTTCCTACACACATCCACTTACCACTTACTTTCTGCTGCATAAAGAATTATTTTTTACAAATAAATTGATGACAAAACAAAGAAGGCAACTTTAGTTGAAACACTCCATGAAAAGTCTATTTTCAAATGTCTCTAGGAAGGCTAAATCCAAGACTGTCACACAATTTCCTCTGAGCATTAAGATGCTCTGTGATACACATTTCTTCCTCTGTTTGGTTTGCTAGTTTTTTCTGAGGACTTGTCATTACAACCTCAGTGGAAACTTCTAGTATCAGCTTAGTAGGGCTTCCTTATTCCTGGATATCTCATCAGTCAATATCTTGAATGGTGAAAACTCTATGTGGAAGAATGTCCTTGAGTAAGTATTCCTATTAAATTCCTTGAAATAATCCTATCTTCTGGAAGTTTCTACTCTAATACGTTTCTATTAGAAGCATTCTATGAAATTTTGTTCATTTAACAAACACTTATTAAATGGGCTAGATGAGCCTTGAACTCAGGTAGGCACTTCTTAAATCCTTTTCTTGATGGACCAAATAATAAAATATAATTTCAAGTTGATTATTACAATAGCATTACTAAAAAATGATACTTTAATTCATAGCTATTATAATATTTATTTCTGTTAATCTTATAATAGGAATGATAAAATACTATATGATGATATAATAGAGAGGGCAGGCAGGGTGGATTCAAAATTTCCAGGATACTGAGAACAGATAGTCTAAATACACTTATGTGAGGCCTACAATAAATATATTTTAAATAATTTATTTCCTGGTCACAAAAAAACTCGAGTGAAAAAGCAAAATTGACATCTTGCCCTGCCTGCATTATGACTCAGCATATCATAGCTCAGTCAGAATGAAAACGAAGTACATAGACAATCAAAAACAAACACCTTTGCATTATGGGATAAAGTAAAACAAACAAAACAAGAACCTCTGTCTAGTACCATTCCTCCAAATCGATAGACTTTAGTCCTCTCCCCAAAGTGGCCAACTTGCCAGCAAACAAAATTAATCCTGACTCTGCAGCACCTGACACCTACAGATAGGTGAAGACCCTTGAAAATAAGATAATAATTTGAGAAACCAACTGTTTTTCTTCCACCTTAGTAACCTTCTGTTTGGGTGTTTGTTTCCCTTTACACAGCTGCTTCCAACTGTGCTCAAGAAGCCAGTTTTTCAGAAGACTTCCCTATACACATATTACTTTTGCAAGTAAATGTACTTTTTTAAAGTGGTTTTTCTCTGGATTTTCCTTTGACACTCACCTTGTGACACATATTCAAAGAAAGCATTAACTTATAAATAATGATTACAAATTTTGTGTACCCTTACTACGAATTCTACACTCCTTAAGGAGAACCAAGCACTTAAACCTATTTTCTAAAGTGGATTTCAGTTTAACTCTATTGAAATGTGTAATAAATGGTTCTTTTCCATATATTTAGGCGGCTTCAGAAAATTATGTTAAATTCAGTAATTTCATCATTTGCTTATTTATTCAATAAATGCCAAATATCTACTATGTGCCAGCCCCTATTTAAATCTCTGAAGATGAAGGAATGAACAAAACAGACACAGTCCCTGTCCCCATGGGGTTCACATTCTAACAAGCTATTAATATATTATAAATTACATGTAATATTTGGGATAATTGATTGTATATAGTGAAAACATGGCTAAGCAATTGGGGCTTCAGATTTCATTCAGAAATTATTATCCTACTATTTTTATGTATTTTTGGAGAAGTTTTATATCATTAATATTTACTGACTGTTAAAGGCAAACTGCAGTAGAGGTTCTATGACTCATAGAGAGAAAACACTTAGTGTATCTTTTTGAATGTGATGGCTGTTAAGATGGCTGATACTTATTTTTAAATCTTCACATTTTGAGAGATTAAAAAATAGAATAGTCTAGTGCTAAAAGTCATTAGCAAATTAACAAAATTTCTTAAAAAACTTTAGAGTATCTCCATTCATGCCACTAAAACAAATGTTAATGTAGCTGTTGTAAGTATCTAGGACACAACTTCCTCACTGAATGATTTTGGCTCAATATTTATACAAAAATCATTGCAAACCTCATTTCTGTTTTGGGGGATAAGAAAGAAAATTAATACAATGAGAGTTACAATTTCCATCATGAGCCTTGTGAACGTTGTGAGGTGGACAAACTTAAAGAATAGCAGCAGCCTTCAGAGAGACATGTTTCTTGAAAAACTATGGGATGCGTGGGTGGCTCAGTGGGTTTAGCTCAGATCATGATCCCAGGGTTCGTGGGTTCAAGCCTCGCGTAGGGCTCTGTGCTGACAGCTCGGAGCCTGAGGCCTGCTTTGGATTCTGTGTCTCCCTCTCTCTCTACCCCTACCCTGTTTTCTCTCTCTCTCTCTTTCTCTCTCTCTCTCTCTCTCTCTCTCTTTCTCTCTCTCTCTCAAAAATAAATACACATTAAAAAAAACTTAAAAGAAAAACTCTGTGATTATTACTGGCCTTCCTAAATGTTATTAACACAGTAACAAAGCTTATTTAACCATTCCCTGCTGCACGTTCGCAAGATTATCTATCACACAGAGCATACATGTGACCATGTAAGGATTCTCTTTGCTCTTCAGCTGACTAGAACCTCCAGTTCACATCATTTCTTTTGCAGTTAGGGAACTTGGGGTGCCATCTACAGGGTCATTAAAACACTGTTCTGTACGTAAATTATCTTAATGGCTTTTGTCATTTGTTTCTGATTCTTCTTTGCTGTTCCAATAGGGAATCCAGTGAGGGTGGCTCTGTTATTCTGATGGAATGCTCAGTGAGATCAGAGCCAAGTTGTTGAAGATGCCTATAGAGTCTGGGGGAGTTTGAGATAACCTGCAGGGTTTGAGAGGAGGGTGCTGGAGCTTAGAGATTGTTGTGGATTTCATCCTGGATGGTTTGCCGAGTGCTTTGGGATGCCTGAGGTGAAAATTACAGCAATTTTAAAAGTCTGACACACTCTCCAGCTGGTAGCACTAAAAACATGACTCGTTGCGTCCTCTTCTTTCCTTGTTTCCTTCTTTGAATGAAGATGGCACAAATGCTCTGTATGAACTATTACCCATTATGTGAATTTCTATGAATTAAATTAGTTTATCGTTCAAAAATTCACTTAGTTTTTTCTTTCTCTGTGAGCAATTTATACCATGGAGCAAATCCACAATATTTGTCAAGTTATTAGAGCCCTGGGTTTTTAATTACTAGTTGGAACCCCAGCCCTTTTGGTAAAATGCAGACTGCATACTGAAAGGAAAATAAGAAAAAAAGAAATAACAGATTATGCAGTATATGAAGAGGATGTCAGTGACCCATTCTCATCTAAGACAATATTTAATGCAATGATAGCTGCTGTGGAACCCATATCCCTTATATTCCTTTTTTTTTTTTTTGAGGGGAGGAGGGTTTTGATGTTATCAACCAGTACAATAAGTTGCAACCTCAGATGACACATTGTCTTTAACAAAATTAAAATAATGAGAAATTCAAAGTTGCATGCATAAATAATAGAATGTTTTTATGTACAAGCTAAAACTTTATCCTGTAGTAAAACTTGAAGTGTGTTTCTCCTTAGAAAATGAAATTATATGCCTAAAAAGAGATGACATTACTCCTATTTGTATAACTTCTATCACATTATAGAATTAGATTTGTCAGAACTTACTGTCAATAATTTGAAAGTGTTCTTTCAATATACATGAAATTTGAATTTACTATTTTATAGAAAATAAATAAATCATATTTTTCCTTTCCTAGAATTTTAGAATCTATGAAAAACTCAAAGCAAGTGTGAAGCACCAATTTCAAAATGAGTCAAATTTGAGGGCACACTAAGCTATTCCTACAGACAGTTTTGTGCAACCCTCAAAATATTACACCTCTAGGTAGATGTGAATTACCACTGTGATTTGAATATTAGAGTCTACATGTTAGTTTGAATGCTGACATGTTCAGGACTTGTTATTTTTCTCCATTCTTATGACTCTTCAACAATATAATAAGATAAATAGTAAATGCTTTATTGATGAATCTAAGCATAACTAGTAAAGGTTCTATGATTTTTAAATTAATAAAAGAAAACATTTCATATCGAATATCTTTAGTTGTAAGTTACGAGGAAGTTGAATAAGTTTAATTCAGCTGTGAAAAATCATATAGTTCTATTCTAGTTCTGAAAATGTCATATTTCTTATATGCATGGATATGTCAAAGAAGTTTAATGAATGAATATCTTTACTTATAATAAATAAATGTTCTTACTTCTTTCTACAATGACTGTGGTTCTGCATCTTTTAACTCTAATTCTGCTCTTTGGTTTCCCCAGAAGTCTGCTATCCATCAGCTCTTCCTTTCTACATCTCTTTTCTGCATATTAACACTATGAGGAATCTTAAGCAGTCCTCAGCAATCACATCATAAATCTAAGAATGAAGTCTAAACCTAATTGTTCCCATGTTGTCAAATAAGAGTGACCAGGAAGGAGGTGGATGACTAAAACGGCCACTTGTGAGTATACATTCAGCTCTTGACACAGTTGAAAACCGTAATTCATAAAATATCAGTACAAAGAACAAAATGCAACTTTGCAATTATTTGCAAAGAAGTTACCACTTAAAATGAGCACCAATACCTGTGACATTTGGGCTGTCTAGACAAAGGTTGTTTACCCAAACTTAATCCATGAAAGGTATGTCTCACACCGTTAGCTAAATCCTACTAAAAATATTCATATGGAATCCAACTTGCCCTGGTGCCTAACTCCCTGGCATAAATTAAGATTCAGAGAAAGTTTCTTAACTCTTTCACGTCAAGAGAGCCGTATTCGTAAAGAGCATTTCAAGTAATCCTTGGATTAATCCAAAATGCAAACATCTGCATGTGAAGGTTTATTTATCACTGTAAGTTTTCATCTATATTAAAGACATGAAATGTAACATTTGAAAAGAGAGCCACAAAAACTGGGCATTTACTAAAACAAAGCAGAATAAGATTGTGTGTATGTGCAGGAGGCAGTTTGGGTAGAATGAAAAGTGTGTGAGGGTTATCCTTCAGAAAAGTGTGTGAGGGATTATAGATGAATCACTCGGTGATCACAGCAAAATAGTAACAGTAAGTACTATTCCTGCAAGGAGGAAGCAGGACTTGACATCTACCCTGAGAGGTTATTATGTCTTCTAACTACTTAGACTGACTTCCTTTATGAAATTTTAAAATTGGACTCAATTTGTGATTTTTCGTCTTCTTGTCTTTTTAATATTTTTACGTTTTTTGTCTCAAGTTCCACAGACCAGGTCCCTATCTCTTATTTTATAGTCACTGTACCTTATATCTTAAGTCATTCTTTTATTTCTGAGAATGCAAACTAAAACAGATGGAGTCTGAAACTCTTCAACCAAAGTTAGAAAGGCTGCTGAATTATCAATGAATTTAGTACCAGAGGTATTCAGCACTTAAAATCACACCGTTTGACAAAAACGTGATGAGTGTAGAAAAACCTGGGCTCGAGAACCTACATAATCTAATCGTTCCTTCATTCTCACTTTGACTTTCTTGCTACTCAAGTCATTGGATTTATCTAAAATATTTTAAAACTGCATTTCCCCTCCCTCACCCTGAACTTCTGGGATTAGCTCTTCAAACCAGAATGTGAACTGGTGTAGTCTGTTCCTCATCTATCCAGACTCAACCAGAAATAACAAATTCTTGAAAAATATTTGGGTAGAGTGATTGTAATCATTATTGGTTTGGTTTTTGTTAACCTTTATTTTTTGTTTAAGGAAGATTAAGTCAATCCACCTGGAGTTTAATACTGTATGTTACTATAGTAACTTTATAGCCTGTTTGGCTGTGACAAAGGGGCTTCATCTCGTCCATTTCATGCTCCTGTGTCGACCTACTCCCTCCCAGTGTTTTATTATATCTGTCTTTAAGGGTATCTGCGGGAGCCACAGCTGCTGTGCTTTTGTCACAGAAAGCAGCTTTCACTGTGTGAAATGCTCAGCTCTAAGAGGTCTTACAGGCTGATAGCATTATTGAATTTCAAAGCAAAGACAAACAACATTAAATTGTTTAAAGCTAATATTCATGTTTTCCTGCATACAGTGAATTTTCCAGAAACAGTATATACTCTATCTTTGTAGAAAAAAGTATATAATTGCTATCTCATGGAATTATGAATGAAGGTATAGGGAGTAATCTTAAAGTAATATAACTTGAAAAAACAAACCCGAAATATATTCGGGTCAGAAAAGATACCAATTTTATATACAGTCTTTTAAGTGGGGAGATTTTTCTTCTAATCGAGTAATTTGCTTGATTTTTTAAAAAATTTAGAGATATCTAAATGTTGTTTAGTGAGTAATTTCTGAATATGCTCTTATAATCTACATACTGATGCTGATTCACTCACTTCTGCAAAACCTTGCGTATTTATGTTGCATATTTATATTCTTAAACCAAATTTGGTCTTGATCTCTTTTGAGGAATTGTGTTAGACCCTGTTATTCCCAAAGATAAAACAGCAGTGTTTGTAAGGGCAGAACTGAATGTAGTTTCAGTGCACTCAGAAATTATTCATATGAATGTACTGAGAAGATACTTTTGATAAGAGTTCTGTCTTGTAATTTCATCTCAGGTTAGCCAAATCATCCGCCCCAACTTGCAACTTCAAAATACTCCTCTTCCCAAAGTGGACCAGTATTTATTTGCCTCTGTTCCATAGAAGGCAACTTTGGTGAGATTCTTTTTCAGAATATCTATGCAGTGATTTTCCAGTTGTGTTAATTGTTGTGTTGGAAAAGTGGTGAAAGCTCAGTGTGATCCTGTTAACTTGCTAAGCATCTGGTCAGCAGGGTAGTTCAGTTCCAGCAAGGCTCTCGACACCTCTGCCAAGGGTTATTGATACCTCACACACCCCAGCTGAGGCAGATTGTTTTAGCTGGGCTTCACATCCATGGCTAGCCTGTAGTTAGGAAAAAAAAGAAAAAAAAAAAAAACAACAACAAACAAGTGATTGACAGCCCACACCTCCTGGGCCCTTCTTACTACCAGACACAACATCTGCTATGCCCTGTGGAGCAGTGAACCAACACACAGGAGAGAGAGAACTGTTTCTAGTATTGTCAGGGTGGATTTTGTTTAACCCTTTGTAGTTACTCTCTGGAGACAAGTGTGAGATGGCTTTTATTTGGGGGCGAGGATGGAAGTAAATGTAGATTTGTGGGGAGATTAGAATGGCTTGCAGTAAAAGGAAGTTTACTTAATAAAATACCACAAAAAGCAACAAAAAAAGGAAGTCTACTGTAAATGCCTAGACATAACCTCATTGTGGTGCTTCTTAGTGTCCAGTGTAAGATCTGTCGTATTCTCTCCCATTGCTCTTAAAGAACCGGGAAAACTGACTTGTGAAGAATGGTGAATTAGGGACAAGTGGTTTTGATTTCGGTTTTCATTCACACATTATCCTCAAGCATGTAAGATTTTCATTCCATCTAGATTTGTAAAAATTATTCTCAAAACTTCAAAAGAGATGAGGAAGCCAGTGTATTTCTTAAGTAGGCAGAGAAGTCACAATGTGTCCATGCCAATGTTTTTATAAGACAAAAGTACTGTGCATCTAACATTCTGTGACTTCTGAAGTTACCATCCTGAAATATGCGAGGTATATATCATTTTAGAAAACTTATTTTTTTGTTATTGCCAACTCAACTACCCTGCTGATAGCATACAAAATCCTGTATTTGATAATAAATATGGTTCATTAAAAATGCATCAAGGAGATTTTGTAGACTGCCAGCAATGTATAGGAACATTTAAAGGTTTCCCAAAGCAATTTCCAAGTTAGAATTGTTTTGACATTTTTGAAGGGCTCATCTTTGTGTCTGGATATTTTAAGATATCTTCTGAAACAATTTTTCACACCTTGGGCACATTAGTAAAATAGGTAGAGAACAGGGGATAACAGTGAGGTAAAATCATCTAATTGCTTTGTATATGTGTTCTTTTGATACTGACAGGAATAAAATTAGGACCCAAAGCTTCTACATTAAAACAATATAGCAATGGATCTAAGAGTAATGTAACTATTTCACTTGGGCCAGTATTTGTCAAACTAGCTGTCCATCATAATGCTGTACATCAGGGCTCATACTTAATAGCCATAATATTTCTGTTTACAGCACTTTAAGGACAAGCTATGCTACAGTAGAACAAGTAGTGTTTTTATTACATCTTTAGTACAGCAATGTAATTAGCAATGTTATTATTGTTACCTTACCTCTTGTCAGCATCATACTACTCCCACATAATTCACCCAATGTCATGAAAACAAAGAAATTATTACTTGAGTTGTATTCTATTATCATACTGTTACCTTCATAGTTATATTAGTGAATGAATGTGTACATATTTGGTATTTAAGATGCATTTGTTGGGGCGCCTGGGTGGCTTGGTCGGTTAAGTGTCCGACTTCGGCTCAGGTCATGATCTCACGGTCTGTGGGTTCGAGCCCCGCGTCGGGCTCTGTGCTGACAGCTCAGAGCCTGGAGCCTGTTTCAGATTCTGTGTCTCCCTCTCTCTGTGACCCTCCCCCGTTCACGATCTGTCTCTCTCTGTCTCAAAAATAAATAAACGTTAAAAAAAATTTTAAAAAAAATAAGATGCATTTGTTTTATTTTTTATTTTTTGAGAGAGAGAGAGTGCATGGGAGAGGGGCAGGAGGGGAGGGAGAGAGAGTATCTCAAGCAGGCTGCACACTCAGTGAGGATCTTGTTGAGGGGCTCAATCTCATGACTATGAGATCATGACCTGAGCTGAAATCCAGAGTCTGACACTTAACCCACGGAGCCACCCAGGCACCCACAGATTATTTTTCTAATAATCAAAATATAAAAATACCTACATGCAGACAATTTAAGAAATATTTTTTTTCCTTTTTTCCACGGCTTGAAATTTACTTACATACCATATTTGTGTGTGTGTTTACTAGTTAACTCTGTTTCATTGATTTATCTATCTGTTACTATTCCAAGCTACATAATTCTCATTATTATTGCTTTACATTATGTCTAAATGTGTGCTTAGAAAATATTTTAGTTTTGTCCTTTTTCATCATTTTTTTCCTGGGCTATTTGTGCACACATATGATCCATAAATATACAAAAAAGAAAAAAGAAAAAGGAAAAGAAACTTAGGTGTAATAGTTTGGTTTCTTATATGTGATTCAATCATACAGTCTCTGAGAATAGGGAGAATTTAGCTCCCTCACAGCCATCATGTTAGCCATTCATTACTCATGTCTATCATTTTACTTTGTGCGTTTTATCTATCACGCACGATCTATGTTTCCTGATTTTCTACTAGATTCACTGAATTTCATTTGGTTCCTATTTTGATAGCTCTATGTTCTATTTCTATTCTTTGAGTTGTTAATGCTTAGTTTTCAAAACATAAATTTAAACATGTTTTTTTTTCTTAAAAGGTCAAGAGCTTATTATTTTGTTCTTCCCCTTTGCCTTTCCTTGCCTCTCTGACCCCTCACCCTGCCCTAAATCATTTGTGCCCCTTATCTTGAATTTTATTTTCAGATTAGTATTAAAAACATTTCTTCCTTCTTTTCTTTGCCTCCTCTGCTGCCTCCTCCTTCATTTCTCTTCTCCCTTTTTCTTCTTCTTCCAATTATACTTAGTAGATTTTAACAAGCATTTAAGTTAATCTTATGCCCATCATTCCTTCTACTTCTTGTACCCATATGAATTCATTTTTTCTTTTGGAGGAATATATCCTTGAGTGTTTGCTTTTATTCACTCAGAGAGGCTCTTATTTTACTCTTGAGAGTAGATTTCTTTAAACATTTCCCCTCCTACATACTATTTCTCCTTCAGAAGCTGCTAGTAGAGCAAATGTTTTCCTCTATTCTGCTTAATGTTTGCTTTTGTTAATGTCCTTTCATTATATTTTGACATAATTTTTTACCTTGATCATTTAGCTCACTAATTTGCTTTTTACCAATGTGCAATTATTAACCTATTTTTTAAATGTGTAATTCTATTTTTCATATTAAAAACTTTTAGCTTTCACTTATAATGAATTTTGAAGTTCTTTTCTGACTATTAATACTGTTTCTTTGGAAAACAATTCATTTGAATTCTTCATATTTTTTTCTCTTAGGTCAGTTACCCTGGGAGTTTGTTTATTTTTTGGCAGTACTTCATTGGTATCTGATTTTCCAGTGCAGTGGTGTGTTAGTTTTCTATGGCTGCTATAACAACCACAAATTGATGGCTTAAAACAACATAAATATATTGTCTTATAGTTCTGTAATTCTGAAGCCTAAAATGGGTCTCATTAGGCTAAAATCAAGGTATTGTGAGAGCTGCCTTGCTTTTGAAGGCTTAAAAAACAATTTGCTTGCTTGCTGTTTCCAGTTTCTAGAGCTTACCTGTTTTCTTTGGCTCTTGGCCCCCTTCTTCTTTCCATCTTCAAACAATAACACTGGACTAAGTCCTTTTTCACCTGCCATCTCTCTGGTTCTCTCTTCTCCTTTCCTCTTCTTAACAATTTTTAAGAGCAAATCTGTATAATCTGGAATAATTTCTTTATTTTATTTTAAGCTCTGCTGAAATTCTGTCTGCTACTTCAGTTCTCATTTGCCATGTAATCTAGCGTATTCACAGGCTCTGAGAATTAGGATGTGGGCATCTTTGGGGTAAGGGGCATCTTTTATTCTGATTATTACAAATGGACTATAGAACATATTCAGGTAAGGTCAGCAGCCTATTGGAGTGACCTTAGCTAATTAGAGTAATCTTGGTTGGCAATGTGAATTCTCATCTGTCTACTCTTTTGCAAAATTTCTCAGTATTACGTCAATACAAAGTGTCTGTTTTTTTTTTTTTTTTAGAAAAATGTGTATCTATTTAATTTTCTTTCATGTTCTGAGTTTGACATGGAAGTAGTAAATTGTAACAGGTACTCAAGTGTAACAATTAGAAAAATAAAAAGCAGAAGGTATATGTGTAAACCACTAAATTAGGAAAAAATAAACTGTTTTTTTAGAAAATATTAGGGAAAAAGGAAACAACAAGAAAGAATAAGAAAAAAAAGATACTAAATGAGACACAATCTGAAAACCAAACGTACGAGTAATAAAAATATGTCAAGGTTCAAATTATTGATATATTCAAATTAGGTCAGAAATGTAAAAGAAAACCATTTCTTTTAGAAACATTAAAAGAAAATCACCTAAAAAAATGTAAGACAGCTATGTTGAGATAAAAGAATTTAAAATGTTGCATAGATACAAAAAAAAGCAAAAAATCATAATAATATAAAAAATTTACTCATTAAAAGTAAGTAAAAATGCTAAAAATAAAAAGATTATTTTTAATGAGTAAGTTTATATGATTTTATTCAGTAGAATTTCAGATTTTATTTATGGTCTAATCAAGTTGGTTAATACTTCATTTTTAATTTAAGAATATATATTCGGTCTGTTCAAATAAAATTTTCTTGTTTTTATAATATCAGACTTTATGTTATTCAGTAACAGAAAGATACAGAATTTAAAAGATCTGAATGACAAAAACTAGGAATAATAGAGTATAAGATGATTTTAATGTTTAAAAAATAATATATATTTTATACATACAATGGAAAACTAACAAAATTGATATAGGTCACAAATAGAACCTCAAATTCTCCAGAACATAGACAGATCACATTCTCTGATCATACTGTAGTAAAAAAAAACAACAAAAAAAACAAAAAAAAACAAAAAACATTAATATAAAATATTTAACAAAAACCTCTCCTCACATTTATTTTTTAAATTATCTGTTATGAAACTCTTAAGGAAAACAAAAAGTGTAATTAGGTCTTTAAAAAGAACAAAGATAGGAATATTTTTGTCATCACTTATGAAATACTGCCAAAGCTTCCTCAAATGACTATCCATAACTGTGAATATTTTATCAAGTAAAAATATGGAAGTGAATAAATTAAGAACTGAATATTAGAGAACATGTGCAAAACAAACGTAAGTAAAAAGTTTGTTAAGGACACCAACAGTATAAAATATAAAATTGGTAAAGCTAAGAACTTACTTTATGCAGGAAAAATAAAATAGGAAAACTTTTAGATAGTCCAAAACCCAAAATTTAGGACAAGAAAGAGAATAAAATTTTAAAAATTAGGTTAAAAATTGTGAATAAAATAAAAATTGTAAGGCTATGTGTATACATATTTTCCAAATAACTTGAAAACTTGCTATAAGAGATTGCTATGTTTAAAATACAAATGACTGGACACCTGGGTGGCTCAGCCTGTTCAGTGTCTGACCTTGATATTGGCTCAGGTCATGATCTCACGCTTGTGAGATAAAGCCCTGGTTGGGCTGGACTCCGTGCTAAGTGTGGAGCCTGCTTGGGATTCTTTCTCACCCTCTCTGTCTCTGCCCCTCCTCTACTCATTCATGTGCGTGTGCACACATGCTCTCTCTCACCCTCTTTCTTTCCCTCACTGTCTCTCAAAATAAATAAACATTTTAAAAATAAAATGATTATATTCGACGAAATAAAACACAACAATCATGAAGAGAACTGAAAATTTTTTAAATAATTGCCTCTAAAACAATGTACCAAACTCCTTCAATTTTTCAAATATGGGAATTACTATACTTTATTGTTAATACTGTAGAGAAGCATGGAATTAATGACACCAGAATTAATAAAAATTATGCAAAAATGTGAACCTATATTTTTTAATTAATTTTTAACACTTATTTTTGAGAGACAGAGAGATATAGGGCATGAGCAGGGAAGAGGCAGAGAGAGAAGGAGACACAGAATCTGAAGCAGCCTCCAGGCTCTGAGCTGTCAGCACAGAGCCCGACACAGGGCTCGAACCCACACACCATGAGATCATGACCTAAGCCGAAGTCTGACGCTTGACCAACTGAGCCACACAGGTGGCTATATTTTTATGGAAATAATTGAAAATAATAAATATGACCAGACCCCAAAACTGGTAATGTCCAACTAAATTTATTTCTGAAATGTAGTTTTTCAGAAATTTTCCCAATTAATACAGTATAATAATCTTAATATTTACTGAAAAGATATTTTACATATTTAATATTCATTCCTGAATATCATAACAATGAAATAAATTAAAAATTAAAAAAAACAACAACAACAAATAGAATATACATTCACTGGACATAACAAGGAATAATGAGGAATATGAATATTTATTATATCTTTAGATCTACTTTAAGCTACTAGCCAACATCATTTTTAATGGAGAATTATTAAAGTCATTTCAATTAAGTATAGGTAGGAATTTCAAAAGTCCCACTATTTTTTTTGTGACATTTTGTTTCACGTCAAGTTTTGTATAGTAATACAAGAAAAAATGATAAACAACTAGACAGAGAGAGAAAAAAGAGAGCAAAAACTGGAAAAAAAATTGTTAGTATTTACATGATTTTGCAAAGCCAAAAGCCATTAACTAATAAACTGTATTAGAAATAGATTGAAAAGACCACCCTGAAAGCATACAAATACCAATAGATTTTCTACATCCAAGAAGAAAATTAAATGGGAAAACAAAGGATTACCTATTAAATAACAATCAGAAACATAAAATATCTGGAAATTAACTTAGCTGTAAATGTGCATCTAAAAGAAAAAAACCAAAATCTTACCAATAGATATACAAATACTGGCAAAAATGTATATACTTCCCAGGTTCTCATAGTGGAAGACTAGATAATTGAAAGATAAATATTTACCTGAAATTAGTTTGTACTTAATGCAAATCTAATCATTTTTAAAGGGATGTTTAGAACTTTATTGTGATTGAGATATGAAAAAAAGAATGGTACTAGCCAATAATATGTTAGAAAATAACAGTTATAAAGAGGAATTTATGTGATAAGATATCAAATATATACTGCACAGATATGTTTGTTTAAACAGAAGGAACTGCTGTAAGAATCTACTATCCATGGAAAATAATTAGACCATACATGAATTCAAATATGATCTCAGTAAGGACTATTCCAATCATGGTATTTAATACTGGGAGCCACCCTTATCTTATTTTTTTACCATCTAATAAATTATTTAAGTTCCTTGTTTATTGTCTGATTCCATCCATTGAAATGTGAACATCAAGATAAAAATTTTTGTTCATTATTCACTAATAGATTGTGTGAAAATAAACAAAGAAAACTTCATTTAAAATGAAGCCAGGGAGCCCTGAAGGGGGAAGATTGCAGGCACTGGTGCTGACACCCCAAACAGGAGGAAGCTTACATTACATGCACCAGCAGGAAGGTGGAAGAATTTTTCCTTGCCAAGCAACAGCCCAGCCAATGAGAAGCATCCCCAATCTAAACTCTTCAAAATAGCCCTTCTCACAACTTCCTCCTTTCCTCCAAAAAACCAAGCCATTCTCTTCTGTTCTCTGGACTTGCCTATGGTTATCCATAGTCTGCTTGTCCCAAATTGTAATTCTCTGCAATTCCTGCAGAATAAATAAATTTTGCTGGTAAATGGCTTTTTTTTAAATGTTTATTTATTTATTTTTGAGAGAGCATGAGCACAAGCCAGGGAAGGACAGAGAGAAGAAGACACAGAATCTGAAACAGGCTCCAAGCTCCCAGATTTCAGCACAGAACCTGATATGGGGCTCGAACCCACGAACTGTGAGATCATGACCTGAGCCAAAGTCAGATGCTTAACCAACTGAGCCACCCAGGTGCCCCATTGTTTTAAGGTCAACAATTTAAACAGTACTTGGAGTGTATTAAGTGCCTACAAATATATTTTGAATTAGTTAATTGCTTCAAAATCATTGGAAATAATAATTCATAAATAGTGGTGGTGCACTTGATTGACTATTTGATTTAAGGAATTGAGATGTGCCAAAAATATAAGTACAGCTACCTTATACCATGCAAAATACTATTCAATGGAAATTTCTATTATTAAAAAGAACTTACTTAGGTAGCTCTGCTTTAGAACATAGTAATCAAGGCCATCACTTGTGAAATTTTACAGTAATGATAGACCTGTGACTCTGATTACTTACATATTTTTCTTATATTTTACGCTTTTTTGTGGAATTTTCTTACACTTTTTATGATTAAACTGCTACCCCATTAAAATTTAGATAATGTATTTGGTGGGCAAGAATAATCCAAAGATTTTGACTTTTGGCTATAACAAAGCAACTAGTTCTAGAATTGGCCTCTAATGTAATAGAAGATAAACTGAACAAAAGATGTAATAAAACAATGTTCAGACATTGGATAGCACACAGCACAGGGTGAGAATCTGTGAGAGAAAGAAAATGCACGAGGTGAGATCTACAATTACTCCAGCTTTGTACCTGAGCATAGTCTGGGCCCCATTTAGACCTACCTGTGGAAAGGTAGAGTCAAAACAAAGTAGCCCTTTCGCTGAGCTGCAGAGATGAAGATTGGAGTTTGGTGACACTGAGACTACTAGTGTCTACAGGGCAGGGTGTTGGAAAACTGTGTAGGAATAGAGTTCTAAAAATCTGCATGAGGGTTCCTTCACAACTTTGTCTGAATAGAAAGTTGAACTTGAGTAGGATGAGATGCTACAAAGGCTGGCAAAGAACACTTGCTGGAGTGCTGTGAATTGAATGGAACCTGAGATCTCACAGTGACAGGAGGTGTAGTCTTTCTGACTAGCTAGAGTGCAGAAACCTCTATACAAATACAGGGCGTTTGGTGAAAACACAGAGAAACCACTCTGTAGAAGAAGGTGTGCTGTAGCCCTAAAGTAAGTGCTACTGTGGTCACAACCTAACAAATCTAAAAGACTCACAAAATTCAAGCTGATCACAAAGCATATCCCCAGTAAATTTAAGTGCGTGCCAGAAGAAAACAACATTTTCTAAAGGAAAACAACAAAATATGGACTTTCAACAACATAGAATCCACAATGTCCAGCAAACAATAAAAATGATTAATAATGGAAAGAAGCAAGACAAGGGAACTTCTGAACACCAACAACAAAAAAAGCAGTTAATTGGAAATGATTTTGAAATGACCCATACTTTGAAATTAGCAAAAACGAAAAAAGCATTTTAAAAATATGTCAACATAATTGTAATAAGGTCACAGCTAAGACTTTAATTCAAGACCTTAAAAAAAAATATATATATATATGGTTATAATAAATAAACAAATGAGTAATCTCATCAGAGAAGTAGAAACTATAAAAAAAAAAGAATCAAATGGAAGTTATTGACATCAAATTATGTGAGTCCATTGAGTGGATTTAACAGCAATTTGAAGATGACAGAAGGAAAGTTTAGTAATTTAAAAGAGGTCAATAGAAATTTTCTAATATGAGGAATAATTGAAAAACAGAAAATTTAAAGAAAGAAAAACAGAAAATATCTTAATGATCTAAATAACAGTAGCAAGAAATACCCTAACTTTTTCAACTTGATTACCAAATATCTACTCATAGATTCAAAAAGTTCCGTCAGCTTCAAGCAGAATAAAGCATAGGCAACATAAAAAAACAAACAAACAAACAAACAAACAAAACCCCACCTGATTAAAAGACATTGAAAATCTTGGAAATAGTCAAACAAAATGACACATTACATACGGTTCTCATCAGAAAAACTGGAGAAAAAGATGATGGAACATCTTTCAAATACATAACTATTAGCTCAAAATTCTAAATGAAGTGATGAAATTATTTAAAAACAATGGTTTCAGTAAAGACATTTTCAATTACTAAGAAAATTCATTACCAGCAGACCTGCTCTATAAGAAACACTAAAGAAAATTTTTCAAGCAAAAGGGAAGTGCCATGAGATGGGACCTCCACAGTAAAGAATGAAGTCCATCAAAAAATAGCAAACATAAGGGAAAATATGCAAAATAATATTTTCCTCTCAAGCTTTAAGAGCAAAATTTTGTTTTAAAAGCAAAATTGTATGTAAAGTAAAACACAGAGTATTTCATCATTCTGGACCGTATAATTATATGTACAGGTTTTATATATGTATATGAGTAATTAGTATATAATTATTATATGCTTATATGAATTATTCACATATCTGAATAATAGCACAAAGTTATCTAGGACTAACAAAACTGTATTGTTCAAATATTCATATATTTTATATGAAATGGTACACTATAAACCCTGAGTAGACCTTGACTTACACATATTATAACCCATATTTATAAGTTTAAGAGCAAAATGCCAAATATTACAGCTATAAAATCAGTAAAGGAAATAAAACAGAATAATAAAAATATTTTTAAAAAAATAAAAAAAGGAGCAAAAAGAAGGACAGGTAGGCATAAAATGAATAATACTGAATTAAAAGGTAGAAGTTATAAAACAGTACAGAAAAAGCATGACTCAAATCTATGCTGTCTATGAGAAGTAAACTTTAAAATATAAGGCACAGGTAGACTGAAATAAAAGAACAAAAAAAAGTGTATCACACAAATTATAAGCATGAAAGGCTGAAAAATGGACTATTACTATCAGAGCAAATAGATTTCAAAACAAGGCTTATTATCAAAAGATTAATTTCACAATGATAGAAGAGTCAGTTCATCAAGAAGATGTACTGATGTACTAATTTTATTAGTGATGTGCCTGCTAACAAAGCTTTAAAATACATAAAGCGAAAACTGACAGAACTAAAGGTAGAGAGACAAACCAATGACATAGTTAAAAATTTAAATATTTTCTGTCTAGAAAATTGGACAAAAAATGTCACATAGAAAATTTGAAAAGTACTAGCTATCATCTTGCTGTAATTTGTCTTTGCAGAATACTCACACTATATACATAATGTATATAGAATATACATTGCTGTAAGTGCTTATTAACTAGACCTAGTATACATCTAGGTAGATAGACCATATACTGGAACAGAATATACTATCAGGCCATAACAAAGTTAAATTAAAAATTAGCCTTGAACAGGAATATTTAGAAATCCTCAAATGTTTCGTTATAAAATAAATCGCTTCTGGGGTACCTGGGTGGTTCAGTTGGTTGAGCAACTGACTTCGGCTCGGGTCATGGTCTCAGGATTCATGGGCTCAAGCCCTGCATTGGGCTCTGTGCTGACAGCTCAGAGCCTGGAGCCTACTTTGGATTCTGTGTCTCCCTCTCTCTCTGCCCCTCCTCCACTTGCACTCTGTCTCTCTCTCTCTCAAAAATAAACATTAATTTATTTTTTAACATCAAAGAAATCATTTCTAAATAATCCATAGGTCAAATAACAAATCACAAAGGAAACTAGACTGTATCTCAAAATGAATGATAACAAAAATGCAGTACATCAAATGTACCTAAAGCAGCACTTAGAAATTATATTCATAGCGTTATATGCTTATACGAGAAGAGATTAAATGTTTAAATAATCTAAGTTTTACCATAGTGTTAAAAAAAGATGAACACAGTAGACCCAAAATATAAAGTATAAGGAAAATAATAACAAGGATAAAAATAGAAATACATAAAACAGAAAATTAACACAGCCGAAATCAACCCTTTAAAAAGATTGTGGGTTTTTATCATTCATCAACTAAATATGTGGACTCTTGGGGTGCCTAGGTGGCTCAGTCAGTTAAGCCTCTGACTCTTGGTTTCAGCTCAGGTTTCAGCTCAGGTTTCAGCTCAGGTTTCGGCTCATGGTTTGTGACTTCGAGGCCTGCATCAGGTTCAGTGCTGATGGTGCAGAGCCTGCTTGGGATTCTCTCTCTTCCTCTCTCTCTGCCCCTCCCCCACTTGCTCTCTCTGTCTCTCTCTCAAAAATAAATAAACTTAAAAAAAATTAAAAAAAATAAATATGTGGAGTCTTTTCCAACACAATTTTTCATCCTTCTGACACTAACTAGGTGTCCTATAACTTAGTTCATTTGTGACACTAACAATCCAGAGTTAGCATCAGACTCCACAGGTTTAAGGGCTCAGTCCTATCAGACTGCCCTTACTTCAGACACCAGTCAGAAGTCCCAGCTTACCCACACTTCAGTCTGGCTTGGCTACAAAGTCTGGGGTTTCCACAATACCCCTCCTCAGGTTCAGTAAGTTGCTAAAATGACTCACAGAATTCAACAAAATACAACATAAACTGTTATAAAGAATACAAATAAACAGCCAGGTGAAGAGGTACTCAGAGCAAGTTCTGCCAGTGTCCCAAGTATAAGAACCTCTGTCCCCCTGGAGTTGGGGTATGTAAACTTCCTCATATGTGGATGTGTTTACCAACTCAGAAGCGCCCCAAACTCTGTTATTTAGGTTTCGTTATATAGGCATGATTACATCCCTCTCCCCTCCCCAGAGGTTAGAAATTTCAGTCCCAACCCCCTACTCAAGGCTTGGTCTTTTTGGTGACCAGCCCTCATCCGAAAGCTATCTAGATGCCTGCTAAGTGCCCTTTCATTAGAACAAGAGATGCTGCTATCATCCTTATCGCTCAGGAAATCCCAAGGGTTTTAGGAGTTATGTGCCAGGAAATGGGGACAAAGAACAATTATTTTTCTTATCATACCACAAAGACTAATAAAAATGATTAAATATGGGTAAAACCCATCACAAAAAAGAAAAAAAACCAAATTATTACACAAGAAAAAGGGATCTCACTATAGATTTTTATAGACAATATAAGAATAAGAAAATATTATGAATGACTTTATTCAGCAAATTTGACAACTTAGATGAAATGGATGAATTCCTGAAAAAAAACACAATTTTCAAAAACTAGCACAAGATAAAACAAAATTAGAACAGCCACATATCTAGTAAAAAGAAGAATGTATTATTTTAAAAATATAAATAAATAAAACCTTTTCATAAAGAAAACTCAAGGCCTAAATGTTTTACTGGCAAATTCTATCAAGAATTTTAGAAGTGCCAATTTTTTTTTATTTTTTTTAACGTTTTTATTTATTTTTGAGACAGAGAGAGACAGAGCATGAACAGGGAGCATGAACAGAGAGAGAGGGAGACACAGAATCTGAAGCAGGCTCCAGGCTCTGAGCTGTCAGCACAGAGCCTGCCCGACGCGGGGCTCTAATCAAGGACTGTGAGATCATGACCTGAGCTGAAGTCGGACGCTTAACCGACTGAGTCACCCAGGCACCCCTAGAAGTGCCAATTTTATACACAATGTCTCAGAAAGTAGAGATGGAGAGAACACTTTCAAACTTATTTTGAGGGAAACATTACCCCAAATCTGACAACGACATTACCAAAAAAAAAAAAAAAAGAAAAAAAAAGAAAAAAGAAAAAAAGAGAAGAAAGAAAAAAAAAATCTAAGGCCAATATCCCTCATGAATAAAGATGTAAAAATTCCTAACAAAATGTCAGCAAAATGAAGCCAGTAATATATAAAAAAGATAATATATCCTGAGTAAATGTGGTTTCTCTAAGGAATTCAAGGTTGTTTTAGCATTTGAAAATCAATTATTATAATTCACTATGTTAATAGACTGAGAAGAAATAGCTTAGAATCCTCTGAACAGATGCAGAGAATGATTTTTTTTTTAATCTTATATAAGGCATATCCAAAATATCTACAGTTAATATCATGAATAATGATGAAATATTGAAAGATTTTCCATAAAATTTGGAATAGATACAAATGTTTGTTTTTACCACTTCTCTTCTATATTGTGGCAATAGGTAAGAAAAAGAAATTAAGTTTGGAAGGAAAAAGTGAAATATGTCTTTAATTATGGATAATATAGTTGTTTACATAGAAAGTCACAAGGAATTTATAAAATAACTGCTTGATTCAGTAGGTGAATGTAGCAAAGTTGTGGGGTACAAGATTAATATACCAGCAGCATAAAAACGAATTAAAAATCAGTAACATGTACAATAGTATTTAAAAGTATAAAATATCCAGTAATAAATTTAACAAAAAACTGCAAAACCTGCACACTGAAAATTACAAAACATTCCTGGAAGAAATTAGGGGAAATTTTAATTAATGGAAAGATACACTATGTTCGTGGACTAGAGCATTCAAACTTGTTAAAATGTGAATATTCCACCTTCCCTAATTGAGCTGTGGATTCAACACAATCCCTATGTAAATTACAACAAGCTCTTATAGAAATATAAAAACTGACTCAAAATTTATTTGGAAATGCGAAATGACCAGCATCACCAAAAAAACTTAGGGGAGAAGAAAGACGGAGGATTTATATCGTCCAACTTAAAGATTTACTATAAAGCTACAGTAATTAAGACATCTTGATTTTGTTTCATGATAATAAATAAATTAATCAAACAGACTGGAGAGTTTAGAAACAGACCCACACTTATACAGCATAATTACATTTCCAAAGAGGCAGTAAAGCAAATCATTGGGGAAGGTGTTTTCAACAAAGCTGATCAACTGAATATATGGAGAAACATGAAGCTGAAACTTCACTCAACAGGAGAATAGGAATTCATTTGAGATGTATCATAATCTAAATGTTAAAGCTAAAGTCACAATGGTTCTAAAAAGCAAACAAAAAAGATTAGCTAGGCAAAATAGAGTAGGCAAGTATTTTAAACAAGACACAGTAAACAATTACTTTAAGAAAATAAGATGAATGAGCATGACTAATACATTTGGGAAATACAAATTATAGCCATAAGTGGGATGCTACTATAATGACACTCAAATTAATGAAATTGTGAAGTGAAAATACCAAATTAGGTGAAGACTTGAAGCAATTGGAACTCAAATGTTACCACTGAGAATGTAAACGGTGCAACCATTTAAGAAAAAAAGTTAGCAGGTCCTCAGAAAGTTAAACTTATACCTACCATATGGCTCAGTAATTCCAATACTAGGTGTTTTCCAAAGAAGTTGAAACACATGTCTATAAAAGACATTTTAAAGAATAATTTTGGAATTTTAGTCATAAAAGGTGAAGGAGTCTAGAATAAGTCACCGTGCCATAAAAATTATTTTGAACTGAAGGCATTTGAGTTCCTGAAATCTCTTATCTGCCTGAAATCAGAACCTTGCAAAAGAACTCAAAAATCCCCTTCCAGGAGCATCTCTAATCTTGTAACCTCTTCTTCGAGACAGGATTCCCTGGCAACACACCCAAGCAGACTTTATCACAAAACAATTATATCTCTTATCTGTTTTCTTAAGGCCCCAATTATCTCTCTAAAAAGAAATCCATTTTTCCATAAGTTCTCCTTTCTTGCTTCTAAGAAATTTGTTCTTCCAGACACACCCCCCTTCTCCTCCCCATTCCCTACTAAAATGCCACATAAGCCTCAAATTCTAACCTTCTTGAGTTACAATTTTTGGTGTACCTCCATACTGTTTTACCCCCTCTTGTGACTCTGCTTTTGTTAATTTAATTTGCAAAACACCAAAGGCTGGACCTACGAAAGTAGAAGAAAAGTTTATTTTTTATATATTTTTTTAAGTTTTACTCATCTCTGCACCCAATCGAAGTGGGGCTTGAACTCATGACCTTGAGCTCAAGAGTTGCATGCTCTTCCCACTGTAAAGTTTTTACTTTAAATTGATAAAACCATCTGCTGAAAAAAGCCCAAATATCCATTAAGAGGAGAATGAACAAATGACTTGTACATTATATGTAGGAATACTAATCAGCAATAAAATGGAAGAACACTCCTAATAGATGGAACAACACGGACAAATCTTACTGACATACTAAGTGAAAGAAGTCAAACATCAAAGAGTGCGTATTATATTATTCTACTATACTATAGGATAAAAATATTCTAAATTTTTTAGGAAGGTGAGTTTAATGAATATCCATTTTCAAGACTAATAGAATTTTACACTTCCAATTTGTGAATTTCACTATGTACAAATTTTATCTATAAATTAAAACAAACTTTGAATTCTTTTCCATAAGCTTGCTTTTCACAGTGGTATGGATTAGCAATTTCAAAAGTATCTTCTATGTTTTCTAGGCATTAATGAATAAGTAAATATATTGAGGATAATGGAAGGAAAACTTTTTTGTTGAGGAAGTGACTTACAAATATAGAAAAGGTGAAAACTAGTTGTATCCTGTGGCATTGGGTAATTCAAAAGTATCAATATAAAATAATTAAATATATATGTCATTTACAACAACATGGATGGAACTAGAGAGTATAATGCTAAGTGAAATAAGTCAGTCAGAGAACGACAAATACCATACGATTTCACGTATGACTATGTGTGGAAGTTAAGAAACAAAGCAAGCAAAGGGGAAAAAAAAAGAGAAAGAGAGAAAAAAATCAAGAAACAGACTCTTAATTATAGAGAACAAACTGATGGTTACCAAAGGGGAGGGAATGGAAGGATGGGTTAAATAGGTGATGGGGATTAAGTAGTGCACTGGTCCTGATGAGCACCAGGTGATGTATGGACTTGTTGAATCATTATATTGTACACCTGAAACTAATACAGCACTGTATATTAACTAATTGGAATTCAAATAAAAACTTAAAGGGCCCCCCAAATTTTTAAATTCCATATATATTTTAAATACCTAATAAACATGCATGAACATATATGCATATATATATATATATAAAACATAAACACATGCATGTATACTTACATTTGCTAGATCTATCAACTGATAACTGATACTGATAGAAATTAAGACAAACTTGTTTTCTAAATATAAGTTTCCCATAAAGAGAACTAGGGATACTTGGAGAAATGGTTGAATCCCAAGACTTTGGCAGAGAAAGCACAAGATAAGTCTGAAACATCTTGCAACAATTAAGAGACTGTTAAGAGAATACTGGGGATATGTCAAAAGGACACAAAAACCAGCTTGAAGTGGCTCAAACTTGGTCAAGTCTGGGACAAATTGAGTATCATAATAAATCATAATAGTAAATAATACTAATAGTAAATAATAGTAAATAATAAATAATACTAATCGATTATAAATTATAACATAAGAACCCACAGTTCTGTTGAAATGATAAATGAAAACTATATGATGATAGATAGACAGTAGATAGATGAATAAATAAATCTCTTCCTTATAGTATGACTCCAACTAATAATTATAGAAGAAACAATGGAGTTGGAAAATCATCAGTGGAAGCTAAAATTAGTGGGTAATTTGGATGAGGGACAGAATAGTTACATATATACAAAACATGTCATGACAAATTAGACTCAAAATATCTCCATGTAAATCATATATTAATTACAAAGAAGAAAACAGTAACTGCATAGTGGAGAAACCTAATTATATAACATAATACAGCATATACCGAATGATCAAAGTTGACATCATTAATGTTGGGTCTTGTATGTCCAGTTACAATGCACTAAGAAAAACACAGTGTTGGTGTTGTTGCTGCCAAAGATGCAAAACCTAAATTTCATCATGAGGAAAAATTACATACTCTCAAATTGAGGAATACTTTTACAAAAAAAACCTAGTGTGTACTCTTCAAAATGTCAAGGTTGACAATTAAAAGAAGGCTGAACAACTCTTCCAGATTGAAGGATTCTAAAGCTCCACAGCACTATAGGACACCAGATTGTACCTAGACCGGGGAAAAGAAAATAGGAATTCTCGCATCAGTTCACAAACTTGAATATGAGTTGCTGATTACATAATAGCACTGTGTTACTGTGAGATTCTACAGTTTTGATCATTTTACTGTAATTTAATAGGATATCTGTTCTTTGGAGGACATTCTGAAATATTTAGGGATAACAGGAAAAAAATATCTCCCAACTCTGTTTCAGACAGTTCAGGAAAAAATATGTATATGTACAGATGACAGAAAGGTAGAATCATAAAACAATTAGAGCAAAAAAAAAGTTAGTAATTCAGGATAAATAGCTTATTGGAGTCTTAGAGATATTCTTACAACTCTTCTATAAGTCTGAAATAATTTTGAAATAAAGTAATATGCAATTCCTCATTTGAGGATACATAAATACCCTTTCTATCTTTTATAATCTTAGCTTCTGCAAACAAAATTTAGAAGAGGATATCAGAAATTACCCTAAAGCTAACTGAGAATTGTATGTAAACTTCATAGGGACATTTTTAACACTGCAATAATATATGCATATTACTTCTGAATTATAGTTTTATCCCACTCAAAATTGGTAGTTAATGGGAATTCCTCTATAATTTGCACCTTGTTTCTCCTGTAGTTTGTCTGTAATATGATGATTTTTATGGACACTATTTCAATATCATATTAAAAATCTAGAGACTGTGATTTGCCATCTTAGATTTCCTGTTTTATTTTGATTTCCAAATTCAGACTACTCTATTATATTTTTCAACTTATCTCAAGTACTTTATGAGTTCATAAATTTACTTTTCTATTGCTTTGTTCAATAACATATACTAGTTGGTAGTAAAATGTGTTGTGCTTCAACAACCCAAGTTTCCTTCAAAAACCCAGAGGTCAGAGCAGAACACATGGGTTGAGTCATTTTGGATGAACAGAACCTTGAAATGACTTATTCTGAACATTTCACAAATCTCTCTTCCTAGACCACAACTTCCTTCAGTTGATTCAAACTAAATAATTCATTGTTTATTAAGTATAGTCATTTATATAGCCTACATACAATGCTGTACTTATTGCATTAAAGTTTAATATGATTGGGTATGAATCAGGGGAGTATATTAATAAACAATAATAGTAATAACTTCAAGAATGGAAGGTAGCAGATTCAAACGTATCCATATCTTTTTAAAGCAAACTCTGGTCCATCACTTTTATTGTTAAGTGAATTAAAAGACATTTCAAAACAACCGTTCTGTCTTCCATTACTTATTTTTCTATAGGGTTCATAACTTGTCATTATGCACATGAAGTTATTCTTAATTATTCCAAAATCAAAAATTATCTGTGTCAGAGTTACTATTCCCAAATTGCTATCAAGGACAGTGTTCCAAACATATGACACATATACAGATAATGGCCCTGTTACTTACCATATCTGAATAAAGAAAATCATAAAAATACATTAAACATTCTTCTTGATTATATGGGCTATCAGGATATATCATTGCACTCTATTTTCTATACCTAACTCAATTAAATGCTACTGGAATATACCTGATAGGTTTTCCTTTTCAGATTCCAATTTTCTACTGTTTCTGTAAGAAAGTAATGATAGTTAAACCTTCATCTCACACAGGTAATGTTTCTGATGATTAGGTTGACTTTCTTGGCTCAATTAATTCAAGATCTAAGCTGTCCTCATTTATAAGCTATCTTCAATTATACAAGCTATAGCTACTTTTTTATGTTGGGTTCTGTTTTATTTTTTGTTTAAATTATATTATATTTGAATGATAAAATGATAAGTATTTCCCACTGAAAATAGGTGCCTAAAATATTACCAATTTCTACCTATTTTTCTAAAATGTATTAATGGTATACATGTAAATATGATTTATATTCTTAACATATTACCTTATTTCATATTTTCATCTGCGTGTTAATCCCGTTCTTTTACTTGTATATGATGAAGTTTAAGAACTAGCCTGTTATAAGATAGGACCCATATTTTCCCAATCTTTTGCCCTACTGTTTCTAGTGGTTAGCACACAGCACCATCAGCCAGTTAGTGTCTTCCAAATTGGAAATTTCTCCTTTCAATATATATCACTATATTTTATAGTGTTGGGATGTAGAAGGATATCACCATCAATGCTCAGAAGGGATTAAGTTTTGAAAGTGATGTATAAAGACCCACCAAAATGATTTCATTAAAAAGGTGTCATTGAAATGCCTCTTCATTTATGCAAATAGCCTTAGTCTCCACTATCTTCTATCCAATCAAATGTTTAGTGCTTTGGAACCAACAGTGGAATACATATTTTGTTGGGGAACAGATGCTGTTTCCATTTGGTAATGTGTCTATCATAGAGTTTTTCATATCATTATTCAGAAGCTCCAGTTAGTAACCCTAAAGTAATATAAGGAGTAAAGAAAAGGGTAATGACTATTAATTGAGCATTTAAGTGGCACCATATTTGTGCTAAGCACCTGAAAAGTGCCACAATTATTATGTATATTAGGTATATAGTGCTTGATTTACATGCTCAAATTCGAAGAATGAGATCTTTTGCATGCAAACTTTGGGGTGTAATAATAACCAATATTTATAATTTACTAACTGCAAGGTAGATGCTATTAGTAGCTTCACTTTGCAGATGAAGAAACTAAATCACAGAGAGTTTAAATGGTGGACTAAAAAGTGGAGTCAGAAATCCCTCTCCAGAACTCATGCATTTAACTTCTACATTCTATTATCTATTATTAACCCAAACTAGATGGAGAAATAGATGAATGGAAAGATAATCATTCTCACATGATGAGAAATACAATGTCTGTATTATTTAGCATACTTCAGTTATGTTCTGTTAGCATTATTGAGAACTTACTATGTACCAGGGAATGCTCAAGAAAAAGAAAAAAGGGAGAATTTCTTTGGGGCCACCTAGAATTCTTCAACTCAAATCAATGTATATGTAATGAAGCTTACTATGAGCAAACTGATATCCTCATCCCAATAGAGGCAAAGATCTTTGCCTGGCAGAAGAGCTTGTAATGTAGTTGGAGATAAATAAATACATATCATATAGTGGGGTAGGTAGAATAGGACACCAAAAAAAGATGTGAATGATCAGGGAAAGCCATATAAGTCTCAAAGGAAAGATTAAAATTTTGAGTTGGGACTGGTGGTAAGGGAATACCAGATGTCAAAAACATCACATTGAAAGGCATAGAAGTGTAAATTACATGGTATGTTCTGAGTATGACCAGAGTATAGTATATTAGATGGAAGAGGCCGAGTGATTATTAAGTGAATCTGGAGAGAAGACCGGAGACAGAAATAACAATTAGTACTAATGGCCATGGTATTATTGGTTAGCTTTGCTAAAAAAGAATATGCTATCTAAGACCGTTGGCTGGCAACGATATGTTGATCAGCAGAAATAGCAAGAATTGACCAGCAGGGCATATCTAGGTGTTAGATATTCAACTCCATATGGATGTCCTGATCACTGGCTTCAGAAAAGGCCAATGATTCTTTAAGAAGCTGAAAGTCCACTCACCCCACCTCTGAAAATGAGCCCAACTATTTTTATTCTTTCAGTCTTCATCCAATAAGGGACAATCATCCCCTGTCCAGACCCAAGGTGCAGACAACATTTTAGCCAAATCCAGTCAATGCTCTCCATGAGCCTTTGGGCCCAAGACAGTGTTTGCTTTGGATTTAATTTCTTTGTCTTGTTACTCTTGTGTCTTTGAGGGCTTACAAATGCGACCCTGAACTGTAGTCTTGTCAGTGTTGGGGATGTCACACATATCTTAGTAGAGAAATACATGACTTTCAGACTTGGATTATACATCACTGATTCACCCATGTGTTAGGAACTCTACTACTGTCTCTTTTCAGAAATCACTGGCTCATTATTATCTCAACCACTACTAAACATGCTTTTGATATTGAATCTTGAATTTCTTCAGCATTTCAGTTTTAGCTGCCATCATCTGTCCTACTTTATTGTGTGAGCTTCATGGAATAACTTACTCTGCCATTTCCTTGCTTTCTAATATAAATCATCATGCCTCATATCAAGCCCAAGATAGGGAAAATTATACCAACTTGTGTGGATCTTGCAATCTCAAGAACATTGTGCAGTGAGCAATCTGCATCCTCTTATATGAGTCAAAGACACGGATGGAGCTTTCCTAGGACAGATTTCACAACTGGAAGAGACAAAATAAGAGTATCACTAGGATATCCTGCCAACCATAGTACAGGCTAAAAATCTCCTTCTGAAATATCAGGTCATATGGTAACATTTTGACTTGCTGAGAAATAGTATTTGTTATAATAAATATTAACAACACCAATACTAAGTAGGAAGCCGTTGCCCTTAACTGAATTCTTCCAAAGGGTTATGGTACTTAACTCTGACCAAAAGAACTGCATGATAAAGTACAAGTGATAGAGGTGGCTGTTTTATTTTAGTATTTTATCTTACTATTTTTCACAGTTTTACTTCCCTAACCCAGCAGTACAGATGAGTACACACTCCTGGGGAAAATTCTTAACAAATCAGAGACAGAGGTCAGTGGATTAATGAAGTCTCCTTGTCTTCCTGTGGGACAACTTGGAAATATTCTATGTGGTTTCTTCAAGCATTCATAGCGGGGTTGAGCCCCAGTTACCCACAGCACTAACCCTCTCTTTCATATACATTTTACTAACTTCTCTCTTTCTTGTCTCACTTCTCTCTTTCTTGTTCACTCTTTCTTGTGAACCCTGGGATCTCCTCTCAAATAAACCACTTGCACCCAAACCCTCATTTTATGTCTATTCTTGAGAGACCCAAACCAAAATGAGTGGTTGCTTTTGGAGTTGGTGATAACTGGTATGGGAAAAGAAAGAGGTTTCTGGGGGTACTGCTAATGTTCTTTGTCTTAATCTGGGTAGGGTTAAAAAAAGTGTTCACTTTGTAAAAATTCACTAAATGTGCACTTATAACTTGTTCACTTCTTTGTTATATTTTATGTAATTCAGTGAAGAGTTTTATACAAAGCAGTAATTATATATTAAAAAGTATAATGAGGGATGTTTAATTCAAATAATTATAGTCATATTGGGTGACTTTTGATGTATTGTTGTTGGTATTAGAGTACTGAAATGATCTAACATATAAAATAGCAAATTTTGTTTATTTTGTTATTTTGCTTTTCCCCAAATCTCTGTGGATTAAAAATAGTATATATACGCATTTCTGTATATATGGGTTTATACATTCGTATACATTAATTTTAATACATTTAATTAAATTAATTAATTCAATCCAATAAAAATTAAATGAATAACACACTCACAGACACACACACACACACTTGACTATAATTATGTGTGGATAAGAAATTAAAGAGCTATATGACTTAAATTTTATATCCACAGTATTCATTTCAGGTTATATCAAATATTTAATACCAGCTATTCTTTGGGATTTGTTAGCATATCTTTTAAAACTTGCCTGCGGCAGTTACAAGAACGAATGTAAAAAGTGGTTTTGATTATCGTTTTGGATTGTCAACCTTGACAGTTTGGGTGGGATTTATAGGCATGAAGAAAGAATACACAGACACTCACACCAGTGTACCTTTATCCTTTTCCTGGGGAAGATTCTTTCCCAAAATAACCAAAGAGCTTGTTATTTGTCAGAAGAATTATAGAGTGGAGCTCTTTGGGAGTAACCTGGGCACAGAAGTCTGGAAGCAAGAATCTACTAGTGATCAGTTTGGATCTACAGGCACAGACGAAGACATTTTTAAAAACTCTGCTTTTTAAAAAGCGGTCTTAAAACCCCATTTACTTTATTTTATAGCCACAATCTGGAAAAATATGATACTTGTAATGTTCATTTCCTTAATTGTATTATTCAGAAACATAGCAAGAGTTTAAATTCAAAAGTAAAAAGCAAAAATAAAATGACTTAATATGTGGCTTACTGTTAAGGAAAAAGAAAACCAAGTCACTAACGTATTGCTTGGATGTTATCAGAGGGTGAACTTTCTGTATCCAGATGCTTTAGAGAAGCTACTTAGGGCTATTTGACCCCTCTAGGAGGGACCTGAAAGAAAGGGAACTATGAACTTTATGACTACAGAAATCCAGAGGTGTCTCGGAAAGAATGTTTGAATTCTCTTACCTAATGCCTAACCGATGCTTTAATAATTCATTAAAATGGAGGTTCCAAAGGATTGGCTGTTGAAATGTCCATCTTGTGTTCATGGGGGTCACTTTCTGACTAAGCTCTTCTCTGCTCAGATACTAAGGCATGAATAAAATATATTGGTAAGAGGATGATGGTGCCAGAGGAATAGAAGCGAAGAATGCTGCATTCAGGTCTTTCCTGAAACTCTTTCATGATTTGATTGGAAGCTGAATTTCAAGATTCTTTGTTACTAACACCCATGCATCATAATTGCTGAGGCATATTATCATCCATCCTTACATTGAGTCTGCATATAGCTTTACCCTGAAATCCGCATGTCTTTGTGAGGCATACATTTTTTTTTTCATTTAAGTCCTTTTATTACAGTGGTGCCAGCTACTGCTGCTATCGTTAAATGCCTGTCAGCATTTCCATTATAAACCTTATTTTCAGGGGATTTATAACCTAGCCATTTTAATTCACATTCGGCTGAAAGTTGCCATCGAAATTCTCGACATACAGTAGGTGCTGTTTTCTTTTATCACCAAATTTTATTTGAATCTGTTTATCTGCCAGAGATTTAGCAATGTGTAAAACCATAACACTGAGATGGAAGAAAAGTAGAGATGTTTTGGTAGATCTTTTCTAAAGTAAAGCTGTACCCATGGAAAACTAGAAAGGAGTTGTAAAATTGTCAGATTTTTGACAAGCAAAAGTCTTAATGGATAATTTGAAGCCATTATTATTTGTAGTGTACTAATATTTTATGCTCATAGTTTTTAAAATATATTTTACCGTGAACACCAATTCATATCATGAAAGAGTTATGGTCAATTCAGCACAGCATCCTGTTCACTATAATAGACTTACTGGCATCGTGAAATGTAATATAAAGCCATATCCCTTTTATAGTAAAATAAAAAGTTTTAATGTGCAAATTTGACAACTAATTTTTTTTTAGAAATCCTATCTAACTTAGCTTTTGTTCTTCATGAGGGAAACTGTGCTTTATTATTTTTTTCAAAATATAAAATGTTTTTACATCATCTAGTTCCTTTAGTTCATTTTTATTGTTGAAATAAGTATATACCGATCATTTTTAAACATTCCGGAAATAATAATTCAGGTATTATATAAGCACATAAAAAGACCAGATCACTTCAGGTCTTATGGCTGCTGAAGAAAACATAAGACCAGGTCATCTAAACTTGTGGAGATTTTATGGCAATGAATAAAAACAGGTATGTCAACATAATGCCCATGATGAACACAGATAGCTAAATAACTAAAACAACAACAACAACAACAACAACAAAGCTTCACGCAAGCCACACAACATAGGCATAAAAATATTTGGACCTTCTCCAAAGAGTAAGAACATATGTTGATGGGAAAGAACTGTAAGGATAGGGGCATGTTTGACCTTACTATATAGTTATCACTTAGCATTTCCTTTCTGCAGGAAACTGATTTATGCTTTACACTGCCTCACTTAAGAATCATAATAATTTTTTGATATGAGAATAATCATTGTGCTCATTTTTTTATGAAGAAACTGAGGCTCAGTAAATTAAAGTTGTTTGCTTAAAGTCAGACAGAATGAGGTAACAGAGCCAAAATTTTACCCAGACAGTTCTTAAGTCTGTGACCCCTTAGCCAAAAGGTATAAAAATTGAATGCAAAGAAGATATATTCATTTTTCATATGCATGTGTGTGCATCTAAAATATAAAAGTAAAAGCAAATTGCACTTAACTGGCCCTCCATTTCTCCATTTCTTTATGGGTATTATACACTGGCTAGACATCTAGATGAAAGCATTTAGTCATTCGGCATGAGTCAGTGAACCAGCAATCTGCTGCCCAGAATCCCATTCTCTATAGTGCTTTACTTCATAGAATGTGAGGCATGGAACCTTCTACTGATGACTTTTAACATCTGTAATTTACTTCTTGAATTTGAGATCCCCTCTTACTCCGTATATCTGTACAGATTTCATACAGCTTTCAGTGACCATTCTTAAAAATAATTTCAGGTTAAACCTGTTAAAACGGGTTGCTGTCACCATTTTTCAAATCTGTGATCTTTCGGTCATTTTCAGCATGGCAACTAAATTTAATTGCAACGTTGGGACCAAATCTCTTATCCTTCTAAGACTTTGACCATGCCCCTGAGTGTGCAGATTCAAAGCTTGATCTTTCATAGAACCATACATCTCTATTAGAGCTCTGCCTCTAATTTGCTGTTTTAGATACCAGACATCTTTGCTTTGTTTCTAAGATGGAATTCAGTGAATGCTGCAGTTCTGAACTTTACTGAATAGTTTAGCCTTAAAAGTTTTTTTGTCTATTTTCTTTAGATCAAAAGTTTTCTTGGTATAAAGCAATTATGTTGTTCTAGGACTTCCCTTATTGGCATGCACTTATTTTTTAATGTTTATTTGTTTTTGAGAGAGAGAGAGAGAGAGAGAGGAGAGAGGAGTGGCAAAGGGGAGGAGACAAAGGATCTGAAGTGGGCTCCACGCTGACAGCAGAGAGCCCGATGCAGGGCTTGAACTCAGGAACAGTGAGATCATGACCTGAGCCAAAGTCTGAATGCTTAACCAACTGAGCCACCCAAGTGCTCTTGGCATGCACTTTAAGACAGGAAATGCAGGATACAGTAGGCCCTTATGCATAGAGTTCTCTAGAATACCAAACTTCTTTAATTCTTCCTTCCCCTCCCTTCTCTCTCCTCTTTCTTCCTCCCCTCCTCCATATCCCACAGCTTTTGCTCCTCTTTTTCTTCCTTCTTCTGTTTCTCTTCCTCCTTCTTTTTATCCACTTTCTCCTTCATTCTTCCTGTTGCAAGTATAACTTGCAAAGCTTTCAGTGAGGATTTTTTAAGCTAGATGTTGGGAGGACACAACCTGGTAAATATTGGTTCATGCAAAGTTTGACTAAAAGTCCCTCAACAGTAGAAGGTATATTTGCATTTTCTAACAAAGATCCATGTTAACTTTAGAAGACCTCTCATTGGTTAGATTTGTGGTGGCATATCAAAAGTATCAGTAAAGCCTAGGTGAGAAGATGTGGAGATACACTGGGACAGAGGAATATATTATACAGATTTTTTTTTGTTTTCATGTGAAGTAACTCTAACTTAAGGAAGTCATAAAAACTTATTAGTTTAGGCAGTCTTAGCTGTATCCGGTAACTCAGCCATGTAATCAAGAATCTATTTCAAAGCAAATCACAACTGTAATGAGATATTACTCACACCCATTAAGATAACTACTATCAAAACTAACAAAGCAACAGAAAAACACAAAAAATAACAAGTATTGGTGACCATGTAGAGATTTTGGAAAACTTGTACACTGTTACAGGATTGTAAAGTGGTGTAATGGCTTTGAAAACAATATGGTAATTCCTCAAAAAGTTACAATTAGAACTACCATGATCCAGCAATCCCATTTCCTGGAATATATCCAAAGGGATTGGAAGCAGCATACTGAAGAGATATTTATATATTTATGGTCATAGTAGTCACAAGAGCAAGAGGCAGAAATATCACAAATGTTCATTGATGATAAATAGATAAATAAAATGTCATATATTCATGCGATGAAATATTATTCACCCTTAAAAACAAAGGAAATCCTGTCACTTACTACAACACAAATGAAGATTGAGGACATAAAGCTAAGTGAAATAAGTCAATCACAGAAAGACTTTTACTGTATGACTCCGCTTAAGAGAACTTAAAATAGTCAAATTCATCTAAACAGAAAGTAGATTGTTGATTACCAGGAGCTGCGAGGAGGGAGGAAAGGGGAGTTGTTGTTTAGTGGCTATAGAGTTTCAGTTTGCAAGATGAAAATGTTCTGGAGATCTTGTGAATATGTGAATATACCTAACAAAAATATGTAAACAATGTGAATTGCTTAATACTACCAAACAACATACTTAAAAGTGTTTAGGGTGGTAAATTTTTTGTGATGTATTTTATACAATTAAAAATTACATTTTAAAAAAATTTTTTAAAAAGGTTTATCTATCTCTTCAGTCCTACACAGGTCTCTTCCATCAGTTACTGGATAGGTGCTAGCCTCTCAAAATACAGGTTCTTTAAAGATCATTATTCTAGAAGAAAAGAGAGCATCTTTCCCAATAACTTACAGAAAAGCTCAAGAGTGGAACTGATTGAAGAGCTCTGAGATATGTGGACTTGGGGAGTGGCAGCGGGAGGAGATACAATCCTTCCAGAACCCCATGTAGGAGCACTACTATGGAATGGGGGGTGGTTATTCCAAGGACATAAATCTGCTCCTGAAGCTTGTCTTCAAGGAGGCAACTCCATTGTGGCAAGAAATTGGACCAAAGCCTTGAGTTTTCTGAGCTATGAATGATCTTGCTTTTGATAGCCTTTCTCTAATTCTTTCTTTCCAAAATGCCGAATTTGCTGATGGTTTTAGTTATACCCTTTAACTTTCAAGACAACGTGAACATTTATTCAACAAATCATTCCGAGTGCTTATTTGTGCCAGATGCTGTACTGAGAGCTAGGGATTAGGGATTTGGTGTTAAAGGCCATAACCCTGTGGAATGTATATTATTACAGTATAAAAACAAGTAAATTAATATGTGTGTGTGTGTGTGTGTGTGAGTGTATAGTACAACATGATTATAAGCTTTGATAGAAATGTGAACAGAGTTATGAGAGCACCAAAGAGGGATGCTTCCTCAGCCATGGAATGGGGAAATGAGGAGGATGGGGGGAGAAAAACGGGCGAAGGATGTTCAGTTTTTTAATTTTTTTAATGTTTATTTATTTTTGAGAGAGAGAGAGAGACAGAGCATGAGTGGGGCAGGGGCAGAAGGAGAGGGAGACACAGAATCTGAAGCAGGCTCCAGGCTCTGAGCTGTCAGCACAGAGCCTGACATGGGACTCAAACTCACGAATGGTGAGATCATGACCTGAGCTGAAGTCGGATGCTTAACCAACTGAGCCACCCAGTCTCCCCAGATGAGAGATATTTAAACTTAATCTTGAGGAGGGAAGTGTATGTAAGAGTTCCAAAGCAGGCAAGATTGAAAAATTCCAAGGGGAAGTTTGAAATGAAGGGACATTTCAGGTTGTGTGTACAAGTAATGGAGAGGTAAGAGAGCAAAGCATATTCAAATATCTTCAAATGGTTTAATATGATTGGAACACAAAATGTGGGAAGTAAGATCCAGAAGACAGGATCATGATCTTAGTCTAAGAAAATCAGCATAGATTTTATTCTGAAAGTTAAGACAATTCACTCAAGGCACAAATCATAAAGAACACCAAATTGTAAATAATTATTTAGGAGTTTAGGAGAGTGACATAGGGACTTTTCCAATCTAGAAAACTTGATCTGCAATTCTGTGGTGGATATAGTGAAGTCTGTCGGGTTGTCCTTCATTTTGCAGGTTGTATCTCCAGAGCTTCCAGAAGTATCTCATAGGGTTATCCTGGTGTTTTAGCTCAGTTGGTAACCATGAAAGAATAAGCTAATCTCCCTACCTCCCCCCAGCCCAGTTCACCCAGGGTATCCAAATTCCTAGGAATCCTCCAAAAAATAAAATGTCTGAATCTCCTTGACTTCTGCACAGCTAAGATAAATGGCGATGTAAAACCAAGTCCAGAGTCAGATTCTAGCACTTCCTCATATCTAAACTAGGCTTCTAATACATACAAGTAAGACCATGGTGGAGGTGTTAAAAACACTAAATCGTTTATAATTTGGTATTCATCAATATATTTCCACCTGTCTTTTAACTGTTTCTCTAGGTTATATACTTTGATGACTTAAATTTACTTAAGAGAACTTCTAAGTACGGTTTCAAGAACTTATTATTTGAACTCCTTTATTTTCAGTGATAATAGCATTCCCCAGTCACTCTCCTGTGAACATATACATTAATATGTACTTAAAATATTGAAAAGAAAACCAGGTGGAAAATTTTCAGTAACATTTAACTTTGATAACTTAATATGTTATATTAAGAGACAGAGCCCTATCCAAACTAAAAGAATTATTCCATTGATCCATAGACAGGTCAGGCCATTCATGAACCCAAATTCAGGCAAAAAGTTGAAATTGCTGTTCTTTATTTGATCTTTCAGAAGGTTTTGATTATTTAATATGTGGTGGGATTTATATGAGTTGATAACTTATTGGTTTTCAAACCTTAAATTGGTTACTTATTGAGCATGGTAGATATAATGTATTTTTCATCAATATACTGTATCATAAATCTGCAGTTTTTGCTATTTACTTTAAAATCAGCAAAGCAAGCAAAATACTGTGATAATAGTTTATGTAGTCAGCATCAGCCTTCCAAACTGGTCAGAGATTGAATATCTTTCTCTTTGGGATTAAATAAAATGTACATAAACAGAGACTTTCTATTAAATTAGATCTTTGTTACAAAGTTTCTAAAATGGCATTGTCCATATAGCATTTCATCTGTGATAATCATGAAAAAGCAAGACTATTTACCCAAGGTTAGTGTAGTAAGACTTTAAGTTTAAACTTGAAATTTTAGTATGGCAAATTCTACTCAAAATTCAGTTCTTAAAATACATTTGAAAACATGAAGCAAAAATATAAGTAAGTTGTGCTTTAGAAACCCATTATCTTAATATTTTTGGTTATTTTCTGAAACATCGCTTCACTCTAAGGTAAAAAGTCTAGAGAGATCGATTCAAACCCTCCTATTTGCTACAAAAACAACCTAAAATTAACTGCATTCTTAAGTCTTTATCAATGACAACATTAGTTTTTGTCTATTTCCAGGACAGAGTACAATTTCAAACATAACTAAATTTTTTTTTTTTTTTTTTTTTTTGCTTTTGTCACTCAGGAGCTTGTATTTAGAAAAGACTAAACACATTCTGTGAAAAACCACATCTCTCTTTCAGGTGAATATCTTCTATTTAAAAAATTATTTAATCAAGGGGTACAAATTAAGGGGTACAGTCCTTCTACTTGATGTGCATAACCAGTTACACCAGCATTCCGTAAGACAGGGATTCCCATTACAGGGTTAACAAAGAGACATTGATGAATTCTGGTTTCATGATTCTTATCTCCACTGTATTGTAAATACAAAGAGGAAAAATAGGTCAAATAACTATGTTTTCTCTTATTAGTTACTCATTTCACTTTAATTCACAGTGAATTTCACATACTGTGAAATGTCAAAAGCAACCTTAGATTGTTTCATGCAGTAATGATATAGTTAAGCAGTTCCTTTAAATAAATGTGTCAAGTTTCATTCATCTTAGATCCAGATGATATGAGAAAACTTCACATTCTCATGGGGGATGATGGGTGGAAGAAAAATTACTCATTCCAGTTGCACTGATGGTAAACACAGATGAGAGTTAGAATCTTGGATTTTAGCTAAAATGGATTCTTATAGTAGAAGAACACAATTGGGGACAATAAAAAGACTGCCAAAATATTAAAAATGAAAGCACTCTTCATAATCCTCAGTGATTCCTATCCTAACCACAGGTTATTGTAATAGGTGTATATAATAGCAATCATGTCAATGGGATTGAGCCATGTTAAATTTCAAACAAGAAATATGCAATTTTCCAATTGCTACATAAAATGTAATTTTTTCCCCCAGGAAACATTGTATTTCTATACCCAAAACTAGAATTATAGTTAATATTTAACAGTGATGACAATGAACCCCCCAAATATTAACTTATTCTCTTCATTCATCTCCCTTAATGGGGCTCCATTTCATATATTTTGTCTTTCTGAAATTTGATCTATGGGAGAAGAGCAGGTAACACACTGAGCTAGAAAGAGCACCTTCTCCCAGAGACTGAAATGACTTTGTTCCATGTAAAGTGAGTGTTAGTGACTGGTAGAACTATAGTGCTCCGTTGTTAGGGAGCTACTGATTAATTAGATACTGTAATGTCATAATACATTCATCTTACGTTTCACTGACCAAACCTATTGTCTTCCTGTCTACTACATCAGGGTCAGTTTAGGCAACAGACACGACAGATACAGTCATATGCCACTAAGGCACCTTTTAAATTGGAAAAATGAAGAAATGTGCTCTGAATCCACTGCCTTATTTCTTAGTGTAGAAGGAGCTTTGGAGGTAACCCAGAAAAATAAAGGCTGATTTATACATTAACATCCCGTTCAAAACGTCCACTCCAGACCAATTAGGAATCCTTCTCCTACCTCCAGGGCTACTTTTGCACATATCAGTGTGAAAGTCTCCAGAGAGGTCTGTATTCATTGTCTATCCATCAGCCCCTTTCTTTCTCAGGAAGTGGGCCAATGTAAGTAGAAAGTGTTGCCCAGAATATCCTCAAGGTTACAAATCATTTAACAAATATAATAAGCAATGTCTCAGCTAAGGATGATGGCCAAAGAGCCAGTCTAAAAGAGATAATTCTTTCTATAGGCTTTAAAAATTGTAACAACAAAGATTCATCTGTCTCTTTGGTGCAAGAGACATAAAAAGGCTGGCTACTTGAAATTTGACAGATTAATGCCAATCGGATTACTATCTGCTGATTTTTATGCTTTCAAAAATGTGTAGTTCTAACATCACACATTTAAAATAGAATGAATGTGGGGCGCCTGGGTGGCTCAGTCGGTTAAGTGTCTGACTTCAGCTCAGGTCATGATCTCACGGTTCATGGATTCAAGCCTCACGTCAGGCTCTGTTGGGACAGCTCAGAGCCTAGAGCCTGCTTCAGATTGTGTCTGCCTGTCTCTCTGCCCCTCCCCCACTCATACTCTGTCTCTCAAAAATGAATAAATGTTAAAAAAATAATAAAATACAATAAATAAAATATCATGAATGTCTTTTAAATTACTGCTTATGAAAGGTTTTCTGAAATAAACTCAGTGCTGTGCTGAGCTGTTGCCAGCTCATGAGGGCCGATTGTTAAATTTTTAGGACTTTTGGTTGTTTGAAATAACTATTACCAAAAATAAATTACATGAACTTACAATCAACGAACGATATTAAAATAAAAAGGAGTAAATACTACAACCTATTACTTCCAAATTGTTTCACTACATTTACTGTGCTCTTAACATCCGTTCCAACTATCATATTGGTATGGTGAAAATACCGTATAATGGTGTGCTACCGTGAATCTCTTCTTAACTCCTCATTCAATTACCCTATACTGGTAGCTGGACATTGGCCATAGTGAGAGCAAGTACACAAATGAAATCAGCAAACACTATGAATAAGCCTGTTTTTCCTTTCTTCTGTAGAGTTGGTGTTAAACATTTACCAGCACACCATTGACTACAAATACTATGGTGAAGCAGGTGAATGATTAGAGCTGTGTTTGTGGAAAGGAAAGGAGACTCAAAGCTGTAACTAACAATAATACAGCGAGGCCTGGGTCACTACCATAGTGTATGAAACTTGAGAAAATACTAAATTTGAATTGCAAAATACTTTTTATCCACAATTACAATTGAACTGAAGGCTAGAAATAAAAGAGACAAAATTCCATGTAATTGCTCTAATTCTTTCTAAACATTTTAATGAATATTAAATTATTATAATTTGTTTTATTTTAATTTACCAAAATAGTATTCTGTTGGCGATATTGGGTATTCTGTAAACCTATCTAATGTCTGTTTATGTTTATGGTCATTCTGTGTTTTCCCCACCAAGGCAGCAGAATTTGGGTTTATGTGGTCTCTTATATACACTGAATTATAGAAAGGACTCAGATATAAATCAAGATCAGAGATACGAGATTGTGGAAAGGTTTATGATTTTTAAAATAAATGTGATGCAATTGAATCTGTGGCTTTAATCCATCATCTACTGCTTATACTACTCCTTTTTTTGGGATACTACTGTTTTAATGATAAGTCTTAGCTTGAAATTAATGCAGAGATTGGATAAAGCAAATTTAAACACAAAATTTAAATACCTAGAGAAAAAGTAGCTTTATTTTATTTTTCTCCTTTATTCATGGGCATTACAGAAGAATTAATTATTTCATGGGATATGGTACATTTTTCTAGGGAGAAGATCCGGTTGTAATGGGCTGAAATTGTTGCTAATGTCACATGATTCAGACAGTGTATCCATGGAAATGGAAACACTTAAAATGCTGTTCATAATGTTGTTCTTCCAAATAACAAAAACTTTGCTATATTTTTTTAATAAACTATTTATTGTTACAAGTTAAAAGCTGGCCTTTTTAACCCGTATATGTACCTGGAGATAATAACTTTTTCTAAAATGAATTACACATTTTTACATAAGAATTATATCCTGGGAGATAATAATTGTGTTAGAATATTTCGATCCTTTGCTTTTGTTATGTGATACTATAATTCATAAACTTCACCATTCATTAAGTATACCTATCCCCAAGTTTTTAATAATGCCGAAGTAATTCTTTTTTTGTATCTAAGGAAAAGCCTGATCATAGACCTTTGCTAGAAAAAACGCCGTATCTTAGGGAATGTATGTAAAATCAAGTGCCTTTCTTCTCCACAAAAAGTATTATTCTGTATAGTTAAGATTTTTATATTCTTCTACTAGAGCAAAATGACATGTTCACCTCAAAAATAGATGTCTATTCTATCACTAAATATTCTCCTTCTATAAAACCTTTCATGTGAAATTTTTTAAAATCTAATTTATTGCATGCAAAAAATTGAATTTTACCCCTAAAACAATGCTTATAATAACAAAACATTTTTATTTTAAGGTGATGTTCCTATGCTGCAGAAAGGTATTAAAAATGTTTAATTAGTAATATGAGTCCATGTAACTTGTTGCATAGAAAAGTTAATGCTTCTTTTGCTACTGAATTTTACATATGAGGACAAATGGAATAGCTCATGTGATCGGTTCACAAATAGGATATTTTTATTTTCTGATTTGTGAAAATAAAATTCATGTGCTATTTGATTTTTATAAACTGTCTTTTTATACAGGGGTTAATGTAAGTAGGTAAGGATAAGAAAATCAGCTTCGTGGTACATGAGTCACTGTGTGTTGGCTAAGTTCTACACAATAACGCTTAGTAGTGAATTCCTTCAGGATGACTATTTAAATTCACTTATATAAACTTCTTTATGTATGGAGCAGGCTTTTGAATTTTAAGCCACACTCTAGTATTGATGAGACGGTACTGTGCAAATTTGCTGGTGGGTATCCCTTTCTGATGATAAATAAAAGGAAAGAAAAGAATAAAGAAAGAAAAAGAATAGAGAGATTATGGTGGGAAGAAAGAAACACATCGAACTTTACTTTTAGCATGAAATTGCTGCCTTTTTAAAACTTACATTAATATTGCATCTGTATTCATTATGCATTCTGGCATTAATACGTATTATGATCACTAATGCTTGATAACAAAGACTGTAGTTTATTTTTGCTTCAAAACATACTTTAGCAATTTTCTGAGAAACAGAAACAGGGCAACATACATACCTCTTGAGAAAAAAAAAAAAAACAAAAAACCAAGGGTTCTTAGTTGTAGATTAAAAGCTGATGATAAACCATCTTTACTGAATATTATAGATGTTAGTGGTTACTAACATTTGGCACAAATGACAATATATGACATCCATAAAACCTTCAAAGGTCACATAAAAAGACAATAGAATTTTTGTTTAGAAATGTAGTTTAATGATCTGGGTAGTTGTATGTTTAAAATTAGGGATTTTTATGCATTGTTATATTTTTCTGTAAAGGATCTTGTGGAGATCATCAAAATACCATTGTATTTAAACCTATTCTCTTTATTCAGTCATACTTGTGTCCATTGTTGGCATTAATCTTTTTTCCTTATTAATGACTTGGAATTCAGGCTCAGAAAATTGTGCTACCACTTGATAAGTCAGGCATAAGGAATAGAATTCTATTTATAAATGCATCTACTGCTAATCTGAAATTAATAGAAAGGAGGTACAGAAAGAGCATATGACAGTCTTATAGAGAAATATTAATGTAGTGAAATATATTTACTTTGCTACCTAAGATGTGACAGTAGTCCCTTAATCTATAAGAATAATCTCTTCTGCTGTAGCAGCAAATAAAAAGAAAGATGCATATTATGGATTCTTTGAGTATCAGCATATCACTCTGCTATAATATATCATGCTTCATTGTGACACATTCCCCCATTTGTCACTTTCTGTCATGTTACTGTATCTCAAAAGACACAACATTGCCCAACCTTTTTTTTTTTTTAAGTGTAGCAAATGGACACGAAATGTTTGACACCGAAAACAGAACTATTTTTAAAACCAGGGAGTCATAGCCAAAAACTGTTTAAATGGATATTTCAAGGACTACATACCAGGGAAAGTTTCTATTTAAATGTATATTTGTACAGGTTGAATGTCTAGTGGAAACAAGCATTTCTCCTTCCTTGTGAGCATTTTATTCTTAAACAATGAGAACTTGTTTCCTTCCTATTTGACTGAATTCTAAAAAAGGATTCTGTTTTCATTTCTGTTTCCTACAAAAAAAAGTTTGTCCTTATAAAAAATACTGAAATAGTCAAACTGCCTTTATCAGCTTTTACATCTAAGTGTTTCAAGTTAGTGTTTTAAATTGTCCTTTGAAGAAGTACGTAAACATATACACATGTATTAAATACTTAGGACTCCATGTTAGAATTCGGGCAACAAAAGCCACAGAAAGTGCAGACCATCAGCCATCTTGCAGATACGGCCGCTGAGAGCTGGTGCTGTCAGAACCAGTAAACTTCTGCCAACATTCCACATGCATCCAGACAGAATAAAATGGAAACGCTTAAGTAAATAGACAGAGATTGTTATAATTCACCTACCTTTCCATGTAATCTCATCCCATGAATCTTTTTATATAGACTAAGATTTTCTAGCGTCATTGGGTATCTCAACCTAATTTAAAACATATTTTGAACTTCTACTGTGTAATTCGGTCCCTTGGAACTTTCTGTAACTATTTGGGTCAGTACATAGGCGAGCTCCCAGATTTTGTTCTCCAGTGTTGACCCTGCATTAACATTGTTAATAGCTGGTATTAGCTCTTCTACTGTACCAGGCTCTATGCTAAGGGCTTTACATATTTTGTAATTTTATGATTTAAACTTTATAATGTAGTGTTTAATACACTAGTATTTTTGTTGATGAGAACACTGGCGCAGAGAGTTTATCAGAGATTGAGTTTGTAGCTGCTGCTTTAATACAGAGTGATCCCTTAGAAACATCATTGTACTCTGCAAATTTTTATTGTTTTTGTTAAATAACATGGTATTTATGCTACATATGTTAATATGTCATATTTATGTTATATTAATATAATGTAAATAATTATGCTAATAAAATGTTAACCTATAAATGCTTTAGTTTGTGTAAATTTGGAACAGTATTTTTGTTTTTCATTTATGCAGCTAGTACCTATCATAAATAGGATATTTTGGTGAAAACGTCATAAAGAAAATTCCATTTAACTATGGCTTCTGTAATATTTCAGCGTTCAGCTCTACTGGAGTCATTCCCCTGTTTGAAGACCTCTAGTCCTCCCCATTACACATAAACTTGGTTCAAACTCTGCCAGGATCTTTGTTGCATACATGAAAGTATATTTTCTGTTGTCTTTAATTATATGTTTATGTGCCATTGGTCTCTGGAACAGCTGAGTCTATCAGTATATTCATGTCACCTTAGTTCTGTCATTTGCTTTGGATGGCCTTCCCTTCCCCCAAGAATGTCAACCTGTGGTAATATATTTTGTTCTAATAATCCTGTACTTTTATGCTTTATATGTAACTCTTACATCTATATCAAAACTTGCTGGAGTATGGATTAAATATATGACTTTATTTTTTCCCAAATGCTTCCTTCCTTTTTTCTTTTTTCATAACTGGAAGCTTGTACCTCCCACTCCTTATCTTCTAAAAAATTTAGCCAAGTGACTAAATTAGATATATTTGCACTACAAAAATGAAGTCATTAAACACAATCACAATATGCCTTTGCAAGCAAACTGTGACTCATGGGTCAATAAGATATAACTGTCCCCTGTTTATCGCTTGCTATTTTTACAATAGCTACTCAGGCGGGACTTCAAATCATTCTTTTCTAGGGGATATCTTGTTGCCTAAAGGGAGTCTAGAGGGTCATTTGTACAGATTTGGAGCAAATATCAAGTTCTGAAGTCCAGGTCATGTTCTTGCTCAACCACCATGTAGGTACAGGAATAGAACCCTAGAATATCACGTTCTACATGTTGGAAACAGGACTTTTCCAGGTGAAGGGGTTATGGCACCAGCTGGTCGAGGCAGGAGCAGCACAGGGGGATGAGTTTCTATCCCTGAAAAAGACAAGCAAGATGTAAATTGTGGGAGAAGTCCAAGACATGAACAGAACAGGGACATGCTTGACTCGTGGCCAAATATAACATACTCAGGCGAAGATTTCATCAGTACCCTCCTCTCTCTGTATCTGTTCCTTAAGCTCTGCCTCAGACTACCACTTCTTGTTTGGAAGTACACATTTTCTGGGTAAAGAGGAAGTAGAAATAGTACCTTTTCACATTAATACAAGGAGTTATTTCTGGACCCTTAGGACTTCTACCAGAAGATGAAAAAGAAAACTAGACTTGAGGTTTTTATTTCTTTTTCGTCTTGGGAAACAATTTATCACAAAGGGATGGGAAAAGTAATTAATATTTTCAATGTTTACTATGGGCTAATTGCTTTCTATATTTTATCTTTAAATTTTTTTTTAATTTTGGGGCACCCGGGTGTCTCAGTGTGTTGAGTGTCCAGCTTCAGCTCAGGTCATGATCTTACAATTGGTGAGTTCAAGCGAACTGACAGTGCAGAGCCTGCTTCATTCATATCCTCTGTCCCCCTCCCTCTCTACCCCTTCTCTGCTCATGCGTGTTCTCTCTCTCTCTCTCTCTCAAAAAAAAAAATAATGTTTTTTTTTTGTTTGTTTTGACAGTAGCTTTTCCATGTAGGTGTTATTATCATAATTTTAGACATGAGAAAACACAGATTTGGAATAGCCACACCGCAAGAGATTCAGGATTCCAGACTATGTGCTTCTTCCTGCACAGCGTGCACTCTGCTTCCATTCTCCGGCTCCTTCTCAGTGGTTCTCCAGCTGCCTTCTATGCAAAGACAACAATCTAAATGACTCATTTTTCTGATTTCACACCCAGCCCTTTTAAAAAGACATTGCTCAGTAAAGAAGAAATGTTTGTACCCCTAGCTCAGATTTTGCATTGCATGTTACACTGATTCACAGAATAAAACTCTCCTTGTGGCAACCTTCCTCAATGAAACCAGCTCATCCTGGCAGATAAGTTTGTTTCGTCTCAAATACCAGTGTCAAACATCACTTAGCAGATAAGAAAACTGGAGCAAAATTAAAAGGACTTTCTCAGCACTACCAAGATTCTTGGTATTCAGAATTCATGATCCTTCAGTTCCTAGTAAAAAAACAATATCCTGAAAGCATGCACCTGCAGAGGCACCACACACATTCTCAGTTTGGTTTCCATATATACATCTTTTTATTTAAATATTTTTAAATGTTTACTTATTTTTGAGAGAGAGAGAGAGAGAGCGAGCAAGGAGGGGCAGAGAGAGAGAGGATCTGAAGCAGGCTCCACGCTGACAGCAGAGAGCCTGACATGGAGCTTGAACTCACGAACCACAAGATCATGACTGGAGCTGGAGTCGGACGCTTAACCAATAGAGCCACCCAAGTGCCCCCAGTTTCCATATATATAAATGTTTATTTTTTGAGAGAGAGAGACTGGGGGAGGGATGGAGAGAATGGGAAACAGAGGATCAGAAGTGGGTCCTGCACTGACAGCAGAGAGCCCGATACAGAGCTCAAACTCACAAACCACCAGATCATGACCTGAGCCAAAGTTGGGTGCTTAACCAACTGAGCCAGCCAGGTGCCTCTCCATATATCTTTAATAGTAAAGCAAAACCTCTCAGGTTCTTGAAAAACCCTGCGTAGTGTGTTTTATGAGCGCAAATGTCCTTCAGCTCAAGCAATGAAACTCACCTGTGCCATGTAGGTAGAACCTGCACGTAGAAACGGACTGTGTTTTAAGCATTATTTATCATCAAACCATTGAGAATCACTCAGTTCATTTCCTTCAGATAACATGTTAGTTTTTGTTTTGTTTTTTTGTTTTGTATTGTTTTGTCTTCCCTAGCAGTCACTCATCAAACTTTCATAGGATCACAAACCATTTATATTCAGAAGGCTTATTGTTCTAGGTACTCACATGGTGCAAATAAAACCCAATACAAGTATATTTGGAAAGTGAATTTTAAGGAACACCTGGTTTACTTTTTAAAGAAAAGAAAAACATGGTAATTCGTTCTGTGTCTTTCATTCATTTGTGTATATTGTATTTCAGGTGCGGATGATGGGTATAATCATAAGTATCTGTGGCTCCTTACAGGCCCTGGTTCATGTAAAACTCTCCTGCTTCATTCATTCTTCACTCTTTATTTCCATTTCCCATTCCCTTCCATGGGCAAACATCAAATGTGTTTCCATTTGTAAACTTTCTTTTGTGTGCATTGGCTTTTTATGTAGCTATTTTTTTAAGTTTTTTAATGTTTATTTTTGAGAGAGAGAGAAACTGAGCGTGAGTGGACGAGGGGCAGAGATAGAGGGAGACACAGAATCCAAAGCAGGTTCCAGACTCTGAGCTGTCAGCACAGAGCCTGACATGGGCTTGAACTCACAGGCTGTGAGATAATGACCTGAGCCGAAGTCAGATGCTTAATCAATTGAGGCACCCAGGCACCCTTTATGTAGTTATTTTTAAAGTTATATATTTATTTTTGTTCCTATGGTGGCTGCCCTTAACTTGAGACCTATACTCCTGTATACTTACTCCATTTAATTCCTTAAACATTCCAATATCGGTGTATCCTCTGAGACCAGATGTTTACCTAGGCAAGCTGACCTGTCCCACTGATTTATCTTCACCACAAAGATCTTTATAATTTCTCACTTTGGGATCTTGTGTTGTTGTGGAATCAATAATAAAATTATTATTTACGATAAGATATTGTATAATAAAACATTGCTACAACGTATTATTGTTAAGATAATAACACACGTTATAAGACATCTGGTTATCTTTACTTTCCATATTTCTAGATGTATCCCCTTTTTTTCTTTTGAGTTTTTACCACATTAGTGTTTTTGATATTAGCCTTTGCTGTCAACGCTAAAACTGTGAGGTCTTACTATTTTGGTGTTTTGTTTTGTTTTACCAGAGAAAAGTTCCATTGACCTTTGGTTGTATATAACATTCTAGGTTCAAAGTTTCTTTTCCATTAATACCTCAAAAATATGATTTCTTATTCTTTTTGTATCTAGCATTGCTTTAATAGATCTGATGATATGCTTATTCTTATTCCCATGTGGGTAATCTGCTCTTTCTCTCTGGAAGCTTTTTAAAAAATTTTCTCCTTTTCTTTGATGTTGTTAATATTAATATAATGTGTCCAGGTATGGCTTTGCTCCCCTACTTCTCCTGTGTAGCAATGTGACCCCATTGTATTTGAGGTCATTCATCCAGCTCTATTGTGGAAAGCTTATTTTTATTCATTTTTCAAATATCTCCCCTGATAATTCTGCTTTTATTCTCTTATTTTTTTTTCCTTTCTATTTCTATGTTTTTATCCCTTCCTGCTGCCTTCTGAAAGAGTTCTTCAATTTGGTTTTACAGTGGACTCATTTGTCCTACATCTGATTGATATTCTTTATTATCTTTTTCAGACCTATTATCTTTATCTTTTTCCACTTTATTCTTTTTTTTTTTTTGAAATTGTGTCTTCGTATTGTTTCAGATTGCTCATCTGTTCCCTCATCTTCTTTTCTGTAATGTTTATTTCTTTATTTTGAGAGAGAGAGAGCATGAGCAAGGGAAGGGCAAAGGGAGAAAGAGAGAGAGAGAGAGAGAAAGAGAGAATCCTAAGCAGGCTCCATGCTATCAGTGCAGAGCCAGATGCAGGGCTTGAACCCACAAACCATGAGATCATGACTGAGCCAAAATGAAGAGTCAGATGCTTACCAACTGAGCCACCCAGGCACCCCCCTCATCTTCATAAATAGGTTGCTGATGCTTCTTTTACATTACTGGTCTATCGCTTTCAAGAATTCTGTTTCAAATGCTATATACCGTCCTTTTCATTGTCCTGTTTTATTTTTGAGGTAGTTGTACTTCTCAGTTATGTGGCTATTTTGACCTGTGATTTCCTTCCTGTTCCTGATGGTGCTTTGAGGGGGGGTCAAAAGCCTCATCTTCATCCCACATGAATCTGAGAAGAGGGGAGGAAGGAATAAATCCAAGACAGAGAACCCCGGATACCATAGAACTGGAGTTTATGACTCCTCTTTGTTGCCTGGTGCCAGCTATTGCCAATACTTAGGGCTCTTCAGAAGCAGTGTTGCTAGTGCATTTACTCAAATCATCATTTTGCAGGCCTGAGGGTTTGGTGTGGGTTCAAGGCAGAGGGCGCCTGATTTTTCCTTCTCTTCACCCTTTGGAGGGCTTTTAAGCTGTACTAATACTACCCCCTTCTTTACTCCTGTATATGCTAAAAAAAAAAAAAAAAAAAAGGCTAAATATAGGGACTTATTTGCCTCTTCTGTCAACTTTGATTTATGTTTGAATTTTTTCATAATAAAAAGTTTAAAAAACTGGAGGTAGAGAATATCGCTATTTTCTTTTATTCTTACGGTTTAATATGCATAGAGAACAATGAAAAAATCAATATGTAAATAATGACAAGAATAAATCATTAATATTGCTTTAAGATCTAGCCTATCTAATCCTAAAATAAAACTTGTATTCTTTTATTACTTCAACAAGCTTTTATTGAAATACATATCTATTTCTAGCATCAACCTTAGATTATACATTTATACTCAAACAACAACAAATAACAATGAATAATGCAACTATAGTTTACTATTCCAATGTCATAGTGAAATATAAAGTATGAGTATGTGAGTTTTAAAAATATGTTACTGATTTCCTTCTCTCTCTTTTTATTTTCCTTACCTGTGTTTTGGAACTGTCAGAATTATTTTCTGCTTGTCGTCTAGAGAAGCCAACACCTTTTTTTGGAAAGGGCCAGGTAGTAAATATTTCAGCTTTGTAGGCCATGTGGTTTCTGTTGCTACTGAGTAGTTTTGCTGTTATAGGATGAAAGCAGTCATAGGTAACATTTAAACAAATGGGTGTGGCTATGTTCCAATAAAATTTTATTTGCAAAAGATAGATTGTGGGCCAGATTTGGTCTGCAGGCTTTAGTTTACTTATACCCAAACTAGAGGTATCTCTGTGTTAGACTACATTGCTGAGAGTGAGAAAACTCAGAGAAGTAGAAAATTACCTGCATTGAATAATTGATATTTGATTCCCTGGGAAGAGAGGGAGGTTGGCTATTCAAAAAAGTTATGTAATATTATATGCATTAAAAATGTTATATGTTACATATATTTAAGTTATGAAGCAGAAAAAAGAAAGAGAGAGAGAGAGAGAGAGAAAGAGAGAGAGAGAGAGAGAGAGAGAGAGAGAGAGAGAGTCCATGCACCCAAATGAAGAAGTGGGCTAATATTAAACTAAGAACTGGCACAGAAGCTATTGTGCCCTGCTCCTAATCCCATCCACTTTTCTTGTAAACAGAGAAATGGACAATTTTAAACAGAATTTTCGTGTGCTTTCTGGGTATTTAATGATGAATTTTTTCACTCACAAATTACTGCCTAGGAAAACAAAAGATACTTTATTTATCTAAAGGTGTAATATGTTTCTGGAACTGCTTTCCTCGGACACAGCGGGGTCTAGTCCAATATGTGTACAGCATTTTCATTACCCTTGCAAAATTGTAACTATAGAAAGACAATGTGATATTATTTTATTATTGTTGATATTAATAGAATTGTTCATAACGAGTTGTTATTAATGATGCGATGTTATAAAAAGAATCCTTAATTATTAATGGCATTGATATGACATTATTAATTTTGATACTAAAATGAACATTTCATTATTCCCGATGCAATTATATTGTTAGACACAAGTTATTGCTAATAGATTATACTTTCTGCAGCCTTGTTTTGGCACATGGTAATTAGCTGTAGGTTTATATTGCTGAATAAAAAATCGGCATTGGGATTTTATTTCAGGATAGCGGAGGATGAGAGCATTAACTCAATGGAATGGGGCAGGTAAGAAGAATCATCGACCTTACTTTGTTCAGTACATGTCCATTCTGCTCTGGATGGCTTCTCAGTCATACACGTGAAAGAAAAGCATAGCTGACAGTGGTAGTATGTAAAGATTTGGCTGGTGAAGGGTCTTCTGTCATGTCACATTTTCTACACAGTAAATCAAAAGAAGTCTCTTTTCTGTTCAGCATTGGTTATTAAGATGTGATATTATCCTGTGATTTATATCATGTTGTCACAATGCATTTCATTTTGCTTTGTTTCAATAATACAATGAATTCTTTCATAATTTCTTTCAATTTGCCTCAGGAGTTGTTATATACTCCAGGCTTTTATTTCTTTATATTCTGCTCAGCCTTATTAATACAAGTGAAGAAAGTATATCCCTCCATAATTGCTTATAGCCTGTACAGTGCAATACAGCATATTACCTCATTTTAGATAATTCTTTTGTAGTGGCGTGATATTCTAACACTTAAATGCTCTGTGTAGAAGCAAATAGCTTTGCAAATTACTTTATAATCTTGGTTAACTTCAACTGGTTATTCCCACACAACACTTCAGTCTTTGTCCTTTAACAACCACCCTGCACTTTAAAGATCCTCAGGCACAACTTGAAGGGCAGTTGAACAGAAAAACTAATAGAAGGAATGAAATCTTCTCCAACAAAGCCTAGAGCAGGATTTCCTAAGGCCTCTCTTGCCCTCTCCATGCCTCCATCCCCTCTTGATCGCAGCGCATATAAACACTTCCTCAGAGCCCCTGCACCCACTCACTGCCTGGCTTAAAGAAATCAGATGACCATCTCATTTGAGACAATTAAGGCAGGTTGAGATTCTTTAAAGGCAGGTGTAAAAATGTAAAATGCTTTATTCTTTTATCTGAACAGAATGTCCAGCTGGAGATTTGATTTCACTTGGTGGCTTAGTCAATCCTTAGTCGATTATTAAAAGATTAAAAATTTCGGGTTAAAAAAATTCTTAGTCATTTAAGATAAGCAAATATTCCCTGTTAATATTTACTTACTCTTAAATATTTATGATATAATATTTGGCACATACCAAGAAATATGTATCATATATGTAAATTATAAAACTAATAATGAAGGGAACTCTTAAAGAACTTTTTTTTGTTGTTGACGTATAGTTGACATACAATATTATATTGGTTTCAGATGTGCAACACAGTGATTCAACATTTATATACATTACAAAATGATCACTAGGATAAATCTAGCAACCATCTGTTACCATACAAAGTTGTTACATATTATTAACTATATTCCCTATGGTATACATTGTATCGCCGTATCTTATTTATTTTATAACTGGAAGTTTGCACCTTTAATCCTCTCTCCCTACTCTGCCCATTCCCCGATCTCCCTTCCTTCTGGCAACCACCAGATTGTTCTCTACATCTGTGGGTCTGTTTCTGTTTTGTTTTGTTTGTTCATTTGGTTTTTTTGTTTGTTTTTTAGTTTCTACATATAAGTGAAATCGTGTTGTACTTATCTTTCTCTGACTTATTTCACTTGGGATAATACTCTTTGGATCCATCCATGTTGTCACAAATGACAAGATTTCATTTTTTTTTTAATGGCTGAGTGAATTTCCATTGTGTGTGTGTGTGTGTGTGTGTGTATCACATCTTATTTAATAATTTGTCTATTGATGGACACTTATGTTGCTTCCATAACTTGGCTATTGTGAATAACACTGAAATGAACAGGGGGCATATATATCTTTTCAATTTAGTATTTTTTTTTTTATTCAGACAAATACCCAAGAGTGGAATTGTTGGATCAAATGGCAGTTCTATTTTTATTTGGGGGAGGGGGAAGCCTCTATACTGTTTTCTATAGTGACTGCAACCTTTTTGCATCCCCACCAATAGTATATGAGGGTTCCTTTTTCTCTATATCCTCGCCCACACTTATTATTTCTTATCTTTTTGATAATGGCCATTCTGACAGATGTAAAGAGTTATCTCATTGTGGTTTTGATTTGCATTTCCCTGATGATCAGCGATGTTGCACATCTTTTCATGTGTCTATTGGCCATCTGCATGTTTTCATGGCAGGTTGGATTTTTGTCTATACACTTAGAAAAATACCTCTGTTAAGTAGTTTTTGAAGACTTGTTGCTTCTTTTGTGTCTTTTAGTAATGAGAAACTTATGAGAGAAATTAAAACTGGCAAGAAATTTCAATAGAGTCCTATAAAAGTAAACTTTGAAATTCATTGTACATTCTTATTGGCAGTGTAAAAATATGACTATGAAATTTGATGATTTATTCAAGATAAAATTGTATTATTGAATTTGGTGATTTTTAAAATTTCCTTTAAAAATAGAATTTAAAAAACAATGAAGAAGAAAAGCTTTATTTTATCTCTCTCACAAAATAATTATAAAACTGTAATATACTTTAAAATAATTCAGCATAAGCAGTCTGAGATCATGTTTAAGCCATACTCGAGGGACAAGTAATTATCTAATCAGGAAATCTCACACCATGGGTGGTCACCAAGTGTCTAGTCAGAAAGAAGACCACTGTCCAGAGGTAGCTATTAAAAGTAGTTTGAGAATCTGTATCTTTCATCAATACCAGAAGCTTTGCTGATTTGTGTAGATCCTAAAGGAGAAGTGGGTTTTCACTAGTGATATTGGTGGCTTATTAATTAAAATAAAAGATATTATAAGTGGCATTGATAAAAGTACGTTATTCAGTATAAATGCATGTGCAGGAGTATTGCAGCCATTTTTCCATCCGTGCATGGACAAAGCATACAAGTCCTCAGGTCGTTGCCTGTGTCTTTAGGTAAGGCAACGTGGACTAGTCTCTAAGCTTTCTGATTTGCTGCTGGGTCAGAGGCCTCTTGTTTCTCTGACCCTGACAAAGAGTTAATTAAATTCTGCTACTAGAATAGCATTTCATTTGCTTTAGGTACACTCTTTCTGCAAGGGGTTTTCAGCGCTTTGGAGAACACGGGGACACAAAACTTGTAGGACTGACTATATGGCAGTTTTGTGATTTCTTATTAATAAATATCTGTGTATGTTGCTTTTGTTATAAACCTGGTAGCAGGTTGCGGGGAGTAGCTATTTACGTACTTCAAATTCTCTTTGGCTTCCAAGGTGTACTGAAAAGAACCTGATACATTTGTATAACCAAATTAGTTTATGGTAGTTCACAACAACAGAGTGGGAAAATAAAATACAAAATAATCTGGAATTCACTGTACCTATGGTACACCAGATGTTAATTTTCATATTTTCTGCTTAAAATTTAGGATAAAATTGTTCTGTCCTAGATGTCTGCTTTATACATCCCCATTGATCCCTCCCCTTAGCTGACGTAATGGAGCTTTTCCTCAGCTTCAGTCATTTTTGTTTTATTCTCTATCTCTTTGGTATGCTCTTGGGGGCACAGCTATGCTAATGGATTCAGTTGGTTGGAGGTCAGGAGTCTTGTAATTGGTGTCCTCCTGAGGGCAAAGGAGAAAGTCTGGCTTTATTATAACAAAAAGGTAGAGTTATCTAATAAACAGCATTGTGCTTGGGAAGCTGTAATTATGGTTATGGAATTATTTAATTTAGGTTCCTACATCTGTGTTTCCTATATCGTATCATCAAAAATGCATTCTTATTTTACATTACTGTTGCACTGTATTTCCCAAGTGATTTACATTCATAAATTAGCTTCTGTATGTGAGAGTTTGATGTGAAATGAGGGTAGTGATGGTCTTCCCTCACTTCCATGGGGAAGGTTAAAAAATAATATATTCCAAAGGTTAAAAAATAATATACTTTATATCATCAGTTTTTCCCTGATTGATTTTTCACCTAGATTTTCATTCGCACAATTTCATTCACTGCTAAAGTAGGTAAAATGGTTAGAGGGTTACATAACACTACTGCAACTACAAACAAGTAATTATAAAAATGAAATTGTTTATTTTATGATGAGTCAGTCTCTCAACTTGGTAAATAGTTTGTGTATTCCCAATGGCCACCATCGTTTGTACTGGAGATGGAGAGGTAATGTGCCCAGAGCAGCTCTGGGTCCAAGGTAGGGTTACTAATTTTAGCACTTCGTATAAACAGAAGGAAAAGTACAAATGTTCAGGTTCTAAAGGGCAAAAGATATGAACAGATAATCGACAGAAAAATAAATGCAAATGTTCCTTTAACGTCTGAAAACATGATCCTCATCCTACTATAATATGAGAAATGCAAATTAAAGCTATGCTAAGCTATCATTTCTCACTTATCAGATTGACAAAAATAATAACAGTTCTACAATATACTCTGTTGATGAGGCCACGGAGAAGCAGGCACTCACACATTACGGGTGGGAAGAAATGGTAAAGCACCTATGCGAGGCTTAGCAATTGTATGTGTGTTACACTGTGTACCAGAAATTTTACTTCTAGGATTTATCCTGAATTATCATTGAAAGCATACGAAGTCCTATATACAAAGGCTATTTGTTGTGACATTATTTATAATAGCAAAAGGCTAGAAACATTATATATGCCATCCATAGAAACTGGATTGAGTAAAAACTGGTACTATGCGGTGATGGCATAGTGAAAAGAAATGAGGAGCATCACTATGTAGTTAACATGGAGTGATCTCCAGAATTAAGAGACTTAAGAAAGTTATATCCAAAGCAATGTACGCTTGTATGGAATTTAAGATTTTCTGTTCATGATTCGAATAAATCAATGTAAGCAGACATCTTTGTGACAATTGGAAGAATTTGAATATGGACTGAGTATTAGATGATAGTGATAAGAATCATTGTTATTTTTATGAGCTGTGTGGTGGAGATGCATAATGGAGTATTTATAGGTAAAATGGCATAATATCTGAGATTTGCTTTAATAAACTCCAGAAAAAGAAGTAGGATGGTCTGTAAGTGAAACAAAATTTGGAAACATATTGATAATGCTTTGAAACTGGAGTGGTGAGTAAATGAGTGTTTGTTAAAATTTTCTTTTCGTATGTGTATGTTGGAAAATTTCCATAATAAAATGTTTTTAAAAGTAAGCATTTAAGCATCTCATACTTGGTTATAAAATCCAATAAGAATGAGTTATTTAAGCTACAGGAGAATTCTATCAGCATGAAAAATTTGTTCCACCTGCATTATACACAAAAATTCTTTGCTCATGGTGGAGAAATAAAATGTAAAGAAAAGCAGCCATCTTGGCAGTAGTACTCATGGGACTGATAATGATAAGGTTCCATAGGCAAAAATATGCTTGCTTGTTTGTATTTTCTTTTATAGTAATATGGACAAACCCAAAGGGCACTAGCGTCAGTATGTTTGGATTCCCCAAGAGCGACATGTTGTAACTCTGACTCTGTAGCCTCCTTCCTCTGCTTCAATGGTCTGCTTCTTTTGAATGTGTTTCAGTGGGCAAGGGTATTCCAACTGAAAAATTGAAAATCGTGATATGTTCAAAGTTGGCTGAGAAATGCCATGGTCTCAGGTCTAAATGCAGCCAACGTGTGGCTTCACCTTCACAATTGATAAAATGGTTGCCAGTGAAAACATTCCACTCATTTCAAACATGCTGGTTTGTATACTGGATGTCAACAAATAAATTTATCTGAGTATTCTCATGATAAAGTTAAATAATGGTATTACTAAGATAGGCATAAGTTGTGGCTTCAACAACAATTCCCAAGAGAATTGATGTTCAACATAATACAGTTTTTCCAATAGAATGAATATTTGGCATAGGTCAGTGGACTTTATGCCAAATCTTTGTTCCAAAGTTAAAACAAGAATGTTGCATTTTTTTTCTTGGCATTCAGTTCAGTCAGGTTTTGTCACTTATTCTTTCAGAAGAACAACAGATGTCATTAAAAGAGAATAACCCCTTTTAGGTGTTTAGTATCGATGAGGATAGTATTATTACACAGCAGTTCATTTTTAGCTATCCTTTAAATACTTTGCTGTGGAATCAGGATTTATTAATGACAGTGTTTTCTACAGCTCAAAGTGAAGTATATATCACAAGCAAGGAAGGAAATTTTAGATTTCAAGATCAGGTGCTAAACCAAGATTGATTTTAAGTCTGCATATCAGTAACAGATCAATAATATAAACTTGCCCAATTGAAAAAAATGTGGACTTCAGTCAGGTTCCGTCAATATTTTGTGGGTTGCGCTTTTTTTTCACATTTACTGTCCAGTTAAATTCTATATAGTAAGTATATAGCAGTGAATAGTTATTAGAATGGCACTTTATCAAAATAACTTCAAGATTGTTTGTAAAATACTACCAGTTCTATTATTTCCACTTGTTGTAATACCTAAGTTTTGGCAAAAGTAGAATTCCTAGGAAGAGGAATAGAAAGAAAACTCCAATTGCGAAGAAAATAATGTACTTTTAGGCAATTGTATTTATAGTAATTCGTTTTGTTTTTAATAAAAAACCCTCAAAATACTTCATCCTGATTCACTGTTTACACAAAAATACAGTTTTTCAGCTGAACTACAAACAGGTTTTTAAATTGTGGAGCTGATTTATAACAGAATAATAGGGAAAAAGGTTTTTTTTTTTTTAAAGAAAGGTAGAGTTGGAAATGCAGGTAATGAATTCTACACATTTTGCCTGTGTTCAGACCCTGTTTCACTGATAAAGACTTGACTCAGGTGTAATCTTGATGGGCTGTTGGAGGTGTTGCTGGGCAGGTGAGCAAGGGGAGGGAGTCAGAACCTGTCTTGTATGTAGATATGCAGATTTCTTCCACTAATTAAAATATATGAGTTCCAGAAACATTTCTAATTAAGCAAATTTGTATTAAATGACTCATCAGTTATAAAATTGGAAACTGTTTTTTAATATTGAAATTAAAACCTTAGAAGTTATCAATTCTAACTCACTATGGGACACATGAGTCTTTCTATAATTCAATCCAGGAACTATTTAGCCTCTTATATATATTCAAGATTGTGCTGATTGGTGGAAAATACAAAAAAATATATAAATTCATATAAATTTTTATGATCCGTCTTGTCTCAAGTTGACCAAAACTTGAATCTTGCTCTCAAGAAGTCTCATTCTAAGTGGGATGATACACACACACACACACACACACACACACACACACACACACATATATATTATGACATAAAATTAAATATGGTAAGAGAAGTACAAATTAAATACTAAAAGAGTGTATGGATGTCCTGAGGCAGAACTAAAGCTGGAGATTGGAAGAAGTATTGTTTAACTAGGGCTTTCTTGGCCAAGTAGGTTTTCAACAATAAAGAGGGTAAGAATGCAGCAAAAAGGTCATTTGGGCTGAGTGCACAAACCCTTGAAGGTGTAAAAAGGCACAGAAGTCAACTTATCTGACCTGGTTAGGGAACAGTGAACAGTTCTGGGTGTCTGGCATAAGGTCTGTGAAAAGCTAATGTTAGGAAGATAGTTTATGGACAAACTGTGAAGGACCCTGGATGGCTTTTGAATTTTTCTTTAAGAAATAGAAGATCATTGAATGAGAGAATGTGGTAATTACATCTATGGTTGAAGATTAGGAGGCAGTGAGAGGCAAGGATTGGAGAGACAGTAAGCTGAAGGCAGGAACTCATTGAAGGACTCAGCAATTGTGCCTCTGTGGGAAAACAGTGGGGGTGGAAAAGAAGGCAGAGACGGGAGACGTTGTTGAGATGGAGTCTATGGGGTCTTTCAAGGGATGGGTTAAGAAAAGTGAATGAAAAAGAGAAATGGGAAATGAGAAGATGGCCAAGTTGTCAAAAGAGAAAGAGAAACATAGAAATTGAGAAAAAAGAAAGAGGATCCCTGATAAAAGCTCCCTTTGAGGACTAATGAGTTTGCTGTGTTGCTAGATCATGCATGTCTTTAGAAATGAGGATCTTAGGAGACAGATGAAGTCTGAGGATGAAGATCTAAGAGTCAGCGGTGAACCGGGGATGGCTGAGATCATGGGGAGGGGAAAGAACTACCTGGACTGAAGGTCAGGAGGAGTGAGTTTTACACCTGGTTCTGCCATCCATCAGCTGGGATCTGGGCAGGTCACCTCCCCTCTGGGCCACATTTTTACACATCTACAAAAGGGCCTTGTTTACTTCACAGGGTTATGGTAGCAATGTCATAGGTTGGTGACTTTAAAAGTTCTTTATAAAATGCACAATGCAATACACACATCATGTAGTTCAGAGATCTTGAAATAAACATTGTCATCCACAAGATGAATTATCAATTTAATATTTTCATTCAGAATTATGTACAAATGAATATGCTTTTTAACTTTCAGTTACATTTACATCCTTGAACTCCTTTCTCTCTCTCTGCATGTATGATGTCTGTATTGTGCTTTGTAACATCCAAGACACTATATTGGACAATAGAGGAAGGGTAACGTGGAGTCCAAACTAAGAAAACAACGAAGCCTTTGCCCTCGGGAAGCTTTCAATTAAGCTGCATCAGGAGCATGCTCACATAGGCGTGTTAAGAAGGAGGCAGGGCAGAACAACTGAAAGAGGATGTATGTCCGGAGGGAATGCAGAGCAGACAACGGTCAGGTGGCTGTGAGTTTTACATGAAAGCATTTAGGCAATGAATTATGTTCAGTCCAAATTGTAAAAGGGGGTGTGAGGCATGGAATCCTAGAGAGAAGGAAAGAAGGTGCTCCAGGCATTTGTTACAGTCTATTTATTCAGGTAATAGCCATGCTAATGAAGACTGCTGTTGCCTATAATCACTCCTGTCTGCCAGCCGTTCTTGAACAGGGTGTGCACAGAAATCACTTGAGCTCCAGCCTTTCATGTGAGGGTTCTGACTAGGATGTCCGGGACATATACTCAGGCATTGCATTTTTCTTAACTCTCCCAGATGATTTTGATGTATTCCGGTCCCTGGCTAGATACCACTAGGAAAGTGATGACCCAAGTTTTATGTATACTAAAATTACATGAGGATTTAAAAATTCTAAAATTCAGTCCATATCCCAGACCAACTAAATCACAATATCTGGGGGTGAGGGAGGAGACACAATCATCAGTGTCTGTCAAGCTCCCCAGGTGATTTCCAATGTGCAGACAAGTTTGGGAACCACCACAATTTCCCTTCTCCCTCAATCCACTCCTCAGAGGGAGGAGAGACTCATATAAGAGTAGAGAAAAGAATGAACTCCAGAAACCCACGTATATTAATGTGTTAAACAAAGGAGCATCTATTTGAAAAGGGGCAAAAATTCCTCTATGAGTCTCTTCCTTATTGGCATCTCAATGTCTTGACTCCTTCAACTCTTAAAAAAATATTTCATGCCACTCTTCCTTCACTTCTTCAAAATACCTAGTGCCTCAAAAGTGGCTGGGGTTCATTTCACAAGGGAGATGTTATCTTTCTTCTCTTTTCTTTAGAGGAACAATCAGGGAAAGAACAGGGGACAAGGAAAAGGAGTTATGGAGCATTCAGGATGAAAGACTTAGATAATTTTAATTGTATAGGAAAATGATGTATTATTTAATAAGTTCACAAACAGATAATATAAACAGTTGGCCACATATGGAGATGCATAATTCTAGCTACTTTTAGATGGGACTAACCACTAAATCACACTTAGATCTTATTACATCATAGTTTCTGGTATTTCCCATTTCGTTGTGAAATGGAAAGTTTTCCTGGATTTGCTTCTTCCAGAAAAGAAACATCAGAAACAGCTACAGAGAACATTGTTTTTTTGTTGTTGTTTTGTTGTTGTTTTTAATGGGAGTAGTTCCTTTGTGATTTCAATTTCTTCTGTAGTGATGAATGTGAACCAAGTTAAGGGTCAAAGTGACTCAGAGCCTATTTTTTTAAAAATTTATTTATTTTTGAGAGAGAGACAGAGCATGAGCAAGGGCAAGGCAGAGAGAGAAGGAGACAGAATCCAAAGGAGGCTCTAGGCTCTGAGCTGTCAGCACAGAGCCCCACATGAGGCTCAAACACACAAACTGTGAGATCGTGACCTGAGCCAAAGTTGGATGCTCAACCGACTGAGCCACCCAGGCGCCCCAGAGCCTATTTTTTGTTGTTGTTCCAAAGGTCCTGGGAATCATAGAAAATGTGAGGTAGAGTTCCTTGAGTCTGCTGTAACCCAAAGTCTTGTGATCCTGAGGGTCTGGTGTTAGCCAGGGAAATTATCATAGTATCAAGGAAATACTGTCACCCCACCCCCAAATTCTAATCCATGTTTTTGTTCCTCGATCATCCCTATACTTGAGGGAAATTCAACAAGGATAGTTTCTATCCTTGGAGTTAAGGCTACCCTCTAGAGTAACTACCTTATATTGAACTATTTCCAGGAATAGTTCAGGAATGTTATTTAAAACCATTCACCATTGAGAAAACAAATATTCTTCCATTGGGAGGGTACAGGCAAGGAAGATTTTTCTCAGCTATATCAGAAGTTCTGCATCTGTCACCTGTGTCCTCATCTTGGTGGTTGGAGACTTGTAACATGTCATATTCCTGCAATATCAGATCTAAGGATCCTAGTAGTGAATGGATGGGACAGTGGAGTCTGTCACACCAAGTTACATAGGATAAATTGGCCCCACTCAGTCCTGAGAAATTGGGCGGCACAGTTTAGTGTTTGTACTCCAAGAGAAATGTTTTTCCAACATAAAGAGAGCCCTATGTCTGGTCAATATGGCAAAAATAAAAATACCATGAACTGGGTGACTTATAAAAGAGAAATTTATTTCTCACAGTTCTGGAAACTGGGAAGTTTGGGATCAGCATGCCAGCTTGTTTGGGTTCTGATGAGAGCCCTCTTCCTGGTTTGCAGTTGGCTGTCTTCTTATTAAGTCTTCACATGGCAGAGAGAGAAGAAGTGATCTTTCTCCTCTCTTCTTATAAGGTCACTAATCCCATTATGAGGTCTTCACCTTCCTGACCTAATTGAATCCATAGTTCCCATCTCCAAATACCATCACAGCGAGAACTAAGGTCTCAACTGATGATTTTTGGAGGGACATGAACATTCAGTGCACAGCACCCTTTGTGTAAAGTTCTGTAGCACTTAGTGGTCAACAGAGGAAACATTCAAAATCGTGATGACCACAAAAGAGAGAAGCAGATATTGTTAGTTCAATGAACACAGAACTCTTACTACTAAATGAACAAACAAACAAACAAACAAGCAAAAAACAAAACACATGTGGGCTTCTGGGACTCTGAGAAGATAAATGCAAATTTGGGTGTTGTTTTTGAGAGTCCTACAAGAGCACACGCTTTCTATGGAGTTTATTTAGAGGCTTAATGGAACTTAGTAACAAAATTGGCTTGAATGTGGAAGGCACAAGCTTTTGCAGTGGCTCATACCAAGGGTAGGTCAATAAAAATGCATATCATATTTCCCCAAGTAGGAAGAGATTTATGTTATAGGATCTCAAGATTGTAAAGATTATCCATTGTAAGTTTGACCCGAGAACTAGATGATAGCTAAGTTCATTCATCTATCCATTTATTCATTCATCACTTTATTCATTCACCATCTAGGACCTAGAGATGTCACTCCTAATGCCATTCTGTTTTTCTATAACTGGATCCACATGCTGGGAAGAGAAACTCAACTAGTGTCCTTGGTCACCACCAAGCTGATTTAAACAAATAGCCTCTTTTATGACAACTTAGAGGACAGCAAAGATCCATACAAGGCAAGTGGCCCACTATACACCTAGTAGAATGGCCCAAATCCAGAACGCTGACAAAACCAGCTACTATTGAGGATGACAAAAGGACCTCTCATTCATTGCTGGTGACAATCCAGTTTGGCAGTTTCTTATGAAGTTAAACATACTCTTACCATACAATCCAGCAATTGTATTCTTTAGTATTTACCCAAAGGAGTTCAAAACGTATGTCCATGCAAAAACCTGCAAACACCGATTGTTTTATTAAATAGCTTTATTCAAAATTGCCAAAACTTGGAAGCAACCAAGATGTCCTTTAGTAGGTGAATGGATACACTGTGGTACATCCAGACAGCGGAATATAATACAGCACAAAATGAACTATCAATCCATGAAAAGACATGAAAACAACTTAAAGGCATATTACTAAGAAAGAAGCCAAACTGAAATGGCTATGTACTGTAAGATTCCAACTATATGACATTCTGAAAAATGCAAAACTATGGAGACACTAAAGAGATCAGTGGTGGGGCACCTGGGTAGCTCAGTCAGTTAAGCATCCAACTTTGGTTCAGATCATGATCTCATGGTTCGTGGGTTCAGCCCTGCGTTGGGCTCTGTGCTGACAGCTCAGAGCCTGGAGCCTGCTAAGGATTCTGTGTCTCCCTCTCTCTCTGCCACTCCCCTGCTCATGCTCTCTCTCTGTCTCAAAAAAAAAAAAAAATAAATAAAACATTAAAAATAAAAAAAAAAAGATCAGTGGTTGCCAAGGGTGGAGAGAGGGGTGGGATGAGGGTGGAACACAGAGGATTTTTAGGGCAGTGAAACTACTCTGTATGGTACTATAATGATGGGTACATGTCATTGTCGATTTATCCAAACCCATAGAATGTACAACACAAAGAGTAAACCCTAATGCTAACTATAGACTTCGGGGGATAATGAAGTGTCAATATAGGTTCATTGATTGTAACAAATGTCCACTCTGATGGGAAATGTTCATCATGGGGGAGGCTCTGCATGTTGGAGGCAGAAAATGCTTGAGTAGTCTCTGTCCTTTCTGCTCAGTTTTGCTGTGAACCTAAAACTGCATTTTAAAAAGTCCAGGCCTATCTCAAGAAGCAAGAAAAATCCAAATACAGAACCTAACTTCACACCTAAAGGAACTAGAAGCAGAGCAGCAAAGAAATCCCAAAGCCAGCAGAAGAGAAATAATAAAGATTAGAACAGAAATAAACTATAGAATCAAAAAAGAAAAAACAGTAAAAAGATCAATAAATCTAAGAACTGGTTTTTTGAAAGGATAAACAAAATTGGTAAATAAACCCATAGCCAGACTTCTCAAAAAGAAAAGAAAAAAACCCCAAATAGATAAATTCATGAATAAAAGAGGAGAGATCACAACCAACACCACAGAAATACAAACAATTATTAGAGAATACTATGAAAAATTATAGGCCAATGAACTGGACAATCTGGAAGAAGTGGACAAATTCCTAGACACACACACACTATCAAAACTCAAACGGGAAGAAATACAAAATTTGAACAGAACCATAACCAGTGAAGAAATTGAATTGGTTATTCAAAAATCTCCCAACAGATAAGAGTCCTGGGCCAGATGGCTTCCAAAGGGAATTATATCAGACATTTAAATCAGAGTTAATACCTATTCTTCTCAAGCTGTTCCAAAAAATAGAAATGAAAGAAAAGCTTCTGGACTCATTCTATGAGGCCAGCATTAGCTTGATTCCCAAACCAGACAAAGACTCCACTTAAAAGGAGAATTACCGGCCAATATCCCTGAGGAACATGGATGCAAAAATTCTCAACAAGATACTAGCAAGTCGAATTCAACAGTATATTAAAAGAATTATTCACCATGATCAAGTGGCATTCATTCCTAGGCTGCAGGACTGGTTCAATATCCACAAATCAATCAATGTGATACATCACATTAATAGAAGAAAGGATAAGAATCATATGATCTTGTCAATAGATGCAGAAAAAAAGTTAGACAAAATACAGCATCCTTTGTTAGTAAAAACTCTCAAGAAAGTCAGGATTGAAGGAACATACCTTAACATAAAAGCCATATATGAGAGGCCCACAGCTAATATCATCTTCAATGGAGAAAAAAATGAGAGCTTTCCCCCTGAGATCAGGAACACATCAGGGATGTCCACCCTCACCACTGTTGCTTAACATAGTGTTGGAAGTCTTAGCCTCAGCAATCAGACAACAAAATGAAATAAAAGACATCCAAATTGGCAAAGAAGTCAAACTTTCACCTTTCGCAGAGGACATGATACTCTACATGGAAAACCTGAAAGACTCACCCAAAAAACTTCTAGGACTGATACATGAATTCAGCAAAGTTCCAGGATATAAAACCAATGTACAGAAATTGGTTGCATTTCTATACACCCATAATGAAGCAACAGAAAAAGATATCTAGGAATCAATCCCATTTACAATTGCACCAAGAGCCATAAAATAGCTAGGAATAAACCTAACCAAAGAGGTAAAATATCTGTATGCTGAAAAGTATAGAAAACTTATGAAAGAAATTGAAGAAGACACAAAGAAATTGAAAAACATTCCATTCTCATGGATTGGAAGAACAAATATTGTTAAAATGTTGATACTATCCAAAGCAATCTACATATTCAATGCAACCCCAATCAAAACAGCACTAGCATTCTTCTCAAAGCTAGAACAAATAATCCTAAAATTTGTATGGAACCACAAAAGACCCCGAATAGCCAAAGTAATGTAAAGAAGACCAAAGCTGGAGGCATCGCAGTCCTAGACTTAAGCCTATACTACAAAGCTGTAATCATCAAGACAGTGTGGTATTGGCACATAGACCAATGGAACAGAATAGAGAGCCCAGAAATGGACCCACAAATGTATGGCCAACTAATCTTTGACAAAGCAGGAAAGAATATCCAATGGAGAAAAGACAGTTTCTAGCAAATGGTGCTGGGAGAACTGGACAGCAACATGCAGAAGAATGAAGCTGAACCACTTTTTTTATACCCTACACAAAAATAAACTCAAAATGGACGAAAGACCTAAATGTGAGACAGGAAATCATCAAAATACTAGAGAAGAAAAATGGCAACAACCTCTTTGACCTCAGTTGCAGTAACTCCTTACTCAACACGTCTCTGAAGGCAAGGGAAATAAAAGCAAAAATGAACTATTAGGACCTCATCAGGATAAAAAGCTTCTGCACAGCAAAGGAAACAATCAGCAAAACTAAAAGGCAACCAATGGAAAGAGAGAAGATATTTTCAAATGACATGTTGGATAAAGGGTTAGTATCCAAAATCTATAAAGAACTTACCAAACTCAACACCCAAAAAACAAATAATCTAGTGAAGAAATGGGCAAAAGACATGAACAGACACTTTTCCAAAGAAGACATCCAGATGGCTAACAGATATGTGAAAAGATGCTCAACTTCACTCATCATCAGGGAAACAAAATAAAAACCACATTGAGATACCACCTCACAGCGGTCAGAGTGGCTAAAATTACCAACACAGGAAACAACAGATGTTGACAAGGAAGTGGAGAAATGGAAACCCTCTTGCACTGTTGGTGGGAATACAAACTGGCGCAGCTATTCTGAAAAACAGTGTGGAAGTTACTCACAAAATTAAAAATAGAATTACCCTGTGACCCAGCTATAGCGCTACTAGGAATTTATCCAAAGGATAGAAGAGTGCTGATTCATAGGGGCACATATACCCCAATGTTTATAGCAGCACTATCAACAATAGCCAAATTTTAGAAAGAGCCCAAATGTCCATCAACTGATGAATGGATAAAGAAGATGTGGTGGTTATATAGGTGTATACCCATATACCAATAATACCTATGTACCTATATCACATACACACACACAATGGAATACTACTCGGCAATGAAAAAGAATGAAATCTTGCCATTTGCAACAATGTGGATGTGACTGGAGGGTATTATGCAAAGTGAAATTAGTCAGAGAAAGATACAATATGTTCTCGTTCATATGTAGAATTTGAGAAACTTAACAGAAGACCATGAGGGAAGGGAAGGAAAAGAATAGTTACAAACTGAGAGGGAACCAAACCATAAGAGACTCTTAAATACAGAGAACAAATCAAGCATTGATGGGGGAGGGATGGCAGATGGAGGGGAAAATGGGTGATGGGCATTGAGGAGGGCATTTGTTGGGATGGACACCAGGTGTTGTATGTAAGGGATGAATCATGGGAATCTACTCCCCAAGAGCACACTGTATACTCTGTATGTTAGCTAACTTGACAATAAATTTTATATGTGTGTGTGTGTGTGTGTGTGTAAATATGTATAAATTATCTTTATATATGTATACACATATATACATACATATAACATGTGTGTGTATATATATGTATGTATATAAATTCTCTTTTTTTAAAGCAAGTATCTGACGTTCATGACGATGTGCCTCGAATTCCTTAACTACTACTGGTACAGAGAGGTTGCATTATCAAGGGAAGTGAACTAATATTAAGTGATATTCAGGGAATGGAACAGGCCAAGAGAGTAGAACGTCAGAGAACATTGGTTTCTAGAATAGGCAGAGACCCAAACAATTATATTTATTGAGCTGTAACCTGAGAGCAGTCCTCTCATGGTGGCAGGAAGAGAGTTGCTTTGGAAGCATTGATCTTTGGCAAAATTTGCCTATGAAACAGGTTCATCCTGTAGGACAAGAAGGTACCAATAGTTAGGAATGTCCTGCTGAATGTCATTAACTCCGAGGAATAAGAATGAATTGTGAAAATAATCAGGAAGAGCAGTTTTCTTATAAAGGAAGAATACTCAGACCTACACCAGGTTTGCTCAGAGCATCAGATGGCAAAAGAAAATGGAGTAATATCTCCAGAGTTTTAAGGTATAAAAGAATACAAATGATCTATAGCTAGAGAAGTTGCCATTCATGTGTGAAGGTGATAGAAATATATTGTCAATGAAATGCCATGCTATTATATTGGGTAGAGAGTAATTATTAGTATAGAAAGTCACAACAAGATAAATAATAACAGTGTCAACTTAATAAATATACACCAAACTTGTGTACTGCAGACTCTACTTAGACAGCCAGTCACTCTCCTTAGAGGTCTTTTGACCTCCCTGTCATGCTGTCATGTACTCTCAGATGTTCCTAGAATAGGACCAAAATCCCTGCCTTTTTCCCTCTATGTTTTCAGCCAGGGCAAGTCTCCCCCTCTTTCTAAGTCTCCTTTAGGGTAGTGTTGCCAGATTTAACAATAACAAAAATGATAGGATGCTTTGGTATATTTGAACTTCAAATGAATAATGAATAATTATTTTTTCCCCTTTTCTCTTTCTTTCTTTCTTTCTTTCTTTCTTTCTTTCTTTCTTTCTTTCTTTCTTTCTTTTTTAGTTGTAGCATATCTCATGCTACATTTGGGACATAATTGCACTGAAAATTATGTGTTATTGATCTGAAATCCAAAGTGAACTGAGTTTTTGGTATTTTATCAAGAGAACACTCTCTGTTCTAACCTGTATCTCTTCAGGATACTTACACAAGCTGACTCAAGCTTTTGGAATTAAAAGTGAACTAGGGAGGAAATTGTTTTCAGGTGAATTCTGCTTTTACCCAATCCCGAATAGTAAGCACAGAGCCTTATTTCATAATAAGCTAATAAGTGAAGGAAAAAGGGGAAGACCCAGTGAAAACTCTCATAACTCAAAAAAAAAAGTGCTTCTTATTACCTTGACTCTTATTGAGGGAAATTTCTATGTAAGAAATGTAATGTTGGAGGGGTTGGACAAGAGGGAGGTCTTCCAAATTTTGTCCTTCAGTGGATACGAAGGCTTTTCAATAACGAATAATGGTAGCATATAACCTGAATAAAATATATTTTTTTCCAATCATGAAATAAATTATTCACAGTCTCTGTGTTTAGTGCTGATTTGATCCATGTTTCTCACTTCTTAGCACCAGTTTTCAGTGCGAAATAAACCAGATGCTCTTTTAAAAACATATTCCTAAAAATCCTTGATTTTAAAAAGGCAATAGATAATTTTTTTAGAATAACACTAAAAGTAAAGGATTTCATTTTTATTTTTTAAGTTTATTTATTTATTTTGAGAGAGAGAGAGAGAGAGGGATAGAGAGAGAGGGAGAGAGAGAGAATCCCAAGAAGGCTCCATTGTTGTCAGTACAGAGTCCGACTCGGGGCTCAATCCGAGAAACTGTGAGATCATGACCTGAGCCGGAATCAAGAGTCCGATGCTCAAACTGAGCCACCCAGGTGCCCCAAGGATTTTATTTTTTTAAAGAGATAAATAAGTGAGGGAATTTCGGATTAAGTTTTCATTAATAACTTCTGCCAGCAGAGTTTAGTCAGAGACCCTGGAGGAATATTTCAGCCCATGCTTGAAAGAAATGTCACTGCCACAACAGAACCCCAAGTCCCTGATCTTCATCTTGTGAATGCAGATATTGTTCATGAGGGATTCTGGATGTAAATCTGTCACTATTGCACAACAAATAATCCAAATTACATGTCTCTTACCAGTGGGCAAGTAACATATTTTTCACACGTAGGCAACAAAGCACTCATTACCTGACTCTGATTTGTTTCATCTACTGAGTTTCTCCCGTGTGCTGTGACTGTAAGTCATCAAGTGACTTTACATGTATGTACCTTTTAAACTTATCATATCTAAGATGGAGTCACTGAACCTTCCTTTATCCTGGAATTGGTTCATCCCCCAAGCTCTCTCATTGTAGTCCAAATTGTTCACGGCATGAGATCTGAGAGTCACCCTTGATTCTTCTCTTCGTCTCACTCCTCACATCCAATCCTCAAACAAGTCCTATCAATTCTGTCTCCAAAATATATTTTGATGATCTTTGCTGCCATATTTCACACTTGGACCACAGCAATAACATCCAAAAAGGGCTCCCAGCTTCCATTCTTGTTCCTCTATTACCCATTTTTCATACACATACCGAATAAGAGTTTTAGAAATGTAAGTCAGATTATGTTACTTCCTTGCATAAAACCTTCCAAGGGCTCCTCTTGCTCTTACAATAAAACCCAAATTCCTACAAGTCCTGTCTCATCAGGCGTCTGAGTACCTCTGCAGCTTGATGTCATGCACACTATTCCCAGTCACATTAGCCTCTTTTCTTATCTTCAAATACAGCAAGTCCTTTTCCACTTCAGAAACTTTGCACTTACCACTTCCTCTGGCTAAAATGTGTTTCCCATCTTTTTCTCTGATTGCTTATTCTTATTCTTTACTCAAAAGTTACCTCCTGTAAGGGGCATTCCAGATGAGCTACCTTAAATTTGGTCTTCACTTTATTACCTTTTGGAACTCCCCCCTCCCATCACTCCTGTTTCCCTCATAGCCCTCAGTAACAGTCTGTTTATTTTTCTCTATGTCTTATTCATCACTGTATTCACTGCATAGTATATACCATATAATAGGTGCTGAGTAAATATTTATTAAATGTGTAAACCCTCTAATACCTACTGTAATATAAATGCCTGTAAACTATGAACCCATAGGAATTGTAGCAAAATGATGGAAATGATATTGACAAGGCCAACCAGGAGAATCCATGTTCCCCACCTGATTCCAGTAAATGTGATATTATTAAATATTGGGCTTCCCAAGTGATTTTAGAATTCATAGTTATTTTTTTTGTCAGAGCCATGGATAAGCAACACTTTTTTCTTTACCACAAGAAAAAGCTGGCAACTGTCAACAACACCCATTTTCCACAGAGTTCATAGGATTGTTCTCTGAAGACCTTACCTATGACCGGAACTGCAATTCTCGTTTTGAATTGGCAGCTATTTGAATTGTGTTTCATAAACTTCCTGATTCCTAGAGGCATTTTTATAGGATGTTTTGGTCACAAACTTAAAATTGTGCAATTTTATAGATTTATGTGTACTAAGCTTCTAATTGGAGTATTGATTTTTAAATCTCTATAACTATTTATTTTAGATGCAATGAAGCATTATCATAAATAATTGAAACTCAGATAACAAAGTCCAAATAAATTACAAAGAACACATTATAATTTGAGGTAATTTTTATTGCATTTACCATCCACCACCTGACAAAATATAGCGGTTCATAGTTAGCAGCTATACCTACAGAATAAAATAGATTGTAGTCTACATGTAATTTTGACCTCAGTTACACCTGTAGGTTATTTTTTTTTAATTTCTATATATTTAATAAGTAAAAATTATTATATAGATAGATAGATAGATAGATAGATAGATAGATAGATAGATATAGCATTTTCTATACTGGCTTTTCCTACCCATCCATCTAGGCATTTAAAAAATACTTATTGAGCCACTATCATGTCCCAGGCCCTAGACTAGATGTGGAAGACCTAATGGTAACCAAGGTGGATGGTGCCTGTTTCCTCCTGGAGTATATTATATCAGGGAGGTCACATAGCACTGCATGACCTTATACAATTTGCTGACTCCATGAAATTGGAGGATGTAGTGTATTGGGTGGGGAAAAGGCAAGGTTGTAAGTCAAGATTTCTTGGAGGAAATAGGTCTTATTGAGGCAGAGTATGGGAGAAAAGATTCCAAGAGAGGGAAAAGCATTTACAGAGGCCCAGAGGCAAGAGAGAGCATGGCTAGAAGAATTGAAAGGTATACAGGAACATAGATGCAAAAGAGGAAGGTGCAAAGATATATTCAAAGGGTCCAGATGATGCAAGGTCTTATGAGTCTAATTAGAGTTTGGACTTATCATAAAGACAATGGGATTCAACTGTGAATAATGTGATCGGATTTATGTTTTAGAAGGTCTTCTTTGGATGCATGATGACAAATGGATGGGAGGGAGAGAAGACACTAGGTGAAGAAGTTGCCAAAAATAAAACCACTTTTAGTCAAAAATATAATGGGGTAAATTAAAATTAAAAATAAAATGCAATGACAACTCCAGACAGATGGTAAGGTTCACAGAGCCAAACTTGGATTAAAATGCATAAAATATATAAAATGTGATCTAATCAAATGCAAGATGTATGCTAAATTCATGTTCTACTGAAATTTAAGATGCTTAAATAAGGAAATAGAAAAGTAGAGCAAGTGAAGCCACATTACCACAATTACTCAGTGCCATCCCATGTACCCATATAAAGTATGTTTTCCTTTCATATGAAAGTCCAAATGGTCACTGCTGCATAGCCTGCAAACCCAGGAAGGCAGTGGCATAAGTGTCTACAGCATTTTTCAATCAGCACCCTGCAACATTAACTCCTTCATCCACCTGATATAGAGAGCATTCTAATCCTATTGTTCCATAGAGAATCCAGGGTAAAACTATTTGATCCCAGATAATTAGTTAATGGCATTATATATAATGAGATGCTTTTTTGTTCTTTCTCTGAACAATGTCACTAATATGCAGACCTTCACCTTGAGCACCAATGGCACGGTGTTAAGATGCCATGGTTTAAAATGTAGATAATTTACTTCCTTAAAAATTTTACAACTGCACACCCAGCATTAAAAGACAACTGTTTTGACTTATTCCTTTTACCGCTTTTTTCAGCTTCCTCTAAAGAAAGGAGAAATACTTTAAATACACCTTCAAACCTGCGCAGATAGGCAGGGCAAACTTCTAACAGTATAAATTGAAATAAATTGTTAAGTGTATGTTCAGTTCCAGATTTTGAAGCAAAAATAACTTTGAACATTTTGGGGCTAGAATTAACAAATATTATAGAATTTCCTTCCCACATTTGAAATTTTAATTTCATAGTATTTTCAGTCCTCTGGGCTGAAACGAGGACCAGATAATATTTTAGCAAAAAAGGTGTTTTGTTTTCACGCTTTCATCATGCAAAAATAACCCAACTAATTTAGCCCTAACTTTCAAAAAAATATTCAGTTACATACAGAAATCAACTATGTAATTCTCAGGCCAAAGGAATATTTATCAGAAAAGTCTGAAGCAAAGATTTTTATAAAAATATACTCTTCCATAAAGTTTTATTTTCAGTCATTTTTGACATGATGTAAATGAATCACTGCATTATTGCCTACTAGTTATCTCTTATCCTTGATCTGCCAGGATTTTGTAATTTTTTTGGTATAAATTTTGATCATTTAAATTAAAAACCTGAGGCCAAACTTAAATATTGTAATTTTTTAATAATTATAAAAACAATAGCGGTGTGCATTTATGCTGTGCTCCCAAAATGCCAGAGACTGTGCTAAATGCTGTGTATACATCATCTCTTTTAACTGTACCACAGTCTTAGGAGGGAAGTGAAATTGTTATCTCCAGTTCACAGTTAAGGAAACTAATTCTGAAAGGATTAAATAATTTGCACTGAGCTACTGTGTTAGTTTGTGATGGAGCCAAGATTCCCCTACCCCCTGCCTCTCTGACTCTAGACTCCGCTCAAAAGTGGCACCCCCTTGTGAAACAGCCCCTGGCATAGCCCCAGTCAGAACAGTCAGAGTGAGTAGGAATAAAGCCAAGGGTAATGAGACTCTATCATATATTATAGTAGGTATAGATGAAAAACTATATACCTAAACCCTCTGATAAATTACGTAGCCATAGGAATTATTAATTCATTGTGTTAACTTCTATGGTGGATTGAATCAACAGATGTTTAAAAGCCAAATTAAAATTATTTACGGTATCTTAATACTGGCAGAAAGTATCAGCTCAATAATAGCAACATATTAACTTAGTTGTTAGGATACTTTGGCCTAAATCTCGAGCTGTCAGTGGCCATTCTAAAGATTTTGGATAAGCACAGAAATATATGTTTTATTCAGTTTCCCTTAGGATTTTCACTCAACCAGCTATTCTGAGCACCTCTGCTAAGAGGATACTGGCATTGTTAAGTGCTGGAATGAGGGACATTCAGGTGAGTAGTAAATTGATTTTGACCTTAAAGAATGTACATTCCATATTTAGAATAAGGGGATTAAAACATGTAAGGGAATCGCAAAGTATAGATTGCTAATAATAAAATTATGTATAAATCCCAATAGTATGTGAAAGAAAAAACACTTCTGCCATAAGCAGTGCTCTATAAGGCACACATGATTTGCTCGGGGCTCAGCTCTGACTGTATCTCGTTCCATACTTCACTCTTGCTCACTTTGTTCTTGCTACCTTGGGACCATGTATCTGTTTCTTGAAATCTCTGAGCTCAGGGACTTTATATTTGTTCTTACCTCTGCCTGGATACTCTTGGACCAGCAGTGCATATGGCCGGCTCCTTCTCATCTTTAAGGACCCAAGCCTTATGTCCTGTTCAGAGAGAACTTCCACGACCCCTTTTTCTAAAGTGGTCCTCTTCTATCACTCTCTTCATTTCTTTCAGAGTACTTAAAACCATCTAATGATAGAATGTAATAGTAATTTCTTCTGTTTTGTACATTTTGAGAATGAATTAGCTGTGAGAGTGATTAGGTGTCCATATCACAGATAAGTGATTAGATATGAAAGACTTGATGATCAGGATTCGTGTCCATGCACAATTGGAAACTTCGGTTACTGATGGGGGCACTCCTGTGTACATGCCCTAGAAGTCAGTCCCAATTCTTGATTCAGATGAGAGTTGGAAGGAAATGGAGAGGTCTGATGTCACCTGGTTCTGTTTCAGTAGGTTTGGATTGAGTACCAGAACCTGCTTTCCCAAAGTTCCCAAGATTTTCACTGGTGACCAGCCTCCTTCTGAATATAGTCATCTCTTTGACAACATCCTTGTTGGATCATTATCTAGTCACTGTTTTAACATTTTGGGTCATCAATAACTCAGTACTTCAAAAGCATACATTGATTTTAGTCATGTAAAACCTTTTTTTAATATAATTTATTGTCAAATTGACTTACATACAATACCCAGTACTCATCCCAACAAATGCCTTCCTCAATGCCCATCACCCATTTTCCCCTCTCCCCCACCCCCATCCACCCTCAATTTGTTCTCTGTATTTAAAAGTCTCTTGTTTGCCTTCCTCCCTGTTTGTTAACTATTTTTTTCCCCTTCCCTTCCTCCACGGTCTTCTGTTAAGTTTCTCAAGATTCACAAATGAGTGAAAACATACGATATCTGTCCTTCTCTGACTGACTTATTTCACTCAGCATAATACCTTCCAGTTCCATCCACGTTGCTGCAAATGGCATGATTTCATTCTTTCTCATTGCCAAGTAGCGTTCCATTGTATATATAAACCACATCTTCATTACCCATTCGTCAGTTGATGGACATTTAGGCTCTTTCCATAATTTGGCTATTGTTGAAAGTGCTGCTATAAACATTGGGGTACATGTGCCCCTATGCATTAGCACTCCTGTATCCCTTGGGTAAATTCCTAGTAATGCTTTTGTTGGGTCGTAAGGTAGTTCTATTTTTAATTTTTTGAGGACCCTCCACACTATTTTCCAGAGAAGCTGCACCAGTTTGGATTCCCACCAACAGTGCAAGAAGGTTTCTGTTTCTCCACATCCTCACCAGCATCTTGTAGTTTCCTGATTTGTTCATTTTAGCCACTCTGACTGGTGTAACAAAATACAGCATCCTTTCTTAACAAAAACCCTCAAGAAAGTCAGGATAGAAGGAACATACTTAAACATCATAAAAGCCATATATGAAAAATCCACAGCTAATATCATACTCAATGGGGAAAAACTGAGAGCTTTCCCCCTGAGATCAGGAACACGACAGGGATGCCCACTCTCACCATTGTTGTTTAACATCGGGTTGGAAGTCCTAGCACCAGCAGCCAGACAACAAAATGAAATAAAAGGCATCAAAATTGGCAAAGAAGAAGTCAAACTTTCACTTTTTGCAGACATGATACTCTACGTGGAAAACCCGAAAGACTCCACCAAAAGACTGATACATGATACATGAAATCAGCAAAGTTGCAGGGTACAAAATCAATGTATAGAAATCGGTTGCATTTTTATACACCAATAATAAAGCAATGGTCACGTAAAATCTTGATGTTCATCCAAAATTTAACCGAAATTAGCCCTCCCATCAACTTTGCAACCTTCTAATTTCTGCTCATAAATTTAAGCCTACACCTCAACACTAACCTCTTCTGTTTCACATTATAGCACATATTTGAAGACATATACCACCTTCCCTACTACATTTTCTATTCTTCAGGTTAAACATCTTCACTTTCTTTTACTCTTCTTCCTTTTAAGCAACAAATATTTGAGTTACTACTACTTACTAGACACTAAAGTAACACGTCCATTCCTTTTGTAATTCTAGTATTTTGCACTATACTTATACTGCATATGCAACCTACAATTTGCACTCTTGAGACCCCATTGTCCCTTAATGTGGACTCCACACATTTAATAATATACTGTTAACTCATTTGTTGAGCAGTGCATTACCTTGTATTCCAGCATTTCTTAAACTTGTCATTCTCATATTTCCATCACCATTTTACCATATTTCGGTACTACCAGTACAGACTTGATGATTTTCTTTAAATTTTCTCGCTTTTGACCTAAATATTGTTTCAAAAGAGGTTTTTATGCCACTGCCATAAAAAAACACTAATATTACTCTACAAATGGAAAGAAATTATAAAATAAATACAATGAAGATGTTAATACAGTTAAAAATAAAAATTATCTGTATCAATAAACATAGTTGTGTTTTAAATGTCTACTTAAGAAAAAAAAGTTCTCAGTGAAAGGAATAGAACTATTTTCACTAGTCACTAAGTTTATAATGAAAAGAGGCACTACATATATGAGTAAACATAATTTTTATTTAGATATTAATTACCTCTTTGAAGTTTTGGTCATGTATATCCCTAGACCAGAAAGTGATAGATAACATCAGCTACAATATAATTTACATTTTTAATGGCAATAGGTGGCCCTTTGACCAGTGGGGAAGGAGTTGCAAAGCAAAAGCTTGGTCAGCATTCTTACCCATTAAACTCAGCCTTCATTCTTGTTCAGGAGGCAAGAGCATAAAAAACCTGTGAAGTGAAAACAGCTCCAAGGATGGCAAGCTGGGCACATCCACTGGCCTCTATTCTCCCACAATCCCCTCAGAAGGCCTACTGTATCCACAGGAAAGGAATGGGGGAGAAAGGAGTTCATTCAATGAAAAAATGGGGAAGAAGATAATAGCAACGGCTGACAAATAAATGGAAAGATTGTAAAGGATTTAACATATCCCCAAATGTGACTCTCTTTAGCTGTGGATTAATCCAAGAAGCAATCTGACTTACACTGCCCTGAAAAAATCTCAGAAAGTTCAGTAACTGGGTAATACCAAAGATTTCTGAAGACATGGATGAACATGGGGTTAATAATGTAAAGAATTGTTAAAATATTATTTAAGAAGCAATCATAACACTAAGGTACCCCCCTCACCAACTGACTGATGACTAGAAGTTTATTCTCTGGAAAGAGTAAAACAGGCTCATTGGACTCAGACAAGCTAAGCACAGTTAAGGTCAGGAATGGCACATTGAAATTAGAAGCATTGGTGAAAATTTTCATCCTGAATATTGAACCTCCAACTTTATTTTCCACCCAATTCCCATAATGCTAACACCCGTGCTTCTTTCATCCAAGCAGGAGATTGGAGCAATTTTCTCTGAAAAATATGACTTTAATAAGACCAAGAGAAAGAGACTAAATCTGCTGACATCTGGGTTTCCATCTCCACACCCCCATATGACTCAAAAGTAAGAATCCCTGACAATGTTTACATACACATACAGAGGTTCCACCTAGCTTTTTATTTGCCTGCTCTAATATCAGTAGACACTTGAGAAAGCCTCTAACGTGAGAGGGAGATCAAAACAATCAAAATAAAGCAATCAGTGCTGTGAGCACCACACATTAAGAAATAAAACCCTTGGGTTTTCATTTAATAATTAGTAAACATTGGTTAAGCACCTACTGTTAGGGATTATGACCAATTGTGAGGTGAACTGAATCAGACAGAAGGAGATCATGATTTTCTTGAAAATGTTCCATTGGAGGGCATGACTTAATGGTCTAGCTAAAAGGGCATGCTAACATGATGCTAACCACCTACTCACAGATCACCATCCTCCCAGTCTAGACACTGGGAAAATATGGAGAAAAGTTTTCATCTACAGAAAAGGCACAATACACTGACCTAGGATTGCTGCTTTAACCTGATCTGATAAAGAAGCCAAGAAAGCAAATCCTCAGTAATCATGAGTTTTCAATTGAGTAGTTCTACCCAGTAAGGAGGTGAGGAGTGATGGCACCAATGACCATCACCGACCAATCTAGTAGCACCTTCTTTCTCCATAGATAGAAATGAGTAAAGGTGGGAGAAGTCAGTGGTGCTACTCCAGTTGAGGTCCCTCCACACAGAAATATGAGGAAGGGAGAATAAATGTTCCTCTGTAACACCTGTTATGTTTTAGACTCTTTTCTGTAAGAACTGAAAAAAAACCCATTCTTTTTCATAGTGTCATTCAATTTACATTTACTTCAACTTATTTTTACTTAATTACTTTGGAACAGTCTTCCCAAAGTTTTGACATATTTTCAAGATCTGAATGTAATAATAACCAGCTTATCTACCTTTCTTGGTTGTACAAATTTGAGATCTTATCCTTTCTATACATGTATCCAAATAAAGTGGTACTACAAATATGACAGAGGATGAGACCCTGTTCCTCCATGGTAATGATAACATATTCCATGACTTTGGGGGGGTATGATCATTTGACCAGTTATAAATCTACTTACCTAAACAGAGTTTATTTTGAATTCTTATCACCAAAGAAACATGAAGAAATTTTACCAAATTTTGTTCTGGAATTCACATATTTGATGTTAATGACAAATTCTTCATTCATTTATGCTATAGCCATTTTTTAAAGAAAAAAATATACATATAAAGAGAAAGAGGGTTTTTTTTAATTAATTGTTCTAGGTGAACCCTTTCAAGCTATAATTGAACATTGCTTCCTCTTCCCAGTGCTAATAAAATAACCTTTTAAAAAACTTTTCTGCAATGTTTTCAGTGACAGGGTAATACTCATTTACCTATGGTTTCCATATTTTGTTTTTTTGCTTTTTTTTTTGAAAATCAAAGAAAGATTTCCCATTTCTAGCAAGATTTCTGGTTTCCTAGCAAGTTTTTGTCAGAGGTTATCAGTTGAGGCTCTATAGTCACATCTGCAACTTATTTCAGTTTCATAGGATGAAATTCACCTAGCCTAGAGATTTGGATTCATTTAAAGAATCTCAGTACTTCCCTACTGTCTTCTCACATTTACCTCTTCATCATTTGTAACCTTTCCGGTTTGCAAGTCATTCTCCTTGAAGAAAAAGACAAAAGCAAAATACTTGTGTAGTTTTGCTTTCTCTGTGTCAGCTGTCAACTCAATCTCTCTCCTCAGAAATAAAATGATATAATATCTGTTTGGAGCCTGAAAAATCCTTTTTGCTCAGCATTTGTCTAAGAAAAAACCTAGAAGGAGAGAAAGAAGAGATAGCAGATTTTTTTTCTATCTTTAATGTGTACATTAATTTACTTGCTTGCTCATTGAGCCATTTATAGGAGGTGATTAGGCACCATTTTCTTGGTTTTAGATATTGTACTGAATACAAATGATAGATGAGTAGAGACTGATACTATGTCTTGAAAGACATGTTTTCGTCACTGGATATATGTTCGGGTCAGGGCAGGGGGCAGATCAGAAAAGTAAATTAGCAAAGAGAATGCAAAGATTGTGTACCCCAACTGGGTGCCAAAGGAAGCACACTTTTGCCAAAATCAGTGCTTATGGTGGGGAGGCTGTGCAGAAAAGTCAGGCACAGCTTCCAAGTAGAGTCAACCCTTTTGCTGAATCTTAAAAGATGAGTAGAAAAGAGCTTCTGGAGCAGAGGAGCAGGGTCAGAAAAGGTAGAGAAGATGCTAAATGGTTAAAGAGAGCATGACCACTTAAAAATCCCCAAGCCTGGCCATCTGATGAAGTGGAGAGGTGATGTGGTGTGTTCTTTTTAATGACACTTTCATTAAAAGTACAATTTTGGGGTGGCTAGTTAAAGTTTTCTCAAGTGCTCTTTATTTTGCTTTCATTCATGCCCATTGGGGGTTTGCATATAGGAAGTGATTTAAAACTCATGCTGGTCTTGTCTTGTTCACAGCAAATTTATATCTCCTTCTGAGAAGCAACATCTTTCTTCAAAGGCTTTGCATGGTGAGCATCTTCTGTCCTGGGGTGCCTTCATTTCAGATATTTTGTTATCTCTTATACTAAAATACTTGTCCCACTGTTTATAGTACAGAGGGCTTTATATGAGAGAATACTGGAATTATTGAAATCTTGGCTTTTAAATAACTCAGAAAGCAGAGAAATGTAAATAATGAAAAAGAGTTCATAGCACAACCAATACAGACAGTACTTGCATAATTATTTTTTTGTAATATTTCACGTTGGTCTAAAAAGTATCTTTGGTTGTTGCAGATTATCATTCACAGAAAATCATCTTCTGAGGCAGATGATTAAAATGTTCTTCTCTGTTTATAAAATTTAGATAATGCTTCCCAATTAAAATAACATTGGACCAGCAGAATTCCCTAACTTCCTACTATAGCCCATAAGACATTGAACATACACACACACACACACACACACACACACTCACCAGGTAGGAAGCTTCTTTATACCCCAGTTTCTTTTCACAGCTATACCATCCCTAGCTCCCTTTTGAAATGGAAGTCTACACACATAACTCAAGATCATAAAGCCCACATATGAAAGACCCACAGCTAATATCATCCTCAGTGGAGAAAACTTGAGAGCTTTCCTCCTAATGCCAGGAACATGACAGGGATGTCTACTCTCACCACTGTTATTCAACATAGTATTAGAAGTCCTAACGTCAGCAATCAGACAACAAAAAGAAGTACAAGAAATCCAAATTGGCAAGGAAGAAGTCAAATTTTCACTCTTTGCAGATGACATGACAGTCTGTGAAAAACCCAAAAGACTCCACCAAAAAAATTGCTAGGACTGATATATGAAGTCAGCAAAGTTGCAGGATATAAACTCGATGCACAGAAATCAGTTACATTTCTATACACCAATAATGAAAGAGCAGAAAGAGAAATCAAAAACAGACACATAGATCAATGGAGCAGAATAGAGAAACCAGAAATGGACCCAAAAACATATGGCCAACTAATCTTTGACAAAGCAGGAAAGAATATCCAATGGAAAAAGACAGTCTCGTCAGCAAATGGTGATGGGAGAACTGGACAGAGACATGCATAGGAATGAACTTGGACCACTTTCTTACACCATACACAAAAATAAATTCAAAATGTATGAAAGACCTAAACATTAGACAGAAGCCATCAAAATCCTAGAGGGGAAAACAGACAACAACCTCTTTGACCTCAGCCATAACAACTTCTTACCTTGACATGTCTCAGGAGGCAAGGGAAATGAAGAACTGTTGGGACCTCATCAAGATAAAAAGCTTCTGCACAGCAAAGGAAACAATCAGCAAAACTAAAAGGCAACTGACAGAATGGGAGAAGATATTTTCAAATAACATATCAGATAGAGGGTTAGTATTTAAAATCTATAAAGAACTTATTAAACTCAACACCCAAAAAAGCAAATAATCCAGTGAAGAAATGGGCAAAAGATATGAACAGACACTTTTCCAAAGAAGACATCCAGAAGGCTAACAGACACGTGAAAAGATGCTCAATATCACTCATCATCAGGGAAATACAAATCAAAACCACATTGAGATACCACCTCACACTGTCAGAACGGCTGACAGGAAACAACACAGGAAACAACAGGTGTTGGTGAGGATATGAAGAAAGAGGAACCCTTTTGCACTGTTGGTGGTATGCAAACTGGTGCAGCCACTCTGGAAAACAGTATGGAGTTTCCTCAAAAAATTAAATATAGAAGTACCCTGCAACCCAGTGATAGCACTACTAGGAATTTTCCAAAGGATACAGGAGTTCTGATTCGAAGGGACACATGCACCCCAATGTTTATAGAAGCATTATCAACAATAGCCAAATTATGGAAAGAACCCAAATGTCCATCGACTGATGAATGGATAAGGAAGATGTATACATACAATGAAATATTACTCAGCGATCAAAAAGAATGAAATCTTGCCATTTGCAACAACATGGATGGAACTAGAGTGTATTATGCTAAGTGAAATAAGTCAGAGAAAGACAAATACCATATGATTTCACTCACATGTGGAATTTAAGAAACAAAACAGATAAACATAGGAGAAGGGAAGCAAAAATAAGATAAATACAGAGAGGGAGGCAAACTATAAGAGACTCTTAAATACAGAGAACAAAAGGGGGGTTGCTGGAGGGTTATTGGCTGGGGGAATGGGCAAAATGGGTGAGGGGCATTAAGGAGGGCACTTGTTGGGATGAACACGGGATGTTATATGTAAGTGATGAATCATGAAATTCTATTCCTGAAATCATTATTACACTGAAATATTATTACATAACATTAGTTATGTTAACTAACTTGGATTTAAATTAAAAAAAAAACAAACTAAAAAAAAAAAAAAAAGGAATAGCAAAAAAAAAAAAAAAAAAAAAATCAAATGTAAGTCTTCACCAAAAGTTAAAATCAACATAAAATAGCCCTCATTGGCATTGGTATTCTAACAAAGGTGACCACTGTACCACCTTAGCATAGGTACTCTTTCCACATGCATTCAGAGACAGCAACTTCTAGGTAACAACCCTTCAGCAAGGAGGCAGGTAAAATGTTTAACCTTATGGTGGCCATAGAAACTAATATCCGAGCCATTCCAGCCCATGAGCGTAAAATGACATCACATTAATCTTTATGCCTACACTGTATTGACTTAAGGCCCTTTGTTTTAATTGTTGGGTGTCAAAACAGTTCCTCCCTTAGAAATTATCTTGGCAGAATTATCCTGAAATTATTTCTTAAACCCCCAAACTGGGTATATATAACATGTATTTACAAATCACTTCTGCCAACTAACATCCCTAGGGCCACCTGCTGTGTTCCTTTTTTCTGCTAAAACTATGCCCAGCTGAGGTGTGCAACCTTTAAGTCCACTACCTAGAGAAGCCTCACAGTTGGTACCATTGAGATGGCAATCATAAAATTGCCTGTGTCTATGTCAAGGTCTGAGCAAAGACCTCCATATTTTCACACTCTGCTGAGAATCACTGGACTTTGTGTGGAAGTAAGAAGAAATGCCCTTTTATTAATATCTCAGCCATATTTAATTGGTTGGTCTCCTAAGCAACTCTGGTCATCACTGGACTGTTATAAAATTCTTTATTTCAGCATCTATGTTTTGCTCTTTTTCTCATATAAGCAACTTTCAACCTGCCCCACCCACAAGAAAACACAGTCCTTCCCACTCTCCCCACCAAATGCCTATTTCCATAGGAACAAGAAAACAAGCCACAGTCCTGACAAGGTCTATTTTAGTTTATTTTTTTACAAAGAAACATTTTTTTCTACTCCTATCCAGCTTCTACTCCAGGAAGACATAAATATAAATATAAATATAAATATAAATATAAATATATAAATATAAATATATAAATATATAAATATAAATATAAATATAAATATAAATATAAATATATAAATATAAATATATAAATATATAAATATAAATATAAATATAAATATAAATATAAATATAAATATATAAATATATATATACACACACACACATGCATATCACACACACGTCAAAACAACAACAACAAAATACAAATTGCCATGGCTGTATTACCAACCAGAATACTTAATACTATCAGTAGGGAATTTTTAATTTTCCTCAAGAATACTGATAGGTATGTGGCAGATTATATTACTGTGAGAGGGGTCACAACTATATCTATCATCCCACATGCTCTTCTTACAGGATTATTTTGACACACCTCCCATTGAAAGGCAAGGTCTAAGTTCCCTCTCCTTGAATTAGGTGGGCTTGTGATCATATCACAAGTGACACTATGTGATTTCCAAGGAGGTTGTAAAAGGTGATACTATTTCCACCTGATTTACTTGGGATGTTTGCTCTCTGACCCAGCCAGTATATTGTGAGAAAGCCCAAACAGCTCATGGAAAGGCCTGTGGAGAGAGGAACCAGGCCCCTGGCCCACATCCTTGCTGAGCTCTTAGCACCAATCTATCTATCAAGTTGAAAATGGATCTTGCAACCCCCAGTTGATCTAATCCCCTTCCTGACACAAGAAGGAGCATAGATAAACTGTAACTGATGACTTTGTAATTACTAAGCTCAAAATTTCAAATTCGTTAGCAAAATAAATGATTGAGGTTGTTTGAAGCCATTGAATTTGAAGTGGTGTATTATGCAAGAATATATAATTGAAACATACTTGGGTGCCTGAAAGTGCTTCTGTAACAAAGGGCCTAAAGTGTGTGGCATTGCCTTTGGGATCACGCAGCACGTGTAAACTTCAAGGGTCTCAAAGATAATTAGAGAAAGCTCAGAGGGCTTCAAAGAGAGTGTTAGCAGAAATCTAAAGAGACCAGAAGATGCTGTCAATGAGAGCTTAAAGAAGATTCAGGAAAAGAGGGGCCTTCTTATGTAGTAGCAGAAAGTTTGACAAGTGTTACCTGAGTTAATTTGAAATTATATCTAATGAACTCGATGGTCTAGCTAAAGAGATTTCCAGAAACAGTATTGAAGGTACTGTCTCACTTCTTCTAGCTGCCTACACTAAAATGAGAGGGATAACAGATGAGCTAAGAAAATAATTGATTAGTTTACAAACAAAATGTGAGGAAATAGAAATGGTCTAGGACTTGTAGGGGTCCTAAAATAAAACTGTTTCTCATTCCCATCACTCTTGACAGCAAATGGTTCTCAAATGAACAATTGATCCTGGTCAAAGATCAAATCAAGTATCGTCTGTAAGATCCTTTGTTAAGATCTCAGAAAGATTTAAGATGGTCCATCAGGGTTGCCTTGTACCTCCACACTGAGAGTTTCTCCACCTAGTAGCCTCTGATTCAAGGCACCCAAGTCCTATGGCATATCTCAGTGCAGCAAGTCCTTCCGGAGTATATTCCATGTGTACTGCTTGGGGAAAATTCTATACCATCTCATTTATATCTTCCAATAAGGTGGGTACCGGGTCTTACAGAGCCTCAACAGATGCTTACAAATGCTAATGAAGGTGACTTATCTTGTGGTCATCTTCAACTGTTCCTTTGTTCCTGCAAGTCTTGTCCAAGTTGTGGATTTGGGAGCTTGTTACTGCGTTTTGTTTTGTTTAGCTTAAGGTTGTTGTTATGCAGCCACTAGATAATTGAAAAAAGGTATTAGCTTTGCATTTAGGTGCTTTCTCAGAGAACTGGATGATACTAATTATTATAAAAAGTTAAAATTTATCAAATGACCCATCACAGCATTACCTTACCAACTGTTTGATATTAAAGAAATAGGTAAATTGTACCTTAGCCACCTTCTTGACTATTTTGAAATTTTTTGAAGTGTTACCATGTAATAATTTAAAAATCATATGGTTGTAGGGGAGCCTGGGTGGCTCAGTCAGTTAAGCATCCGACTTCAGCTCAGGTCATGATCTCGCTGTTCATGAGTTCGAGCCCTGAATCCAGCTCTGTGTTGTCAGCTCAGAGCCTGGAGCCTGCTTCAGATTCTGAGTCTCCCTCTCTCTCTGCCCCTCCCCCACTCGCACTCTGTCTCTGTCTCTCAAAAATGAATAAACATTAAAACAATTTTTAAAAAATCATATGGTTGTAAAGTGTGTGGGGAAAAAAAGACACCACATATTATGTTTGCATGTGACTATAGCTATGAGAAAATAAATATTCCAAAAAAAAAAAAAAAAAGAGTCAAACCAAAAAAGAAATACCATGCATGGAAAAAATAGTGGAAAAACATTCAAGAAATCCCCCCAAATGATGTGATAGTTTTGTTAATCTTTCTTTGTTAATCTTTCTTGTTTCTTTCAGTTATTTCTAAAATTTTAAAAACATATGTTATTATACTTATAATGGAAACACATTATGCCAATTTTTATGAAAACTAAATGATTTGCTGAAACCTCAGCACAAAGCAAAATTGTGGCTTTGTAGCTGCTAGTTGTCATTTCAGGTTTTCAGGGCAAATAAAACATGAAATTTATTTTACTTTCTTGATACGATTTTTGAAATATGCCTAGATGAAACTGGTTTCTTCCTTTTATTTCCTTACTATTCCTAGGACAATACTTTGAAATTTTCCTACTTAAATACATGTTATTCATCTTCCTACATGTATAACTAATTGGCACATGCCGCAAAATGGCCCTTCAATAAATATCATCCCCTGATGAGTCATCACCTTTGTCACAAAACTTCACATGTCCTGTAATACTTGGGGAGACTGATGCATTTTTTTCTCAATCATCCTCTTAAAGAGCTGTTTTTCTATGATATTTTTGACTACCTTCTCTGTGTAGATAAATCACCAATCTTTGTTCTCATTCCCCTCTCCTCTGCCAGTCTTGCATTTCTCAGTGTTCGGTTAATATCAACACAGGGGATGCTTATATATTCAAGATTTCATTATTTCTCCAAACGTCATGCTTATTTTCTCATCCCTATAATATGCAAAAAAAATTCTTCCCTTTTTCATAGTTGCTATTCAATCATAACCAGACTCTTCCAAAATTATTTCTCTGCTTTTTCCAACCGATCATTAAATTTTCTTCATTTCCCTCCCTTTCTCCTATCCTGGGAGTAAAATGATCAAAACATTTTGTTTGGAGCAAATGAAGAACTCCAGTACTCACCTCCAGCAGAGTGCCATTCAGTCAGACCTTTATTCACTGCTCCTTTCTCTCCCTAATCCATTGCCCTGGTTATGCCAAGCAACGCACGCTTCTTTCCTTTTCTCTTCATTGTGGCTGGACTAAATCCCCACGGTCACAAGTCACAAGCATCTTTCTCATCTATCCTTTTGCCACCATAACTCTTCACCATAAATCCCCACTGACACCGGTTTTTTTCTCTCTGTCACTAATGCAGATGATTGATATGAAGCTGTAAATTCTCTAGTAGCCAACCCTATTGACTCCCTTGATACTTCATGATCAGGCAAGCAAACTTGCTTTTAGTCAAACAAATATAAAAGAAATGATTTGAAGAAAATAAGTTATCTGGGAGAAAGTGATCTGGAGTTGTTAATTTTAAAAAAAAGCAAACTACACATTAAAAAATCTTATCACTTAATTTATCCATTAACAATTTTGTTTTGATTTTGTGTGTGTGCATGCATTTGCTAGTTTTTCCTGTTTAGGAGGAAAGGGAAGATGTAGGCAAATTAAGAAAAGTAGACCCATTTGAGCAAATCTGAAAATAAAAGTACATGTGCTTAATGCAGATGAGTATAATACATGACTCTCTGTTTGTAAACATAATGGATGGTTATGTAATAAAGTACTCAATGATACACTATACTTAAGGGTGTATAACACTTGAGAATATGCATAGGACAGAAAGTGCACAAAATAGAAAATACAAGGTGATGCAAAAGTTTGTAAACAAATATGGAACTTTTAAACCTTGCTCAGATAATCAGGGCCAGGAAAAGTAAAACAAAAATCTATTGCCATTTTTTTGCATTAAGTTATCAGAAAATTTAAATTATATTACAAATGTAAATAAGCAGGTCATGAAATTATTACCTTTCATTCTCTGTTGGTGGCATTATCAATTGGTATAAGATTTTGGAAAGCAGTTTGGCAATGTCTATTGAGAGTAATAACATTTGCAACCTTTGAGCCAATAACTGCATTTATGGAAATTATTTTGGAAAGTAATCCAAAAACAGAAAACAAACACATTGTTATGACAGTAAAAGAAAAGGTAGTAGCTAATACAACTTCTCTCAATTATGCAATGGAAATTATGCTACAACTAAAAATTATGATTATAAATACCATGTGATAGAAAATATTGAAATAAGGAAACTGATATGATTTATTTTACTACATTTACTGAATTTCTTTTTGTAAAAAAAAAATCTTAGAACACACTCTAGAAGCCATAGAACACTGATTAACAATTGAAATTGTATTATCTAGACATAAATGCTATTAATATTTTTGTTCCAAGAAAAGATGGACAAATTTTTTGCTGGTTAGATAAATACACAGATAGTAAAATAAATACATAACTATGAATTTTTTAAAGCTCATTTATTTATTTTTAATTTTTAAAAAATTTTCTTAGCATTTATTTATTTTTTGAGAGACAGAGAAAAACAGAGTGTAAGCGGGGAAGGGGCAGAGAGAGAAGGCAGAGAAGGAGGGGCACAGAATCCAAAGCAGGCTCCAGGAGGGGCTCCAACCCACAAACTATGAGATCACGACCCGAGCCTCAGTTGGACGCTTAATGGACTGAGCAAGCCAGGAACCCCTATTTTTAATTTTTTTAACGTTTATTTATTTTGGCAAGACGAGAGACAGAGTGTGGGTGGGGGAGGGGCAGAGAGAGAGGAAGACACAGAATCTAAAGCAGGCTCCAGGCTCTAGGCTCTGAGCTGTCAGCACAGAGCCCAACGCGGGGCTCAAACTCACCAACCCTGAGATCATGACCTAAGCTGAAGTCTGACGCTCAACTGACCAAGCCACCCAGGCACCCCTCAAGTTTATTTATTTTTGAGAGAGACAGAGATAGTGTGAGTGGTTGAGGGGCAGAGAGAGGGAGAGAGAGAGAATCCCAAGCAGGCTCTGGGTCACTAGCACAGAGCCTGATGCAGGGCTCGAACTCATGAAACTGTGAGGTCATCACCTGATCTGAAACCGAGAGTCTGACATCTAATCGACCACCCAGATGCCCTTATAACATAACTATAATTATGGAGTTTATAGTTTTCTGTTTATTGTATAATATTGATGCTAAGTGAGAGGAGCAAAACAAAACTGAAGATAAAACAATGATAAAGAAAAAAATTTAAGTAGGGGAGAAAATGAAGGAAGTATTGAAACACATTAACACTGGACTGGAATAGTGAAATGCAGTTAATTTTTTTCAACTTAGCCAGAATTTTGTTTTTCTGCTTTTGCTTATGAGGATTCAATGATTATTTGTTATTTTAACCACCCAGATCCAAACATCCTTCCTCTCTGGAAGAACACCCCAAAATAAATGGGAGGTAGGGTCTCTAACAGAAGCTTAGAAGAGGTAGCTCTTAACCTTCCCAGCTGTCTGGCATCTAGTGTTTTAGGTGTGTAGCACAAGCAGAGACCATCAGACATTTTTGTCTGTGACTTTGAAACTAATGTTGCAGTGACAGCTGGGTAATTTTAAGTGACTGTGGAAAACAGGGATGTGGCCATTTGTCCGGAGATAATGATACCAGTAGCTACAAAATTATTCAGATTCCATAGGGTAAATCTTGGCTGTGCCACACATACCTGGGGGTCTGTGGACGAGCTTCCAAAAACTTAATGAAATCATAGGTCAAATACATTATGTGTATATGTACATTTATCTTTGAAAAGAATTCCTTGATTTCCTTAGATAGGCAAAGGATTCTATGACTCAGGATGTAGGTCATTATTACAGAGGTGCTCTACCTATTTCTGGGTTCCATCTGTTCCTTGGAAGATAGCTCTATCAGACTGCAATGCTCAATAGGCAGAGGTTTGAATCAATTGTTATCGATCTATTATTTTATTCAATTAATGATTGATGAATCAATTCATCTGTTAAGTTGCTTAAAAATATATTCACTGCCACCTTTTTTCCTGCAGGCATCATTTGGCAGAAGGGATGCAAGGCATAGGCATTCTCAAACACATTCCAGGTCGAGGATACAGACAGATAAATGAAGTCACTGCAGTCTTTTTCTCCTGGCAAATGGCAGATTAGATGCCCTGAAAGTTTCCCACTACAAAATATCTAAAAACTCCAGATAAAATATAGACAACATCCTCTTGAATAGAGGAATGACCTTGCAAGATAGTAATGGTAATCCTCTGAGAACAAGAAAAAAAAAAATCCATGATGTGAGTTAGTGCTGCAGCTACCAGCAAGCTACAGTTCTGGGTGGCCCCAAGCTTCGGCTTTAAAAGGCATGTGTAGGAGAGAGACTTTCTGTAGTCAGTGGAAATCCAGTATTGGGTTAACTCTGAGCTTTCCTGCAGTTACCAATACTGGATTCCTGGTGGATTCCTCCCACTGATAGGTTTGTGTAAAATTAAACAAGCCATTCAAACTCTTTATCTCTCAATTCCTCTACTAATAAAATTTTAATAACAATACTTCTATTACCTTTGCAGATATAGAAAAATATTAATCTATGTTACACAACTATATCCACGTATAGACAGAATTCTTGCATCAGACGACCTGGTAGGCCTCCAGATAGGTTACCTTTGTGTCAGATATTCACTGCAGGTCTAAACAGCAGCATGTAGTCCATTTTATGCTTAAGGGATCACCTGAGCCCCCTTCCCTCAGCAAAATCTATGGGTAGGAACATGTTGGAAGGAAGTAGGGAAGGAATTTTGAAGCTTCGTGTGTCCGACTAAGATGAATAAAGGTATAAGTCCTAAAAAGAAGCATTTCTCTCTATTCATAAACAGGGGTGTGGGGGACAACTATTTCATTTGATCTGAAAGAGTAACTTAAGTATAATACATTCCTGAATTCCAGCTTTCAAGCTCTAGTAAAACAATGGAAAGAAAATAGTTTGTGTGCAACATAGGAGACAATACGTAACTGGATGTGTATTTTAATATGTTATATTGAAAATGTGACTTAGAAAACTAACCCCAAGAGGCTGGGAAATGTGTAATGTGTCAGTAATCTGTATGAAAACATATAAGCAAAAGGTAAAATAACCTGACAAAAGACTAAGTGGTAACACTACCTAAGACATGTATTAATTTTCTTTTGGGGGAGAGAGAAAGAAAAATGACAAGAGTCTGTATAATATAACTTGATTTAAGACTAATAATTACAAAGGATAGCTGAATCTTAAATTTATAAATTTCATAAAATTTGGGTGGCTTGTGAGCACCAGCTATAACTGAAAATATGTTTATGAATATAGAGAGGTTACAGCTTTGAGTAGGAAATATCAAAATAAGATTAGGCTTTGAAAAATGTAAAGTAATGCATCTTGGATGAAAAATTCACAGATAATCAGGGAAATGGAGCTACTGTACTTGGAAAATGGTAATGTTGAATGAGACCTGGGAGTGATAGTTACAGAAAATTAGTATGAGATTGCACAGGATGATATAGTGGTTTATAAAAACTGTTTGGGCAGCACATGCAGAGATAACACATCATGAGTCAGACAAGTGTGTCCATTTATGAAAACTTCAGTACCAGAAGGATGTCATCATACCAGAGTGAATTCAGAGAGAGCTACAAAAATGATTGAGGGACTGGAAGGGCTGATGTGAGGTAAGATTAAAAAGAACTAAATATGTATGGCTTATCCAAATATAGACTATATCGCCACAAAATGTAAGGTGCTCACACAGTGAGGAAAGGGAGAAAACTTTTCAAGGAAGTTTAAGCAGAGGTTATCAGGAACATTCTGAAGAAAACTAAAAAAAGAAAAGTCTAGGTGAAATAAGCATTCCCTAGTGGGTTAAGTGGAGAAAATGGTACACCATTTTCATTCTCTAGATCCATTGTGTGAAGTGAAAAAAAAAAAAATATATATATATATATATAAATATATATAAAATTTAATCTCCTACTCCTTCAGTTTCCACATCTTTAAAACCAGGAGTACTGGTTTTGGCACACTTGAGTTTTGACTGGTAAGATCAATTCTAGCCATATTCATTTAAATACCATTTTAAAAATTATGTGTCAAATGCTCAGCATCAGCTATAATGGTACAGATTTTTTTAAATAATTAAATAAAGTTGATCTAAGAAATGAACAGTATACTTAAGTTTTAGAAAATGGGCTAAATATGAGCATGTAATATGAAAACTTGAATTTATTGTCGTTCTTGACATCAAAGAGCTTACAGTCTCATAGATGAGTAAACATGTATTCAAGTACACAAGCAAAATATGCTATAGCTGTTATAGAGATTCAAAAATGAGTGATTGAGATTCCAAAGAATTGAAAGAGGAATGTTTCAAGGATAAGAAGGAGGAGCCCTGAAGGGTACTTGGAATTCAACAAGAAGAAACTGGAGGACGATTCAAGGACAGAAGAGCATGACACACACAACCCATGGCCAAAGCCATGAGTGATCTGGTGTGGGGGAAACAAACACAGAAAAGTATGGTGTAATACAGATCTGGACAGGTGTGCTGTCATTTATTGGACCATGACTGGAGCTTGAATGGGAGTTGAGACTGTAGATAGACCACTAGTTTTCACAGTTTTCAGGCTTTCATCAAATAAAATCTAAATAGAAGCCTCATCTATGGAACAGATAAAAGTAGTGCTTCTCTGTTTGAAGTTGGTTAGAGACCTAGGCTCCTGCCTGCAGTATACTGTCAATCTCTCTTCCTCCCTACTCCTGGAGACCCTGAGGCTTCTCAAAAGACCCCTACAAACTGTTCAAAGAACACAAATTTAGCAAAAAGTAATAAATAAGGAATTCTGAACAAGGCAATGAAATGACTGGTATAGACCTGTAAAAATTGACTGGGAAGAGCACCTGGGCGGCTGTTTGTTAAGCGTCTGACTTCAGCTCAGGTCATAATCTCATGGTCTGTAAGTTTCAGCCCCGAATTGGGCTCCATGCTGACACTGTGGAGCCTGTTGGGATTCTCTCTCTCTTTTCCTCTCTCTGCCCCTCCCCCATTCATTCTCTCTCTCTCTCTCTCTCTCTCTGTCTCTCTCTCTCCCAAAAATAAATAAACTTTAAAAAAAATAGGAGAAATAAGAAAGTGGGTTGAATTAAGAGTATACTGCATGAGTCTGAATCTAGATTGTAGCTGAGGATTAGTAAAGATGTGGCTTTGATATTATAGATTCAAACACCAATTTTTCTTGATTAAAAAAAAAATCTCATTGTAAGAAGTAGAATAGATGCTAACTCAGATTTTCACAGTGGGTGGGACATTGTTATGCCACTAACTAAAAGAGAGTTTTATTTAATACATGATTCTGGTTTAAGATTTGAATCTACCGTAGTCTTCCTTAGCGGTTCTTTTTGTATACCTACCTTAGCGGTTACTTTTGTATAGTAAAATGTACTGGTTTAGAAATTATAGCTTAATAATACTTCTTTTTTGTTGAGTCTTGAATTACAAAATCTTGTCACCTGGATGAGAGAGGAATGAAATATATGCCAAGAATGGGAATATCATTTTTGTAAATGTATTCATTCATTTCTTCATTTGTTTGTTATGCATTACTTATTAATCATTTAAAGTGTATGAGATATTGGGATAGATTCCAGGAGAATTGAAGTTTTAACTGTTACTCATATATTGGCTAGATTATTAACCTTTAAACTCATCTTCCAATAATCTTTAACAACATTTCTTCCAGATTTATAATTTATTTCCATATAAACTCAGATTCCTTTCTGAAATGTCCTTTCTTTTTATATTTTGGTATGTGTCTAATAGTGCCACATATTCATGTAAGTACCAAAATTCTATCCCTAAATCAAAGCATTTTAACCATCTGTTATCTAATGTACATACATTTTTAAACATCCCAATTAATCACTGACATTCCAGTTTATATTTGTCTTTATTAGACTCTATATTTTTTATTTCAGCCATATTTATCAAACCGAAAGTTAAGTCGGCTAATTCTATTTTGTATCAAACAAGAAATACTCAAGTTTATTTTGAGCAAATCTGATCTATAATCATTTAAGGGAAATTTAGATTCTAAAATAATGTGATCAGAGTGTTCATTTCACCCATAAATCTCCATGCCATGATGTCACTTCTTACTTTGTATGATTAGAATAATTGGGAGCAATACTGAGGATTAGAGTAACTTTTTAACAAGAAATGACCACTGTCAAGATATTCTGGACAATCTATTTTAGAGAAGGATCAAAATTAAAGTCAGTATTAGGTATATAACCTCTAATATATGCCAATGTAGTGCTACACATTTTACTTCCTATCTCATTTAATCCACAAAACCTACGTGGCAAGTAAAATCATCCATTTTATAAATGAGGAAATTGGAGTTAAGAAAGTTTAACTTGCCCTGGGGAACACAGCTAGTAATCGATAGAGCAAGACTTATAAATTTCAAAGTCCAAGTACCTTTCACTAAAAATGCTCCCTACCAGTGAATAGTAAAGAATTCATTAATAAGTATTCAATATCATTGTCAATGGAGGAAGGAATCGGGATTAATACTTTATTATAAAAGTACCATAGTTATCTTCCCTGTCATATCTCAGGAATTGTCATTTACTATTATAATATTAAAGTGACAAACCAATCTTACTTGACATTTTCCTGCCTATTTGAAAGAGTTATCTCTGGGCAAATAGCCTTTTAGAAGGAAATCTTTTAATTTGGATTTGCTGTAGATGAACATTTGCCAGAAACATTGATCACCATAGTCATAATGTCTCAAAATTCTGTACAAAGTAATCAATATCATCAAGTCTCAAAAATACTATACAAACTAATGAATAATTTGAGAATATACATGTTGAAAAGATGTCAAATTCATTAATGATATTTGAGAGATTGGTCTCTATTAGGAATTATTTACAAGAAATGCACATCAAACTAGGTCTAAGTGAGAAGAAGTAAGTTCTTAGAGAAGGTAATTGGAAGACTGATACATTAACATTACATAGAAAGTGGTTAATTATTCTTCTTTTTCCAAAGATGCTTTGCCAAGTAATTAGACCAAATAAAACAACAACAAAATAGGCTTTCTTTATAGAAATTTCCAGGAGTGCTTAAATGCTGATCTGTGGGTCAAGATTCTAGTTCTGTGGTTTCTTATCTCTATATCCTTGGCAAGTTTTTTAGCTTCTCTGTGCCTACAAGTGTCTTTACTTGTACAAAGGAATAATGTCAGCATCTGATTTACAAAGTTATTTTTGAGTTTTGAATTAACCCATATAAATATTTAGTCCACATGGGTGGAAAAGGGAGAAATCAAGCATAGCTAAAGGGTAGAGAGCAATCAGGACGATGGCAGGCAGCGAGGCAGGAGCTGGGCCAGACCTGATGTGCTCTGGAAGCCATGTTCATAGCCTATCCTTATCCTAAAGACACAGTGAAGTCATTGAATTGTTTTAGGCAGGGGCATGACATGATCAGATCTATGATAATGTTGAAGCTAAGGAAAGAGGTTATGATCAGGATTATTAAATTTGCACTCTCATTCTGGAACATACCAAGGTGACTATTTAGTCATTTTGTCACTGTGAAATGGGATCTGGATTAGGTTCTGATAGACTAGCTCTGTTGCTCTAAAATAGAAACACTCATTGTTGTGTGTGTAGTATAAGGAAAAAAAAGATTAATCAAAAGACAAGATAATAAAGTAAAAAAGAAAGACAAGTTAAGGCAGGACATTAATAGAAAAATGTTAACTCAAGCCATCATACTTAGAAACAACACATATGTATAGTCTATGTGGTATTCTTATATAAAAATGATGCCATATAATGAATGCATCATTGTCAATATGTAAGGAAAAAGAGAGGGAATGAAATTAAAGAATGGAAAAGGATATTGCTTATAAACATATATGCATACATAAATATAAGTTACAGCTTCTTTACTATGTTTAGCATCCTGAATCTATTATTTGCATATCCATGGATTTAAACTACATAATTAATAAAAGTTTGAGGTAAATATAATTTGTTTCATATTTTAAATATATGGCTATATATATTGCTAGATAATACAACAGATAAACAGAAGAGAGCATAACAAGGATATTAGAAACGAATTGCATTGAGTTAATTTGGGGCTAAAAATAGGTATTTGCATTTTCTCTTGAATTTGAAGGCAATTTAGAGGAAGAAAGGGTTTCTGGACAGCCAGATATCAGCCAAATCCATAAAGAGCCAAGTATAGCTCCAATCTATCATCTGGAGCACACTACTGCTGAGCCCTACCCTAGCCAAGAGAGTCAAGTATAAAATGTGCTCAGAGCTCCTGATTCCTCTCCAACATTTTTCACTCTGCTTTGGCTGATGTTCATTTAGGTTAGATTGCCTTTTTAAATTTTTTTTCCAAAACAAGAAGACATACTTCATCAACATAAAAATGTTCTTGAGACATTTGTTCAATAAATGCAAATGATTTTAAAGTCTAAATTATGGAGTTGGTTTAATAATTTCAGAATATGCTATCTAATTATCTGGGTTATCGAAGAAAAAAAAAATCTTCCTTCCTTCCTTCCTCCCTCCCTTCCATCCCTCCCTCCCTCCTTCCCTCCTTTCCTCCCTCTTTCTTTTTTCCCTTTCTTTCTTTCCTTTCTTTCTTCTTTCTTTCTTTCTTTCTTTCTTTCTTTCTTTCTTTCTTCCCCCACTCTTTCTCTCTTCATTTTTATTTCTTTCCTTCTTCTCTCCCTTTACCCCATCCCTCTTCCTCTCTGTCCCTCTCTTCCTGCCTCTGGACATCTTTTCTTCCTCTCTTTCTTTCCTTGATTGAACTAATTGGGTGGTCAGTGATTGGTTCCTAACCAATAGCCACTGTGCAACATAATCTACATTCTGATAAATAAAAACTAATTTGCCATTGAGGAATTTTGTGGTTTACAATTATTACAGCCAGTTCTAGTCACCACATTGCTCGGTTTTGTGTCACCAATTGAAGGAGCATCAGAGACCACCTTTAGACCACTGTGTGTCTAATATTATAATCTAGGCCTTTGGTTTCTACTAATTATTATATTGAGGAAACTTATCATAAGAGACAACTCCATAAAACATCTTAGAAATTGGATATTTCCCTAACAAACATCTAATGTTTCTATAGAAGGCATATCATACTTGTATGGTACTTCATAGATCACAGAATTTTTAGTTTTTTTTCTTTTATTTGTTTATTTTATTTATTTATTTATTTTGAGAGAGAGACAGAGAGCACACATGAGCAGGGGAGTGGCTGAAAGAGAGGGAAAGAATCCCATGCAGGCTCTGTACTATCAGTGCAGAGCCCCACACAGCGCTCAATTTCACGAACCATGAGGTCATGACCTGAGTAGAAATCAAGAGTTGGATGCTTAACCAACTGAGCCACCCAGGCACTCCAATCATAGAGTTTTTATATTGTTTCATCTCACTCATTCCTTCAATATTAATTTATTCACAAAATTATTGTGTGATAGTTATATACAACATCAAAGAAGATGTCTTTGACCTTAAAGAATTTATAGTCTTGTCACTCACTCCTTCCAAAACCTATAAAAAGTAGATCTTATTATCTCAACCTGAGGCTTACAAATTTTTAATAATTTAAATCAATAAGGTGTGAATGCTGGGTAAAATCCTTCTGAATCCATGATTCTGAGTCTCTGACATAGCCTGTACTCATCAATCCCTCCTAGTAAGCCCCATGAATGAATTCACAACAGTGTTTCTGGAGTCAGATGATTCTGTTAGGATCCCAGCTCTGTTTTTTAATACCTATATGAATGTGAGCAAATTACTTTTCTTCTCTGAGTGTCCCCATTAGTGATAGGGACTGGTCACGCCAGTCTTCACACTACAAGGTTGCAGAGAAAACTGCTTCCAAGACTGTAGCAAATGAAAAGGTGGAGGTGGAACATGAAGGGCTGAAACTGATATGGGGTCATTGAGGCACTTAGCATGGGTATAAAAATAAAGGGGAGGTGGCCCCAATCAAAAGATATCTTAATATTAAAATCAAATTGGCAATTTATGACTCATAGACTGTTTTTGTAAAAAGAAAAGTTTTATCAGAAACATGTTTGGGTTGGGTAAGGAAGTGAGTCAGGGTTGTGCAGGTGCAGGGTTAAATATAATCTTTAAGATTTTGAGACTTTGTTCATCTTTGTAGTAGGCAGAATCTAAAATAGCACCCCAGGGGCACAGGGGTGGCTCAGTTGGTTGAACATCCTACTTCAGCCCAGGTCATGATCTCATGTTCATGAGTTCAAGCCCCGGGTCCGGCTCTGTGCTGACAGCTCAGAGCCTGGAGCCTGCTTTGGATTCTCTGTCTCCCCCTCTCTCTGCCCCTTACCTTCTTGTGCTCCCTCTCTCTCTCAAAAATAAATAAACATAAAAAATTTTTCAAAAAAATAAAAAATAAAATAAAATAGCACCCCAGAAATTTCCTTTGCTAATCCTCAGAACCTGTAAACAAGATGAGTGATGTACTATCACTCTTATGGTTATGTTATGTTGTTATGTTATGTTATGTTATGTTATGTTATGTTATGTTATGTTTTATGTTATGTTATGTTACTATGTTAGGTCACAGTTGATCTTAAGGTAGGAAGATTATCTGCGTGAGCCTGATCCAATCGCACAAACCCTTAAAAAGCAGAGAGCTTTCTCTGGCTGATAGCAAAAGAGGAAGGGAGAAGGTATAAGGGAGATCTGAAGGTAGGAAGGATTCACCTTGCCACCACTGCATTTGAAGAATCAAGGAGTCACAGAAAAGGACTGAGGAACAGCCACAAGGTATGAAACTGACTAGGCAACAATGACAAGTCCTACAACCACAAAGATCTCTATTCTGCTATTAACAGGAACAAGAGTGGAAGGGAATCATGAGCTAAAGTTTGATTTCAGCCTTGTAAGATCCTGAGCAGACCCAGCCATGCAGTAGCCATGCCGTCACCGACTTCTGACCCACAGAAACTGTGAGAAAATAAATGGATGTTTAAGCCACTAAGTTTGTAGTAATTTCTATGCAATGATAAAATTCATACAATCGTGAATATTTTGCAATAATTTCTGTGTTAAATATATTGTATTAAATTACCATTTATCTTTATGATTGACCTTTTCTCAGCATGCCTTTAAATTGTGTAACCTGAGTGTAGTGTCTCATTTACCTCATCCTTATCCAAGTCTTGCAATGCTTGGCATAAAGAAGGCCTACAATACCTGTTGTTATCTTTATCCTTATTAGTTCACAATGACTTCTAATTGCAGTCTTACTGATAGGGAATTTTCTTAATCTTCCCAACTTCGTCAAAATTTCTCCTCTTCAACTGCTCCTACCCACCAATGGCCAATACTCATGCCTCCTTACTTACATCAAATCCACCTAGTCCTGAGATTAGTCAGATGATTGCCAATTAGGGCAATATGTTAAGGATATCACCAGATACCATGCCATGTAATTGTCTTCTTAAAAGGTCCCTGCCTCTCAAACAATTCCAAAGTATTTTCCTCCTATGTATTTGGAAATTTCTTTTTAACATTTGGTATGGTACTTTGGATTCACATTAGTAAGAACATTATCTCTCATATATTTTACCTTTCTCCAGCTTTCTTTTCAAAATAACTTTGCTAAATTTAGGCGATTTGGGAAACATGGGTTTGAATATGGGAAGTTAAGAACAAAAAGGGTAATAGCTAATAAATTTACTCTCTGATCTAGTGCATATGTGTCTAAATTGTTAGAGTAACTGTTGCTGAGTTGAAGACAACTCTTACTTTATTACAAAAGGAAGAGAAGCAAAGTAGCTATAAGGGTCACATAATCACCCATATTAATGACTGTTTTCACTATGACTGAATCATAGATATTTTTTGTCTATAGAAAGTGGTCATTTTTACTGCACATGTTGATTCATAGTTGCATAACTAATCATGACAACTTTATTAATTGCTTATTATCAAAGGTTTTCTCTTTTATTAGAGAACAAGTGACTTCCTTCCCTTATACTGGTGTGTGTATATATCTCTGTGTGATAGAGATTAATGCATAAAGCTTTGCAGGAAACTGCCTCATTGATTTTGTTGCCTTTATATTTGTCTTCCTTAGATGACTTCCACTAACATAGATGGAGGATGTATAGCCCATTCCAGTGGGACACCCAGGGCCTTGCCTATGGTGGTTGGAGTTCTGGCTTAAATTCAGGCAGCTGAGTAAGTAAGAGGTTACAGGGGTATTTTTAGAGAAATGAATGCATTGTATTATTGGTTATTTTTAAAGTCCCCAGTCCAGCACTTCTTGATGGAAGTACTCTTGTAAAGTATTAATCCTTGCTTGTGTTTTGTATATTAACTAGGAAATGCATTGCCAATGCTGCTGTAATCATGTGCCCTGAAATATTATTCAATGTTGTAACGAGTTGTACACAAGTTCTATCTCTGGAGTCTATGTGTTTGAATATTCTCATGCCATACTTTCAAATTCTTCAAATCTCAGGCTAGCCAATCCACCACTCTACCATATGATTTGGAAGTGTTTTCAAAAACTCATGTTGTTTCCCCACATTATTTAAGACTTAAATTGATTTCTGAGATTTTTTTATGCAGTAGTAACTTCTACTCTTGCACATAACTTAATTTAGCAGCATCAGAGCTAATGATGAATAAATGTACCCACCTCAGTACATGGCACCTCCTTTTAGAGAAAACTCTCCAAAAGTCTTTATTGAAGAAAAGTATCAAATCAGTACCTTAGTCTTCAGTGCTATGATAGTGCATTGAATACAAGAAAGCTGATGGGGTAGTTTTAAAAAATGTCCTGACAGAGTCAAGGTGATGGCCATTTTTAGCTGCCCTGCTATCCATCACCTCTTTCAGCCAAGCATACTCCATCATATGCAACAGCCTCATGAATTTATGCATCAAGCTGTGCAGCCAGTCGTGCCGAGGGCGCTGGTGACAAGTGAAATTGCTGTGCGCCTCATTTAGCTGTTTATTGCGCCTGAGTACGTGTTGCAGCTGTCATCCCACGATGGGATGATAGTGCTCGTTAATAGACAAGACAGGCAAATAATGATGGAGGCCACAGCAAGAGATGCTCATCTGCCAATGGGCTCTGAGCAATATCACAAACATCCACAAAGTTTTCCATCAAAAGCAGCTCTGTAAGAAAATAGAGAGGGCAGGGCTGTTCTTCACAGGACTAACAATGGAGATTAAACTTTTGAAAAAAGTGTAGCCCAGTAGATTGTGTAACTTAGGGCTGGCATTTGGGGTTCTACACCGTGCTTCCCTTTTAAGAGAATCCCAGGAAAATGACCACACACACCAACCCGGTTTGCCACCAGTGTGGCAATACAAGATGACTGTATTCCTGCTGCACACCATGGAATTAACCTTAACACACTGAACAGTTGGCCTTACTCCCCTGCCATCCATGGCCCCAAGAATTTGCAAATGTTATTTCCCATTTGAAGACTTATTTCATACATTTAGGACTTCGGATTGCTATCTTTCAATTCTTCTCAGTAATTCAGTGGAAAGTAACTTGAAATAGAAATATTCTATCTTTAGATTTGAGTGGAATTTTCTTTTGTATAAAATTGAATTATACTCAAGCATTCATATCTTGGCGTATAGGAAAGAGGCTCTTAATAAAATCTTTCCCAGATGAAAGTCTGTTAAACAACTATCTTCTATTTCCTTCCTTCCCTGAATGTGTGGTGCTTAATCTTATGGGTATTTTAGAGTTGGTGATGAGCAAATGCCTTAGTTATGGGCTTAAATGTGAATCTTTATGATTTACCAACAGATTATTCATTGTGTAAGAATATAGAACTTAAAGAGTTAATTAATATGTTTGGTATAATGAGATGAGGCAAATTCTGACACTCCTTTGCAGACTTTTATACACAATAGTGATCTCCAAAAACACTTGAATGCTATGCTTGAAAACTGGGTATCGTTTTGAATCCCAAATATAGACACAAACATCAAGTTCCAAATTGTGAACTCAGAACAGAAATAATTATAGATATTTTATAGTTTAATAGAAGAACTTGGAAAACCCATCAACATAAAAATACGGAAAACAAATATAGGAATAACCATTAAACACACACAATTTGGGGAATGGCTCTCTTGTATATAATAACATGTGGCCATGGTCTTTTTGGTGGTGTCCATCTTACTATGAGGTGAGACTGTCAAAAGTTTAATAAGGACATTATTGTTAATAAGTATGTCAAGAACCATAGAAAGTACTAACTAGGTCTACATAGAGAGAACACTTTTATTAGGATCCCAGAGGTATAATGATGGGAGAAGAAAAAAAAACAAAAAAACCTTTAGTGTGGCCTTTTCATTTTAATGATGAGGAAACCAAGTCCCAGAGAGGCTAAGTGACCCGGAGAGGTCTTCAGTCATCTGCAGCACCTGCAGTAAACCCAGGTCTCTGGGACCCTAATGTCCTCCAGAGCTGCCTTAGCTGTGACATTACTCATGTTCTTGCGGGGACTGACAATGTAGGCTGTTTTTTTTAAACTACTTATTAACAAAAGTCTTGTTTATATTTGTATGTTATTTTGAAGGGATATTCTGACTTATTTATTTATCATTTATATATGGTTATTTCTTTAAAAAATAAAGTAGAGTAGGGAATACAAGGCATCTAACAATGAAGTTAAAATAATAAGGGTTGTGTCATGAAAGACAAGAGAGAATTATAGCAAAAAGCTCAGGCAAAGGATAATTACTAGATTTGAATATAAAATTTGCCACTGATTTAAAAAGGTTGATTCATTCTTAAATGTGATCATTGTCTTTGAGCCAAAAATTACTTCAGTGAGAATGGATCTTTAGCTTTATGATGGAAATAAATGAGAAAGTATAAGTTAACTTGCAAAGAAAATAGTTTTATGATGCACATTTCAGGAATCTACATATTCTGTAAAGTGAGGCACATCCATATTAATTATCTAAGGTCCCTTCCTTCTTTAAAACATTCATATCTGTGAATCTGCTGTTACTTAAAATGTATAACAAAATTCAGTAGACACAACTTTCCACTGGGTATCTTGATCCAGGAATATCTGTTTGTCTTAGAATCTTTGATAAACAGTATACAGGGCAATGTGTATTCTATAACAATTAATTTGGATGCACAGTAGACATCATTATACAGGAGCTACAAAATCACATTTGGATTATACATTATAGCAGTGATTTAGCTCAGAGTCTTAATGTAAAATCCTATGGACTAACATGTAATAACTTTATGTACTTTATTTCTTTTTCCCTATTCTGTGCTTACTAGGGAATAATACAGTGGGAGCTATATTATTCTGCTCCTTTGCTTTTTCAAAAATAACAACAACAAAATTTTTTGGCATTTATGGAACTAATGGTCAGCAAATTTAAATATGTTGACTACTTTTTCTTAATTAAATGGAAAAGAGATGTGTGTTACACACACACACACAAAGTTTTATTAATGTTTCATAAAATGGTTGCTACAATCAAAGGAACTGCTCTGAAAATTAAATTACTGGGCTGACTCTGGAAATCAGCATAATATGCTCTGTTTAATTCAGTCATGCTAAGATGTTAGATTCTCCTTCATTCTCTCAGCTTTCTCTCTCCTTCACCTGGGGGCATCTGCTGATGAGTCTCTTCTAGAGGTTGTTTAATGACTATTTTACAGGAACTGTCAGCTTTCTAAAGCCCAGTGGCATTGGGCGTCACTGTATTACCAGCCTTTTTACACAATTGGCCTGACTGTAAATCGGAGGTTTAAAAGTACAAGAAAAGCTCCTATTTGATTTAATGACTGGCTGATGGAGGTCGATTAATCTTTCTGTGCTCAGATGTTTTACTCATAAAGGTCATCTATTGTTTGTTTATACTCACTTTTCTGATGTTAGAAACACAAGAAATAAGAAGGCCATTTTGAGAAGAGCAGATAGTCTCCTTAAGAAAATCCCTGTCGTATGCACTCTGGGATTTGGACTCAAATCCTAATTATACAGTAAGTGAAATGAACACAGCCTTTACATTAACCTAATGTAAAGCTGCAAAACCACGATACCTGCTCAATTTGGTTAAAGAAATTAAAGATGGTGGCTTTTTTTTTTTTTTTGGTAGGAGGAGGCTGTTTAAAATGCAGATCTTTTTGGTTGCATAAAGAAAAATATTTTTTCCTTCCCCTTCTTCACCTCTCTTAAAAAACCAAACGGGAATCTTTGAGCACTATCACCTTTACTTAGGGCATTACTTTTATTCATGGTTAGGAGCTCTATTTTATAAAAAAAAAAAAAAAATTGAAAATGTATCTTTTTTTTCAAATTAGATTAATTCATTGTAATCTTGGGATATAATACAAAGTCTTGCTTCTTGAATGTTAACATGAGTACTCAGGTTATCCATCAAATTATTTTTTTTTTGGTTTTAATTTTTGATCAAGGGATAACTTGTTTAATCAAAGAATGTGTCAATCAGTCGAAGCTAGTCAATGAAGAGCGTGGATTGAGAGTACAAAAAAGTAGTGCACAGAAGGTGACCCTGAGGAAATATTCAACAACTTTGTAAATCTACTTTTTAAAGTTGAGACAACATAGCAGAGTTATTCTTTGACCAACAAAATATTACCTGACCATTGGTGTCTCCAAACAAATGGAATAGAACAATGTTTCCGGCAGTTGTCCTGAATGGAGGTTTCTGATTACAAGTGACTATAGGAGAATGAGACCCATGAGCAGGTGGAATACACATAGTGAACAAATATGGTTGTAAATTCCGCCCCGCCACAACCTTTCAAAAGTGAGAATATAAACGCTGAAGAAAAATAGAGTCCCATAACTTTTCACTGGACAACCTATCTATTCAGACATGCAGACCAAGGCTTCCGGATATTAATTTTGGAAAATCCCTGGAGGTAGGAATTTCTGCTATTACCAAGCTATTCGGGGTGTCAAAAAGCCACAAAAGTAAATTTAACATTGTTTTCTATTTGAATCTCAGGTCCACATTCTACTACCAAATGGTCACAGAGCAACCATACATACTAAAATGTTGAGTCAAAGTTTTTCTCGAAGTATTCTTTGAAAGGCATTTCTAAGGGCAAATGTAAGAGAAGGGATAACTGACAGGCAATCTCTGATAATACTGGCATAACATAACATAGCTGTCTTCACAAGGACAGTGCTTGTTTTACATTCTTTTTTTTAAGTTTTATTTAAATTCCAGTTAGTTAACATACAGCGTAATATTAGTTTCAGGTGTAGAATTTAGTAATTCAACACTTGCTTGCAACACTCAGTGCTCATCACAATAAATGCACTCCATAATCCTCATCACCTATATAACCACCCCCCACCCACCTACAACCCCTGTTGTAACCATCAGTTTGTTTTCTGTCATTAAGAATCTGTTTTTTGGGGGCACCTGGGTGTCTCAGTAGGCTAAGCGTCTCACGTCGGCTCAGGTCACGATCTCATGGTCTGTGAGTTCAAGCCCCACGTGGGGCTCTGTGCTGACAGCTCAGAGCCTGGAGCCTGCTTCAGATTCTGTGTCTCCCTCTCTCTGCCGCTCCCCGACTCATGCTCTGTCTCTCTCTTTCTCTCTCTCTCTCAAAAATAAACATTAAAAAAAAAGAATCTTTCTTGGTTTTCTTCTCTCTTTCTCTCCCTTTTTTCCCCTTTGCTCATTTGTTTTGTTTCATAAATTCCACATATGAGAAATCATCTGGTATGTGTCCTTTATATTTATCTTGATGGATCCCAAATATCCAGTACCTAGGACAGTGTTCAGCATCTGGTAAGCACTCAATAAATATTGTTTGAATGAAGTAACCAAGTTATGGTGTTTTTCATGTTCAGTAGGGGACTTACTAAAGTGTCTAAATATTACATTCCTCATTGGAATTCAGACTGCCTCCTCTTGCTAAGCATGAAGGAGCAATGAGATTGGACATGGAGATGGAAGCTCTAGTCTCAGCTCTGTCAATCTGTGACAACCAAGCAAGGCACTCAAACTTGAGCTTCTCCAATGCTTATCTGTAAAACCCAGGATAGGATGTATCATTGCAATCCTTGACAACTGTGATACTCTGATTCTTGGGTCCCTGCTGTTCTCATATGTGGTCAGCTATTTTTTTTCCATCTACTTGCAACTCTAAATTATTACTAACACCTAACATTTACTAAGCAGTTAGTTATGATGGTAATATTATCTCCCCTAATTCTCCTAACAATGCTGTGAGTTAAGTTTTTACACATAATGAAACTGGAGTTCAGAATGATTTAAAAACTTGTCCTAGGGATCACATTAGTCCCAAGTAGTATAGAGAAGGCTCAGGCCTTGGGCTCCCACTGCTGATTTTTCTGCTCTTTCCATTGTGCTGCCTAACTCTATATGTGGCTCATTCTTTCCTGGACTTCTAAAAGTATTATAAGTTTGTATTTAGTATTATAACGTTTTGAATGGAATTCCCAAAGGAAACAAGACCCTCTATGAAAAGTCCAATTTATTATGAGTCAGACATTCTGAGTTGTATTGTTATCAGAAGTGAGGAGTCTCCTCTGATCCCCCATATCTCTTCTCATTCTCTGGTGGCCAGTGTCATGCACTTTCAAGACAGCTGGCCAGTGGTCTCTATGGCCACAAAATAGAGCTCAGCAAGCTGCTCACACAAGGACTGAACTTGTGACCTTGGCGTCATTTCCATCACACCCCAAGCAATTGAATTAAATAGCCAAAGACAAGTCTAACACAACATGAAATGAAACACAGTCCCAGAGATGTGGAAATATTTACCATTCAGTCTATTTATATTTCAATTAATTTCAATTTTTTATTTTGAACTTGCACTTTGTAGAACAGTATACTAGGAACCGAAGAATAAATGCATAGTCTGGACCTCTAGAACTTGAAATATAAGGGACGAGGGGGAAACATTTCTGGATGACCACAGGTCCCAAGAGATGGCAAGCCAGAAGTCATGGAAGTACAAAGCCAGAAAAATGCTCCAAATCTATAGAATGACTTTCCATATCTATAAAATCCTTTAGGATTAGCAATAGCCCCCAAAGTTACCACATCAAAAGGACCATTTAGGAACGCATTGGCTCTCATAGCTTGTTGGATCTCCAGTCTTTGCAATGGCTCTGGTTTGATTTTTGTCTTCTCTGTATTGTGATCTTGTTTTTATTTAACCCCAGCAGATCTCAGTGAACTTTGTTCCTTCTTTTGAGTTTCCATTTATTGTTCCCTAGTGCTCTGAGTACTTACTGGACCTTATCTTTGATTTTGGTTTTACTCCCTTATTCTTTGGATTTACTTCCTCCATATTATACTGATGGTCCTGCTGCAGTTAACATGTGGATTCCCTGAACTAGTTGCTTCACACTGTTCTCTCCAGCCTCCAGAGGAGCCCAGAGATTTTCACCTTAATCCTTTGGGATGCTACTGCACTAAATGCCTAGGGACAGGGGTTCCAGAATCAAGTGTATGTTGAAGAGACAACCTTAATATTTTATTTTCAATGGAGTAAACCCAGAAACTGTGGGCTAAGGGTTCAACTCAAGGTCAGCTTGACCAGGGAGCAGAATTTTCCAGATAGATTTTGACTTTTAGCTAATGAACTAATTAAGGGAAAGGAGTGTCAAGGAATGGCTTCCTCTTCTTCAGTGCAATGGACTGAATGTTAGTGTCCCCCACCCCCCAGTTCATATGCTGAAATCCTATCCCCCATGTGAGGCCTTTGGGACATAATTAGGTCTTGAGGGTGGAGTCCTCATGAATGGGATTAGTGCCCTTTTAAAGGGACCCCAAAGAGCTGTCTTGCCCTCTTTCTATCATGTGAGGATACAAGGAAAAGAAGGTAGTCTACAACCTAGAAAAGGACTCTCACCAGAACTCAGCATGCTGACATACTGATCTCATACTGCCAGCCTCTAGATCTGTGAGAAGTAAATTTCTGTTATTTATAAGCCACCCATTCTATGGTACTTTGTGATAGCATTCTGGACTGAGATACTCATGAGTCTTCTACCTTTCTTTCTCGATTGACTTTTCCTTTAAGATTCCCTCCAACTCTGAGATTTTGAAAGATTTAATGCCAGCCAAGCTGAGCATATAGGAAAATGTGATGGTTCATTTTCCTGCTTCTGTTGTCTACAAATCCATTATTTCCTTCTAGGAATTCACTCCATAAAATGAGTTATATTTTTAAACCACCGAAAGAAAACATTTAATTTATAGGGTTTAGAAAAAAAAGATTACCTTTTATTACTGTTCAATAAATAGTAATTAATTCAATGTTGTTTGCTCAATGCTGGCTCTTAAGTTTGTATCCCCAGCAAGCTATATGTAATATTTAAAATTAACCTCAACTTCATTATTACTATATGAGTCCAAATCCTTAGAGTAATCTCATTCTCTTGATATGGGCTAACTTCAATATTACATCTTAATGTATGTTATATTTGGGATTCAATTTAAGTAAGTCATGCCCCTGAGTATGTTTAAATGTTTATTTTCTAAGATTTCTACAAAAGAGGACTGACTTAAAAAAATCTATAATTGTTAAAAAAGGATGAATTTCCTACCAATAATTGCATATCAAACACAATCAAATGAACTCCAATTTGCTAAAAGGTTGTTCTTTATTGCTTTGACAATAGAATCTGGAGACCTACTGAAGTTCCATTTTGCTATTTTTTTCAAGAAAGTTTCAATGAGTTTAACAGATTATCTGTTTATATCTGTAATGATGAGGAGGACAGGAAATTCGGACAGCAAAATAGGTCACTTCTTAGGCTGGCTGCCAGACTTTGAAAACCATGATAACAAGTTGGTTCTGCCAAGTAAGTGAAATCCAAATGCTGGCTGAAACATTTGCAAAAAAAAAAAGAAAAGAAAAAAAAAAGTAAAAAAAGGAAGAAAGAAACCCATGCTAATAGGCACTAATGTGTGAATAATAATTAGCGCTGTATGGGTGAAATTTTCAGAATGTATAACATTAATGTAGGGGTTTACATACACATAAACAAAGCTTTAACATGAGCTAATGTGAACTATGATTATGGAAATGTGTAAGGGCCAGTATAACAATGGTGAAATTCTCATTTCAGATAAGCTAATTTTAGGTATAGAAATTCTAAGAATGTTAATCATTATTATAATCTTATAAAGTCCTCAAAGATTATATCTATATCTATGTCATCTATATCTATATCCCTTTATATGGGAAACAGGTCTGAAGTCTGATAAAGAGTTTAGTAACACAAAATTAATGCATGTGAAGTTAGACAAATGTCATGTATACAAAGCCACACTACATAGATCACTGCTGAGACAGCTATTTATCCTTCCCTATCTCCTGGACATGCCACCCTCCAAGGCATCCATGCTTCTATTCTTTAAATCTCTTTATATGTCTTTCTCTCTCTCTCTCTGTTTCTCCCTCTCTCCCTCTCCACCTATTATTTATCTGAAAATATAGGACCAGTTTTCTCAGTGAATAGTACAGAATTATAGCTAAGAACCATCATGGGCTTAGTTTATCTAACATGAAGAATAAATTATTATTCTCTTAGAAATACTGCTGTGTCAAGGTCAGGGTTGAGGTCATTTACAAGGCAATGTAGAGGACAGCATATAATTTACTAGCCAGAATCACTCACAGCTGATGTGTGTTGGGGGGATGGGGATCTTTCCATCAGAAATCTATACTCATTTAGCTTTCATAAACAAATGCTTTTAAGAGTATAAAAAAAACTGTGTTGTGAGCTTAATTAAGAAGCATCAAATTACCCACTTCTTTTGTTCACCTTTGGAAAATATATTTAGTAGCTGATGATTAGCGACCTGTGTGTTTATTCAACAGAAATAAGAAACTAAATCAACATGTTCTAATGTGCTGTCCTTTGCAAATGAAGATAACACTATTGATTCACAATCAAAGGGCATGCATTTATTTCTTTTTTTCTTTTGGGGGGTTAAAGTATTGATGATGAGTAGAATATCATCCCCAGTTTTTTACCTTATCTAATTTGTGACCAGCACGTTAGGAAATAGCTGCTCAGGGCAAAACAAGTAGCCCTTGATTGTGAAGCACAGTAAACACAATACACAAAAATTTTGTTGTTGTTCCAGGCACAAAGTGATCCAGAGAGTTTTAAAATAATGTTCAGATAATCCTAGCTTTCAGTGTTTCCAAACATTTTTACTGATGGTCCAATTCACCACTGCCACTTGTTGTAGAGTCTCCCTTTATGCTAGGAATGTGCCTGTGAAATAAAGAGGGCAGAAAAAGGGACCATCAGGGAAGAATCCAGAAATAGTAAAGTCAGATGCCTAGAAGCAAAAATGATCTAATGTTCTGCAAACATTGTAAGTGACATTATGGTCTTAACCCTGTAATTTCAAGTCAATATTTAAAGCCCACCCTTACCATTTCAATCTAATTTCAAAATACTGTGAAGAATCCCCCTGTTTGATAGATCCTGCTTCTCTGTTCTCTAGCCTGTGTCTTTCCGTCTCTTTCTCCTCATAGGCTTTCTTTCAATAACCATTGCTCTAAGCCAAAGGGAATTAGAGACAAGTTAAATGAGGCCCCAAGTTGTCTAGTGGAAAATGTTGACAGAGATAATTATCCACTACATATTCTCATGTATTTAAAGATATAGTACATATAGAAGGGGCACTCGATCCATGCTGCAGGGAGAAGGAAAGAAGGCATAAAATAGATGGAATGCTAGGGAAAGCTTTCTGGGGGAGCAGTTTCTGTTTACCCCTGAATTTCAAAGCTCTCCTCTGCTGATCTTTTGCCTGTACTCAGTGAGTATGCCCAAGTATTCCCTACCCTAACAGACGGGAAATCTTCTCATCAAGCTAGCATTTCTCTTTAACAATAACCCAGCTTCTTCCACGTGGCCAGCTTCCTTCCCGTATGCCTGGATCACATGACCTCTGCTTCCCAGCTCTCACAGCTCACCTGAAGCTTTTCCACCTTCAATTGTCACTTTTGAGCACTTTTTCTTGTTAGAAACTCTTTATTCCCAGGAATTCCACATCATACCTCGTTCTGATTTCCCCTCCTTTTCATGATTTCAACTCCTTTCCTCTGCTCCCATTCTAAAACCAAGTGTTCTTGGACTCCCTCTTTGTTTGATTGCTCAGCTTACTCTGTACATTGTCTTTAGTGGTGTGTGTGTGTATGTGTGTGTGGGTGTGTGTGTGTGTTTGTGTTGAAAGTGGGGCTCATCCATTCTCTTGATCTTAACTACCACCTACATATGTCTATCATCCAAATACTAGTCTCTAGCCCTCTGGTCTCCTCTGATTTCAGAACTTAATACAGATGTTATGAAAAATCTCTACTTGGCCGTGCCAGAGACATTTCCACATTTTCAACAGGCTCCAAAATGTCTCTAACCACGTCCTCCTCAGCCTACCCCATCCATATCAAAACTTATTGCTCATTATAATGCTTCTAACTTCAAGCCCTAGGGGTCATTCCTCAATTGCCTGCCTGCCTTCCTGCCTTTCATACCTTACAGATGATCACCAAGTCCTTCTATGTTTACCTCCTAAACATTTCTCAACTCTATTTTTTCTTGACCCAAATAGTGCCTTTTTACTTCCTGAAGCTTCTCCTGACCTCCAGTAGGTAGAGTTCAAAGGCAAATTTAACATAAACCTAATAAGCTTCACCTTCCAGATGCTCACTTGAGTGTTCCTCTTCTCCGGAGGCCCTGGGAGGAGTCTGACAATGTACTCAGTCAATTTGGTTTGTTTGTTTGCTATCTCTTTCTACACTGACTCCTTCTTCATTGCACTTTTCTTTAAATTGAGTGGCCTTGGAATGGCTATAAGCATTTTTAAGCTCTGCCTAAGAGGAGGGTGGGCTGGGAATACACTGATTTGGGTTCATACAATATATTTATGTGGTTTAGCAATCATTTGTGTGAGGACTTCAATTATTGCTAGCCATCCAGGACTAGGAATGGCTTCCAGGAATCCTCTTCATCCCCACTGTGTCAGCTCACACAGAGTGGTAATACAAAGCAGCTGATGCAGAGTTCAGGTCATCATTGTGACCATGTCCTGTGGCTCCAGAGGCAGAAGCATGTATACGTGCTTGTAGGGTACAGTAGAGTGCACAGTAGAGTGGAGGAAAAACTAGTTTGGAAATGTCCAGGCACAGAATCTAATCTATGGGCAAATTCTTCTGATTGTGAGACATGTAAAATTCAGAGCGGAAGGCTCATGTCTTATTGATCCCAAGTCAAAGTGGAAGTACTGTCCTCAAAAATACAGCATATATAATTGGAAACCCATCATGGACTCTTTTTTCTTTTTTGATGAAAATAATGTAAATTTACCAAGTTCCTGCAATTTTAGGGCAAACTCTTGTACCAGTGTTGTGGTTAGAAACTCATATTTAGGGCATCCCAACATAATGAATTACTTCTTAATCTACCCGACTCACTTGAAGAAAATCTATCAGTTTCAAAGGAAATAGCAAGCAAAATTGTCACCAGTGAAGAAACAGCCTAAAGAAATCAGTGTTCTGGTGATAAAACTCCTACACGTGTTAATTAATATGTCAATATATGTAGTATAAAAGTAATTTGATGGCACATTTAGGTCATTCCGTTCATTTGAGTTACTCTTATATATAAATTAGGATTATATAAATTATATAATCCTTATATAAATTAGGATTCCTTTTCCTAAAGAGGACCCCCAAGCTTGCTAGAGGTCATTGTTCCCATTTTTCAGTTATGTAAACTGAAGCAAATGCAGTTTATATTGCTTTTCCAAGGCCAGTTAAGTGGTAGTAATAAGTCAGAGTAGGGATTCAAATCTAATTCTTTTAATTCTAAAATCCTAATTATTTTTACCATGCCAAAATGCTACATCTACTAGTTAGAATTTATAACACAGTTTCTCTACTCAAAACCAAAGGTCAATACCATTTCATAACCAAATGATGCTATAGTATACAAAAAAAAGAGCTTTGGTAATTTTTTTTTACATTACTATTACTTAAAATTGAAATGAATTATAGATATGATTAGTACTTACTGATGTACAGCATATGATTTCTTAAGACTTTGCCAATGCAAATTTCAAGGATTATACTACTTAAATCTTAGCAAATTCTATTAAACACATTAATGGAAATCATATTTTTAAATTTGTTTGTAAATCTTCAAAATTATCAACGTGTGAAGGCAATCTGTTCTTCACACTTTACCCTTGAAAGTTGATATTAGCCCTCTGAAAGCAGCTAAAAGGACTGAGGTAATAATAAATGAGAAAATGAATCCTTGGAATGATAATTAGAATGGCACCCAACTGAAAGATCATGACAAAACATGGCATGACAAGTAGTGGAAATTAAAAGCCAAAATTAATCAAAATATGAAATAAGCACCAATAATTAAAGTCCCTTACAAAAATTAAAGATAGTGACTCCTTTAATGATGAAAGAAGCCTTGAAGGTATGAATATGATACATTATAATACAATCTGCTACTTGGCGGCAGCCAATTCACAAATATTCATGTAGGAAGAACGGAGAAAGTGTTTCTTACATGTTGAACCCCTAAATCTAAATAAAAGCAAACGAATAAGCAAATCTGATGACAGTTTTCATTATATAAATGAACATTTCTGATTTCATTTCTTATAGAAACTGCAGAAAAGCATTTTGGCAAATAAATCCAGAGATGATTTTACCTTAGATTTAAATGGAAAAACCTTTGAAGTGGGAAGTATAAGAAAGCAATAAAATAGTTTAGTGGTTTGACCTTTACAGTTTTTTTTAATCCTTAAAATATTTCACTAAAATATTTTTAAAAAATAGAATTTTAAAACATGAAGTTGATCATTTATCTTTAAACAAGGTGAATACAGGCTGTATATGGAGTAGAAATAGGTATCATTTTGAGTTGCAGGAAAACAGTGATAAAAATATCTGATAACCAAGAGTGTGAGAATATAAAAATACAAAATAAAACTGAGTGAAGAAAAGAAACAGACTGAGAAGATAACATGGCTTTTAAAACTAAACAAAATTCATTTTAAACCATTACTGTATTCTGGTTTTGAGCTTTATTGGGTAACAAGGAAAAATAAACCCAAGAGGATATTTTAAATTTTCTCCTAACCTTGTGGATGTGTTCCTAAATCTTCAGGTCATTCTAAAGATCAGAATGAGTGCATGACTAGTGTAATATAGGAACCATAAGAAGCATAACTTCTTCATAGGATGGGAATATTCACCAGGGGAAAAGAAAGCTTAAAGTCTTAACATTTTCTGAATGAGTCACATTTGATAGCAGAAAAAAATAGACATACATAGATGAATTTAGCAATCGTTTACAGTAGATTAATTGTTAAAATGCATTTTCATCAACTCAAATCTCAAATGTAGAAATTTCTACCTTTAATATTGTAAGATTAAGATTCGCAACAATCTTAATCTCAACATTCTCAAGAATTTCAGTCATGTAAGCACTGGTGTCAGCCCCTCTGTTACCAAAGGCCAAGAAGAACGTGCCACACTTCTAAGCAGGTACGAATGTCAGAGAAGAAAGTATTTTAGGCAGAAGTTGATTCTTCTAGGCTGTAGGAAGAATAGCACCAAAGATACTCCACAGAGAAACCTGAAAGCATTTGTAATGATAAGAAATGAAGAGGTGATAAAAACCAGGAAGAATCTGTCTTTCTTTGCTTGGAAATTATGAAAAAAGAGAACAGAGGATAAAGAGGAGGAAAGCATTGGGTTTTACAGCATGATACTTTTTGCCACAGCTAGATTGCCACTGACTGTTGGAGCTGAGCAAGCACAACACGGGAAATGCTAGATGCATTCTACAGAATGGAAGTCAGGAATAGAAGATGGCAAGCAGAAGGAGGCAGGACAAAACAGGATGGTAAATTACACTGAAACTGACTCAGATGCCTTGCAGGGCGTCATAGTATTTCTTTTTAGTTGTTAAAGACACATGGACCTACAGATCTCAAAAAGGCAGGTTGAAATGAGTAAAATTTAGACTTTGGCTACAGATGCCAAAGGTATCTGTAAAGGTAAAAGGCCTAGTTCTTCAACTGTCCTGTGTCTTCCAGGAATCTCACCAAACCATCTTAAGTGAAGAACTTTGCTCATGCGCTGCCTGAACAATAAATAGTGTGGTCTCCTTTGTTCCCCTTAACTTCTTAAATGTCCCAGCGTATTTTTACTTTAATCAAGAAGTTTTCTTTTATGGGAACAAATATTACAGATTATTACAAAACATTATATTATTTTCCATATATTATATTCTACATATATACTATATATATGATATATTATGTTCTATATATTTTATTCTAGATTTCAAACTGAATTCCATTCTGCACTATGCTTTACCATGCATTTTTCAACACTTCCATTATGCCCATTTTTCTTCTCTATGCCCTTGTCAATTGATTAAAATACAGAGTTCAAAAATAGGCAAAACGATAGGCTTAGTCAGTCTGGGATATGTGGAGCCCGTGATGCCGTGTCCTTATTTATACATCTTTGAGACCATAATCAATTACCGACAAGCATTGCTGACTCATGGTTAGTTCTCGGGTCTTTCTAATCCGTACTGCTCCCGCCAGTCATGCCCAATTTTATGTCTGTGAAGTCATTGTGAGGTCTTTTATGTTTGGGAATTTAATGTCACTCTCTGCCCACAAACATCCCCAATTGTAATTTTGTTTTTCAACTATGTTTACTGTGATGTTGACAATAGATCTCTGCTCTAAGTGATAATAAATTTCAATAAATTCAACTTGCTGGGACTCTCCTTGAAGGACTTCTTGGGTTAGTAATGAATGATTGGTCATTTTTTACCTGCTAGAAACTTACAACACGTTTTCAGTATTTAATAGCAATATGAGCCAAGAAAAAATTTTCTAATGTGTAGAAGGCTCTAAGGCTCATCAAATAATAAAGATACAGGTATATAATTTATTGTTTAAATTCCGTGTTATCACTGTCCATGTGGCAGCACCTGTTTTTGCCAAAAAAACATCATTAAATAGCACAAAGGAGTTTCTCGGTGCATGATTGCCAACACTGTGAAATATTTACACATTCATTTGAACGAGCTCTGACTTAAGTTAATTTTATAATAATATATTATTTAGCATTCCATTAAAACTAGAGAATAAAGTCTTAATTTTAGTGAATTCTAGACAAATTAAATTGACTTTGTTGCTAGATTTAACAACACCTGAGTTCCCAGAATATTAAGTGGAATGAGATGCCTCTTGGTAAGTTTAAAGAAAAGGGGGAAAAAAAAGAATCTTTAGGGGGGAAAACGTACGTAATGGGAAAGGAACAGCTGACTATTCACAAGTGCAATGGAGTGCCTCAAGATGCAAAGCAAAATTACATATAGCTGTCTAATACTGACTTACTACTGCATATGCTCGTCTGTTTTCACAGTTTTTCTCATGAGTTGTGACAAGATGACAACAAAACTACTGCCTTAATTACACGAAGATTGGAAGGTGTGTAACAGCCCCTCAAGATGACTGAAGAAATTTCACAGGAAATACAAACCTCAAGACTAGCATTTAAATATGCCGAGATAAAAATGTTCAAGTTACACGAAGGCTAAAATCTTGATATCCTATTCATCCTTTGGTATATGCTACTGGTTACATTTTGAGCCAAAGGCCCACCTTCCCCTTTTAGCAATATGAATACATTTTCTAAAAGTTAGTTACAACCCTCATTGGAAATCTTCTTGTTCCCACAACATCATCTCATATAAAAATCGTGGATGATATGAAGTAATGAATTTCTAATGCATTCTTTCTTCTAGTGGCATCATTTGTGTTTACATGGTAGGCAAGATCTCACATATGAGCAAAGTCTTCCCAAAGCCAATTCACAGCTTGCCACTGCCCTTAGTATTCGAAGATGCCATTGCTGATCATGAGTGTGCTCCAAATGGAAGAGTAGAGGAAGAAATCAATGTACAATAACACTTTCCAAATGTAAAGATGACTCTTTAATTTTCAGGATCTCTTAGACTTGACTGCCCAGATGTTTATTAAAAAGACCAACAGTCTCCGACTGCCGCATGCCAAAATGCCCTGACTGCCTCGGCAGTCCCCCATGCCCACCAGGTGGTTGGACTGTGAGCAGCTATGAAACCTGAGAGCATTTCTATTTTCTATTTTCTTTGCCTGCCTTCTCTTCGGTTCACTGTACAGCAGCGGCTTCGGGATCTGACTGTCATTCATTCTCCACGTATCTACAGCCTCAGAGGGTTGTGCTGTGATGAGCCGCAGACTTCTGTGCTGACAGACTGGCTGAGTTCCAGCCTTCATTTCGAATGATCCTATCTTGCCAGTTAGTAGAAGTGTTGCCCATATCTGGGTCAGTTCAAAAGCAAGGTTCTAGTGAAGGCCTGGTAGGGCCCTGGAACACTGCATGGGGACCATCTCTGCCCTCTGACGACTAAATCATCGATTGTTAATGGGTGTTAAATGCATGTCGAAAGAAAGTGGATCATTAGTGTGTTCGATATATTCAAAAGGCCATGGATTTCATCCCTAACCCTCCCAAATTACTAATAAGGTGAAATACGGTCTGCTGAGGGATCCCAGAATAATCAAAATGACAACTATATTGGTGTTCAATTTAGATGAAGATAAACACATTTGCAATATGTATTCTTTAAGATAAAGACGTGAAGTCAAAGCCAAAGCTAAGGACTTGATGCTCGTATTTATAGCTAAAAAAGTTGAAAATTAACTCAACAAATTTAGGAATCCCTCCTAAAGATCTAACTGATCACTTAGGGTACAGCCTGAACACCTACATCCCACAATGGATTATCTCCCCCAGAACCTGTCACCAGACAGGTGAAGAACCTCTACCCCATTTTACAGCAGAGCAACCGCGTCCAGACGCTAATTACTTGAGAGCCAGAATCCGGAGAACCTAGATACGAGGCTTGTACTACCTGACCACCACACCACGGTGTACTTCATCCTCATGCCAGTAGACATGGAGAATAAATATTTAAAAATTCAATAAAGTTTAGAACTAGAACTGTGTCTTTGTGTGCAAACTAATTTGAATGATTTTTTTTCTTTTTAATAATGTCTTCACCTGGTAGGTTAATTTTTAAAAAGAGTAAGCATGAATTTAAAAAGTATAGAAAAGAAAATGTCTGTAAACCTGAGTGATTATAAAAAGCTGAACAAATGCGTTTATTAATAACATGAGTGCTTTCATTTCCAGGGTGGAAGATAAGCGAGTTTTAGCTCATGAAATTATTAATGCATTGTGATTAAAATATTATGTTTTCTGTAACGTGTTCTAGATGCACTGCTTGTTATGGTTTGTTATGTTATGTAACTGCTTATATCTCAAACGTATTTATTTTATTGAGTAAATAAAACTTCGCTCTCCCTCTGAACTATATTAATTTTAATTTTTGCCCGAGAACACTGTGATTGACTGTGCTTCATTATTTTTGAAAATCTTGTTTAACATTTTTGAAACCGAAACGCTAAAAGCTGGTTTTCAGTTGTTCACCTCGTTGTTTTCATTTTGTTATATTGTATTTATTTCATTAGACAGATGACAGCTATGCCATCTCTAAAGGCCGCATAGAAACAATACCAAATTTGCACTCAGGGTGAGGTTCACTGTGCCTGTATATGCATGTTTCAGACTTCTCTGATGAAAACATATTAGCTGACTTCTTATTATATGTTCAGTCATTTTTACATCAGTGTGACTGAAAAGCACACCATACAAAGGGTCCATGTGTCAAGACCTTTTACAGAAGACCAGTCAGTGCACAAATGAAAGAGAGAGAGAGAGAGAGAGAGAGAGATCTGCCTTTCCCTCAGGACACAGGGCATCATCTACTGTGCATGCCAGACACAGGAGCACTGCATCTTCTATATTAAATATTAGGAACATATACATACAAACTGCGTAAGAAGAAAGGTCTTTTGCGTTTTTTTCCCCTCACGCATTCCAATTTAGAGACTCCTTGTTGTAGCACATCCTCTCTTTGGTTTCTCTTGTTATCTTGACTATTGCCAGTCTACTTATTGCCTCCCTCATTTCCATCAGACTGTGAGTTCTATGAGGACACAGAGGATGGCAGGATTCCTGATTCCCTTATCGAGCTACCTCATCCAAACAGCTTAGAGCAATATTTTAGCATCTAGCTGGTGTCCAATATATACTTGTTGAGAGAGTGAATGAATAAGTGAATGGATTTTCAAACATAGCCATGAATAAGTTAACTTATGACTTCTCCTTTTTCCCCTTCCTTTGTCCCTGGCTTTTTCTTTGTCCTTAGGACACAAGTGCCATTAACTCTTGCTGAGCTCTGTGGTTTTTCCTGGATTCTGCCACAACCACCAAATACCTCGTCTCATGTAGATGCTGCCAGCAACTCCACTGGGTAGTAGTCATCCAAAAGGCATCACTCCTGCTATGTCTGCCATCTTCTGCTCATCATACTTCCGATAGACTGAGGGTTTTTACTATGGTATGGTTATGTTGTCCCATTTTCAATGGAGAAGTGGGGTTAGCAGTATCTAATAAAGTAAGTATAATAATAATGGCTAAAATATACCGAGTATCCATAATGCACCAGGCACCGGGTTGGCTTTTTATTTACTTGGGCCACATCCAATTCTTATCGTGTTATATCCATTTCACACATGAGGTGAAATGACTGACCCAAAGTCACATTGATAACCATTAGCTAAGCTGAAATTCAAGCCACGGTCTGTTCGGTTTCAACATCTACATTCTTTTCACCACACTGTGTAACCATACCAAAGTTGCACTGCCTGTACCCCTATACTTTATAGAGAATTTACTGATAGTTTCTCCCACCCACTAGTGGTGCAGCAAGTGTTTGTGCAGAGATATTTCTAGAAACACTGCTCACCTCTAGTCGCAGGATCAAGGTTCTCCACTTCTCTCTTTCTTTATTTGTTTCCTCTCAGGAAAGGTCTCCTTACTTTCACACTTCTAGAAGCATACCTCACTAGTAAGAGCTTTTTGAGGGCAAAGCTAAATCTTGTTCTCCTTATTCCTAGGGTCCAAGACAGTATCTAGCACATCATGTCTTATGGACTCATCAAGCACTATTTGAATGTATGAATTGAATTGAATTGCATTGGAGACAACTCACAGACACACAAGTTAACAAGTACAAAGAATGCAAGACAGATGGATCAGTTTGATACAACCACTATCTTGAGCAAGTTACTTAACCCTTCTGTTATCACATACATAATAGAAGGACAACTACTCTCTTATAGGATAGTTGTAAAGATCAAATAATAAGGCAAGAAAAATGATCTAGCATAGTACCTGGAGAATTCGCAGGCCTGTGCCCTCAGTCACATTCCCTCCACCAGTTTAACTTTGTGCTACTTTCAAGGATCACATTGTTACAATCTCAGTGCTTTTTAAAGGAACTGTAAAGTCCAAAGCAGAAAAAAGAAGGGAGCTGTGTAAAGCAAGAATGGCTTGGAAGAATTGACCTTGAGTAGGCTTGTCTTTCTGCTAATTGGTTTGTTTTCCTCCAGCACTGATGATTTTGATCCACCATTGGAGCTACTCTCACCATTTAGCTCCCCCTAACATTCTATCTCCTCCCTTTCTCTCCTCCCAAATGTAGGCCAAATTTTGATATTCCTACCTGTTAATATCTATCTTAAATTTGTGTCCTCTCTGTCCCCTCTGGCTTGGCTTTATCTTAGGTCCCATTATCTCTCTCCTGGTCCACTGTAACAGCCTCCTGGGCTTCCTGCTTCTAGCTGGGCTTTTAAAATCAAACAGAATAAAGCAAATCCACCAACTTTCTCTTTTTCAAATGGTACTAGTGTAGAAAATCCAAATCTACTGGATTTTCAAGGGTAGTACCAATTCCAGTGCATTACCAGTAGGATATTCTGGGAGGAAAATTCTTTATTTTCCAATTACATACTATCATAAGAAAAAAAAAAACTTTTGCTGGGCCATGTGCCCCACTTCTTAATTCAGAACAAATGGTCACCATATCTTTGGGTCGTCTTGTATTCAAGGAAAGGGAGTCTCTTACTCGTCCTGCATCTTCTAATTCAAAATGAGTTATCCCCATCTCGGAGCTCACAATTCAGGCTAATACTTAGGGCAGTGCAGCTGAGGAGCATTGTATTTTAAATAGGCTTATGTGGACCAGCCTTAAAACCAAACAATGATTTATAACATTGATTCTTTGGGAAAGGGCATTTTATGTCCCACGTGAGCATCTAACAAATGAATTTTTGTAACCCAGCCCCATTTGCAAGTTGGAGGCTGCCTTTATTAGGAAGAAAGCAGTAAACCAAGAATTCATATCCCTCCCATTAGCAGTGCTGGAGAGGACAGAATTATGTACTAATTGTTTAATTGATGAGCATAAAAGGAATATTTTATTTAAAGCCACACTTTGGAGTCATTTCCTTTCACCCTTTCGGTTGTCTGCCTTATAAAATTCTAGCAATCTTTTTTTCTGCATTTTCTTTTCCTTTCCTTCACCCAAATCTCAGTAAGATTTCATTCTAGGTCTGAGCATATTATTTGCTTTACGGTAGGCTCTGGTGGTAATAAAGCATTACTCATTTTTCTGCTTTATTTCCTTGAGACACAGAGCAAACATTCGGTAAGTGATTGCTCTGTTCAAATGCTACTGTGTAAAACAAGTGAGCAAGACTCATGGCCCCTATCTCCTCATGGAGGGATGGAATGATTTTGAGAACAGCACAAGACAATAAATTAAGTGAAGGAAGTTGTATCTCCTGAAAATTTTCACCATAATTTCTCCCAAATAGTTTCGAATAGTTCATTCTGTTTTATGGCAACACCCTCAAGCTAGACACTCTTTCTCATTGATTTTAAGGAGAAAGGGAAGGTACCGTTGTACATGAATAGGTACTGAGATCATTAACTATTATAAGATCTCTTTTGTTCTGTTGTTTGGGTTTCCTTTTTAACCTAAGATTACATTAACAAATCAGATCTTGCTGAGAAATTACTTGCACTTTCCACCAAACGCTTCCCACAAGGAAAATGGTGATTTTTTTTCACTACTGCAAACCAAGAATATTGTGGTTTTCTCTAGATGAATGAAACTAGAGAATTCTTTCTCTGAGAGCATAAAGCAAACTGATTAAGTCAAAGAGGTGAAAGCCACAGTCTTTACTTTTGAAGTATTCCCAGCAAAAATCTAGGGGATCTCATGGATAGTCACACCATAATCCATTGTATCTTAGGTATTTGCAAGTCCTCAGCAGGTCACCATAATTTATACTTGTTAACCATGCAAACACGTAGGAGACTCCTAATTACTGCGAACGCTGTTGAATTGTCTCCGTTTTTAAGTAATGATAAAAAATGTTACTAAAAGAGTGTATCATTTTGTTAAATTGACTAAATACGTTTGTATACATGTCACTTTTCAATCTGTTGTTAACAATAACCTTAGAAACGGTCCATTGTAAAGGATTTATGAGTTTAATACATGGTACCTAGTCTCATATTTTAATAAACATTCTCAGTATTGAAAATGAATGAAACGTACCACCAATTTAATTCATAGGATTCATTGAATGTTACTGAAGGATCAATATAACAGACAGTTAAGATGAGCTCTGGTTTAAGACTACCTGGGTTCAAGTCTTAGCTCTCTCACAGAGGGGCTGTGGGACAATTAAAAAGACACTGACTTTTTTCTACACCTCTGCCTTTTCATCAATAGAATGAGAATAAAAACTGCCCCAGCCCTCTATGGCTGTTGAGATGATTAATATACTTAGAACTCAGCACCTTGCACATGGGAACATGCACTGATATCTTAAATTAGTCATGTGCATTTGGGGCTGCTTTGGCATTATATTTGATAGTGTTTGCTAAAGTAAAACAAAAATGTAAAATATTAACATATATTTATGGTTAAAGAAGTTATCATTTTAGCTCTTGACTATTGACGATGATGATAAGAAATTCTGCATTCTGCTTTTCACTCCTAACAACTCAATTTTTAATAGACAGTTGATACCTGAAATATGTAAGCTTTTCGAATCTGAGATTAATTTTTGCTAACTAGATCCATAATTTGGTCTCACCATTCGTAAGCAAATAAGTATAGGAATGGATGCCAAAGGACAAACATAGAGGAAAAAAATAAAATTCTTTCACAGTATGTTTCACCTGGTTTGGCAAACTTAAGCTATTTAATAATGTTTACCCAGTGAAATTAGTTTGAATCCTTGAGTCATGTCCTAAATATGAGACAATTAAGTTTCATAGAAATTGTGAAAACGCACGGCTTCCCAAACTCTCGATTTTTATATGTTCTTTATAGGAACTCATAGTCTAGCAACCGCTACTGAGTTTGGCTGTCCTCAAACCAACTCAGGGACGCAGAGTCTCACATTTCTGAGTTTAGCAATCTGGAGACATATGGGGAACGTGTGAGCTGGTCAGCAATCAGCAGTGCTTGATTCAGTTGCAGAATATCAATTAAGGGAGAGAATAGGCTAATGTTCTTTCCACTAGAGAAATGACTAGAATATTATGTCTCCCTCAGCCTACCCGGTGACAGCTGACTTGTGCCCATAAACTTTGGTGCAAGGACCTATTAGTTCACCTACTACGATAAGCTTTATTTTCATTAATGTACCCAAGCTGTGACTTTGCCATAATTTTCCCCATGGGTATTCATATTTGGAGTGCTCTAATATGCACACAGATATTGGCACACCCTCTAAAACAGTCTTGAAATCACCATACACAATTTACTAAAAGCGGCGTGGCTGGGCTCTAAAGATGATCCTACTGTTAAGTGACTTTGAGTGCTGAGCATTGCTTCGTTCGTGACAGGAAAAAATACCCATCCTCTCCAATGTCTGGATTTTGTGTAAAAAAAGAGAGAATGAAATGGAAGAAGGAGAGAGAGAGAGAGAGAGAAAGAGAGTGTGCACGCAGACAGCTTATCCCTGTTTACATTTTCATCCTGTGTCTACTGGATTGATCCCCTACTTCATGTCAGCTCACCAGGCTGACAGCAATTCTAGCAGATAGACACAGGGTAAGAGGGACTTTGATTCATCCCCTCCCCCCTAAGTCCCTGCCTGTCATTGTCTGCTCCTGAGTAAGCAAAGTGAATATGGTCAGAGAGGTCTGGGGCTGCTGGAGCTGTGTTTTCCAATCTCAGGGGCAGCCACCTTCTCATCAACAAATCCATGCAAGCATTCTATGCATTATGCCGCTTTTCACTCACAAGTTTTGTTCTACGCTAGAGAAGCACTTAGCCCAAATAAGACAATTCACCGTAGAATTTGTGTACGTGCATGGGTGTGTGTGTGTGTGTGTGTGTGTGTGTGTGTGTGCAGATTGAGTGATAGGTTGAAGATTTAGAGGGTCTGGGTTTTTTTAAGCCTTCATCTTTATTTTTAAAATGTTAATTTTCCCCTCCCCCTTAGTTCTTCCCAAAACTGCTCTGTGATGTGATCACAAATACTCATGTGCATAAATTCCCATTATCATAATAGGAGCACTGCAGTGAGGCTTCTTCTGAAAATAAATTACTCTGTAGAATATATTAGGAGGACTAAACCCAAACAAGCTAAATTGTGTGTTCTCCCATCCTGTAAGTTAAGCATTTGAAGATACAAAACCAATTGCATTTTTCATTTCACATGTATTTTGTTTTCTTGTTTTATTTGCATCTTATCTGGTTCATCTAGTCTCTCTCTTTTTTTTTTAAGTTAGAAGACATTTCAATTATTAAATTTCTTATTTTCTTTCAGTTGTCTTAATCATTCTGTTAGCTGCCCGTCTCTTTTCAACACATTGTAGTCCGTGTCAATATCCATGGCTGACTTCAAACACATGAATATGTATGTTCTCAAAGAGAGGAGAGGCACCCACCAGGGTGTATTTACCATGGGCAGTGTAAAGGCAGAGAACAGGCTGAAAGTGTGAGGTCTGTGTCCTGATACCTCACAGCCTTGAGTTGGTCACCAACTTTGCTTTCTCTCTCCTCATTTCTAGAGCAGGGAAAAATAAGCCAGCTCTCCTACCAGTTTCCCAAGGAGGGTGTTAGTGCCAATAAAATAATCTATAAGAAATAACATTAGGAGGAAAAACATTATTAAATTCAAGGTGATCCAGTAAATGATCCTCATTCTAGAATTTCTGGTAAGTATTTGTTAGTAACTTTTGGATATGTTTGTAAATTAGTTTAATGTTTTAAGCTACTGGTGAAGTGATTATGATTAACCTGTATTCAAAAGGGCTAGGGTATCAATGCCTGCATTATAGCAGGGTTTACCCTTAGGGATGAAGGTTACTGAGAATATTAAAATCACCTTAAAATGACCCAGAGGTGTCGATGCCTTTCTTGCTCCCAGTTGGTAACCACCACTGTCATTGATTCAAGGGTAGACAGTCAGCTAATTAAGAATTATCTTTGATATCATCTGGATTGATTAAAAAATGTATAAAAATTTTACTTGATGCATTTTAAAAACTGAGCTTTGAGGGGTCTCTTTTGAATTCAATATGAGCTTGAGTGGTGAGTCAAATGGATACATTAAAATATCTTTAAGTTAAGGTTGAAACTTGTTTAAGATTATGCTTGGCATGAAAGGCATAAATCAGCCTACCTCCTTTGTGAATATATCAGACGAATGCTTTTCATGATCCTGTGCATTTTATCTTCTCTGGGCCCAGCTCTACTCGGTTTTCTACTGATTTATAAGAATGAAACCCACACGTATAAGAGTTGATATTTGACCAAATAAAGAGGTTCATAAGAATTTTATTCTTTTTCAGATGCACATGTTCCTCTTTTTATGTGATCCCCCCTCCCTTTCGTCTATCAGCAATGGTAATTTTTTTTACATCAATTTACATTGCTTATGCCATGTTCATGTCTTGGCTGGCTGGGAAGTGCCTGCATACTGGACTTTTCAGTGACACACAGAAAAAAAGCAAACTCCCTCAAGCTAAGCGGAAAAGGATTTAAAACTCAGTGTGCATCCCTGTTAGGGGCAAGAGAGCCTGTTGCAGAAACAAAGAGTGAAGAGAAAATTCTATCCTTGGAAGCTTCACAACACAACCACAGCTTTTCATGTAATAGCTCAAATGTTCCTACTACAGCCATTAACAATGTAATGAAACAAATCACTTGCTATCTGTCACAATTATGATCGATGGAATCCAACTGGTCTAACTTGGGAGAAAAAAATTACGTCTCAGAGTGGATCCATTTTAGAAAATAGCGAAGTTTGGGAGGGAGGGATGACACTTATTTCCCATAAACAATACAGGCAGGCAGGCATTTGATCTATCTAAACCAATAGATTACTGTCTTGATACATCTTTCCCCTGCAATTTTCTCTTTTATTTTATTAGGCCTAGTAGAGGATTTCTGGCTGCCCATGTGAATGAGAGAACAAGTTTAGGACCACACAGAAAGTGGTATTGAGATATATAGCAAAACAGTGTTAGCATCACTCACTCTTGACTCTGCAGGGAACTGCTCTTGCTTTCTTTGGTTTTCATTTTTCTGATTAGGTTTCCTTATTCCTGCCATCTTCAGAAATCTCTAGAAATATTAATAGGGATAAAAGCTAGTATAATATTTTAAAAAATAATAACCAAGACCTATACTGAGAGTATATAATGCCCTATATTAAACAAGATATGTGGCCAGCAGTTTCACCAATCACTTCAGAAGTCAGGGTTTTTTTCAAGTTTATCTATTTATTTTGTGAGAGACAGAGACAGCACAAGTGGGGGAGGGGCAGAGACAAAGGGAGAGAGAGAATCCCAAACCAGCTCCCTCTTTGCTCTCAGCACCCATAACCTGATGCAGGTGTTGTCGACCTCACAAACTGTGAGAGCATAACCTGGGCTGAAACCAAGAGTTCGATGCTTAACCAACAGAGCCACCCAAGTGCCCCAGAAGTCAGTTGTGTTTAAAGGTTGTTTATGAGTTCAGGGGCCTCTGGGTGGCTCAGTCCGTTTAGCAGCTGAATCGATTTCGGCTCAGGTCATGATCTCACAGTTCATGAGGTCGAGCCCCACATCAGGCTCTGCTCTGACAGAGTGGAGCCTGCTCTCGGGATTCTGTCTCCCTCTCTCTCTGCTCCTCCCCCCGCTAAAAATAAAATAAATTCACATCTTAAGAATTAAAAAATAAATGAAAGTTGTTTATGAGTTTAAACATCTTTTCCTCTTGAAAGAGAAAGTAGAATGCAGAAAGTGTTGATTCACAGGACAAAATATAATAATTGTAGCCATCACTTACTAAACACCTGCTATGTACCAGAGAAGCACACACTATGATCTGAATCCTTACTGAACTCCTGTGGTCTTAGTAGTTCTTTTTCAACCTCTTTTTATACAGGAAGAAACAGAATTTTACAAAGGCAAAAAGACTTTCTCAAGAGCAACAAGCTAGTAAATTGCCAGAACTAGAATTAGAATATAGAAATGTTTTCTTCAGAGCTCATGTTGTGCTCATTAAAGAAACTCCCTCAAATTTGAGAATTCTGTCCTACTCAAAAATACGCAGGCACATTAGTTAGCCACATAACATTAGTTGTAGTTAGCAGTACTTACTCAGCACTACAAAGCTGAAAATGAAACACTGTCCCTGGGTAGAGCAATGAGTACCAATGTACTCGTCAACACAAATCATAATGGGCCCTGAAATCCCATGGACAGTACCTAGTTATAAAGTAATAAAGCAGATAATCCAAAATTGTAATTGTGTTATCACTGAAATGAAGAAATGAAAACATTATATATATATGATATATGTATATCATATATATATAAATCATATATATAAATTATATATATATCTCTATATAAATCATATATATATACATATATATATATATATAATGTAAAATGCAACCCCTGAGAATATGTTCTACATTCCGAGCTGGAGAAACTGTGCCCTCCATCATACTGAACACAAAGGATGCTCAGGGCTGAGTGCTGAGTGCTATGGCTGCATTTTGGGAAGTAGGAGGTGAAAATGTGCTGACTATCCTAAACAGAGGCATGGCTGCTCTCTTAAGAGGCATACATTATGTAAAAACACTTCATCACTGACTCTTGAGTTAAATAGTTGCCACCCCAACCTTGGGGAAAGTGGGTTTCTATCCAAAGGGAGATGAGTGGCCACAAAAATCCAAGCCTGGGGGTATCTTTTCCTGTTTTATCTCTTTTAGAGAAAGGCAAGAATTTTAGGAGATGGCTTGACTGTGCAGAAATAACAAGAAAGAAAAGAAAAGAAATGCTTGAGATGCAAATGAATTTAAATTTCATTCATGGGCAATGAAAAACTAATGGATGCACGAGATAGGAGAGGGAAGTGTGTCTCAGAGTTGGGTCAAAGAGATTATTTGGAAGTAGCACATTGGCCTGATTGGAAAAGTGTGATGAGGCAAGACATGGAGAGCTCTTAGAGGGCAGGAAAGAGGCTTTCCTATGTTCTCTAAAAAGGTGCGCACCTTGCCCTCTGTGGCTTCTAATAAATATTAATAAGGGGGATAAAGAAAGTGGTTTCAAGGACCCAAATTAAGAAGTGACTAAGCTCTGAATAATAATTTGGTGCTAGAAATGGCTGATACTTAGCACATTTGGGGTACTCCAAAAAATAATGATTAAATAATAACCAGAAGGGCAGAGTTCATTATCTTCCTCTCAGGAGAAATGATGTTTTAGAAGTGGTTAAAGAAAGTTTTGTACTGGAAAAGGAAGAACTTAAAAAAAAATGATGACTATTCCCAAGAAGCCAGGAGATGAATAGGGCAGAAAAAGCTAAGGGTAGACACAAGATTGAAATGAGGCTCTGTATTCGAAACTGTGAATGAGGTTCTATATCCCAACCTGCCTCTTAAAAAAAAGGCCATTCTATTGAATAAACATCTTAGTAAGAAAAAAGAGAATTCTTTTTCTTCAAGGACCGAACTCCAGAATAAAGGACTAAAGGACTCTGTGATGCTCAAGTGGGCCAAGGGATGCCCAGATAGCTGGTAAAATGTTATTTCTAGGTATTTCTGTGAGGATGTTTCCAGAAGAAACTAACATTTGAATAGAAGACTAAGTAAAAACCTCCCTCACCAATGTGGGAGGACCTCATGTCATCCAACCCACTGAGAGCCTAAATAGAACAAAAAGGCAAAAGAAGCTCCAGCTTGAGCTAGAGTATCCTAACTCCTGCCCTTGGACACCGGTGCTTCGTTCCTGGACATTTATACTTGATCCAAGATTTACATTATCAGCTCCCTTAGTTCTCAGGCCTCTGGACTTGAGTTATACCACCAGCTTTCCTGGGTCTCCACCTTGCACACAGCTCATTGTGGAACTTCTTGGCCTCCATAATCACATGAGACAATTTCTATAATAAATCTCCTCATATATCTACATATACTCTATTGGTACTGTTTCTTTGGAGAACTCTGACTAATACAGACTCCTCCCCAGCTCCTGTCCATTTCATCATTCTCTTACTGTTTTCAAGCACATTTTGTTTTCAAATTCAAGTCTAACTATAAAGACTAGAATGGATTTACCAAGTTGGAGACAGAAATGACAGATTGTACAGCAACTTGAAAATGAAAGAAATAAACAGACATCGGAAAGCAACAAACAAAAACATGTTTTCCATAGTACACAAGAGGACTAAGGAGTTGCACAGCTCATTCTAAAAATGGAATGTGGAAGTCAGGCCAATTATTTAAATTACTAATTCTCCAATAACTCAGTTCAGGTGGATATATATAGGCTAAGAAAACGAAACACGACAGAACAGTGGTTTACAGTCATGCTAGATCACCAAAGTGTTTCAAATTTTTTGAGCTCCTTGAGTTGACAACTGCCCGTTTTGTGTTCAAACCCATATTTGTAGTCTACTTGTATTATAACACATTTTTCACAATGATTTGTTTATATTTTGGTTATGCCCCTCATACTGTGAGATTTTTGAGGGCACTAACCATATCTTACTCATGTTTAACCTATTCTGGGAAATAGTATGCTTAATAATTGTTTGTGGAAATTAATTGAATCAAATTAAAATGATAGCACAGGTTTAAAATATTAACTAATCCCAATTGGTTGCTCCATATTACCCACAGGACTTAATTATGATTCTTATATAGACTTGCTACTCAGAATGATCCACAGAACCCACAACAATGGCATCACCTAGGAGCTTGTTAGAAATAGAAACTCAATTCTCAGGCCCCACTCCAGACCTGAATCAGAATCTGCATTTTAACAAGACCCCCAGGTGATCCATCTGCACATTTGAAGTTTGAGACACATAGATCTACCTTAAGTCAGTTTTCATATATCTATTTTTCAAAAAGTATTTGGTGTGTAACTACTATGTGCAAAGCATGGTTCAAGGCATGACAGATAGAAAAACAAGGTTTACAACTCTTATAAAGCTTGCATTTCGAGCAGGAAAGGCAAATGATAAAAATTCCTTTACAGTGAATTATTTAATTAGAATATAATGATTGTTCTCTTGAGATACAGGAGCTATGAGAGAGAACTCTAACTTGGGGAATGAAGGAAGGTTTTTCTGAGAACCTGATGTTTGAACTAAGATCTGAAGAATGAGCTAAAGTTAACTAGAGAAGCCTGATGGAATGAAGGACGGGCCTTTAGGAAAGGGGACAGCCTATGTGAAGACTCTGGGACAGAAATAAGTGTAGCATTTTGGAGAAACTTAAAACAGCCAGTGTGGCTGTAGTTCAGAGAGTGAGGCAGGCAGTGAAAAGAGATGAAACATAGCTGGGACACATAATTCAAGATCTTGAAGATAATGTTGAAGATTTTGACTGTGATCCTAAGAGCATTGAAAAACTATTAAAAAGTGTTAAGCAGGATAATAATAAGATTATATTATTAAATTTATATATATTAAATATATAGATTTATATATTATTATTAAATTAAATATATATTAATTTAATTAATTAATTATATATATTTAATATATATATTAAAAAGCCTTTGGCTACATTATGGAAAATAGAAGAAACTCAAGGATGAATGCAAGGAGACTATTCTGGTTATCTATTGCTCACTAACAAACTGCCTCCAAAACTTTGTGATTTAATGAAACTATTTTATTTTGCACATATTTTGTGAGTTAGAAATTTGGGAAGGATTCTGTTGGGTAGTTCTTTTCTGATTCATGTGGTGTCAATTGAGGCAGCTGGGGATGGAAGCTCTTCCAAGAGCAAATGTCTGCTGTCTTGGTTCTCTCTCTCAATCTCTCTCTCTCTCTGTCTTCTCTTTCTCCTGCTCCTGCTTCTGCTTCTGCTTCTCTCTCCCTCTCTCCTTGTCTCCAAGACATCCTATCTTCCAGTGCCTCTCCACATAGTTTGGGCTTCTAATAGCATGGTAGTCTCAAGGTTGCAAGAGTGAATGTTACAAAAACAAGACATAAAAGCTGCTAGATTTTTAAGGCTTGAGTCTGGAAATTGGCACAGCATGAATTAAAGCAGTCAAGAAGCCAGCCCAGATTCATGGCGAGGATATTTAGACTACTCTCCCCTTGCCCCTAACACACAAACACACACACACACACACACACACACGCACACACAAAGAGTGAATGAGCAAAGAATTTGAAGCCATCTTTAATCTACCATAGAAAGGAAGTTGACAATTACGAAAATAATATAGTTTTTGTTATCCTAACATCAAAATATATTTTCTAATTTGGAGGCAAACCTTGTGTGAATCTAAATTCAAAATAAGTCAGATATGTCAATTTCCTGATAGCTAGGACATGGACATATTTCATAGTCGTGGCCAATCAAATGGTCTCAAACAGAACTATGATGCTAAGGGAAATTACCTTTGCTGTGTTATCTGTAGTTTTCTTTCCCAGTGTTTCTGTTGATATCCCCAAACCACCTGTCCAGTATTCAATTTTCAGTTACCTACCCAATATTCTGAGATTAATTTTTTTAAGTTAGTCACTTAGAGTTGGTTTCTGTTGCCTGAAATCCAGAATTCTGATCACTTGGAGTAGTTCAAGCACGAGTTAATGATAATCTTCACTCTATGGCAGCAATGGAAAGAATTGATGAAATTAAATGATACTAAGTAGATCAAATATATAGTGTTGGATGAAATATGAAGATGAGGGAAATGATCACCAAATATATGGATGACACTGAGATATGGACATTAGAAGAAGGTGACATTTGGGGTGCCTGAGTGGCTCAGTGGGTTAAACTTCTGACTTCAGCTCAGGTCATGATCTCACAGTTCGTGAGTTTGAGCCCCGTGTCAGGCTCTGTGCTGACAGCTCAGGGCCTGGAGTCTGCTTCAGATTCTGTGTCTCCCTCTCTTTCTGCCCCTCCCCAACTCATACTCTCTCTCCTCTCTCTCTCTCTCTCTCTCTCCCTCTCTGTCTCTCTCTCTCTCAAAGATAAATAAACATTAAAAAAAAGAAGAGGTGACATTTTAGGTATTCTCCCATGTTTTAAGTTTTGAACATGTCGATTATAGTTCATTTATAAGATCTGGATAGAATTGGAAATATAGGAATAATTAGCTTATAAATGTTAAACAAAATCATGTGTATGGATGAGTGACCCTGGAATAAAGAAAGATTTTTTTCTGTACCTATTCTCTGGTCAGTAGACTTTTATTTGAAGAGGATGTTCCTCTACAACACTGTCATTTAGGTTTCTCTTCAGAAAGAGTCTGCGTTGTTGCTTTGATGGAGTACATTAGGAGAGATACAATTATCAGAGTCAAAGGGACTCTTTTCAGAAATTTCCAACACATATCCTTCAGGTAGCAAGAGACATACAGAGCTTAGTGCAAAAGTAAGATGAATACTCATTCCTCAACTTTTGGTTCCCGAGGTTCCAAATAACATTGTGACCAGAATCTAACAAATATCCTCATGAAAATTCCTGTTGAAATTTTTGAAATTCCTAACTAAGAGTCCTATAAGTACAAATGGTAAACTATCTTCTAATAATTCATGACAGGTCCTGACTTTTCTAGATAGAAAATTTATTGTCCGTTAAAAAAAATCACATATAAATAAATGAGGTATGCCTTATTGCATTTAAAAGACATTAAAAAGAAAATTTGCCAAATTCCATAGAAGAGTCACCATATATCCAAGGCATGGAGTTGAGTCTTGCAGAGTAACTACTTGATGTTTTTGTTCCAAGTGAGGAGGCTCTGGGGACTAATTCATGTTGTCCAAATTCATGCATGATAGATTAATCAGAATTCTAATTTATAGATTTGTATCAAGTTATAAACAGATGTGTTGGCTGGTGTACAACCCTCTCTCCTATAGAAATGTGTCTTTGGGAAACCAAATCACTAACCAAAATTCATTTGGTGAATACAGGGAATGTTTTCCAAAATTTTTTTGGTAGAACACAAGTTTGAAGTCATGTCAGTGAGTGTTAAATTTCCCCTCTTCTCCCCCAAAAGCGTTTGGTGATCTCACATTTTCTGTGTGTCAGTAATTCAGAAGAGGTTTGGCTGGGCAAAACTTGGAATCTCTCATGCAGTTGTTGTGATATGATGTCTGGGGTCAGAAGAGTGGATGGCTTGAGCAGCTAAGTGTTGGCCAGTCATCTCTCCCTCTTTTAATATAGCCTTGGCGTTTTCCATTTGGTCTTTTGGTATGAGCTGATTTGGGCTTCTTCACAGTATGCTAGCCTCATGGCATTTGGACTTCAAATATTGAAGCTCAAAGTTTTAGCAGGAGAATTTCACCAAATAAGGTGGAAATTGTATCACTTTTCTGACCTGGCCTAGGAAGTCATGCAGCATCACATCTGTTGACTTTTATTGGTTACAAGCAGGTCATAATCTGCCCAGATTTAAGGGAAGGGAACAAAGACTTCACCTCACAATGAGAAGAGTGTTAAGGTCATATTTCAGAATAGCACTTGGAATGCAAGATAATGTTGTGGCCATCTTTAGAAAATATAAAGTGCCACACTAGCTGTGTAACACTGGTCATGTAACTAAACATCTCTGAGACTCTGACACCTCACATTGGAAGAAAGGAATGAAAAAGAAAGAAAGAAAGTAAGTAAGTAAGAAAGAAAAAAAGAAAGAAAGAAGAAAAAAGAGAGAGAAAGAAAGAAGAAAGAAAGAAAAAGAAAGAGAGAGAAAGAAAACGTCCTGATTTTGGCATCTACAAATCAATTATAACAAAAGATAACTATTAAATACATATATCAATCAAGGCTGATGTAAGTATCATTCCTTCTTTGCCTCCAATTTTTATTTCACCTATTTCCATATTATTAACCATTTTGAGCATCTGTTTCTCATAGTTCATGATTTATGTTCTATCTGTATGCCAGCAACTCTCAATTAGTATCTCAAACCAAGCTATCTCACCCAAACTCCAGATCACAGATTGAACCACCTGTACAAAACTAAGTTCCTGTTGTTACCGTCATAAAGGATCAAGATCTTCCTATAACAAAGTGACACAGGTCTTGGGTCTAAACTGCTTCATTTCTTGAACTATAGAATATACTTGTCTTAGACTTGCTTGCCCTTTGGCCAGTGGTTCTCTAAGTGTGGTCTCTAGATTGACAATGCCAGTATCATCTGAAAACTAGAAATGTGTATTTTTCGGATCACCCAGCTCTACTGAATCAGAAATTCAGGGGGATGGGGCCCAGAAATCATGTTTTAACAAGCCCTCCCAGTGACTCTGCTGCACACTCAAATTTGAGAACAACTTGCTTAGGCCAGGTGTTTCTGAGATCTGAGAACGGTTAGCTTAGCTCTTCCTCACTCAACACCTCATATTTCTCTTTCTCATTCCCATTTTATTATGGCCACCTAATGCTCATAAGCTATAAAACCTCTTGTAATTGCCAGTAGGCAGAATAGAATCCCATTTGTATGCTTCTCATGTTGCAATAGGAAAAAAAAAAGCTTTCTCTTTTTCACCTGTTTTCTGGTAGGACTCTTGACATCTCAAATTTGCTATAATCTCAGGCACAACCCCATCTTTCTAGCATTCTTGAAGTTTCTTTCTCTCATCCCAAATCAAATCCCCCAGGGAATTCTGTTTGCTTTAGCTTTAAAATGGATCCAGACTTCAGCCACATCTCACTACATCAACCTCTACCACTCCAGCTGCCATAATCTCCACCTGGATGACTGCCAGTGGGTCTCCCTGTCTGTCCCTGCCTCTTTAGACTACTCTCAACATAGGAACCCAAGCAGTCCTTTTGCAATATAAACCAGATTAGGTCATATCCCTACTCACAACCCTGTTATTACACCCAATTTTTCGTAGTCTTTACCATAGCCTACAGAGTGATGCACGGTCCACCTCTGCCCCTTATCTCTGACCTCTCCCCACTTTCCTCCACACACACTGGTCTCTTCCTGCTCCTGCCTGCTTGCCTTAGGGGGGGAGAGAAACAGCCTGAGGGCTTTGGGTATCTGATGCAGAGAACAAAGAGGTACTGCAGGGAACCAGAAGAGTAGTTTCAACCCTAATGAAAGAGTACACTGAACTACTGGCTACTGCAAAGAATCAGAGATAAGTGTAAAAGCAGGTCACATTACAATAATTTTCTCCAGAACTACCTTAGGCAGGAAAATAGAATAATCTTTCTGTTTGTCCACCGCCTGCTGGTGTGTTTCTGTTATTGTTATTGTTTAAACACACCAGGCTTGCTTAAACAACAAAGATGTTTTTGAGAGCCCTAATGAAAATCACAAGTTTTCATTTGATGGTCGACTATAAACCACCTACAAGATGAGTGAGATTTACTGTATTTAAGGAAACCCCAGGTTTAGTGGGACTCTGCATTCTGGGGGTGTTAGAGACTCCTCATTCTCTAAATTTAGAATGGGATGAGTTAAGAATAAGATTGGAGCACTAATCTGCCCTTAGTATCTTGCTCTTTAAAGAGCAGAAGCAAATATAAGCTTTGATCAGTGCCAGATTTGAAGAACAGAACTACAGCCCTTTAATACCCTTTGGTTTGGAAAGAGTCACATTTCACAGTGGGGTTCAAAGCCTGATCTTTACTCTTGGAATCTGTTTCTTGTGAGCATGAGCACTCCTAGCACTTGGTTTCCAAAAGGATTTCCTTAGACTTCCTCCCTTCCTTTCTTCCTTCCTCCCTCCCCTCCTACCTACATTCCTCTTTTCCTTCTTTCTTTCTCTTTCTCCTTTTCTTTTGTTTCTTTCTTTCTTTCTTTCTTTCTCCCTTTCTTTCTTTCTTTCTTTCTTTCTTTCTTTCTTTCTTTCTTTCTTTCTTGTAACCTCTGTACCCAACATGGGGCTCAAACTAGATGGTAATGAGTGTCTATCTCTTTCTCTCTTTTTCTGTCTCTCCCTCTTCACTCCTTTCACCTAAGGTCAAAATTGCAAGTGACATTCAGTTCAGTTCTATTTTATATTCCAGGAGTAAAAACCTCCATTCTGTTGGTACAGCCTACCATCCTCTTCCCCATTCCACCTGTATGATATATTTACCAAATGAGAAAATGAAATATATACATTTTTAATACCTTATTTTTATTCCCTCTGGTCTAAGATTCTGTGGAACTTGCCCCCTCAAAAACCACAATTGCAAAAGTTGGTTCCCTATGGCTTAGACTTCTAGGGTCATGTATAGTTAATGACCAGGGACTCCAAATTGTTTAACAGTGCGCAGCAAAATTCTATGAGAACCCACTGGATGCTAGGTGTAATGTTAGTTGTAATTGCTGAAAATATGAAAGTTCATAGCCTAGTGGGAAAGTCAAACACATAAACCATTGGTAACTCGAACTGTAGCAGGGTATCAGAAGTGCCTGGGAAGCAGGGGTACCCAAGAACCCCAGGGGAAGCAGTCAGTGATAGAAATATAGGGCAAGAGATGCCCCAACTGGAATGGAACACAAAGAGGGCTTGTCAGTTTTACTAAGTAAATACATCATTTCATAGTATATCATTTCTGTTTTGGTCCATGAGCCCTCACAACTCTTATTTCTAAAAGGATCCATTAAGACCTAAGAAGATAATTAATCTAATTTTCTGGAAAAAAAATAAATTTGAAACTATGTTAGAGCTGTTCTGAGCTATGTGCGTTTGTTTGTTGTCCTTAAGGAAAGAAGGTAGGTTTCATACTTTGAAACATGAATATACTTATCCTTTTTGTAAATAAGTGATGACAAAAAGGGAAATGTGAGATTTGTATCCTCCACACCTGGCACCGAGCTGGTGCATTTTCAATACTCTGCCTTGTTCAATGAGTAACTGTCTTATCACACTTTGAGCATTTTTTTCTCCTGGTCAAGAATTTTCATTCATTATGACTGCCTTCACACACATGTGCGTGCATGTGAGCGCGTGCACACACACACACACACACACACACACACACACTAAACCTTTTCTAAAATAATTTAAATACTTGCTCTGAAATATATTTTTCCTGTTTCTATCCTACATTTACCTTTCTCTTCTTAGAATTTTTGTTAGTCATTAAGTCATTATTAGTACACTGTTTCCCCCAAACCCCAACCCACACAGTCAATTTAGAAGTTTATATATTAAGTTTTGTTCTCTAATTGTTTCATCTGTAAATTTCTTGTTCCTCTGATGAGATTAAGCTTCTTGAAGTCAGGAACCAAGTCTCATATATATTCTCATATTCCCAAAGCACCTAGATAAGGTGGCAATGTAGGCTTTATTAACTTCATACTGTCAACAAAAAGAATTAACCTTTCATCCCATCAACAAATCTTTCTGCTGTATTCCCTCTGCATCAGTATATTCCCCCATATTCATCTGTACCTACACACACACACACACACACACCCCACTCTCATGCATCAATCAGATCTTCAGCTTCTGCTTGCATAGCCTTAGCCTACAAGAAATGCAAAAACAGGCACTCATATCTTTCTCCCTTATACTTATCAGTCATACTAATATAAAAATATTTAACTAGCCTATAAAATCAAGTATTTTTAATGTATTTTAACAGCATACTTGGTATGGTTAATAGACTGCTACTTTACCAATGGAACTTTGGAGCCAGAGAAGTTTCAAGATTTATCAGCACATTGCAGGAGAATCCATAAAGAATGGTAGAAAGAGCACACACCGTGCCACCTATTTAATGGTGGGTATTTACTGTCAAGTTTCTTATATTTGGGGACACCCTCATTCTTTTTAATATTTTAAAATTCCATATTTAACGATGAAATATAATTTCATATGAGGAAGACTACAAAATAACTTATTTTGGACACAATGTTATAATACCTCTGACTACATTTTAAAAACTGTAAAGTAATATACAAGCATACAGTATTATGTTTTCAAGAAACTTTGGCATTCCTAACAAAGTCGGCTCATAAGAATTGATTAAAACAGAACTGTTAAATGTTATCCTTCATTTTCAGTGATATATATATGAGGATATAATTGATAGAAACTATCTGTAAAGTTGTAGGTGATATGCTGACAATAAATCAGAGGGTAAAATGTTCTGGTCTCCTACAGGAAGCTGAAATATTGTAGCTATAAATTATACATGAATATATAATACATGAATTAATAACTCTATACATCTATACAAAATAATCCTTTGATAAGAATTTTGATTTGGTTTGCTTTTGCTAGTGAATGAAGAATTTTTAAAAACCTAAAGAGCTCTCCTCCTGCCACCATTCAGTTCTCAATAAGTAAAATAAAATGTAGTTTTCAACTAGTTAAAACAAATGAATAAAATATCCTTTATTCAGAGACTCCCTGATTGGTTCTGGTGATGAGTGCTATACCTCTACAGATTACGTCCCTCCTATTGTATACTATTGCTTTTATTACCAGAATTTCCTCACTTCAGGGAGAGAAATCATCTGATGGTTTGAAGAGAGAATTAGCATGACAAAATCCAAAGTAACATTTTACAGCCCCATCGTAATTGAAATAGCTTTACGTCTGTTTCTCCTGGCCCAGGGCCATGAAGGTGGGAAGGAAGGGACACGTCCTTGTCACAGACACCCTGCTCATGTTTCCCTGCAGTTACACAATGTCAGAGAAGGGAGGGAATATCCAACTAAGCAGTGTTATCAAAAATGGCCAAGGAAACAGAACATTCTACAAAAAGTATCACTGCACTGAAATTAATTTATCAACAATCGATTTATAGAGAGGAACATACTTATTCCATAAAAGCCCATGCATTTCACTGTATATGTCCATTATGGTAGCTGATTCAATCTTTGGAGTCATCTAAGGTCACGACTACTGAATGTGAATGTGTAAACCGAATTTAAGTGTAGAATGAAGACGGGCCACTTCATTCCCATCATCCAGCCAGGTAGCCCATGTCAATCGTTACTTCATTCAAACCACATAACATTCTTCCTCAGAATAGATACAATGTTGAGAACCTAAGAGTACAATGCTGAACAAGTTGGTAACTCTGCCCCTGCACCAGCAGTGTCTGAGGGATTTGCAGGCAGTCTCTAGTCCTGCAAAGAAACTTATCTAGATAACCCGTGCTGTGAAATGGAACGATGGTGAGTATTCTTTTTTTGCTGTCTCTGAATGATCTGTTTTTATTCTTATAAAAATTAGCCTTGGAGGTCCAGGTGACATCACTTTCTCTGTTTTTTTTTTTTTTTTCTTTTTCCATATTTTGCTAATCCTCCTCCCGCTCTGCAGTATCCCATGTTCATCCCACTCCCACTTCCTGGGTTCAGATTAATTGTGCTTTGTGTCTACTGTTCTTAAAGTTAGTTCTCACACTGTGGTCAAGACCCGCACAGTCCATTTACCCAGCCGCTTCCTCCTGGCTCTCGTTACTCAGAACGGAACAACTATATGACAACCCATTACTAATAATGAACGTCCCTCATAGTGCTGCAGTGCTAGCGGGATAAAAGACTTTCTACTATGGGTGAGGACAAGAAAAAAATAGAGAGGTTAACAGGATAAAGACATTTGTCTTACCATGTGTTCTGCCAACTGGGACACTTGAGACCTCCCAGGTAGACAGTCATCCTTTTCCAAATAAGTGGTCTGTGATTCTGTCATTGTTCCATAAAAACCCCACCAGTGTCTCCTTGGACACAGATAGATCAGCATATTGGTGACTTTACCCAAAGTTTTTTTAGGGAGCTGTCCTTTGTTCATTGGTACTCATCCTTTGTAACACAATGCATTACCCACATTCCTGTCCTAGGCAGACAAGGCCCTGAAGACTTGGTATCTAAGTCTTCAAGATTGTGGTCTGGGAGGGGTGCTTTCTTTCTGAAATGGCAGTGGGGGATTGCATCCCCAACCTACCAAAGATCAGGGAGTCATTGAGTCTGTACCTTTAAGGAATATAACCCCTTACCTTTTCTTTCTGCTTTCTTTTTCCCTCAGTCTTCTCTGTGAAGGTGAAGACGGGGCATCTTTCTGGTTTTACTTGGTCAATAGTAACTAATTTAAATAATGGATTTTATCATCATTATCTTGGATTGATGTAAATCCTCTACCCATCATAACAGGTTTCTATAATGAATTGCATATTCTTAATAGCCTCGACTTTGGCTTTTAGATTGCATCTTATAGTGGCAATGATCGTAACAGATACACTGACACATGCAGGGAGCACTTTCAGCCATTCTTCAGCCTTGTAGGTCCTTTTTCCAAAATCGTGGAGAAGGTCTCAAGCCCTGACTGAAACGCAGGACCCTTACCCAGATGTCAAAGTGTTCGTTCTGGTGCCCATTATGATGAATTACCAGAGCTGCCAGCCACAAAGAGTCTTGAGGTCTCCTTCTTGGTTTATCTCTGTGCTAAGTCAGACTTTCCCAAACTCTCCCTTTGTCACTAACCCCAAGACACAAGTCAACTGGCAACTGGTTCCTTCAAAATATCAAGACAGAGATTAGGCTTTCCAAGTATCCTTGTCTAGATGGATCTTTGCAGGCTCTCTAGTCTCTCCTGGCCCTGCCCAAGGTTAACCAACAGATTTACCGGAGTTACCTTAGCTCTCCTGGGTGGGGGAAGAATGGTGTCCCTGATATTAACAGGCATAATTCTAAAGTTTTTATTCATGACAATTAGATTTCTTTCCAAAGGTATGACTCCCCAAATCTCTCCCTTGGCCAGAATTGATCAATAAATGAAGAAGAAATTTAGCCTCCATACTTGAACCACACAGAGAAGTTTGGCATATGTGTATGCATAGAGAAAGAATAACCAATCTATTGTGCAGATTCTGGTATTGTCTTTAAGATCTATGAAACTTGTAAATGTATGCTCTTGGTTGGTGGACTAGGTTTCTTGTATCAAGGTTCCTGATGGCACAGTCTTTGCAGGGCACTTATTAAATTGTTGAATTCAACCCAGAGAGGGCTATTCTCTTTCAAAGTCCAAACTCATGAAGTAAGAATACTTTTTTTTCTAATCCATAGGCTCCCCCTCAATCTCTGTTTTTTTTCTTGGGCTCTACAGAAATCCCCGATCAAAGCAATCTACACTCAGCTCTGACTTGTTCACATTTGGGGACATGTTGGCTGAGGAATAGGTAAGGCTGCACCAAGGATCTCTCAGTTTCTGTCTTACCACATGTGTTCCCACAAAATCCTGTGAGGGGAGGGTGGAGGATCCCTCCCGCCCAGTAGTGACCACAGTAGGGGGACAATATATAGTAAAGTTGAACTCTGTGAATGCCATCACTGTAGTTAAAATGTCTAGTAGGGCTCAGCCCATCAACAATATCCACCAACTTTCCTACCCCTTGACATCTCAGAGACTCCAGGCTCAATATAGTGCATCTCAGGTCAGTAATATTATGTACTATGACTACAAGTTTCCATAACATTTTAGACCTTGAAAGAAAACTGGTGCTCATGGACAGAATAGTTGAAAATGAATTATTGTTTGAGATCCACCTATAGCTTTGGTTGGCATATGTGGTAGGTAGAACTTTAAGATGTTCCCCAATATCCCTGCCCTTAGATGTACAGGCTATCTAAAATGCCCTTTCCTTGAGTATGGATAGGACCACTGAATCTGATGGGATGTCACTCCTGAGAAAAGGTGAAGAGTGTTTCAAGTGCAGTTAAAGATCCAAATTGGTTGAACCTGAGTTAATCAAAAGGGAGAGTATCCTGAATAGGCTAAACTGGGTAGGTAAGAGCCTTTAAAAGAGGGACTGGACCCTTCCTAAAAAGAGAGATGCTCTCTTGCAGGTCTTCAAGAGGCAGTCATCCTAGGAACTGCCTATAGAGAATAGTGGTCTCTAACAGATGATATCCTTAGTCCTTCAGCCATGGGAACTAAAAAAAAGATAAGATGCTAAGAACCTGAATTTTTCCAACAACCTGAATGAGGTCAGGAGACAACCCTGAGCTTTAGATGAGAACTCAACCCAGGCAAGACCTTGATTTCAGCCTTGTGAGACCGTGAGCAGAAAATCCAACTAAGCCATGTTTGTGAGATGATATGTGCTGCTTTAAGCGGCTAAATTTGTAGTAGTATGTTACACAATAATAGAAAACTGAAACAGTGTTCTTCTTTTTCCATTGTTATGGACACATTTTCTTCTGGTCTCAACAGTCTCAATGAGAAAGGCCTGACTGAAATGTCATATAGTTCAGGTTGGAGGGTTGGGATACTGGTGTGGATGTGAACCATTTACTTCTTGTTTCCATTCAAAGTGTCCAGAATTTCATATCAACTTCCCAGCCACCCCATTATTTCAAAAATTTCCCCTGACATTAGGGAGGAATCCTCAAAGGCTCTCACAATTTGCCAGCATGTGTCTCCTCTCTACACTGGTAGGCAAAAGGGGGTGATGCTCAATGCATAGTAGAGAAGAGAGGGGGAAGTGGGAGATGCCCCAAACTCCCTTCTTCATCATGAAAGAAAAGCTTATAAATTCCTAATCCCAACTATTTACAAGGCAGTGGGCATAACAAGCCTCTCTGTGGTTACTGCTAGCTTGTTTGTTAGGAAAGACATCTAACCTGAGATACCACCCTGGATTTTTGTTTTTGTTTTTGTTTTTATGATTCTTGATAACCTTAGCTTTTGTCTTCTTTCAGGCAGATTTATTGTGACAACAAAGAGAATCCTGGAGCACACACATTCCTCTCAAGCTTTCTAGAGCTGGCTAACAGCTGAGCCTGGCACTTCATGAACTCCTGCCAGAACGTATTTTGGTCTTTACTGATTTGGCTAATCTCGATTACTTTACCTTACAAAATTCTTCTAGTTTTATAGTAAAGTTGAAAGTCCTTTTATCTTCCTTCTGCCTGGAGATTAAGATATTGGGATATTCCTCCTCAGCAATTTCTATACTGACAGTCTGTTCTAGAATCAACAGCCTGTCTAGTCTAGGATCTGCCTTTTTTAAAAAATATACTAACCTGTCATATCAGGTAGCATCCTTTATGCTTTCCCATGTTTGCCTGCATGTTAAGATGCTGAGGCATTCTATTCTTGTAATGTTACCTATGTTAGGGTTCTCCAGAGAATAGTAACCAATAGAACAGTTAGACAGAAAGATGGATAGATAGATGATAGATAGATAGATAGATAGATAGATAGATGATAGATAGATAGAAATAAGAGATTTATTATAAGCATTGGCTCACATAGTTATGGAGGCTGGGAAGTCCCTCAATCTGTCAACTGAAAGCTGGAGAACTAAGAAAGACAGTGGTAAAATTCAGTCTGAGTATAAGGGCCTGAGAATCAGGAGAACCAATCAGGTAACTCCCAGTCCACAGTCAAAGACCTGAGAATTAAGGGGCAGCTGGTATAAATCCCAGAGTCTGAGGGTCCAAGAACCAGGAGCTCCAGTATCTGAGAGCAGGAGAAAATGGATGTCCCAGCTCAAGAAGGAAGAGAGAATTCTCCTTTCCTTTTCTTTTTGCGTTCTATTTAGGCCCCTAAGGGATTGGGTGATGCCCATCCATATTGATGAAGACAAATCTCTTTACTCAATCTACTGAATCAAATGCTAATTTCTTCTAGAAACACTCTCAGAGACACACCCAGAAATAGTATTTTATTAGCTATCTGGGCATCCCTTAGTAACATTAAGCTGACACATAAAATTATCCACCACATTACCCTCATGGGTTCCGTCCATAGTTCATTTATTTCCCTTGGCACCTGTTCTACCTTGTTTCCCAAATCCTACACTTGGAGTATCATCCAACATCACTTATTATATTGCTTCCCCAAAAGCCAGGTCACTTGATAGCTAGGACTCATCCACTTGTACCACCATATTGTTCTTAGATCATTTATCTTTCCCTGGGAACAATCTACTATTCTTCAAAAATTCCCCAAGAAATGTATCACTCTTCATGAGATTTCCTCCTCAATATCTCCTGTAGAAAATTAACTGTAATATTTACAATAAACTCTCATTATAAACCATCATTCCATTTTTAAATTTTACATTCCCCTGGCAGCTCTTCCGTGATTACATTTGTCCCAGTATGTTTCCTCTCCCAAGAAGAGAATGTCGCTAATACCATAAATGCTTGCACTGGATCTTATCTCCTTCCATGTCACATTCTGCTAAAAGTGTGTGGAATGCTACTAGCTCATTTCTGTAGTTTACTTTGTTGAGAGAACAGTTACTAGTGCAACTGTCCAAAGTTCAACAAACTTAGCCTCCACAAATGTAAGTGTGTCAGCCCATCCTTACATATCTGAAAGAGATATAGATAGGCTCAATCTATTATCAGAAAGGGGGGCAGGGGTAGTCATAGCTAAATTCTCTCAAAGTGAGAAGGATGCTGGAATGTATCTTTATGGTTTCCATTGAGTTTGTTTTTAGTCTGGACATTCCATTTTGAATGCAAATCCTAAATTGTCTACCTGCTTCACTGCTTTCCTAGCTTTCTCTTCTCTCTGCTCCCAACCCCAGGATCCTTGTTCATGTTACAGTCATCCCATGTGCTCAAATGAGCAGTTCTTTTCATCTCATTTGGCCAAGACACACACTTATCTTCTCACCCTGGTTCTTCACCATAAAGAACCAACACTACAAACCTTTCTTGCTCCTCATAGTGTAACTTTAACATGCAATGTATTTTATATATACATAAATATTATACAGATAAAATATTATATAATATCTATAAAGATACAGATACAATATACAAGATGTTACATAATGATGTGTACCTGCTGGGGTAATTATGGGAAGAATCATTGAGGTTAAAGTGGACCAAGCCATTGTTGTCCCCCAAAACTCCCCTTGTCCTGTGTACACTTAAGTAGGGAATCTGAGCAACAAGGAAAGAATTCTTCACAGAAAAGGTACGACAGCCATATGGCAAACACAAAATGGCAGTAAAGGGTAGTTGGCCCATGCCTGTTTTCACCCCCAGTGTACCTCAACACAAGACACAGCTCCTGAGCAGGTGCTGTGGGAAGCGGCCACCCAGCATCTGCAGAACTGTCCACCCCAATCACACACCAGATCATAATGTTAAAACACATTTAAACAGAACCTCCAGTTTGAACACTTATAAAGTGGTTTTTGCCACAGGGAACATCTTTCAAACTTGCAGAGACAATTCCCAGATGGGTTGTCTGTAGATGCAATCTGGACTGGGGCTGTCTGTCACCTCCAGCTAGGAGGCAATCTGGCAGCACACAAAAAGAGCATGGAGAAAAAGGGAAGATGGGAACAGTCAATGCGGCTCTTATTAAGTGACCATCATTTCCACCTACTCCTTCACCTTTATTTGAAAAGTCTTCCTTATTTTGTTCTGTTGCTATTGTGTAGAGAAAATAGAGATTCAGTCTAGAAAATATTGCATCTGCTCAGATGGAGAATTGCACGTGCCCCTTGCATTTTGTGTGAAATATGAAACGTGTGTGAAATATTTTGGAAAAAATACTGAGTTCACCATACAGTTAAAGAATTATACAGCATGTATCACCATCAATTATTAGCATTTACCAGTTGGAAAACTTAACCCAAGTCAAAGCTAAAAATGTTTTGAAAGTATGTTAGCACATGCAGTTTGTGGATGAGAAAACTGTGCTCGGAGAGACTGATTTGCCAAGATTACATTGGTGGCAGAACCAGGATTAGAATATGTCATTTGCCTCCTTGTCACTGCCACTTCCTACAATGTCATATACTTCCCATTGTTTGACACCACAAACAACCGATTTGCTTTTCAACAGGTAGCTGTTGCATGATGTCAGCGGTGTGGAAAATACATATGGGAAAACGTATTAGAAATATAAAATATAACATCCTGACTATCGAAGGGAACCATTGTAGACCTAACTGTACTTTCTCAAACACAGTCATTCTCAGATGAGTATATGTGATTTGGTCAAGCACCAACTTAAAATCAATCATGGTATAAAAAGGATATGAAAGTTCAGTGTGTGCTGGGCACTGGGCATAAAAAATGGAAAAGGCCCCGGTCTTGCTCTTTGAGAGAAACTTACAATTACACACACCACCTCAGTACTTGTATTTTGTATCTTTCTAGCCTAGAATTATTCATCCACAAAGACCCCAATAAAGAATAAAGTATTATTTTTGAATTTTTCTTTAAATAGGTAGAAAATATTTCCTATTATTTTCAGCTCTCAATTAAGTTTGCAGTTTTAAAACATGTCATGCATTCAAAGATGCAAACCATTATCTAAAGTGCCTAAGTGTAAAGGGAGTCCGTCTATGCTGATTATTCCTAATCTCCCTGACTTCTCAACATTAGAGTGGCTGGGGGCTCAGTCTTCAGACATTTTCTTTTCTATCTACATTCATTTACTCAGTGAACTCATCCAATCTCATGACTTTAAATACCATCTATATGCTGACAATTTGCAAATTAATAACCCTAGCTTAGAACTTTCCCCTCAACTCCAGACACATATATCCAATGCCTGTTTGACATCTTCACTTCGATGTCAAAAAAAAAAAAAAAAAGAAAAAGAAAAGGAAGAAAGAAAAAGAAGAAAACTCATTCTTCTCCTCCTGCAGGTGTACTCATTTCAGTAAATGGTAATTCCATCCATCCTATGGTTTTCCATTTCACTCAGCTAAAAACCCAGTCTTTACAGTTACCTATATGGCCCCACTTCCCACATTTGCTATCCCTCTCTTCACTTCCTCTCTGAACTCATCTTCTCCTACTGTCTGCCCCCCTTGATCACTGAACACCATTGCCTGGAGCACTTGATGTAGGATTATTCAGGGTCTTTGCACTGGCAGTTCTCTCTGCCTGGAGGGCTATCATCTAGATTCATTCTTCACTCAAGTGAAGTCTTCACTGAAGTGAAAACTTCCCTGGACACATTATCTAAAATTGCAAACTACATACCAAAATGCACACACACACATATACACATGTACACACACACACACACACACACACACCACTTCTATGACCATTCCCTCCCTTAGTAATCTTCTTAATAAATATTGCACTTATTTATCTTTTTCTTTTTTTGTCTGACTCCCCCAGCAGATGCTAAGGGTCAGCAAAATACAGCCCATGGGCCAAGTCCAACTCCCCACTTGTTTTTGTAAGTAAAGTTTTATTGGAACACAACTACACCCATTTGTTTTTGTATTCTCTATGGCTGTTTTCACATGGCCCCCAAAGCCATATTTATTTTCTAGCCCTTTGCAGAGCAAGCTTGCCACCCCCTGTGAATACAAGCTTCAGAATAACATGGGTTTTATTTTATGTTCTTCTTTGTTACTAGAGTCACAGTGTCATGCCCAGCACATATTAGGTATTTGATAAGAATTTATTGCCTAGTGAATAAATGAGCAAATGAATGAATGAAGTATTACTGGCTGTACATTGTAAGGAACTGGATGGGGGATTGATGTTCAATGGGCTTCCATATGACTATAGGATATTCAGCACACATTCTGGAGGGTTTTGATGAGGTTCTTATGTTGTTTTTCAACCAAGAAAATCCCTTCTTTATATCAATCATTCTAAGTAACAGTGGTCATTTCCTAGTGTTGACTTTAAATAAAACATAAAAATAACTGGTGGAGGTATTGTTATTATGTTAGTTATATTGTTACAGAATCACACCTTTAATGGAGACATTAAATAAGCCCTTTGAGAGCAGTTACGTAGGACTAAAATTGCCTAAGGTGCCAAATGAAATCACCTGTGTGACCTTTTCAGGACTGTTTGTATCTTGTTACCTACCAACTGAGAGACAAAAGCCAAACCATCTTGAATGCAAGATTATGGTTGATTTGGGGCATTTGAGTTTGGCAAAAAAAATATAGAATCCTCTCTGGCTTTATACTTTTAAGTGACAAAATAACCTATTGCTTCCAATGAAAAGGTAAGCCTGAGAGTATTTTGTTTAATCTTTGATCTCTGGTGGCACTAAAAATTTCAACAGTAAAACCAAAACCAATGTCTCCTTTCTATTCTGTGGAACCATTCACAAAGGGATGGGCACAAAAGACCCGTTAGAGGGAGGGGTTGAGACTCTTGTATGAAGGAGGTTTCCGCACTGTTTATGTGACATCCCCAATACTCCATTCAAAAAAACATGGGTTTCTGGGTTAGACTGATTGATGGTAAAGATGACAAAACCTTAAGCAGTCTGTTAGCTTGCGCTGAAAAATGTGCTCAGCTAACTGCCTTAAACATTTTAAAATATAACTCGCTAGCTGTAGTAAAGGCTGTCGAGCTAAGATTTGGGATTAATTGTTCACTGTTCAACATGATTTGTGAATAATTGCAGAACCATAGCAATTAAATTGTACTTTCTACAAAACAGGCAGCACATGCTTCCTGCTTTAGAGAGACCCACTTTTTTTTTCTTTTCTTTTCTTTTCTTTTTTTTTTTTTTTTTTGCAGATTAGCAAACCTCTGTAATCTATTTGGATGTACAGGTGACATCTCTCTTTGAGTCTTCAGGACCCTGGGACCTCTGGGGTATGTGCTATGTCATGAACTTGAATGATGAAAAAGCAGCAGGGCTCCTCCAGCCTCTAATTGGAACCACTCAATGTGGCAAAGAAACTGAGCAACTCTTTATTATTCCATTTAATGTTTTTTTTTTACATTCACAAATCATTCATCAGTATCATCTGAAAATGAAAAACGATAAGCACAGTGATATTTGGCACAATACATCCGGTTTGTTACCCAAAGTTGGTGTGTAGGTACAAAAGTCTTAGCGATGAAGTCATACCCTGGAGAGGATGCAGGAGGGGACTTGCTCTTCGGTTCTGGCTGAACTCCCAGGTTTTGGCCAGTGTGAGTCTACCGGAATCAGTGATAATGTTTTCTGTCATGGTTATAAAATACTTTCAGAGAAACATAAAGTTTTTATGAGAAGAATAGTAAAAGAGATAACTTCTTCTATGCCTGGGGGTTAATATTTGTTCTTGTCGGCTCATTTGAGGATAGCAGAGGTTGAGATGGGGAAATTAATGCACAAAGCTTCAAGCTTCCTCTTGCTGCTGCTCGTTGTACATAGCAGCTTCCAGATAGGCACAATCGCCCACGATTTAGAAGCCCCGACAAATCCCCGAGTCACTAGGTTGAAGCATTGGCACTCGCTGGCTTCATGTAAGTCAGAGGCCCCATCACATTTTTCTTTCCCTCCTCTTCCACCCTCTTTTTCATTAGGATTATAGAATTCTTGGTGCGATAGGTTTCCAGGCTCCAGATATTATTTATTTAGAATAGTTTATTGTAAAATGTCAGTGAGGTTCAGCAACCTTCCCAAAGAATGGGAATGTTAGGATGCTCAAACCACATGCTGTCAAAGACTATTTTAAGTGCCCTGTTTCATCAAGTAAATGCAGTTAGTCAAATTGAATTTGGAAGATTTTCTCCTCTTTGTGATGAATAGAGAATGATTATCATACCTGTGATACTCCTGACTTCGCTTTTGTACAAGTAGAGTAGTCGTTCTGATCTTGAAGTTTATTAGAGCTTTAAGCTGTCAGGTTATTACTGTCAGTTTCAAGAAAAGAAAGAGTTACTGATGTAAAATTAATTTATTGAATGGAATTGTTTTGCCCTCAGGGAATAACATCACCATTTAATTTAATTTCCCCCATCATATTGTCTCATTTGCAGAGGAAAAAATAACTTTTCTTTTTAACAGAATAAAGTGCATTATGCTGAATGGTGTACTTTATCCTCACAGGTTTTACTTGTTCTAGATCATCAGTTGTCATAACAACGTGATATATTGTGCAGTAACTCTTGCTTGCTGAATTTGGGAAAACAGCATTGGTTTAGATATTTACTTATAAAAAAACGTTAGGAGGAGTTAGTAACATTTATAAAAGTTTTTCTCTGGTTGCTTTTTTCCAATATCAAACAGTTTCAGTCTGGAAAGTATGTTTATTTATATTTTTAGATAGGCTTAGAAATCACAAATATCCTTGTCACTGGTGGCGTTCTCAAGGTTTGCTCAAAGAAACAACTATGGTCCATTGGGGCTCAGAACACGGTTGTGCTTGGCCTAGTAGGTGGGATTGGAAGGACATAGATACAAACACTAAACAAAAAGCGTAGCATTTAAGCCACTTGTCAAGGAGAAGCCTGCCAAGGCACTGGAGGCAAAGGTGGAGTTTTGGAGAAAATCATTCTCTTAATGCATGAAACACTAGGACTCCTTTTGAGTCTGTTCCCAGAGGATATTTCTTTACAGACAACAGTTAAGTATCACACTAGAAAATTTTGTCATGTATACATAGATCCAGGAAAAAAAATAAACTATGCTAGCTACAAAATGAAATCCACAAGGACTTCCTTTCTCTCTTTGTGTGTATTCTATTAAAGCAGTGTAGTCTCAATACCTCCTCTTTTCCTCCTCAGAATGAGCCATAATGGAAAATCAATATTCATTCGACAAACACTTTTTGGGCACTTACTATGTAAAATGCATAATACATACCTCTACAGTTGGTAAGAGGATTCAGAGGGCACAGTTTATAACCTCACACAGTTTGCAATCATATACCAAAGACAATACAATTACACCAAGAACATGAACAGAGAATAGAGCCTGGTAACAGACCAGATGTCCAGATCATATATGCACAGGTACAGCTGTACTAGTTTTTCAAATATTGTATACTTTCAAACTGGTAAATAAATGCTGTTCCAAACCCTGCAAGTGCCCACCCCCAGCCCAGCCCGCCAGCCTCTCTTCAAGGACCTTTATTTTTCCAACTCTTTCTCTGTTATCTGAAGTGTTAAAAACCTGCACAGCAAGAGACCATGAATGACCCTATTTCACTGAAGGAACTCATTCTAGGGGATAAGCAATAAGCCTCCAAACTAGTACCAGGTTTGAAGTGTTTTTAATATCATCTCTAGTAAAAACTACTGTTGGAGTTGTAAAAGTTTGCAACACATGAAACCACCATTTTGTCATTCGAGAAGAGTCACGCATCAGTAATTACATGTGGGTCAATCCATGCACATGAGTGTTGTAGATATTTAAAGGAAAGAGTGACTATATCCTGTTGTGTTGCGAAGGCATCTTGATTCTAACTTGGTGGGCCTCAAATTTCAACACCCGTAAAAATGACCAGTAAGGCTTGTTGACACAGCTTACGGTAGGGCTGGGCTAGGGCCTAAGAATCCCGTTTCTAACAAAGCTCCCAGCTGTCACTGCTAGTCCGGAATCACTGAGATGATAGCAGCTCTCCATTCTTCCTGGGAGAAATTATTTTTTACTATATAGTTCTTATAAGCCAATAAGGAGAAGGTGAATCTCTCAATATAAAAAATGGTCAACATGCTACTTTGGAAAGTCACCAAAGAAAAATACAAATAGACAATTAATATAAACAGTAAAAAATCACTAGTTACCAAAGACATGTAGAGTAAAGAAATAAAATACCACTTTTGTATAATCAACAGCCAAGATGGGAAAATATTAATAATAATGTTACAAGAGAGAGAAATGGATGCTCTCATAAGCTACTAGTGGAATTACAAATTGCTAAAACCTTTCTGAAAGGTAATTTGGCAGCATGCATCAAACGTCGCTGTAACATTTAAGCTTTTTGCTCAAAGAGTCCTACCTCTAGAAATTAATGCCAGGGATCTCATCATAGCTGCACATTAAAATTTATACGTGAATGTTCATCAAAGCAATATTTATAATAAAAATTGGGAGTAACCAACCTAAATATTTAATACATTAGATCCACAGGGGAGATTACTATAAATCATTAAAAAAAATTTTCATAAAGGTTATTCTTAAATGGGAAAAAATGAATAAAGCTGGAAATACAGCTATAGATAGAGCAAAGCTCCAATTTATGTGTAAGCTTTCACACACGCAGTACCTATAGACATAGATATTTGGAAGAAAGAGTGAAAGTGATTAGAATTGAAATGTTAACCACCATTATCACTGGCTGATGAGATTACAGAGAATTTTTCATGTTCTTATACATGTTTTCATTTTCCGAATTCTTCCATGATGAACTTTGTAAGGAGTGATAGGGTAGCTCCAAGACTCCAAAAGTTCATTGCTGTTGGAATAGTAAATTGGCAAGATTTTCTGGTCAAAATGTTCTTACTCCTTGACCTGGTGATTGCACTCCTAGGAATATAGTCTATCAAAATAATCAGACATATAATACAAACAGAATTTCACAAATTGGGAAAGCTCATTGTAGCAGTATTTATAATAAAACTTATTAAAACCAAATGTTCATGAGTTACAGAAGGATTAAATAACTTGTGGCTTATCCATAACATAGAATTCTAAGCAGCCATATGAAAAGAACATACCATTGAAAATTAGTGTCCTGGAGAAATGGCCATTGTCTAATGTCAAGTGAGAAAAGCAAATGTATAATCTATGTACAACATGATCCCACTTATAAAACACAAATAATTATGCAAAGAAAAAGATTGGAAGGGGTACATCCACATGTTAACAGTTTTCATCTAATTTTGGATGACTTTTATTATTTTATATATATTTTTCCAGTAGTCTTAAAGTTTTTAAATAAACATATAATATTCCTAAAAGCATTTTTAAAAGAGTATTAAAATATCAGACTGCCAGCTTTTTCAATATCAAAATTCCTTTTCTAAGATTGTAATTGTTCCCACAGCCATTTGTGATGCTATTTTTTATCTACCACTTAATATGCAAAAGTTCAATGAAAAAAGAATGATTCATTTGAAAACTTAAAAAATGGCTAACATGATTTTTAAAAAGGAGTTCTTGTTTATCTGATTGGAAAATAGTGTCCAAGCATCACTTTCCCAGAACAGAGACCCTCTGCATATCTTCTGGAGGATAGTGGGTCCCTCAGGGCTTCAGTCCCTAGTTCTGGCAAGAAGTTCAGAGACACAAAGCCTTCAGACTTACATAAGAGATTCACCCCTTAGGTATAGATCTGCACATCTCTCCTTGTAGTCACTGGAAAGCAGCAGCCAATAAACACTAAACAAGAGTTTAGCTTGGAGCAAAATGGGAAGTATGGAACTGGAACACCCTGCTCTGAGGTGATGAGCTGGTGTCCCATCTCTTTCTTTAGTGAACTCCTCCTTCCTGCTGTTATGGGACTGGCTATCCTGGGCCTCTCCTTCTGGTAAACCCAGAGACAGGCACTTGGCCCAAACCAGGCCCATCAGATTCTTCTCTCCTAGGACATAACACATTGAACTGGGCATTTGATGGAATGGCCTAAAGGGACTCTCCGTGAGTTACTACTGCTGAATTCTCTGGAATTGCTCTCATTATTTAACTGAGTCTTGGCTATTCAACTTTTTCTTCAGTTCTGGAAGATACCCGGTTTATTTCCAATAAAATCCTTCGTTTTAATTGTCAGTGGACATTTCTATAGCTTACAATCCAGAAATGTTGCCGAATGTGTGGCTGCAACTCAAAAACTGTGTAGAGAAGGAAGAGTGAGGTTGGGGGTGGGGTGGGAAAGAGCAAAGATTCTGGCGCAATCCAGTCAGGTTTGTCACCTGCATCTATTAAAGCATGATAGCGTATGCCTGTTTACATCTCCTTAGGGGATATTGTGAGAATGGGCTTCTGTCTGCTCTTGAGGCTTTGGCCATACTGACCTATTCCCTTTTCCTCAGAAGAGCCAACTCCTTTCCTGCCTTAGTGTGGTCTTGGTAAATGCTGTCCCTCTGCTTGAAATATTGCCATCATCATCACCACCACCCTTCAACTAGCAAAGTCCTTTTTGTCTTTAAGATCTTCGTTAAATGTCATTCTTAGGGAAATCTGTGTTACAGAGGCAAAGCAAAATTGAGGTTTCCCAAACTTCTTGAAAGCATTAATGGTAATTATATATAAATTATTGACTTTATAGTTAGGTATTGAATGTTTGCTCACTCTACTATAATATATATCCCATGACTGTACAGAGCTGTACCTTTCTTATATATCCTGATGCCATATTCATTAACATGTATCCAATTTCTAGCAGAAAGCCTTCCATCTCACAGTCAAATATCTGCTGAAGACACAAATGATCTGATGAGGTAAGCTATGTGAAAACTTTTGAACAAATAATATAAGAGGATGAAAAGATGGGATACAGTAGAGTTCCATACTCCACAACAAGTACATTTGTGTAACTTATTTTCTGTTTCACATTTCCTGTCTATCACCATGGGTCACTAAATGTCAGCGGACTTAATTGCCTTTCCTTCTGAGGACTGATTTGGAAAAGGATAGTTTCAAAAGTGCAGCCTGATAGGTGGCAGGGTCTCAAAGGGTAATTAGTAGAATCTCGGTATAGCTTCAGCCATGCCACCCACTCCAAAGACACTCCAAATAACACAAGGTCATATCTAAAACAATGTATTTTCTAAACAAATGAAGCCTTAAGACAGGCGGCTCTCCCTGCAACAAGATTTTCACCCCTAACCCCTCTTCTGTAGACTCTGGAGATGGCACACTCCAGATGGCACACTTGTTGAGGCTTAGTTAGTCTGATTCCTTCTCTGCTATAGATCAGAAGATAGGAAATGTGTGCCATGGCAGATAGTGACCTGGCCCAAAAGGATAATGGGGAATTAATGCTTGTACTGGAGAACGAAGAGAAAGGGCACTGGGCATGATCACCTGAACTACAAGAGAATTCTGTTAACAAATCCAATGTAAGAACAAAGAATAACTCACAAAAGAAACAAAATCATCAAAGATGCGCCCTGCGCAATGGTCGTGTTCCTCGCCGTTTTAGTTACGCCGCCAGGAAGGTAACCGCGGCGTTTGTCCATGCAACAAAGATACAATTTTATGATTATTTTCATGCTGAAAACAGCTTCTCTTCCAACTGTCTTTTGAGGCCTTCGTTTACAAGCTCTGGGAGGGGAGCTTGAAATAATACGAAATTGTGGGTGGAAAAAAATAAGCACATGCATTCCTTTGAAATGTTCTTAATAAATTTTTAAATTAATTTCCAGGCTGATAGGTCTCAGAAATCAATTTAAAATATTTAACTCACCATGCAAGAATGAAATTATTAAAAAAAAAATAAGAGGCAAGCTGAAAAATTTTGAAGGCTATGTGCAGAAAGCCTTCAGCAGACAGCAGGAAGGAAAACTGCAGGCTTGTAATGGGATTAGGAGGGTTTTTTCCTCTTGGAGAAGTGCTCACTGAAGAGTACTAAGAGGTCCAATTAAAAACCCCATTATACTCTTATGAATAGTTGAGATTTCAAACACTCATCCTAAGATAAGAGTTCTAACCAGCTTGTACTAGATGATCCTAACCTGGTTGAGAGTTTGGGGTTATTTGTAAATCATATCTTCAGTTCTATCTTTACAGATGTTTACATAATAGGTGCTAGACTGTATCTCTTCTGTTCAAAATGTGTCTGTTTCAGGATTTTCTACATATATACAAATAAACACCAACTCCACTTTTCCTATTACTCCTTCAATAAAAAGAAAAATATCCTCATCATATCATGCATAGCTTTGGTCTCTTGGGTTGAGCAAAACAGAATAGATACATGGAAGAAATCTAAATTTTTCAGGCAATTGATAAACTCTTGGCATGTTTCATGCAAATGTAAACCAAAGCCAAATGTTCTCATTGGGCATTCACCTCGATCACAGGGGTAGGAACTCTCCCGCATCCAATTTTTGGGTCTCCAACTGTAATGCTGGGTAGAAAGCATAAGTTTAACAAATATTTGGGTTATTTGATGGGAGTAGTGTTCCTCCTAGCGGTGTGTTGTTCTTAGAATTCATATTTCTTTTATTGGGAAATTAAAAGCAAAGCATTACTTCTAGCCTAGGTATCTCTTTCATTCCATTCAATTTGATTCAGTTCAATTCAATTCCACCTTGCAACTATTTACTGAATCACTCCCTATCCAGAACCAAATTAATGTATGTTAAATAAAACCAAGAACCTTACTACTTGGCTCCTTTAAGCACTCATCCATTCTTCATTTGGTGGCAGACAAGTGATATATTCCTCTAATTGACCATATGGATGTCTCTCTGGCTCTTTCTGTCTCTGTCTCTGCCTCTCTTCTTCTCTGTCTCTAATATATATTATTATATATTATATACTATATACACATATTTTTCTCTTTATCTGTCTAAATATCTATTAAACATTGAATCTAAGTATCTTTCTATCCATCTAGCTATTTTAGAAGAATTTTACCCAGAATCTTTAGAGGAGAGTTATGAAAATAAATTTTATCTATATAGTTCCTTACCCTACCTACAAATGCTTAGGCTTACACACTCATTCACTCACACCCACATGCACAATCACACACATTTTTTTTTCCTTATTTGAATCAGCCACCACAGCTGCCAGTGCCTCAGGGGCTTTAAACATCAATCAGTTTCACAGCTGGAGGCAGAGTGATCTACAGCAATAAAGCTTAAAGTGCTTCCTTTTCTGATATAATTTGATTCTTCCATTAGAGCACTCTTTCTTTCTTTCTTTCTTTCTTTCTTTCTTTCTTTCTTTCAAGCTAAAGCAAATGTTCCCTGTCCATACCAGGGCAAATAAATAGTGACCTTAAAGAAGCAGAAGGTATTACTCACCAGTTAGGATGCTGGGTGGAGAAAATCAATCCAGTACTCTTTACTTCTGAGTTTCTCACCTCTGTGTCTAGGAGATTTGCCTTTCTCCTACCTCCTCGGGGCCGCCAGTGACCTTGGTTCTGTTGCTCTGGGAGTGAATTCTGGTAGCTATAATAGAACAGATAACAGTGGCTTTACTGAATATATTCTTGGGTTGCCAATCCTATAGAATTCAGTGAAATGCAGAAAGGGGTTATGACAATCACTGCCCTAGAAAGCATTCCTTTGATCACCAGTTTTAAATTATCTTAAACTTGATTTATCTCTATCTTTACCATTGTCTCCCTGACAAGCTCACTGTAATTGTTATTCATCAATTTTGTAGGGTTTTTTTTTTATTATTTAATAAAGTCCTAGAAAGGGTAGAAAGTGATATGAATTCCACCAAACTTTGACAATGGTACTTGCAAAGAATTAGTTGTTGTCAATAAGGATGTGCATTCAAAGATCAGTCATGAGAGTGGGTCAGAATCCAGCTATGGTACATGACCTTATGCTTTCTTTCCTATCTAAAAAGACTGATTAGAATATTTGAGTTTGTTCTGCTTTGCTTTTTTTTTTCCAAAAAGGATAGGATTTTAGCAACAAAAATCCAGATTATTTTTAACAAAATGAGCAATCACGTCTCAACTGGAAGCCTGTTAGCCCCGTCTGTCTGCCACCACCCCCCCTTTTCAGCTGTAATACTTGCTATTGCACTTCTGTGGGCTCTACAAAGTTTCTCCCCTTTTTTCTTGCTTTATTTGAAGCTTGATCATCCCTTAGAAATTGTTATGTTAATCTTTATTCACGCGATCTATTTGGTAGTTTGAAAGCACAAATCAATAAAGCCAGTTTATACCAAACTCTACAATGATGGAATCTGAAAATATTAACACTAAAGGGTCCTCAGAAATCTTTAGCTCTCTACTCCTCCGTATCACCCCTTTTTACAGGTGAGAAGTACAAAGCTCGGAAAATTTAAATGGACAAGTAAAGCACACACAGGAGGTTATTTATCAAACTGAAATTTGGGCCCAAATTTCCTAAATCCCTGTTGCACACAGCCCCTCCATTCAAATGATAAAGCCCTAACCTTCAATGTGACTGTATTTGGAAATAGGACCAAAACGGAGGTAATTAGGTTTAATTAAGATCATAATGGTAGGACATAATCTGATAGGGCTGATGCTTTATATAAAGAGGAAGAGACACCAAATTTTTTTCTCTCCACTTTGTCAGAACATAGAGAGAAGGTGGCCATCAGCAAGTCAGGAAGAGCACTCTCACCAGGAACAAACCCTGACAGCACCTTGATCTTGGACTTTCCAACCTATAGGATGGTGAGAAAATAAATTTCTCTTATTTAAGTTTATGGTATTTTGGTACGGCAGCCCCAGTTAAGACATCTGTCTCCCCCCCACCTTTTTTTTTTGTATTTTATAACTGCATGCTAAGCTCAAACATTTTATAAGAGATCCAATTCCACTATTAGACACTGAGTGGAATATGGAGGGTTCCTGATAAAATGTGTTTACCGGCCAAGCACACCATCAGTAATTGTGTTTACTCCCTATATCCAAGCCATGGCGGACAGGACCAAGAAAGGAGGAAACCTGGTTTTATTGGTCAAATTTTTCTAGCTTCAATCTCACACAAATGGAGCTAGCTCTCATTTATTTTTATGCCATAAGCGTCTGCTCCTTGGTTTAGTTCTTCCATATTGGTGTGATGCCCACCACCTGGTTTTGTTTCCTTTTTCCTTATCCTCCTTTTCCATGTTCTCCTTCTCCTGCCTTTTCTCCTAGAGTGGTGCATCAATTTTGTAAAAAAAAAAAAAAAAAATACTCTATAATCTGTTATAGAAGTTTTTTTTTTTTTTTTTTTTTAAATTCAGGACTCACCAGGAGACCCTCTTGAATAAATGCCTCTGTCTCTGTGAGACAAAGACAATAGAGGGGAGAGAGAGAGAGAGAGAGAGAGATGGAGAGAGAGAGATGGAGAGAGAGAAAACAGAGAAAGGTTTGTGTCCCCACTTGGACCAGAGTGAAAAATTAGTTTTTCCCCAGGTATTTGCTTTGCAGTAATTTTTAGGAATGTCAAATTTCCTCATATTTGAAATTACATTTTAAAATATCTACTTAGAATTATAAACAAGTAGTAATTACCAGCTCACATATTTGCTTTCAAGTTTTTAATTCGCTAAGATATTTTAAGAAAAGATGAAATGTATTGCACTCAGTCTTCCTAAAATTTTGCTTAGGTACCGATTTTCTGTTCTAACCCATTCCGCTGAACTTTTCTTCTTGAAGAGGGAAGTAAAACCCCTAAGACTGACCCCTGAGGCTCTTCATGACTGAGTCCCTTCCTGTTCTCCCAGACTTGATGTTTGTGGGTCCCTTACAAGTTTCCTTGCCCTTGACAAACTGGTTGATCCCTCATCTCCCAAAATCACAGTGTGCATTTCTGTCATTTTGTCGTTTCATCCAAACCAAAATGTCTTCTTTCTTCTCCTCTGCCACTCAAATACATTCTACCTTTTCTTTAACATTAAGTCCATGTCCCATCTCTTTCCCCAAATACTTCCGCAAACAGTAAGTCCTCCTTGCATGCTACTTCTATACCTTTTAGTCTGTATTCGTCTGTATTTGCTACTTATATGCCAATCTGTCATAGTATTTCTCTTCCCTGTGTGTGTGCCCGGCTCCTTAAGAGTCAATGCCTTCTAACACTCTACTCGAGCACCTGACACAATGCCATGCACGTATCAAATGCTCCTTAGATTTGTTAATGGCGATAATGAACTTGTTCTGTAACTATTCTTACTGCCATCACTCGCTACCTAATGTGCATGAAGCAATTACCATGGAGCAAGTGCTGAGCCAACTGCCTGACATCAGTTCCTGCATTTACTCTTTCTACAACCTCCTAAGGTAGGTCCCCCTCGCTGTTTCAAAAATAAAGAAAATGAGGCTGAGATGCCATATCAGAATGATTATTTCATGACTAAATGGTGGGGAAAGGGCCTGACACAGGTTTATGCCGTCTCCGTGGCAGGTACTTCATAAACATTACATCACAACCCTCCTGTGACACGGTTTCATCTCCCAATGAGAAAATCCAGCACCAAAAGGTTAAGTAGGTTGGTCAAGGTCAGGCAAAGTTTCAGACATCGGATTCCTCTTCTTTGAGAATAATTTTCTTCAGTACCTGCTTTGGGGTTTTAGAAAGAAAAATACTATGTTGCAATGTACTATGTTTTCTTTACCAAACTTAAATTATATCCTCCCTTTAAATAAGAATCACCAAATGCAGATTGAGGAAGGAGGTTATCTGTGTTTAAGAATTTAAAAAAAACTACTTTAACCAATTAATGGATGTCATTCCAACATGATCTGTGTGTTGGGAAAATAAACTTCCTGCAGTTGGGGATCAGTTCACGATAATTGATTTTAGGTTGTTACTATGAGGAAAAACCCGATTCGAATAGTTGGTTCAAGGTATGGCCCAGAGCCTCTGAGCACAGAGCACTTGGCAGAGAGCACGCCTGGAGTCTGCCAGGCAGAGGGATGGGTATCTTCAGAGAAATACTACATTTTAAAGGAAAGATTTTTTTTTCCCCCTCTTCACAGCATTTTCAAATCTTGGCACTAAAGAGGGGGAAAAAAGGTATGTCTTTTCTTTGAAATACTGGCTTTTTCTGAAAAGACCACCCTCTCCCCAAGCCTTGGAAACTTCAAACACTCTGACCGAGAAGTCAGAACTCCTCTGGTTGAAGAAGCTGTTATCTTGAAAGCTGCTACAGGCTATAAGCTCTTAGAGGGTCCTGGAGCTCAGAGTCTGTTTGTATTCATTTTTAATAAGCTAAATGAAAAGTGGAAGAGAATTCTGAGTGTGTGTATAAATGCATACATATGTGTGTATCCATATATGTATACGTTCTTGCATTTTAACATTATAAACATATCAAATTTAGTTAAATATGCACCTTATGAACTAAAGTATTTTTTTAAACAGAAATAAACTTCAAAAGCAGATGTAAATTTATTTGAAAAATTGCGATTAGGCTTTTTACTAAATATATTCTTGCAGCAAATTTCCTGTGAAATTTTAATTGGATTTCATACTTTTTGTCTTATTTTTATGTACCTCACATTTCACTACTCTGTAAGAAGTTGACACAATTTCCATGTGTTTCTCTTACCTGATATTATGGTTTAAATACACTTTAAATGCATGAATTATAGGGCAAAATCCAAAGTCATTGACTAGAGTGAATATTAATTTTAACGCAGCAGCTCTATTTTTGGCACTTCTATCCTGTGGCTACTTCCTGTGTCTCCTTGGCCCATCTAATTGTTCTTGCTTTCTACACAGGAAGAGTCCCAAATTATGCGTACACACACACGTGTACCTAACTATCCTACAAATGCATCCAGAGAGGAAAATAATAACCAGAGCATTGAATTACAGTCCAGAGGGTTTTGTTTTTCTGCAGTTCCCATAACTGTACCCCTCCAGGAGTTCCAAAGTCTAGAAGAGGAGCATAATGTATCTTTGGGCTACCCCTGACACTTCTTGGACCCCACTTTACATCCCTACTATCCACTTTCTACTTGAACTGTGGCCGAAGCAACCAATCTCACACAGGTATAACCAGAAACACCTGGCCTCAGCACTTCCTTACTTTTTGACCAAGGACTTCTTTGATGACTTGTAAGATGCCTGTGTGAACCCACCAGGCCATTCTGACATAGCACAAAGGAATACAAGGAGCCAGCTGCCCACTGAATTGACCAGGGGCCAATGACAGATATGATACAATAGATAAATAAATACATCCTTCAGGTGAACAAATCAGAGCTGCATCTTATATACTTCAGAGGTTCTCCAGCAAAAAGGAGTCCCATTTTGGAGTCCCTCAGTAGTGACTAACTTAATAACATATGCGTGGATTGACTTTTCCTCCTTCTGAGTGTCACATTATGCCACTGGTTCTCAGCTGTGGATGATTTTGCTCCTCCCATCCCAATTCTCAGGGTATTTGGAAATGTCAGGAGACCATTTTGTTTGTCACAACTTCAGAGTAGAGGCTATTGGCATTGAGTGGGTAGAAGACAGGGCTGCTACTAAGTATCTTACAATATATACAACAGCTCCTACAACAGAGAATTACCTGGATCCATATACATTAAGGCCCTATTTTTTAGGGAAATCCAGACCAAGACAGAAGTTACTGGGTTCTAGCTACATTACCAATATCTACTGCAAAGCATTTTTTATTAAAAATATGTGTGTGTCGGGGCGCCTGGGTGGCTCAGTCGGTTGAGCGTCCCACTTTGGCTCAGGTCATGATCTCGCGGTCCGTGAGTTCGAGCCCTGCGTCGGCTCTGTGCTGACAGCTCAGAGCCTGGAGCCTACTTGGGACTCCTTGTCTCCTTGGAGCCTACTTGTCTCCCTCTCTCTCTGCCCCTCCCCTGCTCATGCTCTGTCTCTCTCTCTCTCTCTGTCAAAAATAAATAAACATTTAAAAAAAATTTTTTTAAAAATATGTGTGTCTGTGCACATGCACGTGTGTTTATATTAGCTGTCAGCTCAACTTGCCTTCTTAGACTGCCAAAATATATTCCAATGACCTTTTAATTTGATGCAAACAGGTTTGGGGAGGTGGTGAGAAACTGGAAAGGAAGAGCTAAATTAAAATCTAATGACACTTAACAACTTAATAAAAAAAAATCTAATGACACTTGAAAAAAAGAGGCTGAAAATCAGCAATTAAGTTCAACCTGAATGAGTTTTGCAGTAGTCTGGTCTGGACAGTGATGAAGCCAGAGTTTACACAAAGCTTTCTGTAAATTAAGGCTCTTCTTTTTCTAAATGGCAATTCCAGCTTTAGTTTTTGAGGGGAATGGTAATTTTTCCCCCACTGAACTGTGAATTCTTTGGAGACAGGGTCTTGTTTCATCTGTGAATTTCTCAGAACTTTTGGTTTGTCTCTACCTAGCAAATGTTCAGTTGGTTACTGACTTTGTGGCAGAACCAAGGTTATGCCCTGGCCCCTTGATTCTTAAAGCCCTTCTATTCTCAAGGAATATGGATGGCCTGAGATGTTTAGCACAAGGATGACCAATTAAGCAGGACAATCATTCTGTAGCCATTTTAAAGTAGCATTCTTTGTCCTCCCTGAGGATGCATTGCTTATTTTTCTATCACTTTTAGATGTTTGGAAAGTTCATGTCAATCATTTTTTCTGTTCAGATATTGTCATCAGATCAGTCTTGTTTCCATACCTTAAGAGAAGTATCTCTAAATGCACTAAGTTTGTTTCTTCTTCTCAGGATGCAACACAAGACAATGACCTTTCATCAGATATTTGGCTTGTTTCAGATACAGGTTAAATCTCTGAATTCTTTTAACCCCTCTATATCTACAAAATTGGCTAAAGGAGAAGAAAACATTTTCAAAAGCATTCTGATCTTCCAGTTATACTCTGAACAGGGAGCTTTTCCCCTCATCATTCAATTACATCTTAAAAGATCAGTAAAATTAAGGAAAGAGAACTCTTCTTATTTTTTGTTGTTGTTAAATTTGATTTGAAATTTGAGACAGTGTATAATTCAACTACACCAAGTCCCTCATTTCAAGAATCAGGACACTTAACTTCTCTACAGGCAGACCTAGAAGAGACTGCTGCCTTGATCATTGGAGATTGTGCTGGCTTCCCCTGAGCAGATCTTCTTTAATTACAGAGCATGATATTGCTGCCTTACACTTCTGCTTGTGTCTTCTAAAGAGCCAATCATAGCGTTAGTATCAGGCACAGCACTCAAGTGGAAGAAGAAAACAAGAACACAGGCGAATGAGCAAATTATAATTTTTCATGCTGACAATGCACCTTCTCAAAAAAGAGAAATGATATGTAACCTTGAATGAACTTCTGACTTGAGTTCTGCTCCCTGACCTATGGCCTGGAACCTCTTGGCCCTCTCCTCACCATGGAGGGACAATAATACATATAGTATTCATTCTCCTAAAACATCAGCAGATGTTTAAAGGATCTGTATTTCGAAAGCATCCTGGGAACAAAAAAAAATGGCTTGGAAACATGTAATAGTTTTAGTAATTCATCTTTATAATGAATCATTAAAAGTGAACCCAGAGCAACCTACCTGTTGTGGATTCCTGCTTCAAGCTTTCTCTGTGCTCCCCACTCTGAATCTGAAACTTTGTCGAGCATGATTGTAGATCCACAGTTTTAAGGTTCATTAATCATACTCCCTGCTGCATATGCTTTCTGATGTGCTGTGATGCTGAATGAGATTCCCATATTTATGCAAAATATTAACAGAACTTTTTTTTATTAAAGACGTGCTTTATTAATCTTAATAAATCATAGTTTGTCGGATCCTTTCTGACTGCTTCTCAAGTAAAATGGGGCTTGACTGTGCAGTAACAGTGTTTATGTCATGCTTGAATTGTTTAAGGTGAGGCTTTGAGTAGTTTTATTGCTTTTGTTTATATAGGTAAACCCAATCTGCACATTTGAAATGATTGATGAACTGCAGCCCCACTTGGAGTGTTTGTCATCACTCATGTGCTGAAGTGACATTTCTTTATGTATTTTGGCATAAACACATGCAACCACTGGCAAAGCATTTGACCCTAGAGTCTGACTATTTGTCATTCTAATCTTTTTTTGCCCAAAGTCAGGCAAGTTACTGTATATTCTATCTTCACGCACATTGCTAATTATTCAACAGACAGTAAAATAGTCTTGGGGCTGGGATTGCATAAATTGCTGAATGAGCGATCTTCATTTCTCCAGCCAGGCAGCTAGGTACTATGCAGAAAAATAAATAAAGTTGAGATGCATGTAAATGTCAAGGAAGACAGCCATATTGAACTACAATAGCTTTTCAGGAAATTCTGCAGCTTCTATCAATGGAAACAAAACAAAACAAAACAAAACAAAACAAAGAGTGGAAAATGCTATGAGTGTGGAGTTTAGCAAATCAAATGTAGGCAAAGATAAAGCAAAATTCATTGAACATGACTACCTTGGAAGAGAATTTTCCTATAATGGGTCTTCTTTGAAAACCAAGTAACCAATAACTCATATCATGTGGACAGAGATAAATGAAAGTCTTCCTAACCTCCAGGCTCAGAGTTCAAACTCTATGTTGTGTTGTTTGAAAACTTGTGATTATTTATTGGTGAAAATATCAGAAAAATAATTAAAGTGTGAAGGAATTTTATGAGGAAAGCAATCACACCTCATTGGGAGAACTTTGCCATGATTGTATTCCTGTAATTCTGAATGAGCAACAACAGAGGGGAGAAGTGAAGATGGGGAGGAGGGAACAAATTTCAAAACACTTTAAGAGAAACCAAAATAAGTGACATCATTATCACCTTGTTCATAGAGCATAACAAAGAGGCAAATAGGAAATGTTTCATAGAAAAATAAGAGTTAACAATTCTAGATAGAATACAAGACTTGGTTCTTAGGATATATAGTAACAAGAAATAAGATAGCTTGCCCTCTTTTTAGGATACAAAAACAGTTTAGTTACCATCAACCAATTTTAAGCTAACTATGCAACGCTGGATAGTTGACAAAGAGGAGACTGTGTTGAGCAGAGAGATTTCAAGTCCTTATCCATGGTTGGTGCCACTCAGTAGGGTGATGTTCCAGGGGAAGTTTCCATCCTCTCTCTTTGGTAATCAAGAGGACATGCTGGTCCTCACAAAATGGATTTTCCTTAGTTCACTCATGTCTGGAGAATAAGCCTTTAGGTAAAACGAGAAAAGGTTAAAGAGTAGCGTAAGAAGATAGTAGCCACTAAGTGAGTGACAAAAGTGAGCATTGCGGTCGCCACAAATCCTCACAAGTATTGAAGTCTAAAATGTACCATTTTTATGTTAACTTGATTTGAATATTATAGTTCAGGCAAGTAGTATAGGAATCCCTTTTTTTTTACTTTAATTTTCTTTTGTTTTCAGGGTGGCTTTTGTTTTTGCTTTATTGACTACAGTTTCCTATATTATTGTTCAAAATATTTGCTGCCTTCCTCTGAGGTGGATTTTACTTCCCTATGACTTTGGATTTATTGTGTAACTGGCAGTGCCCCTGCCAGCAAAAAGATTATGTATTACGAATGGTCGTGTGATTTCCTTTGGCCAATGAAACGTGCACAGAGGAGCCTGTGACACATCAATATGGAAGTTTGGGAAACCATTCTGTATTTCCACCACACGCTTGTCCCTCTGCTACGAGTCTGGAAATATTTCTGAAAAGGCACAGTTCACCTGCCTGGGCTCCAGAACAAGAAGAGAAGGAGAGCTGCACTGGTTCAGGAAGGACATGGAACATGAGTGTAAAAGATATCCTTGTGGCATGTTACTAAGGTTTGGGGGTTGTTTATTAATGCAAGATGTTATCCTAAGTATTTGGCAATCTTTTGTAAATCAGAAAAAAAGTGTATGAAAATGGACCTCAGGGATTCTTCATGTTTCTTCTTCTGTTGTTTAAATCCGGTTCAAAAATTAATCATTGAACATCTAACATTCTGCAAGATGGTGTGAAGAGGTACCAATGAAAGCATGCACCATAATCTTAGCCTTCATGGCTCTTACATTTTAGTCACTATTCAGTCTCTACTGAAGGAAATATTTCTCTTACTCTCTTACTCTTGACACATAGGCACTAAAATGATGCACACATTTACACATATATGTGAACCATCATTATAAATCTAATATCCAGAAGCCATAAAGGGCAGTCTACCAGTTCATGTTTCTACCTTGATATACCCATACCTTGGATATATCTTCAAAGATAGTTGGCATTATGCAGGCTAGTTGTCGCTAAACTCCATGCAGAGCATTTCCACATCTTAACCCTCATAAGCTCTATCACTGCCTGTGAGGTAGATATCACAGTCCAGACATTACAAATGAGCCCTGCCTAAGGGCTCAGGACTTAGAAGAAGTGAGTAGGAAATCCACTCTCGATCTGCTGGCCTTGACCACCTCTCTTTCCTCTATGCCACCCTGGCATGGAACAAGAGTGTTTCACAGTGATGGTACACTGGGAGCTGCAATGCACTGGGCTCTATGAGAACTGGGCTGTAGGCTTTTTTCAGGCACTCTGAAGCTGTGTCCCCATGATCTCCTCTGGCATTTTGTTCATTCAAAATCGTTTCAGTTGGACAACACATCTCAATGAATTTCTTCATGGCTTATTTTGATGGACATGGGAACACAGGGAGAATTTGCAGCTCTCCTTTCTTTCCACTCCCTTCTTCCTCCTAGAGATAATAGATCCAATGCCATGAGCAATGGTATCCGAGGACTATCAGAATAAAGAGACATGTTTCCATTTCCTTTTAAAATCCTACTGCATATGCAGCAACATCATCTTGACCTGGCCTTTTTTCTTTTAAACCTTAGGTTTATAACTTGCGCTAATTTGCATGGTTGCATTGAAATAATGAGGACAAGGGGCGCCTGGGTGGCGCAGTCGGTTAAGCGTCCGACTTCAGCCAGGTCACGATCTCGCGGTCCGTGAGTTCGAGCCCCGCGTCAGGCTCTGGGCTGATGGCTCGGAGCCTGGAGCCTGCTTCTGCTTCTGTGTCTCCCTCTCTCTCTGCCCCTCCCCCGTTCATGCTCTGTCTCTCTCTGTCCCAAAAATAAATAAAAAACGTTGAAAAAAAAAATTAAAAAAAAAAATTAAAAAAAAAAAAAAAAGAAATAATGAGGACAATAATTACAGTCCAAAACATTATGAATCAGAGGATTCACTTCAGTATAACAAAAGCATTCAAGAGTAACAAGAGAGAGCATAGACCAAAGAATGCAATTACAGCACACTTCATGTAACCATAGGCTGAAAGTAGATACACCAATGTGTTTGGTATCAGAGAAAGTATTAGAATATACTTTGTGTTTGGAGCTCACACAGCATCGAAATTTTAGCAGGAATAATATGGTATGTAGTGCAGAATCAAGTCAAAAATTTCATGAAGAAACAATGACTACAGTTTCATCGCTTTGTAATTGTAACCTGGGCACCCCCCACCCCAAAATATGAAGTCTGGTGACAAAGACTACTACAAGTTATCCTCTTTAATTTAATTTTTTAAAGTTTATTTATTTTGAGAGAGAAAAAGAGCTCATGTGAATGGGAGAGGGGCAGAAACAGAAGGAGGAGAGAATTAACCCTGGGCTCAAACCCATGAACGGTGAGATCACGATTTAAATGGAAATCAAGAATCCAATGCTCAATCCAGTGAGCCATCCACACACCCCAAGCCAACCTCTTTAAGATGACCAAGACCTTCAGCTTTGTCTCTTAATTCTTGTCATTGCTTATGCTCCTCATTTTATTGATTTTAAGCTATATTCATGTTATCTGTGTTATCTACACCTTTCTCTGTGTACTTACAATGCGTAACCTGTAATCTGACCCTCATATATTATTGAAAAACCAAGTGACTTTGATATGAGGGTACATACATGAGTATGTACAACAAATTTGAATGCAACTTAAGTTACCTAGGTTTATTTGCTGAGTAGGTGTAACATAAAAAAAATGTCAGTACTTGAATAAACATGTTTATATTACAATACATTGATGTGCATACATTCATGCATTCATTCATTTAACAAAAATATGTTGAGTGCCTGGGTTATGATAAGCCCACTTTCAGGAGTTGTAGACAGAGGACTGAATAAAACATAGACTCTATTTCATAAGCTGATATACTAATGGAGAAATCTGATAATAAACAAATGAGAAGAAAGGTATTTAAACATGTTTAAAAATAGCAATTGGTAGTTACTAAAAAAATGTTAAAGGGTAAAGGGATAAAAGATACAGATGTCATTTTAAGTACTGTAGTCAGGGAAAGCCTTTCCTAGGAGGCACTTTTGAACAGATACTTGTAATAGGGATAAGGGTAACAATTATAGATTAAACTCTCCATTGATAATTTGTCTAATGGCTCTTTCTTATCTGAGGACTTAACAGTTCTTTCTCTCCTCCTTTTATCTTCTCCCCTCCCAATCTTTATTTTCCCAATTATATTGTGGTATTTATTTTCTTTTTTTTACACTTATTTATTTTTGAGAGACAGAGACAGAGCACAAGTCGGGGAGGGACAGAGAGAGAATGAGACACAGAATCCCAAGCAGGCTCCAGGCTCTGAGCTGTCAGCATGGAGCCTGACACAGGGCTTGAACTCACAAACTGTGAGATCATGACCTGAACTGAAGTCAGACACCCAACCGACTGAGCCACCCAGGCGCCCCTGTATTGTTATATTTAAAATGCTAACCTTCATTTTCTTGCATTTTCGTTACCAACACAAAACCCTTCAGACAATGATAGCTTCTCTTCAAAAATTAGAAATACTTTATACCCTATCATTTATACTGGGAATTCTCCAGATAATCTCTCAGAGCTAATAATTTCTTTTGTAAGCAGCAAGTTTTTAAAAAATATTTTCCCTTGAATTAAAAGACATTTCATTTTTCTATATAGAGATGATTTATCAGCCAGCTTCTCCTCCAAATTATTACGCCAATTCAGGGGAGATGAAAGAATTTATTCTTTAAGGTAAATATAGAGAGAAAAATCAGAAAGAAATTGACAGCCTACTGAGACAAAAAGGCGGATTCATTAAAGAAACCTTTTTAAGAAAAACTTGAAACATTACCTGTTTGAAAAACTACTTCTCTGTCACAGCTGTGTGGCTACACACACACACTTAAAGCTACCTGCAGGTAGGGCGGGTAGCCCTCTATAGCCATGGTACACGAAGCCACCTTGAAATAAGTCCACGTTTCTTTTCATCTGAAAGCTGGAGCAGGAAAGGGTGGGGGTGGGGGGGATTTCCTGCAAAGAGTTGGGAGGCAGTGACAATGTGTCCTGGCTTTGCACTCTGACTGGATGCACTGTTATGCCCAGAATTCGTGATCCCCAAAGACCACTAGGGAGCCGAGTCCGATGCAAAAACACAAGAGCCTTTATTCGAGCTAGCTCGAGCTCAATCCCCTACCTGCACCGACGCAGCGGTGAGATACCAGGGAGAGAAAGCGAGTTTCAAAAGCACAAAGGTTTTATAGGGGTCTAGGGGCAGTTGGTGAGGTAATGGCTGTGGCCTCAGCCGATTGGCTGGGGAAGGGTCGGAGTCCTGTTATGCAGGTCGCTGGGCGTGTTTTGATCAGGAAGTTTGAATGGGTGAGCAGGAGGTTACTCAAGGGGAGGAGGCTCCGTCTGAGGTTTCCTCGATTTTCCCGGAAAAGGGGTCATGTCGGGGACATAGTCACTCAAGGTGGAGGACACAGAACAAGATGGAGTCGGCCGGCGTAGGCCCGCCCTTTCAGCACTTGGGCACATTACTTGACCCAGGGACTTGATTTTCTTCAAGTGTAAATGGAGGTAATAATGCTTACCTCGTGGAGTTTTCTGAGGATTACCTGAGATAATGTACATACAGCACACACCATGGGACCTGGCCTGTGGTCAGCACCCAGTAATTATGAGGTCTAATTATTACTATTGCCCCATTTTCCCTTTCCTCTTTATTCATTCATTGATGCATATTGAGGTATGGACATGAGACATACTTGAAAGAGATGAAAAATTGGAGATGACTAACAGACACCAGGTAGTAATCATCTGTCATCCTCAAAACTTTGAAATTCTAAGCTCTGGCCACCATGAAGTTCTGAGCCTTGCCAAGGATAGCAGTTCTGTAAATGCTCAAGTAAAATGGAAGAGCATATGTACCTGGATAAAGGTGAACCATGCCAGATTGTTTTACCACCTGAACATATGTTGTAATGAGCACAGAAGGTTCAGATGAAACCGTCATAGTTTAGATCTCATCAAAAAGAGCTTCCAGAAGATAGTAATCCATGTGTGTTGCAGTTTTTGAGAGTCAGGAGAAGGACCCAGGCTTGCAGCTATGGCCCGCTGGCCTTGACAGAAACCTAGCCTAAGAGGGATCTGCCCTCTGCTTTTGAAGGGAGTTCAGACAGACATTTTGGGATTTTGATTTCGGTTTTTCTAAAACACGATGAAAACAAAGAATTTAGTAAAATTATTCTCTTTATTTGTAAAATTTTATTGTCATTCTCTCCCACTTCAGTATAAAATCTATGAAGGCAGTGTCACTATCTGCATATGTTCGGAACCTAAAACAGTGCCATAAATCTAGTAGGGCATTCAAATAACAAAAATTGTAGTTTGGGGAGAAAAAAAGGTAAATATATGAATGATTGGATGAATGAATGAATCAAATAATAGCCAGATGAGGAAGTGTCTTTTTATTCCCCTTCACTTCTAAGACTGTGCCTGGAACCAAATGAAACTTTAATCCATGAGTAGATATTTAAGATCTTGAACCTCAGACATACTCTTGACTGAAGAATGGTCCTCTTTTCTTCAGGAAAATTGACTTTTCAACCAAGGATGTAGCTTCAAGAAGACATAAACAGGGCCATGAGACCCAGATGGACATTACACATTGCTGTCACATTCAGCATATGTGCTTTGAGATACCCTTTATAAAGCATGTTGTCTAAACTCCCAATCAACTCAGAAGATTCTCTTTCAACAGTCCTGGAAGATGAGTATCTGCTCAAATACATCTTATAAAGAGAAGCTCATCACTTTTAGAGCCAGCCCGTTAAACAATTGGAAAGCTATAATTGTTTGAACTTTCCTCCTTCTGTGGGGTTGAAACCTGCCTCCTAACTAGTACCTAATGCTCTTTGTTGTTCCCAAAGGAACAACAAAATCAACTTTATTATCTCTTAAATATGGAAGATAAGATTCTTCTCTTTCTGTTTTTTTTTCTTTACCCCTAGTGTTTCTGTTGTCTCTTATTCAGAGAAAACGTGTTTGATGATTCATGTTCTGCGCAGGTAGCATATAATGTACATGGCCATTTATAAAAAGGTAGCAAAGAACAAGAGAAGAAAATATGAAAACTGTCATATTTCAATCTATTATTTCAAATGCATTCTCACTCTCATTCTATGAAGAGGCTATTATTAGATCTTTTTAAGAATTAGGAGACAGAGGCACAAAGTAACTAAATACTGTTAACAGGGAAGTTAAAATTTGAGCCCAGAAATAGCTGACTTGAAGAATATGTGGTTTGTCCTGTCCAGGTAAAATGCAGTATGTTTCTGTAGATTTTGGATCAAAACAATTCACTTTCTCTGAATGAAGGTAAGCTTATATTCCCCAGTGGTAAGGGGTTTGTTTCAAAACCAACCAGCCCTATTAGCTTGTACCTTGGGTATGTAAGATTTCAAATGGGGTATAAAGTATCACTGACAAGAACAGGATACCTGAGAAGTGATAGAAACCTGTGTATAACGAGGCAGGAATTGCTTGGCAAGCTCTCTCCATTGGGTCTTAACAGTTCTATAAGGACCTGGGAAGTACAGAACAATCAGACAGACAAGTCCACTCCCAAGGACACTAAAGGACAAAGACATCAGATAGCTGCCATAGTCCTCCGCAAACTGAGCCTGAAGTCTGAAAACCCAACACTAATAAGGTGGTATTCATAACCATTTCATGATCTATTTGCCTATTATGTATAAACTTGCCTACTTTAAAAATAGTTTAAATGTTTTCCCATGAAGAACATAGATGTAAGAAAACCAATAAAGATAAATGCATCAGATCAGATAGCACAGGAAGGAACAGAATAATATCTGAAACAGTGAGTAGCAATTAGGCTCTGTGATTGTGCACTATATTTAGCTCTGAGCTCCCTGGCGGCCAAGACACAATTAGTGAACAAGAAGCAACCGATGTGATTTTTGAGGCTAGCACAGAGGCTGTCGTCATATGCCTTTTCCTTATTTCCTAATACACACGAGAGGAGAAGCAACAGTGTTTTAAGTGTAAATTGCTATGAACCAAGCTGGAAAAGGCAGACTGGACCCCCACACATCATTTACCAGGGTTGATACTCAGACAGATAGTATCTGTCTGTGAATAATACTTCTGTAAATGACCTGATATGAATTTATTATTCAGTGAATTAATCAACAAGTATTTATTGAACCTCAGCTAAGTGCCAGGCACAATTCCTCTCTCTTTACAGCACCCAGTCGATATAAAGAGGGCTTGATTATCTCCCAAATGGTAGGTATAAATCAGACCTTTTCAAAGTATTTTCATTAGAGAATCTCTTCTGAAATATGCACCGCACATGAACATACCCAGAAACCCAGTCGTGATCGAAGAGTGAGGGAGACAGAGGGTCCTGCTCTCCTGGAGCCCTCATTCTAGTGGTATTTTCATACTCACATCACGGAAATCAATACACAGAAATGATTCAGTGCTCAGGCACTGAGGTCAAAGGACTTCAGCTCATATCTTGGGTCTCTCGCTTGCTGAAATGTGTGCCATTGACCATCAAATGAAACTGCTCCATCCCCCACTCCTGTTAGGTAAAATAGGGAAGATTATTCATATGGCTACTGTAAGGATTAACTGTGACAATGAGCAATGCTTGGCACAAAGTGCTCAATATAAGTTGGCCAGCACTATGTTACAGATGAAGAAACTGAAGTCCAGGAAGATAGAATGATAGTCTGAAGTCACACAGCTAGCAAATAGTAGAATTTAGATTCCTATCCAAACAGCATGGCCCAAAATTCTGTATTCTTCACCAGTATACAGTGAAAGACAAGGTCACGAAAAGTCTGGGCCAGATCTTGAAGTCTCTGGAACGACAGGCTACAAAAAATTAAAAAATTAAATGAATGGAGCAATAAGGAGATGTTGAAGATTGGTGGGGAATGGGGGGTGTCCTGTCAGTGAAATAACCCAAGTGTGGGTGTAGAGTAACTGTTTTCTGGCAATATAAAGAATTATTGAAAGGAGAGTGAACAGAGGTTTAAAATTTATTTGGATTTATATTTTAGCTTTTAATGAAAATGGGAAAAACTTGCTGCCATAGCTCAAAAAAGATCCTAGTCATTAAAAGTTTGATTTCAAGGGACAGAAGCAATGAGAAGCAAGTAGGCTCTAACACCTACCACTCTCTAGGGTGGGACCATCTCTGGAGATTGGAGAGCAGAGGCTACCGTGGCTGTCCAAGGGGGGCCAGGACAGCATAGTATAGAGCATGGGATGGACTTGGGCCCTTGTGGTTCACAAGCACATAGGCATCCATTTCTTTACCTCTTTTGGGTTCTACTTCTTTCATCTATAAAATGAGGATAATAAAATACCTACTTCAAAGGGTTGCTGTGAGTTTTAAGTAGTTAAAATATGAAATGTGCTTAGAACAGTGCCTGGCACATACTATGTTCTCAATAAACCCCACCTCTTATTATTACTAAAATTAGATTTATGACTTTGGGAAAGTTACCTGAGCTCTTTGAAACTTCAGTGTCCACTTGTCTAAAAGGGGGCCACACTGTAATTATTCAGTTCTGTGAACTTTTTTCCACATTTTAAAGTTCTATAGTCAAAATGAATCTCATATTTTATTTATATACTGTATGTATAGTTTTTTTTCTTGAAAAACAAACAAACAAACAATCGTTGATGGTTAAAGAAACCACACAAACCCCAAAGCCGACCACACTGGAAATGTCAGCTTCTCGTTTTTAGTTTTTTTGTTTTCTTTTGTTTTGTTTTGTTTTTACTCATTTTGGTTCCGGAATCTCATGCTTCCATTCCAGTGATATATGGGCATTTGCATACATCATGATTTACCTTTCTTTGAAGTCAAGTATTCATTTGTTGTGTCTGTCTTTTCAGAATTAGATCAACATATACTCGTCCCCCGTCTTCTTATAATGTATTTTAGAGCATTACTTTTGAGAATATGTATTTGCCCACTTCATGAAGCATGTTACCAGCACAGAGGTTAAGAGCCTGGGCTTCCAAGTTAGATAGATAGAACTTCAACATCTTCTTATACAAGATGGTAATAATGAGATCAACCTTACAGGCTGTTTGAAAATGAGTCAGTGATAATGCTAAGCACTTACCACAGTACCTGGCCTATCACAAGCCCTTAGCAAATGATTGTTTTTATTGTTTTTATGATTGCCTTACTGTTTTTATGACAACAATCATGAGTTCTCTACTGTCTAACTATGACCAATAAAGCTATGAGCATAAGAATTCTTATGTAAAATATACATTTCATAAAAACTCACAGATTATCTAATATACTGTGTTTTAAGTGATCTCAAAAGATTCTTAATTTCAATGCATAAATTTCTATATTCCAAGGTCAGGGATACCTCTGTCCCCAAAATATGCAATTCACAAAGAGTAAAAACTCATGTTAATAAAATATAAATTAAATACATCCAAAAAATGAAATGCATATGATACAGTCTATCTCAACAATGAAGCTTACTGCAAAATGTCAAGGTCCAGAATATCTTCTATTAACACTATTGCATAAACTTTGGAAAGGACCTAAAACAAGTAAGAAGCAATTCTATTCAATGCTAAGTGTTATTTCTGAAATGGAGATTCATGGAGCAGCATAGTTTATAGATAAAACAAGTAAGCCCTAGAGCATGATAAACTACAGCTAGAGTTCCCCAGTTCCTATAAGAATCCAGGGGAAAATCTATACATGTAATATGTATATCAAGTGTGAGATTCATCCTGAGTATACAACTGAAATGTGAAAAGAGGTCACAGAACTGAATGAAGCCATGAATCATCACTCCTGGAGGGAGGAACAAGAGCCCACCTATTTAAAATTTCACAGAATGTTTCCTTTGATCTGTCAAGCTGTAGTTATTAAGATGATGATCAGGTCAAATAAGAAAACTGATAGACTTCCTTCACTACATAAAGATCTTTCAGAGAATCAATAACTAATAGTAATAATCATAGTCAGCATTATTAAATACTGTGTAGAAGCCCCTAAGTTTAGTAAACACTTCTCATGTGTAATTGGTCAGGAAGCCTTTCTGTTCTCTGCCCATAGCACAGCTTTTGGTACATAAGAGGCATTCTATTCATATTTTTCCAATAAAAACAAAAATTTTGTCTACATGAAAATGGCAGGAAAGACTGTCATCTTTCCTTAGTATGTTTGAAATGCCACCATACTTATAATTGACTTTTTACCATCTTCCAACCTTCCTTCCTTCCTTCCTTTCTTTCTTTCTTCTTTCTTTCTTCTTTCTTTCTTTCTTTCTTTCCTTTGCTTAGGGCTTAGGAAATTATTTTACTCAAACAATTATAAACAAACGAAACCCTTGATTTTGAAATGTTACTCAAATTCAAATTCTTTTATATTCAAATTTACTCTGTTTTTTTAAATCTCAAAAATGATTCTCCCTGGATATGAATATATTCTCAAAATGCCGTCCTCACATGGGCCGTTAAAATATCCCCTTTTCCTTCACTTTAATTATTGTTGAGTTTTCTGGGGGTCATTTTCATCTCTTTTGTAAATGCAAGTAGAGCATTGTATTTTCTTTCCCTTTCATCTCTTATAGCTCCCTAGATCCCCACAGTTTTTCAAAACTAACTGTAAATGATGCAGTTAGCATGCTTGCCAGTTTCTTTCATCCCACAGATAGAAGGTACATCATCTGAACCTGCTGATTTGTAGATATGCCGACTTTCCAAGGACTCACTTAGCCTGCTTTTGTAGATAGCTATTTTTACAAGATCTTCATTACTTCCTGATTGCCCAATATTTTTCTTTTTTTATTCTTTCCAAAGACCAATTTATAAGATAAGTTCAAGGCCTCAGACATGTTAAAGTTATCATTAATTTCAAGACGCTCCACATTTATGAGTCCACTGGTCACGGCATTGATTGTGTCCCTACTGTGTTCAGAGCACTGTATTTACCAAAGCTAAGAGCAGCTTGAAGCTTTTCTCCCTGAGAGCCTCTTCTTGTTACAATTTCTTTGTTACTCTGTCTCATGTTATCTTTTGCTATAGCTTCTTAACTCACACAACGGTGTTGGTTTGGATTCGTTATCTTCTTCTCAATTTATAATACAGATTACATGCTCCCTTAAAACACCTGGAAGAGTATTTATTACAAGAAAGCACACTCAATGTTTACACACTTAGGTTCTGCTTTGTTTATGTAATTTTTTTGAAGTTACTTTGTGTCACATGCTCATTTGTTGTTGTGGCTTAATATTTTCCAAAATCTGATTCACTGAGACCTTTGAATTTATTCAGCTATTGTGTATGTATCTTGGTTGGAATAGAATACAAGCAGTGGAGTTTGTGAGGTAGGTTCGTCATTATTATTATCCTAGATACAGCATGATGACATTTATTTAAGGAATAATATAGCTGACTCTAGTTCTGTTAATGGATTATTTTATTTTAAATATGGTTTTAATTTTTTTTTTTTGATGTTTATTTTTTTGAGAGAGACAGAGAGCAAGCAGGGGAGGGGCAGAGAGAGAAGGGGGGACACAGAATGCGAAGCAACTCCAGGCTCTGTGCCCACAGCTTAGAGCCTGACGTGGGGCGCAAACTCACGAACCATGAGCTCATGACTTGAACCGAAATTAAGAGTCCGATGCTTAACCGACTGAGCCACTGAGGCATCCCTAATGGATTATTTTTGAAGTATGTGTTAGGACTATTAACAGGTAGGAATTCTACCCTCACATTGTGACATTTGGAAATCACAGTTAACTACAGAAACTGGCATTCAGACACGCACTGTACATCACTTTTTGACACAATAAAATGGAAGCAAGCGATGACTGTCCGTCTGGAGTGGTATACTGATGGCTCCGTTTACAAGGCGCACAGCTGCTTTTGGATACTACTTGAGTTTCTGTGGCACCTTTCTGACTGTACTTTGGAATATTTGAAGGAGCAAGACAAGAGTAAGACACTTTGTTCACTTTGTTTTTGTTAAAATTTCAAGAGCCTTATTTTTTCCCTCACCCACTGATTTAATGATCTCTGTGTGACATAATTCCATCATTAGGCAAAACATCAAAACATTTTTGACTCCAAATATTGGAGAAACACTGGGCCAAATTAGCTGAAATAAATGGTTCTTAAGACTTAAAAACCAAAAAAAAAAAAAAAAAAAAAAAAAGGTTGTGTGGGTTTTTTAAACTTTTTTAATGTTTTATTTATTTTTGAGAGAAGGAGAGACAGAAGGTGAGCCGGGGAGGGGCAGACCAGAGCCCTGTGGGTGAGGGCTACGCGGGCCTACATGGGACTTGCACTCAGGAACCATGAGATCATGAGCTGAGCCGAAATGAAGAGTGGGAGGCTTAACCGACTGATCCCCCCAGGCTTAGTTTATCTGGGCAGCAGCCACAGGTGCCCAGACTGGCAGGAAGCACAGGCGGGCTCTTCTTTTGGCATGGCCCCTCCTGTGGGGCGGCATAGGACGGCCTAGTGCCAGGTGAAGAGTACGGACTTGAGACTCACACCAGTCGAGTTTGGGTCCCAGAGCTTCTGCTCCTTATTCCTTGAAACTGGACACGTTCCATTATCCTTCTGCATTTCACTCTCTACATATGTAAAATGAAAAGTGTACCTGCTTTCCTGTTATGTGAGATGCCGCATGGTATCACATACAACCCAGCATGAGACTAAGTACTGATTTAATTTTCCTGCAAGTTTTTTTTTTAATGGAAACAGAAACAAGATTATTCCTAGATAATTAAGCCGCATTAAATGAACTATCTATACAGTAACAACATATATATATGTATATATATGTGTGTGTGTGTGTGTGTGTGTGCGTATGTTGTATACATATATATGTATACACACATGCAGTACATGTAAAATCAGTATTTTAATGCAGTGCCTTTACTTGCAGTTTGCTAAATTGCAAAATGTTTCTGTACTTTCCTCTTCATTCACTCTCTTTTTTTCTTACAAGTGTAGGAACATGAGAATGGCTTTGCAGGCACGATAAAGGTCAAATTAATACAATGTAGGAAACAAGCAAAGGAAAGTCTACCGTTCCTCAATATTTGTCACACTTATTTTTCAGTCTGAAGGCCAAGCGGTCAGCTGTGTATCAGCATGGGAATTTGTTCTTCCCACCGATTAATGAAGGCTTTCGACAAGTACAACTAGAACTTGTGTTGTGGGGTTAGACCCCTTTTGCTTTGAACATTGTATTGTCGTGTTTTCCTCCTGTTCCAGTCTATGTTGGTCTGGCTCAGTGCCCAGTCCCTGAACATACCACATACTCATGTTTCATTTGAGAATGTTGTCCCCACTCCCAGGAAGGCCCTCTGGAATTTAGTCTCCTGGGCCCCTGCTGTTCACTGGTCAACTCTTCATTTCAGCTCAACTCTAATAAGCCAGGCCTGAAGTCTCCAAGTGCACCAGACACCCCTTTCTCTCTGTTTGTACAGACCCTCTATTACAGCACTCAAGGGTCCTTAGGTACCGAAGAGCGTTTTTTGTCTTATGACACCAGCATGGTGCCTGGCACACAATAGGCCCTCAGTTCATATCCATGGATGAATTAATGGACGTTTGTTTCCTTATGGCAACGCTGGTGTGATAAGTGCCGTGTAATAATTGCTATCAGTTAAAGGACTCAGAACCTGAAACTCTAAGGCCATTTCTAGTCACTGTTGCATTTAATCTTTAACACAACTCTATACAATTGACGTTATTATCCTCCTTTTATAGATGAGATTCAGAAAGGTACAATTATTTTCCCAAAGTTGTATAGGCAGTAAGTAGTAGGGTGGGGAAAAAACCCAGGTTGGCCTGGGTCCAAAGTCTTAGCTTTCAACACGAAGTACTGTAGAGGGTTATCAGTCTTTCTAACTCTACTCTGCTAAGCTACTTGTCAAAGAAAAGCCCTGTGTCCCAACCACACAGACTTCAGTTACAGCAGTCTCATGATTTGCCTTAATTCTTTCTTTTACTTTATTGAGTTCTAGCACTACAAAACTATAGGTTCTGTAAGTGGTGCTACTTTCCATCGAAGCTTTCTTGGAGTGTAAACATGCTCCACCACCCCTCTCTGGAGCTTCAGTTTGAAACCAGAATGGGTTCCAGGCTAAGTACTCCCTGGGAGAGTTTCTCCCATGACCCTATGGCATTTTTCCATATGTTTGCCCGTCAGTGCTTCCAGCGCTAAAGTGTGTGACTGTAGGGTTAAGCATAGTTTAATTAGCTGGAGATTTTGTTGTTTCGCTCTCTCAAACTCACCTTAAGTGTATTTTAACATTACGGTTTATTGCATGAATTTGTATCGATAGCCCTTCAGGTTAAAGTAATTGTTAACTCCCAACTTACTGAGCTCTTAGTGTTGTGAAATGTTCTACAAGCATTATCTAATTTAAACTTTATGATCACTGTATAATATTATGCTATTGCTAAACTCAAAGAGGAGAAAAATGAGGTCACTGGCCCAAGATTACAAAACTAACAAGTGAAAGGTGCAGAATTCTATCGCTGTGCTATCTGTTGCTGGAGTCTGAACTTTTCATTACTGTTATATTATCTTCAAAGCAGTACCTCACAAAACATAACTATTTATGCTAACAGTAAAAGCTATAGCAGTTACTAATATATGAATTAACAGAGTTTCTCAACAGCCATATCATATTTTTAGTGGCAGTGCTTACCTCAAAAGCACTGAACATGAAGGTAAGATCATAGACCTATTTATCTGTAAGAAATTTAGAAGTAGAACCAAGTCTTATTTACCAACCTTCTTGCTATTAATGGCTTCTTTTATTATATGTCATTGATCATTAACATACTAACTTGAATTAATTATAGCTAAAAACAACTAAAGCTTATAGCTTTGAGCTTCTGCAACCTAAACACAAGTACACAAATGATTCTGTTAGCCATTGGGTAATGTTGACAAGTGCTTATAGACCCACTCGTACACTAGGAGAGGCAGTCTTAGCAGAAATGTCTGGGGACCCCAGAAGAGTATATGATTGATCTAATCCATTTTCTTTCGAACGGAACATTTCCTATTTTAAGTGATCCCAAAATAAATCCCCCACTGTCTAATATCAAACAGCAATTGTTTCTGCATTGATTTTAAATAAATGAAGTCAAAAGCCATCATAATTGTAAAGGTTTTGAGCTACTGGGTGGACACATCATTCAAAGGTCTTCATTGAAAAGGTCAGGGAAAGCTCTCCTGCAGGTCTTAAAGGTGTTCTCAGTTTTATCTGCATATTCTTTAGACTCCTGACTATGTGAGGGTATGTAACATTGAATGGAACTCTTCTTGTTTTAATTCTTACCCACCTATTTATAAATTTGACCCCCTATCATTTCAGTTCACAAATATATTATATAGACAGGATGTTTATCGAGTATTTCTAGGGTGCTAAAATGAGCCACCTTCCATAGAGATGCACTGACAGTGAACAAAAACAACACCCAAACACATGTCTGAAAATACCACATTTTGTTATTCTTTAAAAACAGGACGGTCAGTTGTGCCTCATAGTTGAATTAAATACTGTATATTGGTGTTATAAATAAATGAACTGGTGAGCACATTCCTTTTCAGTGTTGCTATCTGTGAGGTACAATGAACTGCTTTCCTGGAGGAATTCCTGTGGGAAACTTAGTTGTTGATAAATATGCTTTCTTTATAAATATTAGGGGTTCATTGATCTCTTATGTTTTGTACATTTTTGTTAAAATTAGCATTTGAGAAAAGTGCTTTAAATAGGAAGTGAGATAATTAATGCATGGGAAGTTATGATTTCTTTTATCATGGGGGATGGAAAGATGGATGGATAGATAGGTAGATAGATGATGGATAGATAGATAGGTAGGCAGATAGGTAGACTGATCGTTCTCTTTGGTGTCCTTTTCTATAATTCGCTTCTCTGATCAATAGTTCACTGGAGAAGTAGAAGGATATTACACAGGATTTTTAATTGGTCAATTTCTACTTTTAAAAATCTTCAATACTTTTCTAATTCTCCCCTTTCAATCCTCAAGGTTACATCTGCAATTATGCTACATTATTGAGGTCATTCAAAATAATATATAGACACCTTAGTATTTTCTCTTCTCCATTGATGGCTTTACTGTCCTTTCTCCTGATTTGCTCTAATAGAGCTCACTTACAAGCATTCTGTGCGCGTCGGGCTTCATCTCTGTTTTGCAGCAGCAGCTGCTTGCTTCCTCAGCATTGGACTCAGCACATTATCATGCTGGATGCAAGATCACCTTACAAATAAATGAAAACCTTCAGTGTTAATTCTGAAACAGCCAAAATAAATCAATCAGCACAAGTCAGTTGAATTATGAAAAAGTTTATACTTTAAAATCTTCAGTCACCAGCCAATGGCTTTTTTGTTAGGTCTGCACTTTTCTCCCTGGGGGTCTGGACCTGTTATCCTGATCCTTCCTCTTCTTCTAGGAGCTGGGGACAGTTGGAGAAATCACCTGAATCATCAATAAGGATGGTGGGAAAGAGGGACATGGGGACATGACTGCACAGTAGGATGCTTTTCTATTTGTGTGTGTGTGTGTGTGTGTGTGTGTGTGTGTGACAGAGACAGAGAGAGAGAGAGAGAGAGAGACAGAGTGTTAAAATTGCTAAATTATTGTCTTCTATGATGATGTCAGATGTGGCAACAACTACGCAATGAGGAAAGAGATCTCATGTGATACAAGCAAATTTTAATCAGGGTCAGGAGAATTTGAACTTACAGCTATTCTTTTCATCCAAATCTTTCCTGGGATCCACAAAATCCCTCACAACCTGATGGAGGAGGAGTAATTAGGTGCAACTAATTTGGATAGTTATGTCCTGATGTTGAATATTTATATTACTCAGAAATTCCCTTCTTAGACATATCCTAGACTCTTCATAACAGTGCTATTCACAATAGCAAAAACTTTGCAAAATGCCCTCAAATGTTGAGAAAATATTAAATTTTGATATATTCACACAAAACATTACACCATAGTCACAACAAATGGACTGTAGCAATGAGGGTCAATGTAGGTGAATGTTAGCAATAAATTATTGAGTGCAAAATAGAAGTCCAAAGGTGGCACACTGTCCTTAAAAACATCTAAAATAAAAGTATGCACTTCTATGGTAAAAATATAGATGCAATAAAAACTATAAAACATGGAATGTTGCCTGTGACCAATTTGAGTTTCAAATAATGGTTATCTCGGATAGGGAAAGCATGACAATAAGATGAGGAACAACAGGACCAAAGGTATGTTTCAGTGACTATGGCTGCCCCAAAAATCTACCCCCCAAATTTAGTATAATAAAACAGTCATTTATTGTGCTCATGGCTTCTGTGAGTCAGAAATTTGGACATGGCATAGCAGGAGGGCTTGTCTGCTTCACTATGCCTGCAACCTGAGATGGAAAGCTTCAAAGGGATAGAATTGTCAGAAGGCTCATTTATTCACAGAATTGGTGCCTGATGGTGGCTCTCAGTTGGGGCAATGAGGTCCTCTTCAAGTGGACCTGTCCATGGGGACTCTGTATCATATAGGGTGAGTCCCTACATCATCGTGGCTTGGCTCCAAGGGCAAGTGTCCCCAGAGAGAGCCACGTGGAAAACTCACTGAGAAGTAGGAACAGAACTAAGGGCCATAGGCAAATGGTAAAGTGTGCCTGGGGAAGTGGCAGTGAGGTCAGAGGGAAGAGGAGAGGGAGAAAGGAATGGCCAGCAGACCCAAGCACAGTGTTCAAGGGGCAAGACAACTCCAATGGGTCTGGCTAAGGGGAACCTAAGGACACCAGCAGGTCATAGATCTTGGCCTGTCTGGTTTGGAGTAGAATTCTCTCTGAGTAGAGTTCTCTCTGAGCAGGACCAAGGAGTCGTGGCCTCCTTGGGGCCATCCAGTTTCATGACAGACTTCAATCCGAGCAGGAAGTCACAGGAAAAGCCAATCTCAAGTGCAGTAAGTCTACTCCAACACTTTTTGATCCTGTGAGGCTTGCCCTCATGTGTTCCCATCATTGCCCATCACAGACATGTCCTGCTGTATTGCGGTTGCTTATTTACTGTCAGAAACTGAAATTGAGGGCAATAACACATCCATCATGTTCATAGTCACACCCTAGATAGAGCTTTACCTACTATGAGTCACTAACTGGAGCTTAATAAGTATAGCTTCATAAATGTAAGTTAATTAAGTGAAAGTTGTAAATCTACCGTGCAGTTAACTAAGGGCTGTGGGTGGTTAGGGGCAATGGAGTGTGAGAAATGAGAGCAGGAAAGTACAGGTATAGGTGTGGTGAGAGCTCATATTGATTCAGGGAAAGCTGGAAAAATAGACTTAAGCTTTGGCAGGGGGTGCCCACAGTTGTTGGAGGAGTGTGTGTGTGTGTGTGTGTGTGTAAATGCATTTGTGAAATACATTGTAAATACATTTGTAAACACATTGTAAATACATTTGTGAAACCAATACATTTTGGGGGAGTGGGGAGGATGAGCAGGGTATATATTGAGCTTGACAAACAGAGTCAGACTGATTCCAAATTCTGTATGTGTTTGGTCAAGATTTGCTCAGACGAAGGATGACATATATGATTCCACTATTTGAGAATCACACTGAGGTTTAGAGAAATCCAACAGCATACTGCTCCAAACAGCAGCTATATACTTTATGTCTCCCTTTTGGTGTAGTTAAGGAAATTGATCTTATGTATTTGGGTGCTCCCAAATGAGATGCTACCAAGTAACAAAACCTTGTTATAATTTCTTATTTCCTGAAGATTATATAAGAAGACTATATATTCAAAATCACTAATATGTCAAGGGTAGCCCAAATTTATAAACCTGGTAAAGGTAGACAGTGCATATTATGCAATGAAAGTCATTACCAGAAATGTAAAGAAGGTAGAGTCCTTGTTAACCAATCCAGAAAAGTGGCATTGCTCACTGTCAGCATATGATGAGTACAATTTAGCCAACATGCTATGAAAGTTACTAAATTATCATAGATTTGATTTCCCCATAGTTGGCCCAGAAGTTCAGAGATCTACCACGAATGGCCGTTTTCAGGTGTTTTATTTATTTACAAAGTAAAATCAAATGCTGTTCAAAAAGACCATTCGCTATTAAAATAACCGTAAAGAAAGGGGAACTCATATCCTTTCTTTGAACTATTAATATGACATTGGAAAAATTTGATGAAAGAAACATGCAAATCGCACGTTTTCCCAGAGGAGCCTGACTGGCTGTGGATATCTGGGAAAGCACAGCCCTGATTATTCTTCCCCACAACACAAAAATTCTCCTGACACCATCTGTCTGTCCTCACCTACCAAACATATCTGCTCCATTCTGAGAAAATGTCTCTCGGCAACTTTCTTCTCATAAAACAAAGTTATGAAAATAAACTAGCATTATTCATGAACATTTCACCAGTCTGAAACAACATGTGCAAAATAAAAATAAAATTTGGAAAACCACATCTCAGGGAAAGCACAAATTCAAACCACGAAGGAAAAAAAAGAAACAAAAGAAAAGAGAAATCGGCCAGTCCCATAATAATTCTAAAAGTTTCTTCAGTTGAAGTAGCTAGGCAGGCTTACTTGCCTCTCAAGCCTGAGGTTGAGAGGATATAACCCTTTTTTGCATTACATGAAATAACTTCTCCTAAAGAAAAAAAAATTCACACTTGTTACATAGCCCTTGTGGTTATCCTTGAAGCACAATAAGAAGGCAGTCAAGACACTTAGAAGAATACATTTGAGTGAACTGAATGACTTTAAAGGAAATCAGAAAATGACCTCCAGAGCAGTAATCTTCATAGAGATATTTATATTTTAATATTGCAGGAAATTTTGCTGCTTATCAAAGCTGGAAAGTAAAAGCACTGTCTGGGGTTGAGCTTCCTATCTCCTGGGAAAAGACTTTTTCCACACATACTTAGTTTTTCATAAATCCTGACTTGATGTGAACCTCCTTTCTGGTGATATCTACCACTTTTCTTGCTCCTGACCGCATAAGTAATGCTTTTCAGGGACATGAAATGGCTCCATCCTGTCCTTAAGAAGCTTACACTCTAATTTAGCAGCTTTCAAGCTATGTTCATATCCACCCAAAAAATGCATTTTATTTCATAACAGAGCAAACACACATACACACAAGAGTATTTATATATATTTTTCTGGTTGAAGGGCAACAGGTAACAATGAAATTTCATTAAAACTATTAAAGAAAAAATTCTTCCCCCCCAACGTTCTCTTCTTTCTAGTGATCGCATATTTACCATGTAAGTAAATCAGTAAATTAGGGAGCAGTATGTATCTGCATATCACAAATAGGTGTCCATGCAAACATAGTAACAAGTTTAGAAGCACAATTAGATAATTAATTAGGTTGAAAATTAAGGCCCATAATTAACTAACTCCAGGCCCACCCAAGATTTGTGAGGCACTCTAGAACCTTCGTGTTTCTAATTCACTAAGCAACACAAGTTTGAAAATATTATTCAAATGACTGTAACCTAATAATCCTTACAAATCAAAGGTGGAGAATAAAATAGTCCTACCATTTACTGAATATTTGTTATGTGGTAGGCACTACACTGGGAGATTCACATACACCATTTTTAGATTTCATAACAAGACAGCAGGGTGTATTGATTGTCCATTTCACAGGTAGGAAAACAAAGACTCAAAGAAATGAAGTGACTTGCTCAGGGTCAAAAATATTATGAGGAGTAGAAAAAGAATCCAAACTCAAGACTGTCTGGCTTGGAGGCACCTCTGCATGGTGCCTGTCCCCAACAGCCTGTGAGCATCAGTGTGACCGCTGATCACGTGGACGCCGTGAGCTTGCAGGCATCAAGTTGCATCTGTAAAATAGGTATAAACATGTTTACCTCCACAAACATGTCTGCCAGGCATTTCCCCAACTAAATCACAGAAAGTGCAGCCTGAGATAGGAGAGACGATGTCTCCAATAGGTGTCACAGCCGGCATGTTAACTTGTTAAAGCATGTCAACTGTAACACAAAATTCTTCGGTTCAGGAACCTATGCCTCTTTCAACACTTGTTTTTGAGATTTTGTGGTTGGATCGCATATGGAAGAATAAGATTTCAATTGTCTTCGATTTCTCTCAGACAGACATACAGCCACACACACGGACATGCACCCACCCTCTTCAGCCTCTTTACCTTACTCACTTTGAGCAACGTAACTTGTCCCATGTTCCTAATGTTCTTTTTGGTTTTTCTAGTGGTTTTTTTTTTTTTTTCATTAATGCACTACCTCATGTGATTGTTTTTATGGAGGGACACAAGCTTACAAAAGCCTCAATTTAAAAAGCGTATCATAAAATATTTTTCTTAAAATAATGTTCTTTTTCTGAAGTCAGTTGGACAACTTGTACTAATTTAGGAAAGATTGGGATTTTATATTTTCTGGTTTCATCAGGATTAAATTAGACCAGCCTATAGAGAGGACATAGGTTGTTAGGTCAAGGTGAATGCCACAGATTCAATTCTAAATCTAAGCTTAAATGCAAATTGAATGTCCATCTTTGGATGGATTTACTCTTGTTCCTAATCATTTGAAGAAGAAATGTGTTCTCCAACCACTTCAGATTTATTTATGAATTCATCCCTTCATTTTTTTTCCTTTCTCTTTGCTTCCCTCCTCTCCTCTTTTGAGTTTATAGAAATTGTATTTGTAGACAAGAGAATAATTCTGTTGGTACGTGGGGGGAGTAATTTAATTATGCAAAACAGGAAGATGCTCTTTATATTTGGTCTTCTGGGCTTGAAACGATGTCATTAATCAGACGCTCATAAGAGTTATTTCAGAGTTTCGAAACATCATCTCTCCTGTTTTTGTTCCTCCTGCAAGTTCCAAGCTCTTTCTCTACCTACCTTGTATCCAGCAAGTAATGATTAGGAACTGTTGAAATCTCTACATTATCTTAGTAATGTGCCAATTAAAGAAGGTGTTTTACCCAGATTACCAAGATTTGTCTGAGGTGGCCACCACTTTGTTAAGGCTGTTTTGTGGACATCTTCATAATTAATGGAAAAATCATTAGGAATTCAGTCTTTATTAACCCCTATAGCTGCAGGGGCCCATTTCATCTTAATTGCATTCATTTGGCACTGGCAGTATTATACAGCATAATCACTAATAAATGATCTTTTAATTTGTACCAATCAACGGAGCTTGCTTTCATGCCAATATTCCTGTTTCTTTGATGTTGACCTGTCTTGATTTTTGATCATTTGGGCTTAAGATGATTTACTGGAAAATCAATATCAATACCAGAACTGCTTGTGTTCATAAGTCTGTGGTTAGGTTCTATTTAAGTGTATTTTGATTGAAATAAGTAGTGCTTGATTACCCATTCAGATGAGGGGGGAAAAAGCATAATCAAGTTGGGAAATCTGTGTTCTTATTCAAAGGAAAATAATTAGAAACTGTAGGAAAACTGAAGATTCGGGAGAGCGATAGAGGTAACACTTCAGATGCCACTAATTAAGCAACTTTGTCCACCATCTCCTAAAGGCCTTCACCAATAGCGTAATATGCTATTACCCATTAGCAAGGCCAATGGGGGCTTTGGTTACACTTGTTAATGGGAAACCCCGAGACAGTTTCTCTCATTATCCCCCTGTCAGCACTGTCTCTGCAGTGTAAAGTGGTCGTCATTGTTCTGTGGGTCAGCTAACCAGAAACCAAGCTACTGTAAAGAAACATTCTGCAGCTAATTGAAAATGACTGAAAAATCCCCTTATCATCCAGTCACCTCTCTTTATTTGTGGAACAATGGAACATATATGGACTGTGCCGGGGAGTGGGGGAGGGGGGGAGAGAAAGGAAAGTTCAGACTATGACATTGAATTTTTCCTGACTAATACAACTACAAAGAAGTCTTTGAAGATAATTCCAGGGGAAAAATCCACTCACATTTTTTTAAGATAATGGCAGTAAGACATAAGTTAGTGTAGAATATTGCATTTGCTGTTCTGAAGAGTGCTTTATGTTTATATGATTCCCTTCACTAGAGGAACTCAAAGTTTTTCCCATGGAACTGCTGAAATCCTCATTATCCTAATGAGCAAATGGCACAAAACTGGAAAAGCCACAAGGAACATGAAGCTTAATCACATATGCTAAGCTGGGCTGTTTTCCTGAACTCTTAAATGCAGTTCAGTATAAGGTATATCTCACTTTAAGTTAGTCAAAACCTGGAAATACAAATTTGTGGGAAAAAACAAACCAGCTCTTTTATACATGAAGAAAAGGAGAAAGAAGGACTGGAATAATTCGTATGTTTAGTGTATTGTTTGCTTTGTACAAGGATTCAATTCACTGTTCTTCCCTCTCAATCGTAAGATTCTAAGGTACATTTAAAGTACGATTGAAATAAATATTCAAATTGATAGGCAAAATGGGATCTTAAATGAGAAATGCTTAATTTGGGTATCTGGAGAAGTTTTCAATTTTTTCATCCCTAAAAGAGGCAGCAGTGGTCCATACTGCAGCAGACTGGCATGACTGAGCTATTATCATTCATTCACTGTTATCTTTCCATCAGCATTTTCTGGCAGCTGCTCCGTGATAGGCACATTTTCTAGACACTGGAGATACAAAATGAATTATACATGATGCTTTACCTTAAGGAATCCACAATCTAGTAGAGGAAATAATACTACAAACGTATAATCATATTACAGTGTAATAAGTGAAACAAATTATATATAGCAAATATATATGTAGTAAAAGGGTACACAGAGGAAAGAACCAAGACACATTGAAGGGGTTAGGACAGGTTCCTGTGAAGAAGTAACCCATCAGTGAGTTTTAAACAATCAGCTAAGTTACCTGAGCAACTGTTAGAAGTGGTAGTAGTAGTCTTTGAACATATTTCAGAGGCATGATGAGCAAAGAAGAGAAGAAATAAATGATATGTCGTATGTAAAGTATTACAAGCAAGCAGTTCAAGGAGGCAGAGAACAGAGGAAAAAAGCAGTAGAAAACAGTGTCTACTGTATTCCTGCTTCCTCAAAATTTACCCTCCAAGATACCAGAAAAATAGAGGAGTCAGCTTTGCATTTAAGTAGACCATTCTGGCGCCCAAGTGGAGGGCAGATGTTGTGAGGAAAGGATCAGAAAGAAGGCTATTCTTTGTCAGCATCCTGTTTCAAGAATCCAGACAAGAGATGAGAGGGGCTTGAATTGAGTGGTAAATGTGGGAGACATCAGTTTATAATGGGAAACCATTAAAGATAAGTGTATAATCCTTGTGTAGGGTGTCTAAAGTAAAAAGATTAGTGTGCTAAGAATAGAATTGGGATACCAAAGTGTGACAGGTAAGTAAAGAAAAGGAATTCACAAAGGAGTCAGAGAAGGACTATTGGAAATACAAGAAAAACCACGAGTGTGAGAGGTGTGATAAATTCCAGTGAGATAGAGACTTTCAACATAGAACAAGTAATCAATTAGGTCAAAAATGAAGGGAAAGCCTACACTCCAGTAAACTCTTTAGAATATTTGTTGCATTTAGATTTCAGGGGTTATCAGTAACTTAATGAGAACAGCCTATGGGAGTTGAGAGGTAAAGGCCTGATGGTAGGACAGCGAAGAGATGGGAATAGTGGGTGTGAACAACACTTTCAAGGAATTAGGATAAAAACGGGAAGATCAAGCTCAGCCAGGGGCTCCTTGGGAAAACTGAATCAAGGGAACACTTTCTAGGATAGGAGAGACTTAAATGTGTTTTCAGACTGAGGAAAAGTCTCCAGCAAGACAATACAGAAGCGGGGGAAGATTTAGCCAAGAGTAGGGATGAAGAGAAACAGAGCTGCTGGGGGGAAAGAGCAGGTCAGAGGATCAACATAGGAACTCAATCGTCAGGGGTAGGAAAGGAAATAAGCCAGACTGGATAAAATAGGTTTTACCAGAAATGCTGGTAAAAGTAACAAAGGGAAGGATAGGAATTATCATTAGGGGGCCAGATCCACTCTTAACCTTTGATGAGTTCTTGGTAATGCCAGATTGGTTTGAAGATGTCAAAGGAAATTAGACTAGGCAAGTGCACGTTGACTTCATCCAGGCTTATTTAGATCCCTTGTGATCTCAGACTTTAGAAGATTCTAGACTGAATGGGCCTCCTGCATGTTGGCCATCTGAGGCAATTAAGGACCAATTACTCTAGATCATCATATTCTAAACGATTTTCTAGCTTCATGAGATGTCAATAGGTAGTTATAATCCCACCCCTTCAAGAAAAAAAAGGTCCGTGGATGAATTTTAAAAACACCAGGTTAAACACAATTAGCAGTCATTTATTTTTTGCCGAAAGAGCCTTTAATAAGCTCATGAGCATTGTGACTTTCCAAGAGGAGAGTACAGTCTGCGGTTTCCAACGTTTATTTGATAATAACACATTTTGATCCTCAGAACTCCTTTAACTCATTGCAGAGCTAAGGAAACCCTGCACTGGGTTTCCATTTAACAATGACATCTTTTGATTTTCAATGCTGGCTACTTTGACTTTCGCTTGAAATTTCAATCTGAGCAGTAAAGTAGTGCAGACTACTTAAAATAACTATATTATTGTTTCTTAGTTTTACCAACTGGCTGACTTCAGTAAATGCTCACTGGATGTGTGCGTGTGCTGGGAGCTTACCACTGTGTTGGATGCTGACAGGTGGCAAGCAAGGGAATGTGAGTTGCTTGTCGGTGCCAGGCTTGGTCCCAGGAGGGAAATGGAAAAAGCATGGTTTGTGTATACTGAGAATGCTTCTTGACCTTTCCTCTTAGGACACATCCTTTTGTTCCAGCCCACTGCAGCATTTTTGCCAGAATGTTCCTTTTTATGAAATCGTTCTTGGCACGTTTATGCTGCCCAACACAAATGCTACTTAGGTGTATTCTGCATCTGCTCTCTTTTAATTGGCATTTATGTCCTCCCGGTCCTGTCTTCTTGTGCCACACTGAAAATAGCAGTTCATGTTGATATTATCTGGGCCATTTAAAATTTTAAATACCCCAACTAAATCTACTCAAGGGGAAAAAAAAATTTTTTTTTTTTCCTGGACTTCACACTTTCAGGTGTTCCGGTCTGTCCTCAGACTTCACGTCTTCAACCTTGCCACGTTTTCGAGCACAGCAACGTCTTCTACAATTTCCTTAGTTTGACATGGTCCCCAAAGAGCGCCACCGACTTGGGGCCTCACATTCTTGTACGTATGCTCTAATTATCCACATCGGCTTGTCTTTGACATCACTTTCTAAAGTTCTATGGAAAAGTTCTTCTGCATTTTTGAAATTATATGTCTCTCTAAAATGTATTTTAAAGTTCTGGTTTTCTTAGGAACAAAATCAAGACTGCTATTTTTAAGTTATGCTTTAAAATGTTCCTTTTAAGAGCTTGATTAAAAATTATGCTGTTAATTGAGATTCATTATTTCCTTCAATTTAATAAGGTCTCATCCGAGGTTATATTAAAAATATGATACTAGCTCACTGATGAAGTTCCTGAAAATTGTTTTTCCTGTCACTAAAACACACTGTCCTCACTATTATTGAATGGTTTCTTCGTATACCAAAGGACCACACTTGGTTAGAAATTTCAACAAAACCTCATTCCTATCTATTCATCAGGCTCCTACCATCTCTAGTAAGCCCGCTGTTTAGAGTGACAACGTGAATTGAAAATCAGGGAAACCACCCACCCACCCACTCCCCCAAATCTGTTAAAGTAAGACAATTACGAAACTGGAAACTTCAGCCCTTTGCATTATTACAATGCTTCGGAACAACGTGGAATTATTGAAAACACACAAACAAAAAACCCAAACAAACAGCAACAAACCAAAACAAAAGCTAGCGTTAGAGGATGCTCTCTGACAGAATAATGCATGGCTATCAATCAGGGATTATGATGACATTTTTCATAGATGGTTCACACTTCCGGGTTTCTGATGTTTTTGATAAGGCATTTAAAAAAGCAGAGTAGAAACGCGTTGATTTTTTCACGTATTTTATTTCTAATAGTTTTATTTTGTCATATATCATTTAACAAGCTTTCAAGCCCACAAAATACAATGAAAACAGGCATGTTTACCAAAAGCCTCTGGAGAGCAAGGTAGGGCACCCTTCACCCAAGTTGCTCCATGCAAAGCAGACCGCAAGCCGTCACCCTCCACCTCAGCTTCTTGGAGAGAGCTGCTCACTTAATTGCTTATTTGCCCCCTGCCTGACCAGTGGAAGAATAACCTTTCTAGGGCATTCCTCCGCAGTTCTGTGTGATTTGATCTTTCTTTGGTGACCTGGGCCATGCCATCCCAATATGAGAAGAAGCAGCAAATTGAAGTCAGATACTTATTGGAATGAAACTCTCATTTTAAGAAGAAATTCAGATCTATTTAGCTTGACCTTGGAACTTGAATTAAATCTTTAGACACTCAACTTTCTCCAGGGAAGTGTGAGGTTTATATGAATTTGAGTGTATTAAAGCTAGTCTGGCTCTGATCTACGTACCAAGTTGGTTAATTTTTCATTTAAAGGACAAAGGGTTTCACTGGAACTAATTTAACTGACTTAATTTGTGATATTCACATACCAGTTTATATTCTAAACCAGGAGAGGTTTTTTAAAACCATTAACATGTCATTAAAAAAACATAATATGTTCGCTGATTGATGTTTTGAAGGCAGCCACAGTTGCCTATGGCTGGGGACTTCTGACATGGTTCATTTTTTGCCTTTGCTACTAACCAATTGTGTGACGCAGTACGAGGACCTTCACCTTTCTCTGATTCACTCTGTAACTAATAAACTGGGGTTAGAATAATTCCCTCTTCTATCTTTCTCAAAGGGGTATACTGAGAATTAACAAGTTAATGGTCATAAAATACATCAAAAGGATCGGTTAAAAGGCAATATGTTAGGACTTTTATGTTGTGAAAACATATTTGAAATGTATTTGGTTAACCAAAAAAGAGTCCTTCTTTAAGATGTATCATGTAAGCAAATATGAGAATAAACTCGCTTGTTTTATACTTAATCTGCTGATGTATGTGGATCGGTAGGAATTCTGAATTAATAGAAAGAAAAAAAAATCAAGTCCACATCTGATCATCGTGTTCACAACATTTCTTCCTAAATATTTTCCCACGTATTATAACTCTTCAAACCTTGGGGCGCCTGGGGGGCTCAGTCAGTTAAACATTTTTGCTTATAATTGTTCTTTCCTCCTTTCAGTTTACATAGTTGCTATGTCAGAGACTGTGTACCTACTTACTTTACCTTCCTCACTGCACCTTATGAGCAGACCACAGCAACACTGCAGAAATAATGTTCGCTAATTATATACAAATAGGGCTGGAGGCCGAATTTGATCGGTGGCTCCTTTCTCATCTTATTTTTTTAGCTATCTTTATATAAAATTAGGCACTGCACCATGATAGAAAATAAACAGCCACTGTCTTGTGGACACTTACAAGTTCACACGTGTGATTTTGTTGCATTTAAGTTAAATGACATAGATTTTTAGGCAGTCTTGTTTGTAATTATATTGTTGATGAAACACAAAAAACTAAAATACAGAAAATTTTCATTGCATCACCAGTTAAAAATTATAGTGATATTTTCCAGGATAAATCTTGCTGCTTTAGAAGCAATAAAATGTATGGATATTGGAAATAAAGAAAATCACAAGAGGGGGAAATGGAGCATAGGGAAGAGAGTGATAGATACTTTAGTTTTCAAGGGATGAATTCAAAACCATCTATTCATACATAAGGTAAATGTTAGTATTTTGAGCATCTATAAAACAAGCTCTCAACATTCCTTTTCAAAGGAAAAGTAGAAAATAAAACTTCTAAGTAATGCACAAGTGGGAATGAAGGAGAAATCTTACAGCACCTAGTATGACACTTGGCAATTTTTTGTTTTGCCTTTGCTTATTTTCCTTTTTAAATGAACTGCTTCCTTATGAAAATCTGGCATAGAACAGAAAAATATGTCTATGACTAAATAATAAGGGAACTTCAGAACTACCTGATACTATTTATTTCGCTACTAAAATTAGTTATTCAATAAAATAAAAAAGAAAGAAGCTCTCAGTCTGGAGCACTGCTTTCATTCACCCTTCTTTATCCACTTGGTGTTGCGAGTCTATCTTCTCTTTACATAGAGAAACAGGATCCAAGTCTGTAGCTCTTAGTGTGAAATTGCCGTACAGGATTTAGATTACATTTGGGCACCATAACCATCATGAGACCAGCACTGATAAGTTGGAGATAAAGTGTACCTGAGTATCATTCCAAAATAACAGACAAGGATCATTCTCCAATTCTTGCTAGTTTATATTTTCTGAAATTCATTCACTTCGTAAAGTTTTGAAACATATTTGCATAAAATTGGGCAAAGCATCTCTTAACTCCCTTCCTTATATGTAGTTACATTGAAATTCTTATTTCGAATGTATGTTTTCTCTGTGTTTCAATCACTTCTAATATTTCCTTTGACTAGATATTGATTCATCAGGTTCCCCCCCACCACCCCGCACAGAGGGCAAGGGATCTATTTTACAATTCCAACTTTTTTTGTCAATTTGTCTTTTGCTTTTATCCCAATTCTTTCTTTCCTTCTTTCTTTCTCTCTCTCTTTCTTTCTTTTCTTTCTTTCTTTCTTTCTTTCTTTCTTTCTTTCTTTCTTGTTCTTTCTTTCTCTCTCTTTCTTTTCTTTCTTTCTTTCTCTTTCTCTTTCTTTCTTTCTTTCATTATTTTTCTCTAATTCCTGAATATTAATTCTCCAGATTTCCTTCTGGGTGTAGCTTTGCATGGCCTGCAGGTTCTGCTACACAGGATACTCAGATAATTTTATTTTCTATAGAGTCTCTAGTTTTACATGTAGTTTTTTTTATTTTTAGGGTTTTTTTTATTATAATTTGTGTCTTTGAAGAGATTTTCTATTTAAAATTTTCCAAGTTATTGGGATCTTTGTCCATGATTTTGTTAACTTCAAGTTTTACCGCACTGTAATCATAGAATCATTTTTTAATTGTGGTTTTCCCTATGATCTAATACTTAAGGAATATTTGTATATAGTCAATGTGCAGTTGCTTTAAAACTAAGTAATTTCAACTGTAGAATTATTGCATCACTAATGATTTTATGTCCCTGATAGTTATACTTAAAAAAATCTACCTGGTTTTGTTAGGGGCTGAGGAATGTTCTTCCAGTTCCTTATAATTCTGGTGATTTTTGCTTTATATATTTTGATGCTATGTCATTTGGTACATCTTTATTACAGTTGTGTTTTTATTGTGACTTATACCCCTTACTGTTATAAAGTTGGCCTCTTATAATGCATTTTTCATATATTTAAACCACTTTATAAGTTGAGATCCTGGTTTTCTTTCCCCAATTTTCTACTCTTCTGGGGTTCTTTTCCATTTCTTTTACTTTCCACCTGTCTGAGATGTTCTGTTCGTTTGATGTCTTATATACACTGCATAAAATTGAATTATCTTATACCATACAGCAAGAGTCTGTCTTTTTGTAGGTAAATGCATTCCATTTATATTTTACTATAACAGATGTTTTGTCTTAAGTTTATTATTTTATGTAATGATTTTTGCTGTTATTGTTTTTAAGCTTCCATTCTCTCCTGAACTTCTTAAGTATGTACAAAAGGTTTCTTTTTTTTTCTTAGACTGATTTTAACACCTAGAAGAGTACAAATAAAAAGAACTTGTTCAACATCTTTTTTGTTGAATGAATAACAAAAATGAACAGAGCTCTATTCACTGATTTAACTACCTCCAAATATATATACTTATCCTGAATAAACTGACATCTTTTCCAAACCACCTTACATAAAGAAAACAAATAACCTTATGTTTTTTTCATCTCCCTTTCTTGACAATCTTCCATTTTTGATTAGGTATATTATTTTTAAAATGTCAAAATTTCTATTGAGCTCTATATCCATAATCTAATTGTTATTTCACACCATATCTTCCTCATTCTTGAGTTCTTTGTTTTTATTTGTGACTGGATATTTTCATTAAATAGTCATTTTCAAAAATGCCTCTAGGTTCCTTATTTCTTGGGTTCTTGAAGATTTTGAACATCTCTCTGTTACTTTTATGCATATCCTACACTTTGATCATAACACTTTGGGTCAACATTTTACCTTGTTCTTCCAGGGTGCTACGAACATTCATTCATTGTCTCTGGAAATTTAGTATACCTATGGACACTGTTGGCCATCACTTTTATAGATTATTTCATACTTCTGATCATTTTTCCATAGGATGAAATTTTTTACCTTTGCAGTTAAATACATTTGTTAAAATATACCTGACTGTTGATTGTTTTAAATATGTGCTTCCCCACCCCCAACAGCTCATGTGACATTCAGATTTCCATTTCTTATTTTTTTCTTTTTTAAAGGAAATTTTTCTTGTACTACTAAACTTTGTTATGTCTATTCCACTTTGTTTGTTATCTTCTTTAGAAATATGAATGTGAATGCATACATGGGACAACCTTTAACTTTCTCCAGTAATTTTCTTTTAATCCCTTTATTCTCTTTGTTCGTTTACATTCTGTTTTGTATAATTATTATTATTTTTTTAATTTTTAGAGAGAGAGAGAGAGAGTGAGCAGGAGAAAGAGGCAGAAGGAGAGACAGGGAGGGACTAAGAGAGAGAGAGAGAGAGAGAATTTTAAGCAGCTCCACACTCAGTACAGAGCCCGTTGTGGAGCTCAATCCCATGACCCTGGGATCATGACCTGAGCTGAAATCAAGAGTCAGATGCCCAACTGACTGAGCCACTTAGGTGCCCCTGTTTTGTATAATTTTTTCAAGCCTGACCTACATGACTATAGGTACTTTTTGCAGCAGTACCTATTCTATTTCTTTATGCTTCATTTTGCAGTTTTAATTTATAAATGGTTTCATTGTTTCACTCAGTTTCTCTTCTGAATTCCGTTAGCTTACGTACAATGCGATTCTTCTGTGTGATCATTATGTCCTTTCTCTTCTCGTGTCTCTTTTAGGCCTCTTTTTAGTAGTAATTTTCTCCTTAAATTTATGAGGATAAAGATAAATATTTGTCTGACGTTTGCTATGTGCTGGAGTTATTCTCTGTTTTTCTTTTGTAGATTTCTTTATCTGTACTTGTTTTGTTATGTTCTTTCCCTTTGTTTGAACGGAGAAGCTCTATCCAAACCTAATTCCTCAAGAATAACATGGGAGGAATGGGAAAAATAGAGTTGACCAGCAGCTGTGTGCATGCACATGTGTGATACACAAATGTGTGAAGAGAAAACAAAGATGCCATATATTTATCATCCGTCTTTACAAAATACAAACACTACCTACATTATCTGTGAATATGTTCATACAATTGGCGTCAACCAACACATTTTGGACCTTATCGCATACAAGATCCTGTAGAGTCTATTTCATGTTTAAGAGTATCCATATTTTGTGACTTAATAGAAAATAACACTGGCCAGGATCCATGAGACCTGGGGTCCAGAGACAGCTTTGCCTAAACTAAAATTTTTTTAGTATAGAAAACCTCATTTAAATTCTCTACAACTCTGATTCCTCAGAAATTTAGGTAAGACCACTAAAAATTCTCTACAAATTCCCTGATACTGGGAAACAGAGCAGAGATACAGAAAACTGCTTAATTCTTTTGAAATATCTTATCCAGTCTATAATGATAATCATCAACAAAAATGAATTTTTAAATATAGAACTTTTATTTACACATAAACGGTTCTGTACTCAGAAAATATATAGGTATGTTTTCTTCACTTACTGCTGGCCGTGTTCATATGTCTTTGGAATGCCACATCACAGAGGGTAGCTGTAGAGGAAGAAAGCTTTGCTAAAGTTTAGACTTAGCTTTGTACTTTCTTCACAGAGATATATCTTTTTGCATTCTCCCCTAAGTAGGAAAAATCAAAGTAAGTCGACAATTGTATTTTTTAAAATTACAACCAGTGATCTTTCTTTTCTAAAATGAATATTGACATCAAAATTCAGAGAAAAGTTACATATTGGCAAGTAATAAGCTTTGCTGTTGAAAAATAGATCGTGACTTGGAATTGTTTGCCTTAAACTGTAACTGTCTTCATGAGACATTATGAAATATCTTGCAGTGTCTTACATGAGACTGAAAAAATACGTATTTTTGAAAAATCCACAAAAAGACAATTAATAAAAGACTTACATTTTGCTTACACTGAAAGCTATCAGAGAAAGAAATTACAAAAGAAAAACCTATAATTTGAAGGGAAAGAAGGATAAGAAAAAGCAAAGAGATTCTGATAGGTCACTCTTTCATACACAAGCATTTAGTCTATGGTAATCTTCTAGGACTGTCAGATTTGATTGAAAGATAATGCAAGATTTTTTTCTTGCCACAATTTATAGCATGTATCCATTAGGAATAATTATGGTTGCATGATTTTGCTAGCTGTTATCTCTACAAGTGTTACTAATGGTTTTATCAATTACTCCCTGTCCAATAACTGCATGGTTGTAACCTAATTTAAAGACACTCTATCACCAGGCTGATTTGTGTGGTAGTAAATGACAGCATTTGAGACACCAGCCAAATGACTCACTTCAGTGACTTAGTTAGTCTCTAATAATTAACAATTAGTAGGTACCTAGAGAAAGCTCAAGAGACTGGAGCTCCCACGTTTCTCTTTCTTATCTAAATATAAGAAGTTAGAGAGACTTCAGTGATTCATATTAATAAAATTGAAGGCCTCTATGGGTTTGGAGAACATGTGTATATAAGAGCTGTTAATAATTTCTATTTAAAATGAAAGAAATTGGGGTGATACATGTTCATAAGGCTATGTCTTAATACATTGGGATTGGTAGATATGCTAAGACCCACAAGTAGAAAAATTACTCTCTAAGTATTTTTTTCCAGGCAGGTTAGTGCTTCAGTTCAGAAGTAAAGTCAATGTGCTAAAAGGGGAATAGTGTTGGCAAATTTGTGCTATTTCTTGAACTTTAAAGGGAAAATGCTGGGTGTGCAAAAAGAAGCACTTCATTATAGATCATTAGTGGGAACTTTATGTACAGCTGAAGGCTCAGAAAGGTATTGCCTGCTTAGAAGTAGCTGGGAAGAAATTTGAAATCCCCCTCTTTTTTTTAATGAATGTAAAAGATGATTTTTCCCTCCAAAGATGTTATCTCTAAGGATTTTTTTAAAAGAAATCGGCCCATTTTGAAAGTCTAAATAAGAGCCCGAATTTCAAGTCTTAAATGGCCTGCATTTTCTGAAAGTAGTTTGTTTTCTCAGGGCGCAAGATGCTGAAAGTGAGATACGAATGCATGGAGAGTCAGGGTTCTTGCCCTATGCTGCCCTTTTGCAGAGTTCATCAGTATACTTGGAGCTGCCTTGATGAGACCAAGTTGCTCAGGGGTAATTCATCACTCAGGTTATTGTGTCAGACCTTAGTACTTTGAGCCTTTAAGGTAAACCATGAATTTAAGATAACAATCCATTTACAAGAAAAGTGTATCAGGTACAGTGATGAAGAGTCTCATTCAACACTATCATGACCTTCCCGGTGGTACGGAAGACCCCAACCTGTAGAGAAACATGGGTACTGTGCTCATTCTGTGCCAGTTTATTCTCAGGAGTCTCTGTGAGGAACTGGTGAGCAGAGCCAACTACAAAGACATTACAGCCTCAAACCTTTATCAATGTGGTGGAAAGCACTCTTTTAAAACATCTTCACACTTACAAGCAAGCCTGTTCTGATGACTGCTCTTCACTACACAGTCATGGCTAGTGAGCAGAGGTTCCTAGATGAATTCTGATAGACATTTGTCACCTTGACTCCTTCAGCTTGCTCCCCAAATGTGCTGAATGAGTCAAACGTGCAAATGAGCTGAAAGCCCAAGTCCCCAGCCACTCCCTGCTACAGACCATCACTCCTTGCACATATATTTATGTCACCGTTTTGTACTAATCACAAAAGAAATCAGTGAAAAGGAAGAAAATAAATCACTGAGGCTCTGATCACCTTCCCCCCCCTCCCCCCACAAGATCACAATGGCCTATTTGCAGGAAAGGATCTCTCTAATTTCCCCTTGTGGTGGCGATGAGGTTATGAAACAGTCATAATAGCACGAGAACTGCCCTCTCTGGAAGCTGCTAAGAAAACTCCAACCATAATAGAAGGGCAAGGCCTCTTGGTGTTTCTTACAATGGATTTGAAGCCCCACCCGCCTTACCCAATCGTATTTGCATATTCTTTTGAAAACCACACATTGAGTATCTATAGCCCCAGCTGATGTCATCGGGCACAGCATGCAGCCACTAGAAGTGGGACAATTATAATTTTTGTAGCTGATTAATCATCATGAAAAAGTAACAGTCAATTGACTCAATCATACATCCATGGTGATTAATCACACTTCACTTGTGTTTTTTTCCCCCAAGTATTTTACTGACAGTGCAGATGTTGGTTGATTTTCTCCTTTAGCCTTTTACTTGGTCACAGATGTTAAGTAATCACCTTGTCCTGATACTTGACTTATCCATAATCTTCAGTATTACAAGCCCTTAAAAGAAAATGTGCTATTTTCTTAGAAATCAAATGGTAACATAGTTATTACCTTAAAAAAAAAAAACAGGTTAATCAATATATGAAATAGCCATAATTGTACTCTGTAATCACGGATGCTTTTTTTTAATAATCATGCGACTCCCCCATTTGTTCCCCAATGGCATGATTGCTGATAAAACATTGGGAGAGAGAGCCGTTTTTCTTCCCTCCTCCTGGAGTGTTAATAGCTCAATTCCACTTAGATTTAATTCAAAACTAGATGTTCTAATCCAGATTCATAAAAGACCTCACCTGGTTGCATTTCACTTCTGGGACAGACATAATTTAGTCCTGAAAATAGAACAGACCTCATACCACACTCTCACCTGAGCATAACACTATTTCACTATTTCAGAGGTCTCAGTTACCGGCCCATAAGAGAAGCTGAAATGTTCCATGGGTGCCGTATTTATAAATTGGTCACATATGAATTGTTGATATTTAAGAAGCAATTACAAACACACCAGTCTGTTGGTAAAAGAGGAATAGTCAAGGAATATTCTCAATAATAATGAATCAATTAAATCACTTTTAGGGACAAGTGGGGACCTAGTTTGTATTCAAGGCAACAGAAATGCTTCACTTCGGGCTTCTTTCCATAGTAGCAGGATTAACGGGTGAGGTGTGTTGAAGACATGCTACAGTCAAGCCCTAGCAGACAGATTTGTCTGTCTAATTTCTCAAATGGAAACACCCGATCCTAAGGGAAAAGCAAGGTGGCCATCACAAAGTGAAGCCCCAGCCCCACGCCCCCCACCTCCAGACTGGCTTCCATGATTTCAGACTCTCCACTCTTCGAAGAAGGTATCATCTACCAGTACTGACCTTCAGATAATCTTTGAGATCATTTCCCACGCTGCAAATTGCTTTCATGCCAAGATAACACAGCACCATCGAGTTCTGTACTAGGTGACTGTCTTGATACTGTTAATAAAGAGCCTTGGGTTGGATATAATTGTTAATAAACTAATTCTAAAAATCCACTCAAATGTCACTTATAATCAGGCTTTTCTGCTGGGCTAGGACCCCTGGGGAAACCTTTGAAGTTGTAAATCTCTTATGCAATGGCAGGGAGGAACGTTAACAAAGTAGAGGGCCACCGTGGCTTTCTGGCTTAGTTGTTTAAAATGATCACATATGATGAAGCCCAGAAATACTTGCAGCTATGAGAACCAGAAAAGGAAGTGAGGGATGGGGCGAAGAACCAGTAGGAAACTCTCCAACTAAACCCAGTCCTCTTTGGATGTGCCAGAGGGAGAGGTGAAAAGATGTTATTACTTGTAATTTCTAGCAAGAACATCAAGGCACAGAAGATAATAGAAAAGCATTTCAGGGAGAAGATACCCATGACATGGAACTATTTAAAACAATTAATCAAAAAAGCCTAATTATTCAATTAGATGGATAAGTGAATCTTCTTAAAGTGGATATGCAAAAAAGAGAGTGATGATGAAATCTTTTAAAGGGAAATGAGTGTAACAAATCAGCGAAATATGATCTCTAAAAAATTCTGAATAATAAGTCAGTGATTATGTTTTAATTGGGCTTTAGCTTTATTATAATTGAGGACACTCATTATCTTGTTTTATTGTATTTATGATTTTAATATTCATATCGTTCGGTACTTTATCTTTGTATACTTTCTGCCAGTGCTTGTTGCACTTCCTGGCTGATTAGTGCCTGGGTCAGTGTGAAGTGAATACAGATGCCTCAATAATGACCGGCAGGAGCGTTGGGCTGATTTTCAGTGTTTGAAAGTCTCCTATAAAGTCGTCCTTTGTGCAATTGTCAGGGTGATTTTTTTCTCTTATTTTTTCTCTCTCTCTCTCTCTCTCACCATGAGCAGCACTGTTGGTAGGAGTCCTCTAACAGAAAACTATTTTTCACTCTGAAGGGGATCAAGGGACTTCATTTCGGGGTATGATAAGTGTTTCTAAAACGACAACTTATACATGCACATTTATCCTATCTTAGGAAAAAAATATGTTTTATGCAAACAGTAACATCTAACTGAAAATTCAAGCTCTTTATGTGAGTATAAAACTGAGGGCAAAACAGAGCTCTTAATGCTTGTAACTTCCAGACGATCGGATAAGCCACTCTTTGTTCACAGAGAAGGGCAGTTGAGCCAAAGATTATTTCCAAGTTTTTGTCAATCACTTTGCCCTGTAAAAGGTGCACACATGGCTGATTACTTACACACTCAGAATCAACCAAAAGGTGCAGTCAGAATGGGTCGGCAACCGTTCAGCTGCCTTATACGTACAGAGAGCTTTAAATGGGTCTTTGAGAAGCAAAGAGGGTAAGCATTTAGTGTGTGCATGGGAGTTTTGTGAGCCCAAGTGACGTACATGAGTATTTAGTCCATTTTTTAAATCTTTCAAATGATTCAGTGGCAAGAATTGCACTTAAGCTTTTATTTAGGTCCATAGTTTTGCTGCCAGCCATACCGAGATTAGGAGGTAAATAAAAGGTATGGACTCTATTTTTCCCCCTTGTCAGATAAATATATCTTTTCAGGCCAAATCATCCTCTTACTAAAATAACTTGATGAAAAAATAATGAACGAGTAAATAAACAAATAAATTTGAGGTAAAACACACATATCTGATGGCCTGTGAGATTCTGAGAGCTCTAGTCGGCCTGGTCACTTCTCTAAACACTGCAGTGAAAATCATTTGAAAACTTGGCATAGCTCTTAACCAACAGATATATTTTTATGCTCATATTTTTAAAAAGAAAAATTGACTTGTGATATCAAGTCATATTGTGTGTTTTCCATGACGTGCTTTCTAAATAGCAGACTGTAGGCAAGTGCTCCTATTTTAAGCTGGCTCTCTCAACTTTGGCATTATTGACCTTTGGGGTCAGATAATAATTTTGTTGTGAGACACTATCTAAACACTGTAGGGTGTTTAGCAGCATCCCTGGACCCACCCTAATCATGCCAGGAACACCACCTTTCCCTTGGTTGTTACAATCAAAGATGTAACAGACATTCCCAAATGTCCCCTGGGAGGCAAAATAGCACCCCAATTTGAAAAGTATTGCTTTAAAGCCTTAGCTGACAGTAAGAAATTCTCTTTTAAGTTTACTTATTTATTTTGATAGAGGGAGGGGGGAGGGGGGAGAGAGAGAGAACACCAAGCAGGCTCCGCACCATCAGCATGGAGCCCAACACAGGGGTCCAACTCACAAACCTCGAGATCATGATTTAAGCTAAAACCAAGAGTGGGATGCTTAACCAGCTGAGTCAACCAGGAACCCCTGACAGTAAGACATTCTTAAAACAAAGACGGCCCATAATAATATAGTAATGGCTAGGCACCTGGGTGCTCAGTCAGTTGGGCATCTGACTTCAGCTCAGGTCATGATCTCAGGGTCCATGAGTTTGAGCCCTGTGTCGGGCTCTGTGCTGACAGCTCAGAGCCTGAAGCCTGCTTCAGATTTTGTGTCTTCTTCTCTCTCTGCCCCTCCCCCACTCATGCTCTGTCGCTCTCAAAAATAAATAAACATTATAAGAATTTTTTAATTACAGTAATGCACAATCATAAAAGCAGGCCACTAATCAATATACTGTAATTTGGAAATTGGGAAGGGTTGAATGATTTTCTGCTCAGTTTTCTGATACTAACCAGTACTATCATCCAGAGTATTTTCAAGTTTTCCCAGGGATGAAAAAGAAGTATTATGAAAAACTGGGATGTTTTAACTTGAGGAGAATTTGTAAATTTACAGGAAAATAACAATAATGAAAGTGATAATAGCAACAAGGATAATAATAGCAGTATCCACTTAACCAACACAGTACTAGGCAGCCTTATATTCATTTACTCATTGAGGTTATTTTACCATGAACAATTTTTCGAGGTAACAAGTCCAGATTTCTCTGCTTCATCAATGCTTATTCTCTGTCCCAGTGCTGGTTTGGTGACTGGAAGCCATGTCACAAATCGGTTGGCACCGTTCTCAAGGCTGTCTGTATCTGGGCTCCTGGATCAACACCAGCTGTTCAGTTGGGTACAATGACTTAAGTGGCTCCATTTTGAAAATGTGAAGATCAAGTTACTTAACCTGAGATACTGAGTGCAAAGGAATTATTAAAGAAGCTGTAAGAACTCTGTGTATGTGACTGAACAGTTAGTTTACACATGTATATCTCTAGTTATAGGAGGCCCAGCATAGAATTTCCACTTTACTTGGTTGGATCAAATTTTTCCACAGAAGAAGACAGTCAATGGCATATTTCGTGCTGCTCTCACATGGTGTCTTCTCTGTGTCCCATCCGTGTTCTCTGCAGAACTGATGGCTCCTTTAACTACCCTTATGGTACTTACTTTGGTTTAAAAAAGTTAAAAGGCAGCACATTTCCTCCCTTAACTTCTTTGTAACTGCTACTGGGATTTATCTTCTATCTAGCTGAGTGTTTTTATTTATCTATCTATCTATAGCTTTTTATGTGTTGTATGTTCCTCTCCTACGCTGGTCTATCTATGTTTTATAATTTCTGAATTGGGGTCACCCAACACACTTCTCATTCCATTTCTCTGTCTCTCAAGATTTGACTTCCCTTTGGGGTGCCTGGGTGGCTCAGTCGGTTGAGCATCCGACTTCGGCACAGGTCGTGATCTCGCGGTCAATGAGTTCGAGCTCGGCGTCGCGCTCTTTTGCTGACAGCCCAGAGCCTGGAGCCTGCTTCAGATTCTGTGTCCCCCTTTCTCTCTGCCCCACCCTTGCTTGTGCTCTGTCTCTCTCTGTCTTTCAAAATGAATAAACATAAAAAAATTAAAAAAAAAAGATTTGACTTCCCTTTGAGCTTCTCCTCCTGTAGAGAAGTTCCTCGTCCTTTAAGAACCTGAGCCATCTGATCTCAGAGTAAGTGAACTCACAAGTCGCTTTTCACGCTGATGATTTTAACCCCTACTACATGGCTATTGTCCATTCTGTTCTTAGAGTCACTGCAGGTCACACATAGGCTTCCTTCACATGTTCTTCTCCCTTGACCATGAAATATGAGATCTTTAAGACTTCTCTCTTCAAGCTCTGTGCACCACAGCTTTGGTTGGTAGTGAAGAGCTTCTGCTTAGGTGCTTTAGGAATGTTAGTTAACACCCAAGAAATAAAAGAAATGAGTCCTCAGGGATGGCGACTCTACTCTTTTTCCTTTTTTGGAAAAAAAGTCCTCAATTGCAGGACAAAATAATAAACAGAATTTCTAAGCATAACATTCAGGAGCCGCAAATTGCCCCTAAACATGTATAATCCCTTTTCATGTATGTAAAACTTTCAACTCCTTGTCTCATATTGTGTGCATTACTCTAGTAAAAAATATTCTTCCCATTCAAGAATCTTACTGGCAGTGTATATTAATTACCGAAATTGAAAGCTAACATGTTTTTTCTACATATAAGAAAGATGGAAATCTATTCCCAAACTTGCATAAAGATTTTGTGACATTCCGTTCAGAAGCCAGTGTCATAATTATATGCCAATCATTTTAACAAGAAATTTTATTATTTCTCTTTATGAGATAATGTATATCAACTTGTGAATTCAGCGATACTCTGCAAAGATGCAAAAATAAAGTGAGTTTTTTAAAGTTGTTTTTCTTCTCCGAAATTAAATTCAGAATAAAAATGAAGTGATATGAAATTATACACACATTAGTGGGATTATAAAAAAATTAGATAAAATTATAAAATAATTAAAAAGAATAAATGTTCACAAAGTCAACCATCGCATTAAAATTCCTTTTAGCTAGGTTAGCTCAAAGACCATGAAAAAAATCCACCTGCCATTCAGTTTAATTTCTTGTGTTTAGAGCTCTACAGCATTCTGTGTAAAACTAATCAATAAAAAGGATTTATGAGACCTTGAAATAGAACAGTCGAAAGGAGGAAATTATAGTCAGTTTTAGTTATTAAAGATTTTCACCACTAAATTTAGTATAAGGGAAACGTTATACATCTTTTTTAGCTGAAACAGGACATTTATCAAATGCATGGATTGGGGAGACAATTGTGCTTGGACCCACTGTAATGTGTCTTTATTTGTTGCTCACCATTTATTGTTGGCTGTAGTAAAGTAAGCCCAGACAGAAGGGACACAGGATTGGAAAAACTATGTTAAAAAAACAAAAACAGGGGCATCTGGGTGGCTCAGTCGGTTGGGTGTCCGACTTCAGCTCAGGTCCTGAGCTGGTGGTTGGTGGGTTCGAGCCCCGTGTCGGGCTTTGTGCTGACAGCTCAGAGCCTGGAGCCTGCTTCTGATTCTGTCTCCCCCTCTCTCTCTCTGCCCCTCCTCCACTCACACTCTCTCTCCCTCTCTCTCAAAAATAAACATTAAACATTTTTTAAATAAATAATAATTTAAAAAAAATACACACAATGAGCCATGACCTAAACACGAGAGAACAAAAGTATCTGTGAATACAGAAGCAGTCCATATGAAATTGCTTTGACTCTATTTTTAAAAGAATGAGGACAAGGAAAGAAGGAAACAAGGAGAGAAGTAATGAGGAAATTTTGGAGGCAAAACTCGCCATCACTTAAATGGCTTTTCAATATTATGGAATCAAAATTTAGCTTTGATCACACTCAGAGACCAAGTCATTACCGATTTCCCTTTATTTTTGGTATCATAATATTTGTAGGAGCATGAACATTTCTGAAAATAGCGATGCATGGACTACGTAACATTGTTGCTTAGTGACAATGAGTTTTGAGAGACCACCTCAAAGTGCTCTGACACTGAATATACAGTCTGGAGACTTTTACTTAGATTCATTTCTTAGCAGGGTAATTTGAGGAAATTCAAGAATTTCACTTTTGGTTGATGAAATACAAATGACAGATGGAAAATTGCAATATTTTGAAAAGAAAAAATGCAATGATGCACAGAACATAAGATTGCCATAATAATAATAGCACTTAGCATTTACAGAGTTCTTAGGCTGCAAAGTACTTTGCAAACAACTAATTAAGCCTCATAACACTCCTGAAAGACAGGTAAGTATCATTACTGCCATTCTACAGATGGAGAAAATGAGGCATGGAGGTTAAGTATCTTTGCCTAAGGCTGCTGGAAATAAATGGCAACACCTGGATTGAAGTTTAGGGCCTCCGTCCTTCCTGAATAAAAGGCCAGAGGACCAGCATTCTTTCAACCAAAACAATGACGATTTTAGTGCTAAATATTTCTGCTTTTGAAAAGATTAACACATCATTCAGTTAGCACTGATTTTGTTCCAAACTGCAATGATACTTGCCTTCAGAAAACAATAGCCTGTTCCCTGTTCCTTTATTTTCCTCATTCATTCTTCTCTCACTGTCTTCACAATTATCCCCAAAGAATGCCTTTGGTGAATGACTAGGTGATGAGAGCCTTTACAGTCAGTGTCACCTGGTGGCAAACATTGAGACTCGGGTTTCACTTTATATTAAAGTTACAAATCATATCGATGGGTTTCATTTCAAAATTATGACGACTTCTCCTTTCTGATGGGTAATAACTGTTGGCAATCCCAAAATCCTACAGTATGTGAGGGGGAAAAATAAGTAGATCTTCTTCTTTTCTACTACTTAACTCTCTCCATAATCCCTGAATCCCCAAATTATTGTTCAAGATGTAGAATGTCACCGAAGAAACAATTCTCAGCATGAAAGCAATCACCTAGTAGATTGCTTGTTTTTGACGGTGCTGCTGTTTACTTTTAGAAGTCACCTAGTTTTTGATGAATATTCTGCAGAGCTGGAAGCTCATTATGGGAAATAGCAAAAATTTTAGGACAAGGTTCCTTTTCTTTCTCTTTGTAGGATCAACAGGGTTGTTAACCTTAAAAATAAAAGTGCCAGTTATTTTACCAGCGGAAGAAGGCTTTATTAGGAAATAAAAGAGTATTACAATCCCAGACAAACAAGCTGGGACAAAACCATAGGGGAGTCCTCCACACTAAGGAGAGGACCACTGTCGTAGAGAGCAAAGGCAGGAGTTGGAAAGACTGTTGGAAAGGAAAAGTCCATTGGAGCAAACTGTGAGTTCAGAACATGGTGGCTTTTCATTGGCTAACTTGAGACAGTCTCTTATCAGCTGAGCTATTGCCAGAGGAAAAGGTAATTCTTCCTCTTGTTGGGACAGTAGTTATCCACCAGTCAAGTCCCTCTGGTCCTGTTGGATATGCAATCAAAGGAACATGGAGGAGCATGAAATCTGCCCCTGTGGAACCTCCTGACTTCAGTTTTTTTTTCCTCCTGACTCTGTTTTTTTTTTTTTTTTTTTTTTTTTTTTTTTTTTTTTTTTTTTCAACGTTTTTTATTTATTCTTGGGACAGAGAGAGACAGAGCATGAACGGGGGAGGGGCAGAGAGAGAGGGAGACACAGAATCGGAAACAGGCTCCAGGCTCTGAGCCATCAGCCCAGAGCCCGACGCGGGGCTCGAACTCACAGACCGCAAGATCGTGACCTGGCTGAAGTCGGACGCTTAACCGACTGCGCCATCCAGGCGCCCCCTCCTGACTCTGTTTTAATGAGGTTTCCCTTTATTAATTTTTCAATGACCCTCATGTTTTCATGTATACATATTTGTACATTCCCAGCGCCTAAGATCTCACACACCAACTAGGGGGAACAGGATTTGACACAAGAGAGAGCAATGCACTAACACTGTGGGATGTAAGTGTATAATTATTCTGCTATCTAATAAATATGTCAAGGAAGTCCAGAAAGGAACAGAGATCAATTTTGTCTGCTGATGTACTCAAAACAGTATGTGCCAAACTTCTGATTTGTGCATGTGGCCATTATTTGAATGATTTGATTCTGAAAAATAACTCTTGTAAACTTGTTTTTAGAGTCCCAAACAATGAAAATTTTCTAAATTTATAATGTAGTGATGGTTGCACAACTCCATGAATACACGCAAACCATAGAATTGAACACTTACAATTGTAAATTTTATGTGACTTACAGCTCCATAAAGCTGTTTTAAAAAAAAATTGCCAAGCCTCTCCACATCCTCCCTTTCAATGGTAGTCAGTAGCTTCCAAGAACTATACTCTATCAATTTAGAAAATACTCTTCCTAGTATTTTTAAAAGATTTTATTTTCTCACTTTGTTTCTGTTGACTCCAGGAGCCATTTGGAGCTGCTACCCATTCCCCACACTTATCCTACCCAATGGGAACACTATTGAGAAAAACACTGCTGTAATACCAGATCAACCAGCATGGGTCCCATCCCCACTAAAAGTGAACCTTCTCCTATTCAAAGGAAACTACAGTTTATGAGGAAGACAGATTAATTTCTGTGCCCTCACAGTTACTCAAAAGATTCAATGCTGTCCTTGTTACAATTTGACACACCTCACCCTAGAGTTCAAGGTTCCACCTTGATTCTTTCTGGTTAGCTGCTTCCTCTATCTGTAGAAGACAACAATGGGCGGGGCCCATGACTTTAATGATCTGTAATTCCCACAGGAAATAATATAATGCATGTACTGAATATTTGCTAAGTAAATACGTGAAAGATTGGATTTATTGGCGATTAAATGGAGTTACTATTTTCATCATTTCTATCTTCTCTTTACTTCCCCACTTCTTGTAGCCAGTACTCTATGAAAACGTACCTGTAATGATGACAGAATATTCTAGAAAGTGAATATATCATGATTTATCCAATCATTTCTTTATTAGCATATAGTTGGAGGTGTGTGGAAAAAGTAAAGTTGTGATTCCTACTTTTCACTAACGTACACAGTATCTTCTGAAATACCCTCATTTATAGGTTTTGTTCTAACTGTGTTATTATTTCATAGTTAATCTAATGTTAAAGCTTTACTATATTAAAGTATATAAATTGTCCTAATCCTCTTTCTGCTGGTTGCCAAAAGCCCATAGTGAGTTTGACCAATTATCATACCGTGTCCAAATGTATGAGAGTTTTCCTCTCCCTCAACCTTTGGCATTTTTGCATTCTGATTTCTTTCAAATACATTAAACAATTCATTTAAAGTACATTTTACAGTGTCCCATAAATAATGAGGTATTACACATAAAGATATTACTATAAATTTTGTTACTAGTAATGAGATAGATACTTGTCCAGGTACTAGGAAAATAATGGTATCTGTCTTAAATTTGTCTTTCTTTCATTATCAGTAAGTTGGAAAATGTCTTATCTTTATTGATCATTTTTATTTCTTCCATGAATTTTCTTATTTTCTCTTTTATTTATTTATATTAGGGTGCTTCCCTTTTTTAAAAACTATTTATTTTTGAGAGAGAGAGAGAGAGAGAGAACACAAGAGGGGGAGGAGCAGAGAGAGAGGGAGACACAGAATCCAAAGCAAGCTCCAGGCTCCGAGCTGTCAGCACAAAAACCAATGCAGGGCTTGAACTCAAAACTGTGTTTATGACCTGAGCTGAAATCAGACACTTAACCCACTGAGCCACCCAGGTGCCCCAGGGTGCTTCTCTTTTTATCTAGATTTTTAAGCATTTTAAATGTAGTAATAATATTAACTTGTCATTTTTGTCTTAAATATTTTCAATGATATTTATTCCTTGAGTTTTTTGATATAAAAATTTCAAATTATTAATGAAATATATTGATCTTTTAAAAATCGTTATATCCACCACTATTTTTATATTTAGAATAGATTTGCTCAAATTTTAATCTTTGCAACGCTCCATCTTTGAAAAGTGTTGTTAAATAAATAAAATTATATGGCCTAATAAGTTTGGAGAAAATGAAGAGGTATAAAATGTAAGTGGTTTTCTTTCATGTTCCCCATGCTTTTAGGAAGTTACCATGCCTTGAATTGCCAATGAGGGAATAAAGTGTACCACATTTATACAACATATTTGTATGGCCACAGACCTCTTTGTTCATAGAATATGCCATAGAGCTACTGTGGCTCAGAACACACTACAGGTGACCCTACGTAGAAATTATTTGCCTGCCCCAAGATTATTTTTTAAAAAGTTAAACCATACTTTCTTTCAGTTTTTAAAGACTTCATTATTTATTTATTTAACTTTTTCCCCCCGTAAGGTGTTATTTAGTACACGTTGTAGGCTGGGACTCTCACTTTCTTTTTCTACCCAATAATCAGTTTTCCCAATACACCTTTTGTTAACAAATCTGCATTCTTTTAATCATGGGTTCATAATGCACTCTCTTTTATGCCATGATATAATTCTCACATACGTATTTAGCGTGTTGAAGTACCATGTGTTCTATTAATCTGACTGTACTTTCATGAACCAGAATGACATATTGTTTTAGCATAACAATAAATTTAAGTATCTCTTTTAATATATTTAAGTATGTGATTTATTTTCCCCATAATGTTCATAGATACCTTTACCTATCCTTCCAAATAAACACTAGAATTATTTTATCACGATCCTGAATAGCATTTTATTAATCCTATGATTATTTTACAAAATCCAGTGCTCCACTATAGAGATACAGTTTTTGTTCCTATTGTATTGAAGTTATTATTTATATTGCTAGGAAAGTATTTTAAGACTCCTTATATAGATTATGTGCATTTCTTAATAAGATATTACTATTATGTGAATAGTACCTTTTCTCATTATGTGCTCTAATTGGTTATTGCTGCTATACAGAAAAACTATCAACTTTTTGCCATTTAATTTGTATCCAATCATTGTAATGAACTTTAATATTAATTCTCAGAATTTTGTAGATGGTTCCCTTGAGTTTTTCTATTTAAATAGTCATATCGTCTGCAAATAATAACATAAACTTGCCTTCTCTTATTTCAGTATTGTATTTTATTGTCTTGGCAAGGAAGTCTATGTCTGTGTTAATTAGTAAGGGTAATAGCAAGCATTCTTGATTTTAATTAAACATAATACGGGCTTTTTAAAAATAATTTTAAAAATATATTAATGAACATTTTATTCCTAATTTTGTAGGAATTAATTTATAAAAATCAGAAATGGGTGTTTAATACTATTGAAGGCATTTTACCAAAAAATAAGAGCAAAAGAAATCTCTCGGATTTCTTTTAGTATCTATCTATATATCTATCTATCTGTCTATACACACACACACTCACACAGACACACACACACACATTGGGTTATAAATTAAGATATTTATATATGTAGTTATATATGTCAATATATGTCATATAACCACACACACACACACACACACACACACACGCACACACACACACACACACTCTATGTCTAAGGTTACTAAAAAGACTGGCTTTCCTGCACTAAACTCTCTCTGGTAGAGAATTTAGAGAATTCTCTAAAGCAGTTTCCTAGAGGCTGTGTCTTAGTGCTTAATCCTGAGACTGCCACATAATTTTCTTGTGGTTTCACATTTCTGTGATAAATCATTTTCAGATTCTCCTTGGGCCTCAGGATAATGTTCTATTTACTTTTTTTTTTTTTAATTAGACCTTGTCTTAATGTTATTTTTGTTTTTTCCTCCTTCCAATGCTTAAATCAGAGTCATCTAGTGTTTGCCATCAGACAAGTTATCAATTTCCTTTGAAGCTGTTCATGGTCTAGTAGGTGCTAAGAGTATTGCCTTTTTATATCTGTGTATATGGAAGAGTACTTAACAGCTAGATTTTCAGCCATACATCAGTGTCTAATAAAACTCTATCTGATTCAGTTCTTCTGGACTGAAAGAGAACCAACTACTATTTTCCAACTATTAGAGATAAAGGACAAGGGAATTCTATACTGTACTACTCTAGAAGCTTCTGCCTATAGACCATTTATGGTTCTGCACCTGCAGGCGAACACCTGTTCAACCCTGCTCCATCTACACAGGTGACATATTGGAATTGTGTTCTGCATATGGATGTACCTAGACTTACAAGGTGGGGTTGGTCTGAGACACAAGAACCAATGTTCAAGGACAAGAGAGAGGCCTCAGGAGCTAAAGGTGGTCCCAAGCTGACAGACAGTAAAAAACAAACAAACAGGGGCGCCTGGGTGGCTCAGTTGATTAAGCAACTGACTTCAGCTCAGGTCACGATCTCATGGTTCATGGGTTCGAGCCCTGTGTTGGGCTCTATGATGACAGCTTAGAGCCTGGAGCCTGCTTTAGATTCTGTGTCTCCATCTCTCTCTGTCCCTCCCCTGCTGGTTCTCTGTCTCTGTCTCTCAAAAATAAATAAACATTTAAAAAAATTTTTTAAACAAACAAACAAACAAAAAGGAAGATCTGCCACCATCAGAAACTGGATTCTGCCAACAACCTGAATGCTTTAGAAGAAGAGTTTCCCCAGAACATCTAGATACGAGCCCCAACCTGCCAACACCTTGGTTTTGGTCCTAGGAGACTCTCAGCAGAGAACCGGCTCAGCCACGCTGTGTTACAACTTCTGACCTACCAAAACTGAAAGATACCAAATTTGTGCTGATGAAAGCTGGTACGTTAGTGGTGTCAGGCCTATATTGCTGTCTGACAGCTTGTTTTGTCTCCTACTGCCCCTCTTCGACTTTCACAGGCGTTACCTCCCTTAAGTCTCTTGCAGTTAAAACTTGAGGAAATTGTGGGGGATGGGTACCAGATGAGAATGCCTTGGTACCTTAAAAAGCAACACTTTCACGTGGTAAGGATGACTGCACCAGTGTTCCATTACATACTGACCTGGAGACTCTATGTTGTTGTGTATGCAGTGTAGGAGAAATGAAGTGTCTTCTCATTGGTTTTCAGGAAACAGGGCTCCTTTGCTATAGGAAAGATGTTGAAGGAAACTATTAATTATTTTTTCCATAATATTCCATTGCTCTGCTATTCAATGGAAACCCCTCTCCCAACCAGCTGAAGCCCTTTCAGTCTTAATTTTCCAGGTTTCTTTGAGTTTACATCTTTTCCATCTTCATTGATGATTTATTGGGGAGTTTAGAGACCCTCCATGAAGAGTTACTTTGTGGGTGTCCATTAGGTAGAAATCTGAAAAGACATTCAGGTTCTTCAAGTGAGGATAAAGCTCACAGAAACAAATCAAAAATAGTTTAGTCTATTTGGTTCTAGAACATTTCAATTCTCTTTTATGAAAAGAGAATTAAAAAAACACTTTTAGCAGATACTTTGAAACTTCAATCTTAAGTCATGTAATAATCATATGATAAATTACTTCAGAAAAAATACTATGAAACTACTTAGACCATATAGATTTCTTGAAGTAGCTAAGAGAATGAGAAAGGATAACTATGTAGTGTACCATTACATATGATTTGAAATTATGACTTAGATACAGAAAAATTTTTATTCTAAAGAATAGCAAGAGGCTTATACAGTTGTTGGCATATAAGTATTTGACCACTTTTTGAAATAATCCCCAAGGGACTTTGTAAATTTCCAGTCTGCCAATAGACACTTATATTAGTATGAATTCTCCAGAGAAAGAGCATCAGTGGGAAATAGAGACATAGGTATATAGATACAGATGGATATAGTTAGAGATACAGATATAGATATACATACTACAAGGAATTGGCTTCTGTGATTATGGAGAGAAACAAAAGATCTGCAGTAGGCAGACTGGAGACCCAGAACAGTGGATGGGATAGTTCTGGTGTGTATCCAAGGGCTTAAGAACCAGGAAACCAATTATTACAAGTTCTAGTCCAAGTCTGATTCCAAAGGCAGAAAAAGACTGCCATCCCATCTCAAAGACAGTGAAGCAGAGAGAATGAATTCTTTCTTACTTAGCCTTTTAGACTATTCAAGCCTTCACCAGATTGGATGAGGCCCACCCACAGTGGGGAGAGCAATCTGTTTTAGTCAGTCCACCAATTCGAATGTTAATCTCCATCCAGAAATGTTCTTGCAGACATACCCAAAATAAAGTTTAACTCGATACCTGCGGACTGCATGGCCCAGTCAAATTGAAACATAAAATTATCACAATGTTCGTTTTTACAACACGATAATAATAACAACTAAAGAAAATACATTTAAGTTCACTTGACAAATTAAAAAAATTGATCCTATGTCTTCTAACGCCACTGTTTTATTTAACAGAATGCCATTTATTTGCTATAAGGAAACATACAGTATGAAATGTAATTTGGTTTGTTTCAAAGTTTATGGCTATTGTGAGTTTCTCATTTCTATGAGTCAATTTCCTTAAAAGTTCACTGAAACTGTACTGGTTTTTTGTATTTAAAACCACTGGGTTTTAATGTGAAAAGCAATACATGCCTGACCTGCACAGCTGTTCACACCTTCCAATCTTCCATACAACTTTTTCATGATTTGGAAATATACAGTATAAAGTATTATTTAGGAAAAATTCTCCTTATCTATATCTTCATATTTAAAATTTATAAATTAAAGATGTGGTATCAAAATGTTCTGAAAGGCTTCTTGGTAAAATGTACCATAGAAGAGCCTTAACACTATAATGCCATTATTCTTATTTTATAAAGGGAAAATGTAGGCCTGTAGACATGAAATACTTTCTGCAAGGCCATGGGACTAGTTAATTAGTGGCAGAACCAGAAATGTGCAAGATGAGTAAGCAAAGGCAAACTAGTTTTACAATATAGGGACACCTGGGTGGCTTAGTCGGTTAAGCATACAACTTCAGCTCAGGTCATGATCTCGTGGTCGGTGAGTTCAAGCCCCATATTGGGCTCTGCGCTGAGTGTGGAGCCTGCTTGGGATTCTGTCTCCCTCTCTCTCTCCACCCCGCTTCTCAGGTGTGCTCTCTCTCTCTCTCTCTCAAAATAAATAAATAAACTTAAAAATATATAATATATTTACCCTTAAACAAGTTTTTATTAATTTTTAAAAAATATATTTAATATATGTAATTTAATATTATATTTAAATAAACTTAAAATAAATGTCATGCATCAGTTAAAGATTTGAACTACATATGCTAGGAGGTAGTCTTACTTCTTACCTTTACCTCCAAAAAGGTGACTTAATTAATTATAGACAAGAATATAAAACAAAATCTAATATGACATTTGAGCCAAGGGAGCATTTAAAGCTGAAAGCAAATTGGTCATGATCTAATTTGAAGACAGTAAACTATTGGCACTGAAACTGAGAAATCAGGTATGCCTACCTTCAAAGAAGTAAATAAACTTTATAAAACACTATTTCTATTACTAGTAAATATAAAACAATTTGTAACTGATTTTATGTTACTGTAATAGGAGCATATGATAATTCCACTTCATTTTTCATACCCTCTTTCATCTGAAAACCTCCCAAGTATACCTCATAAATAACGATTTATTAATTCATTTAAAAATTACTTTCAGTCAGGTAAGGATAGACAAGATCACCTCACTCTATTCACATTTTAATGGGATCATCCCATTGAATTGAGACCCAGTGATCTAGACACATTTCACAGTGTCTAGATTTCAAAAATGTCTTTAGCTCTATAGAGTTGTCCTTTATAAAAATAAAAGGATCACAACGTTACTTGTATATTTCACATGAAATCTAAGCACGACTTGATCAGATGCCATTTTTTTTTCTTAGTGGGCATATGGCTATAACCATTGCAGAATTATCTCTATTTCTGGCTCTATCCCTTTGCCTTCAAGCTGAATAATGCCACTGTTTCATACAGACAGCTCATTTCCAACCACCCTATCTGTGGCAGTTAAAGCCAGCAGTTACCAACTCCCAATGGTATATGTTTGCAATGAAATTCTTGACCATGCACTCCACTTACTTTTCTCATTCCTGATATGCAATACACATCTTTCCGAGCAAGGGAGTTAACCCAACCTAGATGGTTCCATCATCTATTTCTGGTGCTGTTCATTTTTAATTTTTGGTGCTTAGGTTTATATAGATAAAAGAGATAGTTTTAAAGAACATGGATGTGTCAATGGTATATCTATCTCAGCTACACGAAAGACTGGACTTAACAATGACTGGGAAAACTTTCCAGGGACCTAGGCTGGCTGATAGGCTGATGTTACTTTTTGGTAACTAGTTTTCTCAGAAATGCAACCACACTCAATAGTATACTTGTGTATCTATAGATTACATAGTGGAGACGTTGTTCTTATAGGTGATTGACTTAAAATATCTGGACTTTTACACTGGATTAAATCTGGAAATTTTACCATAATATTTTTTATATGTGCTGCATCAAATTTGATTATTGATAAAGTCTCAAACACTTATTCTTTAATTCAGTTCTTATGAATTGGAGATCAGTGTATCTGCATAGTAAATATCAACCATACATAGAAATTACTTCTTTTAAGAAAGAGGAATTCACTGAGCTACAGAAACCACAATTGTCTATATGGAATTTGGGTGCTCCTTCCACGAACTGATACAATAATACTCAGTTTATAAATTGTATTTTTTTAGTGTTTATTTATTTACTTTGAGAGAGAGCGTGCATGCACAAGCAGAGGAGAGACAGAGAGAGGGAGAAAGAATCCCACAGAGCCTGTGACAGGGCTCAAATTCACGAACCATGATATCATAACCCAAGCCAAAATCCAGAGTCAAACACTTAACCCACTGATCCACCCAGGCACCTCTCAGTTTATAAATTTTAAAAAGGGGGCTCCTGGGTGGGTCAGTCAGTTAAGCGTCCGACTCTTGATTTTGGCTTGGGTAATGATTTCATGGTTTGTGAGATCGAGCCTTGCGTGCAGAGCCTGCTTGGGGTTCTCTCTCTCCCTGTCTCTCTGACCCTCCCCTGCTTTCTTGCTCTCAAAATAAATAAATAAACCAAAAAAATTAAAGAAAATTTAAAAAGAAAATTTTTAAAAGAATTATTGCAAGCTCAGCTTTAAAACTGAAGACAGAAAAGTATTATTTAATGTCTTTGGATAAGTAAATCTACCTGCACATATTTTTTTTTAATGTTTATTTAGTTTTGACAGAGAGAGAGGGAGGGAGGGAGGGAGGGAGCAGGGGAGGGACAGAGAGAGAAGGAGACACAGAATCAGAAGCAGGCTCCAGGCTCTGAGCTGTCAACACAGAGCCCGACGCCTGCAAGATCATGACCTGAGCTGAAGACGGATGCTTAACCAACTGAGCCACCCAGGTGCCCCAACCTGCACATATTTTTTAAATCAATGGAATGACTATTCTTAGAGCAATATCTCACACTCGGTTGGACCTCAAGCATTTACAATTTAAGTCTATTGGACATAGAATTGAAAACTTCTTTTATAATGAAACAAATCTCAGTGGAACTGTTTCTTACCTCCCTTGGTGCTCGTCTTGGCTTAGCTGAGCTCCTCCAGATTCAGAGCAAGATGACAAACGCATCCATTGCTCTTACTAAAGTAGAATCACTAATTTTTAAAAGTTGATATTACTTCTTGAGAAACATACTATTAAATCAGCAACATTGTACTGTATCTGCAATTATAAAGTAATAGCATGTTCTGGGGGAGTTGATTGCTTATATCGCATCAAAATCAAGTAAAAAAAAAGGAAAGAAAAAACACTTAATTGAAGGTGTATGTTCTGAAGGTGTATTTCCTGGGATTCAGAGGAAATTGCATGGATTGATTATAAACGCTAAGTTTCATTAAAAATAAAGACCAGTGGAGAATGTCTTGTCATCTTTCCAAAAGGCAGGCATAAGATAGCTTATTTTAGACTTATTCTTTCAATAATCCTTACCAAATGTCCACTCTGCACATGAAGAAATTTCAAACAAACCTAGCTTAACAATATCTTCTTATCACTCCCACCTCCGATGAAAATTGCAAAATTCTATCTTCAAGTATGATGAATACTTTAGTATTTCCATTATGAACTGTTTGTTGGTGGGGCACTGTTACATATTTTGAGGTGAAGTAGTAATTGAAGTGATTTTTGTGTATTCATTTCAAGTGCATATTTACTGGAAGGTAGACTTCATGGTTTAAATTTCAAAAAATTAATCTTAACTTCATGTCTAACAAATTATTTATGTTAATTCCCACTCTCCTAAATATCTTAAGGATCCATGGTCTCGATAGTCGTAGTACTTTGAAGAAATTGTAGACAACGTAGAAATGAATTTCCTATAGATACTAAATAAAATGATGACACTATCTTCTTAAAAAGGCACTATAGTTCATATTTAAGAGTGTGGGTTCTAGAGCAAGACTTCCTGAGGTCAAATCCCATGAACCTTGTCACTTTGGGCAAGTTATTTATGTCTCTATGCTTTAACTTCTTTGTCTCTAAAGTGGGGTTAATAATAGTGCCTAATTCATTGAGTTGTTTTAGGATCAAGTAAGTTAATGCACATAAAGCATTTAGAATAATGACTGGTACATAAAGTACTCAATAAATGTGAATTTGTAGTATTATCAATCTCACCTTCCCATGGTAAATCAGGAACTCTGAGTGGAAGGAAGGTCAGAACCAACTGAATGGTCCAAGACCCATTCTCCTGAGCAGTGTCACACTGACCTAGGTTAGAGATTCTAAGGGAACCCACACCTGAAATCTGCTAGGCAACCATCATTTTAGTTTTCCTTTTTATTTTGTTACCTTCCCTTATTCAAAATGTCTTCAGATGGTAATCCATCATTCTGCCCATTCTTCTACTCAATGTGCCTCATACTGATCATTTAACTCTAAGATACTCTAGGCACTGGAATCCTTAAAAATTAACTCCTTTATGGATTCATCTCTGAATGTCTCATGAAACAAATTTTACAGTAAAGAAATTAGTTGTTCATTGAATTTTAAAGCCAGAGATTAATTTACTTAATCTCAAACTATTTAGTTAAGCTTTATTGTCCACATTAGTTGTGCTTGATCTTACACTCTTTGGAAATAAAACTGAGGAAAACTGCAGATCAGTCTGGTTAATTTAGAATATTCATTAGAAAGATTCTATAAAAAATGCAATGTACTATAAGTTAAGATACAGATCAAATATTGTATGTAGTTCAAATGGATAGAAAACCTCCTTAATAATATATCTGATGCTAAGATAAACCTCATCTGTCTGTTCAAATTCTTTGACATGGAATTATAATTCAAGGTTCCAGAGAGTGAAAAAAAATGTCATCTTTAAAGTCGTTGAACATCACAGTATCAAATGGTTGGAATGAAACTTGAGAAGTTATTTCAGGCCACACTTAAAATGTCCCAGGCAAATGAAAATGTACATGAATGTTAACTATTAAAGAAGCTCCATATCTCCACAGCCAAAATAAGAGAATGATAGTTCCACCAGACAAAGGTTCTTCAGTTTTTATAAGATTTTTTGACTATCCATGAAATTCACAAGCCAGATATTTGCCTTTCTGGAAACTTCTCTTATCAATCATTCAGTTTTTCCTGGGTTTCATACCAATTAGCTTTTGGAATGTAGACATTGGATTTGAGATTGAGTCCATTCTATAGGATTTCTACAAAATGCAACCTGTTCTTTCTATTACCCATTTGGAAGCAGAGGTACAGAAGTTTCTCCACTTGGACAGTAGAACAGAAAAGGATTAAGTATTCTAGAGAACAATATATTAGCCATGAAGAAGAGAGCTGTTCAAGATAAAATATTTTTATTTTATAAAAGATACTAAATATAGTTGATGCTTGAAGATTTGCTACCAGTGTGTAGCAGGTTCTTTTCTCCCCCTCCAGTTTAATTAGTTTAGAGTGATAAGAAGGCATCCCAAAAAGACGGCTTGAAGATTTGTTATTTTAATTAGCCAAGTGTATAAAGAGGAAAACCATCATCTAACGTGAAGAAAACTGAAGGCAATGTAAGCAATATCAAGAGGAGATAAGACCATCTCACCAACAACACTAGGCTAAATTAAGAGTTTTATGGGCTAATGCAGACTCATAAACTAGCAGAAATGTTCTCTGCCTTTATACATGAGAAAAATACTCATATACTGGTATTCCTGTCCAGCACAGTATACATGGACTCTATACCGAAGCCACTTGAATAACTTCAAACGGTAAGAAAGAGCACCATGATAATTGCCCAAAATGTGTGCATCATACATGCCAGTTTATAAATGACACAGAACATAGATACCATTTAAAGGGGAGTGGAAGAGAAGTAAAATATATTTTGGGTTATCGAACCAAAGCATTTAGAGAGAACTTGGCATTTCTTATGGCTAGAACGTCAAATAGTTCACATGATTTAGACTGAATTTTATGTGCATAATTTTAGATTGATTATCACAGACACATTTTTCATATTTGGCCCAGGTTTTCTTTGGCTCAGATGTTTTAAGTGCTTTGTGTGCATGGCTTCTGCATTAACATTGTGCTGTGTCTATTTTGTGATCTGTTATTAGTATTATCAATTGGAACCCAGGCAAACTTTTACACAAAATGAAGGTGAGAAATGAAAATCGTCAATATCTTTTAACTGTTAACCCGGGCCTGAGGTAGTCTGCATAAGCACCTGCTCTGCATTTCCAGAGATAGCTGTTTTTCTACCTCCGCTCTCTAATTACACCTTCTGGGAGAAAGGAATTTGTACCATTTTGCCCTTCATTTGCATCATCACAGCAACTGTAGCCTTCATGTCCCTTTGCCTGATAAGTTGCAAGGTTTTGGTTTCTGCTCACTGATTATTCAGCCAGGCTTGCCTCTCCTTGGAAGGCTCCAAGGACGTTGCTATTCCTCCTTCGGGCTTACAGCACACACTTGAAAAGACCCGTCTTGCCTCCCATTCTGCTCAGACGCTGGTACAGGACATCCTCTCAGCCCAGGCACCCTTTCTGAAGACTGAAGTGTGCCTACATTAGGGCTAAAAGCACAGACTTGTTGGAGGCTGAATACATCTTTGCGTTCACTTGAGAATTAACCCTTGAGAAGCGTGCCTTGCAGCTTACCTGTGGGTCTGGCTTTCAGAACAGATTTATTATTTTCCATGTTTGGCAAAAGTAAGATATTCCGTGTCTGTCCTACGGCTATACGAGCATGCTTTCTCAGTATATGCACATCTAGGGCATTTAATCAAGTACTTGTTTGAAGTGTCCCATTGATCATAAATGATGCTTAGTCTAGATTTTTTTTCTGGCTTATAAATTCCTGTACGGAAGTTAAATGGTACTGTTCTAAAAACTACAAAGGAACGAACTGAAATTCTGAAGAAATCAGGTTGATGTAGTGTAAAATGAAGTCTTCAGGAACTGTCAATTAATTATCTGAAAGTTTATATAATGTAAATGGTTAAATTAGAGATCTAACTAAAACATTTAGATCATTGTGGCTATATGTGAATGATTCCCAGAACTCAATGCAAAGTGTCTATAAAAGTCACATAAAATCCAGTTTCCTGTGGGATTTATGATTAGGTCAGATGTGAAGCTCATGCAATTGGTTTTTAGATACCTTTGACGTTGAAGAAAAATTTTCTAACCAAACTCTCTTTGACCAAAATAGTTTTTCTCCTCTGTTTTCTTGATTGTAAATTAAGAAACTGACCAAACTTGGTCCAGTCGCACTAATCGTGAAACTTTTGCCTGGAAATTGCCTCACAGATGATCAGAATTAAGAAGGAGAACATGAAAAAAACTCATTCTGCCTAAGAATTGAATCATGCAGTTAGCCAAATAGAATGTAGTATAATAGTTACATCAGATATCACTTTAAATTATGTCTTGTATACATTATCTTAGCACCTTTGCAAGGTAAAGATACAAATTAAGTGTGCCAGAATCTAATGCATTGTAATGATCTGTAATCATAATTTGACTAACACACAAATCATCATTCAATGGCATATTTCTGGAGGTTGCACTAAGATTAAGCAAACAGATAAAAACAGCAAGGAAAAAATGACTGCCTGAAGCTAACAACCAATGAGAACATTTCAGGTATTTGAAGACAGTTACTGAGACCCAAATAAGCCTTTTCTTCTTTGTACCAATTATCATCTTTCCTTAAACTGTTGCTCAACAGGGCCTCCCCTGAACATTTGGACTTAAAGTATATTCTATTTTCATCAAGTCTTGGAGTTCGTTGCCACATCTTCAATTTTCTGTAGGGTGAGTTCTCATTTTAAGTGTTTATCGTACAGTGTCTCATACAGATTATAAACTCTTCAAATACAGGAACGCAGAGAGAAAGAGATTCTATCTGCCTTCAAATGATAAATTTCTGAGTTTGTTTGCATCACCTCATCCCACAAGAGTCAGCCCCATGCCTGGAAATGGTCTGAACCTGTCCCAGAGATTCAGGGTAAGACAGTAGAAAATCATTAAGTCTCAATTAAGTAACGCTAATTCCACAGTGAAGGAAATCTTTAGGAAACTATAGATGGCTAAAACCCAGACATTAAGATGTGTTGGACTCAAGACTTCATATATCCTTTGGGAAGTCAAAAATGTTAGTAAAGCTGTAACTATATATTTGAGGTTGACATATATCCCAGGATTGGAAAGTGTTTGTAAATTCATTTTTCTACTGATTGAAAACCCATATTTCAAGAAGTATTGATTACTGAATGTCAAACAATAGGGTAATGGTTAAATAAATTTTGGGAAATAATTACAATGGGGTTACAAAGACTTTGAAAAATGAGGTTATTGTGTATACACTGACATGAAAGCATGTCCATAATATATTGTTAAATGAAAGAAACAAAGTTGTTTTATAATGTGTATTATACAATCCCATTTCATTAAAGATACACACATGCAATTGTTATAAGATGGGAACTGAAAAGTGTATGGAAACACTAATGACCTAATTTTTTTGGGTGGCAGGGAGTTGAGTAGTCAGGTAAAGTCTTTCCAGAACAAGGTCCACTTTAGCCAGATGTAAAGAATGAATAGGAGTTAAAACTGATGAAAATAAGGCAAGGAAGGGAGAGTATTTTAGGAAGAGAGAAAAACAGAATATATTTTGAATGTTTGAGAAACCAAGAGAAGTCAAGGGTAGATTATAAAGTGCGAGTAGGTAGTGTCAGAGATGAACCTAGAGAAAGCAGAGCCAGATTGCAGAAGAAATTATATGTCTTAATAATGATTTCAACATTCTTTTAAGATTCTTTGAAGGATTTTTAACAAGGAAGTGATATAGTCAGACATGTCAGAAATATCACCATGCTGGTTACCTAAACAATATTGGAGGGACGCCTAGGTGGCTCAGTCGGTTAAGCATCTGACTTTGGCTCAGGTCATGATCTCACAGCTGTGAGTTCGAGCCCCGCATTGGGCTCTGTGCTGACAGCTCAGAGCCTGGAGCCTGCTTCAGACTCTGTGTCTCCTTCTCTCTCTCTGCCCCTCCCCTGCTCACACTCTGTCTCTCTCTCTCAAAAAATAAATACACATCAAAAAAAAATTAAAAAAACATTATTGGAGAAAAGCAAGAGTGGAAAAATGGAGACCGCTTTTGAAGAATTTGTAGTAATCTAGGCAAGAGACAGTTCTGGACTAAAAGTATTACAAGTAGTATTAGAGGAAATTGCTTGAATTCATGAGCTCTTTAGGGAATAACTACAAGCCATTCACTGAGATAATGTACCCAGGGGGAGAAGAGGTATTTAGGAGTAGCCAAGGAATTCAATTGGATACCCTGAGATCGAAGGGCCTCTAGTACATATGCTTGGAGACGGGCAGTGGACAAATGAAGAGGTAAATGTGAAATTTAAGTGATATATATAAGCTGGGCATACTCATTTGAGATCATCAGTATGCGTCTGTACGGGGGAACCCAAGCTCTCTCAGGGGGACTATCACATAATATGAGAGAGCCTTGGTAGATTACTGAAGATTAACAACTTTTGGGGGCCCAGAGGAAGAAAAGAACTTACCAAAGGAGAATGGGAGGTCAAAAGAAAATCAGGAGGTCACATAATCAAAATAAATCAGCATTTTAGTAATCTTTAGCAATTATTCCTGGCCACCCATGGAACAGGGTGTTTCATGAGGCAGGAAAGCCTCAAATGAGACTCTATCTAATTTTCTGTAGTATCAGTGAAGAGTTTTTTATATTGAGCAACATTTTTAGGCTTAAAGACCTCAAAGGGAATTCCTTTTCATTTTATGGTTTTTATTGAAACCCTGTAATACTATATCAGTAGGTAGAGTCTGTCATTCCCTTTCTAATCAACTCTTGAAAAATTCACAATGGTAAGATACCAGATAAATGGTAGATCCCAGTCCAGCTCCTTTATACAAACCCAAGTTATTCATACAATCTCGTGTCAGGTAAACATAAAAACCCATCACACTCATGGCTCCCATTTCTGGCATTAGTTCAAATCCATTTTTGTTTGCCATGTTTTGCTCTCATCTTTCATGAGTCTCCAATCTTGTTTTCTCTCCCAAAATTTGGATCCTCATATTTGCTCTCATTGCCAGATGACTGTTGGACACATTTTATGGCTCACAGTTATTATTCTTTCTTGTTTACCTCTTGTTTCAGTCTCTTTTGTTTACCTCTATATTAGTTAATGGAAATAACTGCTATCAGAAGTGAACTCCTAAAATTTCATAGGCTGAATCCAAAGTAAATTTACCACTTCCTCCCATAACAATGCCATAGTTTCTGGTTAGTGAATGGCTTATCTCGACATGGTGAATCATAGACCCAGGCTCCTTCCACTTTGTTGCTCTGTCATCCCATAGGAACTCAGAGTTCTCTGTGACCATTTGCCAGGAGGGGAAAGGGAGCAATAACTCTACATGTGGGAGGGGGAACATGAAATTTGGTGCACAGCGAAATGGTTTTAGTACTGTCAATTCTTCCCAGTAAAGATGTAAATATTTATAGACCAATTCTTCCTGCCAGTGGTTGAGGTCTCCTGCTCATTAATTCCCTTTGGCTTCCAGTCTGCCACACTTGTGGGCACAAAGGGCTTTGTCTTAGTGCAGAGATGCAGATGCGGGCAGCTGGAAATCAAGGCCAACATGCTTTAAAGATCTTTTCTTTTCAAGCTTATTTATTCTGAAAGAGAGAGAGAGAGAGAGAGGAGGGGCAGAGAGAGAGAGGGAGGGAGAGAGAATCTCAAATAGGCTCAGCACTGTCAGGGCAGAGCCTGATGCGGGGCTCAAACCCACAAACTGTGAGATCATGACCTGACCCGAAGCCAAGAGTCAGATGCTTAACCTATTGAGCCACCCTGGAGCCCCAAGGCCAACATGCTTTAAAGTGGTTTATTCCAGGCAGTATAGAGGATCCTCAAAAAATTGAAAATAGAACTACCATATGAGCCAGCAATCCCACTTCTGGGAATATGTCCAAAGGAAATAAAAAACACTAACTCAAAATATATCAGCACCCCTATGTTCATAGCAGTATTTATTACAATAAGCAACACATGGAAACAGCCTAAATGTCCACTGATGCATGAATGGATAAAGAAGTTGTGAGATACACACACACACACACACACACACTGGAATATCATTCAACCATAAAAAAATGAGGAAACTGCCATTTTCAACAACGTGGAAGAAACTTGAGCACATTATGTTAAGTGAAATAAGACAAAGAATGACACTTACTATATGATCTCACTTAATTGAAGAATTAAAAAAAACCTCAGAAATAAAAAGACCAAAAAAAAAAAAAAAAAAAGAAAGAAAGAAAAAAGAAAAAGAAAAAAAGGCTGGATCTCTAGTAACAAAAGGTAGGGTGGGGTAGCATTTGAGGAAAGTGGCCAAAAGACACAAACTTCCAGTTATAAGATATGTAAGTACTGGAGATATAATGTACAACACAACGACCATAGTTAGCAGTGCTGTATGATATACAGAAAAGTGGCTACGAGGGTAAGTAAATCCTAAGAATTTCCATCACAAGAAAAATTTTTTCTTTTCTCTTTTTTCTTTTTATCGTATCTGTGTGAGATATGGATGCTAACAAAGCCTATCATAGTAATCATTTCACAGTATATGTAAGTCAAACTATTATGCTATACACGTTAAACTTATACACTGATGTATGTCAATTATATTTCAATAAAACTGGGAAAAAATGGTTTGTTCCAATGCCATTCAGGTGGGATACTGCCAGTATCTGTGATAACAGCTCATCACTCTTAGGAATAATTTCTGTAGGGTAACATTAAATATTAGTATATAAACTATAAAAACTCAGAGGCTTAACACAATGAAGTTTATTCATGTTTATATAAAAGAGCAATATAGTGCTTCTAATTGGTGAGCACCTTTCCTCCATTTCTTGTTTTCAGGAAATGATGTTCCTACAGTCTTTGGACACACCTGCCATGCAGTGCTTCAAGCCTCTGTACCCGGGGAGTGGAGAAAGTGTGCAGAGAGAACATCCCTTTGGTTCAGAAGGGACCCACATGATTTTTGCTTAGATTTCATTGTCAAGCACTAGTCACATGGCCCCTCTTGGAAACAGTAGGGGCTGAGAAATGTAGCATGAGGCTGGGCCATTGCTTTCCAACAATGATTCAGACATGTGAGACTCCAAGCCTTGAAATCACATGTAAGAGATACTTCCACTTTGAACCCTGTGAGGAGGGACCATCAGAAAAGCCCACATAGGATGGAACCGAATCCAATTTTTTCCTGATCTCTTTGAGCCCAGCAACCTTGAACTCAGCACACAGTAATGCTCGATGCGATTGGGACTCTTCCACAGAAGAAACTGAAATAGCTAAGCAAACACATTTTTCAAAGTTGTGTGAATGAACATTGCTCTGCATACTTGTTCTAAACCTTGAAGCAGAATATTATACACAGAACTGAATTTCCATATGTGGAAACTGTAAAATTGCTATTTGCAAGTCATGTTCATTTGTATACCAGAAACCTGCCAGCGATGCACCCAAAATTCATTTGTAGCTGCTATTTATAGCAGTATCAGCATTCAAGTTTTTATGTAAAAATAGCAAAGTGAAGCTACTGGTATAATAGTAGCTAACATATTTATTCATTCATACATGAATGTTTATTTGCTCCTTGTAGAAAAATATATTAGGACCTATTTATAACATTAGAGAGAAGAAAATTGTGAGGAGGACTAAGAGAAAGGCTAAGGTCAAATATCTTAGTAAAAGCCAGAGAAATATATTAATTAATATTTAGAATCTTTCCATATACCTGTATGTTTGACATTATGTCAACAAAAGTAAAGAGCCTTACATGCTCAGAAGTCAGACTTCCCTTCTACATACAACCATACGCACAACCCTAACCTCTCAGTGAGCAAAGGTCCATTAGGAAATGGTTCGCCCACATAAACTGGAAGCTCTGTGTATACAGAGGCTGGCAAGTAATTCCTAGAGGGCTGTGGTGAGGTGGATTATCCGCCCACATAATTTGTTAGTAAATCATGCATATTTTTCTTCTTCTCCGGATATTTCCTCCCTTAAGCAAACTATACTTTTATAATTAGAAAAGGATTGAGAGATATTTCCTGTTTCAGTTCTGACATGTAATGAGCTTGAAAGTTGTTTCTCTCATTCTTATAATTTAAAAAAGCGAGACAATCTGAATGTCAATGACTTTTATCCAACTCGTCAACCTCAAGAGCTGAGGTCCCAGGGCAAATTGCCACCTCAAAATCTGAGAGGCAGGGGCATCCAGGGAGATATGGCCCAGGATCTGCTTACCTGGGAGAAAAGCAGCTGGAGCCATAAACTGGTCAGAATGTTTAAAGGTAATTGTCACAAATTGCTGAAGGCTGAATGTGGACGAGGGTGAAAGTGAGAAACTCCTGCAGGTCCTGTCTCATGGAACCCCACAGTTTCCTAGGCTTTCCTTCCAGGGACTTCTCCAGCTTCTCAGAGGGAGGATCTGTGCAAAATTGTGAGTTAGACCCAGAACCTTCTCCATAATACAAGCTTGCTCCCTGGGAAAAAGAACGGGGCCATACCACAATACTGAAACTTTGTCCCAGATAGGGGAAAATAATTACTCCTCATTCTATTTACTCCTCTCCCCAAGGCCTTTCTGTCTCTCTTGAGGTAAAAGGGAAAAAACGTAGTAAATGGGGTAGAGTGTTTCAGGGAAATAGATTGGGAGCACAGAAGCCAGGGAGAGGAGTAGAGGGAAAAGGAAAATATTCCACTGGAAGAGAAACTGAAACAGTTGTGTAGGCCTCAGCTCTGAGACAAACTCAGAAGATGTAGAATGCTCCCTGGCCCCACTGTACTGCTAGGACACATATGTTCCACTTTCATCACAGCTGAAAGAACTGCGAGGCAAAGACTTTCTCCTAAAACGATAGATAGAAAACCCCAAAGCCAAAGACAAAAACAAGACACGAGAGGAATTTGAAGCCGCCAGCATCTATAACTGTCACAAATACGCAACACACATCAGCTCCTAGCCAAATCAACATAAATCCTCACACTGAAGGCATATTATCCTCAGTTCTTATTATCGGATACTACACGTTTAGATTCAACAAAAAAAATTGCAAGTTTTGCCACAAGGCAAGAAGAAAACACATTTTGAAGCATCAAAACCAGATTCAAATATGACACAAATAGTGGAATTATCAGACAAGGAATATAAAATAACTGTGATTACTATGTTGAGGACTCTAATAAAGAAAAAAGTAGACAAGATTCAGGAATAGATGAGTAATGTAAGCAGGAATTTGTAACTAAGAACTAATGTAAAAGAAATACTGGAAATCAAAACACACTAGCAGAAATGAAATGTACCTTCGACAGACTCACCAGTAGACTCAACACAGCTAAAGAAAGAATGAATGAACTGAAAGTTGGGTCAACTAAAACTCCCCAAATTGAAACGCACAGAGGAAAAAAAAACCCAGAACATTATTCAACAACTGTAGGACAATGTTAAAAGTTATAACATATCTCACTGAAATACCAGATGAGAAGAAAAAGAAGAGAGAACTAAGTATCTGAACTTAAATATGGCTGAAAACTCTCCAAAAGCAATGACAGACAGCAAATAACAGATCCAGGAAGCTCAGAGAAAACCAAACATGATATCTACAGAAAGAAAGAAAGAAGGAAAGAAAGAAAGAAAGAAAGAAAGAAAGAAAGAAAGAAAGAAAGAAAGAAAAATGAGATAAAAATGCATACATAGACATACATGCAGAATTAGATCAATCAACTTGATCTAATTCACATTTAGATTACCAAAGACAAAGCAAAAGGGGGGAAAACCCTTAAATGTAGGGGAACATGCATAAGGCTGAAAATAGACTTCTCATCAGAAAAATTCAAGCAAGGGAGAGTGGAGAGCAATCTTTAAAATGCTGAAAGAAAAACCACCAACCTAGAGTTATATATACATCAAAATTATTCTTCAAAATGAAAGGAGACATAAAGAATTGTCAGATAAAAACCGAGGGAATTTATTGTTAGTAGACCTACCTCCTAAAAAAAAAAATTAAAACAAGGTCTTCAGGCAGAAGAAAAATACCACTGGTTGAAAAACATGGATCTTCAAAAAATCAAAAACTAATTGTGGAGGATAGAGAAGGAATGACTAAAGGTAAAGTGAAATAGTTTTCTTATTTTTAATTTATGTAAAACATAATTGTTTAGGAGGGCCTGGGTGACTCAGTCGGTTAGGCATCCAACTTCAGCTCAGGTCATGATCTCACAGTTCATGAGTTCAAGCCCCACGTCGGGCTCTGTGCCGACGGCTCAGAGCCTGGAGCCTGCTTCAGATTATGTGCCTCCCTCTCTCTCTGCCCCTCCCCTACTCACACTCTGTTTCTCTCTCTCTCAAAAATAAATAAACATCAAAAAAAATTTTAAATATAATTTTTCAAAGCAATAATAGTAACATTGCAGCATTTGATTAAATAACATTGATGACAACAATATCATGAGGGAGGAGAGAGGAACTGGGAATACTCGGTGTTCTGCGTGCACCTGTACTGCCCATGAAGTACTATAGTGTTATATGAAGGTAATCTTAGATTTTTAAAAACATATATTGTAAACTGTAGTACAATGACTAATCTTTTAAGGAAAGTGTAAATGATACTGTAGGAGAGGGGAGATAAAAAAAATTGTATAAATTATTCAATTAAAACCAAGAAGGAAGAAAAAGAGGAAAAAAGGAGGCAAAGAGAAAATGCAACAAACGGAAAGTTACAAATATGGTAGATAATACTCCATCTACATGATCGCTTTAAGTGTGAGTAGTCTGACACACCAGTTAAAGCACAGACATTGTGAGAGTGGATTTTTAAAAATGGCAGAATATATTTTGGCTCTGAGAAAACCACCTTAAATATGAAGACTCGAGTGGTTAAAAGTAAAGAGATGGAGAAAGATACTATTACAAATAAATTTGAAAAAGCTTAGCAAGATATGTTCATTTCAGACACAGCAGACTTCAGAACAATGAAGATCCAGAGATAAAGAGAGGCATTACATAATGATAAAGAGGTCAGTTCTCTTAGAAGACTCAACAATTGTAACTGTGTATGTACCTAACAAGAGAACATCAAAATAGACGAGGCAAAAACTAACAGAACTGAAGAGAGAAATAAACAAATCTACTGTTACAGTGAAAAGCTTCAAAACTCCTCTGTCAATAATGGATAGATCACGCAGGCAGAAAATCAGTAAGGTTATAAATAACCTGAACAGCACTATCAATCAACTTGATCTAATTCACATTTATAGATACTCCAAGCTCACATGGAACTTTCACCAAGACAGACCACATTTCTAAGCCATAAATCACAGCTTAACAAATTTATAAATTATAAATCATACAAAGTACATTCTCAGACCTCAGTGGAATTATACTAGTAATGAATAATAGAAAGATAGTTGGAAAATCCCCAATTATTTCAAAATTAAACAACACGCTTCTAAGTAACTCAAGGGTCAAAAATATAAGCCTCAAGCGAATTTAAAAATACTTTGGTTTAAGTGAAAATAAAAATATAACTTACCAGAATGTGTGAGATGCAGCAAAAGCAGTGTTTTGAGGGAAATATATACCATTTAATTGATAGGTTAGAAAAGAAGAAAGCTATGAGATCAATAACTTCAGCTTCATCTTGGAAACTAGTGCAAGAAGGAGAAGTTGAACCAAAGCTGGCGGAAGAAAAAATAATAATAATAATTAGAGCAGAAATCAACAAAATTTAAACACAATAACAGAAATTTAATAAAACTGTAAGATCTTTGGGAAAAAAATCAATTAAAATCAATAAGCATCTAGTCAGTCTAATCAAGAAAAAAAGCAAAAACACAAATTACCTACAGCAGAAATGATCTCATATACCTTAAAAGGATAATACAAGAATAATAGGAACAACTGTATACCCATACATTTAATAACTTAGATGAAATAGACCAATTTATTGAAAGATACAACCTAATAAAACTCATTTAAGATAACCCAAATAGCTCTGTATCTGTTAAAGAAATAAAATTAATGATTTAAAATCTTTCCAAAAATAGAAATCACACATGGTGTTTGTGTTGATTTCTACCAAACATTTAAGGAAGAAATAATACACATTCTCCACAATCTCTTACACAACATATAAGCAGAGGGAACACTTCCTAACTCATTTCAAGAGGCCAGCATTACCTTGATACAAAAACAGCTAAAAACATTACAAGAGAAAGACAAAATGAAACTGCAAATAAACATCTCTAATGAATAGATATGCAAAATCCTTAATATGTTAGCTAATCTAATCCAGCAATACATGAACAGGATAATACATCACAGTTCAGTGGGGTTCATTTCAGGTATAGAAAGCTGGTTCAATGATCATAAATTAATCAATATAAATTATTATATTAACAGACTGCATAAAACATAATCATATCAAAATCAGGAAAAGAATTCAACAAAAATCGTTGATTAATGATTTTTAATATCTTTAAAAAAACAAACTAGGAGTAGCCAATGAGAGAAAATATTTGCAAAACCTGTATATGATAAAGGGCTTGTATCCAAAATATCCAACAAGTTCTTAAAACTTTGTAAGAATAAGAAACAACCCAATTAACAAATGGGCAGGGGTGCCTGGGTGGCTCAGTCGGTTAAGCACTGGACTCTTGCTGTCAGCTCAGGTCTTGATCTCAGGGTCATGAGTTCAAGCCAGATATTGGGCTTCATGTGTGTGTGAAGACTACTTAAAAATAAAGAGAGAAATGGGCAAAAGATCTGGACACCCCACCAATGATGCAAAATTCACAGATGGTAAATATGCCTATGAAAAGATGCTCAATATAGTATATTCCTAGGGAATTATAAACTAAAATAATGAGATTTTTAGTATAACTATTCATGACTCTTGATGAACATGACTCTTGAACATAACATAACATAACATGACTCTTGATCTCCAGTGCTGTGACTTCAAGCCCCACATAGGTGCTTACTTAAAAATAACAAATAAATAAAAAGCTACATACTGTACAATTCCAACTATATGGCCTTTTGGAAACAGCAAAACTATAGAAACAGTAAAAAGATCAGTGATTTTCAGCAGTTTAAGGAGAGGAAGGAGAAGGATTAATAGGTGAAGAGAGGGGATTTTTTTCTAAGGTGTTGAAACCATTCTGTATGAAATTATAATGATGGATCCACGTCATTATGCATTTGTCAAAGCCCATAGAACTATAAGACTGGACTGTAGTTAATGACAATGTGTCATATTGGTTCATAAGTTATAACAAATGTACCTAATGCAAAATACTAATAATAGAAGGAAGTGTGTAGTGGGGAGATGTATATAGGAACTCTACTTTCTGATCATTTTTTTCTGTAAACCTAAAACTACTCTAAAAAATAAAGTTTATTAAAAAATTAAAAATAAAAAGAACTGCCTTCCCTTCATAAAGAGTACCTATGGAAAACCTACAGTTAACATCATGCAAGATGAACCCAGAGTCTTGTAATAATACAGACAGTAAGGAAATGTTCCAAAGACAGAAGGATGGGGCTTGTCAAAGGGACACATGTGCCAGATGAGAGAACCATCAGTGGCCAAAGCTGGGACAACTGGAGCAAAAAATAATTAAGCAGTGCTGAGTTATAGCCCAAAATACGAACTAAATATGTACAAGTTCATACCAATATAAATGTTTGAGTAAATAAGTGGGTAAGAATAGGAGAGTCTCCTGTGCAGAAAAATTCTAAATAATTGATGTAGCTCTTCCACTCTCAAGGAGGTGAAGCGTAACCCCCAACTCCATAAGTAGGCTGTGTGTAGTCTTTTTTTTCTTTTTTTTAATATGAAATTTATTGTCAAGTTGGTTTCCACACAACACCCAGTGCTCATCCCAACAGGTGCCCTCCTCAGTGCCCATCACCCACTTTCCCTCCCTCCCACCCCCCATCAATCCTCAGTTTATTTTCAGTTTTGAAGAGTCTCTTATGGTTTGCCTCCCTCCCTCTCTAACTGGCCGTGTGTAGTCTTATCTGGTTTCTTCACATGAGCATCTTTGCCTCAGCATTTTTATCACGTAACTATTTGGCCATAAGGCAAGTTTGCTTTAAAAGATAAAGATCACAAAAAAATAAAAGACGGACAGTCATTAAAAAGGACATAATGAAACATGAAAGATGAATAAAATTAAAAGGGCTTTGCTGCAAAATACAAAATATTCAAACACCTTCAAAATATATAGTGTAGATTCATGGCAATACTGGGCAAATAACTGATTTTATTTTGTGGATTGTACCTAAACACTTGTCTTCAAAGTTTTTTGTTCAAAGTATTTGTTTAAAGTATTATCCTTTTTTTTTTCCTTTTTGATTCATCTCCTCATTTGGCATCACACTTTTTCCTTTTTCAATAAAATGTCTTTCTTCATTAAGAGAGATGTCAGTTTTCAAATACTAGGATGCATGTTTGTAACTGAGCTTGTATTGCATGGAAAGCCTTCTACACTCTTGTTTGTTCTTGGCATATTGTCACATGTCCTTTGACTGATGTTCCAAAATTCTATGGGAAATGCGGGTTCAAAACTCTGTGCCACTGTATACACTACCATGAGTGCTAAGATTTATGTAGTATAAAAATGGAGTAGTTCATCAATGGAGAAATGAAAGCAAACTGTCAACCAGTTAGTTTCTTTTGCCTTTTATGGCAAAATTGCCTTGTGGCCAATTAGTTCTGTGGTGAAAATGTTTGTAGCAAAATGGAAGCATCTTTGTGGCAAAGATGCTTAGAACAAAGCTACCTAGAACCATGCAGGGCGACCTCCTTACAAATAACAAGGTATGGAAAGGAGGGAAAAAGTGTAGCTTTATAGTGGAGAAGCTTGAAGAAGCTTGACAAAAAAAACTCATAATCCCAGTGTAATCATGAGAAAAATATCAGAGAAATCCCAACGGAGGCACAGTCTATGAAACACCTGACTGATAAGTCCTCAAAACCACCAAGATCATCAAAAAACAAGGAAACTCTGAGAAACTGCCACTGCAGTATAGGGAGACATGATAACTAAGTATGGTTTGATATCCTGGGTGGGATCCTGGGCTAGAATAAGGACATTAGCAAAAACTAAAGCTAAAATTTATTTTAAAAATAAAGTTGAATTTATCAGTGATATCTTCACCAAGAACTATCGGGAAAGCTGGAGAAAATCAATATCTGGCCCTTGATCAGAGAGCACCCAAAGGCAATTTACAGAATTCAAAATATTAGCTAAATCTTTTTTAGAGTCTTGCTGTAATATTTATGTGCCTTATGAAATATGATATTTTTCTCTGGAGGAATTGCATAATGTTTTATTAACATCATCCACTTCATTATATTCATTACGTTGGCATTAGTGAAAGGTGAGTGTTGTACTCTCTGGCAGATATAGACATGTTCCACCTTCTATGAAAGAAGCATAGCACTGGTCCCCTCCAAAACTGTGGGCCCCCCTGGGCCTCAGCCCTGCCATCAGCTCAATGCCCGACTCTTGCAGTCATCCCATGGCCTTTGGGTTCTGGGAGAGAATGACCACCACCTACAATGGACACTTCGCAAAGTGTAACTTTATTAATCAATACGGTATTCATTGAGTGCAAGAAAGAAAGCTATAAAAATATTTTTCAATAATTTTTACTTTATCCTTTTAGTAATTAAAACTCTTAGCAAAGAAGTTCCAAATTTGGGAAAAACAAAACAACTTAAGTAATACAGAATACCTCATAAGGAAAAACTATACCTTGCCACACCTCATTCCAGTCCTACTTCCCAGTGGGAACCAGGTCTAACTCTTAAATACATTTTTACTTTTAGTTTCTTTGGTCTTTGTCTCAAATCTTGAAATAACGGCCTCACAGTACTATTATTATAATCAATTTTGGACATTATTTTTAAAAATTTTTTTAATGTTTTTATTTATTTTTGAGACAGAGACAGAGCATGAGCAGGGGAGGGGCAGAGAGAGGGGGAAACACAGAATCCAAAGCTGGCTCCAGGCTCTGAGCTGTCAGCACAGAGCCGGACGCGGGGCTCCAACTCACGGAGTGTGAGATCATGACCTGAGCCGAAGTCGGGCGCTCAGCCGACTGAGCCACCCAGGCGCCCCTCAGTTTTGGACCTTATTAACTGATCATCTGTTAATCATGAAAAATGAGCACTTCCTTCACTTATTCCATTTCAGCTCTTCTCCTCCCTCTTAAATGTAGTCATGGCACTATGTTTATCTTCTCTACATTTATTTTGTAATTTATAATAATGTACATATACTTTTACTCCCTGTTTTATCAACTACAGATGATATCATTTTAGTCCCTCTGTCATGAGATATTACCTCTGGGACATGTCCCCTCATGCAACCTCCTCAGGACTGCTTTGCTAATAATTTTTTCTCCTCTTGTACATTGATAGTGCTAACACATACTTTCTATTCCGCAACCATAATTAAGCTGCCTTGTTTTGTCCATAGTCTGATTCTACAGTCAGATAAACACTAATTAGTGTTTATATTTTAATGAATAATTTAATATTGTTTACTGTGCAAATAGGGTACTCTAAATACATTCCTTTTCTTGTAAATCTTTTTCTTTTTCTTGTGCTTTTACAGTGTCCTTTCTCCCCACACTCACATTGCTTGACTTCATTTTCTCTGTAAGTTGTCAATTTTGAAAGACAGTATCACAACTTTCACATTTCCCTGGGCTCTCCCCATGGGACCCGCGTGCCTACCCACGTCTGCTATGCACCATCATTCTGCAGCTTCCACCTCTCTTTTTCTGGATTGAACCTCCTATGTCCCGGTTCCCATGACCTTTTTTTTTTCTCTGGTACATTCCACTGAAGCATATACTCAAGTCACTGCATAAGAAATGGTATCCTGGAAGTAAATGGCCTGGGTTTCAGGATGGTTTCATTCTACCTTTACAGTAAAGAGACAATTTGGCTGATTAGAAAATTTAAGTACAATTTCTTTTTATGAAATCTTTGGAAGTTTCTCAATTGACTTCTAGTTTTCAGTGTGGCTAATGAGCTACTTTCCCATTATGACTTCTCGTTCTTTCACAGGAGACCTATTTTTCCCCCTTTCTGGAAGTGGCTAAAATTCCTTCCTTATCTTTGATATGAAATTTGTTTCGTTTCGATGCAGCCCGTTTTAATTTATTGAATCTCGTATTTGACGGGCCATTTCAATCTGATGGTAAGTATTGTCAGTTTTGGAAAGAAATCTCTCCTATTATTTATGGTGATGCCTCTCCCCAGCCTCCAAACCTCTATCAAGAAGAGTCCAGAAGAACTCAGAATTATGTATGTTCCCAGTGAGACCCCAGTCTTCCCAACTCCACTAGCACCCAGACATGGACAGCCTTCCCACCACCTTCTGCTTTGATATCATTAGAACTCATCACGCTTTGTTCTCTCTCCTCTCAGTCACCACAAGAAGCTGAGCATTTCCGGGTCATTCCCTTTATCTCTTGCATGCAAAGAAGCCACAGCCAAACACCACTAGAGCTAACTGGCACAGGTCATTATGTGGGCCTTATTGGGGAAAAACTTAGAAAACATATATTCTCTCGAGCTCTCATTCTTCCTTCCCAGGCAAAGATGTTATATGCTCCATGGCCTAGGTCCCAGCTGAGAGAGGCTTTTGCCAGCCAGCAGGCTGAACATATACTGGGAGTACCCCAAGGTGAGAATACACCCTGCCAGCACCTCCTATTTCATGTTTATAGGTTAGGCTAAGGTAGAGTAGGCAATACCTCTTTTCTCTAAGAAATAAGTTTTTCAAGGGATTTTTAGGTCAATGCATGTATGTATTCTTGAGGCCAGGGTCTGCTCCCAGGTAGCCCCAGGAACTCCCACAAAACCTCATTGCCCAGAATCGAGCTCAGTGTTGCAGAGCCAGCTCTCTGCTGGACCACCAGATAGAAGCAGGATATGAGCTTCCAGAGCCATCCAGATTATCACTCATCAATCTCGCAAATGCTAATCAATACATGATTCAGAACATCTTCTCTATGCACCATCCTCCTCTTCCAACTTTTGAAGCCCTTCTACTGGGACTCCTAATCAGTCACCACCAAAATCCCTTATATATTCAACTTCTTCTCCAAAAATTCCCTTCACTTTCTCATTGTCTATGAAAGAAGGTTCTCTTCTGAGGTCACTGCTTTCCCTCAGGTTCTTTCAGGGTAGGTGTTTTCCCCTCCTACAGTGCTCAATCACTGGGCCAGAAAAATGGAGTCAGAGTCCTCCATATTCCTCCTTGCTCCTTCCAGGCAGTTCACACCTTCCCCCTAAAAATCTCCAGCTTTGAATCTCATGTCTTCAGATGTTATTCCCACTAACTTTTCTTTTTTCTCTCCTTTTTTTTTTAATTTTAGAAAGAGAGAGCACACGCAAGAGGGGCAGAGAGAGAGACAGAGAGAGAATCTTAAGCTGGCTCTACATTCAGCTTGGAGTCCGACAGGGAGCTCTATCCCATGACGCTGGGATCATGACTAGAGTCAAAATCTAGAGTTAACTTACTGAGCCACCCAGGCGCCCCTAAATTTCCTTGCTACCATTATTTATCAACATCTAATGGACTGAAGGTCTTGAGTTCTTGGGTCACAGTCATGGTTTCTAACATTATCACTTCCATTATTTTAGTAATTTTGGTATCTGTAAGCATGACTTTTTTCCATGCTCATTTTCTTGGTCTTCTGTATGTTAATGATCTTGTCCCTTCTACTTAAAACTCCAGTATTTATTACTATGGTTATATTCTAATCCTGGTCATTGTCAAAAATGGAAACCTCCTATGATCTCAACTTTAAGAGTCCCATTGCCCACCACTTTCTTTCTATCTCTCTTCCCTTATTATCCCAATTTCAACAATCATCCAGGTCAGCAGTCTTTCAGTCCTACCACATTTTCATGGCCTTCAGACATCTCAAGTCTATATTCCTCTCGTCACTTAGCTCAAATTTGATTGTTGACCATTGTAATCATCCCCTTGCATATACTCTCACCTCCCTTGACTTTTCCCATCCAGATATCTATTTTTTATTAGAACCAGTTGTCCACCTATTTTGCTTCTGTGACCACATAGCTAGATGTATTTGGAGTAAATAAACAACTATATCAAATGGTCTTATTCAATTCATTACTACTTGCCTCAGATGGACCTATAACGTGACTAGGCTACCATAATACATTTCTCAGGGCCATTTGCTTCCCCACTCTCCAAAGCCAACAAATTTCAAACTTTCACTTTGCTCTTATACATCCAATATCTTCACCACTGTCTTAACCTAGAGTCCACAGAAAACCGAACCTAAGGCAACAGCTTAAGTGCTAACATTTTATTGAGTAGTGAAATCTGGGGACACAAGAGTGAGGAGAAAAGTTTGTGAGGCAAAGGAGGGAAAGCTAAGGTACTGAAGGGTATGTTTCAAGTTGGCTACAGCTCTATGACAGCATAGTTGATTGATCATGCTGAGTCTCAAGGGAGGAAGGGAGAAGAATTTATCTGTTGGCTCCAATGTCCAATGGATTTTTCCTTATAGGTCATCAACAGCCTTATACCCTCTGGTCACACTAATGAGCTCCTCCTCAGTGAGTGAGGAGCACAGTCCAACACAGCATTAGCAGCATTCAGAGTGCAAGTGACAGCATGCAGGGTGATCTAGTGCACACGTGAGAGCGTCAAGCTGATTCTTTGAAGTCTTCTGTCTTAAAAACCAATTAAGTATGAGCTAAGACGAGGTCAGACTGGGTCAGTGTGTCAAACTGTAAGCTGCAGCAGTAGCAACGATTTGGTCACATGACCTTGGAGATGGTGAACCTCCTTGCTACAGCTGCTTAGGCCAGTAAGTAAGGGAAGCACATGGATCTGGGGGACCCATATACTGAATTCTGTACAATCACTTTTACTCTCCTCTTGCAGTCTTGCTTGCTTGTTCACTAAGAAAACTGAAACAAGCAAAAACTCCTACCTTTGCATATGTCAACCTACCATTCTCTGTACCCACAAACTTTGCCTCTTCTCCTATTACTATGGGTAGAATGTTTGAGCTCCTAGTGAGGTCCTCGTTCATAAGGTTTTGTTTTATTTCACCTCTCGCTTTTTCTTCTCTACTGAATTATACCTTTAGCCTATGAACATACTTTTTTCTCATATGTGAAAAAATAAAATAAAACTCTTTATCCCATTTCTCCCTTTATTTGTGGTCCCATTTCTCTGCTTGTTTTTTTTTTTTTTTTTGTATGATTACACTCCTCGAAAGTGTTTTCCAAACTCACTGTCTCCATTTTGTCTCCTTATAATATTTTTTGAAACCAGCCAGTTAGGCTGGAACCTATCCCTCTTCCAAAACTGCTTTTCTCAGTGTCTCCAAAGCCTTCTTGACATTTTTAAAGCTGGTGGACAGTTTGTTTGGCTCCTCTTCTGTGACCTATTAGCAGCGTTTAGCATAGTGGTTCAGTCCTTCCTCCTTGAAATGCATTTCTCTTCTTGCTTTCCAGGACACCACTCTCACAGTTTTTCCTTGTCATTGGCCTGATTCCTCTGCTGATCTGCCTTAATCTCCCCATCCTCTCAGTGTTGACTGCCCCACATCTCAGTCCTGGGGCCTCTTCTCTTCATAGACCTTTTTCATTGCAATCTCATCCAATCTCATGGCTTTCAAGGTTATCTGTATGCTGACAACTTCTAAGGTTTTATTTCTAGCCTAGACCTCTACCTTGAGTTACAGATCCATACATCCTAAAGCCTACTTTTCATATCCACTTGGATGTCTAATGTCTGCGCATGTCAAGGAAAAAGATTAAAAGGGGCTCAAATTGAGGTTGAAGATGGACGTTCTTCAGGTAGCACTTTAAGACCAAGTGACTCTCTGAGCCAAAGCAGGATGAGAGTTTTCATAGGGTGAGAAAAGCAGGGAGTGTGACTAAAGTGTTGGTTTCCTCTATACCTGCTGCACAATGGACAATTAGAATGGTTGTGAGTATTCAGTTTTCATGCCTCTTATTATGGATCATGGATGCAATCTCATCTTGGCAGCTGTAGGAACGGCTTGTCTGAGAGCAATCTTTGTAAATATTGTGGGTCATTTATCAATTGTCTAATGTCAGTTAAAGTTCAAGGAAGTAGAAGATACAAAAAGAGTGGAGAAAGAAAATAAAAAGAAGAGAAGGTGAAAGCCAAAGTAGGGAAAACTGGCTCTTTTTTGTTCATTAATTTTTGAGAGAGAGAGGACAAGCAGGGGAAGGGCAAATAGAGGGAGACAGAGGATCTGAAGCAGACCTTGCGATGACAGCAGAGCACCTGATGCAAGCCTCAAACTCATGAACCGCAAGATCACACGACCTGAGCTGAGGTTGGATGCTTAACTGACTGAGCTATTCAGGCAGCCCAGACTGGTTCTGTTTTAATTCTTTTACAGGAATCTTAACCTCAGGAAGTCTAAACTACACCCCCGATCACCCACTGACAATCCCGCATCCTCTATAGTCTTCCACGTCTTATTTAATGACCACTCAATTAAAGTGGCTCAGGTCAAACACTTCAGGGTCCTCTTGACTCATCTCATTCTATACCTAATCAATCCATCAGCAAATCTTAATACATTTACCTTCAAAAGACATTCAAAATCAACCACTTCTCACTATCTTCCCTACTACCACCATGGTCTGGCCACCATCATTTCTCACGTAGATTATTGTCATGGTCTTCTAAATGATCTTTCTGTTTATCCTCCTACAGTCTATTCTCAACAAAACAATCAGAATGATCCTGTTGAAACATGTCACCGCAATGTCACTGCACTCAAACCTGTACAACAGCTTCTCGTTTCTCTCTAATAAAAAGTCAAAGTCTATATAATGGCTACAAGGTCTTATAAGATCTGACTCCTCATTCCCTCGTCTAACTGTCCACCTTACTCATTCCACTCCATCCCACACTGCTCTTCCTTGAATACCACAGGCTGTCTCCAAATTCAGAGCTTTTGTGATTGCTGATATTTTGTAATATTTTGTGATTTCTCTGCCTGAAACTCTCTTTCTTCAGATACCTACAAGTCTCATTCTCCCCTCTCTTTCAGTTCAGATGTTACCTGACCCCTGACATTTATGCTGATTCTTTATAAAACTGTAGCTTTTCTACCTCCTCCCCCAAGCACTCCTATTCTCCTCACCTGTTTAATTTTTTCCCATAACACTAATTTCTATCTAATATCATACATGTTAATGATTATTTTTTGCCCCCCCTCCCCCACCATCCACCCTCTGTCCCCCACTAATATAAGCTTCAATTGGCAGGGATTTTGACTATTTACTTCACTACTGTATTTCAAATACAAAGAACATGGCTAAGTACATGGTAAGAATGCCTGAATGAACAAAAGAATGAGTGAGTGAATTATTTTTATAATTTCCTACTCTCTACTTTTCTTTCTTCCTTCTTTCTAAGACTCCCATTCATGGAACATAGACATTCTAAGCGACTCTTGTTTCTTTTCATATCTTCATTTCCTTGTCTTTGGGTTTAACTTTCTGAAATACTTTTTCAACTTTTATCTTCCAAACCTGGTGTTACATTTGTTTTATCAATCATATTTTAGATTTCCCAAACGTCATGTCCTATAATTGTAAGTTATTTACAGCATCCATTATTATTTTATGAACGTAATATCTTTCCAAATCTCTCTAAGGATACTCTTTGGAGATTTGGTTTTTATTTATTATTTATTTTTCATTTTTTAGTTCTCTTTTATTCCTTGTATTATTTGTTAAGTCCATTGTCATTTGTACTTCATGATGAGGTTGAGAAGTTCTCTGCTTGCTACAGGATTAGTGGGTAACAGAACCAAAGTAATGTTTTTGGATAGAGCAGTTTTCTCTGAAAACAAAAAAGTGCAAACCCCTATAACTTTATTGTTTTAAAGTGGAGGGACATGTAAGAGCAGTAGTTGAAAGAGATGAAGGCTGTGAGGTCACCTAGCATAGTGCCTGGCTCAGAGTAGGTGCTAATATTTTTTTTTATTAAATCCGATATTGTCCAGGCCTCTCATTCCACAGTGAAAGAAACCAAGATCTGATGAAGGTAACTGACTTGCCAAAGGAAAATCAATTATAAGGCCAGAACAAGTTTCTACATTTAGAAGCCAATTTCTAAATTAGGCATAAAAACTCCAAATCATCATTTTAGTAGTGAGAATTTCAAAATGTAATTTTTCCCAAGAGAAATGCATTCTGCCATTTGTAATTACACATGCAATTGGTTTCACAATGAATAGTATTATAGTAGTAGCCAAATAGTCCAGTGTTGCATGCATTTAGATATTAGCTACTTAAAGACAATCTACTTTATTGAAATATAATTTGCATACAATAAAATGCACCTATTTCAAGTGTGAAGTTTAATGCATTTTACAAAGGCACACACCCTTATCATTACTACTACAATCAAGATGTAAGCATTTCCCTCCCTTACCAAAATTCCTTCCCATCTCTTTACAGCCAATTCTTTCTCCTGTGCCCTAGCCCCAAAATAACTGCTTATCTGCTTTCCATCACTATAGAGTTGCCTAGTCTAGAATTTCATATAAATGTAATCATTCAATTCTTTTCTTTTGTCTGGCATCTTCTGCTAAGCATAATGTTGTTGAGTCATCCATAGATGTTCCTTTTCCTTGATGAGTAGTATTCCATTATATGGATATACCAATTTGTTTATCCGTTTACATGTTAATGGACACTTAAAGTTATTTCCAGATTTGGTTTATTATGGATAAAGCTCTTATCATTTGTGTATGTACATTGTCTTCATTTCTCTTAGCAAATGACTGGTAGTAAAATTGCTGGGTCATATGTTAAGAGCCCATTAAACTTTATAAGAAATTGCCAAATAATTTTCCAAAGGGGTAGTGCCATTTTATGTAACCACCAGCAGCATATGAAAGCTCTAAGTGCTCTCTGCTTTTAAATCTTTATTTCTCTGATAACTATTGATGTTGAGTATCTTTTCATATGTTCACTGTTCATGTCTATAAATCTGTTAAATCTTTTGCCCACTTTCTATTTGGGTCGTTTATCTTATTATTGAGTTGTAGTAATTTTTATAAAATTTTTATAAACTTTTTTATCAGATATACATACTGCAAATATCTGTATTGAAAAGCTAAGTTCATGCTTTGCCTCTTTGTGTTCTGAAAAGCAGAACTTATTAATTTTAAAGTACAATTAATTTTAAAGTACAATTACCATTTTTTTTTGTTTATGGTTTGTGCTTTTTGTGTCTTGTCTAGGAAATTCTTATTCCAAGATTTTCTCCTATGTTTTCTTTTAAGTTTTATGGTTTTAACTTTACATTTAGGTCTATGATCAGTTTTGAGTTAAATTTGTATATAGTGTGAAGTCAATATTAACTTTTTCCCCATAAGAATATCTAGCTATTACAGCACCATACATTGAAAAAGCTGTTCTTTCCCCCACTGAATTGCTTTGGTATCTTTGTTGAAAGCCAATTGTGAACATATCTGTGGTTCTATTTCTGGACTCTATCTGTTTTGTTCTATATAACCATCTTCATGCTAACGACACTGTCATGATTACTATATTTTTACAGAGCAGTGTGAAGGAAGGAGAAAGAGATCGCATACAAGGAAGGGAGGAAGGAAAAATGAAGGGAATTTCTCTGGCAGAAATCAGTGCTAGTTTCCATATGGCAAAAGTGAAAAATATCAGCCCTAATCAGGACAATAGAGTTCATTCCAACTATTCTTATTTTCAATTAATCATTTAACATTTGCTGTGCAATCATGTGGTCTATATGTGCAACAGCATGAATGCATTTAGTTGCATCTACGGTCATTACTAATGACTTTATCTTGGCACTCACTTCTTTTATAGTCTTTTATTGTTAAATTTTAGGATTAATCAAATCAATTGGTTAACATTTTCATAATGAGGTAAAAATATCTGTCCAACATGAGACTCTATTTAGAATGTGAAAAGTCCTTTGATGTATGAATTTGTATTAAGTATCAATTTAAAGAGTCTACTGAGGTTTTTTTTTTTCAACCAAGGAAGCTATAGATGACTGAAACTAACATTACTGATCATGTACTATTTGCCAAGTGCTATACTATGTGTTTTACATGACAATCAAATACATAATTTATTGAGTGTCTATTGTGTTCCTGAAATTATCCCACTTAATTCTTGTAACGATCCTGCAAAATACTACTATTCCCATTGTACGTGTAAGGGCACCAAAGTTAAGTAACTTGCCCTACTAGGAGGCAGTGTAAATGCCCTAAATCTAGCCTAATTTGGCTTTCAAGCCCAGGATCTCTCCAGTTTCTATATCACATTTCCCTGACCCATGGCAGTATTCTATACATTGCATGAATGTCAGAGCAAAACCTAAAGTTCGAGGAGCAGTGGGAGCACTCCAGGCAAGTCTTGGTAGCTTTTTCCCAGCTCCACTAGATCAGCATCAGTTTCCTCTTCCTCAGAATCAGAAAAACAAACAAACAATGAATTGAGGGCTCATAGCCTTTAATCGGAGGGAATATGCGATCTAACTCATCAACAGTGAGCAGAGAGAGAGAGTCTTAAGGGTTGATGGGAAAAGAAGAGCAAAGAAATAATAGTGGTATATGTAATATATGCAATATACTCCTCCAAGGAGATAATCTTATAATTTAAGAAAATCCAATGAGGGCAAGTACTTACTTTAGAGATAGAGCAAAGATCTGAGGAGCTAATGCATTGAGCCAAAGTCTTGTAAGTTGTAGGGAAGGGAGCTAGACGGCCAAGCTGGGAACTTGACACTAGCTCTAGAAAGGAGTGGGCACTGAGGTAAGGTTGCAGGACAAAAGAGTGATTTGTGAGGTGAGGGGGCAAGGAGGAGAGAGGGTAGGTGTACGATAACTTCATTGTTCCTTCCAAAGCTAAACTCAGCTCGCTGGTCTTATATCCTTGCTCTTGCTGCTCTGGCACGTACATACAACTAATTCATTTTCTTTTATCTAAGATTTTAAAGTACCTCTGAGAAAGACCAGTGTATACAAATCAAATTAGAATCACAATAGGTTGGGAACTGATCCAAGGACTTAATATAAGACCTAAATAATAGAAAGCAAAAATAGCAGAAAACTGAGGTAGTTTGCATTCCTATGTCTTATGAATAAAGCTGCAATCATGACATCATCTCTTGTTCTTTAAAAGAATAGTGCTGTTAACATTTTGACTTGAAGAAGTGGGGACTTGTCTTTCAAAAGAGTATGTCAGTGTGATCCACAGAACTTGGGTCTTCTCTTAGGATGATCTTCTCTTATTTTCCCCACCTCCACCTGTCCCGTAACACAGATTCTAAAGGGGGATTAAATGTAATTACGAACACATACACTCACACTCACATACAAACACATTCTCATACAGCTTTCAGGCCTGGATTTAGTTTATATGGAGAATCCCTAGTACCTTCATTATACTTTTATACCCTTATCTCAAGTACTTTGTATAATATTTAAGTTATTCCAATATAAGTGACTAACCAGGGGGTCTGATCCGGGGCGGTGGGGGGAGGGTCTCAAATGTAATTGTTTTCAGGGGTCAGACACAGTCTAATTATAAGAAGAATGGTAGGACTCTGCACCAGTTGTACCCTATATAAAAGCTGTCTAATTTTGCCATTTCTGCAGACTCTCCTTGCCAAACAAAACCAATTTGAGACCTTTGGATGAGATTAACTGTTTTGATCAATTGTCTTCCATATTTAAAAGGAATGTCTAATTTGAAAGATCTAACATAAGGAGAACTTTAATAAATCATTTGATTATATAATTGTGTGTGTGTGTGTGTGTGTGTGCTTTGTATTAGAAACTCAGATTGAATCTGCACAGCTGGGGGGAAGGAGAAGAAATATGCCAATCATATTTATTTTTCTATTCCATAGCCAACAAATGAGACCAAATGATCTTTTGAACACTACCGACAATTTGTTGGACCAAATTCATAGGTTATTTGTGTCTAAATAACCTAATGGTACATAAATAAATACATGCTTAAAAACAGATCTTTGTCAACTTTTCGTCCAGGTATTTGACCAGTGTCAGGCAAAGCTCACCCAAGTCATACAGAATTAACCACCTTTTCACAATTAGATAAAACCTTCTTTGATGTATAAATGTTTGACATGCTCTTCTTTCCTAAGGAAGAGATTACGGTTGTGGGGGACTGGGCAATGGGGGGAAAAAAAGCTTTTGATCTCAAAAGACCAAGACTTTGTGAACTCAACTGTTCTATCTGACCTACAGATTTTAAAAAGCAGTGGACAAAAAGTTATCCTAGATTCTAAATTTCAAATCTGGAAAGTCAATAAACCTGTGGTTCAGATGGAAGTTTTAGTAGCATATAACCTCTGTTGATTTTCAGGTGTTAAAAGCAGTAGGAATATATATCATTTTGGTACTAACACAAGCTGCTGAATTTAAGTGGTCATTGACCAGATACCTGATTTAAGAGATTCCATATTTACAGAGCAAAACGCCCTTCTCTTCTGCAAGGGAATAGGCTTTAAAAGCCAAGAGATATCAAGTGAATAAGATTCCATAAACCAATATCCCTAATAGACTAATCTGACTGTCACTCAGCTTTTGCACCTATCTGAAGAAACATTTGACATTTTGCCTATATTCATGTATCAAGAACCTAAAAATAGATTTAATTTAATAACATTAGTGTTCAACTTGTCCGGTGTTCGGATCTTATTCCAGGGGGAACAATGCTTGTAGCAATGGTAAAATTAGGAAAGTTGTTTTATGTCGCATTAGTTAACATATGCGAGCTTACTTAACATGTGGACGGCAAATAAGTGTAATTACATTAAAACAAGGAGCTGTAGCGCAGAAGCAATAAAAATAGACTAGGTTGTATTATTAATTCTTGTGTTAAGGGTTTTGAGCCATGTTGATTGGCCTGAATTTTTTGATTTTGTTATGGTACAAAGGGATTGTTTGAAGTAATTTGTCCCCGAGAGAGGCTCACAATCCCAAGCGGGTTTCAATTCAGCAAAGCAAATCTAATTTTGTTTGCTTTATGCAAACCAGAAGGGGCTGTGGTTCATTCTGTTTTCACTGGAGGGGAAAGGCGCACTAATGGGACCTGCTGAAATGCATGCATTGCAAACATCATACCCCTGCATATATTAAATTTAGCTATGTGATGCACTGTGTTCATCATCTCATTGTGTACACAGATACGCTTTAGAACAAAGCCTTTTAATAGCGAGGGAACCTTACTACATTATGTCAATACTCTATTGTATTTATATTTAATGCCGCCATTGGAATACCTGCCCTTAGCTAGAGTATGTTCCTATTCGTGATCGTTTTGCATCTTAGTTGCTCCTTATGTGCAAGTGGACTATACACTGAGGCTATTATGCTGTAGCTTAAAGCCAACATCTGAAGATTAATTATATGCAGATCGATAAAGGTTTCTAATTTTCCCGGTCTCCACCCCCGCACATATACCCCTCGTATACCTGAGTGAAATTAGAGAGATGTTTAGTACCCTGTTGAAAGAATAGGATGCATCCCAATCTGAATATTCAGGCTGGAAGATAAATGGAGAATAATAATATCTGCACAACAGGTAATGCTAAAGATGGTCTCCATCCCTGTGACAAATCACCATCCTCCTCCTGCCCCCACCCTCCAACTCACCGTGGTCTTTCCTCGACTTGCCAGATACAACTAGGCTGCCAGATACATTTGATCAAATCCATCAAAATTAGAGGGTGCGTGAGAGGGGAAGAGAAACCAGTACATGATAGATGATGATGCAGTTATTGGCTAGGTGAATTTATTCCCATAAAAATGAAATTATTTGTCAATTAAAATTGCATAATGACTGCATCTCCTGTCATGCCAGCACTGTTTTCAGTGTGTTTTTGTTTTGAAAACAGTTCCAATACTGCAAATAGACAGACACATCTCCAAACCCTTCAATTTGTCATTAGACATTTGGCGGCATGCCTACTTTGCTGTTAATTTTCCAAAACTACATTAATTTGCTGAATGACTTCTGTGAATCAGTTCACATAAAATTCAAGATGATACTTGTCATGTATCAAAGAGTGACTATTAAAAGCATAGGTTACATGTAGAAACACACTGTGTGAATCAGTTTGAATTTTGTGTTTTAAGTTCAAACATGGGTTAGCATTAATGATTTTTTTTCTTTCCTAATGGAAGTTGCTTAATGAAACATTACAAGGATAATCTTCCTACTGGGTTTTTTTTTCTGCTTCTGCTTATCTCTTTCTTCAATTTGCTAGTGTATACATTCTTAATTTGACTTGATTTGGAACACAAGAGACACCTCAGGCAGTGGAAATTCAATGGTGTAGCCAAAAATAATTGTTTAATATTGTGACATAAGGGATTTGATCCTCAAGGTATACTGTATGTGACAGTTGTGCAATTTAAACACTGAGAGAGATTATCCTGTGCACAGAACCAAACAGTGAGATCACATGACATTCTTAGAGGAATTTACTCGCTGACAAAAGAGGGCGTTTGGTTGAGGAACGTTGTAATAGTTGCCGGCCTCTTGTAGCATAAAATCATGAAATAGTAGTATGGTAGCTATTAGAAATGCTACTTTGTTTTTAATGCACTCGCTTGGTATACAAAATACGTTTATTCTAAAGGCAAATGTTGCTTTGGTCCTGACATACATGTATATCCAAGGAGCTCTGACCAGATAGATATTCCATTTGTGGAAGTTTTTATTTGATTTCGTATGTTCGCACACTTTTATTTGAATTTATATATTCATATAATAAATAAAGATATTTATATTTGAATATATAAATAAAAATATATTTGAATACATATTTCCTATATATGTGTATATTATACTATATCTAAATATATAAGTACATGTAGTATATGTGTCTGTACAGCATATATGTATATATGTGTATTGTAATATACTCTGTGTGTGCATAACCCTTGACATTACATGAAATATTTTTATTATAATTATTAAAATAAATTATCAGGTATTATAATTTAATTGGTGTAATGCAGCTATACAGTTAGGCTGAATTAGGAGGAAAATAATTACAGAACCCTTAGTGAGTTCAAATCTGCTCCAATACCATAAGAAATTATGTCAATTTTAGCTTTTTTTTTTTAATGTTTATTTTTGAGAACGAAGGAGAACGAAGGAGACAGAGCACGAGCGGGGGTAGGGGCAGAGAGCGAGGGAGACACCGAATCGGAAGCAGGCTCAGGCTCTGAGCTGTCAGCACCAAGCCGGACATGGGGCTCGAACCCTTGAACTATGAGATCATGACCTGAGCCAAAGTTGGACGCCCAACCTACTAAAGCCACCCAGGCTCCCCCTGTCACTTTTAGCTTTGAGCATAGAGAGGCGTATCTGGCACAAAAGCCCAATACAGAAGGATACCTAATTCATCACCATGTATCAACTCTGTTTCCTTATCGCCCAACCTTGCTTACATTTTCCTAATCTACCTCCTCAGTTTACTGAGAGCAGGAAGCTTGGAAAGGGTGAGAAGAGAGAGAAAAGGGGTGGTCGCCAACCTGCTATTGTGCCATACAATGTTCAGCTACAGCCAAATAAGGCTAAACTTATACCACATTTATTTAGTGAGATTGGCAAAATATTACACTTGGTGAGAATGAATGTAAATTGTTATTAGTAAATCAACTTATCCTAATAATGCATATCTTCCCAGATTGAGCTCTGGTGTTCAAAAAACAATTGAGATGTCAGATTGGAGGAATTTACCTTAATGCCTTGGTGTGCTCTCACAGAAGGCAGCACTACATGCAAATTCTGCCCCCTCCCCGCACTGTAAATTCTGCACAGATATGTCTCCTTAACCTTCAAGTACTGAAGGCAGCTCCTGCTCAAATTCCTCTTCAGTTCAGCAGCCCAAGTTTGCATGGGAAGTTAGGGCTTTTCTCAAAGAGCTTCTACCCTGTGGTGTGCTGATAAATGTTTAACAACCAGCTCTCTGGAACACAAAAACAAAAACAAAACAGCAATAACTCTGATTTGTAGTGTGAGTCAATTCCAAGCCACCAGTGTGTCAATGTGAATGAGGAGTAGGGAACAAATACAAAGTATTCCGCCATTCCATACTATTTTTACCATATAGATACAATAGATATAAATAACCTCAAGAGCACAGATCACACAGTAAAATGTAGTAGAATGAGAAAGTAATATGTTTGGGTATTCTCTTTCTTTTTGATATAACTTATTGAATTTTATTACATACTTTTATGTTAATTTTTAATACGATCGTATATAACAAAAAGCTTGCAAAATTCTGAAAATGTAACAATCGGTTCTTATGAGTTAGGGCAAGGCAGCCCCACACATTACCGCCTCCGTCCCATCTCAGCACACACACCACACAATTAGCTTCCTGGTTCATTAACATCGATCCAGAGTTATGCCTCATCAAATGGGAAAATATTTGTCCTGGCAATAAGCAAAATAACTTCTTGTTGATCAATTACTCCTAATACAGTTGTGTAGTGCTGTCTCCACCTGTGTTTTCCGTGGTGCATTCTTTTTTTGTCTTGCCATCAAAGTCCCTAGTTGAACCTTTATTTTATTCAAGTGCATGGGGGACACGGCCTGTGTCTGCATTCCTTTGTCTAAGAATAGTGATTCTGCACTCACACATAAAGTAGAGGAGAGAGAGAGCTACTACACAATGGTGTGGAGTGCGATGAAATTTTACTGACACGAGTCTGGGAAGACTGCCTGATCTGTATTTGGAACAATGCTATTTTGTTTAATTTGATATATGTGTGGGCTTTTTATTCAAATCGAGTTGAACAGTTTGTTCCAGCGGGAAAAAAAGGGCTGCTTGTTACAGAAAGGTTATTTATCGTTCACTATAACACTTGGCATTCTGAAGAAAATTGTGAGGATTCTCCTTTTGGGGGCTGTATGCTGCTGTCCTAGCCTCTGCACAAAGAGTTAGAGCAAAAGTTGAAGGCAAGATCCTTGGAGGCTGTTTGGGGGCAGTGTTTTAGATACCCTCAAATGAAGGTGCATCTTGGCCTTTAAAAATATTCAGTGACCCATTCCATCACTCATTTTTGCTGCTACTTGGACATTTTAACATATGAATTCCCATCGCTTCAAAAGATTCAATGCCAAGATCAATTAACATCTTGGGGGAAGAGTATAAGGAAGAACCGCTAAAGAAATCTTAGCAGTGTAAGCACAATTGAACTTGGCTATTGCAGGCAATACTTTTATTCAACATTCCTCTAAACTGTTCATTTCTACACTGTAATTGCAACTGTTTCTCTTGTTTATTTCCTTGACCTCAACACAACCACTGTCCATTTGAATCTCAATTCAACTTTAGCTCAGTTAAAATCAATTTCAAGTTAAGGCCCCAGATTACCATACAGGTGACCCCCACCTTAGAAGATAAACATATCCTATAGAAGTCAGATGCTACCAACTCTTCTAAGATTTCTAAAAGTAAAAAAAAAAAAATCCAATTATAAGGAAAGAGTGCAACAGCATGCCATTTAATTTTCTAGTCATTCTACAAAGACTCACAAACTATATACTATTCAGGAACATTATGCTACATGCTTAAATATTAAACAATTATCTCATGCACCCCCAAATTTTAAAAATTTTTAAGTTTATTTATTTATTTATTTTGAAAGACACAGAAAGAGAGATTGGGGGAGGGAGGAGCAGAGAGAGAAAGAGAGAGAGAGAGAGAGAGAAAATCCCAAACAGGCTCCACACTGTCAGCACGGAGCCTGACGCGGGGCTGGAACCCACGAACTCTGAGATCATGACCTGAGCCAAAATGCAGAGTCGGACACTTAACCGAATGAGCCACCCAGGCGCCCCTGTGTTCCCAGATTTTAAATAGATCCTAATGCAAATAGAATCAAATCAAACTTCTTCCTCAAGTTTCTACTGGTGGTCCATGAAGACTGGACTGACAATGTGCACTTATGAAATAGCTTATTCTGGTTTGCCATGTGCTTCCTGTCTTTCTCTTCTCATGGCTGTTCCCAGACACTGTGAAATGTAAGTGCTTGTAAGCTGGAGGCTGGGAGCAACTCCTTGTTCCATGCCTCCTCCTGGGGCCTCAGCAAACATTTGTCAGATTAAACCATACTCTTCCATTCCTCCATGAGCTCACCGAACCTCCATTAAGGCAGATATGACATGTGCAGGTTCAATCACAATATCTGCTAATAAATGACTCCTGCCAAATAGAACATTCATGCTTATAAAAACAAACAAACAAACAAACAAACAAACAAACACAAAAAAACAGATCTAGGACCAAAGATCATGACAGTAACTCACCTGCGGGAAGGGGATAGGCATTTAATTGGACCTCAAAAGATGATTAGAACTGAAATATGCATAGAGGGTTAAACCTTACATTATTTAGCATACTTTAGCAGATGTTGTTATTGAACGGATTTGGGTGTTTTTTCAAACTATAATCATAAATTAAAGAGCTATATAGAATAACACTAAACATAAACCGCAGAGCCGCCATGATATCTGTTCATTCTTTCTTCCTGGCATGCAGACTCCAAGAGCACAGGGTGAGAGAGGTTTCTGGAAGGAGGGGAGCTTTGAGCCAGGTCGTACAATTGTGAAAAGCATGAGCAAAGGGTTGGAAAGGCAGGCGTGAAGTCACTTTCTAAGAAGGAGGTGCTAATTAGCTAGGCAGAAGCAGAAGGGCCGTTTGTCATAATAAATAATGAAATATGATTTATTGAGCAATGATCATGCGGTAGCCATGGTGGTCAGTACTGCACATGCCTATTTCTATCTTCAAACATACCCATCAAGGCATACGTTTAGGAGGAAACTGGGGCTCCAATAATTATACCACACGCTCAGTGTCAGGCTGGTGGGTTTGGAAGGGTCAGAGAATGGAGAGCTTTAAATAGAATTGTGAAGAGTTTGGGTTTAATTTTATAGGAAGGACACAAAGGAAACAGCATCCAAGACATGAAACGGAGAAAAAGGCTTCAATGCCCTGGTTAGGCAGTCCCTAAGGTGGCCTGGGTTTGAATGAAAAATGCCTGATTGTTGACGTTGGCTTGGAATTGGAAAGGAGGAATGAATCTAAGAGGAACTGGAGAGAAGGCATTAAAACTACTTGACAACAGGATTTTGGGACTAACAGAATAATAGGCAAACACAGAAGGATAGAAATAAAAGGTTTACCACGTGTACATGATGTGAAGTGTGTTTATTCTAACTGTAAAATGTGTTGAAAGTCTTGCACTTTATTATTTATAATGAATTTGACCATTGTCAAGTTAAATACCATTTCTCTTTTGGCATTATTAATACTTTCGGTTGTCTGGAAACTAGCAATCCTCCTAAACTACTACTTGATTCTTTTATCCGAAGAATTTATAGTGAGGTGTAGCAGGACCAGTAATTATGATCTGCAAAAAGGGAAACAAACCGAATAGATTCATTTGGCAGGCACTCAGACTATAGGCTTTGAAAGCTTGTGGAGTCTTCGGGAGCTCTTTGGCCAAGAGGAAGGGCATGTGCCAGACAAATGGGACTCTAGTCCAAGTACAGCCCACACAAGAGGACTGAAAAGAGCAGACAAAGGAGGCTGGAGAAGAAAGTGGAGGAAACAGCAGGGAACATAGAGATAGGGAAGGTCAGGGCATAAGAACCTGAGAGGAGGGAGATGTAGTTGATATGATGAAAAAGAGACTCCTGGAATACTTGGAGCAGCACACAGGAAATGAGCTTAAACATGCGTCAATTCTATGTTCTCCAGGAGAATGTAGCAAAGGGAATGAATGACCAAAGTAAAATGGTGGTCAGGAAATAGCACTGGATCAGGGCAGTAGTAAGGGTGACAGCTAAGTCTCTTTCACACGGCAACTCTTATCTAGACATCTTACCAAAAAAACCTTACACACATTCTGGCATACCCACACACAACGTCCCGCACAATGTCCTTAAGGGGAAGTGAGAGAAGGATACAGGGACAGTTACTGATAGTGGTTGGCGTCCTTATATATCACACGTGTTCTTGTATCTCCAGGTATCACGAGAAGGATGCCAGGCCCCACTGCTTCTGTTCCAGAGCTATGTTCACCATTCTTACAGAAAACAAGTAGGTCCTTCAAAATTCCAAAGAGCAATTAGGTGGCACTGGTATCATTATTCAGATCCTTTATCCTTCATCCAGGCATGAGAGGACACGTTCTCTGTAACTTCAGTGACTCTATGGAAAAGATGTACAAAGTTGAGGAAAGATGAACAAAGGAAAAGGAAGAAATCCTGAAATTATCCGGAAATTTTACATCATCTTCATCTTGCTGACATTGAACCATGAGAAACATTCTTAAAGTACATTTATGTGAGGGGCGCCTGGGTGGCTCAGTCGGTTGAGCGTCCAACTTCTGCTCAGGTCATGATCTCACGGTTTGTGAGTTCAAGCCCCGTGTCGGGCTCTGTGCTGACAGCTCAGAGCCTGGAGCCTGCTTCGGCTGTGTCTCCCTCTCTCTCTGCCCCTCCCCCCACTCATGCTCTGTCTCGCTCTGTCTCAAAAATAAATAAAAACATTTAAAAAAAAATTTAAAGTACATTGATGTGAAGTTAAATATGTGGTAGATTCTATTGCTAGTCCTGCAGAGCAAGGTCAGTGAAAAGGACTGATTAAAATGTTAACCCAACCGATTGATTCAAGAGTTGATGACACTATGTCTACACAAATGAGTTTGAAAGCATTTGGCTAGCCCAATCCATATATTGGATAACAGAACCTGTTTCATAAGTGCACCAAAGAAAGATTGGCTACCATTTTACATGAATTATCAACATCATTACAGGAATTATCGCATAAACTCTTCATGGATACACTTAGCTGAGGCCAGCAATTTTACCTTTTCCCTCCCCCGTTCCTTCCTTCCTTCCTTCCTTCCTCTTTCCTTCCTTCCTCCCTTCCTTCCTCCCTTCCTTCCTTCCTTCCTTCCTTCCTTCTTTCCTTCCTCCCTCCCTTCCTTCCTTCCTTCCTTCTTTCCTTCCTCCTTTCCTTCCTTCCTTCTTCCCTCCCTTCCTTCCTTCCTTCTTTCCTTCCTTCCTTCCTTCCTCCCTTCCTCCTTTCCTTCCTTCCTTCCTTCCTCCCTTCCTCCTTTCCTTCCTTCCTTCCTTTGTTCCTTCCTCCCTTCCTTCTTTCCTTCCTTCCTTCCTTCCTTCCTCCCTCCCTCCCTTCCTTCCTTCTTTCCTTCCTCCTTTCCTTCCTTCCTTCTTCCCTCCCTTCCTTCCTTCTTTCTTTCCTTCCTTCCTCCCTTCCTCCCTTCCTCCTTTCCTTCCTTCCTTCCTTTGTTCCTTCCTCCCTTCTTCCCTCCCTCCCTTCCTTCCTTCTTTCCTTCCTTCCTCCCTTCCTTCTTTCCTCCCTTCCTTCTTTCCTTCCTTCCTCCCTTCTTTCCTTCCTTCCTTCCTTCCTCCTTTCCTTCCTTCCTTCTTTCCTTCCTTCCTTCCTTCCTTCCTTCCTTCCTTCCTTCCTTCCTCCTTCCCACCCTCCCTCCTTCTCTCTCTCTTTCTATCTGAGATGACAAGTGAAATCTTGTGCATATTCTAAGAAAACTCCCCCCCCCACCTTTTCAGGGAGGATATGGGGCCAATTTCACAGGGGAAAGCTTTCAATGTGCTTAATTTTTGTAGAAACCAGAACGGTGCCCACATGCCACTGTGCCATGTCTGCCAAAGGAAGTCCAATGTAATTGCCAGTCAGTTCCCCCACAGATAAATCTTCTAAAACAATGAGTCATGCATGTAAATATTGCCCTTGCTGAGCATATTTATTGCGTGTTGATGCTGATTGTTTAAAAAGGGGCTATGGTTCAATAAATTGAACACCTGAGCTGAGCGCTTGTAGGATGAAATTGAGAGACGGGCAGATCAATTTAGACTCACTTCTACTTTTCGATCTGTTTAATAGATTTTTAAAACGACACTTAGAGCCCCACAGAGGCAGAGGCACTTCACATCCTTCCAGCACATCCTCCCTCAGCCACACCTCACCTCGGTCCTCCCGGGCTCACTGCACTTGGAAAAGCTGATGATTCCAGGAGCAGAAATTCACAGAGCATGCTCTTGGCCTCCTGCTCCCTGCTGAACTGGGCTCATTTATTCAGCTGGTATTGCGAGTTTGGGGGCATGACAGTACATCTGACCCCTTTGGGGTAAAATTTGATCTGGCATTTCATTTCAAGGGCTCAGCCACTGGTCTGTCAAATCTTCATTTTGCGGGGGCCCACTAGAACTGCTGACGCCTGCCGCTACCTCCCTCAGCTTTCATCTTTCACTGGCAATAAACATGTCACCCTGCTGAGGTGAAACACAATCTGGAATTAAATTTACTGCATATAAAATATAGTGCCCTCTTTATTGGTTCAAATACTTGTCACTCATAATTTATTTGCCAGTGTATGGCCTTCATGCAGAGAGAACACCGCTATAAACGAGGAGGGGGCTTTGGTGTTCGTTCTTGCTGGGATCTTTTTCCACTTTTCGTTCTTTCCCATCCTTGGTCCCCAAATCCCACTTACCCACTTGGGCTAATCTGCTTTCCACGAAGCGCCTCAAATAAAACCGGAGCCCTTCATCCAAGCGTGGCAAGCATGTCACGGAAACCACCGGCGTAGGGCTTCTTGGCTGAGCCGCTGCGTGTTTGCCAGGAAGTGGCCAGAGCGTGGTACCTGGTAACGCTCTCCAGTGAGCAAAACCGAAATACAAATGTGGGGGGGACTGGCGGGGGTGGATTTAGCCCTCGTCAGTTTCAATCTCCCCCTTGCCATGCCTTCCCTTCTGGCACTCAACTTTTTCATGATTTATTCCAAATACTGTCGATCAGCTTTAACTAATACAGTTCTTGTATGAAGCACCTCTCTAATCTCTTCAAACACAGATGTGGAAGCACGGCTTAGAGCATGGAGGCCAACAAAAGCCCTCTGCCTGTACCAGTGATTAGCTTTGATTGACACAGAACCCTTCTGCTTTCCTAGGCATCCTCTAACACCCATAAATGATTGTTTTAAAATGAGACGCACAGGGTACGGTGGGTCTTTAGTGGGTCTGCGGAGCAGCTACATCAGCAGTTAACTCATGAACTACGAAACACTAGATGCTAGATGTTGGGTCTCCCCCTCCGTTCCTATTTCTTTTTATCTCCTTTAGGTCTGTCTCTTTATGCAAAAAGGTTTTAGTGAACATTAATTTCTCATTTACAATTGCTGAAACCCAGATAGATGCCCAGTGCATCTTCACATCTATTTGCAGCATCTTATGGTCCCAGATTTCGAAACTTTGCAAAGGAATGTCGGGACTTAACATTTGTTTTCAAATGATTTTTAAACACATGGGTAAAATCTGAATGTCCCCTTCAAGTAGTGTTAGATAAGGATCGCCAGAAATCAGTAGATGTCAGTGGTACAAATCCAGATTCCCGGGAACTATACAAGTTATTTTTTTTTTTAATTATCAATTGCAGTAAAACACATATTGTGTTTTTACATTTGTTAATTGTATCATCTTGTCTCCTTCTAAGTAAAGAGGGCTGGGACGCTTCTCAACTTGCCCCTGTTGTATGGGGCTGTCTCTCTAGGTGACAGTGGATGATTCCTTTGTCGTGGTAGGAAGAAGGTCTTTCTCAGGTAGCAGTACTCTGGATTCCCTTGCTAATTCCCAGCTGCCTCAAGGGTGGCTCTCGGGGTTTGTGTTATATCTCCAGAGATTGCCCCAGATAGTCTCAGATCCCAAATACTTGGAAGTAGTTTTCCAGAGTTTTAAAGATGTCATTTCTGTCTTCCTTCTCCCGGAAAACATAGTCACTTTATGACTAGCCATGGATGCGAAATGCCTCTCTCTGCCTGCTTTTTTTTTCCTGAACAGCAGCATAAGTGAAGAGAGAAACTTAGAATAGGAATCCTTGCTCCAACCAGCTATGAAATGCCTAATTTTATTTGCATCTGCACACATATGCAGTTAGATGTTTTATTCATTACTTACACACTTACTTCCAAAAGAAACTTGTGAAAAGCAAAAGAAAAATCATACTATCTTTTAGTTTTCATTTTAAGGATTCAAAATAATCTGTTCAGTTTAATATTGACTTCCAAATGTTTTCCAAAACATTTTTAAAATGAAACTTCTTCTTCTATGAAGAGGCAGAATAAATAAAAGGGCCATGTTAATGTTTGAGAAAGTAACTCACCTCCTAAATAAATGGCTTTAGGATTATAGAAACAGAGTGGAAAAATAATTCATCTCCTCTATACTTCTCATTTTAAGGCTGAGGAAACTTTGACCCAGATAGTTTAAGTGACTTGCCCGAGATCAGTCAGTTAGTGCATGGAAGAAATAAATAATAAAATCCAATTTTTGTTTCTACTGCTCTTAAATAGGGAACTTTTAAAATCTGCAGACTCGATTATTTTGTCAAGAGATTCAACAGACATTGAGACTACTGTGCTTGACAAAGTGCCACTGCCACCACAACCCCATTGTGTGAACTTCCTTCACACACAGATGGACAAAATTGGGTTCAGAGAGAAAAAAATGACCCAAAATTCACACGAGGGCTAAGTGGCAGAACACGGTTATGAGCCAGGTCTGCGGACTCAGATTCTGGAGCTTGTGAATGGCACAGGCTTGGGAAAAGGAATGCCACGCCCATCACAAAGAGCTAGCAATTTAAAGACTAATTACACCAAGTGGGAATCTAATTTCTTTGTTCATTCTCCAGTTGTCCCACTGGTATAACAGGCCTTCACTATGGTTCTTTGCTTTATTTTAACCATTTGCCAAGTGAGTGTCTGTACGTTATCATTTGAATATTCTTTCTAATGATCTTTGACATCCTTGAGAGGGAAAAATAAAGCTATTTTTCTATTATCATGTATAAAATTTCGGTAGATAATTCAGAATGATTATAACTCACTGTGAGATTATTATGTGACCAATAAAATAATCAGGTATCCACAGCAGTCGTCGTAATGACTCTATTTCCAAATGATACTGAAAATGTTGGCTTTTATTTTGGGCTATTCTCATTGTATTGTATTGTGTTTGCTTTCTTTCACTTTTACTTACAGTTTCACTTTACGGTTTTATTGAAATGTAAGATCTACCACATAAGCACCAATAAAATCAAATGTGAAAATACGCATCTTTGAGATTTTGTTATGTGATTGTATCCGAGTATATTATTCCCAGTTGGCTATAATGGGAACTATCCTGTACATACAAGTCCAACTTCTATTTGAAACATAAAATATACTATATTGTAAAATCTATTAAACGTGTTCTTTAAAAGGGCTATTATTTCTCTTACTACTGTACATGAAGTACATTTATGTCCCTTAAACTTGGAAACACTTTAGACCAGAGTAAGTAGAGATTTCTGAATGACTAGGAGATGTGTTTCAGATAAATGCATTTTTGTGGCTGGGATAGCCCAGGGAGGGCGAAAAAAGAGGGAGAAAAGCAGGGAACTGATGACTAAGCCCTAGGGAATCCCAGCATTTAAGGAGCAAGAAGAGAGACAGGACAGAATGCTCAAGATAGAACCAAAGGCATGAAGTGGGAGTTAAGGGAGGAGAGTGGTTCAGGGGAACAGGGGCAAATGCAGCACTGAGAAACTGATAGCCCTTTGTTTGGATGGCATTGAAGGTCATCTTGAAAATATCAGAATCTCCCAGCGAAACTGGGAAAGTGGAATTCGGAAGATTAAGTGATTAAGAAATGAATGAAGCTGAAAAAATGGGATAAATGTAGACCCTTGCTTGGTCAGATAAATATCGTAGAATATATTAAAGCTAGGATGAGACCCAGGATCAAAGGTATGATTATAAGTATTTGGAAATGTATTTCTAGAAAAAAAATCTTTTGTGTAAATAATAAAGCAATATATGCTAACTGTGGAAAGTTTGGGGGCTATGAAAAAGGACGAACAATAAAATCAAAGTAAACCAAAATCCCATGACTAAGAGATTATCTCAGTAAAGTTTTGGTCTATTTCCCTCCAGATTTTGTTCTATGTAATTATTTTTGTAAAGTTGAGTTCATTTTATGTATAAAGCTCTATATCCCTTTTCACTTATCCCTGTATTATTATATATGTATCAATGACTAGGATGTATGAATTTAGTGTACATTTTTAGCTTTAGGAGAAAGAAACTTCTAGTGAGAATACATTGAAGGTGGAAGAACAAGAGATAAAGTTCTGGATTAATGTCCTGGCAGTGATGAAAGGAACAGATTCAGGTTCATAGAAGAGAGAAAGAAAGAAGAAATGCACCGACATACTTACATTTGTGGAAGGCAGGAATAAAAGGCTGGGTGGGTTTGTGCACTTTTAATGGCTGAGAGTGTTTAACTAGGAATCTTGACTGTGAGCAAGTAAACACATTTTCAGGTAAAACACAGGGCCAAGCTGAGACTGAGAATCAGGAAATTCTAATGTGAGCAATGGGTGGCGTGGTAGCTTTCCTTCTAGCTAGTTTTGGAGGATTGGGTTGGAGAGAAGCTGAAGTATTGAAGAATTCTGCGTAACGGCTAAGGGGAATGATAAGGATGTAAAATATTAACAGTTCTAAAAACAAGAATAAAATAAATGATCAATAAAGATCAATAAAGTGGAAAGAAAATGGGGGCACCCAAACACTGGGAAATCCATGAAGTTGAAAAGAAATCATGCAGTCATAGTGAGAGATAAAAAAATGGAGATTACAGTCAGAGTAGGATACTGGAGTTGAGCTCTCTGATGCGGAATAGAACTGAGTGGTAACAAGGCCCAGGTATGGTCAGGGGGCCACAGGGCTCAAGAAGAGAGATTACAAGATACTGAAATACGACATCAAAGTGAACCCTAATGTAAACTATAGACTTTGAGTGATAATGACATGTCAACATAAGTTCATCAATTGTAACAAATGTACCACTCTGATGGGGAATGTTGATAATGGGGCAGGCTATGCATATATGAGTAATTTTTGCTCTTTCCTCTCATTTTTGCTGAGAACCTAAAAGTGCTCTAAAATAAAGTTTATTTTTTAGAAAAAAAAGTGCTGGAGGAAAGAAAACAGTCACAGTTTCAAGGTGGCAGGAGTCGTGGGCCTGGACACTGAACTCACCTATGTTGTTGGCAAGTCATGGGAAATAAAGGAAGACTGTGAGTGTTGTATCCAGTGAATGGGAAGTAGTGAGTAGAAGTAGTTAAATGATATTGTAAGAGAAGGTGGTGGAGTCGTATGTCATGAACTCCAGTGTAGAAGGAAATTTTATATAACCTGGAAGTTCCCTCAGGACCCAAATGAAAGCAGACCCAACTGCCTGGTCCCATGGAAGCCTCTCCCCATTTAAGCTCCTGAAGAGGCACTATCCTAGAGAAAAGCAGAGGTTTAATTCAAGCCCAAATAAAACAAAGTATTTTGTGGAAAATATAATGTTATGAGGTAGTTCGTTTTCCACGGCACAGAAACTCCAAAAGGAAAGCAGAAAGGAGAAGAGACCGGAGGACCGAGAGGCTGAGTCGGGAGATAGAGAGCACAAAGCAGTATGGGAATGTCAGTACACAGTCACCAGAGAAGCTTGCATGTTGGATGGTGGCCAAAGACAATGGGGGTGTGGGACATAAAGGACTGGAATGGTGTCCAGATTCCAAAAACATAACCTTCGGCTGTTACATTGGATGCACAGGCACTTCCATTTCTCAATACCTAGCCTATAATAAGTTATTCATAAATATCAAATGAATGAGTGGATGGATGAATTAGGTTAATTTTAGACTTTAAAGTCATAATAAAATAGCTAGGTGAAGACTATACACCAAAGGCTGCTGGAAACGTAAAATGAGAGGTCCGAAGAGTGATATCCTTGGAGGAGAGACAATATTTAATAAATATTTAGAGTCAATGAATGAACAATTTTATCCTATAATTTTCACCTTTGTCACTCTACTATGAGTTACTTTTTTTAAAAATTTTTTTTAATGTTTTATTTATTTTTGAGACAGAGAGAGACAGAGTATGAACATGGGAGGGTCAGCGAGAAGGAGACACAGAATCTGAAACAGGCTCCAGGCTCTGAGCTGTCAGCACAGAGCCCGACGCAGGGCTCGAACTCACGGACCGTGAGATCATGACCTGAGCCGAAGTCGGCCGCCCAACCGACTGAGCCACCCAGGCGCCCCGTATGAGTTACTTTCAACTATGCCAAGCTCTCCTTGCTTAAGTTTTTTCAATATGCTTCCATTTAATTCCAGGATCTTTCCCCCTACTTGTGTATCAAAGAACTTTTCTTTACCCCTACATCAGTAACACTGCTGAAACAAATCTGAAATTCACCAACAGGAGCAGGAATTACTTTGTGCCTAAAATCAGCCTGACAATATAGATTGGATAAGTCATATTTTGGGGATTCTCTCAAAAAGATTGTATCTGTTGCATTTCATAACATCTTTGTAGCAGGTGTGCTGTCTCAGAGAGAGGTTTATTTTCTTTACATACTCTGTGCAGCAATGGAAAAAAATCGCTATTTATACAACTTTTAAATTTAAAAAAATCTATTCATGTATAATTAGTTATAGTCTAGTATAAAAGGAGAGTTGAGAGTTGGAAAGAACACTTTTCCCAAAGCTTTTCTGTTTAATGTGAGCACCACTCCATCATAATTTCTTATTCTTTCCCACTATCTTCTTCCCTCTTATGCATGTTTTGAAACTCTCCATCAGTCTTTATAAGGAACAATTTTCTTTCTTTCTCCCTTTTTTTTAAAGCAGCACTCTATCAGTGTTTTAAGTCTTCACATTCAGGCTGCTTAACCCAGAGAGAGAGTATTTCTGATTCTAGAAGCAAGTGCCAGCCCCAGATCTTTCTCAGTGGCTGGTCATACTGTTTAAGAAAAAGATGCTGCAATAAACCAGGAATTGATATGGTGAGAATACCAAATTTGAACCACAGTTATGGGCTTTCCATCATTTAAGTTTACCAATATCTCTAGGAAGAATTGAGATGATTAAAAGCCTCTCCATTGTATTTGCAGTCAATATTCAGTAGATGGTACTGGCTAGACAGTTTACACTTAGGGGCATTTGCATTTTCATCTATAGTGAAGAACACTAAATGTGTAGTCCACGTGTACTCTCTTCAAATGACAGACCATAATCATCCTTTTGCAGCCTTTATAGTATCTGTTGTCAGGCTCTTCTGAGAGACTTCTAACAGGGTCTTGGCAAGATGCCACAGGCAAGTACTTCCACCGCAGCTGATTCATAAATGCCTTTGGGGTTGCATTACCAATCCAGTAACCCCTGAGGTTCGGTGGGAAGGTCTGCCAAGGTTCAGCTGGGATTGCCTATTAGCCCATTGAACTCCCCTGGGCCCTAGAAACTCAAGAGTGGGTTTCATCCAAGTAGCATGGGGAAAAGAGATGTGATATTGTCTCTGCTGGCCAGGTAGATTATATACACTCCGTCCCAGAAAGGCTGATTTGAGGAGAGAACTATCACAATCCCTCTTTTCTTCCTGTTGCTGTAGTGTAGACATTTATAATTTAAGTGATAAATCCAATGACTAAGAGAAGAACGTCTTTATGATGTGACCTTATTTCCTTCTATTTGTATAATATAGCAAAGATATGTGAATCACATATGCATACACAAGTAGAAGAACAATGGGAAAAGGGAAAGCAAGTTGTTTTCCCTTTTCCCATTGTTCTTCTACTTGTGTATGCATATGTGATTCACATGTAAATGGGGGCAATGCCTATGTTGTTCACTCCTGTGCTCCTAGAGACGGGAACTGGGACAGCTACATAAATAGTAATAATCGGTGGCTATCTGAAAGCAGAAATATATTTAGGGGTGGGCCTGGGGGAAAGTCCTCAGATTGCTAATCTATGGGGGTGCTAAAACTTAACTGAGATAAGATGAATCAAATTCAATGATCCAAAGTCTTCTTGGGGGCAGGAGTCCATGTGATGAAAGGCAGGATGCCTCTTCTAAAGAGGCAGGCTCAAAGTACATCAGAAGTCCATCAAGGATATGAGTTTAGTTACCATAGGGAAACCTTGTGGAGTGGAAAATGAGATATAGGACAAGAGCAGAATTACTCTGGACAGTGGTGCAATGGCTGACCCCTTCTGCCAGTCGTCTTGCTTCGTCATTTCCTGTGTGTAGAGCTCACTCTCTTAGTGGAAAGAGGAGCTCATGTAGGGAGATAACTTCAACCCTTTTGTGCTTAAGGTGAAAAAAAGGAGAAACTTTCAGCTCTAGTTTCCTCATGTGGTCATTGTATTCTACACTGACAATTCTGTTTCTCAAACAAGGTCAGTTTCCCATTTCTGTTTTCCTTTCTACTTGTAACATTTTCTTTCAGTTGAATTGTATTTGTCCCAGAGTCACGGAACACTTTTATATTCTCCCAAAGTCTTCCTCCCACCTGCCACCTTCCTGATTTGTGATTGCCTTTGTGTACTTCCTCTTAACTCTTCTCCGGCCTTTTTTCCACCACCGCTTACTAAAGACTTAGGAAAAATTAATTAGCTCCTTTGAGCCTCAGTTTCCTCAAGTGTAACATTAGATTACTAATAGCTACTTTTGTGAGGTAGTATCAAAATCAAAGGATGTAGAAAAATAGCATCATGCCTGGCTTCTCTTAGGTGCTCAGTAAATGGTAGCTGGGGACAATGATGAGGAAGAAGAGGAGGAAGATAAAAATGAGAAGTAAATATAATGTAATGAGTTGGCATTCACAAGATTCACGAATGACACAGGCAACACAACAGTCAGGATCAGCCTGGGGATGTGCTTGGTGTCATGAGCATGACACGTCTTGTTGGCTTTTCCCAAAGTTATGCAATGAGAAACCATCTGTTAGGGAGGGAGCCATCAAGCTCAGCTGGTAGCCCCACTACATCACCATCACTGAGCCCTCCAGAATGCCAGGGCATATAAGGGAATGGTTTTTATTTTTTTTAATTTACTTTTTTAATGTTTATTTATTTTCAAGGGGGGCTGGGCAAAGAGAGAGAGGGAGACAGAGAATCCAAAGCGGACTCTGTGCTGACAGCAGAGACCTCGACATGGGGCTCGAACTCACGAACAGTGAGATCATGACCTGAGCCGAAGTCAGATGCTCAACTGACTGAGCCACCCAGGCGCCCCTAAGGGAATGGTTTTTTAAAACATTGCTATTGGCGCTCCTGGGTGGCTCAGTCGGTTAAGCATCCGACTTCAGCTCAGGTCACGATCTCACGCTCCCTGAGTTCGGTCCGTGAGTTCGAGCCCCACATCGGGCTCTGGGCTGATGGCTCAGAGCCTGCAGCCTGCTTCCAATTCTGTGTCTCCCTCTCTCTCTGCCCCTCCCCTGTTCATACTCTGTCTCTCTCTGTGCCAAAAATAAATAAACGTTAAAAAAAATTTTTTTTTTAAAAATAAAACATTGCTACTTTTTACTGCCTCAAATTCTTTTTTATTTTTAAATTTTTTTTTGCTATTGGGGAGAAATGGATATATAAAAAATAGAACATAGATTGATTCAAAAAATCATTGCTCTGCACATAATGTTGTACTCCTTTTTTGTGTGGGATTGGAGGACATTGATCAGATTTTACAATTTCATTAAAAACATGCCATCAGTTTTTACAAAAAAAGAAATAAATCTTTAAAAGAGATGATTGCTTAATTAATCATAGGATAAAGAGAGATTGATGCTAAGAGCTGTTTTACAGATTAAGAAAAGTAGAGTAGGGACTGGCTGGCTCCAAGAACTAGAGTTATTTACTTTCAAATGAAGCATTTACTGACATAAGCTAATTCTTTCTTTTGGTGATATTCCATTGCATCTAGATGAACTGGGTTCAATTAACCATGACTATTTAGTAACGTGAGTTACTATTTTTTTTAAGGTGAGATACTATTATGTACAGCCTCACACTTTTCGTTATTGACTCAACTCTCTTAGATGAAATTATACTTTCAATTTCCATAGTGCCCAAGGGATTTGGTCATCCCACCTTCTGTGTGCTAGACTGGATAAACCTCTTTTTATAAATGACAAAATTTGAGGCACAAACAGGGAATGTGAATTTACCTAAATCATGTAACCATTTAGGGTACTAAGAAAAAAATACATTATTCTGGCAATAAGTTCTGTGATCCTTAACTTGGGATCTATATAGTCCTAGAAAATCCATAGATGGACTTTCAATAACCTGAGCCCATGAACTATAGAAATATTAAGTGACTGCATGGATGGGCATTTGGGGAGGAGAAGGGTCACAACTTTCATCAAAACCTCTAGCAGTCTATTACACCCAAAAGGTTAAGAACCAAAGTAAACTCTCCAAGGGCTAGTATAATTCTGAGTAGGGTATCCATCTAATCTCAAGGAGATATGTAATTTAGACGGCTACAAATCAGAAATATTTTCAAGGGCTCTGACACCAATATTGACAGAGAGACGGATTTAACACTTGGTTCCTTGAGGTCAGCTTTGTGGCTATTGTTAATAAGATGTACATCAAGCTATTTCTCCCTCATAGATTAACAAGGTCTAGGACTACAAAACTAATGCTTCTGCCAGTAATATATATAAATATATATATATATATATATATATATATACACACACACACACACACACATATATATATATACATATATATACATACATATATATGTATATATATAAAATATACTAGTAATATATAGAAATACATATACAGTCATATATATAGTCAATATATATATACAATCCTGTGGCTTAGCACTACTTATTTTTTAATATTAATATAATCAATAATGTAAAAAAAACATTTCTGGATCTTATACTATGGACCAAGGTGTGTAGGATAAAAAGATATCCAAATACACTTTTTTTTTACTCTCAATGTTGTATAGTTTGGTTGCTGACAAGCACATTAAAGGTTAAAGAACAATATCTTCTCAGTGTAACAGTGTGCAAAGAAAAATATTACACAGTTAATTGATAAATGAGTTGGGTCTGAAAAATTTAGGATGCAGAAACTAGCAGAGGATTCTAATTAATGCAAGGACCAATGTATATAAATCTTTCAATGGGAATTAGGAAAAAGAAAATCCATGGAAAAAGAAAGAGCAATTAAAGATAGCTCTGGCTTTCACAGAGTGAGAGGGGAAGCCATTGGAGGGTTCTGAGCAGAAGAGCGCAACAATCTGACATACAATGACTGCTTTGTTGAGAATAGACTTCAAGGAGACAAAGGACATGTCAGAAAGGCCAGTTAGGGAGTAATAGCCAACCAGCAAAAGATAATGGTGACTGTGACCACATTCATAACTCAGATTTTAGATACATTTTGGGGTAGGGTTGGCAGAGCGTCTTATCACACTGATAAAAGGTATGAGAGAAAGAGAGGCATCAAGGATGACTGCAAGGGTTTAGGCTTGACCAACGAGAAACAAAAAGTTGTCATATCTTGATATGAAGAAGACTGTGAGAAGAATGGGTTTTAAGGAGGTCAGGAGTTTGGTTTAGAACACATTAAGTTTGAGTTGTGTATTAGACATCCAACAGATAAAGATATGAATCTATAAGTTAGGAACAAGATTGAGATCAGTGATACAATTTTGGGAACTATTGGTATGGAGATAAGGCTGGAAGAAATCACCTAGGAAGAGAAAGGAAAGAAGGGAAGGGAATCAACTGCAAACATTTTACCATGATTTGAGCCTGAAATGTATACAAAAGCATAGTAAGTGAGACAGAGAGCTAAGTAGTAGCAGGATCAGGGAGGATCTCGTATGCCATCCAAGTGATATAAGAATTTATTCTGTAGGCAATGGAAAGCCACTGCAGAATTCTGAGGGGAAAAGTAACATGATCAGGTTTGCATTTTGGAAATTGGCAACCAGGTAGAGACTGATTAGGAGGAGGTCAGTCCTAGTCAAAGAGAACCAAGAAGAGAAACCATGGCAATAGTCTACAAAGAGAAAATGAGGATCTGGAATGTGTCACCACCAAGTGAGTGTGTCACCACACAGATTCGAGCAGAGTTTATAAGGCGTGTTGACAGAACTTAACCATTTGGATAAGAAGAGTGAGAGAAAGAGGGAGAGAATTCACACATTTTTTCCCTGGATAACCAACTGGATGGCAGAATCACGAACTAGAGTGGGAATAAAAGAAAAGGAGAAGACAGGCGCTCTGGGGGTGAGAAAGATGTGGACACGTTGAGTTGGATATCTCATGGTGAGATGCCCAACACCCTGTTAAGCTTATGGATCTGGAATTCTGAACAAAGGTCTCAAGTAAAGATAAAGGATGGTCATCAGCAAACAGATACCAGAGAGAAAAAAAAGAGCTGAAGTGGAAACACTGTTAATTGGGTTTTTGTTTTTTGTTTTTTTGTTTTTAAGGACCAGAAGCCAGCAAGGGGACGTGGAGGACAATTAGATGGGGTAGGGCATGATGGGATTAAAGGAAGCACATGTGGGCTCAGGTTTTGGCTATATGGTGGTGGGGGGGGGGGGGGAATGGTGGAAGTGAAAGCAAAATTGTAAAGTTTTGAAAAAATACATACAAAGGTAGGTATAGCTTGAAAGAGTATGTGGCTATTTTGAAATTTTAAAACGTGAAATAAAGGGAAGATAGGGTGATGTAAGGGGGTCAAAAGAGAAGAAAGAGTATCTTCTGCTACATTTATACAATATCGCCTTTGTCTAAACATAGACGTGTTGTTTGAATTAACATAAGGCTTAACTCCCACATAGGCCAGTCAGTGAAGATCTATTCCAGCGCCTGCCAGGTTCACCCTCCCAATTCTGATAGTCAAATGGCTCCCAACTATACTATAGACAGTGCTGCTACATACAATCAGAGGAGGAAAAAAGAGAGAATTATATAGAAATATTTTCCAAATATATATGAGCAACCTTCAACTTGACTAAAGCTCTACCCATCAGCAAATTTTTACCAAGCATCTCTATGTGCTAAGTTCTGGGCTGAGCACTATTTTTCAGCATTAGTACAGGATGTTTTTGCTAAATGAACCAAATCCCGATATATCATGATTGCACTTCTGTTTCCTACACCTATTGTTGTGTTCTCTTTTATAATTTCAGTATGTACCCAAGAGAGTGAAAATGTACTAGAGAAAATTGTATTCTATGTCTCTGCCTGAGAGTACATGCTTTGTGGCCTCAACCCAGCCCTGTCCTGGGGCCTGTGTCAAAACTGCATTATGAATCAGGCTTTGGTGTTTCTGGTTGTTCAATTATTAAGCCTTCTGCTATAAGAACCAAAATGAATCTGATTGTGACAACTCCCATACTCATAACCAGGTCCAGGGTCCCTGCCTGTGTTGTGAAAGACTTTGGTGTCCTCATTTCTGTGTGGACAACAACTTGAGAAAGAAAGAGTTGCTGTCCCTACCAAGTTTTATCATGTGCAAACATGTCATGTGAACTTCGAGGAAATAAGTCAACTTTTTGAGACTTTGCTTTCTTCATATGATAAGCATGACACTTTGCCTAACATGTGACTTCTGCCTGGCTATGGTTATGGATTCCTGAGTATTGTTTACTTCAAAATTATAAATTAATAGGCATGCACTCTCATCAATCTATGAACTGTTCCTGGAAAGCTTTTACTCAGATCAAATCTTTCCTTTGAGAGATTGTACTAAAGCAGCAGCTCTTTAGGAGAAATTAAAAAACCCAGTATCACAATGGAACATTTAGAGACAACTGTAATAGCGTTTTAATCTCAGAACTTTTCAAAACTTTATCAGATGCTTTATAATGGAAATAATAAAGGCATTGATGCTTTGATTCTGTAAATTAGACCAAGTGCGGTGGCACTGTTTTGGCACAGAAAGCTGTGCAACCTCCTCCATCAACTAGTGTGAAAAATGACGAAAAGGTCCACTAAAGGAAGAAGAGTTGTTCAGGGCCATGCTGATGGTTTACTAGTGCTATTCCTTGGAACCTTCCAGTCGTTTTCATAACAGATAGTTTTGAACTCTTATTTTTAGCAACAGCTGCCAAATTTTGCAAGTCCTATAATGTTCTGCTCCCTAATTAGTTTGGAAGCCTGTAATTGTTTAAGTTTAAACCAGCCTAGAAAGGCTGCCAACTCATTTGAGCAGGATTGAGCAGGAAAGTTGAAGAAATGGCTACATATTATTACTTGCTGATTTATTTAATTTAGGCGCTTGATTAAATCATGAGTCTAATACAAAAAAAAAAATCACAATATGGAAGGGCTTCTTTTAAAATGCTAAGAGCTGGCTTCACTTCTTCGGACACAGCGATTTCATGTCTGAGCGGCCCTGTTGATGTTTAGAAATTGAGTACAGACTCCCTGGAATGACTCTGGGAGGTCAGGCATACTTTGGATAAAATCTGCAAGGTCAGTAATGGAAAACTGCATCATAAGAGAACCATTATAATACGTTATTAATGGGATTTAGCATGTGACTAGTTCTACTTATTGTTGGGGAGGGGGGCATTTTTTGTTTGTGCTTAACAAAAATCTGGAAAAGAAAGAAATATGTGTGCACCAGAACAGTTAGCACTGTGTTCAGAATTTGTCAGTGCGCTCAAGAGTTTATTAGGTAATAAGATACTATGCACGTTTCCGCTTGCAATATGAAAAATGTCGAGACTGATCACGTTTCATTAATTGTCTCTGTGCATTCTCTGTGTAATGCGACTGTTTGACTGTTGTTTCCCCTACTCTGATCAGGTGTTTTTTACTATGAGTACAAAGAAGAAGGATGTATTCAAAATAACTGCAGAATCATATAGGAAGTAGCTTCTATTGGCTACAGCTACCACTTCCTGAAGGAATCATGATGTTTATTTCTGAATTTTTTTCACCAACTCTGCCTGAATGAATGCATCAAGAAACCTCATTCGATTTTAGAGCACAACTGCTCAACTTTTTATAGCATGATCACACTTTGCACTTTTCTCTGTAGCAGTTATCCTTCATCTGGGGGCTTCTGGGAAAATACAAAATCAGGTTGTTAAGGTTTGACTCAGTGCTGGACAGAGAACGATTATGGCCTTTTGTGAAGCTGTGCTCATCCTTTCAATGAAAAACTTCAGCTATAAATCTAGGAACTGTATCTCCCCACAAGAATCGTGCAGTGTTTAATATGTCCTAGTTATTGTTGGTTGCTATATAGTAACAATCAACATGCACAAACCTTTGCATGGTGTTTGTTGATTGCATCATGATCATAGATCACAAGATGTGTTTATCAGTCAAAAAGCAAAGATAGAACTTATTATAGGTGTTATTTTCAATAAAAAATATGATTGGACCAAGAGCTGTTCCACCACCCGAAGGATTTCTTTTGTTGGAAAAATATCTTCATTCCATCCCATAAGCTCCAGGTTTACTCATGCCCCATTCTCAAGGATTCCTCCTCTGCCTATAAACTTCGAGTTCCCCTCCCACCACCAGCTGACTTACTGACAAATCAATCCCTGTAGCTCTTCTCTGACTCCAGTTTGTTTCCATCTTTCTGATAATGAGGAAATTACATGGCCACTTTTCAGGATGGTCTGCCTGAGTCGAGTGGGTGTGCTGCCTCCTCTGTTCCATTGCCTGCATTCCATGACGCTCTTTGACTACCACCTCTGTGTTAAAGGACATCATTATGTGGACACCCAATAACAAGGTCCAGAATTGACTTGAGAGAAATTAAGTCCCCTTTACCAATACACAGTCTATTCCATCCCTATGTGCCCCAGTTTCCTCAAGACAATACTTATTTATGGACTCCTCATTCCCCTCCCCCATTCACCCGTAGCAAAACCATGTGCAAAGAACTAAGCTGAGAATGGTCCCAGCACAGCTCCTGAAATTTCAGAGTACAAACCTACTGGGCCTTTTAGCTCCCTGAAGTGCCCTTTGCCCCAGACCCTTCGCCTCAACGTCATTAAACACACGATAAAGTCTCCAGCCAGCATGCTGTGGCATGCTGGCCACATCCTCCATGGCCACTATTTGGGCTACTCCAGACAAAAGGGGGCAGTACTGAATGAGATAATACACATCCAAAGTGCTTTGAAATCCCCAAAGACAGATGCTTTATGAATACAGACATGATTATATCTAGTCTACCACCCCCCGTCACGACAAAGTCTGTATCCTTACAAATGGATTTTTACTTTTTTGAGCTGTTGCCCATTAACTTCTTATTAATATTTCTTATTATTCTGGGCCAGTTTATTTAAACACTCGGTTAGTATTGGCACTTGTCACCCTTCTGTCTTTGCAGATGTCACTTAATGCTCCTTACAAATTAGCCACACAATTAAGCAACACTGAATATCCATTTTTGCCCTTCTGTGTACCCCTCACTTTTGGACACGTTAGAATTTACCCCCACCATTTCAAAATCCACTTAGTAAAGTATTATGCCACTTTCAACCCTGTCCAGGTCAATTTGGGTTACACTGAAGGATTCATTTTAAGGATTTTCAACTGTTTTGCTGAAATCAAGCTGTAGTATATCCACTGGGCTCATCATCAGTTATCCCTGCATTCTGCTTTTCAACTCCAAACTCTGTACAATGCTTTATTCTGAGAATGGAAATGAGCAACCTATGCTATTTTTTCTCTCCAACCACTTTTAGAGTTGAATTTTGCATTCTTTTTGTCCTATTTATTACTAAGGGCGGAAGAATCTGACCTCAAAAGCGATGGTGGAAAAATGGCTTTAACAAATCAAAATCCTTGAATGATCATCCAACGATTTGATACACTTTTTAACTAATTGCCTACATAGCAGCAGGCCTTTCAAGGGCTCTTGTTTGGTTACTGTGTTTAGTCTTTGCTTCACAATGAGTCAAAGACATACCATAAAAATAGGAACAGGAGGCAGCACTTTAGTTCACTGTCACTTCTGATGCATTCTGCTCAAGAATAGCAGTCTCCGGACTTCTCAGCTAATCTGCGCTCATGCTACCCTCCACTGGCACAATTCTCCCTCCCACCCAGTGACACTCTAAGGATCAGTTAATATTTCGAAACAATTGGGAGTCCTGTGATAAGATGCGCTGTACCAAAATCAATAATCACTTTGAAACATCGAAACCTTTTCTTCTATCATTCCCTTCATCAGGTTGACCACTCTAAGAGCTCTTTCTTTCATTATTCAAATCCTTCCTGATAGTCACATGCCTTAAGATTCAATAGACTAATATTTTGGTCATCTACAATGGAAATCTGTGTTTCCCATATGTTACAGAACCAGATGGCTCAGGTTGGTCTTTTATTTGTCAGACTCAATATAAAACACTGCGCGCGCGCTCTCTCTCTCAGGGTTTTAACAAAGGCTATCCAACCTCTCCCACCCCCAAGCCCCCACTCCAGGGTTTGACAACAGGCTGAACCAGGAGATGAGCAACTTCTCAGCTGCTGGCCTCTGAAGGCACTCCCAGCATGGCCAGCCCCCACTTCTGTTCCTGCTGGCTTTTTATGCAGACCCTTGATTGAGAATGGTCCAGCTGGGCAGCCTGTTAACTCTTTTAACCCATTCCTATCCAGCCCGCCTCTCGTAGGCCTGGCCTTCTTTTTGATCAGAGTTACCATTTTAGTGAGGCTACACTGAGCACTTACCGCTGCCTCCCTCTTTTGTACCTCGAGTGCCCAATCCTGACATGAATAGAACTGAAAGGAGCTAGTAATTGTTGTGTTTCTGCTATGTGGCAATGCTGAGCTAAATCTTTTGCATTGTCATGATGTCATTTAAGACACAGCACAACCCAAGAGGAGGTGTGATCATACCCATTTGATAGAAAAGTAAACTAGAAGCCAGAGACATGGGACAACTGGTCACACATCTAGTAAATAGTAAAACAGGATTGCCACACATATGTCTTACTCCAATGCCAAGAACACAGCTCCCTTTAGACAATCAGAAGAAGAAATACACATACACACACACACACACACACACACCCCAAATTCCAAGTATTCTTGAATTCTGGGTTATTTGTCTATCTTATTCAAACTATCTAATTTTTCTAGAGACGTTGTACATCTCCAAGTGAGACTCTTGGTTCTAAATAGTAAGAACAGAAAGAACAGTAACTAAGAGGGTCTGAGAAGTCGGCCTTTAGACGTTACTACAAGGGCACTGCAGAGATGGTGGCTTTTGCTCTTAAAGATTTGGGAGGCTCTGGTGGATTTGAAAAGAGAAGTGTCCTAATCTAATACAGACTTTATATAAGTTAAGAACAGATTGAAATGAGGCAAGAGCCATTGCAGGCAGACCAGTGAGGACACTAGTGCCATGCAGTTAAGTGAGGAGGCCCAAGAGATGATGGTGGGTTGAACCAGACTGCGGTGGTGATAGGTTGTCAGATTCCAGACACATTTGGAGGAGAGACAAAAACATGATTTTCTGATATACTGTCTTTCTTAGATTCTGCATGAACAGTAGTTCATGGTAAGCTCCCACATAAACTGTCAGTCTCCTGTGTAGGAGTACCAACCATGCCTTGCAGTTTCAGTTGGCTACTTTGTAAAGTCTGTGTGAGACCTGGTTTGAGGTATGAAGACCCTGTACTGGATGGATTGTGTCACTCATTCATGATTTTTCCCTCTCATCGTCCCTCTTCTTCCATCTACATGATGTTCTTTGATTTCAAATGAGACGCTGTTAATGCTTCAGAATCAGTGTCAAAACTATTATAATTTGCAGGAATATGCAGAAAACATAACCTAAGTGGGTCCACGGAGCAGCCTGAAGATTGACTTATGCCTAAAGAGAATTCCCACCCTACCTAATGCTCTTCACTAAATTCTACGATTCCACGGAGCCCCTATTGGGTACCAGATGCTGCCAGATGTTAGGAATTTAAGAATGCCAATATCAGGGTCTCAGACTTCAAGGACCAACAGGGAAGCCAAAAGGTAATTCAGAAGACCTCTCAAATACAAAGTGATAACTCGTGTGGCAATATGGTAAAACATAACTTGCCAGGGTGAATGCAGAAGAGCAAGGGTAAAGTGGTGTCTTCAAGTTTGTATCACTCTCCTCCAGCTTTCCTAATAACACACCTCTCCCTCCTCGTTGTTTCAGATCCTTGCTACAGCTCAACATACCACTTCAGGGTATGTGAGAAACCCAAGAGTCCACAGGGAGCATAGAGAATCAACTAAAAGAGACTGCAATTTCAAAGCTGGAAAAGACATTGGAGAATATCTTGTTCAACACCACACTGCATACAGGAGAAACATCTAAGACACAGAGATGCTAAGTGACTTCCTCAAAGACACACAGCTAAATGGGTAGGGTCCTAGAGTTAGAATTCATATTTCAGACCCTTTGTCTAAAATTCTTACGTCACCACATGAGATTCATCAATCACATCCCATTTTTATTCATTACTTTCTTCCTTTGAGTTTATTCCTTGATTTATCCTAAGCCTTTCATTCACTTATTCTACAAATAGATAGTCTATAATTCCTAGGTATTAGGCACATTTCTAGGTGTGCTAGTAATTAAGCTATTGACTCTGTTATGTGCCATGGTATCTTTCCATGTTGAATTATCTCTGTTAGAAAGCAGAAACTGATATCATTTCTCTTCTCTTGACTGTCAGACCCTAGAACATCTGCTTTATACCCAGTATTCCCTGTGTACTAAAACTACAGAAACAAGTAAAGCCGAACATTTCCTACCATCACAGAGCTTATAGTCTCATCTGATGGGCAGACACAAGCTAATTGATTACGAATGGCAGTGGAGTTACAGACAGAGATGGTAACACAAGGAAAGACACATCTGGTAATGAATACTCACAGCAAGGGTTGGAGAGGGCTTCCCAGAAGAGGTGACACCCCAGAAGACACTTTCTCTTAATCCAACTTGGGTCCATTCTCTGTGGAAAAAGGGAAAGGAGGGACCATGATATGCTGGAGGAGGTGGAATATAGCTGGTAGGGCTAGAATTAGAGAATATTTTGATTTCTTTTATTTATTTTAAGACAAACACTTTTGGACTTAAGCTTCACAAGCACAAGCTGTAGTAAACTTTTTAATTTGGTGAGATAATCTTTTATCTGTGGGCTGCCTGAGCCTGGTGTGTTGAAGCTACATACCAGAAATGCGCATTTTCATTTATTTTTTTTTTCAGGATCTTATCCTGATATGAAGTCCCTTCGGGGATCTTTAATTATGCAGGTATAGATTCTGTAATCTATTCCAAAAGGGACTTTGATATAAGAATATATGTGTTGATTTCATTAAGATTTAGATATGTTAGCATATATTTTGAAAAAATTCAACTATTCATTAGAACATATGCAAAATTTATTCTCTTAGAAATTATTTTGGGAAAAGAAATAGTCGCTTTATATGAATAATTAAGGTATCTCTTTTGCATTGAATATATATAGCTATATATATTGAATTATATATATTGAATTATATACTTATGTGTCAATTTATAATACAATATTTAATTGAGTTTAGAAGGAGACTGGAAGTTTGGAGGATGAAGAAGGGACATGTTACTTTCTGTTTGCTGCCCCTTCCCAACAGAAAGGAAATATTTCTTTACTGTTGCATTTATTTCCTTACTTCAACCTTATTTCAGAACTTTATCACCTCCCAGTCGCCCTATTGTGTCAGTCTGATAACTGTTAGTCTGCCTCTAGTCTACACCTACACACATGTCCACAAACACACTCCTTCCGTTCTGCCCGGTTGTCAGCTTAATCTTAATTAAGCCCTAGTTTCATACTGGCCTTTGGTTACAAAGTCAAGTCTTTCTACCACAGCATAAAACGTTTTTTCTTTCTTAACTTGCTTCTAATGGTGTCTTCATCTATGCTTCCCAATATACTACACATTGGACTTACCTTAAAAAAATTCTGATGCCCAAACCTCACTTCAAACCAATTAAATCAGAATCTCTGGGGATGTAACCCTAGCATCTATATTTTTGAAAGTCCCAGGTGGTTCTAATGTGCAGCCAGAGTTGGGAACAACCAAATGCAAGCCTGACATGACAGCTAAATGAAACTACTCACCGTTTCTCTTTCCCACATTCCACAGGCACTATTCTTATTTTAATATTCCAACTCACAGATATTGGCATGGGTTTTGGTGGAGGTTATACCTGAGGAAATCTCCTCTCTAAATATCACTTCAGTTAGAGTAAGTTTCTTTATACTTTTAAAAAGCTAAGACCATTGAACAATAGTTTTCACATAATTAAAGTTAACCTTGGTACTTCCAAACATTTTCAATATGTCTTTCTGCCTTGGATACAATTCCAAGTTGGTCTTGCATCTAGGGTATTATTACATGCACATGTTGTACTCACTGTGGTAACATACCTGTTGGATGGTCTCAGAGCACAGGAATGGAAGTGATATGAATCCTCAAATATTATGTTCAGAAGTCTGGTTTTCCTCACATCTATACCTGAAGCAGAAATAGAGCAAAGCCAATATTAATGAGAATACAAGAATGCATTCAGTATCAGAAATGTTAAAGTACAGCACTGAGCACAGTGTCTGGCATAAAATTGGTGATCAATTCATGCTTGCAGGGAGTGTGAATGGATGGACAAATAAAGGACCCACACTGCCTGTATGTCATGTCCTATACAGACGCGTGATCCTTATAAAATAAATTAGCTGTATGACTTTGAGCAAGGCCTTTAACCTTCCAGCTTTCAATTTGCTCATCCATAAAATTGGCAGTGGTGTGAGGAGGGAGGATGAGTTAAAAAATCCCTTCCAGCTCTAAGAATTTTTTAATCTAGAAAGATTCTCGTTTAAACCCTTCTGTTCATACTGACAAACATTTCATGGGAAAGAAGCACACATACATTGCTTGACAAATCTGAGAATAACTTGCACCCTCTAAATTTAGTTAGTTTACAATTTTTCATATCATGGGTCTTCCTTCATCTCTGTGTCATTTCCCCAATGGGATCGTGCTCCATAATGAAGTAGTACCACAAAAGCCAGCTGCCTCAAGATCTGGTCTCAGGACAACCCAAGCTAAGGCAGAGGCACCACCACATGCTTCACATGTATGCATATTTAGCAACAACACAGAACAATTCTTTGTCAGTCTTGTCTGTTATATTCATTACGGCTGAGTTCGTTTTTGTTTTTTTAATTAAACACTACTTGAAAAGTCTAGTTCAGTTCTACAAAGACGTATTAAGTGTGCACTGTATCCAAGACTTTGTAATAAAAGCTGGGGATACAAAAAAAATAAGGACACATTTGAATAGCTACTATGCAGCATTAAGAATCAGGCTGTAGAGAAAAATGTATTGACATGAAAAAATATTCATGGCATATTGCTAAGTGAATAACATATCCAGAAAAGGGACTGCACTGGAGTTTTGCTTCTGCTGAGGAGGAAAAAACCCACAAGAAAATGTTGCTCCTACTGTAAACATGACACAAAGCTGGATGATCTTCAAAATTCATCCTTCTAACCCATCAAAGAGCTGAGGTCACAGGCAACCAGGTGAACAGAATACCAGAGGTTGACAAGCTCATTCAAGAAGAGAAACAAAAGCTGTTTCAACTTTGGCATAACATGAGAGGAAGAGAAGGCCTCCATAAGATAGTAAGCAAAGAAATGAAATTTTAGTGAAATCTTAACTGCCAAGTGTAAACTAACATGACAGTTTATAATAGCTGGGAACACAGAAAGAAGGGAAGTTCATACCCATTTGCCAACTCTTTTTCATAGGCATCCACAGGAAACTCACGAAAAAGACCAGAGACTTCCTCAGTGTTCCAATTATGCAGAGCCTACCTAGATTTGAAAATGGAGCAGAAATATGTGGAGAAACCCATCTATACTTCGGGCCTTGCATGAGTATGAGGTAATGATTGGCTTCCACAGGGCCAAAAAAACCCATCTGAGCCATGGACCTTCCTTTTATACGAGACCGAAAGCCATCTACCACTGGGTGTGTGACACTTGTCTGACACAAAGAGGAAGTCATCTGATTCTGGCGAAATTGACAATCCAAATAGTCTAATATCTATTAAGAAAACTCATCTGAAGATAAAAGTCTTTCCCACAAAGATAATCCCAGGCCCAAAAGACTTACTACTGGGTTGTAACAAATATTTCCCTAAGAATAACACCAATTCTACATAAACTTTTCCAGCAAATTGAAAAGAAAGCAATACTTTCAAGCTCATTTTTTTTTATTTTAAATTTTTTTTCACGTTTATTTACTTTTGAGACAGAGAGAGACAGAGCATGAACGGGGGAGGGTCAGAGAGAGGGAGACACAGAATCTGAAACAGGCTCCAGGCTCTGAGCTGTCAGCACAGAGCCCGACACGGGGCTCGAACTCACAGACCGCGAGATCATGACCTGAGCGAAGTCGGCGGCTTAACCAACTGAGCCACCCAGGCGCCCCAAGCTCATTTTATTGAGGTCAATATTACCCAAATATCAAAGACAAAGATACTGCATGAAAATAACACTAAAGAATAATCCATGACATAGACATAAAATCTTTAACAAAATATTATTGAATGCAACCCAGTAATTACCACAAGAATAACACAGCATCATTAAGTTTAACCCAGAAAAACAAATTTAAAATCAAATGATGTAATTTACCATATCAACAGACTAAAAAAGGAAAACCAGGGGGCACGTGGGTGACTCAGTTGGTTAAGAGTCCTGACTTCAGCTCAGGTCATGATCTCTCCGCTCTTGAGTTCAAACCCCACGTTGGGCTCTGTGCTGAAAGCTCAGAGCCTGGAGCCTGACACCTGCTTCCAGTTTTGTGTCTCCCCTCTCTCTCTGCCCCTTTCCCGCTCATGCTGTCTCTTTCTCTCAAAAATAAACGTTAAAAAAATTTTTTTAATAATAAATAAATAAACATTAAAAAAATAAATAAGGAAAACCATATGATTATCTCAATAGATGTAGAAAAAGACTTTGACACAATGTAACATCCATTCATGCTTTTAAAGTTCTTAACAGATGAAGAAAAGAAGGGAACTTCTTTAAATTGCTGAAACGCATCTAGAAATTTTATCCACAACATCATACCTAATTGTGAAAGACTAAATTTTCCCCCATGATTGAAAACAAACGCAGGTAGTCTGACTTGTGTCCAACCATATAAAGAATAAAGAATTTGTCACGATGACTGGGTGGCTCAGTCAGTTAAGCGTCTGACTTTGGCTCAAGTCATGATCTCACAGTTCATTAGTTCAAGCCCCACACTGGGTTCTGTGCTGACAGTTCAAAGCCTGGAGCCTGCTTCAGATTCTGTGTCTCCCCTTCTCTCTTCCCCTCCCCTGTTCGTGCCCTGCCTCTCTCTCTTTCAAAAATAAAGATCAAAAAAAATTTTAAGAATAAAGATTTTGTCACTCAATAATACATAAAATAATACTTAATAGCACCTAATAAAATACAAAAAATTTGAACATACACTTCACCAAAAAATATACATAAGCCAAAACCACAATGTGATACCATTTCACTGAAATAGGTTAAATTAAAACTATTTAAAATACCAAGTATTGGCAAAGATTTAGAGCAATTGGAACTCTCATGCATTGCTGGTGGCAACTCAAAATGGTACAACTACTTTGGAAAGCTTCTTGGCAGGTTTTCATAAAATTAATACTTATATGTTGCAGCAGTTTCACTCCTAGGTATTTACTTAAGACAACTGAAAACAAAAGCTATTGGGACCTCATCAGGATAAAAATTTCTGCATAACAAAGGAAACAATCAACAAAACTAAAAGGCAACCAACAAAATGGGAGAAGATATTTACAAATAACATATCAGATAAAGGGTTAGTATCCAAAATCTATAAAGAACTTATCAAATTCAACACTTAAAAAACAAATAATCCAGGGAAGAAACGAGCAAAAGACATGAACAGACACTTTCCTAAAGACATCCAAATGGCTATGAGACACATGAAAAGATGCTCAGCATCACTCATTGTCAGGGAAATCCAAATCAAAGCCACAGCGAGATACCACCTCACACCTGTCAGAATAGCTAAAATTAACAACTCAGGAATCAACAGGTGTTGATGAGGATATGGAGAAATGAATACTTTTGCACTGCTAGTGGGAATGCAAACTGGTGCAACCAATTTGGAAATATTTAACAAAAAATTAAAAATAGAGCTATGCTACAATCCAGCAATTACACTACTAAGTATTTATCCAAACGATTAAAAAATCCTGATTCGAAGGGGCACATGCACCCCAATGTTTATAGCAACACTACCAACAATAGCTAAAGTATGGAAAGAGCCCATGTGTCCATTCGCTGACAAATGGATAAAGAAGATGTGGCATATATATACAATGGGATATTACTCATGATCAAAAAGAATGAAATCTTGCATTCTCAACAATGTGGGTGGAACTAGAATGTATTATGCTAAGCGAAATAAGTCAGTTAGAGAAAGACAAATATCATATGACTTCACTCATATGTGGAATTTAAGAAACAAAGCAGATGAACATAATGGAAGGGAAGGAAAAATAAGATAAGAGCAGAGAGGGAGACAAACCATAAGAGACTCTTAAATACAGAGAACAAACTTAGGGTTGCTGTCAGGGTGTTGGGTTGGGGAATGTGCAAAATGGGTGATGGGCATTAAGGAGGACACTTGTTGGGATGAGCACTGGGTATTATATGTAAGTGATGAATCACTACATTCTATTCCTGAAACCATTATTACACTAAATGTTAACTAACTTGGATTTAAATAAAAATTTTAAAAAAAGATATAAGATGAGAAACACACACACAGAGTAAAAGAAAACACATGTCCACAAAAAAAAGCTTGTACATGATTGTTTATAGCAGCTTTATACATAACAGTAAAAAAATTTTAAGTAATCTACATTAAGCTGGGAAATGGATACACAAATTGTTATCCTTGCTTATGTGCATATTGTTTGAAAGACTACTATTGATTGTCTATAGCAAAAATAATAACATGTGTGGAAGTAAAATGCATGACAAAAAGCACACAAAATAGCTACAAATGGAATTATTTTATAAATTTTAATATTTTTTTCTGAAGTTATATAATATCTGTGAATAGAATATGATAATGTAAAGATTCATACTGTAATCTCTAGAGGAACCAGTAAAAAAAATCAACAAAAAATAAAATAGAAGAGGAAAAATTATTTTATTCAGGCAAGAAGACAAGAAAGGAGGAAAATAAGAGTTATGTTACAAATAGGAAACAAATGCTGAGATACTGCGTTTATTTATTTTTTAAGATGCTGCATTAAACCCAACTATATCAACAATCACAGTAAATGTAAATGGCTAAACACATCATTATAAGGCAAAGATCAGTAGACTGGATTAAAAAGCTGAGCATAAATAAATGCTGATTATAAGATTTGTAGTAATTTATATGCATGTAAAATATAAATAAATTGACAAGTTAAAAGTAAAAGGGTGTAAAAGGCATAGAAGTTTTTAAGTACAAGAACACTATACTATCATGGCTACATTAATGTCAGGCAAAGTAGACTTCAAGGCAAAGAGTTTTACGGAGTTAAAGAGGGATGTGTTGTAATGATAAAAGAGTCATTTCCTCAAGAAGACATAATAATCCTAAATGCTTATGCATCTAATACCTGAGCATTGGAATACATGAAGCAAAATTCACAAAATTAGAACTCCTAAATTCACAGCTGTAGCTAGATATTTTAATAGCCACCTCTCAATAATTGAAAGGGCAACTAAAGAAAACAATCAAGGAGAATATAAAAGATTTAAACAATTATTAACTAACTTGGCCCAATTGACATTTTACAGCACTCTACCAATAACTGCAGGATATACTGTCTTTCCAAATTTCCATGGAACATTCACCAGGATAGGTCATATGCTGCCATAAAACAAGTTTCCTTATTAAAAAGGAATCAGGAACACCTGGCTGGCTCAGTCAGAAGAGGGTGCAACTCTTGATCTCGGGATCGTGAGTTCAGGCCCCACGTTGGGTGTAGAGATTACTTACTTATTTAAATAAATAAATAGAAATCACAATCATACAGAACATGTTCTCCAAATATTTGGAAAATAGACAACACACTTATAAATAACTCATGAAACAAGAAATCATGATGAAAATTGAAAATATTTTTAACTAAATAACAATGAAAATATAACATATCAAAACTCATGAGATATACCTAACATGTTGCTTGAAGAGAAATTTTTAACTTTAAACAGAAAAAAAGTATAAAATTGATTAAGCTTTTAGAAGCTAAAAAAAACAATTGGTAAAATTTACAACCCTGTACCAAGACTTATCAAGAAAAAAGGAGGGAAAACACAAATTATCAAAATGAGCAATGAAAGAGGGAACATTAAAACAAATTCTATAGATGTGAAAATTATAACAAAGAAATATTATGAATAATTTTCTGCGAATAAATTTAACAGCTTAGAGAAAAGAACTTCCTGAAAAGCATAACTTCCCAAAGCTGGTACAACAAAAAATAGTAAATCTGAACAGCTCTAGGGCAATTTAAAAAAAGTGAATTCACAATCAAAATCTTTCTTTTGAAAAAACTACAAGCCCAGATGGTTTCAATGGTAAATACTATCATATAGTTAAGTTAAAAATAATATCATTTCTAAATAAATTTTCAGAAAATGCCGAAAGAAGGAACATTTCCACACTCATTTTATGTGGCCAGAGAACCCTCACCCAAATATTACATAAATAAAATCCAACAACATATGAAAGAATAATACCTCATAACAAAGTACAGTTGATTTCAGGAATTCAAGGTTGGTTTAACATTGGAATATGTATCACAGTATTTCACAATAGCCACAGCATAAAAAGAAAAAAATAGTGTATGGTGTTACTTAAAAATAAGATATAAATAGAAAAAAGACCATTTGAAACACTTATACCAAAATGTTATCAGTAATAATCATTGGATCATTGTATGGTATGATTATGAGAAATGTTTTTTATCTGTTGTTTTTCTGAAATTTTCCAAGCTTACTGCAAAAAAAATATGTGTTATATTTCAAAATTACATAAGTGTGTGTGTAAATAAGGTATTTGAATATACCTTTAAAAAGGCTAAAGCTCATAGGGACAGATACATAGATCAGTGATTTTAGAATTGATAGAGGATCTTGGTATTTTTGGTGAGAGAAAGTTTGCATCAATCTGAGTTAGTTATTGAGAGCTTTTAATCCTTATCTTCTAGCAAAGTGATGCTGCTTAGGTGCAAATTGAACTCCTTTTTAAAATTTACTCTGCTTTTCTAGAAAAAACTACCAAGGAAAGGAAAAAGTGCTCTCAATTTGTAATAGTGAACGAAGAATTGTACATGTGTACCTAGCATAACCTTCACAGCATAATAAGAATAATCTTTAGCATTTGGTTCTTGCTTATTCTAACACCAGAACACATTGGTTAAGTGAGCAAACCTACAAACAGAATAAAAGCTGATGATCTGCTTGCTAAAGGCCTTTTTTTTTCCTATGGAAAATTTTGGACACATCATAAAATAACAGTGATATCATCTAATAGCATAATGTATGGTCAGTTCACTAGCACTTTTACTCCTGCCGGGCCAAGACCTTAAGTCAGAAGATCAGTGTCAGATTTGGACACTGTAGTGTTTCAGGAAAAAAAAAAACAAATTTTAAAAACGAAATGCATTCCTTTGAAAGGCGTGTTCTGTAGTGCTTTGATATGGAACTCTGACTGAAGCTCAGCATGGAAGACATTAATCTCAACTTTCATGTAATATACCCCCGATGCTCCAGGAAAATAAAATTATAAGACTCTCATGTTATTCCAAACAGATTGAGAAATGTGCCAAGAGGAATTATACCTTAAAATCTTCTATTTTGTTTTCTATAATAGGGACAAGAGGAGAGAAATATTGTGAACTTGGCTATAAAATCATAATGAATATTTATTTAGCACATTTTTCTTTTAGAAATTCTATGTGAATTGGACTTGAAAATGTCTCATTTTCCCACATCATATTGTTTGGTACTCAGGTTGTGTGTGTGTGTGTGTGTGTGTGTGTGCGCGCGCGCACACGTGCACATGTGTGTGAGTGTGTGTGTGTGTGTGTGTGTGTGTACATCTTCGCATGTGCTGTCATAACCTATCTGGCCAAGCGTGGACTGTCTTCAAAGATTAAGTGCACCTATTTTGAACTGGAGGCTGCATGCCATAATTTTTAGCTAACCCGTTTCCTTCTTAGTGAAAACAGAAATAAAAATATATTGTGCACACTTCATTGCTAGAGCCTTTGACCTCAGCTGCCTGTCTAGCTGAGACTGTGATGAATGCTTTGTGTCCCTTCATTTTTAATTGCTCATAAATTGTTATCCCACGAAACACAAAACTAGCCTTGTCCTCATTTTAGTTGGGGTTGGAGGTCAGCCTAACAGTAATACAATTAAGGAGTGTCTTTGTGTGGGGGTGTGGGAGTGAGGAGGGCACTAGGGTTGCTGAAGAGGGGCAAAGAAATGTAGTAGTCCTTTCTAAGGAAAACACAAAGAAAATTCCAACTTTTGATCAAAAACATCACACATAGAGGAAATCGTGCTCGTTTGACAATTGTGTCCAAAGTGCTTTGAAGGGCATTTCTGGACAGCAACAAAGAAAGTGAATTATATTTCATGCCTGTGTTCAAGCAAAAATGTGTTTTTGTGATTCATGATATTGAGGATAAATTAATTCTGTGAAAAGAAAAAAAAAAGTCTGGTTTCAGAAGTGCCATTGGAGCCCAGGTTGTTTTCAAAAGAGACCCTATTGGGATCTAATGGCAGAAGCCAGCCTTCAGCTTTGCACCACTCGCGGTCATCACCCAGATGGCAGCTCAGGGGGACTTCACCAGCTCACCTCTGACGCCTGCGCACCACGGATCTCTTCTGCGGGTTTTGTAGAGTCCATCATTGCTTTCCGTCACACTTCTTCTATGGCTCAGCAGCTCAGGCATGATCTTTAAACAGTCATGTTTCAAATAGCAAAGGAACCAAAGCTTTGAGTTTCTCTTGTCGTTTGGGAACACTATCAAAAACAGAGATGATTATGCGCTTTCTTTACTCTGCTAAAATAGTGTTTAAAGCCCAGCTAGTGGCCTATTGACTGATTTTATTATTTTGATTAAACCAGACCAGAAGCAGCATGGTCTAAATGCAAACAGAATTGGACGTACAGTGAGACCACGCCTTCCCTTTTTTTCCAGCCATTCTTCTGATTTCCTTTAATTTCAGGCAAGTGGTTTGGCTTCCCTGGATTCAAAATGAAAATATATGCCCATTACTTACCTTATAAAAAAATATCGTGTAGGCAAGGGAAGATTATGTGTGTTACAACCTTCTTTGTCAGAATAAACATGTAAAATACATTTTGGCTGTTGCTATGACTCTTGGTCTCATTTTTACCACTGATTTCTTGTTTTAATCATATTTCACAATACCTTTTGAACATTTTGTCAAGCTCAGTCGAATTCTGAATTACCAAATGGTATTCCCAATATACTACTTCATTCATTATTTCTTGAATTTATTTGTAGCAAGTTAACTTTCCCAGTAGACTTTATACATCTCTGCCTTGGCTTTGGCAAAATAGAAAATAGCTTAACTGTAATGTCACTTAATAATGCACAAATTTGACCATGATTAAGCCCCTCTACATATATTTTTGGAGCATTCGTTATATGCCAGGCACTGTTTCAGGTGCTGAAGATAGAATACAATTATGAACAAAATTAAAAAATAGAAAAAATTCTGTCTTTAATGAAGATAATATTCTATTTTTTTGCTACATTCGGTCAGATTATGAAGCCTAAACATATAAGCAAAAGGATAATATAATGTCCCAAAAGGCTGGGGACAACAGTGAGTGTGTTAATAAAATCACTGAATTATAAGCTAGGAACTTGGAACTAGATACCAGTTCTATTCCGTAGCCTTGGGATCTTAACCAAATCACCCATTTTCTTTGCAAAATGAGTTGGTCTTTTCCAATTCTAAAATTATAGCATTGTCTATATAAGGAGAAATAACCCCCTGTTCCTCAATGATATAGAGGGGGAGGGGCAGAGAGAGAGAGAGAGAGAATTATTTAGCAAATCACAATCAAGAATATCCTTACCTTTTGGCTGGAAATTTTTGCCAGTGAATTTCAGATCTTCTAAATCCTGAGGGCAATGAAAAATCATCACTTTTTAGGAAAATTTTACTTTTCTTTGTTTTATACTCTAAAAGTGAACTCATTGCAGTAGCAAATGATTCTGGTGCTTGGTTTCCTGGATGTTGACAGTATTGGCATTTTGTCATAAGAAGGAGGGCAGAACTAACTGGTTCATAAGGTTCCCAGTGGTCCGAAGAGCAGAAAAATCTGTTAAAGTCACGATGAGTGAGTTGTTGGCTGAATTCAGCAGCACACAAGTCTGAAACTGATCATCTGTGCCCTTGCCAGTAACTGCTACTTGACTGCAATAAGAATCACTACAGCTTTACATGCTACCAAAACTGATAATAATGATCATTCCCAGCCATAACAAAGAGGAAAATTTTATTTTTATCTTTTTTTTTAAATTTTTTTAACGTTTATTTATTTTTGAGACAGAGAGAGAGAGAGCATGAATGGGGGAAGGTCAGAGAGAGAGGGAGACACAGAATCCGAAACAGGCTCCAGGCTCTGAGCTGTCAGCACAGAGCCTGCCCGACGCGGGGCTTGAACTCACGGACTGCGAGATCACGACCTGAGCGGAAGTCAGACACCCAACCGACTGAGCCACCCAGGTGCCCCTATTTTTATCTTTTAAAACATTTCACAAAATCCTCCAAAGTGAAAGAGAAATCCAAATGAAAGTATTAAGCATTCGGTAGAGGAATTAGAGGTACATCAAAGTTTTGCCTAATACCTGATGCATACAATGGAAGTTGGAATTTGTGTGGAAACATTCCAAGTTCATTAGCCATGAATTAGAGTGTATAGTCTGATGTTAGTTGTCTCCAACAACTAAAATCCTAACATGGTTTAGGAAATATTTAAAATCAGATTACATTTTCGTAGTTGTTACTGGAATATAACTTTTCTTCATTTTCCTGTTTGAGAAGTTCCTGGTAACTCTTGGTGGAATTTTCTAGGTTATACCTTTCCTAAAGACCAAAATAACTGGATTTAAATACCAACAAATCTAGCATTTTCAAAAGAGTGGTAGATTCAAGATAGAGTGAACACATATCACCATCTAATAAATGAATGTTTTGTTTTGTGATTGATCATCTTCTCACTATAATGTACACTCCATGAGAGCAAGAAATTTTGTCTGCTTTTTCTCCCTATTCCTATAACCCCCAGAACAGTGACTGGCCCATAGTAGGTGCTCGGTAAGCACTTATTGAATGAAATGGTTTGATTATTACTTCCTGAAGCATAAATAAGAACACTAAGCATCTGTAAATCAGTCCCCAGATCCAATGGATTCTAACCCTAACTTTCTCAAGATGTCACTTGCTACTAACTTGAGAAAACCAAATTAGTTTTATTGACGTTCTCAGAATATTGTTTAGTACATGGTTTGGCATGACCACAAATATAGTTCAGTTTTAAAGTTTCAGATCCTAGTATAATTAATACTCTTTCCTAAGGCCAATGCTTAGTTTTCAACCTATGTTATGCGGGCCTGTGCAGGATCTAAAATAATGAAGTTCGCATTAAATTGAATAAGCATACAGCCTTTGAGGTTTGATATTAAAGTAATGTTTTTATACTGTTGTTCGTAAAATATGCGTGATTTTGATTATATGATTTTTGTCAATGTGTATTTTTTGTCATTTACCAGAATTGATGTATATAACTATTTAAACTAGCCTTGAAAAATAGTTTTCAAAACTCACTGGCTCACAGATTTTGCTATCATTGTTATTCTGGGCAATTTACATTTGAGCAAAACAGTACACCATTAGAGGACCCCATAGTCATATAACTACTCACAGCAGAAACCTTAAAATTGTGCACTAAAATTAAGTGTTCATACATGGAAAACTAATAAAAAGCCATTTGATAATGTGAACATGGCATTTTTGGAGTTATCATTCAAGCATTTTTTGTAATTGCATATGGAAATTCAAATATGAGTGCCTAATATTAATGCTAACCAGACTACAAATTACAATTGAAAATTAAATATTTCAGGGGCACCTGGGTGGCTCAGTCGGTTAAGTGTCTGACTTCAGCTTAGGTCATGATCTTACAGTTTGTGGGGTGGAGCCCCACTTCGGGCTCTGTGCTGACAGCTCAGAGTCTGGAGCCTGCTTTGGATTCTGTGTTTCTGTCTCTCTCTGCCCCTTCCACACTCTCTCTCTCTCTCTCTCAAAAATAAATAAAACATTAAAAAAATTTTAAGAAAATTAAGAAATATCTCATTTGTGACTTCTGAGCATCTTCCTCATACTGGCCATTTCATCAAAATGTACTGGTAGTTTAGGACATCTGTATGGTTAGAACCCTATGGTAATTCAGTATCTCATTGGTATTTTTCTTGGGTTGGCTAACAAAAGAAAAACAGTATAATCTATGTATTAAATGCTACATATATGTTGACAATGATATCACCATATCATTAATTTCTTCCCCAAATGAAAGTGATCGTTTTAATTAGGTCCTATCAGAACCCTGTGAAAATACTGTAAAGTACTGTTTTGCATTAGTTGGTGAACAATTAAACTGCTAAAAAATGTTACCTATCCCAAATACATTAATAATAGTGTGTCTTATTCATACTTCTCTTGCTCTCCAAATTTGCTTTACTGTTTTTGCCCATCTAGTTGCCTCAGAGTGACCTCTTCTGCCTTCAATGTTTATCTGCTTAGAACTCTCTGGCAGATGGAAGGTTCCCAGGGCATATTCCTTTGCTCCTCCTTACCAAGGGCTAAAGGTATGCATAAAACCCATAATGTGGGTTTTGTTAAGGGACTATCCAGGCCAATTGCTAAATTTTACATCACAACAGTTTAACAATGACTTTTAATTAATAACTCCAGTGTTAGGGTTCAATGACTCTCAAAAGCTTCCACAAAACTATTCAAGCAGCCAAGGGGCACCGTGTGGTTCAGTCAGTTGGGCATCTGACTCATGATTTCAGCTCAAGTCTTGATCTCAGCGTCTTGAATTTAAGTCCCATGTTGGGCTCAACACTGGGCATGGAGCCTACTGGAAAAAAAAAAAAAAAGAACAAAACTAAAACAACTATTCTAGTGGCCAGGAAAAATAAATGTGTGCCCCTGGGGTCTGGGAACTAGCCAAAGCAACATACAATCAGAACAATTCTTTGAAATACTTCATTTTTATCTGAAATGTAGATGTGAAAGTTGGCATTCAACATATATAGTTATGTACATATTAAATACTTTCTCCCAAGACTTCAAATAAAACTGATGCTCCCAGAAGGTCCATCTTTTCCCATTAATTTTTCCTATTTCCAACATCCTAGATTCACCAACGTAGACCTACTCCAATCTGTGATGAATATTTAGTGGTCAACACAATGTTGACTACTAAGAACTAAGGTTTGTTGATTTTGCCCAGGGTCTCATGGTACTGTCTCTTAGAACTTAGTTGGCATTTCATGTTCCTGTGAGGTCAGAAACACATAGAGGATCATACATTTTCTATTATCAGAGTTCTTTGGGAGTTAGACAAGCCCAGTTTACCTGAATGGTTAGATCTGTCTCCTCCCTTCCTGTCTTTCTTTCTCCTTTCCTTCCTTCCATCCTTCCTTCCTTCCTTCCCTCCCTCCCTCCTTCCACTCTCTCCTCTCTCTCTCTCTCTCTCTCTCTCTCTCTCTCTGTTTCTTCTTTTTCTTTCTGAGAAAAAAATATAGGTAAAGATTTACCAGGAAGTCATCAAAGGAAAATGTAAGCCCACTCAGGAAAACTCAGAGGTGAAGCAAACAGGAAAAGTTGTTTGCCTCATCATTAGTCCTCTCCATCATCTTTTCCATGGAAGGAAGAATCCAGACAATGTCTCTGGAACACCATTATTTTCTGTACCTCTAGTTTATGCCTAGTCTTAGTCTTTACCTATACTAACCTGCAATGTGTCTACAAAAAATAACAACTGCCCTAGGGTTCTTCACCCTATGTTACAGAAACACAGAGCTTCGGTTTTTGATTCTCTTCGTTTCTCAGCGACTATACCATGGATGTCACTAGTGTCACCTCTCAGTAAGATAGCCATGGCCAGCAGAAGGCCTGGAAATGCCAATTGTAATTAACTTTCTTTTCAAATATGTTTGACAGTTTCATGCTGAGAAGTGCTTCTTACCTTTTGAACTTTCAGATTGCTTGGCTGAGCAAAATGTGTATCATTTTCTTTTAAAATTACCTTACAAAGAGCTATGTACTATGATATTCTTGCACACGTCAGCCGTTTATAAGAGATTTAGATTTTTAAGCAGATTATCCTTGTTCCAAATGAGAGACCTTGCTTTTGTCTGAAGCATGGGCTATGTTCAGGTGCACAGCAGAGCCCCAGGACAAGGACACTCATATATTCATAAGTGTCAAAGACGATGACCCTTTCTCATGGGCCTATCATTCCAGCTGCTCTAGAAGGTAATATTCCTGAGACCCGTGAAAGCCAGAACCATGCTCTTTGGCAGTAACTAAAGATAGGAAAGAAATGCTCCTTGGGTCCAGTTTCCTACAATATGGTTATTCATCATTTTTAAAATGACATCAAAAATCAATAAAAATGGAAGAACTCTATAAATGCATCTTTTCTTAATTGAGAAGCTTAACCTGACTTTTGCAGTAAGAATAATATACCTTACTGTGACCTACTTAAAAAATGTAAAAAGTCACTTTATGGCTGCTTGTTTCAGTCTTTCATTTGGCCTTCCAACTCTTTTTTTCATAGCGGGAATATTCGTGTAAAAAAGAAAAAAAAAAGAAGTATAGATCCTCACCAGCATTTTGATCAAGGAGAAAGGTTTCATACTTCAATAGTGCACGTAATGGAATTGGTCAGATTTGAAGCATGGGAGCACATTTTATCTTGGATCTTTAATTTTTTACAGTTCAGCTGACAGAAATTTAACTAAAATGTTGGTTATGTGACCAGTAAGCGGGCTCCCCAAAATAATATTTGCCTTAATTTTGCTGTAGATTGTCAGAAAGGGTGTAAAATAAGTAGATTTTTATTGGTATTTTGGTTACTTAGGAACAATTCAAAAACCAGTTCTGTAAGAATCCCACCCAGCCACCCTCAGGCATACAGATATGTCAATTACTCATAATCTTCACACGGATTCAAAACCCGTGCTAGATAAAAAGTACACAATAAATGCATTTTAAAATGATCTTCCCTAGCTACCAAGACAAGAGACAGGTCATTGGGGTTCACACTGCCCTAGAAGATGACAGCATGACCTTTTTTCCCAAAAAAATATAAAAATGGGAATAAAAACCACATTTTCTATTCCCTCAGAGTGAAAGAGAAAAATAAAAAAGCTCTAACCTGTAGCATTAACAATTTCAATGCGATTTTGAAATTATAAAAGACTTTACCTCCAGGTAAAAATATGGTTCAGCTTCCTATAAATACACTATTTGGTATTCCGTTGAGCTTCTCTTAACAAGACCTATGAAGCTCAGGAATGGATGACTTTCAGTCATCTTTTCTATTAAATTTGGAGGAAATTTAACACCATCTGTTGTCCCAGTGGAAGAAACCAAACCAAAGCAGTCAGGTGAATTGAAGAAGCTATCTAGGATGCCTATTACCAGCTTAAGAAAATGAGCCTTGAGTCTTTGAGAGCTTCAGTTGTGAGTCTCTTCTCACGAGGTAATGATGCTTATGGTCTCCATAAGTCTACTTAATTCCCATTATTAGGACTGAATGTGTGTTTCAAAGAATATGTGTATAAGTCAACAGGTGAAAATCATGTCTGTATCAGCCCTTTTACTTTACCCCGTGCTTTTTGAGGGCAGATGTAAAAAGAATGAGACAGAGGGAAGTTCCACCCTGAGGTTCTCATTTAATGGAGAAAATGATGTGAATGAAACACTGCTTAAGACATTCAATACAATATTGACTAAACTTTTCTGGAACCCCTAGAAAAGTTTGATTTGCTCTGTGAGGTTATGCTCCAGTTCTTTTCCTCTAAACGTCATATTTTTAAGGCAATAAAATGAACTGTCCAAAAGCAGTTCCAGGGTTGAAGATGACTTAAAAGAGGCACATTGGAAAAGGCAAGGTAGCCAGGGCATTTGAAGCGGCAAATATTTTGGTAGTCATGATATCTGTGCTTTTCCTTACCCTAGCACAAGTAGAGAATAGGATAACACTTTGGTGATGAAGTGCGAAAGAACTTGGTTTATAAATACAGTTGACACATGGCTCATATTGAACTTCAGTTTTCAAGAGATTCTACTGGTGTGTGGCTTAGTGCTGGGTTTTGTAATAAATCTGTGGCCTACCTACAAAACTCTGAAAAGTTTCTAATTAGTTCTGATGCTGTAAGAATCAGGCACGTGTATCTCTCCCGCATATCAAAAACTGAGTTATCTAAAATGCTCAACGATTTTCCCAGAGTCGCCACAGTGTAAAGAAGCCTGCATATAGAATCATATAGAGTCAGTGTCCATTCGTTTCCTAGTTCACTCTCTTCCTGTTTACATTTCACTTAGTGAGCAAGCTCAGTGCCTTTCGACTTGGCATGCGGAAGCTCAAATATGTTGGATCCCGGAAGACATTTGTGTGTGTATATAAGAAAATGACTTGGGGAGTATACGACAGGAGACATCTTGCACTTAATCTAATTTTCAAGGCAAGTGGAAGGAAAATAACAGAATTCACAATGCCTGTGTTGTGCCAACCCCCAAGAAACTGCTTGCCTATAAGAAATTGGCCAAAATATGATGGGATAATAAACAACTAGTCAAAGATTATTTTACAGCCAGAATAGATGAACTGGATTAAGAGCAAATGTACACACAAAAATAGACATACCTATAAACTTTCATATGTGCACATCTGGTTATTTTTCAGAGTAAGATCTATACAACTGTTGCATGTACAGATAGGTTTTGACAACTCTTAGCCAGTCTTAAATATACATCTGAAACAGTCCATTATATTTTTATTTTTAATAATGAGGTGCTATTTTTCATATCTTGATAAAATAAATAGAAATGCCTCCTCCATCCCTACAGCATTTCTCTATTGAATTTTTCTCCCTGGCATGCTATTGTTACATTGAATGTCACATGTAAGTCAATAGGGATTGGCATAAAAACAAATAAAAATTTACTGCTTTTCAATATTTGTCAATGCAAGCACATAATGCCAAATATTAAAGTCAGTGGAAAACATAAGTAAATCTACCCATATCTTGTCTTTTAACCATTTTTTTTTACTGACCAAATACATCAGCCAAGATGTGAGTAAATGTGTCAACTATGATTCCTTCAGAGAAGGAGGACGAGGAAGAGGAGGAGGAGAACTCAAAGCAACTTATAAGCAGCTCTTGTTGCAAAATTACTACAGAGATAAAAATATGAGTAGCAAGGCCAAATGGCTTAAGTGCCAAGTGTCACTCCATCCTAAATTCAGCAAAAATGTATTATGCTCCTATATGTAGAAGACATCATGAAGATGTGGAAGAACATCTATGAACAGTGCCTTTCAGCATCTGGGCTGCAATTCTTTTTTTTTTTTTTTTTTAATTTTTTTTTTAACGTTTTATTTATTTTTGAGACAGAGAGAGACAGAGCATGAACGGGGGAGGGGCAGAGAGAGAGGGAGACACAGAATCGGAAGCAGGCTCCAGGCTCTGAGCCATCAGCCCAGAGCCCGACACGGGGCTCGAACTCATGGACCACGAGATCGTGACCTGAGCTGAAGTCGGCCGCTTAACCGACTGAGCCACCCAGGTGCCCCTGCAATTCATTTTTAAGTAAAAAGTCATCCTTATCATTTTTAAGGAAAAGAAATTTTGCATTCCATTCTTTGTTCTCTTTATGCCTCAGCCTTCAGGAAGCTTCTACTGGGAGCCCACAGCTAAACTCCTTACCTATAGTTTTGGACTCTGCACAGCACGTTACTACATGACTCCTGGAAGTTTATCCTTATTTTTAAAGTTCTCGGACATTGTCCATTTTATGTAATCTTCCTCACTTTTTTTTTTTTTAATTAGAGGAAATTGTGAATACAGAGTCTTTTGTTTTCCTCTTGCTAACTTTATTCAACAATTACTTTACACCTAGAATCAAATTCCTATAACCCAACTGGCATATTCCAAAGCTGTGTTTGCTTACACATACTCTCCATCACACACATTAACTTTGACCATTTCTTATCTCTGCCCAGTCCTCACATCAAAAAGAATGGGAAGAAGAGAAAACTGGACACAGAATCAAAGAGCAGAATCTGTTTAATGTCCTTAAAGAAAGCCTTTGCATGTAGCATTCATGAATGTCACATGGGGAAGGAAACTATATTTCTGAAAAAACCCCACCAGAGGGACTCTAGAAGCCATGCAAGAGTAAAATTAAAATGGAGTGTGAGATGTTTGCACTAAGCAGGCCATCTAGAGTTCTGTCTTAGCCCCCCACTTGTGTGGCTCCAACGCCCCTGTGGAAAGACCTCAAAGTTGGGAACACCATGAGGCTTTTCTTCCCACCGTGCCCCAACTTAAGGGAGGGGAGCATGCTTCTTATTAGGTCCCCAGGATTAGGGAAGAGAATGAGAGTAAGACAAGATCATGGCACTGTTTTGAGCCCTGAATTACTATTAATCTATTTAATCCTGTTAAATTAACACCCTGTGAGATATAAACTAATGCAAATTATCTTTTGGTTCTTCTTCTCTAGAACTTTCTGAAACTTTTCCCTTTATCTCTTTGCCTCAAGCTGTCAGACTGCTTCCAAATGCCCAGAACTCCTTGCCTGGCATGTCCAGTATTCACGTTCTTGTCATTTTACCCATAGCGGATTGGATCATGTTCCCAAGTTACCTCTCTTTGTTTATGTTTTCAACCCTTTTCAAAACTCTCACTAAATCCTACCCGAGATAAATTATATTTGGTCCCCATCAATTCTTCAACGACCAAATTTTATGCAGTCTTAAAAAGTATTACCAATGCTTTTGGACAGTAAATCCCTACTAAAGAAGTAGTGAAGCAAGTTAACTTGGATTATAGAGAACTAATCCCCTACTGCCACTCCAGTCTCTCCTCAAATAAAACCCATCACTGTTCTTTTGTGTCACTGAGTATTGGGCTGTGATCCACGAAAGCATCTTGGCCCCTACAAAGCCATTCCTGCACCTGCCTTCCATGAGTTTAGAAGAGTTTTTTTTCTGACAGAAGTATTATGCAAGTCCCAAATGCAAACACTATAGGTCATTTTAAAGTTTCTGGTAGTCATATTTAAAAAGTAGAAAGACAAGTGTATTGGGGCACCTGAGCAGCTCAGTCGGTTAAGCGTCTGACTTCAACTCAGGTCATGATCTCAGGGTTTGTGAGTTCAAGCCCCACGTCAGGCTCTGTGCTGACAGAACCTAGAGACTGCTTCAGTTTCTGTGTCTCCCTCTCTCTCTCTTCTCCTTCCCTGCTTGCACTCTGTCTCTCTCTTTCTCTCAAAAATAAATAAACATTAAAAAAAAAAAAAGAAAGACAAGTGTATTCATTTTCTAGGACTGCCATGACAAAATATTACAGACTGGGTGGCTTAAACCACAGAAATTTATTTTCTCAAAGTCTGCAGGCTACAAGTACAAAACCAAAGTGTTATCAAGGTTAGTTTCTCCTGAGATATCTCTCCTTGGCTTACAGACAACTGCTGTCTCACTATGGCCTTTTCTCTGTGCATATATATATATTTTTTTTCATACTAAATCTTCAAGATCTGGTATATAAAACGTATACTACATTTTAATTCAAACTAGCCGCTTTCCAAATATTGAGCAGTCACTTGAGGCTGTGGTTACCATATTGGACAGCACAGGTGTAGCAGGGCCAGAATATCATTCCAGGTGACCCCTCCCTAAACTGCAATCCAAAGCTCATCTCTATTTAATCAGGCATCATAGCTTTTTGCCCAGGTAAAATTACTTTAGTTACATGACACTGTCGAGAGGAAGAGTGAATTTTCCCAGTGCACTTGTCAATTCTTCATGCTCATCTTAATACCAGCCTACAGTGTCTTCTTCTCTTGACCAAGATATTCCTCTTTGCTACAAGGTGACCCAACACTTTCTTATCTGAATAGAGGCTCCCTTAAGAGTTGTACATTAGGGGCACCTGGGTGGCTCAGTCAGTTAAGTGTCCGACTTCAGCTCAGGTCATGATCTCATGGTTTGTGAGTTCAAGCCCCACATCAGGCTCTGTGCTAACAGCTCAGAGCCTGGAGCCTGCTTTGGATTCTGTGTCTCCCTCTCTCTGTCCTACCCCCCTTGCACTCTGACTGTATCTCTCAAAAATAAATAAACATTTAAAAATTAAAAAAAAAAGAGTTGTACATTAAACTATGACCCTTAAGGAGATCACAGAGCTATTGAGCAAAGTGATGAAACAGAATTCTTTCCAAAACCATGCTCATGACTGTCATCCTCGTAAGCTGGCCCTCCAAGGGAGCCTAGGGCCAATTACAAAGTCCTATTTGTGACTGATGTACTAAATCTGCACTACCAATTTGCTGGTCTGCACATATTTAATATTTATTATTTTTACATGTTATATCTATTATGGAATGTTTAAAGACTTGGACCTTTTCTTGTGGGAAGTGCCATGCATCTAGAAGACTTTGTGAAGAGGAGTCAAGGGGGAAATCTGATAACTTGGTGCAGCAGGAATTAAATCAGGAAGGGTAGAAGGAAGGTACACTTAAAAGACGATTTCAATGTCCTGGGCAAAAGGAATGAAGACGTCAACCACGTTTAAAAAGTGATTGATCAGATATGGGGGATAAAGGTAATAGAAAAGTCAGGATGATTTCATGATTTTAAAAGAAACTGATTGTGGGCAGTTCACAAGGTTTTTTCTATCTTTGCATCAAGATTCCCCAAGCAGTCCATCTCCTTCAAATATCACCTCCATACAGATAATTCCCAAAGCTCTATTTCCTACCAAAACCTTCTGAGCTCCACTGCCACATTTTTAGCTGCCTGCTAGGCAATGCTTCTAGGAATTATTGTCATAAATTAAAAATCCACTTGTAAAAATATGAATGGACCTCCCCCCTCTCACAACAAACCTGAGCTTCCTTCTGGGTTCTCCATTTTTCTTAATGTATTTTCCATTCCACCCCCATTACTTATTCTTTGGGACCTCAAAGTGAGTTCCACTTTGAACATTCCATATCAAATTCTAGCAATTCTTTTCTCGCCCCAATTTTTCTTAAGGCTTTGTGGGTTTGGGGTTTTTTTTGTGTGTTTTTTTGTTTTTTCTTTTTTTTTTTTTTTTTTACATACTCACTGCCACCAACCTAATTTTTTTCATGATTACTTTCTTACAGGCTATTATACTAGACTCCAACTGGTCCTGTTGTTCATTCCCTCCCCAAATTTATGCTATAGAAAGCTGCCATTTAACCTTTCTAAGCCAGGGCTATGAATCACTGACTCTGTTTTCAATAGCTATTCACGGCTGTCCTCTGCCTACTTAATATATACACTTTATATTCCCTATTTGGCTTTCGAGGTCAGGCCTAACCTGTTCCCCAACCTCCCTGCCATCCTTATCCTATATCATCCAATTACACAAACTACAGCCTATCTGAATTAGTATTCACTATTATCTTTAAAAATTCACTAAATTTTCCCAGTTTCAACCTTTTTCTCATGTAATACCCACTGCCCAAAATGAACTACATCATCATTTGTCATCAACTCAAGTTTCAGCTTAAATGCCTTCTCCATGATGCTTTTCAGAATCAATGAACAAGAAATCATTTCTTGGCTTATTCAAATCAAAACCGCTACCCTTTTTCAACTTTTATTATATGCTAGAAATCCGTGAATCGAAGATGAATGAACCATGGTCCCTTTGTCAAAACCTCAAAATTTATTGGTGGGAACGAATGCATAATCATCAACTATTTGTTATTTCAACAAATATTTATTGAGTGTCAATTATATGCCAAGGACACTATTCCAGACTTTGAGGATATAACAATAAACAAGATAGATAAGATGCCTACTCTCAAAGAGCTTGCAGTCCAGTTGGGAGGGCAACACTCAAAATGAATCAGCAAGAACATAACCAAGAGTGGTAAGTTTTATGCCAATAATAATTGTACTAGGGTGATGGGATAGAGAGTGCGTGCACGATTAGCTGGATGGGAAGGATGGTGACCTGAAGCATGAACAACAAGGAGGCAGCCACATGAAGCTGTGGGGAAGGGCACTCTAAGGAACAGTTATTATAAAGACCATAAAGCCTAAACTTTCATGGCATTTTGAAGAATTGAAAAGATTGCAGCTGGAGAGGTAGAGGATCGTAGAAAGCGTGGATTGTGGTCTAGCAAGAATGGACTCATAGATATCGATCATGAGGTTTTTGCAGTAATCCAGGAAAATAGCTGAAAGGAGCTTAGAAAAGATAGGGACATGATGAGAAGTGGACAAATTTAAGATAAGTTTGAAGGTGGTCTAAGAGACTTTTTGATGAATTAGATGTGACCAAAAAAAAGTATATTCAACTTTGATCATACAATGTAACAAAACCAAACCTGAGAGCACATTCAAATATTTAACAGAGGAGCTCCTGGGTGGCTCAGTCACTACTCTGACTCTTGACTTTGGCTCAGGTCATGATATCACGGTTCATGAGTTTGAGCCCTGTGTGGGGCTCTGCGCTGACAGTATGGAGACTGCTTGGGATTCTCTCTCTCTGCTCCTCCCCTGTTTGCTCTCTAAATACATACATACATACATACATACATACATACGTACATAAACTTAGAAATTGTTTAGCAGAGAGGGATGGATCCATTTGGGTGCATTTGTATGTGTCTTAAGGGAAGGGAATATTGTAGAAGAGCTCACCCACAAACACTACCTATCTCAAGGCACTTTGAGTCATAGGTATCTAAGTTTGCATCATCTTTCCTAATAAAACATTGTCTTAAAGGTAGAAAATCTGACAGATATTTTTGTATCCACCCCAATACACGATACCCAGAATACTGCTTTATACATAATGGAAAGCCATAGAACTTTTGTACATATAAATAAATGAACAAACCTAAACTTAAATACTAAAAGTGGATGGTGAAATAGATAAAGAGAATTTGGGATGGGGGGGGAATTTTTACTTTTTTTATTTTTTTTTATTTTTTATGTTTTTAATATAATTTTTTAATATGAAATTTATTCTCAAATTGTTTTCCATACAACACCCAGTGCTCCTCAATGCCCATAACCTCCCCTCCCCTCCCTCCCACTCCCCATCAACCCTCATTTTATTCTCAGTTTTTAAGAGGAAAAAAGAAAGTTAGAGAGGGAAAGAGGATTAAGAGTATACTTAGCATGATGAGCCCTGAGTAACGTATAGAATTGTTGAAATACTATATTTTACATACAAAACTAATATAACACTGTATGTAATACTCCAAAAGACAGACAGACAAACAATCAAAAAACAAACAAAGATGTGTGATGGTGGGATCACTGAAAGAAACAGAAGAGTGAAGATAGCAAGTTGTTTTGGGGAAAAAAGGGTACAGGAAGTTGTTAGTTTAGAAGTAAAGGTGCAATGTTTAAGAAGATATGATCAATAGTTATCCTAAATTCTATTCCTGGATAATAGGGACGTGTAGAAATTTACTGCCATCTTTGTCAAGCTTACAATTTGGCGATTTTTGGTGAAGTTATGTCTTGTTAGAACCATCAGTTACATATTGTTATGACCATTTATCTAGGTCTCATTAACAATAGTAAGAACATCTCCTCCGTGCTAACAATGGTGAGTGGGCACTTAATGAACATCGCACTTAATCCTAACACAGTTCTGTGAGATAACTATTTGTATCACCATTTCATAGATGAGGAACTTCAACCACAGAAAGGTTAAGTACTTTTCTGGAGGCTACATGGCTAAAAGTTGAAGAAGCGGGATTCAAGCTCATTTTTACGCAGTTCCTGACTTAATGGATTTTTACCAGCACACTGTGCTCTCCTTGTAATTCTAAATATTTCTAATACATACAGGTTTTTTATAAGTCACTATTTTTTAAGATAGACACTTGTGAAACTGAATTGTAATTCCCTACGGAATCCCTTCATGGTGTTTCTTAAATTTAACTTTACCTCAATCCCATTTTCAACTGCACATATTTAAACTACATCAGCTGTGTACCTATGTTGATTATATCTATAAACTCACTCTACAGTTTCATTTCTATGAGAGATAAACACTTACCACTCTGGTTAGTGGCACCCATTATATTATTACGGGTTGACATTTCCCCCATCACATATCAATATTTTGACACCTCTGTTAGCAATGAGCACCCTTCTCTCAGATATACAGATACTGTGTCCAAAGGCAAAAGTACCCCCAGAATAACTGCTTTCAAGTAAACAAATATTAGAGACTTCTCAATGTTATTTTTGCCTGCATTTTCCTGGGTCATTTCAATCAAATTTGAAAATGGACCTCTATTTTCTAATAAAGGGATTTTGCCCCTGTTTCAAGAAAATTGGGAATCTTGGTACTTAGGAGGGAATGAGTCCTATTACTGTATCTCGATAATGCTAATCAACAATGTAGGAGAGGAAAATAATAGCTTAGTGGAGCAGACTACACAGAGTGAGCAGGAAGCCGATGAGGCTTATTGCTTTTAAATGTCGACCCTATTTATAACGAACATTCAGAAAAACAGGACCAAATTCCCTTTGCAAGCAACTGTGGCAAAAGCTGTGCCCTCTTGTTCTTCAAAATACAGAGATTTAAAATTTTGTTTAATGTTTATTTATTTTTGAGAGAGACAGACAGAGACAGAGTGCTAGTCAGAGAGGGGCAGAGAGAGAGGGAGACACAGAATCCAAAGGAGGCTCCAGACTCTGAGCTGTCAGCACAGAGCCCCACGTGGGGCTCAAACTCACAAACTGGGAGATCATGACCTGAGCCGAAGTTGGACACTCAACCGGCTGAGCGACCCCGGCACCCCCTGAGATTTTTAAATGAGGCATTCAGTCTTATTGGGAATCGAATGATTGAGAGAAATGTCGGGAATAGGTTTTGAAAGGAGTGTCCTTACAGCCTCATGGGAAAGAAGCTACTCCGTTTCAAATACAAGGAGTAAGAGAGATAGCCCTTCTCTTAGACACTTAGCCAACATTGCCCTCTTTATTAGAGCAAGCTCTGAGGAAGAGACCGAGAGCATCCCTGGGTCGATGCACACCCTGTCAGGTATGGTCATTAGTGCCCTTCTTCATTTGCCCCACGTTAGATTCAGACTGCGGGCCCCAGATTCCCTGCTCCTTTCTCTGGCCCGTAGCCAGGAAAGCCTAATGGCTGGAGGCACAAGGTGTTTGGGTCCTGATACCACTGGCCAAGCTTGATTGCTCCGCAGTGTCACTGCAGTTAGACTGGTATGCATTTCCTCATCAAAGAGGAATTCTGATGCTTTACACCATAATTTGTATAATTAATCTTCTGAGCTTTTTTGAAATTGCATTTTTGTTGTTGCTGCTGTTGTTAATAAATGCCACAGCACTATCAATCCACATTTAGCACCAAGAGGAAATCACAATGCACATGAAAGTGAAAATGCAGACCTAGTTCCACTGAAGGTGTCACTAATGAATGATGGGCAAAATGCTGCCATCTTTTGGTTATTGACAAGAGTGAATGGGGGTGGAGAAGTGGGAGTGGAGAATAGAGTTTGTTATTTTAAATGCAAATTCTCCAGGTTGCTGAGACCTTATAAAATAGCTCAGAGGAGTGTTCTTTAGAATTTCCAGGATCTTCCTTTTTTACACACACCAGTTTCCATTGCTTCGTAGATTATGCAACAAAGGGTTTGTTCCTCTAGCTGCAAGGATTTCTCTGTGGAGTCCAGTAAGTACAAGTGGATGCAATAATACAGCACAGGGCTTGTTAGCTCTAGTAAAGAACAAGTGGAATCAGGCTGATGTAAACAGTCACTTCACCATGACTGTGGTTCACTCTTCCTGCCTCAGAAATACTTGAGAGCACCTTGCATTATGTTGCATTAAAATCGCGTTTCCCAGGGTAATGAATTATGTACCATTTGTACTCCTGCCTCTTTTGAGCACTCAGCTCTAAATGTTTGCATCAGTGCCAGCGAGTGTAAGGTGATCTCATTAGGGCAAGAGAGGTGGAATATATATTAGTAGACACGGTATAATTCCCCAATAGCTTAACGTCAATGTATGATTAAAATGCAACTACACCTGCCATTTCTTGGGAAAACTACAGAGCTACAATTTCATCGTCACATTGTCCAAAGAAAAAAATGATCCCCAAGAGCTGATCTGGCCCAGCCAACGTCTTGCCACAAGGCCAGCACTCCTCGTGAAGGTAGCTGCTCTGAGGTAGGAAGTGACAGACAGACATCCTTTCAGGTGACAGGAACTCTGCCACCACCCATCTGTCAAGTCAGACGTTTTATCTTCCTGCGATGGCTTCTGCTGAGGACCCAGCAGTTCATCTCTTGCGTTTTTGGAAACTGTCATGGTGGGCATTTCCCAACTGAGTGTTCTCTACTTGCTTACAGTCACTCTTGAGATGTTTACTCATTTGTGGTCTGCCTCATCCCTTAAAGAATTGAATGGAGCTTGAAAATGGTCTAAAAGTTTTCCCGTTTCTCATGAAATGAAACTGAACTGGGCTGCCAGAATTTATGTCAGCTCTGGAATCTAACATTGAGGTCTGCCTCTACGACATGACTTCACTTTCTAGGGATATGTGTGTGCTATTAAATGCATGGAATTACAAGTTTTCATATCTCAAATGTCCAAACTGAGTTCCATATATAGTTCCGTATATGGCTCTAGAAGAGTGGGTATAAGAGTATATGGTTCTGTAAGAGGAAGTGTCTTTAATACAATCCTTTAAACCATTTTAGGTACACCCTACTCATCAGTTTCATTCCTCTAATAGAATCAGGACTGTGCTCATCCGAATCATCCACAATCTTGCAGCAAGAAGAGGTGGTGTTTTATTTTTGATCTATTAGACTACCTGTAATATGTAAGTATGTATGCATGAATGTGCGTGTGTTTGTGTGCATGTGTTACATACATACATAAAATTACATATATAGTGAGGCTTTTAAATGATAGCAATGAAAGTGGCTCAGCAAGTAAGCTGTCAATTTGAAGTGAATTTATGTTTTGATAGCACCCCCAAAGAAATTCCTTCTTTGAATGCATGTGTTTGCTTTGGATGATGTCAGAGCAAATGTATGAGGACGCTTGTTTCTGTACCTTTCTGCTTCTTAAAACACTGTCTTGAAAGGATGTTATTGGCAACAATGAAAGAACAAGAATTTTATAAGCATTTCACACCTCTTCTTTTTTGAGCCTTTCAGTCAAATAGTAAACCAAACACGTAGCAAAAAGAAAGATCCCACACAAAATCAAAAAGGAGATACTTAAGATAAATATACCTGAATAAGAGCAAATCCCAATCAAAAAGTCATGTGCCAAGGTGAGCTCATTTCAGAACAGCCCTTCCTCTCCCCTTCCTATATCTAATCCCATGCATCTGTTCATTCATTTGCCCCCCTCTTTACTATGATATGGTTCCTTTAGGTTGCTTGGCAACCATTATAATGCTGCTGCACATGCGTGCTAGATAATAAATCCTATCTTGCTTTATTTTTCTCCTTCTTTAAAACAAGGAATTACAAAACAAGATATTTCCCTCTTTTCTAATGAACAAAAAACATCTGTGAAAATTTCAAAAGCACATAAAATGCCTGCAAGGATGCAGATAAGTAATTACAATTCTTGACAAAGTGTAACTGATCATTGCCTAATGTGTCTACGTGCAGTTATTATTTGCAATGGCCTCCTCTTTTAAATATGTGTACATTAATGCACATATGTCGATATATGTTTGTGTGGAACTATAAAGAGAAAGGGAGAGAAAGGGAAGAAAGTGACAGCTGCTAGGCCCCAAACAAAGAAAACGAAGGAAATTCCTGGAAATAATCTTGTTGTATATATATATTTTTAAACAGTGGATGCAATAGTTAGAAGACAGGACCTGGACTAAATCTATCCACTTTTTTCTGTAAGAAATCAGACAAAGCTTATGGCCTTCCCCATCCCCTCCTTGGCAAATCCCAGTGTCCTGCTGCTTTCATTTGTTTTTGATCTGCCTCATTAAAAGACTATTGATGGCTTTAACTATTGTCCTTGTTTAGGTGCTGATTTACAAGCACTAATATCTGACTGTGCGAGATTAATGGGAGTCCAGGCAGTTTACGATTATCCTGAGGTCCCTGACCACACATGTAGGGGTTTGGGTAGGGGTCATGCACTCCTATGAAAAACTCCAAAGCAGGCTTAAACCTGGGAACGTTTTAATAGGATTGAATCTGTAATAGGATTTGGCAGCTTGGCCGAAACTGGATGGTGTGGCTTGTTTGGGGTTTCTTTCTTTTCTCTTTTTCATTTATTTATTTATTTATTTATTTTTATTGTAGAGTCATTATTATCTTGGAATAAAGGGTAATATTTTATGTTGAGGTCCAAATATTGTCACTATAGTTTAAAGGAGTCCTTAATAAAAAAATAAATAAATAAATAAATAAAAAGCCGCTGTACAATATAGAATATTAAAAGCAAAGATTGCCAGGGCATGAAATGCTGTTTCTATTATGTAGTAAATTAGAAGGTAAAAAAAGTAAAAGATGGGGAAAGAATAAAATTTCTGTTGTGAATGGCTGTGTATTTTTAGCTAAAAATGCTTTAAGAAGTCTAAAAGGCACTGGCAACGTAGGGCTATTTATAAAAGGGTATATTTCTCCCAGGCAGGCACAGCGCTGCCCTTCCTGGCACCAAGTTCTGCTGAAAAGCGCAGCGCCCTGAAGCTGAATTCTCTCTTAGTCAAACAACAAGGGCACTCTGAGTGACAGCAGTCCTGTGGCGCATTCGATTTTTGAATAATACTGCAAACACGAATAAAATTCAAAGTAAAGATACCACACTCTCGATAATATCCCAAATGGAATTCTATCAATATTTTAGTTCCCATTTGAAATCAGGCACAAGGGACCGCGAGCTTTGTCAACACTGTCTTCTATGTCAATTCACTTGATTATAGTGTCTAAATTCAGGAACAGTGGTGGTAAAATTATTTAACCTCTTGGACTCTGGTCATTTGAACATTATAAGGAGACTGTCACTTAAAGATGCCCTCATTAATTTTGGTGGACCAGAAATGGAAAGGCGAGATATACAGCCCTGGCCTAGAGGGTCATACAAGTGCCCTTTTACAGGACCTAACCTGTAAATCTCGAAGCACAAAAGAAGTTACGGTGGCTATAAGACCTCATAAAAAGGTAATAGGAAAATAAATTACGGATTTTGTTTTGGATGGCTTTACAAGTCTAGTTGTAGCAGAACTTTTAGGAAATCTAAACTTTAACTAAAAATCCAGAGCATATTTATGACTTCAAAGAAATTCACTTTCACACCCAAATATGTAGCTCAGCCAAATCATTCTACTGTATTATTTGCTGTCATTCTGCTTCAGAAAGTCTCACATTTTTCAAATAGAACTATAGAGATGAAATGAACATATTATTTCAAACAGTGTTCTTTCACAGAATCATTTTACTCTTTGTTTATTTTTATTTCCAAAGACCACTTTTCAAAATCCATTTTTTGTAGTGTTGTTATAACAATGATTCTTCAGCCTAAAGATCTGAGGGATTATTATTATCATTATTATTATTATCATTATTATTATTCCTTTCTAAGTACACAATACATTCTTTCTATGATACCCCATCTGTAAATACTGTAAAATTAAGCATTTACTATGGTGGTGGCTATTTTCTCATTATATGGAAGGTGGTAAGTTATCCAAGTGTTCCTTTCATGAATGAAGTAATTGAGAGTGGTGGTTTTAGAGTCCATACAGCAGGAACATTATAAGACCCAGAGGAATGTCAATAAACAATGGAAGGAAGTCTCTTGGACACAGGCTTTGACCACTGGTCAGGCCTGAGTTGATCCCAGTCCCCTATGGACAAATACACAGGAGAACTGACAAGCTCTATGAGTATATTGGATGCAGCCTTAAAAATACTCCATTCTTAATGCTCTCCTCATTTGCCAAAAGTAGGTCCAATGTAGTTATCACGATCACCGATTTTTGCTATTTAAGACCTAAATCTAACAACAATTTTCATTATTCACATCCCATAAAGGAAGAAAAATCTATCACTTAATCTAATAACCTGGTATTTTCTTCTGTAAATCCAAACTGCATTAAACTTGACTAATCGTTTGCACTTTCCCATAAAGCAAGTTTGTTCAAAGGAATCATGATCCTTTATTTTGTAGACCAAGAAACTGATGACAAGATGTGTAGTGGCATAGCAAGGGCTGGTAAAATAGTCTTACTTATGAATTCTACCTGAGGGGTACCTGGGTGGCTCAGTGGCTGAGCATCAGACTTCAGCTCAGGTCATGATCTCACAGTTCATGAGTTCGAGCCTTGCATCAGGCTCTGTGCTGACAGCTCAGAGACTAGAGCCTGCTTCAGATTCTGTGTCTCCCCCTCTCTCTGCCCCTTCTCCACTCATGCTCTGCCTCTCTCTGTCTCTCTCTGTCTCTGTCTCTCTCTCTCAAAAATAAATAAACTTTAAAAAAAAATTTAATAACAAAAAAACAAACAATTCTACCTGAGTTCAGCTCAGCACTGATTCAGACTTTTTAACTTTGAAATGCCCTGGAAATGAGTTATGAAGCTATGATCCTATTCTCTGGGTGAATATACTAATCAATAATTTAACCCTTGGAAGAGCCTTAAAAAATCACGTGGCAGAAGTTTTCCTAAACTCTGTAAACTATTTGATTAATATCATTGCTATAAAAACATCAATGTTTTTACACGCAAAGACAAAAATTTCATTTTCCTCAAGTGTGTGATCCTGATTTTCAGAAATACTAATTAAAACTAAAAGATACCCTTGAAATTTTTTCAAAAGCTTTTCTGATTTAGAAGACAAATCTGATGCAAAAATGATACATAGCATATATGTGTACAAAGAGAAAGATAAGGAAAGAAAAAAAGACTACAGTTGTTCAATTATAACATTGATGAAGCTAAAATTGCCGTGTTATGGATAATCATCTTATTTGTAAAGCCTCAGAAGAGTGAAACTAAATATCCATGAAGCAACTTAATTTTCTGTGTTTCTTCAGTAACATCCTTTCATGATGGACAGTTGGCTGAGTCTTACATGCCAAGCACTGCCATGGAGGAGACATGGCAATTTTCATCCAATCAGCTTTTTTTCTTTTTTCTTTAAGTTTATTTTGAGAGACAGAGAGAGAAAGAGAGAGCACAAGAAGGTAGGGGCAAAGAGAAGGAGAGACAGAATACCAAGCAGACTCTGCCCCATCAGCATATGGCCCAATGCAGGGCTTGAACCCGCAAACCGTGAGATCATGACCTGAGCCAAGATCAAGAGTTGGAGGCTTAGCCGACTGAGCCGCCCAGGTGCCTCTCGATCAGCTTTTTTACAAAAAAGAAGGTCCAGCATATCTATTTGGGGAAGCGGGCAGGGCTGTTTTTTGGTTTTGGTAAAGCTACATCATTACACTTTACTTTTTAGTTTTTAAGTGCAAATTACACTTAGAACGGTGATCAGAATTATTTCTGTTTATGGTTACATGCAGGGTTCATGACTGCATGTAACAGACATAAAGGTTCGCAAGCAGGGATGAAAACTGCTTGTGGCCAACAGTGTTGGCTGTGCCTGTTCTTTTCCTGAATCTTATGGCGGTGGTATTGGGTAGTGGGTGAATCTTGGCAGAAAGGAAGGACGGAGCTATGAAATGAGCCCAGTTCAAAAGTGGTGTTACATCTGTACTATATGTATGCACTTTTCTCACAGAAAGAGTCTATATAATTTAGGAGACATATTCTGACTAATATGTTATTTCACTTAAAATGTCCATTCTTTGGCTTACCAAAGCATCTCTTCCAGTCAGGAAAGTCAAATAGTCAACACCACTTCTCATAATAGCCAGAGCGAACTACGATTCCGCAGTGTCCCAAAGACTGAGATGTTCTATTCAGGTGTTTGGGGAAGGAGCAGGTGGCCATTTGGTGAAGTGTTGGACTAAAAAACTCACCACATTTCTTGAGTGCAGGTGTAGAGACTTGAATATGCTAAGGCACATGCAAATTTTTCATAGAGTGATGGCATACACAGCATTTCCCACACCTATTTGACCACAGAGCTCCTTTTCCACAGAATCTGGTGTGACAATGGCTGCTTTGTTTTCAGTCCCAGGGAGGTTGTAAGCTGGTCGGAGAACTCCAATGGGAGGTTGGTGGCTGCAGTTGCGATGCAGCTTACTGTGACCCAGTAAGCATTACTCGCCGTCTGCAGTCGAGCTGAGCCAAGGCCCTTTTGAAACCAGAATTTGAACGGAACAGTGCCACGTCCAGAAAAGAAATAAATAAGGCGCCAGAAAGTGGGTCTTAGGATTGTCTTCCGGCATTTATCCCTCCTTGATTCACGTGCAATATTGCTTGAGGGCACCCAAATGGCTGCAAGGGAACTCAATCCACCTTACCAGTTTCTTCATCTCCCTGGCTAAGAGAATTCAAAGAATCTTTGTGGGCTAGTGATGAAGCGGACAAACCATACCACAGGTATCACATCATGCAGACTCTAGCAGGAACAGATTAGGGCGTGGGGCAAAAAAGGTTCTATCTGTACCCTTTGAGGAAATGACTACGTACCTCGGGCAGACACTGGATATGGATGACGCAACTCTTACTAATAGCGGCCCCTTGCTGAGGACTTACAAGGAGGCCGGGCACCCTGCTAAGGACGTCACATGCATGATTTCATTTAATCCCATGACAATGACCCTGAGAAATAAAACCCCCATTTTTTAGATGAGAAAATGGAGAAGTCACCAAGCCAGTGAACAATGGAACCAGCATTTGACAGAGATCTTTCTGACTCCAAAGTATGTGGACTTATCTATTCTGCTACATAGTCTGGGCCGGTGTCTTATATCTGACTCAGCTAAGATACAGTACGAATAAGGCATTAGCCAGAAAGCATTGTCATAAGCCTAGCAGTCTCCTGTAAGGAAATAACCAAATAACCAAAATAAATCCCACAGGATGAAACAAGTTAGTGTGTACTTTGAATTTAATTACTAGGGATAAAGCAGTCTTGAAGTACCTTTTCTTTTAAATAAATTGTAGTCTTTTGTTATAAGTTTATCGGGGAAGTGAGAGAAAAGGTAAAGAAATAGGAAATGTAGAGCCACTGAAAAATTGAATATGAATACTAGTTTAAAACATGGCTGTTGTCGGAAGTAATGTAAAATGCGATCAGTTTCTAAATTATTGTGATTGTTATTTAGGATATGATGTCAGATGAAATATACAGTGTTGCCACAATACAGCACATCCCCACCAGGGACAGCCTAACCCAAACAACATAGCCTAACGCTGGAAGTCTCTTACTTTTCTGCGTGGGCAAATTTGCATGAAATATCAATAGTTCCACATCCTCTTGCATGGTGCAGTGGTCTGAAATACTGCCAGCCACCTTATTCAATGACCAGAGCCAATCTAGGGAATAACTGTCCATCATTATATAGGTCATTATGGATGAATCTCAGGCCATCCATCAGATAGCTCTATAGCTCCCATACATTTCTGAGGTCATCATTCCAGAGGAAAACTGATTTCTCCACAAAGCATGCTCTGACAGCTTTTTTGCTTTAAATTGTTATTAGCCAAACAAAACTGGATAACTAGAAAATAAGAAGCTTAAGTGGACAAATTTGTTCCAACTTAAATAATTATGGTAAATTTGCAGTCAAGCAGGATAAGATTTCAGAATTTTATTTTGATTATTTGGCTGTGCCTCTCTTTGCCTATGCTACTCACTCACTTCAAGGAATTCTTTATAATAGTGAGAAGATAAATTTGACTTCCCTACATTGTTTTAAAAGGTTCCCTACATTTCTAAAAGGTTTTTTTTTTTTTTTAAGTTTATTTATTTTTGACAGAGAGACAGAGTGCGAGCAGGGGAGGGACAGAGAGAGCGAGGGACAGAGGATCCAAAGTGGGCTCTGTGCTGATATCAGAGAGCTCGATGCGGGGCTCGAACCCACAAACAATGAGATCATGACTTGAGCCAAAGTGGGATGCTCAAACAAGTGAGCCACCCAAGCGCCCCTATGGTAAAAGGTTTTGTTGCTATATATAATTATGCCCATAATATACGAGGAAAGATAAAAGCGTCTGGGTCCCCGGTGGGTAGCGAAAGGAAAAGTGCCTCGAGGCCCACTTTCATGACGTCAGGACTGCTATGAGCTGGCTTTTTGGGACTTTCCAGGTTGAAGAACTACACCTAGCTATCTTAGCCAGGAGACAGAAGACCCCAGAACACAGGGAGGCGGTCTCAGTTTCCTTCCAATCTCTCCAAACTGAGAGGACTCAGATTAAATTTTCCTGGATTCATTCAAATCCAAAGCCTGTTGCTGGAAACTTCCCTCCCACTTTCGCTTCCAACAGCCTCCATCACTCTTTTTCCCACCCAGATCCTTCAAGGCCTCAGTTCTATGATAACAGCACTTCAATAAAACACCAAGATGCATGTTCCCAGTTTCTCTCATTTCAGTTCCCAATATGTGAATCGGTCCCAGGGATTTTCACCAGCCTCGTGGCTAAGGTTGGGGTCCAGAGATCATAACAGGCTTGTGGATGATGCCTAAAGGACCAATCCAGTCATGTGACATATAAATTGTTTACTTTCCAAATCACAGTTGCTGCAGCCCATGAGAAAACTTGTCAAGCCTGCAGGGTGCAATGAGACAATGGAGGTTGGCTCTGATACTGTAATGGTTGCCTTTGTGTTGCACTAATTGCTTGGCCCCAGTGCTTATTTGGCTCAGCAGCCGGGGGAGGGGCCTTGCTTTTGCTCTCTGGTGTTTGTGTCATCTTAGATAAATTTATAAGACTCTCTTTTCTTAATACATGTGCTGCCAAAGCGAGCACAAGACTCTCTTACCTTAAAACGATGCACCCCAGAACTAAATATTTTACGTGCTCGCTTTCAATATAGGAAGCCTGTTCATACAGAGCCAAACAAAGTTAAAGGTTTTAAATGATCAGTCCTTACCTATAATGAAATAGTCGTTCAAGCATCAAAGTAAGACAAAGTAGCTTAGCATCATATGAAAGATTTCAGTCATCCTTAACTTTTAGGACTTCAGGGCAAAATGCATTAATTACAAAAGCAACATACGCCCGCAGTAATACGGAGACTATTTCAAGGCCCTCTCTTTAACCAATCGTCAAGTAGTGTCTATATAACTAAATGGCAGTGAACTTTATTTCTGGCAGCCACTTTCAGAATTCAGCCTCGTGACTGCCCTATAGTTCACACAGAGTAAAGAAGGGAGCTTGACAAGTGTCAGGACTCCACCTGGATAATGGGCCTCGATCCAATAAACTGTGTTCAATGATTTCTTCAGCGAAGTGGCCAGGCTCTCACCAGACACTCTAAGCTCTTCCTTACGGCCCTACAGGGACAGCTCTGACTTCTTCATTGATACCACAAGTTTAGCAGTAGTGATTCAGTCACCTATAAAAATACACTCTATTGACAAGGATTATTTACAGAGAAGGGAAGATTTAAACATGCGGACTGAGAAAAATATCTGGGAAGTTGTCAAAAAGGGAAAATAGGCTGCTACCCCATAAAACCAGGGAATCATAAGCACAGAGCAACTTTTCTCTCTCCTAGACAGCGTTCTCATTTAGGGACGTCCTTAACTCTAGAGAGCTGGCAGGTGTAGCTATAGGAAGGTAAACACACGAAGATACAGAAAGTTCCCTGAAATAGCTAAAAAAATGAAATAAAAGCCACGTCCATTTTAAAGAACATTAGAGTTTACAGGGTACTCGTCTATTCATTTTCACGTGAAGCTATAAAGCCAGAAAGAAGGGAAGAAGATAAAGATAACTTTCCCTTACCTGCTATCAAATGTGGACTAGGTAATAACCTAGTGGGGTTCGTTCAGGAGGAGAGACAGGGAGTTTCATCTCTTAGTTTCTAACCAAACAAAAAACTTGCACACTTCCTAGATTGTACTGAAAGGTGACTTTATGACAACATTCCGTGCTACATTGCCACCCCTGTATTAGTTTTCTAATCCTGCATGATAAATTGCTACAAACTTAGCAGCTTGGAATAACTCCCTTTTATTACTCACTATTTCTATATGTCAAAGTCTGGGAATGGTGTGACCGTGTTCTCTGATCAGAGTCTCCCAAGGCTAAAGTCAAGGTATTAGCTATAATCACCTGGTACTTTCAGGTACTTTCAAGGCTCCTGTGGTTGTAACAGAATTTATTTCCTTGTGGTTGTAGGACTGAGGTCCCCATTTCTTGCTGGCTGTCAGCCAGGGATCAGTCTCAGTTTTCAGAGACTATCAGTATTTGTTGTCACATGGGCCCTCTCTCTTCAAAGCCAGCTAAAAAGTATCTCCCTTGCATGGAATCCCTCTCACACTTTGAATGTCTTTTTTTCAGGAAGAGCTCTGTTGCCTGATTAGATCAGGCCCACCTGCAATAGTCTCCCTGTCTTGAGGTCATCTAATTTAGGATGTTAATTAGATCTGCAAAATCTCATCGCTGTTAGAGCAGCATTTTGTTGAATAACTGGGAGAAGGTGTGCATGCACACATGGGACAGGGAACCTTAGGGGCCATTTCAGAATTCTGCCTGCCACAATTGCACGAAAGAGTGAACGTCTTGGGATGAAATCTGAACATGACTGTCACTGTCAGGTAAGTCTTTCAGGAATCTGCTCCACAGCAGTTAAGGATATGGAAATCCCCCTTCATGGTCTGGGAGGGATGATCACGGCTGCTAGGACTTCACACTGCCAGTTGTCTTCTAGGATGAGACAATGCCCCTCTGATGAGCATAAATATGTGAAACAGACTGAGTCTGGGACTCTCCATCCAGAAGAAAGAGAAACTTAAAACCAAGCAACAAAAAGAGTTGCTCCAACCCCTCTCCTTGATGCTCTGGATGAGGGAGTCATACTTCTTTCTCCCTCAGCACAAACACAGCCAGTCTGGGCCTTCTGTTGAAGGTTGCCCCAGAACCGACTGAACATGGAAGGCAGGGAGAACCAGTTACCTGCTACCACCAGAAACTGGCTGCCTTCACTTCCAAGTTATGTACATGAATGACGAAAGGGCACTTTACTCTCAACTCTATGGAGTGGCCCTCTAGAAAGATGACTACAGTGGGCTAGCTCTTAGGTGTGGGCAGAAAGGGATCAGGTTAAGGAAAACATTTTTGCCTAACTCAGAACTTACCTCAGAAGGCAGAAATGAACCTGAATGTCTTCCTTTTTTATCATGGTAGGCTTTGTTTTGTTTTGTTTTTCTTCATTTACAGTAAAACAAACTAGCCAGCTGTTAGACAGCTTAGAGTTTTTTAAGTTCTTTGGAGTCCTAACCATAGCTTCAGTCTGGTGTGCTCTAAACATACCCTCCACAATAGGTCATTTTTCTTCATTATGAATTTTAAAATGGAAATTTTAACAGGTTAGCATTTCTTCCCCAGGAAGAGAGATCATTAATATGTAAAAACCCATGTGAAGAGCAACACCCCAATGTGCCAGTCACCAACTCTCTATCCTCTTCCTCTCCCATCCTCCCTGCCTCATCTCCTACCCACTGCTGCACACTAAAGGAGAAACATACCCAGTGGTTAGCTCAGTTCCAGAAAACTCAGTCTGTGACCAGACAACAGGGAACTGGGGAGGCCTGAGAGACATAGACCAAAAGTAAGGATAAGAAGGCACATTAGGGGCTCCTGGGTGGCTCAGTTGGTTGGACATCCAACTCTTGATTTCAACTCAGGTCATTATCCCATGGTCATGAGACCGAGCCCCTCTTCAGGTTCCATGTTGAACATGGAGCCTGCTTAAGATTCTCTCTTTCTTTCCTGCGGCCCCTCTCCCCACTTGCATTCTCTCTCTCTCTCCTCTCTCTCTATCTGAAAGAAAGAAAGAAAGAAAGAAAGAAAGAAAGAAAGAAAGAAAGAAAGAAAGAAGACACATGAGTGGCAGGGGTCAAAAGGGGGGCAGAGATGAAGGTCAAGTAGCTTCAGTTTCCTGGCCATGGAACTATATGTGTTCTGTCCATGACAACAGACCAGAGCAGTCACACAACACTTAAGAGGGCATAACTGATACAAGCAGGAAAACGAAAAAGACAATGGCATATCAGATGAATGAATTACCACAGAAAACATAGCCATTTTGGTTATGCTGCTAATTTTGTCATGACAGTTATCCATTCTTACTTCCTTCTGAACTTACCAGTAACAATAATAAATAAAAATGAAAATAACAATAACAAATACTTAAGCAATACGTGTCTATACTAAACATTGCTCTAAATTACTTTCTATGAATTCACCCAGTCTTCACAACAACCACATAATGTAAGTGATAGTATTATCTTCATTTTATAGAGGAGGAAACTGAGTTGAGGATAACTTGCTCAAGGATATATAGCTAATACATGGTGCAACCAGCCATCTGTAGGAAATGTGCTGCTATGGGGACCACACTAATCTCCCCATCTCAATATCTTGCTCTGTAAGTGTACAATACTCCATAAAAAGAATATAAGTTAGAGAGGAGAATACTGCAGATGTAGAAGTAGGGTAAGATAAATGGAACATGTCTCCTCCATGATAAATAAATGATATACACAGATATTAAACTGAATGTCTCCCTCTTCAGCATGATAGGGATTATTTTTCGTCATTAAATTAAACTTGTTAGCTAGATGTACATCTGAACAACTACAAGATGTGAAGTTCTACAGCATGATGGGATAAGCACTACCAGTGGCCTGGTATTCTGAACTCTGGTTCTCTTATTTACCCATGAAAAGACTGGTAGGTTGATCATTCTCTTCGTCTATACAATAGATATAAATAATGCCCCACTTACTTTACGTTAGTAGGTTCTTAAAAGGATGAAATAAAAGACAGATGTGCATGTGTTTGGAAAAGAGTAAAATTCCCTGAAAGAATAGTTTCTGAAAAGAAGTTTCTAAGGACGCATAAGGTTTTACAAAGTTGCTTGCATTTATACGAGAGAGAGGAAAGTTTGAGGTAAAAATGGTTCAGGACCCCATTTTCCTACATAAAGAGAGCTGGGGTCATGGAGATCCTAGTGGTGTCTTCTAGTGATATCCATTCACAGATGAAATGTCACAGGTAGAGAGCATATTACTGAGAGAAAAGAGAATCATTATGCTTATATCTATGAACAAAATGAAATCCCAGACAGGCTTCATCTGAAACATCAAGAAATTGAAAGGAAAAGAAAATACCCAAACTCTGGCTTTTGAAGCTATTTATTAGCTATCCATGTATAAAGACATTGAACAGGGAAGAACCAATTGTAGTACATATATTCTGAATCACTACATCCTTCTAGAGCCAACAGTAGAAGAAAGGTATAGTTAAATTAATCACATTTTGAAGATAAAAAATTTTCCATCACTCTTATTATTTTTCACACGTATAGATATCCCCCCCCCCTTTGTTGTGGGAATCAAAGTTATTTATAAATCACAAACTATATTTTCTAATTTTCTCTGTGTTTCCAGTCTGTCAAACATACAAAGGCATGCGACAACCCCTAGCAATGCAATGTTCCTATCAGAGCAGGAAAAATTTTAAAGTACATTCAAGTACATAAACATTTTTTAATTAAATAAGTATGATTAGTCTCTAGTATGATGGCTAGTATGGGGAATAAAGAAAGCCTACAAAGACACAATCTAAGTAGGGTACTAAAACAGATATAAAAGTAGAAATGCTATCAGACAATAATTGTGCTATAAGAAAATTATCACATAAGAAGGCCGTGGGGATGCAGAAGACATCTGGTTTTATCATTAAGGTAGATTTTACCAGGTGTAGGCTGGGGCACAGACTTCAGGACAAGGGTACATTGTAAGCAACAGTACAAGAATGGGATAGGGTAGACTTTTACAGAAAACATGTAGAGCATAGGAAGAATGGAGGCAGCAGTGGGAACATAAACATAGAGACAAAGCTGGTAAAAGATTTTGAAAGCTAAGCTAACAATTTTGACAAGATGTTTTCGCCAAACCACTGAAGGATTTTGAAAATAACAGTGATGTAAATGGAGCCATGCTTTAGGAAGGTGAATCTTGCATCGCTGCAGGTTCAATCTGAACAGAGAAAGATTGGAAGTCATGGCCAGTTAAAGAGGACAGCACTGGTGTGGGCACAAGAGACTGCAAATTAGGGCAGAGTGGCAGGAATGGGAAAAACATGAAAGGGTGCTAGAGATAAACAGACATAATTCTGCTCTGCGAGTATCTATGAGACCATGATATGTCAATGGTGTGTATTTTTTATTTTATAATTAACTGTTAAATTATGAAGAATGATGTGTTTATAAGAGAATGTCAACATTATGATTTTCACAATATCGAGATAATGACATTGCTGGCAGAGATGAGGAGGCAGAAGAAGGAAGAGGTGATGGGAAAGTTGGGGCACTAGCGTCCTTATCTCTCAACATGGTGGTCAAGAAATATCATCCATATTTGATGAAACACAAGGTGGAGATCTAAGCAGGAGTCACCCAGTGAAGGAAATAAGGCCAGTTGTGACTAAGTTGGGGAAATATAAGGCAGAAGGAATGGTGAGGATATAAACCTCACTTATCATCAAGGAAGTCAACAGATAACATCTAAAGATGTGAAGTCAAGAAATAATACCACAAGGATATTGCCAGCGCTATAAATGTTATCACGGAACGAGTTTAAAAAAATGGGGCACGAAGCTAGGATGGAACAAGGGGCTGTTGCTTTTTGACAGCAACTCAGCGTTAGCCATTTGATTTGGTTAAAAATCCATGTGCATGCATCACGTGGAAAATATAAATTAAAAATCGACACCTAATTGATGAGATTTGCCAACAGTTTCAACATAAAAAAAAGAGTGGGAGGTTGACTGATTTTCCATGTCTAATTGACTGAGAGTTTGGTGAGTGAAACATCAGCGTTCACTGAGGAAATCAGGAGGAGGAAATATTTAGAGCAAGGTGGGAGATGTGGAGTTTGGCTCCACACATAAATTTAAAAGTTAAAATGAGTTTCAGTGCAGTCACGGATGCTGCACAGATTGTAGTCAAACATTTGGGCTGGTCCAAAGAATAGTTTCATTGCTCGGAGTAAGCTAATTCAGTGCTTAGGCAAAAGTACAGTGGGGAAAATATCAGCTTGCTTTGTTTGTTTTTCGGACCAGCATAACCCAACCTGACATGGAAAAACGACACTGGATGATCCCATAATAGCTGAACTAAAGAGAAATACAAAAGCCCCATCCTGTACTCTTGAGTCTGCTGAATTCGATGAGGTTAGTCTCATGGAAGTCAATCGAGGACAAAAGAGCAATGATAGGAAGAAGAGATACAAAGAAGGAGTGTACATTTTAACTAAAGATAAACACATTACAGCTTTGCCTGTTAAGTGACACCTACTCTGTTGTCATTTTGAAATGATATTAAAAACCAAAGTAAAAATGATCAAAGACTATGAAGGCATCACAGTAAATTCCATCAATATTTGGGCTACTGTAAAATTCTATTAGAAACTTCTGTTAGAAATTCATTATTCTTTAATGAGGTATATATTGTTCACATAACTTTTATTAATTATTCCTATGACCAAGAGGTAAATGAGTATAGACACAGCCACAATCCGGCTGACAAAATGTTTTGACAAGTCAACAGAACCCCTTTGTTGTCTTGAAAGAAAAAAAGAAGTCCTTCGTTTTTCAAAGAAAGTACGACAGATGAGTAGTATTATTAATTAATCTGCCTGACCAAGTCACCTCCCTTTGGTGGTGTCAAAAGAGTCTGACTCTATTTTTGATGTTGGATCACCAACTGCTTTTGAGTCTGACCTCTCTGCTTTCCTCTCTTTCCCCCCCAGATCCGGGTGAGCTGGTAACAAAACTGAAGTACTCTCTCCTTTGGTGTCAGTAGAGAGGTTCAAGAGGTGTCAGTAGAGAAGCCACACAAACCTGGCCTCTGAGTGGAACTCTCCAGCCCAGCTCTGCTTCTATAACTCCACTTAAAACCCAAGCCTCTCATGCCTCCTTTCATGGAAGCCATTTTAGAGGGGCCAGGGAGCCTGCTCTGTTCTCCCCAGGAAGCCTTCTTCTGTGTAAAAATCATCTTTTTCACACTCTTGTTTGGTGCATGTGTGGCATCATCAAACCAACGTGGGGTGAGGAAGTGATCCTGCTCTCCATGGGGCAACCACAAAACCAGTGGCCTCCCATCTCCTTTAAGAGAAAAGACAAAATAATAATAACGGCTATCTCTTACAGAGTGCTTGTTATGTGCAGACATTACCCTGAGGGCTTGACATTGATCAGTTCATTACGTTTGCATGAAAGTCCCATGCGGTGCGTACTATTATTTTCAACCTCATTATCACGTTGAAGACACTGAGATTCAGAAAGGTTAAGCAAGGTGTTAGTGTAGACAGCTAGGAAGAAGCAGAGCTGGGTTTGAATCCAGATCCTCTGGCTTTAAAAGCAATGCTTTCACCCACTTCCCTGTACTTTTGCAACTCCTCTGAATAAATGGGCTGTGCCCTGCCCACCTTTGCAGCCTGGCTCTCTCCATCTCCTCCCTCCTGCCACAGGGTCTGCTTTCAGATAGATTCTGGAGCTGATCCTGTTTCCTCTGCCAATTGGTCTCGTCCCTGCTATTTCCTCTCCTCCTTGCCAAGGTAGCTTTTATTCAACCTTAAGCCCTCAGAGAAGCCTTTTCTGACCACCAGCCCCCCTCCTACCTATTCCCCAAGAAGTTCAAATCTCCTTTTATTACAAGCTTCACAGTTGACCATGCACCTCCCATTTATGCTTGTATGGGCGTTCCAGGTTTGCCTTTATTCATGTGATTGTTTGGCTATTTTCCTCTCGCAGTAAACCATCAGCTCAGTGACAGCAGGGACCGTGTTTACGTCTACGTATTGTTATACCTCAGCAGTGCCTGGCACTAAAATAGGTCCCTATAAATGTTATATTTGCAGAATAAACAAATAATACGCAGTCATGTCCACTTCAGCCAGTCATATATACTGTCCATAACTAGACTGACCCCTTTAGCAGAAATTTATAAGCAAACGGGTATTGTGGATTGATGCCATTTTTCCTCCTCTGGTACTATAATCCTTACAGTCCCTGTAGGGTTTCACAGAGAGGTAAAAGGAACATTTCTTCTCCCTGAGTCCCTTTATAAGTCTTCTAGGAAGCCACTTCACACTCCAGTCGTGCCTGCTGTGGGAAAGCCCACCGGTGCTCCCCCAAAGGCCGAGTGGGGAAGAAGCTAGGACCAAACTCGCCCTCTCCCTGCACCAGGCAAAGATAGGCCTGTGTCTGTGTAGGTGTGTGCTTCTACTGCCCTGGGAGCTTTTTCATTGTCCCCCAAAGCTGCCCAGGATTAGCAAATTTCCCATCCTACTGGGCTGAAACACCTGTAAGTGGAGAAAACTGTAGACAGGCACTAAATTTAATTAAGTGTTCAGTAGCTTTCAAGTGTTTTTCACAATTTTTAAAAATTCAATATTCACGTCTCTCTGAAGTAGCTAGGATCATCTTCATTTTACAGATGAGAAAGCGAAAAACCTAAGTTGTGTGCCTGGTAAATAGCAGCAGGTACGTCAGGATTCAAATTCAGGTCTGGATGGTTCCAAATCCCATGCACGCTCCATCACAGAACAACTGCATCCTGTCTCCTAAATCCCGAAGAGAAGAATCTTATTGTATTAGGATATGAGGAATTAAATGCTGAAGGGGCCGCCTTAAAAAATTTTAAGGCCACTTTCTGGTCTCATTAACAAATTCACTTTAAGATGCCATTTTAAAAGGCTCTGAAGAGATATTTTTATCTATTTATAAAAAACTTTCCTTTTATCTTGAAGTTTTTAAATTAATAATCACTAAATAAGGAGACAGACGGTCTAATCGTTAAGGATTCTTTTTGGAGATGAAGAGGAAAAAAATAAATAAATGAATGAAGAACTCTTTCTTCAGAAAAGATGATGGTAAGTAGCTCCCGTGTAACTCTTTGCAAATAGGAGGAAAGAAACAAACAGGAAAAAAAAGTAAATAAAATCCTATGGGATTCAGCAACAGGTTCTCTGACAGAGAATATTCCAGAAAATGTGGAAGAGAAGGAAGTAATTGACACTGAAAATGAGTTGGGTCCCTAAGTTATGAGGGTGGTCCCTAGCCCGAGCAGAGCTCTAAATAGAGCTTCATGCAATAGATAGAAATCAGAGGGCAGAAAAAAAAGACAAAGAAGAAAAAGAAAAGAAATCAGAGGGTTTGCGCTACAGAAGGCAGGGGCTTCTGGGTGGGCGCTCAGCAATGCTGAATGGGAGACTCTGGGAACAGGTGTCTGAGTGGGCTTGCCCTATCATCATCACTTCCTGAGCTTTCCACTGCCAAAACAAAGTGCAGCCTACCCTGAAAGTCACCTGGTAGATGCCTTAATGTCCCCTGGATGGATCTCAGGGTATCACTTTGCCTTTTCTACAAAGAAAAACTGAAAGAGAAGGAAAACGGACACACCGGGACCAGCACATCTCATCATTCTGGCCTTGGGATGACAGATGACTAGGTGTGTGCTGTTTGTTAAAGAACAGCAGCATGCGGTTCAGCCTAAGCATAACCCGGGAGATGTCTGAGCAGATAATTAATCGGTTCCAGGCCAAGCACCCCTCACAAGGTCTAGGGTGCTGTACCTTTTGCAAGGTTTTTACTTCTACTGTACTGATTTTTCTGTTAACTGAATACAAGGGCAGAGTTTATCTTTGCATTTGAGAACATTTTGGCATATAATGGACCTCTATAAATATTTATTCAATGTAGGATACACTACAGACAAAAGTTTGTGTGCCCTCAGCAACATTTATGTAAGAGTCGTAAAGAATGGAAAGCCAGCCAGGTTTGCTTTGGAATGACCACAAGTATCAATTGTCTCTAAGGACAATTGTCCAATATATGGAGAGTATACAATTATGAGAGCAACTGACTAGGGAATCAAACTAGCAACTCTGCAAAGGAAAGATTCTTTTTCCAAAGACAGCCTCATTTAGAATTAAATTTGATACTGAAATTCTAATAAGAACTTGCTTCCATTTTGGTTACATGACTTGGCAGTGGATACTTCTCCCTCAGAGAAGTCTATATAAAGAGTGAATGTAACTTTTCACACGCAAATATTACAGCTGCAGGGAAATTCTGGCACTTTTGTACAGTGCCAGAATCTAGACATTTGTGCTGGAGTTCACGGGAAACGTCTTGTTCTTCATCCCCAGCGTTTCCGGGAGCAAGGGACATCTTAGAATATACAACCATGCATTAGTAATGTTCCGCCAAGGAGAGGCCCGCGCGGATGGCCCGCGGACAGGCAGTCAGATGTAAATGGGAAGCAGGCACAGCCCAAATACCCAAACGTGGGTTTCTTTCACTCAGGGGTCTGTGGAGAAATTCCCACGTGGAATCAGCGAAGGAATGTATTGGTATACCATCAAAGGGGGCTGACGTTTTAATGAATGCCTACAAGGAAACAACGAGTGATAATGAAGCCTCCTTGTCAGAAACTCCTCAGCTGTCCTTTGCACCCAGCTTTGGCCTTCTCCATTCAATTTAATTGTCTTTCCCAGCTCCCTCCACCAAGTTTTATTTGCTATTTTTGTGTTTTCTTGTTAGGTTGGAAGCAGAGGTGGAAACTGTAGAAACACAAGGGAGAAGACTAAGTGGGAAATTTACCTTCAAATTACCATAATACTAGATGATAAATGAGTTTGTGTAAAAAGATGCCTACTCTAGAAACAGTGACATTTTTGCATCGCACAATTAGTTGGTGCGATGTGTGGATGTGTGGTCCCGGCTACCTCTGAAGTGCAAGGGCGGTATTTTTATAAATGTCAGTTTTACTTCTCTCTCTATTGTGGACTCGCATGGTTTTGGGGGATCTGGCACAAATTTGCAGAAAAATAAACTGGACGTGCACAAGTGAGGCTTCTTAATGCTTAGCAAACCTGCAGAACTGGTCTCGCCAAGCACCGGAGGATTCTGATTGTATGTGGATTTAGAGGATTCGAAATTAGATCCTAATAGCTTCCCCTGGGTGTGACTTCACTGCTGTGCAGCCATTTTCAATGTCTTGTCAGCCTCTGCATGATTCTTATTTTCTCTATGCCCAGACTCGTGCTCTTAGACTACTCATTAGGACTAACTCAACCTGCATATTTTCATTGGGAATACTTTATATGGTGGGGCGGGGCGGGGGGGGGGGGAGATTAAGACCCCATCATCAAAGCTTAACCAAAAGGTTCCAAGATGGATACATTCCACAGGACATGGAAGAGCTGACCTCAAAAGCACTAGTAGAATGTAGTTCAAATCATCTTAAAACATCTTCAGTCACCTATACCAGAAGAGGGACTAATTTCAGCAGCACTCCCAGAAGGCAAAAACAGAGATGGTCTTACAAAAGTACTTTCGCAATCAACACACAGTAGCAGCCTTCCTCCATAGCTCAAGGAGGCCAGGCAGTAAGTGAGCCTGTGTCCCCTGGTGCCTGAGGTGGGACTTTGGATGCAGAATGGAGGCAGGGCACCAAAAGGACCTGAAAAGAGAGACGGTTGCTGCTCTCCTTGTGGGTTTGTGATAAAAGATGGGTGGTCGTCTCTGGGGCCAACAGCACTAAGCCTTCCCCAGACAGTCTCTCCCTGTTAAAGTCTTTTCTCAAATTCTCTTAAAGCTACCAATTTTTAATTATTACAAATTGGAAGTTACTTGGTAGGTCACAGATTTCCAGTTAGCCTATTATAGAAGGATTCCTAAAGGAAACTATTATAATTCTTTGTTCTTAAACAAATAAAGTGTGTTCTTCATCTCCCAGGAAGCTGGTAATATGATAGGTGCAGCTTTAAGGACTAATTATACTAAATAGCAGGGCATAACTCAAAAGAGAGACTACATCTATTATGTAGAATTCCCTAAAGAAGCATTAGAAATTTTACATGCATTGATTGCTAGTTAGCATTAGAAAGATGTGTATGAGTTGACTCCACCAAAGCCACAACTATTTGCATTAGCAGGCAGGCAACATAAGCTAACTGATAAGAATTCAGGGATATAATGCAATTAATACAGTTATGTCTGTTAATTAGTGTTTTCCAACTGTCAAAGAAGATGCCTTTTAGGAGCCAAACTTATTTTACTGATTAAAAATTAGAATCTGTCTTATAAAATTGAGCTAGCCCTTCCTTTGATCTAATTAAAGGAAGAGTTTGTAGACTCAAAACTTGTGCCTCTCTGACATAAATTAACATATTTGTAAATGAGATAGGTGGATATTTTGCAATTAACATGGGACAATGAGAATAAAGCCTAATTAGTAAACATGCTTTCTTTATTAACTTGCAGGTCAAGCTCTGATTTATTATAAACCAATAGTGATAGAAGAGTCTTTTTTTTTTTTTCAAAGAAAATTTATTGGCTCTGAAATTCAGTGGCACTCTATCACAGAAATGTGACTTGTTTCTTCATTTCCAGACACCTGTTAGCTCATAACCAGAAGTATACACAAACTGCTGTTTTTTATGCCCAACTGGAGAATTTCAGCCTGGAGCGGGTTTATGGGTTTCCTGAAAGAGTCCAATTTTACACTTATAACCCTAAAGGCATTTTTACACTGCCGTAGACACCAAAGGCTTTCTTAATCCTCTAGTGGATCTGCTGCTTTCAATGTTGTGCCTCTGTAATTCTCACTGGATGAATTTCTTGGTTAGATTTTTAACCTAAGAGAAGTGGCCTTGACTAGAATATGCACCAAGTATAAAAGTCGGCCTTCCAAACCAGGCTACTGATTGGAAACACATTATAGTTGCTTTATTTATTAATTTAGCCCAGATCATTCCTAGAATATGATGCCAACAATCTCGTCCCCCAACTTCCTGGCTCCACACCTCATCTTTTCCTGTCTCTCTAGGCTTCCAATGTGCATCCCACAGAAATCAGTGCATAGAGAAGCATATGGACTTGCCTCCAACCCCTAGAGCATGTCAGACCCTGGCTGGATGCCAAACTGGAGCATCCATCCAGGAGGCTGAGGAGTTCCCGCTTGAAATAAATGTTCCAGATTCAGTCTTACATGGTCTCAGGGAAGAGTTTAGTTTAAGACTGCCAAGACCACCCCAGGCACATACAGTCTCTTACAGCTGTTATGAATCAGAGGAAACCCAAATCACAGAGGATACATGCCAAACAGCTGTTTAGTACTATAAAGTGAACAAATTCTTGATTTTTATTTGCTTCACACCAAGGCACCATTACTCATCGCATTCTCTGCATTGCAATGCTTCTGTCTTTCCTTTCTTTTCTAAAAGCTCTTCTTTCTTGTTTCCTTATTTCTCTGGTTTCCTACCACATGTGATCCCCCCACACCCCTTCTTTATTGTTCCTCATTGCTTGCTAAGATTATCTTCTTCACCAGACTATGGAGATAAGAAATTTGGCACCTCTAGGTCTGTCACCTACTAACTGTGTGATCTTGGAGCAGTGCCCATGCTTCTTCTGTGTGGCTGTTGCTTCATCTGTCCAATGGAGGAGGAGGAGGATGGTGCCTTGGTACTTTCTTAAATAAAATGATATATTTAAGAAATGGAATGGAAGGTCTGGCAGATTAGTAAGTACTTTATTAATATTAGCTATTGATACTATTATTTCCAATAGTCAAAGGACCTAGCATAGCATTTGACACCTGTTCATTTCTCAGTAAATCACTTTTATTAATGAAGATCCAGGTTGACAGAACCTAGGTACCTTGGGGTAGAAAGGACAACACATCCAGTTAATCAGACAAGTGTCACTGAGTATTTATGAATGCCCTGTGCTGAAGTTTGGGGGTAGAAGTGCCTCTTCTGAGTCATTTGTCTGGCTCAGGGGCAGCATAGCCACTCTTGGCAACAGCCAGAGCTGACAACCTGAAGGGTAACGAGACACATTGGTGAGGTTGTTCAGTAAGTCAGTTAGCCACATTCTTCTAGAACATAAGCGTGCAGTTTAGTTCATGAGGAGAACAGCTTTAAGAACAGACATTTTCATACCACAATTTAATTTCCCTACTAAGTAAGAAAAATCTATTTCTGCTGAAGTTGTCTGCTGCCGATCAGAATATTCTTTTGAAAATATTTCAGGACAGGGGTCAGGATAATGTCATACCAAGTTTCCAACCTCTTAACAGACATGAAATATTCATAGATTTCTATTCAGATGTGCTCCTTCCATGGCCTCAACCCTCCTCTTTACATTCCAAATTCAACATGAAAGTTTATCTTTAGGTAGCCAACCTTTTTTCAGTGATAAAGGTCAATTATGACCTTGCTTTACTGACAGTTATCACGGCTATCCAGGATCCGCGTAATATATCCAGTTATACTGCACTGTGAATAAATGTGGCTAAAAAAAAATCACACGGGTAAAATTTATATGCAAATGAGAAGAAAAGCATCAACTTTTCCCTCCTGTTACCTTTATTTATTTGAACAAATGTCATGAGAAAAAGAGTCTTAGACTTAATCTCCCTCAATCAATGTCAGCCACATTACTACTTAATGGGAGTTTATACTGTATAATATTATTTTCTTTGTATGAACCATTTTCTGACACCTTACATTTAGTTAAATGATTTATCCATGTACATTTTACATGAGGATAAATATGAGAAATGGTTTCTGCTTATATTGAGTGGGATAAGGAAGCAACTCTAAAATACAAAGTCAATTGGCTCAGCCACTCAGGCCCTGATGTCAACAGGAGTTACGTGTGTGTACAAAGAAAATCTATCTGAAGAGCGGTAGTGACATGAGCAGCAATATATATTTTTATTATTAATTTTTCCTAGGAGCTAACAAAGCCCTGTCCCCCACGATGTATTCTTATTTGTCAGTAAGCACTAGCTTCCGTTGTTACACCGGAACACCATCAGGTGGGTGCCTACTCCTGCCTATTTGTAAGCACTAATTTCCTGTAAAGGTTCCTATCTGCTGTGAAATTTACAATTAGCAAGTAGAGTTTAGTTGGTAAGTTATAGAATAACGCTTGTTGTCCGAAAACAATTTTGCTGCCCGTGTAGAGCTGATACTTTTGTAAATTTGGAGCAAGCTCTTTTCTGATTTCTTTGTTAGGTCACTCACTGAAAACCTACCTGGTTTGACTTTAGATTTACAAAACTGATAATCCCCCGGGAAGAATACACAACCTAAGAATTTTTCAGGTACTGTGATCTGAAGTTTACTACTTATAGAGGGTTTTTGTACCCAAGGCAGGATAAAATCCCATCAATCTTACTTTACTGTCATTGTTTTTACAATTTTTTGTTTGTTTTCTTGCTTCTTTTTTAATTAAAAAAATTAAAGGTTTTCACTTGAAGGAAAAGTACCAGCTCTTTCCAAATTAAACTTCTTTGTGCTATAGCGGAGAGGAGCACACAATCCAAAGAACATCAAAAAGATGTTCAGCCAATTCCCGTCTCATCTTCTCAGCCCCATTTCTTCCTCGTGATTTCTCGTGGAGTTTCAGACTGTTTCCCCTTTTTTGGCACACAGTCAACTGGAATGAGTCGAGATGAAGTAAGGCCTAACATTGACACAAACTTGACCAAGCAAAAATATATTTGGAAAGGGATATTATAAGTCTCTTTTGGAACAAAAGCCCTCTTTATTTATAAAATTCTCTTATTTAAATAATATGCCTTCAGTGTGCCCTGCAAAACCCAACAGAAATGCCAAGTACACCGTGAAGCCTTTTACTCTCCACCCAGGCAGAATGAATTGGTTTTGCACCAAGATCCTCACAACAGGGTTCTTGTACCTCTTGCCACTCACTTCATTCTGCCTTGATCTAGAATTGATTGTTCACATGTCCGGCTCCTACCCTGAGCCATAAACTCCTTTAGGGCAAATTCTATCCATTAGCGTTTACCTCCTACTCAGCTGCTGGGGCAATCCCAGCCTCTTCCAGAGACCTCTCCCACGTTTATTCTCTTTCTCTGTCTTCTACTAGATTGAGAGTGTTGAAGGAAGGCAGGGGATACGTTTTATTTTACTCATCAGTTGGTTCCTCAGCCTCCTATCACCCCAAGGACAGAGTAAATGTTTGCCAAATGAATGAGTGAACAATTAAGTCATATTTACCCACTTTTCCCAAAACCTCAATGGGTGCCCCGTAGCATTAGTAGGTCATATGTCCCCATCCCAAGCCCGAGATGTAAGCAAGCAGCTGAATAGAAGAGGGGGAGACTAAAGGCTTTCATCACAAGCCTGTTGTTCATCTATTCCTTCTCGTTCAGTGGCACTCAGAAAACTCACAACAGGTTTAACCTGGCAGTGGGTCCCCTCAAACATCCTGATGCAAGAGCCACACAAAGAGAGGATCCCAGCATCTTATAAGGCACACCCTCTCAGGTCTGTGTTTGCTAACTTTCTGTCTCTGAAATGACCAGGTCAGGCAGCCTTCAACATGACGGTTCCTTCCTTTGGGAAGGTAATGCACTTGGATAGAGGTGCCACTTCTCCAGCAGGGGCTTCTGCCGTAGCACACGGACCCTGGCCCCGGAGCAGACCTTCGATCCTTGCTTAGCACCTCCACACTGGCTCAGTGCACTACACAACGCCAGGCCTCCTACCTTCTCTGTGGGCGGAAGTCACTCCCTCTTCCCCCCTGCTCTGCTCTGTGGCAGTAACACATGCTTAAGAATAAAATCAGCTGTGTTGTTCTGCTATAGAAAATTCAAGAGTCATTTTCTAAAGGATGCAAAAAGACGGTGGACCGGAACTGTGTGAGTCTGCAAAGCCATTCTCTCATTTCATGGTTGCAGAGGCATTTCAGAGGAAGCCAAGCCAGCTATATAACCTCCCAGCTGAAGAAACCAGGTAGCAGAGAGTTAAAACACTTGCTCATTGGTTTTCCCAGATCCTATTTTAATTTGCTCCCTCTTTTTGGACAGCTCTGTGAAGGCAGTCTGGTTCGCTGCCTCGCCATACTAATGAGACTCATCCATCTGCCTCTGTCATTGCCAGGCTCTCCTTTCTGCTGGAAGTCAGAGATGAACGCTCAGGACAGGTCCTTTCTAGGCTGCAGTACTTAATCATTTCTAAACACGCTAGATGGCCTCAGGCAGTGAAGGCAACAAGCATTTAACCCAGGCTTGGCAGCTCCAGCTTCCCACACTCTGCCTGTGAGCTCTGATAATGAAAAGTTGCTGCGCTTTTCCTCTCCACTTAACCAGATGCTCTTTGCTTCTTGGGGCGAAAGGTTAAATAGATATAAGAACCCATGCTAGTTTTGAAGGCTTTTATTAGCAGTTCTTACAGTAGTGGGAGAAGAGGATGCTGTTGTTCCAGATCCATTTGTCCCTTGGGATTCATATTTAGGCATGTGTCCTTGCTTTTGACTAAGGGAACGATGGCTTTACCTAACGTTTTACTAACGTGCTTTGTTGTTGTTTTGCCACACAAGAGTTAACACAGGCAGGTTGGAGCGCTGCCATTGGACTATTTAACGCTCAGTTTTTATGGAAAGAACGGACCACGAGGACCCTGGTATCCACACTGCTTAAACTGTGGCAACACCTTTATTAACAATGTAGATAAAACATTTTTTTTTTTCCCAGAGTGGCTAGGGTCTCTGATTTATTTTTCCACTCCATCTACTGCTCCATATGTCTGTGGAATCTGCCTTTTTCCCAGAGCTCATGTTAGTATAAAGCAATTGTCTGGGATGTGTAAGAATTAAGTATCCCATCATTCAGGCTAGACATGCAATTAGAAGAGTTGCACTAATTTCCACTGCTGAGACCCTGTCACTTTAATTTATACTTACTTTCCTGCATTTAGGCCTTCTCTGGTTGGAGGCCAAGGATTTTATATAGTTTCAGTCAATGGTGCTTTGATGTAGGAACTAGAGTATGTATAAAGTTTGAGAAAAAAGAACTAGGGGTTTACCTAGAACTGGCTGGAAGGAACAAAAACCTTGTATAAAGAAACATGCATTCCCTAGGATTCTACCACACTAGCAGAATAATGGGGAAGGAGGGTTTTAAATCCAGAGACGTTAACTGAATCATAATATCAATACACAAGCATTTTATATGGTCTTTTTCCTCTGATATTATTTATAAAACATTGTTTTCTTTTTTTACTGATCAATATGTAAAAAGATTACTATTTACCTGATAGCTTAAACTATCACTTTTAAAGGGCTGAAATTCAACTGTTAAGATTTTTTGGTCTATACAGCTGTGACCACATTGTCCAACTAATTTTATAGCCACCATCAAAATCCCTTTATATAAGTTTCTGACAAGCATAACTCAAAAATTCACAGAATGTTCCCCTGAATAGGTATAAAATATCTCTTCCTAAACATTTCTTTATAAAGATATGATAAACTCTATGTGGGCCAATTATCAGACTTTCTTGTGCCTTTCATGCTTTAAACTAGTTCCTGATAAATGAAAATTCCCAGAGCCCAAACTAATTTCACCCTCAGCATAGGCTAGTAGAATTCAACCTCAAACTTCTAAAATCAAGTAACCAAGAGGGCTAAACTTTCATGATTTTGTAATAAAGACATGAAAATGTTCAATTATAAAGCAGTTTTACATTCAAATGAACTTTAGAAAATTTCTGCAGGTGGTTGCTTCCCTCAACTTGGTTTTTTTGTTTGTTTGGTTTTGCTTTTTTGTTGTTGTTGTTATTGTTTTTGTTTGTTTTTTGTTTTTTGTTTTGTTTTGTTTTGTTTTTAGAGAAAGCACACATGACGGGGGGGGGGGGGGGGAAGAAGAAAAGAGAGAGAGAGAGAGAGAGAGAGAGAGGGAATCCCAAGCAAGCTCCACACTCAGCACAGAGCCTGACGCAGGGCTCAATCCCACAACCCTAGGATCATGACCTCAGCTGAAATCAAGAGTCAATCATTCAACCTACTGAGCTACTCAAGCACCCCTCCCCCATCTTAGGTTTAAATAATTAAAATACATATATGTCCTGATTTTTGAAATGGAGTCTCTGTCAAGTTGAAAAGCTAGACCCAGGTCACTCTTTCACTCACATGATTGGATTCTATGAAATTCAATGTAACTTCCAGCTCTGAGAATATAATATCTGCCTCCCTCAACTTCTGGGCCTCACTTTTTCTCAATAAAGTGAGTAATGATAACAACTCCAGGAGATTTTAGTCAAAATAAGTCCAGATTAATCATTTGTACTGTGTCTTTCAGAGAACTCTAACTACTTTATAAACCACATATTCAGGCTAATAAATTAGTCTTCCAAACATTTATAGGCAGATAAACAATAGGAAAATGTTTAGATTTTACATAGTAATGGAGTAAGACTTAGGGACCCGGATCAGCAACACACTGATTGAACAGAAAATCTCTATATAAACTTCACTTCAGACTCTTAAATTTTGGCCTTTCCGAAAGGACCAAGAGTCCACTGATGTTCAGGACAGAGGAAGTAATCAGAAAAACCTAACAATGTATCTGAAGAGCATAAAATAAAAGACCTGGTGAAGTTTTTTAAAGCATCTGCAAAGAAACTTTTAATAATATTTTATTGGTTTTTGCGACTCTATCTCATACTGAATATGATTGTTTCAATATTGTAAATTAGTTTTTATATATCAATTTCAGAAATATTATGTGTGTGTGTGTGTCATTGTGTGTGTCATGAACATTGCAAATATATTCAGTATCTGTAAGCATAGATTCCTACTTTAAAAAGTAAAACAGAAAACACATATCCAGAAACATAGTTATAGAAGTTTTATCAATTCATGATTATTCCTAAAATATTTGTAATTATGTGATAATACCCTAAGGGTAGGCAGTAATAGATTAAGATCAGTTAAATTGGTAAACAGAAAATCTTTACTTATGCCCCAATAATAATATTTATGGATAAATGTTTCCTCAAAAGTAACATTTACTTAAGATGTCTGAAGAGAAACATACAATATTGGTTGGGAGTAGCCATCATCAAAGATGAAACAAGCAATCAGAAATCCAGATGCTGTTATTTTGAGTAGTACATTATGTAAATTACTTTAGAAGTAAAATACATTAGAAATGTAGAACATAAGTGACACAAAAAAGAATTACTTCTAAGGAGGATGTTATTCAAAGTTTTCCTATAAGGCATTTGCAGCTCTTAAAAATCAATGGACTAATTAAAAATGGGAAAATATGGTAGTGATAGGAAATAAAAAGACTGGATGTGGAAAATATTAGATATCCCTGAATAGCCTTAGAATCAATAAAGCGCTTCAAAAATGAAAGAGAAGAAAAAAGTATTCTCTTGGATCTCAACAAGAAGTCTTTTTTTTTTTTTTTCATTTTGAAAGAACATATAAAGCTGAATCCCAATCTTTTCTTGATTATTTTGAGTACTGTTTGCCTGTGCCTCCAATTTGGCTCTTAGGATCATTAGATAAACAGAATTTGTGTACTTAAATATGCCATTACCATTCTCAATTCCTCAGCCACAAGGCTGAGTTACAGGACCCATCATTTTATAACAAAGTCCTTCAGGTGCTTCCAATAATTAAACCTAAAGGGGCCTGGGTCTTACCTCATTCAGTATCAGCAATTTAAGAGAGAGGGTATGTAGATAGCACATTGGCCCCTTTATATCTTCAGTCACCAGTGTGAATATATTAGTCTTTCTCTACTCTCTACCTGGGCATTCTCTGACATTAAAATCCACCTTGGCCTTATTTCAGATGGGCTGAAAGGAATGGTGAGAAGTCATCTAGACAGTCAGTCAGTCAGCCAGTCAGCCAGTCAGTTAACAAATGTTTATAGAGTGTCACAGGGTACACAGCTTGGTACTAAGCAGAAGTCTATCTTCCTGCCTTGAGGCAGGTCTGCACATCCAGTATGGCAGACACAGAAGGTTCAATTGGCACTGTCTTCTGATTTTACTTATTCAATAGCTTGTTAGTGTCTAATGGACTAAACAAATGTCTCAGCGCCATATAACACAACTCTGTATGCAGTATGTATATATGTGTATCTATATGTTTGTATGTATAGATAGATACATAAAACTTGGCTTCTCTTCCAGGAGATATGCCAAGATATATTCACAGCTTTATATACACATGTAATTCATGTCTTTCTGTGCATATGGCAGCCAGGGGAATATATTTAATCAGTAGAACATGTTTTATTCCAGATGTTTTTTATCATATTTTTTCACTATCACTAATAAAAAATCACCATAGTTGTTCTACTTGGACAGTTTGATTGGTCTTTAATCCCAAATCTCATTGAAGGAAGGAACACAGAGCATTTTATGTTCTCTAGAATGCTACAAAAATGTTGGCATATCAGCCACTTGTGAGGCATTGTAGACAGAAAGTCCATCTTAACTTGAAGCAAGCTATAAACTAATCTGAGAGGCTTAATTTTGATGATTTGCACATCTATCTTCTAGATTTACCTTTCAATATTCACTTTTGCCTAGCTGTTCAATGCTATATCTTCTCACGTCTTTCATATAAAGGCTGAAAGTCTTGTCCTGTCCGACTTGGGAGTAGATAGACTGAATTCTGGCCTTTCTCTTAATTCTCTTCCAGTGTGCCTTTCCACTCAGTCTCAAAGTCATCACTATCATTCATACCCAATGATTGCATATATATGTCTCTCTTTCACCAATAGCCATGTGGTCCCCAAATTCTCCTACAAGTATCTCTGAAAGTTACACTGTCATACTAAAATCTACTTCCCAAATGAAGGTTTCCCATAGTTGGATTTCTATTACTCTATCCTTATTCCTCATGACTTCTCTACTTTTATTCTTTTACCTAAGAACAGTCTGAAATTTCCATAAGAATTCACCATCTTTCACAAGTGCCTGGTTTAAATTTTCTCTTTGACTACTTGATTCTACTTCAAAGCCATCTAACTCGCTCAGTTTCATTTCCATAGCTCTTAACACCAGTTAGACTGCTCTCCCTGACTCCCTTGGCCACAGTCTCATAAAAACATACTCGTTCTCTGCTTTTCTGTTCATACTCACACATCGCTCCTCCCATTCTTATTCTCCATGCAGACAATCTCACCATCCAGGTAGGGAAAATGAGAGCTTTCATTTGTTTTAAGTTCTCATCCAACAATTCCTGTTTCTACTGACATTTTTTTTTCTCTTTAAATGCTTCTTTAAAATACAAAACAAATTTAAAAGGAGAGTCAATCTCCTGGAACTAACATTGGCAGGGAGGAAGAGTGTAGTAGATTGTCCATGCTCCTGTAAACATCTTGAAGATGGAAACTGTGTGTAGGTTCTTATTTTATTACTTAGGTTGAAACACAACTGCTCACAAATATTAAACTACCAAGCCGATAATTAACTGAGCACTATGGTGAGGGTAAATTGCTCTTTGAAGACTACTATAAAAGAATGATCCCTGCCTGTGAAGAAAGCAGTGTTTTCTGATTCATGTTAGATAAACTTGGCTATTTGGATACAATTCATACTGAGTGAGAAAGGACAGAATGAGAACTGTTGCTAAAAAGAACCAACTGAAAACATGTAACTAGATAATGGATGTGACAACAGGAACAAGCCCAGGCTAGTCAGGGGAAACTGAGTTTGAATTCTGCCTCCAATATTTATTACTTCTGTACTCTTGGTTGGACAAGTGATTCTTGCTTTGTCTCCCTCATCCCCAGTCCCTTATATTTTGAAGAGACATAATAACCAAATACTAAACATTAATGTATTTAAAACATCCAGCAGAATGCAAATTGGTGCAGCCACTCTGGAGAACAGTATGGAGGTTGCTCAGAAAGTTAAAAATAGAACTACCCTATGATCCGGCAACTGCACTACTAGGTACTTATCCAAAAAAATATAAAAATACAGATTCAAAGGAGTGCATGCACCCTGATGTTTATATCAGTATTATCAGCAATAGCCAAACTATGTAGAGAGCCCAAATGTCCATATATGTATACACACACACACACACACACACACACACACACACACACACAATGGAATATTACTCAGCCATTAAAAAGAATGAAATCTTTCCATTTCCAACAACTGGGATGGAGCTAAGCAAAACAAGTCAGTCAGAGAAAGACAAATACCACATGATTTCACTCATATGTGGAATTTAAGAAACAAAACAGATGAACATATGGGGGCAGGTAGAGGGAAACAAACCATGAAAGACTCTTAAAGATAGAGAACAAACTGAGGGTTGATGGAGGGAGGGAGGTGGGGGATGGGCTAGATGGGGGACCCTTGTCAGGACTCAAGAGGACCCTTGTGATGAGGGCTGGGTATTGTATGCAACTGGTGAATCACTGAATTCTACTCCTTAAACCAATATTGCACTGTGTGTTAAGTAACTAGAATTTAAATACAAATTTGGGGAAAAAATAATAAAACATCCAGCAGAGTACCTGATCCGAAGAAAGCACCGAATAAGTGGCGACTCTTAAAGGAAAGCAATAATGTTTGCATATCTAAGATAAACAACTTTTCCTTTTCTCTGACAGTTTATGAGTGAGAGAAGTTGGACTGAATGCATTTAAGAAGGAAAGATGTAGGAAAATACTTCTTTCAAACTGTGGCAACGTCATTGTCAGTCCCATACTCCTAAGCAAAAGAATATTGTCTCCTTATGGAGAAAAGCAAAGCCAAGGAGCTGGAGAAGCAACCCAAACCTCTTTAGCTGATTGGTGGTGGAGAGCTGAAAATGAAGACCTTTTTAAAATTAATTTTAGCAATCTTAGTGAGGGTAATTGTATGTGGCTGAAACCAAGAAAAGTCAGTACCATTGCTGAGAGAAAAGTGATCAGGCCCTTAACCCCTAGCTCACCTCAAATACGGTGCTGTCAAAGTCTGAGAAACATTTTATCTCCAACTCCAGATAAGATTGGTGAGTTTAAAAGGAAAATTCTATCAAGGACTGCATATAAGAAGAGAGTAAAGATTCATCAGTAATGAAAAGGTAATGATTAGAGAGAAAGCTTTCAAACTTATCTAAGAGTTTACTTTAAAAGTTGACATTGAAATTTTATTATTAAATGTAGTGACTGGTAAAAGCTGTCAAAATTTCACCATTTTAACACATGTGTATTTGGATGACAAAAAATGGCCAATCCCATTTAATTTTTTTAATGTTTTTTATTTTATTTTTAGAGAGACAGAGAATGAGCAGGGGAGAGGCAGAGAGAGAGGGAGACACAGAATCCAAAGTAGGCTCCAGGCTCTGAGCTGTCAGCACAGAGCCAGATGTGGGGCTCAAACCCACAACGTGAGATCATGACCTAAGCCAGTCAGATGTTCAACCGACTGAGCCACTCAGGTGCCCCATGGCCAATCCTATTTTAATGCAGTGGTCTTTGTTCAAAAGCTACAGAAAATCCCGTATAAGTGTTCAGTGTTTAGAAAAAGTTGTGAGGAGGCCAGATTACATGACCGCAAAATATGCCACTTTGGCATGTGGATTATTTTGAACTGAAGGCAGTCAAGATCCAGAAGACTCAAGAGAAAATTTTACCTCTCTGAACTACCTAAAAGAATTTAGATAGTGGGTGTGGCCCAGAAGAGAGCTATTAGCAGAGAAAACTCTTTTTCTGAATAACATCTCTGTATGGCAGGGCAAACATCTAATTACCAAGCATCTGCTTTTCTTAATGTCCTGTGAATTACCGTCCTTTCTTTTGAAGCCTTGGTCTGTATCCCATTCCTTAGCTCAGAATGGCATATCAGCCTCAATTGCTTGATTTGTCCTTGAGTCTCATATCCTAATGAGGCTCCTGTACATACATAATTATATTTATTTTTCTCCTGTTAATCTGTCCTATAGCAATTTACCAACCAAAGAATCACGAAAAGTAAAGGGAAAAATTTTCCTTCCCAACAATTGTATTCGTACATCTAAGCAGCTGTCTTCCTTTTTTTGTGTGAGGAAGCTGAACTTGAAAAATAAAGTGATGAAAGAAAAACAATTGTAATAGCCCTGACTGATAATGCGAAAAAAAAGGGATGTCTGTTAAAACACTTGACATTTGACGTTCATTCATTGGACATAAATAACTATTTAGTAGCTACTTAACCGTTGCCCATACTGGCTCTCATTATTGTTTTAGTCAGTCTTGTTAGCTATCGAATAGGGTCTGTCAAGATTGACCATTGCATATTTAGTTTCCCATTAAGATTCTGCTTCCCTATTTTAATATCCATAAACTTTGATGTGCTTCAGCATAGGTTTGGCATAAGTTCTGTACTTTGCTCTTACAACACTAAATTGCATTTTTATGGTCCAATAATTTGTTTCTTTGTTTTACTTTTTATTAGAGAACATTTCAAACAACATAAAAAGAAGGATTGGTAAAATGAACCCATTTTACTGTTGGGTACCCATTACCCAGGTTTAGAAATGACTGATTTATGGCTAATTAATCTTGCCTCATCTATACTTTCACCTATATCCCCAACTTCCTTCACCCTCAGATTATTTTGAAACAAACTGAAGGCAATATATCTGTTCATCTGAAAATATTTCAGTACTGTCATTTCCAAAAGAAAGGGAATCTTTTAAACATACCATGATACCTATAACACATCTACAAAATAAAAGCTCAACAATTTCTTTCTATCCTTTTCATAACCCCTACAGTGACTGGTACTGATCATTTCACATAGGCAATGCCCATTCTATGTCTATACCCCTATTTTGATCTTATTAGTTCCCACTGAAGTGTATCTAGCAACCCTGACGTCTATAATTTTCCTACCCTGTCAACATCCATGAAGGGAGTTCTGGAAAAGTAACCACCTCATCTGTGCCTCTGTGAACGTATAACTGAGGAATTGAGGGCAATTGAATAGAGTTTCCTCTCTCAGCTGATCTGGCAAGACTGTATGGGCATACAGCCAGCTGAATGTCCTTAAATGTGTTCCTAGTTTGGAGTTTGGTCTCCCCAACTTAGGAAAAATCAATACTAGCTTCAAAGCATCAAATACAGCTTTTTTTTTAGGGAAAAAAGGTGCTCAGTAAATGTCGTAAGCTTACTGATAATTTAGCAAGGTGGTTTAATATCCCAGTAAAAAATATGGGCTCTAAAGTCTGGCAAACATGCTTCCCAGGTGTGGCCCTATTATTTGCCATCTGCATGATCTTGGAAGTGGTCTGCTCATAAATGGTTTTGGGGCGTGAGGGACCTTCAACTGTAGTATTTGCCCATTTCTTTGGAGTAAATGATTCCACCTTGTTCAATTTAAAGTGACCACCATGAAGTCATTAAACATGGGAGCCGAGAAAAGATAAGCACAATCAGTCCTCCCGAGCTAATATTAGCCAGCTCTAGCCACTACTGGATCTTGGATAAATCATATAAATTCTCTAATCCCTAGATTCATCAATTTTAAAATAGGAAAAATAGTAGTACTTGCTTCATTGTGTTATTGAGAGGATTAAATGAAATACTGCATGCAAAGCTGTTATCACAGTGCCTGGGAACTTATAATGCTTATTATACATTCAAACAGTGATAGTCTTTTTTATTATTAAGTAGTATGAAGGCCAAATGTCACCTAAGATTCATTTTTTAAAAGTAATTCTTTTCAAAGAACTTTGACTATCCCTATCCATTTTTATTAAGTAGGACTCCTGAATGGTTATCTGCAATATTTCTAAACATTAGGACAAGAAAGTAACATAACACAGGGAATCACCCAGAGAGAGGATATGACTATATTCAGCATATTGGCATTAAAGATGAATTCAACCGCAACAATTCATGGTTAAAGGGGATTTAAATCTCAGGGCAGAGCCACATTTCACTCTGATTTCTATGTCCTCAGCAATCCTGTCTTTGATTCACCACAATTATTTTTTCTTCTCCTTTTAGCTCTCAGCCGTAGCCTGAGTGTGGCAACCCTGGTGGTACAACTAAGGAGACACAACAATTTGTTCCATTTTGAAACCTAAAATTCTATATACGATTGTTATGACCAAAATGCCAGATTACAGGGTTTCAAAACGTATTTGAAGTTAATGTTTACAGGATACAAAATTGATTTTGTTGTAAATCCATGAGGAAGTAAAACTTGTGCACTTGCTCATTTTCTTTTAAAACACTTTCTGCGAAGGTGATAATTTTAGGTCCTTACTGTTTTCTGGAAGCATCACTCTGGTGGTTTATTCTCACCCAGCTCTGAGTCTTGGTCTCCCCTTTGCTCTAACCCAGGGTCTTGCTCTGCTTCCTGCCTCACAGCTAATCCCCTTTGTCGGAAGCTCTGAGAATGATCTTAGAAATGACCCACTCACTGAAATGAGCCCCATTCTCAACCCAGATATCCAATATGGCAGTCACAGAGAAGGACTCATACATCAGGCCTGTTATGTAGCCTGCTTTTATTAGCTGTATTGCAGAGTAGACTCGAAAACCAGAACGATTTAATTTTATTTACAGATGGCACAATGTCAGTAGCTTAATCAATAGATAAAGGCTAGAGAGCATGATGCCAACACCTTACCCATGAGACTAAAGGTTTAGAAGAAAAGCGCATTTTGTGAATTAAGAAGAAAACTTACCAAATGAAGGTTAATCCTGACACATAGCCCACTATTTCGAGGTAGGAGGAAAGTCTTAGAAATGCAACTCTCTTCTGTGTTTCCCCCAGAGACTGACTCTTCAGGCAATAAAATAATAACTTGTGAAAAGGGATTTCCTTCGGTCCCCTCAAGGAAAAAAAAAATAATCCTTTCTGAAAATAGTTTCTTCTAACCATAGATGGTGTTATTTATGGCGACTTAACCTATACAACAACATTCTCAAGTTGTTCCATAAAGAAAGAGTTTACCAGACAACGAAAAGTGCTCAAGGACAGCAGTGCAAGAAACCCAAACCCCAAGGGGCGACTGGCAAGATGCCCTTTCTCTGAAAAGCACAGTCTTGGTTCCACTCTTCTAGTTACTTCCTCCTTTACTGTCTCCCCAGGACTCCCCCCAAACCTCAGAAGGATGTGTAGGACTTTTCTAGGATGCCTCTAATTATGTTTTGAAGAAACAGTTTGTGCTACTTACTTTTGTTATTTCAGTTCTCTTTCTGTTGTCAAGAGAGAAAATGCATCCATCACTTTTATTACCACACAAAGCCAGCCAGGGTTCTCTGAAGCCACACAACCATCATTTAGCATTTTTAAAGTCAGATCTGGAAATCTGGCACCCAAATATCAATATTTGAACATTCTGTTTCCAGACCAGACATAAATCTTCCATGGCCACGCTCAGCAGTGAGCTAAGTCTTGGACTGCCTTTTTGGCAAGGAGAGAACATAATCAGGACACCTCAACCCTACCCTAATTTTGCTTTATGCAGAGACAGATCCTCATTTGAAAGCACCTTGTGGGCAGAGGGCGCGGGCCTTGCTCATTGCTGAAATGTGCATTTCCGTGCGGAGAAACAAAGGAGCTGGTTTTTACTCCCAAGCCCTTTGCTACTTAAATAAAGTTATTGGCTGCCTAATGAATGTTAGCTGCAGAACTCCCTGTGGTCAGCGGGGCTGTTGTTTAATGAATTGCTTAATGTGCTTGATTACTGTTACAATGTTGAATGAGGAAAAGGCAAGAGAGATTTGAAAGATTCACTGGAGGATATGATGAAAATGAATTGGATCAATAGGAACTTTTTGCTCATCTCTGAACGGCACATTATGGGCTGTATTGTTAGAGTCGGGGATAATGCAATTTTGTGGCTTGTTGTCTTTTTGTAATTCACAAATATAAATCTCCTTCGACAGTGAGTTTTAGGGCTGGCCTTCCCGGAGTTATAAATGATCCCCAGACTCTAGCCCTGGTTACTTACATGGACAGATAAATTAATTAGGAAAACTTTTATGCCAATTACTTTATGCCCTTGGCTTTCATATGTTTCTGAAGAGCAGCAGCTAATTAAAGATATGATTCATAATTACTGGTCGATCGAGTAGTTGAGTAATGGAATCAGGAACTGTTCCAAAGAAAATTATCCATCACATCATTACTAATTGTTACATAATACATAAGGATGTAGAATTCAAATAAAAAATTATTCACTTTGAAAGGTTCATTCAATTTTTTTTTAATTTAACAATTATAAACATGAAATGAGTACTTGCAATGCCGATTCATGTAGCTGGTTGTTTTTTCTTTCTTTTTTTTAAATAAATACTTCCACTGAATGAATTAAAAAAACAAAGGCCCAAGTGACTTCAAGGTTTAGTAATCAATGAGTTCTTTTTCTTTCCTATGAAAAGTTCAAGCTAGAGGAGGTAATAGTCAAAATGCCTTATCCTTTCTTCTAGCCCCACCCATGAGATTTGCTGAAACCCGGAGAGACCAAATGGGAGGGGCTACTAAGGACCACCCATTGGCATGCATTGGATTAGGAAAGTTCCCAGGCTCAGAAAGCCTAAGCAGGCTAATACTTGGAGAATACTGAAATTTCCCCAAAAGAGACAGTTGTCAAAGGTTGTGTATATCCCAGATCTATCCTAGCTTAGGGTAATTATGGGTCTTTGTTTGAAGGGAACACAGGACCAGAAAGGTGGGGATAATCTCACACAGAGAAGAGCTTTGTGAGGAAGGAGGGGAGCCCCCCCCCTCCCCGCCAGCAACGGACTACGGTGGCTTGCAGGCTTGCTTTGGGTGGAATTAGGGCCTCCCATCCAGGAGCATTCTACCAGCAAGTAGCTCCTCATTGACACAAATCCATCTTCCATACACCCTGACTGGCTGCCTCAGAAAATCCTCATCCCCTCCTATCTTCCCTCCAAATTTCCCTGCTTTCCTCCCTCTTCCTTTCTAATCCCTGGCTCCAGTTCCACCGACAATCCATGGCAGTGTGTTTGGTGACAGAACAGACTTGGACAAAAGAGGACTAGGGAAAGAGTAAACCAAGATTGCGGGCCACTTCTCCCATCTGCCATTGCTCAGTTAGAGGCAGTCTTGCTAAAGAGCCCCTGTCTCAGTCCCATCTCCTCCCTAAAAGCCAGCGTCTGCCCAGGTCCTCTGATTGAATACCTAAGGCACCAAGAAGGAAATTTTCCGTTTTCATCTAGTCAGCGGAACTGTATTGCCGGGCACTGGGCGGCGTTCTAGGGAGAAAGACAAGAGGCAAAGTCACCAGCATCAAGCCCCGCCCAGCCTCTTCAGAGCAGCTGTGGAAGAAGTGCCCTGATGGGGCCTTCAGGGACTCACTCAGGCAGAGAACAGGAGACAGACAGCATTCTTGTCTGCAAAAACGGACTTCAGATATGAAGACTGCGGGAGACAGAATTAAGTCAGAAGAGCATTCCCTATATTCTTGAAGTTTCCTTGAAGAGAGATGGTTTTAATTTTCATTTGAACATTAGATAAAACATGGACCAAAGCATGGAGGCAGGCTATGAACTGCACTAAGAGCCATAGATGGCTTAGACTGGGGACACCCTGGGGAAGAGGAAGCAGATAAATAGAGTTGAAGAGAGTGAGCAGAAAGCAAAGGCCCCATCTGGAAAGTGGGAAAAGCCATAAGCATTCATTCCAAACTAGGAGTGTAGGAGCCCCCAGCCAGCCAAAAGCTAGTTGTGAGACAGAACTGGCAGCTGCCTGATCCCAGTGATTTGCAATGAAGGTGACCTCGGGCAAGGTTCCACGGAAGGAGGAAGATGCAGACAGGAATGTGAGTGAATGCTCACTGTGGGAAGGCTGGTGCTTATTCTCTTTCTACAGAGATGTGAGTGCAAATAACAGGTATTTGATCTTTAATTAGAAGAATACTTCAGGTTTTCCTTCAGGGAGGATCCCATCTGTACTACAAGTAAGAGTTCTTCAGTGGCTGGAGGCTTAGAGCTCAGGGCCACTTAACTAAAATCTCCTCCACGGAGACAGAGCTGGACTACTTAGAAAGTAATTACTGCCTCGCGAGGGTTAGCGTTTCACTCTCGAAGAGAAGCAGCCCTCTGTTTGGAGACCGGAGATTTGACCAAGCAGCCTCTCAGTTGTCTTTGTGTCAGTTTCAAAGCATCACGTCTTGGCAAAGAGCAGCCAGAATCAAGTGCAAAAGAAAAAGAAAAGAAAAGAAAAAAAAAAAAAAAAAGATTTCAGACACACCACCTGCTGAGCTTTCCCAATTTAACAAACTTATGTGAGGTCTGGAGAGAGCAAATGAGTGCTTTTTGGATATCACATCAAGCCTTTATTCACTTGGCGACAGTTTCCACAGGCTGTTCTATTTCTAACGTTACCCCAGAGAACCTGAGGGGCACCTGCATGGCCCATAAGGCAAATTTAGTCAAATGCAACCAGGCGATGGTATGGTTTTCAAGAAATGGGACTATAAAGCTGGTGTCTTATGTTCTTGTACAACTCCTCAGCAGGATATTGGTCTGGAGAACATAATTCCATGAACGTTAGAAAGTTTCCTTAACTTTAACATGGGACCCAAAATACAAAAGTGCCCACCTCCAGACTAAGCCATTTTAAATAATGATAAAGTGAGTCACCCAAAATCACTGACTCAGTCCCCTTAAAACCCAGTTGTGTGAGCTGGAAGTAAGGAACCTCAGAAAGTCTCTTGACTCAGCACCCTCCCATCCTCCCTCCACCCCCCTATCTGGTGAAAGCGTAGACTATTAAGATAGACGGATATGCCGCAGATATACAGATTTAATTAGTATTCCCTCTACTCTACTCTATGTAAATGAGGAAAGTTGTTCCCAGATTGTGCTCTCTGAAGGAACAGATCCCCAGCTCACCAGTGATATGTACTCAAATAGTACACATGTGCATGGCTAAAAACTGAGTGGGAAGGGGCAATCTGTTGCCAGGATTTATGCCCAGTGCTCTCTTGGTTCCATCTCCCAAGACCTCAGTTCTCCCACAGAGCTCGGATCAAACCCCCCCCCCCCCGCCCCGCCCTCCCCGCCACCTCCCATGGAGGAGGTGATCCACGGAACAAGGGAAGAAAGACTGGTTACAGTTTGCAGTATAAGGGGAAGAAAGTCAGGACATCCCCCAAAGCAGGAACCAGGTTTCTCTCTTCCACCTTTCACACTGAGTGGTAGTGCTCATTACCTTTCAAGCTGTTGCCCTTTGACCTTTGACCCAGGCCAGATGATGTAGCTCCCGTTTTATATTCATCTTTCTGTTCAGCATTCTCAAATCTCTGAGAGAGAGGGCAGTCACTATAACAGGAAATATTTTCATGACTGTTTTAAGGACAATTTCTCCAAGAAAAATTATGTTAAGTTGAAGCTTGGCAAAATCTTGTTCTCTGCATTTTAAAAAATTGGCATTCTCTTTTGATGGACACTGAAAACTCAAGCAGTGTTTCTAAGGCTCCTGATGGTGGCCACTCTCAGGAGTAATAATATTACATGATTCTGTGCCAACAAGGTAAATCACAGGGCAAGTCAGCTTGACAGTGTTAGAACCAGTGTCATTCAGTTGTCGACATTTGAGGCCCGTCACTGAGGGCCTGACCACACAGCTGAAAGGCAGAAATGAAGGCTTTGCCCTTCTCTGCACCCATTTTGCTGTGTGCTCTAAAGATAGTTATTTCACTCTTTCTATTGTGGTATGCTCAAATGCAAAAGAGTTACCAGTATTTATTGGAATTACTGTTTAGCACTCTCTTCTTTAAATAGTTTTCTGACTCAGAAAGTCTTGTGTAGATTGTTATTTTGAGCCCGAGTCTCCCAATGTGGAAATTCTTTAGGATTGCATTAGGTTCTTTGGAGAAATGAACTAACTCTTTCAGGCCTGTAGTATAGCATCTCAGAACTGCTTGCGTACAATAAATAAATGCGTTATACAACCTGAGGAGTTTTGACTATTAACCAGAAGAGTCCTTTTTCCTCTGACCACTGCATCTGTGAGAACTTTGATCTTGGCTGCAAGCCAGTCTAGCACACAGTCACAGGCAACAAAGATGTAGAAGTATGAAAGAGTTGTGAAGGATTGAAGAGAACTTCTGGGGATGGAAGCTGGTGCCTGTTTGACTCTGAATTCTCTAAATTAACTGGATTCTCTGAATCCTTTTCATTGTAATTGTGGTGGCGAGGTGCATATGCCATCAAAGGGCAATTTTTTTTCTTTCACTGTCGCTTTCCAGCAGAAAATGTTCATCATTCAGTGGCTCCCTTTTAAAATGCTAACCTTTATGAAATCTCAAGCTTGACTGAGAAGAAAAGCTCAACTTGCATAGGACTTTGGAAAGTATCCGTTTTTATGGGCGTGGAGAGTGCTTCATCAAAGAATACAGTCAGGCCTTAAATAAGATCTCAGTGTTGACAACTTCCAAATTTATATCTCTGACCTAGACTTCTCTCCTTGAACTCCAGACTCACATATCGTACAGCGTAGTCAATATCTTCCCTTAGATTTCTAAGAACATTCCAAATTTAAACTGTCTAAAACTAAATTCCTGCTATTGTCCCTGCTTCTCAGTAAATGGAAAATCTCTCTAAAACCCTGGAGCCATGCCCGACTCATCTCTTTCTCTCATGCTTTACATGCAATTCATCTGTAGACCCTTTTGGCTAACACTTTCAGTATACTGTATCAAGAATTCAACCACTGTTCTGCTGGGGTCATCTGACCCAGCCATCATTACTTCTCACCTTGGGAGCAACAGGAACCTCCTGACTAGTCCCCCTCCTCACATTTTTGTCCGCCAAAAGCCCGTTCTCAACATAGCAGCCAGAACGATCCTGTTAAACCTTAAACCTTAAGTCATAGGTTACTCCTCTATCAGATCTCCCCATGGCTTTCTGTTTCTCTCAGAGAAAAAGCCAAAATCCTCCCAGTGCCCACAAGGCAGGACAACTCACTACCCAAACTTTTCCCGGTCACGTTCCCTCCCATCCTCTCTTTCTTCTTCCCTATCTTCATCCTTCCCTCCTCTCCATGTAAGCAGCCCCTCCTCAGAGCCTTTGCAATGGTCATATCCCCCACTTAGCATGCCCTTCCTCACTGCTATTCACAGGGCTTGCTTCTTCACTTCTTTAATTCTTTGCTCAATTGCTACCTCCTCAATGAAGACTACCTTGATTAATCTACCTGAACCACAGCTCCCACCTCCTCACTGCCCCTCCCACTCATCCTTAACCTATTGTAGCTAGTTTCTCTAATACTTATCACCTACCCAAATACTATAAATTCTTATTATTGTGTTTATTTTCTACTACCTCTTCCCTACCACCAGAAAGTGAGTTTCCTTGAGAAGGAAAATCCCTAGATTTTGGTCTACACTTCTGCTGCTGTAAATCCAGAGTCTAGGACAATACCTAGCACACAGTGGTTTCTCTCTATATATATTAGGTGAACAAAAGAATGTCTTTCTCTTTTGAAATACTATGCTTAGCGATGAAAACACTGAGTCAACTAACCCCCAAGGGCCAAAAGCAGTCAGAAGCAGTGGCCATGTCTGTACCATAGATGACTGATTCCTCTGTGGAATAGTAATTTCCACAGAAATTAATTAAATTAGTATGAACATATTAACCGAGAATGTTATCATTAATATAACACTAAAATTTTCCTTTCCCCTATCTTTCCCTAAGCATTATAAACCTCCCAATTGATACAGTTTAGTGGAAGTAGGAGGAAGTGAGAATTAGCAGATAAGATTACAATTTTAAAGTATACTTAAAGTCAGAATTTTCTAAAACAAAAAATGTTCTTCGGTATTTCTTTACTATCTAAATAAATATTAATATGGAAGAAGTGTCGTGGAGTTAAAAAAAACTTCTCTCTGAAGGGTGTTTTATTAATAGCAACTATTCTTGAGGAGCTCAGTATGAATATGAATAACATGTAACATTATTTTATCTTCATGGTGAATGTTGGGCTACTAAGGAGTGGCAAATAGTAACGTGCATTTCCTCTCTGAGTTCAGAGATGGGCCCTGAATATGGACTGATAGAGATCAAAGTGTCAGCTTTATCATTAGGAATGAATGTAGGGCTAAAATCAGGCGTCCTTCCACTGACATACAGCATTCCCCCCATCCCACCCCAGTCTAGCCCTTAAGACCATCCACTGAAGAAAGAGTTTAGGTCTGCCATGTAGATATTTTTACCAGGCCAACTAAAACAGAAAACACTGCTGAGCCACAGTAGCAGGGAAAGAGGGGACTGGAGCAAGACAGCCGTCTCTAGAAGGCAGCTGGGGACTCAGACCAGGTGTACTTACCTCAGAGGGGCAGGAGCAGAAGAGAAATACTCATGCGGGACAGGTGAACTAGAAAGACAGGAAGGAGAGCCCAAGCCCCCACATGCCCAGGTCTTCTCCCAAGTTTGTGGGTCCAATAAAGGACTCCTCTGTTCTGGGAGAGATGTTTGTGAGAGAAAGAGAGAAGGTGGGAAGCCCTCCTGTCAGTAATCTGGGGTCATTGGAAAAAATTGTTCTGTGAGAGGTAATAGGAAAAAAGGGAACCCAATTATGTAGACCCAATCTCTTACCTATTCTAAGCCAGAGGACACTGAACTGGCTGCAGAGTCTTACTTAAGATCGCTAAGTCCAGATCCTGTATTTTCTACCACTCTCATTTATACATGGATACATACACAGTACTCCTTCAGATTTGATGTAGCATATGTTTGCATCACCATCTCTATCAGCAAACCAATCCCCCTGAACCATCTTTCTGCTTTTCCTGCTTGCTTCAAGAAACCTTACATTCTGGGAGTTTCAGATGAAATATCACAACATTTGTTGTCATTGTAAAAGATCATTTAATATTCTGTGGGCACATGCCATATGTTTTGAAGGAAGATGATAAGTACTGTTTTGTCACTTTTTCTTGGCAAAATGCAAAATGGAGTGAAAACAAAGACACTTTCCATACATGAAGCTTTAAGAAAATATTGGGAAAAATATTGCAAACCGAGTTATAATGTTCCACTTCTGAATTTTATCGGTTAGAAAAGCTCACAGTTATTCTCTTAACCACTTTACAATAGATGGTTGTTCACACGGAGCCTTGGCCAATATGGCACTGCATCTTATGGAAACATGCGTGGTCTGCTCAACGAATGAAAGAGGACCTGTTTTTCCAATGTATGATGAATTCAACACGCAGTTATTTTCCTAAATAAAAGCAACTACTGCCCTAGACTTACACTAGGGAGTGAATTGTGACAATGTAACACATAGGCAAGTGCTCCACAATGGGATTAAGGTTCACACCATAGAATTAAATGCTTTAAAATAGCACTGTTAATATCCGGGGGAATAATAAAGAGAAACACCAAGTAATATATAATCACAGTATCATACTGGATGGAAAATCAATGGGGAAACAAGGTAGCTATTCTACACTAGTCTGTTCACACGGTGGCTCTAGTAAATGGACCTGTCAAATGTACAGAGACACTAGGAGACACAAGTCACTCATTATACTACAAAACAACTATCATATGACTGGAATTAAAGAAACAGTAATTAGAACGTCTGGGATATATGGCATGTTCTATATTGCAAGTGCTGTAAGCAACACCACACCACATTGGTCTCTAATGTTAAGGCCATACATCCAAGTGCTGTCAGTCAAATAAGAATGACTCTGGAAGGGTGAAGATCAACTTTGACTCCATTAGGTTGTTATTAATTTCAAAAATACTCATTTGGTTACAAATCATATTCTTACACAAATAGTGTTAAGCATTTAGTTCTGACCGAAGGTGCCTCCTGCTCTGAAGCAGCTTCAGAGTGCAACTCCAAGAAGCAACAACATCCAGAAGGAATATTTTAGGCCTTTGTGGTGGATGCTGAATCAGGTCTTTTCCCACAAGTGGCTCATGTGTATGGTTTCACAGAAAGGAAGTATTTTGCCCTGGCTTTTACAGCTATCCAATGGGCTGAGATCTAAGGAAACTTCCACCTTAGTACCTTAAATGGAACTGTTATCAGGAGAGAGGTATGGAGGGGTGCCTGGGTGTCTCAGTCCGTCGAGCATCCAACTTTGGCTCATGTCATGATCTCATGGTTCATGAGTTCAAGCTCCGTGTCTGGCTCTGTACTGACAGCTCAGAGCCTGAAGCCTGCTTCCGATTCTGTGTCTCCTTCTCTCCCTACCCCTCCCCTGATCACTCTCTCTCTCTCTCTCCCTCTCTCCCTCTCTCTCTCTCTCTCCTCTCTCTCTCAAAAATAAAAAATAAACATTAAAACAAAAAAGGAGAGAGGTATGGAAAGATCATTCTGAAACAAGTGCCTGAGACAAGAATGCTAGAGACGCATGTGGTTCCTACCGTACTGAGCCCAGTAGCTGCCCCAAAGATCTTTGCTTTCTTCTCTGGGCAAAGCCTGCGTGGCGGGGTTTTGAGGGAGTCACGTTTATTGTGCCATGTCTGCTTGGAGCATCGACCCTGTGCTCCTTGAGAATATTCCATCTCACTGGGTAACATGGTTAGCCAAAAGTGTAATATCAAAGGGGAGAAAAAATACAATTAAAAAATGTGTTTAATAATATAAAAATAATCATTTGCTTTAGTTTTTCCAAATAGCAAATTAAAACTGGCAAACATCAAAAGATACCCAGACATTGAGATTTTATTTTTATTTCTAACAATTTTAGAACGTTAATAAAGAGACTGGTAAAAGTATCCTAGCTAAATTGATTTTTTTTTTATTTTAACCATGTGTGTTTGGCTGTCCTGGCCAGAGCTGACTTCTTACAAGTTGCTTTGCCAGACATAACAGAGACAGGCACAGTCACTGTGATTAGCATCATGTGAGGAATAAACAGTCTGTGGCTGAGTCAGTGGGCTCAAATAGCTTTCTAACCTATGTCTGACCAAGATGTGCAGTATATCCAGAAATTTGCTCACTGACACACGTAGTCCTTTTCTCTGATGCTCATCATATCTTTTGCAGTTTCAGAACATGTGTGTCTAAAAAATATCAGCTATAATTTTTGTTCAGAATAGGTTGGAACATCTTGTGTCTGGTGTAATGCATGCCACTGAATTTTTAATAATATGTTGCAAAGTCATGCCTATTGCTTTTTATCCCCCATTAAATGTTGGAAATCGGGGGGGGGGGGATTTATAAGATATAGATAACTATATAGATAACTACAACTATAAGATATAGTTTTAATATATTCAGCTGTAGATTTTCTCAAATCAAAAGAAAAACCATCTTTTCTATCCTATAGGTAATAATATATAAGGGTATCCATATATATAAGCATCTATAGACTATTTAAGTGTCAATTCAAGCCACTTTTTTGAGAAATGTTGCCAATCTAAAGAGTGGTTTCATGTACTCAAATTTGCATATGTTTCCAGTTTTGTTTGTTTGTTTGTTTTAGAGACAGAGAGCACAAGCAGGGGAGGGTCAGAAGGAGAGAGAGAGAGAGAGAGAGAGAGAGAGAGAGAGAGAGAGAGAATCTTAAGCAGACTCCATGCTCAGCACAGAGCCTAACAGGGGACTCAATCTCAAGACCAACCATGAGATCATGACCTGAGCCAAAATCAAGAATCTGATGCTTAAACCATCTGAGCCACCTAGGAGCCTGTTTCCAGTTTTTTTGAGCAGTATTTTATAATCCATGTAGTTAATGATGTTCTTATCAACTACTAGCTGATCTTAGAAGCACCTAAAAGACACTCCAGGAACCTGTCTGCTAGTTCAATAGGAGCATCTCCACTCAGTTACAATCAAGTGTATGTCACTCAATTACACGCACATTCCTATTTTCACCATTTGCAAAGAGTTAATATGGAATAAAGCCACTCTAATGCTCATTATAAATATAGTTTGGAGTTTGGATTTAAAGAGAAGTTCCTGACTTACTTTTGAAACAAACAAAATTGACTTTATGAGAAAATAAATGGACTCAACTAAACATATTGGATAAAAAACACATTTGGGTAATGAACTAAATAACTCAGCAAATCTCTTATAAATTTATAGAAATAATTGACTTACCTATTCAATTAATCTTTGATATTTTGGTACAGAATTAGAACAAGTTGAAATCACAGAGATTAAACCCTTAAATACTGGTCTTTTTTTCTGAAGTATGCTTTATCCCAAATATCTGGAGAAAAAAATGCACCCCAAATTTGTCTTCAACTTACAAAGAGAAATTTTGGGAGTGAGGCAAGCTTGGAGAATCCACCCAAGAGTATGAAGTTTTCCTGATATCCCATGCTTCCAGTGATTTCCAGATACCCATTGTTTAAATTCAAAATGATAATTTTAGGGTGACCGGATGGCTCAGTTGGTTAAGCCTCCAACTTCGGCTCATGTCATGATCTTGCGGTTTGTGAGTTCCAGCCCTGTGTCAGGCTCTGTGCTGCCAGCTCGGAGCCTGGAGTCTGCTTCGGATTCTGTGCCTCTCTCTTTCTCTGCCCTCCCCTGCTTATGCTCTGTCTCTCTCTGTCTCTCTCTCTCTCTCTCTCTCAAAAATAAATAAACATTAAAAAATTTTAATGATAATTTCATGAACACTTACCACTAAGTTTGAGTATATCCCAGTCTTTGAAACCTCACCACCACCACCTTTATCTAGAAGAACTCAAACCTGTAGATTAACATGCAAGTGCTAAATCCTTTGGCCTGGGGGGTATTGATAAGTCACGTGGAAGCCTAAAGACAGAACATGATTCTTTTATTAAGAATTTGATTGCTTCTAATAAACAGGTTAAATGTTTATGTCTTACCTTTTGAAGACATTACTAATACTGATAATATGTAAGATAGAATCGCTGTTGCCACCTAAGGGTCCAGTTTATCACCCAGATGGAATTTCTACCCTGGCAGGACTGGTTCATCCAGTTGAAGGTGCTCTAAGTTCTTCAGGTAAAAGATGTCACATGAGTTTAAAACATTAGTGTTATAGAGGCAGTGGCTCAGTTGGTTGAGCTTCCGACTTCAACTCAAGTCATGATCTTGTGGTTCGTGAGTTCGAGCCCCACAGTGGGCTCTGTGCTGACAGCATGGAGCTTGCTTGGAATTCTCTGCCTCCCTCTCTTTCTGCCCCTCCCCCACTCGTGCTCTCTCTCCCTCTCTCAAAATAAATAAACATTATAAATAAATAAGTATATATATTAGTGTTATCTTTTTAAATGAAATTATTCTTATGAGTTATGTGAAAGACACTGGAGAGGAGGGGCCAACTGAGGAATCAGGGTTGCTGATTGAGACTGAGGCTGCAAGTCAGGAGAGTTAATTCAAGTTCCAGCTCTGTTTCCATTGAGCTGGGTTACCTGAGTAAAACCACATCACTTTCTTTGGCTTCATTTTCCTCTTTTTTTTTTTTTTTTTAATGAGAAAATTGGGTTAGAATAGGGTATCAGCAAACTGTTTCTGTAAAGGGCCAGAGAGCAAATATTTTGAATTTTGCAGATCACATATGATTTCTGTTACATGTGCTTCTGTGCCTTTTTTTTTTTTTTTTTTTCAAAAAAATGTAAAAACTATTCTTAGCTCACAGGCCATTCAAAAACAGGTGGCAAGCTGATTTGGGCCTGCAGGCCATTGTTTGCTGATCCCAGAATTAGAGGATAACTAAAGTTTCTTATAGAGCCACAACTGAAAGATGCTAGAGTAACCACGACTGAATCACTCTCTCATAGAACAGGCCCAAACTTTAACACCAGGAGATCCTGGTTACCAACAAAAGAGAGAATGTCAACACCATCTCAGAAATGTTTCAAACTCTCAAATTACTGCAGAACTTTCAATCAAGCAAACATTCGTCAATCCTTACATTTCAGATAATTGTACACCTTACGTAGAGAAGGTGCTCTTTATTCCACATGGATGGCTTCTTATCCTGAGGGATAAATACTATTTGTACAGAAACCATATAACAAGATGAAAGCAATCCCTGTGTCAAATGTGGCTCGTAAGATCAACTCACCGGTATATCAACAGTACATTGCATCACCACTGGCAGTGTCCCAAAGTGAAAGGCAAATACCCAGCGTGGCTTTCACTCCTTTGCCACGGATGGATATATCTCTTATCACTAATAGCTATGCTGAACTTTTGCAGCAAAGATAAATAAAATTTCTGTATACTTATTCTAATTTTTTTAAGAAATGGGAAGAAAACTATCCTTTATAAATACTTACTAGGTGTCCATCCCTTCAAGTATAATAGTAATTATAGCAAATATTCACAAATTCTTCCTATGAGCCAGACATTGCTGCAAATACTTTATATATACTAACACATGGACACCCTAAGCACCATCCTATGTGTTAAGTACTATTATCTGCCCTAATAGATATATATTATTATCACTCACATTTTTACAAGGGAAGGGTATTTAAAATTTTTTTAATGTTTATTTTTGAGAGAGAGAGATAGGGAGACAATGAGCAGGGGAGGGGCAGAGAGAGAGGGAGACACAGAAGCAGAAGCAGGCTCCAGGCTCTGAGCTGTCAGCACAGAGCCGAAGCGGGGCTCGAACTCATAAACTGCGAGATCATGATCTGAGCCAAAGTCAGACACTCAACCAACTGAGCCATCCAGGTGCCCCCAAGGAAAGGGAATTTAAAGGATATAGGGCTTGAACAAGAGCCAGTTACTTCAAATCTCCTTTCTGTTTTCTTGGGTTCTTTCTTTTCCTTTATTATTCTTCTTTTAATGACACAGGGACAGTATGCATGGGTGCATACACAATTACTTTAACACAGGTTAGAGCTAAAACTTGGTTCTATCTAAATCTAGACCCAAGGTGCCAGCTATCCCCATAACACCAAGAGTAGGACAAGGGTCCAAATCCCAGGATTACTTAAAACACAGGTTCCTCTGATATACAGGTTCCACATGATTCCCAAGATAGTGCCATATTCTCAGGATGGAAATACCACTCACTATGAATCATGTGCGTCTGGACCCATCAAGAGCCTCCTGTAGAAGCTCTTGTACAAAGGATAATAATACTTTCAGAACTTGAAGTTACATATGAGAAACTATTTCAAAATGCACTCATATTTTAAAATGATTTGGTGGGTTAGAAAAGCTAATGTGATACCTCTGTGTCTAATTTGCAAACAGGAAGTAGTTTGGCTCCTCGGAGTATCTTATTTCACGAGCTCAAGTATTGAGGACTGAGAGCAACACTTTACTCCTAATATTTAGCAGAAAAAGTTTAGAGCTTTACTTGGGGGATCTGACTTAAGGCCTAATTTCCCATGGGTGTGTTAAATAAAAGTGATCACAAAGACCACAGACATGGTAAAAAGAGGAAAGGCTTTGAACCCACTCAGACTGGGGGTTGAATACCAATTCCAGCCCATGCTACCCACGGGCTTAGATGTATTGCTTAGCCACTATGACCCTCAGCCTCCTCATTGATAAAGAGGGCACATATTACACCTGCTTTATAAGGTCGGCCTAGGATTGGAGGTAATGTAGGTAGAATGCCCAGTACATAGTAGGTATTCAATAATGGATAGTTTTTAATGTTAATTAGATGCATGGGGGCTTCACATATCATGAAAAAGACTGAATATTTGTGTAGTGGAACCAGTCTTCCCAAGAGAGCTGTTTGCTCTTAACAAACTGTTAGCCTTTGCTGCATCAACTAGTGGAACTCAAGAGTTAAATTGTACATTCAGTCTGAGTAGTTTCATGTAAGACATTATGATAAAACTCTTGCCCTTTCATTTACTGTTTCGTTTTTTGTTTTTTGGGTTTTGTTTTGTTTTGAATATTTTCAACCATGGAAAATTTGCAAGTACAATGCTAAAATAAACATTCTTCTACGAGTAAGTTTACCAACATGATTCCCGATCAATTCCAAATGTTTTATGATGAAATTTGTACAGAGACATTCTCCTATATAAGCTCAGTGAAACTATCAAAATCAAAAAAGTATATTGATACATTATCATAATCAAATCCAGACATTCCACTCAAGTTTCACCAATTGTTGGTGAATGTCTTCCGTAACGAAGGATGCCCCAAATTATGCCATGCATTAGTTGTTACCTATCTTTGGTCTCCTTCAGTCTCAAACGCTCCCTCATTTCTTTCTTGATTTGCAGAACTCTGGCAATTTTGAATAATACAAGTCAGTTTCTAGAATGTCTTCCAATTTGAGTTTGTCTGATATGTCTTTATCAGATGGAGATGGGTTTTCTTTTGTTTGATTTGCTTTATTTTCAGCATGTTTTGGAAGAAATGCTATATTTTTCTTTATTCATCTGATCAGGTGGTATATGATTTTGAGTTGTTCAATTACTGCTGATATTATCTTTGATTATTTGATTAGGTAGAGATGGCCAAGTTTCTCCACTGTAAATTTCCTTCTTTCCTCTTTGATTTACTAAGTATGGAGGGAGATAAATCCTGAGATGAGATAAATACTCCATTCCTTGTCAAACCTTCACCCACTGCTCGTACTACTCATTGATGTTTGACAAATGGTGATTTTCTAGTTTATTCACTCCTGTATGTAGTAGTTAGCAATTCTAATCCAATCATTTCTTCGGCATTCATCAGTTAGGGAAAGCGCTCTCTTTTCACCACTTACTCATTTATATATTTATATGCATATTTGTTACTTTGATGCTTAAATTATCTCAGATTTGGCCAACGAGAGCCCCTTTTAGGCTGCAATCCATGTCTTTTCCCATATCCTCATTATTCCTTGAGCACTTCCTTAGCTTCTAGCACAAGAAGATACTCCCAGCTGATCTTTTACTTGCTCAGCCTCAACCATAGAGCCTGCTATTTTTCCAAGGATCTGTGTTCCTTTTAGTGGAAAATTATATTTAAAAAACGAAGATCTGGGACCTAAATTTGCTTCTTGATGTGAGGGCATCATTGCTCCCAGAACCATAACTTATAGGTTCAATCCAACATCAAAAATTTTAGTTTTCTCTCTTTCCATATATTGAACACCATTCCCTAGTAATGAGAAACCTAGTTTCTGTTATCCTTATTATATTTATATGTTATCCTTATTATATTTATTACTCTGATCTTTCCTATACCTCAACTTCTCCTTACCCAGACTCCTACACCTCAACTCCGGGCCACTGCCATTATCCCCCCCAAGGACATCCTTTGTCAGTCCACACAGGCTCTGACAACTCATGCCAGGCTGTTTCTGCCACCACCCTCCTACCTCCCAAACCCCTCGTGGACACCTACCTTGATCAGCCCCACGTGATAGCTTTAGGGCTGAATTATTCAAGAAGGGAAGGAGATAGGAAGGCAGGCAGATAGAGAGAAAAAATCTCCTTGCCCTTTTACTTGGATTTTATTGTGGGCTTTATTCTTGTTTTAATTCAACGTATGTGAATCACTCATAAACTGCCTTATATTCTATTTGAAGAACATAAACAATATAAAATGATGCAAACAAAAGTTTCAGTTGGAAGAATTCCAGAACAGTTCTGAACAGCATGAAAGTAGAGTCTTAATCAGATCTGCATTTTAAGACTTCTTAGAACATGAAAGTCTGTTTTCAGTAACATGCTACACTCCACAAAAGCCACGGCAGATAAAAGGAATGGCCCCAGGAACATTAGTGGCACTTTTGATTCCACACACCTTCTTGCTCACACGGATGGTGTATACTACTTATGAGATCTTAAGCATTTTGCTTAATGTTTCTATGAGCTGATTTCATCATCCATGAAAGGGAAAGGGTTGCTCCCTTGCCAACCTCACAGGAATGGCATTTTGATTTTTATAAAGCACAGACCAGTTTGAATTTCTCAGCAGCAGTCAGTATATTCCAAACCTGAGATCTGGAGAAAATGCACCATCACAAATCCACGGAGAGGAGATCTTTGTCGATTTAGGACTGAGGGAAGGAATAATTTCTCAGTCTTTATCGCACGATGGCGTAGCCCTATGCAACCTGCTCTTACCGTCTTGAAGGGAAGGTGTTCAGGCCTTGCGTGGGCATGGAACTAGGTAGCCAAAGGCCCCCAGTAGGAGACAGAATGCTGTGGTTCAGGGAAGCAGGTGGATAGGGCCCTGGACATGCCTACCCTGGTCCTGTCTACCAAAAGTAGATAGCAAAGGTAAGAGCCAGCGGTCCTGCCTCTGCCTCCCTGGTCAACAACTTAAGACATAATCAGGAGTAATTAATTCTGTCTAAGCTTAGCTTTGTCAGGACATATTATGGGGTCAAAAGAAATAACATACAGAAAAATCTCATTTACATTAGGCTTTTAATAAATATTTACAGTCTAAACATGCTTTTATCTGATGCTTGAAAAAAATGTGGAAGGATGTTTATTGAAGCGTTATGTATGGTGGTAAAAACCAAAAACCAAAAGCAAAAAGACCCACAAAAGCAGAAAAAATGAAAGCCCATCACATGGATCAGTGGACAGGCTCTGGTATCACACCACTGATACCAGACAAATAAGAAAACACTTCACCACAAATTGAAGCAACATGTAGTTGCCTTCTACTTAGCCAGACATTAAAGAGATTTGCAAAAAATGTAAAGCAATGTCACTCTTTATGTTGATTTTTGTTCTCAGAAATATGGGCAGTTTTCATTAAATGTATTTATTAGTTATTTTAACATGTATGTGTTTATTGTTGTTATTTTTAATGAATTAACACAAAAATACTTTATGACAGTTGTCATCAAATAAGGTTTATAAGAAAACTACGACATATTTTCTTGTTGAGATATAATTGACGTAGTAGACTCAGATGTAAGGAAACTACAGATTTACTTTGAAAAAGGAAAAACTAAGCCCAGTAGAAAAATTGACTAAAGACCTGACGGAACAAAGACTTCACAAAAGGAAAATCCGAATGACCACGACTTACATTAAAAGATTTCTTAACCTAACCCTTGAAGTAACATAAAACCAGTCATTTTTGCCAACAGCTATGAAGGTTTCCAGTTACTAAAACATTATTCTCCAGAGCACCTGGGTGGCTCAGTTGGTTAAGCATCTGACTTCAGCTCAGGTCATGATCTTGCAGTTCTTGAGTTTGAGCCCTGTGTAGGGCTCTGTGCTGACAGCCTGGAGCCTGCTTTGATTTTGTGTCTCCCCCTCTCTCTCTGCCCCTCCCCTGCTCATGCTGTCTCCCTCTCAAAAATAAACATTAAAAAAAATATTTTAATTATTCTCCAATGAAGCTAAACTAATTTGAATCTAGAGATAAACAGAAAGGATTTTCCCAGTTATTTACCCCAGAGGGTTATATTGGTTACATTCCCATTGAGTGATAGAGCTGGATTGAAACCTACTGCTAAAGTAAATAGTCGTTACCAGATGAGCAGGTATCCTGATGATCATAAGAATACATTACTTACACTCATCTGTGGGAAATTGTTTAGAATACTCGGCCAGTCCACCTTTAAAATTGTGGGGCATTTAAGGGATGCCTGGGTGGCTCAGTGGATTGGGCATCCAACTTCCACTTAGGTCATGATCTCTCTTGAGTTCAAGCCCCTTGTCAGACTCTGTGATGACAGCTCAGAGCCTGGAGCCTGCTTCTGATTCTGTGTCCCCCTCCTTCTCTGCCCCTGCCCCGCTCATGCTCTGTCTCTGTCTCTCTCTCAAAAATAAATAAACATTAAGAATTAAAAAAAAAAAAAAAGATTGTGGGGCACTTGGGTGGCTCAGTCAGTTAAGAGTCTGACTCTTGATTTCCGCTCAGGTCATGATCTCACAGTTCATGGGATCATGTCCCGTGTCACACTCCACGCTGACAGCACAGAGCCTGTTTGGGATTCTCTCTCTCTCCCTCTCTTTCTGCCCTCCCCTTGCTAATGCATGCTTTCTGTCTCTGTCTCTCTCTCAAAATAAATAAATAAATAAATAAATAAATAAATAAATAACCTTTATAAAAAAAAAAGATTGCTGTAAATATTAAAGAAAGACTTACATATAAAAGTGGTTTGGTAACTCCGTAAGTATGAGAAACCATCATTTGTTTTAGAATTGCTCTCAGCCAAAGAATCTGAGGTATTGAGTGAGTATTTTGGTCTTTGATGCATTTCAGATAAGCCAAGGCAAAGGAAAAGGGAGGCATCCAGGTTCCTGACTACACAGGAAGTCCATGAGGCTAGCGAGAAAGAAATGATTGTCTCATCAGAGGCTGTACAGTGATATTCATAGCTATTCAACAGTGTATATTGCACATCCTCAGAGAAACATAACAGTTCAATATTGAACTCAGAGTGCAAAGTTATAGGGAAGAAGAAATTTCAAGCAGACAATAAATGATAACCACTTTGGGGCATCTTTGACCATAACTTCGGAAGACAGAGGGTTAAAATGCCTTGGGATGTCGCTTGTGCCCATATATCGTGGCTGCCTAATTCATGGCTTTGAGAACCACAACTTGCAAATTGCTAGGTACCTGGGGACATTCTCTGCCATTAATTTGGGAGCAGCACTCCCTTTGCAATAAGTAAGAAATGTAGGGGAAAAATTAATGGCAGGGTATGGCCTTTACTCAGTTGAGCATAGACAATAGTGGCTTGTGGTGTAAGGAGGAGACAATTAATTGCGGCATTGGTGTCTGTGCCAAATTCCCAGGTCTAGCCACAGAAATATTTGTTCACTAGAGAAAGGAAGAGACAGCAGAGGGAAAGGCACCTATGACTCATTTCTAACTAAAGTGTGTTCAGTTAGCTGTGCACGAAAATGCCTTTGTAACTGAGTATTTGCATATCCAGACACCTCAAAGAGTGAAGGGTAATGCTGTCCCAAATAAAGGATTTAACATGATTCTGAAGATTTTAGCTTTTCCCTTCTAGAAACTCTCACACAGCAGAGTATTTGTGGGTTTAGTAGTTGAAAGATCCTGCACTACACTGCAAACAAAATTTCACTCTTCTAAAAGATATATTTCAGGAATCCACTTAAAGATCTTTCCATTTGTTTATGCAATAAGAACTTCTATTGTGTGTGCCTGCTTTTATAAAGGAAAAATCAGCTAATCCAATCTCCTATAATTACTTCTTATCGTGTACTGTATCATTGACTTTCCCTGGAAGCTACACCTAAGGTATGACTAAGTAAGAGATACTAGCTTGAGAGATCTGAATCAGGAAATACTAGGACAAATTGAGATGGACTCTCTCTTTGTGTCGCTGCCTCACTTCTATTCAAACAGGAAATAGGATGCCTCCAATTTCACTGATTACCAGTTTCAGTATCAACTTATCAAGACAATGATAGGCCCTTTACAAATGTTCCTCTAATGTTATTTTCCCAACAGAAGTAGAAGCTGACCTACAGTTCTTGGAGCTGTTGTAAAAGAGCACATTGTATTTGCCTACTAACTCCTTTAGCCGTGCTAGCTGGCTGCTTAATTTAATGTAATTGAGCCTTTTCCCGAAGAACTCTGATAGAATGTTTAAAACCGGGCTTTCCTGCGCTCGCTCAGAATTTGGATTCATTTACATTCAACTTATCTGATGCCTCATGTCAGTAAAGTTGATCCCAGTGCTACCGTTAAACTTCCTCAAGAAACTCAGGGCAAGCACAGGTAGAAAGCAGAATGGATTGTCTGGCTATCTCTACAGGCAATTCTGTGCCATGGGCTATTCACGATCTTCAGGAGGAATGCAAAGTCATTGCCATGGCTGATTGAAAGACCAGAGGTTTTCAAAATGTCGTTAGCATTTTTGCTGCTAGACCTGTTGGCTCTGTCTCAGATTCCTCATAAAAGCTATATTCTCTCATCTAAAATTCCATAACAGGCCATGTTGCAATGGCATACTATGTGCTACAAAGAGATGTGACAAGAAAAATATGGTTCTCAAAATGGTGGGCAAAGATATGCGTTGGGTTGGAAAAACACTGGATTTGCAATCAGGTGCTTTGGATTTAAATCCACATCATGTTATTTTATTAGCTCCTGTCTACATGAAAGTGTTTTGCAAATAGTTAAGTAATACACAAATATTATGTCACTATCTTTATTGTTTGGGAAGTGCTATTAAAAATTAGTAAATACGGCCATGAAGTCTCCAGATAACAAAACTAGAATACTCCTTATTGATTGCCTTGTTTTAATCTGTCTCATTTATAAAATCCTATTTAGCATCCTTAATATATAAAAATTCTATTTTTACGTATTAATATAAAAAGTCCTATTTAACAATCCTTTATTGTACTTTCCTGATCTGGGCTCTGTGCTAGGGGAGTGTTCAGTTAAGATCCAAGACAAGGAAGCATTTCCCCCAAGGTTTTATAGCTAGGGGCATCAGAACTGGGAATAAAATCAATAGAATCCTCATCTCCTGAGCTCCTGCTCAGGGCACTTTGCTTTCACCACCTTCGCATTAAGGCTTTTTCACCTGCTTAAATTCACAGGAATTAGATTCAGGTTCTTTTAACACTTGAAATATACCAATCACTTCTCAGACAATGCCACCTTGTGCCTCAATTAACCCAGCCTAACTGAGACCACTATGGACACAGGAAATGCCTGATTGCTTATTAGAGTAGCAGACATGTCTTCTGCCCCTGTCCAGCCCTTGTTTTCTTCTGCTCTTCTGGATCACAAAGATGCCAAAAGCCCTGCACCTGCCCCACTCATTCATACACACCCCCTTGCATGAAACTTTCTAGAATTTTTGGAACGCTTTGTAGTCCTCCTTACTTTTGCATAAATCTCCCAATTCCTGGAGTGCCTCTCTCTCTCTTCTCTATGTGGCAAATTATGCTTCTCTAAGCAATTAGATCCACTGTCAACTCTTCTGTGATGCTTTCCAAGACTTACCCATATGGGTCTACTCCTAGGAGCACTTTGTTAATAATGTTATTATAGCATTCAGCATGGTGTATCATAATTATGTTTTGCCATGTCTGTCTCTTTCATTCATGTATCGATTCAAGAAACATTTATTGATTTCCCATACTGTGCCAATCACTGAATTGGCAAGCTAGAAAACTGAAAGCAAGCTGCAAGCGTGAGTTAAATAAATCTTAGAGTTAACGTGGATATTCACACATATATACTGAACCCTCAGAAGTAGACAATTATCAACCCTAGAGGAGAGAAACTCTAAAATATTTATCCCTGGCCCAGATCCTCTTTGGAGCTCCAGATCTGTGTATGTGGCTACCACCCAAGCATCTTCATTTGAAAATCCCATAAGAATATTGAACTTAATCATGTCAAGAACTAAATTCTATCATTAATATTCCCTTTTTCCTCTCTCCCCCACCTTGTTTCTTCTTTGTTTTCTACTATAGTTAATGACACCACCGTATGCCTAGCTATTCTCACAGAAACTATAGTCATCCTAAATTCCACCCCCTCCCTTATTCCCACGTCCAAATGATCATGATAACTGTGTCATCTGAGCGGCTCTTCTATGTGCCATCTACTGTGACTTTCATTGGGGTGCTCACCCTTTCTTCATGGATTATTCCACAGTGTCTCCTTTAACCTTACCTCGTTCCTCTTCAACCCAATTTGCATGTGGGGAAAGAGGAGGACTTTTTGAAGACGCAGATCATGTTACTTGGCTGCTAAAACTCTTTCAGTGACTCCTCATCACCTTCAAAATAAATTCTAATTTCTAGCATAGTATTCCAAGCCCCCATTATTTGGCCACTCCAACCTTGTCCTTTGACTGTCAATTCAACACACGCTTTTCATCTTCCAGCCATCTTAAATTACTTTGAATCTCCACAACAAATCACAGTGTTTCTTGGCAGACCTTGATTTTATTTTATTTTATTTTATTTTTTTAATGCTTTTATTTATTTTGAGAGAGAGAAAGAACCAGAGAGGGAGGGGCAGAGAAAGAGAGGGAGAGAGGATCCAAAGCAGGCTCTACACTGACAGCAGAGAACCCAATGTGGGGCTTGAAGTCACAAAGTAAACTGTGAGATCATGACCGAAGCTGAAGTCAGATGCTTAACCAACTGAGCCACCCAGATGCCCCAGAAATTCAAATTCACTTCAATTCAATGCAAACTTCCAACCTTCTTTTAGGTACCCCTCTTTGAATTTCTTTAGCATCCTGCATTTGTATCTATGATAATATTTATCACCAGTTATTATAATTGCTCATTTAGTTTTCTGTGTCCATGCTTCCTTACTCTTCCTTCTTCTCTGGCTTTCTCTAGGTCAACTGCATGGTTGGTGCTCACTAAATATGCATTAAATCAATGAATGGAAGAATGAATGTTGTATGAATCAATAAATGTGACATAATTAAAGTTTTCAACCACTTAAAATGATCTCATTTAATAAGTTAATAGTTGCATTTGCACTGATGCTTGCATTATCTAATTGATTTAATTTCAAAAGTAAACAGAAACATTCCTAATTGCCCCATGAGGTAAAAGTAGAATGTGAAATAGGTAACAAAATAAAATAATAAAATAAAATAAAATAAAATAAAATAAAATAAAATAAAATAAAATAAAATAAAATAGAGTGGCAATAGACTGTATCAAACATGAAGTGAAACAAAACTCTTTCTTGGTGCTGGTCTCATAAAGAACAGCTTTGTGTTGAATAAATTCTATGTAAGAGATCAGCAAACTTTTCTTTAAAGAAAAGTCTCTGTCACATATTTTTCTTTGTTTTTCTTTTCATATATAATCCTTTAAAATGTATAATAGGGGCACCTGGGTGGCTCAGTCAGTTAAGCATCTGACTTCAGCTCTGGTCATGATCTCAGGGTTCATGAGTTCGAGTCCTGTGCTGACAGTTCAGAGCCTGGAGCCTGCTTCAGATTCTGTCTCTCTCTCCCTGCCCCTCCCCCACTCACACTCCGTGTGTGTCTCTCTCTCTCTCTCTTTCTCCCCTCCCCTCAAAAATAAATAAACATTAAAAAAAAATAAAATGAAAAATAAAAATTTTTCGTTCAAAAATAGGCTGTTCCTGCCAAATTTGGCCTGTGGCTGCTATAGTTTGTAACTCTAGTCCATATAATTATATATGAATGACTAGACCTACATTAAGGCACAAGCTAAACATCATTGTGAACAAAGTTCTCTGAAGATATGATTTGTGATGAACTTACAACATTAGACTCCCTAAATAACCGCCAGCAATAAGTTCATCAACTCACTGATGTATTTCGTCAAAACAGAGCTGGGAGAACTATATGAATCTACGAACTCCTAATTATTTTCATGTTTCAGTTGATAAACATGTCTGGTGAGTTTAACAGGAACTGTAAAAGCCAGCAAAACCACTTGTTGAGAGACAAACTATCTTGGGATGCCCAAGAATGTTTTAGTAAACTAACACCAAACTCTACCTTTAAGTGTTGCCTTCTATGTCAATCTGACCTTCCATGAATCATAACTTTTCATACCTGGCTCTCACCTTTGACATTCTACTAATAACCTGTGTTCTTTCTCAAATTGTCCTATATTTGACTGTAAGCATTTTGGATGCACTACTTTTAGAAGACTCTAAATTCTAAGAAGTAGTCATGATATTTCTGTCAGGGATAAGGAAGGATCCTCGAGGACCCTAGACATGTAACCTTCAGAGTTCAGCTGGTCTCCACCAAGGCATTTCTCAGAACATCTGGAAGCATGTGTGGCTCAAAGAGAAAATGTAGATCAGAGGTAGAGGAAAGACAGGGTCCATAGCCACAAGAAGATTAATTGTGAGCTTTAGGAAGAAATGTTAAGTCCATAGTGAGGGAATGAGCTAGAGATTAAGGTGAGAATTCTAAGAAGAGATTAGAGAGAAGAATATCCAGCTGAAAAACTGACAGAGGACCAGACCAAGGCTGTTAACAACTCCAGCATGTCATCAGGACTTGCTTCCTATCGTAGTGTGGATAGAGGAGCTATTTTAATATACAGGACTGGGCAAGACAATCACAGATCTCCTCCAGCAAGTCTCTGTGGAGGGAATCTGGAAATATCAATGACTCTCCTGGGAAGAACAAGGTTCTCCTTCTCAGCCATTATCTAAAACATCACATCTTTAATTCACTCACTTTTAATAATGATGATGATGATAATAATAATAATAATAATAATAACAACAACAAATTTAAAAGTGGTTTTGATTCTCCATCACGTTCTCACCCCCAAATCCCAAATGCACTGATTGGCAACATTGAGTATTTAAACATAGAAATAATTATAGTCCAACATTCTAATCAAGTCAGGACTCTTAACCCGGAAAGTACCCATTCAGTAATATTTATGACCATGGATGGCAAACTCACAACTTCCCAAGGTAAGGGAAGATGTAGACAAACTGAAACAAGATATTTTGTTTTGGGGCGCCTGGGTGGCTCAGTCGGTTGAGCATCCGACTTCGGCTCAGATCATGATCTCACGGTTCATGAGTTCGAGCCCCGCATTGGGCTCTGTGTTGGCAGCTCAGAGCCTGGAGCCTGCTTCAAATTCTGTCTCCCTCTCTCTCTGCTCCTCCCTGGCTCATGCTTTGTCTCTCTCTCCTTCAAAAATAAATAAAAACATTAAAAAAAAGATATTTTGTTATTGTAAAGAGAAAGTTAATTGTTAGAATCCCTCCATTATGAGTTTCAGACTGTATCTGGTCAGCTCTATGACTCTCGGCAAATTACTTATGTTTCCTCTCATATAACACAAAGGAGTTCAGCCCGAGTAGTGCTTCCAAACTTTAATGAGTATATAAATCACTGTGAGATAGGGTCTGAGATTCTACATTTCTAATAACTCCCAAATGACGCTGATGTTGTTGGTCCATGGACCACATTTGGAATAACAAGTAACTGGATGATTCCTGAGAATTATTTTAGCTCAAAAATATAATCACTTGTTAAGCTTTGTGCCATCAGAATATGCTCATTCCTCTCTCACATGAAAGCTATAGTCATCACTCTGAATAGGCTGTAGACATCCCCAGTTCCTTCTACAAGTAGACATCAGGATTGTTATTCCCTGGACATGAGCTGAGCCATCTACTGGTGTTCTCACTTTCACCTTTGATGACTACACTTCAACTAAATTCTTTAGCTTGGTGACCCACTTAGAGGGCTTGTTAAGACAAGCTCTACTGTGCCTCTCCCTGACCCTACCCTCTCTGAGTTTCTGATTCAGTTGGTTTAGAGTGGAGCCCAAGATGTTGTGTCTCAGACAACTTGCCAAGTGTTACTGATGCTACTAGTCAAGAGACCAGACGTTGACAATGCCTGCCTTAGTTCTCTTCACAGAAACTATTAGTAAATCAGATGTTGATTTTTATGTATTTGTCCAATCGATTTTTAACCTAAGTAAAAAAAATATTAATTTTACCTCAATTATTATTAACTTTTTTTATGTTTCAGCCTTGTTCATCTCGTTCATATGTTTATGAAAAACACGGACTTGGGATAAAAATTGTTGGATGCGGAGGACCTGGGTGGCTCAGTGGATTGAGCATCCAACTCTCGATTTTGGCTCAGGTCGTGATCTCATGGTTCAGGAGTTCAAGCACCGCATCAAGCTTAGTGCTGACAACACGGAGCCTGATTGGGATTCTCTCTCTCCCTCTCTCTCTCTGCCCCTCCCCTGCTCTCTCTCTCTCCAAATAAAAAAAAAATAAACTTTTTACAAAATGCTGGATGCAAGTTCTGGTTTTGATTTTACCAGCTCTGTAACCTTAGGCAAATTTTTTATAATCCCTGGGTCTCCTTTTCTTCATCTGTAAAGGGTGGCTAAGAATTCCCAATGATCTCACAAAGGTATTTTGAGTGCTGGAGTCAGACAGAATAGTTTTAGTTGTTTTAATGTTATGTATATTTTAGCACAATTAAAAAAAATCATAGGTGGATTGATATGGTAGGAGCATAGTGAGCAAGAGAGGGATGGCAGAAACATGCAAGAGAGGCAATGATGGCCAATGAACCAGGGAAGCCCTTCTGGTTTCATCTAAGGCTGATGAGAAGCCACTGGGGAGTTGGGAACAGAGATGACACAATCTGATTTACAGACAGGGTACGTTTTGGATTCCAACTCTGCCATTTATTAGCTTTATAATATTGAGATATCATTTAATCTCCGTGCACCTGAGCTTCCGCATCTATAAACAGAAATGTTAATATCAGCTTTGTAAGTTGGTTCCAAGAATTAAAAGAAGTATTCTAGCTATGCATCTGACAAATGATATAATCTTAATAAACTGACATTATTCAAACTGCTATTATCATAATAGATTTGAGGGCATTTCATAAGCCATCAGTTCTATAGAAATGTGATGTTTTAACAAGAAGATACAATCAAAGATGTAATCCTGTGGCATTGCAGTAAAGCCCCGGTTCGGGTCAATTCTCAATCCATTCTTTTATTCACATACAATCCTCTTGTCTACTCTATATTTTTTCATCTTTTCTCAAGCATATCATAGGAAATGTTGTCAAATGTCTTGATGAAATCAAGATTCTTTATATGTGTAGAATTCTTAATTTATGAGTCAAAAATACTGAAATCAAACCTGATACTCAAAACCTAGTAAAACCTTGTGGGGACTTTTGCTTAGTGAATTATACATCTTGTACCTGTTACTTATTTTTCTAGGTGCTCAGAAATCTTTAGCTTAAAATCTTTTGTAGAATTTTGCTAAGATGGCCATAAAGCCTCAGTGATCTGTAGTTCTTATAATCGAACCTCTTCCCAATTTTAAAAATCAGAATTTCATTAACTCATCTAGAGTGTTCTTGTAACTCCCTATTTCCAAAGCTTTCCTGAGATTTCCATTTGAAACCTTTCTGAGTTCTTTGGTTTCATTCCTCTTGGCCTGGAGAAGAACTCACCAGAGCTGTTGAATAATTTCCCACTTTCTCATTCCCATGGTTGTGCTTCTTCTTAAACCACTGACTCCACTTTCTTCACTTCAAAGTTTAGTTTCCCTTGGGGCGCTTGGGTGGCTCAGTTGGTTAAGCATCCAACTTTAGCTCAAGTCATGATCTCACGGTTTATGAGTTTGAGCCCTGCACCGGGCTCTGCTCTGACAGTGTGGAGTCTGCTTGGGATTCTCTCTCTCCTCTCTCTGCACTCTCTCTTCTGCACTCTCTCTCTCTCCATCAAAATAAATAAATAAACTTAAAAAAAAAACAGTTTAGTTTCCCAAGAGAGAATAAAAAGGCAAAAGTCTGGTTCCGCAGCTTTACTTCTACTCTGTTATTTGTTAGGCTGGTACCACCACTCCCAAGTAGAGACTATTTTCTTATTCTTTTTACTAAGTATATTAGAGTATTCTAGAAACTTTCTCCAAGAGGTTTTTCTCTAATAAGACTAAGTTTTTGTGTGTTTGCCTTTGGATATATTCCTGTCCCTAATATCTCACTTATGCTCTTCATGAGCTATAAGATGCTACTTTTTTTCATAGTAATCAGGACCACTTGCCATTTACCATCAAACCACTTTCCCCCTGGACCTCTATCACTCTCAGGGTTTTTTCCATCAGGGTCTCTATCCCTGAGGGCATATCTCTCCTCAACAGGTATTGAACTTCACTTTTCAAATCGTGAAGGCACATGTCTGATCATTTCTCTCACCACTTTATAGACTCTGAGATGACAAGTCCATTTTATCATACAGCCCTTTCCACTGAAGAAGCCTTCCTTATTGCTAAGAATTACATCCAGAGCAGTGGTTTCCTTTGTTGTTTCCTTCAATGTATGAGCAATAAAATAGTTTATAAGGCAAGCAAGAATTTATCAGAAGATTTACATCTGGACAGAGATATAGCCAGTATAGTACCAGGTGCTTTGCAGGAATGTGATAAACATCTGTTTGAATTAATGAGTGAATAGATGGGGAAGAAACTATATAAGCTGTGTGCTCTTCCTGAGTTTATCACTTGTGTGCAAATGGAACACCACGATGGGTGAATCTGGAGAAATTACAGCGATACATTCTAACTTAGTAGAAACAAGTTTCTCATGCAGTAAGTTAGATCAAAATGTACTTTCATCATTAGGCATTTCCAAACAACTCCAGAGTCCTGCCTCCATCATGGTCTTGAACTTTTACTGTTGTTTGATAAATAAGATGCAGCTCTACTCCCCTTTCCCACCCCACAGTGCCTACTCCTATTTACAAATGCTCACACTTTCCCTGATTTCATGAAAACTGCCAGCCTCTCTTACATCAGGATCAAGTCTCTTCCTCATTACAGACAATTACTAGCATGATGTGAGGGTTGATGGGAACATAGATTGAAAGCAATGGAAGGAGAGCTGATTGTAGTTAGAGGGCTGAATTTGAGGGTTCACAGTGCAGCAGCTCCTGGGAAAGTCAGGGCCAGAGAAAAGATGAGAGAAGCTGAATTAATGAGGAAGTGAAGAAACAGAGCCTAGTTTTCCAGTTTGTCCACACAGACCCAAGGTGCCAGGACCATGTGAGAACTGATGAGAGTAAACCAGGCTCCACAGTCCTCAGTGAATGAAGAACTATGGCCAGGATGTTTGTAGATGTCATCAACTAGGAGACATTAGAGGTTGCTCAGAGAGAAGGCACAAAACCTCAAAGACTTAGATAGTTTTTGTCCAGGTGTAAAGGTGTAATAACTTGAAAGCAACCCTGGGGAATGAGGACACAGACCTTATCTCCCAACTTAACAGCATGTGGGAATCTGAGCAGCCTCAGCAGGAGAGGAAGCATGACCCTCCAGGAAGAGCCCACTTGCAGAAGTGGACAGATGGCTAAAGGGCAGTGACAAGAGTGTCAGGGTGATGAGGCAGACTGGGATTACTAGGCATCAATGTCTCCAACAGATTTAGTGGAGTAAACCCTGATGTTTGGGAGGACTCGGGCCTCTGAAAGGAATCAGCTGTGGCCTGGATTAGTTGGGATCCACAGTAGATCCTAGCTCATTCAGATAAACAGTTGGGGTAATTAGTGTTTTAAACCTCCCCATATTCTGAAGACAGCAGCGAAAGTCCTTGCTAGATGAGAAGCCTGTCTTAAAAAAATCTAGAGAAGGACACAGAATTCAGAGACAAAGTGACCTCAGATTATGCCACCAGTAAATAGCAGAGCAAAAGATGAGACCTCAGTCTTTCGACTCGAATCCAATGCTTTTCCTCCTACACCACATTGTCTCTTTCTCGTAGTACCCCTTCCCACACCCAGAGAAACCATTTTCATCCACCCCTGTTCTTCCTTCTTCTCCCCCTTCTCCTTTCCACTCAGAGGTCATCCTCTGACGGCTTCTGAGGATCTATTCCGTTGTTTCTGGTATCGTGTTACTCCTACTTCCCATCCCATTTCAGAAAGAAGGAGTCAAAGTAATTATGAAAGGCCATATCTATTTATAAGTTTGTCCATTTATCTCAGAGATTTCATAGAAAAAGTTCATTTCAGAAAAATCTGAAGTGGACAGTACATACTGTTAGATAGTTAACATTGCCATTGAAACTGATGTGGGTTTTTTTTCTGATTTTCCCCACTGTTTTATTATTATTATTATTATTATTATTATAACTCTGGGAGGAAAAAGAGAGTCTTGCATAAATGCACAGAGGTGGAGAGAAAGCACCTTGAAAGGAGAGCTCACCAGGCTATCGAAAGGCAGGTCTCCCAAATCTCCCTGTCTATATGAGTTTTGCCCTCTGATGGGAGTCTCCAGGCACATGCCTGTCCCTGTGTGGGCAAAAGGACAGAGTATGTCTGGGGAGGGCAAGGCAGGGTCCCTTGTGAGGGCCCCCTTTCAACATGAAGGTCACACGCAAGAGTAAGAAGCTCAAAACGAAGAATGCAGGTGAGTAGTAGGTAGGCATATCCCCTGCCACACGTAACAGGGAACTGTGCCACGAAAAGGTGTATTTCATATAATGTGTATTCCATAATGTGAAATTGAGAATCACAACTGGCTTTATATATATATACAAATTTGTTTTTTAATGCCAACATTCTTTAAAAAGAATTTAAGAAACTTGTTTTGCTTTTTAAATTTTTTTATGTTTATTTTTATTTTTTGAGAGAGAGTGAGAGAGACAGCATGAGTGGGGGAAGGGCGAAGGGGGGAGGGAGTCAAAATCTGAAACAGGCTCAGTGCTCTGAGCTATCAGCACAGAGTCCGACACGGGGCTCAAACTCAAAACCACGAAATCATGACGTGAGCTGAAGTCGGATGTTTAACTGATTTGAGCCACCCAGGCATCCCATTTTTTTGCCTTTTAAATAACAAAAAATAAGAGTAGAAGTCAGAGCACAAACTATAAGAAGCTGGCAGCTATGTACAAACATAAAATAACCATATACAGAAGGCATGATTTCTCTCTTCTCAGAAGTGAAAAGCCATGGCTACTGAACTCTCATGCAAAACTTCCATATTAGAATAGTAAGGAAAAGAGCTATATATGGGTTTTACTACCATGAATGTTCAAAAGCAATTTTTAATTTTTCATAACTTCATTTTTAATACATAGATTTCCCCCAATTACCCAGGAGAGCTTTCCATACTGCGCAGTAGGCACATACAAAGTTTAAATGCAAAGTTCACACATTTTGAGTCAAGAGTTAGTTGGGGGGCAGGGAAGGAAGGAGGCAGGGCTTTTGGAACTGCTTTTGTAGCAGAAAATCGTGCATTTTTAAAAACTTCACTTGACCATGTTCTCTCTTCACCTGCCCACCCATAGTCTCACACTAAAATGGAGTTCAGACCAATTACAGCAGTCTCAACATGATTCTAAGCAAAGGAAAGGTGATCTTTTAAAGGAAGCTAAAAGAAATTCAGGCCCATTCTACACTGTGAGTTTGAAAAATTCAGGCATTCCTGAATTCTCACATTCCTGGCTATCTCTCAGGGTTCATCCTTCATTTAATGGAAGGACAGGTACTGCTACTTTTTTTTTTTTTTTTTTGTAAGTGTTCTGCTCCCTCTCCTTTCCCTTGCTTCCCATTCTCCAATTCTAACTCTGCAACTCAGCAAGAGAAGAGTGCTTCTTCCAGAAACCACAGTAGCATACACAGTAGAGAAGTAGACCAAGAGAGAGTACACGGTCAACCATTAGGCCAGAGGTCATTAGACCCATACACACTCACATGCACACATGTGCAAAAAAGACTCTGACATACTCTGTTTTAGTCAGCTCAGGCCGCTATAACAAAATAGCATGGACTGGATGGTTTAACAACAGATATTTATTTCTCACAGTTGTACCAGCTGGGTGTTAGCATGATTGGGTTCTGGTGAGAGCGCTCTTCCTAGCTTGCAATGTCTTCATATGGTAGAGAGTGAGAGTGGAGGAGGAGAAGGAGGAAGATGAGAGAGAGAATTCTAGTCTCTTCCTCTTCCTTTTTTTTTTTTTTTTTAAAGTTTACTGATTTATTTTGAAAGGGGGAGAGAGGGAACACATGCATGCACTCGTGTGTGTTTGCTAGGGAGGGACAGAGAGAGAGAGAGAGAGAGAGAGAGAGAGAATGCCAAGCAGGCTCCATGCTGTGAGCACAGAGCCTGACATAGCGCTCTGTCTCACGAACCGTGAAATCATGAGTTAAAATCAAGAGTTGGGGACGTTTGACCAACTGAGCCACCAAGGTGCCCCGTCTCTTCCTCTTCTTATAGATAGGAAATTAATCCCATCATGGGGGCTCCACCCCCATGACGTCATCTAAACCTAATTAAATAATTCTGCTCCCTCTCCTTTCCCTTGCTTCCCATTCTCCAAGTCTACTCTGCAACTCAGCAAGAGAAGAGTGTTTCTTCCAGAAACCACAGTATCATACACAGTAGGGAAGTAGACCAAGAGAGAATACACAGTCACCCATCAGGCCAGAAGCTACACACATACATGCTCACATACACACACACACACACACACATGCACGCAAAAGACACACATCCAAATGCCCCACCTCCTAATACCATTCTGCTGGGGTTAGTGATTCAACATACAAATGTTGCGGGAACATAAACATTCAATCCATAACAGTCGTCATAATTAATATAGGAAAAAGATCCCAGTGTTTTCTGACATTTAAAGCTTAAATGAATTATCTGAGTAACCCAATCTCGGCTAAAGGGGATTCTATTCATTTTGCTAGGAAATCATCCAATACTCAAATGAACAGCCTAGCCTAGAGCTGTGCCAGTTAGTGAATTTAGCAACTTTGCCAAAGAATTGCCCAGCACATCAGCTGCTGTCGCTAGCAGCCCGAGGTGCCACCACAAGCTGATGTACTCTCGTCCCAGAAGTCATTAGACTGAGAGATGAGCATTGCCTATACATTATAATTTAGATTATATTTTTGAGATTCACAACAAATACCGAAAAAGAAAGAAATGCAAAAGGTAAAGTTTTTAAAAAGTTGTTTATGAATACTGGGTTATGAGTGTGGATATTCCTTATATCATTTCACAATTTGCATTTCCAACATGTGTCACTGAGCTACAAAGGGGGAATGGCGTCTGCTACCCATGCTCTGCTCCTGCTCTCTAGAAGCTAGAGCAATGAGAGTATGGTGGGTTGGGGATGAGGAGAGGGAGGGAAATTCCAGATTATATCGGCAACATTTGTTTTAACTCTGGGTCCTTTATATGGTGTATCCTGCTTACCTTTTGAGATTTAGATGACTGTTCGAAGCATTAAGTATTAAAATGAGCTTTTTAAATGCATGTGAGACAGAGACAGCAACCCTTTATGTTTTATGTAGGATGTGTACGACACATTCGGATTATCTATTATAATATCTACACATACAATTTGGTTATAAAAATATGCAATACAGCCAGTTTTGGGATGATCACTCATGTAGAGTCTTATTCTGCTCTCCATGGGGATGAGAGTAAGGGAGAGGGGGAAACCAGCTTTCTCAGCCCTCACAAGAAGGATCCCCTCTGTGTCCTTAAAGGAAGATGGTCTCTCCTTTGGCCTTGACCCAGGTTCTGCTAGACCTCAGTTCTTCAGAAGCTTCTATTTCCCCTGGTGAGCAGCAGCTTCTGGGGGCTGGGGCCGGGATAGAAGGAAGTCAAGGCATTTTTAGGGAGGGATGATCCTTCATCATAGGTGGTGGCAGAAAGATAGATGAAGAGATGAAGAAAGGACTTTCTCTCTCTTTTCTTCAACAAATGAAGACAAAGCATGGTGAGCCAAGGCAGGGGAGTAGGACCAAGAGGATTTATAGCATGTGGCACAGACCTGTAAGAATAACTCACTGAATATCTTCAAAATTCATATTAGCAACTGCATTTCTAAGCACTCTGCAAGATAGCTGCTAGTTCCCCCATTTTACAGATAAAAAAGCTGAGGCTAGGGCAGGTCTGATATACTCACGGTCAGATTTAGAATTTGGGTCTGTTTCCAGAGTCCCCCTCATTCCCCTCTACCTTGCTTCAAATTCCCCTTAAAATAGAAGGGTGGTCAGGAAGACACAGATAGCTTTCCGGGTTAAGCCGGTTATATTCTTTGTGGGTGACACTTAGTATCTGATTCTGATCTGAAATTTAAGAGGAAACCACTGACGATATTAAAGGAGAATGGTGATGCAACCAAATTCAAGGCCCAAGAAGAGAACCCCAGTGGCAATTCGTGAGAGGCTAATGGAAACACTGTCAGAACTGGTATCCCAGGAGGATGAGTCAATGCAGATCAGGTAGCAAAGTTGCAATGCCTACCTGGGCTTGAAATGTCTGAAAGACAACATGGCCTGACTGGGGTTGGGCTGGGCAAGTGATCAAGCTAAAGTGACATTTCAAATATTACACCAAGGATTTAGGAGAATTAATACCACGGAGGCATTTTCTGCTGTTTAAAGAATGTGATTACACACACCACGATTTCCAAAAGAAAAATGAGCAAATCTGCCTAATCTGCATTTAAATGCAAATATATTTATATATTTGCATCCTGAGAAATTGTAGCCACATCTACGAGCCCATTGCTATAGCCTGTCATGATCTTTTTTTTTTTTGGATTTAGTAATTTATAACATATAATCTTACCCAAGAAAACATAAAAGTTATCAATGTATCAGTCAAGGCATTAACCTAAATTAGGGGTCAAAAATGCAAATGCCTTCATGAACAAGGGAATAGCCTAAAACCTAACTGGGTAAAGTAGACTGGGTGTAGTACTAGGGAGTAGTGGGGACTGTGGCAAACTAGGGAGTGGAGAAGAGACAGAAACTACTCAGCTTAAGTCAACAGCAGCCCAGGGGAAAGGATGACCTAATTGCTCAGCTTTCCAATTTTGGAAATTGAATGAGAAGTCCGAAATTTACATTTTTATGTGGAGTTTTCTGATCTTAAACACTGTACGAACCAAATGAAATATGTCTGACCTAAAGAAAAAGACAGCAATGACCTTGTCTTAGAAACAGACTGTGCCTGAGAAACAAGGTATGTAAGGGTATTTTGGAGCAAAAGGTGACATGCTGAGGTTAGAGCTATGGAAAGACAACCTAGGAAATGACGATGGGCTTGTCACAAGTGTCAGCACACCATTATCAAGCTTGAATTTTAAAGAAAACGGAATCAAGATCGCAGAAGATGTATGTACATTTGTTCCTGCTAGAATTGTAGTATAGTTAGAATATGAAGGGGTTCAGAATGAGCCTCCCCAAAATGTGCTGCTTTGGCATGTAGATTATTTTGAAGTGAAGACAATCCAGGCCCAAAAGACTCAGAAAGAGCTTTTGACTCCCTTTAACTGCCTCTAAGAATTTAGATAGAGGGGTTGGTCCAGGAAGAGGGCTATCACCAGAGATAACTACAAAGAGCCTGAGCTAGGTGTGGTAAGCCAGGGGGGAGCTCCGCAGGGTTTTTGTTCAAATTCCTCTCCATGTCCCATTGTCTCTGCATGGCATATATATATATATATATATATATATATATATATATATATATTACCAAACATTTATTCTTCCCATCTTGCTGTGAATTTGTGAATTGTCTTTCTTCCTTCCCTTAGAAACCCCAGGCCCCTATCCTCTTCACTTTAGCTCAGGATGGTATATATAAACCTCACTTACCTGACTTTGAGCCTCTCATGTCTTTATGGGGGCTCCCATATGTACAAAATTAAATTTGTTTTTCTCCTATTAATCTGTCTTATGTCATTTTAATTAATAACCCAGCCAAAAGAATCTAGAATGGTAGAGAAAAATTTTTCCTCCCCTACAGGTGGCAAGCTTTGAAAGCTTCATTCTGAAATGAGATCAAATGAGAGAAATGACTCCATGCCAGGAAATGAAAAGATCCATTTGGTCTATGGGTCTTTGGAGAAATATCTCTGCAAACACTGTGTCTATCTGTCATAAAAGGGTTGTGTAATTAACATATGCAAAACACCACCACCGTCCTGCTGGAAGCTAACTTCCCTCCCTGGAAATCCAGCCTCTATTTATTTACAACAAAATAAAGTGGACCCTTCTGGAAAGAAACACGGCTCCATGGCGGCCCGAACACTGTCGCAGTGATGCTTTAAATCTTTTATATCTCCCATACCTCCAGGGGCTGGTGCTGGATGGTATTGAGCCAGGGCCCATAAATAATTTATGCTAAGCAGCAATTTAGTTGTTTGGCTTGAGGTAAAGAAATCCAAGAAATTCATAAATAAAGTTCCCATTTTTGCTTGTGTTCCAAAGTTAATTTATGTTACTCCGCAATTAACTAACATAAAGGTGAAAAAATATGACAGGCCTAAGGTACAAACTCGTGCTCATAAATCTGCTCTATCTTAACTAGTGGTGTTTTGGTGATAGTTACCTAGTTCTCTTCATCTTGTGCTACTGAACAGAAACTTTTCCTTGATCTGATTCCCCGTCAACCATGCCGATCTGTAAAAGTGTTACAATTACTCTGAATGGACCCCTGGGTGAGCAGAGGAAGAAAGGGAGATGGGATTTGGGACGGCTACAAATGGAACTTCTGACATGTCCGAAGTATTTTGTATCTTTAGAAAAAAAGCGGAAGCAAATATGACAAATGCAAATAGTTGTTCATTGAAAGGGAAGAGTTAGAGAATCTGAGCGGGGGAAGCAGGGCAAGCAGCCACTGCTGCCCTCGCAGGGGTGGGTGTGGTGGGGGGCGGGGGGGGGACAAGAGAAGCAGAGAGCCAGGCAATTCAAAGATTCAGGAGGATGTAAAGGGCAAAAGCAATTACACAGACATGAGTGACAGGGCCCCCAATCAGGCACAGCGTCTAGGAAGGCCCTAGATTCCCACAGTAAAACATCAGCTGGCATCTTGAGCATATGGCTCTGCTTTTAGTCAACAATGCAGAATACCTTCTTTTCAGGTTCTCACTGGCAACCTCAGGCTGCATTCTCTACTATGTTTTTGCTCTCCAAATTCTGTCTGAGACAGCTGATATTTGTGATAGTTTCTCTGTGACACGTGACCTGTTCAACCCTGAAGATTTTCCAGACTTTATTCATTTAGTAAGACTGGAGAAAACTACATACTTAGATCCTATTTATTGTTCATTTATTCAAATGTATTTATTAAATGCCTACCATGTGCCAGGAGGAAATGTGGTAGACAATGTAAAAAACTCTAAGATGAATGAACATAATCTCTGTGCTTTATGGATTAAGAGGAGAGAGGGGAGGAGTAAACCAAGAGTTTTTATAAGTATGATAAATGCTCTGATAACGTGTGCATAAGGTACCAAGGAAGCAGTGAGGAGCAGCACACAAACACAGGAGAAATGGGCAAAAGGGGAGATTCCCAGAGGAGGAGAAGCTTGAGACAGACTTAAAGGTTGAAGACTGAGATTTCACCAGCTGTGTTCAAAAGCCTGGAACAGGAGGTAAGCATGACTCATCCAGAGACAAGAGTCTAATATGATTGTACATAAAATATATCCAGTGAAATGGGAGGCGATGAGGCTAGAGAGGTAGCCATGAGATTATACAGGTAGCACATGCTGCTTAAACTTGATGTGGCTGGCCGTGGAAGCCATGGAATGGTTTTTAAGCTAAAGAAGAGTATAATCAGATCTGTGGCAATGAAAGATCACTCTATGAGTAAAATGATGAATGCATTGGATAAACAAATTACTCTCAAAGTTCAGGGCAGGAAGTGTGTTACCCTTGGTGACAAAGTATTCCTTCTTCCTTTGAACAATGAAAAATGTACCAATGATGATTTTTTTTTCTTCTCTGCTGTGGTTACTAACAGCCTGGAAGCAGTTGTTGGTCAATTGCCACAGCTTTCTTTTTCTTTTTTTTTTTTTAATGTTTTTATTCATTTATTTTTCAGAGGTGGGGTGGAGGGGTAGAGAGAAAGGGAGACAGAGAATCCCAAGCAGATTCCACACTGTCAGCATACAGCCGAATCACAAACCGTGAGATCATGACCTGAGGGGAAACCAAGAGTCCATCGCTTAACCCACTGAGCCACCCTGGCACCCGCCACAGCTTTCTTTAGTCAGATAAGCTTCCAGTTTTGCTTTCTTCTTTTTTTATTTCTTTGATCTAATCGTTTGACACATTAATCTTTTTTTTTTCCTTCATCTGATTATAACTGTGGTATCATTTTAAGGCTCCTCAAACTTAACGGAAGATCAGTAAATCATTTTTAAATTAATACATATAGGTACCTTCTGGCTATACCTAATGGTTTGAACTCCCTTCTGAAGGATTACTGAAAGGACAGAACCGGATTAACACTAAACACATGAGTGAAAAAGATGACAGAAAGGAGACAACAGGGAGTGACTAGATGTCAACACATTTTGGAAGATGGAAAGCAGATGGAAGAGCAGGGAATGACAGAGCTGAGTGGGAGAAGGCAAGCCTTGAGCTAAAGAGGGAAACATCTACGAGAAGCAAGATTTTTTCCCCACGTAACCCAGGAAATCTGAGGATTTAGAGGCACGGGATCCTGAGGAAAAGTGAGGATCAGGGCATAGGTAGAGAGCTACACAAAGAACATCTAAACCTCAGGTTTCCTAAGTAGCCAAACTCCTGTCCTACCCTTCAGAACCTTGGAAGTACATTATCTAGATAAACTGCATAACTGTATCTCAGAATGTCTGGACTCAGAAATACCAAGTATTATGGACAGTAGGGATGAAACATCACATAATAAACTAAAGGAGTATATGAAAGTTTGCATCCCCATAGATAAAGTCTCCAGCCCCCTTCCTTTCTGCCATTCTGTCAGCAACCAGGTATATATAACCATGTGATATAGGTTTAAAATAATTTTCTGTGGAGATGCCTGAGAATGAGGGAGCTGAGAAAGGGGCTTACAGACATTTATATTTGGGGCTTCCACAGGAAAGAAAACTACCTCACAGCTGATTGCTTTAAATTTAAAAAAGAAAGTTCAGGGGCACCTGGGCGACTCAGTCAGTTGAGCGTCTGATTTCAACACAGGTCACGATCTCATGGCTTGTGAGTTCAAGCCCCACGTTGGGCTCTGTGCTGACAGCTCATAGCCCGGAGCCTGCTTTGGATTCCGTGTCTCTGTCTCTCTCTGCCCTTTCCCTGCTCGTGCTCTGTCTGTCTCTTCCTCTCCCTCTCTCAAAAATAAATAAACATTAAAATTTTTTAAAATAAATAAAAAGGCAAGTTCACTTACACATCCAGAGCCTCTTACCGGCTTTTTGAGCCACAGGTTTACATATTTAAGAAAGTCAAGAATCATCAAATATTTGAGAAAGTCTCCAAAATGAAATAGAAGAGCCAAAACAGAAACAAAAGAAAGGAATTCAGAGGAATCAGAGACGATAGAGAAAGAAGAAAAAAATACTTTAAAATCAATAATTGATATACATAAACAAAAAGGAATAAATATGCATTAATGAACTCAGAATAGGACACTATTTTTATAGGGAACTTCAAAAAATATGAAGGTGACCTGGAAATTAAATATATGGAAGAGATTAAAAATTCAATTAGATGGATGGAAGATAACATGAAGAAAAACCCTGCAGAAAGTAAAATAAACACCCAGACAAAAAAAGTGCAATTGAAGAGGAAAGATAAAGAAAGATATAATCAACTGAGGAAGTCCAACATTGAAAACCGGGAGTTCCAGCAAGAGAAAAAAGATGAAACAGAAGAAATATACAAGCAAGTATCCCTAAATGGAAAGACATGGAGACCATGATTAAAGGGCCCACCGAGTATCCGGCTCTCTGAATCACAGAGAACCGACACCACGGCATACCATCCCAAAATTTCCAAAGAATGAGAGTAAAGAGAAGACTCTGAGGATGCCTGGGTGGCTCACTCGGTTGAGCATCTGACTTCAGCTCAGGTCCTGATCTCACCGTTTGTGGGTTTGAGCTGACAGCTCAGAGCCTGGAGCCTGCTTCAGATTCTGCGTCTCCCTCTCTTTCTGCCCCTCCTCCACTCATGCTGTCTCTCTCCCTCTCTCTCTCTCTCTCTCAAAAATAAAATAAACATAAAAGAAATTTTTAAAAAAAGGAGAAGACTCAAAAGTTTTTGAAAAGATAGAACTGGTTATTTTTAAAGAATCAGTCATCTGACTTACATCTGACTTTCAGTATCACCATTGGAAGCTAGAAGACATTGGAACATTGCCCTCAGAGTTCTGAACCAAATTATTTTTGTTCCAGAATTTCACGCCCAATCAAAACACTAAGCAACTATGAAGGCAGACCAAGGCAATTTCAAGTATGCAAGCTCTCAAAAGTTTTATTCTTTCTCAGGCAGCAAGTATTCTATGAAATTTAAGAGTACTTCAGGAAAGAGTGATATAGAAGCCAGAAAAAAAGGGATATTATATAGGAGAACAATGAGGGAACTTTCAGAAAATAAATAGTCCAGCTTGGAGCAAGAGTTGGAGGGCTAAGCAATAGAGGTCTCCAGTTAAAAAGAAAATAACCAAATAAACAAGTAAGTAAAAAGGGGGGGGGGGGGCAGAGACAGAGATGTAACCCATAGATAATCTGAGCATTTTGGAAGAATTATTGTTAGGCATTTGATTAATCAATTAGAACATGGCGGGGGGCAGGGGGGAATAGGGATGCATAAAATTAAACTTTCAAAATGAATCAATTATTAACTCCAAGAAATACAAAAGATCGCATGAGGGGAGAAAAAGGCAATCATAGCACTCCACTGGCTCAAATGTAATATTTATGTAGTCATTAGAATATAAACAATAAATTTTAACAAAAAATTGCTAACATAATTATACCAGAGGAATATAAAAGATAACATTATACTGGGAGAAAGAAGATACAGAGAGGATAAAGTTTCCACTGCAGAATTGGAAAATAAATTATGTCTAAAATCAAGCATTATATCTTCTTATATAAATGTCAGAAGAGACATCTGAAAGGGTTACAGGTCGTTGGCTGTGTGGAATAAAACCATGAGAAAAAGAGGATCATGGCAGGACATTGTTTTTTTTGTTTGTTCGTTTTTAATTTAAAAAATACAGTAAGTTATAAAGATAGAAAAAATGATTACTGGTATTATTCAGTTATCTATACCACATAGTATTAATTACTATAAATATGTTAGCCTATTTCCTTCTCGGTTTTTTTCTTGGAAGGGGGAGTGAAGGTGGGGTAGTGAATTTAAAATTTTCCCTCAATTGTTTGCTTTGAAATTTGGTGATGCTCATTAAAAAGTGATTAAACAATGTAGAAATGTACCAAGAAATAAATAAAAAGCTACTTCCCAATTCCAAATATCCCAAAATTACTACCATTCATATTCTAAATCCTGCTGTATGGTTATAAAAGGTAATGATGGAGATGAGAACTAGGTAGATAATTGTGGATAGATGGACAGATATATAGATGACACTGCTTTTTGCTAAAATGGGATTAGATATAGATACTTTTTAAATAACAAAGTATTAAATTTAATTATATTTTAATAATAAAAAGGGAAACTGAAGCAAAACTAAAGGAATTGTTGATTTTCAAATAAATGTTTTCTTGCCATAAGATTTAGAACCCTCTAAGCTTGAAAGAGTAGGGGGTGGATATGAAAAAAAAAATGAGAGTTGGAGTCCTTAATGTCTTTATGATATTATGTCAATATTAGACAATATCAGTAGACTCTTGCTTAGAAATATGAGAATATCTCCACCACGCTTTCCAATTATCTTTATACTACTAATTTTACATTGTTCTGATTAATAACATTCACATTTTGTTCTATAGCAATAATTCTCTCAGTTGTTTAGTCTTTAATTCTATATTTAAATAGATTCAAACACCATCAGTCCTTTTTATCACAGCTTCTCAATTCCCATGTTCTTTATTTTGATTTATCTCTTAATTAGCTAGAATTCATTTTCAAGCATTTTTTTCCGTGAAGGATTCAAGAATGCCATATTCCTTGAGTTCTTTCATGTTTAAGAATGTCTGTCTTTTGCCTTTTTCTCTATTGATATCTTAGTTTTCTTTCATTTTTTCCAAGCTTTGTAGAAATAACTCCATCATCCTCTGGCATCAAATGTTTTTATGAGTAAGTCTGAGATCTGGCTCCTTTGTAAGCCATAGTGATTTGCTTTATCAACCTGTATATCTAAAAAAAATTTTTTTTTTTTACTCCTTCAGGTTCAATTCCTTAACTAGGGTATGTATCCATGTTGAATGTCCCATATCAAAATTCCTGAAATATGCAACCCAAATGTTCATTTTTTATAAAGGAGAAATTACTATGTATTATATATATTCATTCAATAAATATTTATTTAAAATCTGTGTGCCAGGCAGCAGGCTCTTGGATATATCTCTGAAGGAACCAAACCAAAACCCTCTGTGGGGCTTGTGGAGCAGAAGACTAGGTGGGGGAGAAGAAGTAAACAGGAAACATAATAAAGAAGCAAACTACACAGTACCATAGTATCATAGAGGTGGCCAGAGCTATGGCGGAAAGAGAGAACAGACCAGTGTAAGGAAGCGGGGGCAGGGGGTGAGAGGGCGGATAGGTCAAATTTTAGTTTTAAACACGGCAGTCATAGAAGGCCTCATGAGGTGATATTCGAGGGCTGAACTGAAGGATTCTCCAGGGGAAAAGTCTTAGAGCCAGAGGGAACAGTCAATGCCAAGGTAAGAGCGCACCAGGTGCACATGCATAGGAACAACAGTAAACTACAAGGAAGCCTGTGTGGCTGGAGTAGAAAGAGGGAAGCAAAATGTGGTGTGTGCTAAGATCAGGGAGGTAATAATGGGGTAGATATTGACAGTTTTGTAGGCCACTGAAAGGCTTTTACTCTGGGTTTCACGATTTTAACCATGATCTAACATTTTAAAAGGATTACCTTGGCAATTTTGTTGAGAGCAGGGCATAGGTGGACAAGGATAAAAGCAAAGAGACCAATTAGAAAGCTATTGCAATAATTCAGGCAAGAGATTTTTATGATGTTGCTGTGCTTTTTCTTAGGTATTATGGGAAAAAATCTGTGAAAAAGTTTAAAACTGTTGTCTAAACCCAGAAATGTATTTGATTTTTTAAAACGAGTACACATGTTCTGTTGCTAAAAATATAAAAATAATAATAATTTTTCAAAGATAGATGAAAAAGAGCCCCGGTGTGAAACTTATTTTATGTGGGAAGCCATCCAATGAGATAAATCAGATGACTTGAGCCAGCCCTACACCAAAATCTCAAAAAAGCACATGAAGATAAATTTAATGCCTCAGAGTACATAGTCACTCGCCAGGCACAGAGAATATTGAAAGAAAATGTTTCTTTTCTTTTGTTGTATTATAATATTGGGAAGCTTTCCTATATGATTTTGTCATATCCAATCAAGTGTCAGTTCTCATATCTCCAGACTAAAGTCCCTTTCGATATTTTCAGACTTCTTGGGCAAATGCCATTGTGGTTAAAGGAATTTTCCTACATCTAGTCTGACCATTATGCTCAGAACTTCCTGTATATTTATCATTATTTGATCAGATATATCTGATCTGGTTGGCTTACAAGACAATTTGACAGAAGAATTTCCCTACCATCTTCTTACTAAAACCACAGCTAGCTCCTTTTGTCTCCTGCTCATCAAGAGATCTCATGACCTAGAGTGGCTCCCTACCTAACTTCCTAGGCAAACTGAAAGAAACCCGATGTTCACAAACAGATGAGACTGCCAAATTCACACTTTTCAACAGCTCAGTGGAAGAAACCTAAGATTCTTCCACCCCAAAGGAGAAAGAAGTCACCAGGGTAGATAGAAATCTTTCAGGATCCCAGTTGATCTATCCCTTGTGAACCAATGCACATCTGTTTTGGCTAAAAAGTTATTCTAACTTACCTTCAAGGCCAAACATGTAATTTCATTTCCACTGCCTTCTCCCACCGTCTCCCCTAAAATGCAACTCAGTGGTACTTATTAATGTCTAAAAAAGTGGAAGAAATCATTTTCCTGACACCAGAGGGAAAAAATGATACATGTAAGCATCTAGTTGAGGTACAGTATTTAGTATCAGCAATGTTACTCTTGTTAAAGGACTTTAATCAAAAAGTACAAATTAACTATGGCAATTAAAGTGGTTGAGAGTTCGAATAATCACTAGAAAAAAGAAAGGACTAAAAAAACAGACACCCCTAGAACCAATGTCACCATTTTCCTTGAGGGGAACACAATAAATCCACCTGTTGGGGACAACCAAGGGCTGTAGCCAGAAGTATTTTGGTACAGTAGATCTAGAGATACAGACATCTAAGGTTTCTTCCAAACATGGGCTTGCAATCTGATCTCTTTAATTATAATAACATAAAGAAAGAGGGGAGGTAAGAAGAAAAGGAGAAGGGAAACAGCAGCAGCTTGTGTTGGTAATCAATTTCCATATATTTTGAAAAAGCAAGTCCACTGGCACATGTAGGGACTGGTGTGTACCTCCTATCTTCCCATATTACTCATCTTTAGGCAGTGTAACTATTGCAACAAATCTGATTTTCATCAGTCGCTCATTACTATACTCATTTCCTGAAGCATCTTATAGGGGACATATCCACTCACACAGCACATATACCACTGTTTATGGAGAGCTATGCTATTACTTTCAAGCTGACCCACTGTTTGTGCTAAGAAAATGCTCAGGTTATTAGCTTCATGTAAACGGAATGTAAAGATGATGGGGATAGAAAAGAAAAGCAACCAAGTATCCTGGTTGATACTCGATAATTTAACTAGTAGCTTAGTGTCTATGGAATGTGAGCTCTGATCTCACCTCTTAATCTTACCTCGCTGGGAGATTCCAGCATGGGATGTTTCCAACTTCATTCAGTTTCCTGGAAGCAATTTTCAAAAAAACTCCGTGAAACGGATCCAAAAATGAGAACCCATCACCACTGCACACTCATGCATCATGAACTATTGACTACAGACATCTGTTTAAATGTAATTTATACAATATAAACCTCCAGTATATTGACAAACATTATAAAGTGCCATTCTGTGTCCAGTTTATTTTATATGGTTTAAAAAATAAAACCAAACTGGAGACTTTTCTCCATAAGTTAACTAAGCAGTCTAATGACACTTAGAGATCACTTAACTAAATGCAGTCATGTTCTTAGACATTATACAGTACCTCAGTAGCCTGAACTAGCCAGTGTATCACCTTAAATGTTAATTCCAACATGCAGTATAATACACATTGCACCCACTCTTTACGAGTTTCCTCCTACCAGTGAAATAGCATCCACTCATCACTGTCAGCATGATCTGAAAGCATTTGTTAAGCAAAGGGCCATAGATGGTACTCTCCCAGGTCCTGTACAAAGTGAGGTAATATCCAATTTCCTGACCTCCGGAGGCCTTCAGTCCAAGGCCAAGAATGCTAAAGCAGACAGATGTAAGGAGAATCAGCTAGCTGAATAAGCTTTAAAGCATTGCATGAATTAAGTGAATGGATAAATGTGTAACGTTTTGCATAAGCAGAGGATAATTAGGCGAAAGAGAGGCAAGTAAGAGCCCCTGTGGTGTTCTGCGCGTTTGGACCAAGTGGAGGTGTCAGATGAGGAGGATGAGCAAACAATAAAAAAAAATAATAATAACGAGATTTCATTTTTCAACATTTTTGCTGCCTTCCATATTACAGAGCACGTAGTAATTGACAAGTGATGGGATGATACATAAATATAGATAGTCCATTCTTTAAAGACGAAAGAGAAAAAGACTTTGGTTTTTAACTCAGTGAATCAATAAACCGTTGTAAACTTACAAAATCAGGCAGAACTTTTGCTTTAAACCGGCCTACAGTAAAGAAAGCCCTTAAAATGAGGCAGAGAAGTATGAGCTACTGAATTATACTAAGCCAGTTTGAAAGGGGCTTACTTAATGAAGCTTGTTTTAAATTGTCCATCTCTTGTAAGGATGTGTGCACTTCTCAGAGTCCTTCTGTGATCGGGTTTTGTTTTTGTGAACTTAGTGAATAGGATTTAAACTTCTTAGCTTTTTTTTTCCCCCCTCAAAAACTACAAACGCAATCAGTTTGAGGAGAATCCATTCAATTGGCCTCTGCTTTCTGAATGCAAGAAAGAAGCTACTTTTCCTCCCCTTCGTTTCATTCCAGCTGAGCACAGTGCAGCAAACATCTCATGCTGAAATCAGTGCCTTTTTAAAACATCAAGGGGCTTGAAAGCTCCGAACCTGTTCAGAGGTGAAGTGGCTCCGAGAGATCGGCTCAGACGCACCCTATTTGCACTTCCCTCCGCTGTAAAGGATCTCAGTCCTTTATCCGCAGGCCTCATTATGAAAGTTCTCTCGCGCTCTGAACGCCGGACCAGGGCAGGTCCGCTCTTTGGTATTGTAGTGGCACTCTCTGTTGCGCTCACTGTAAAGAATCCTGGCCATTGGCTAAGGTCTACGGTGAGATCAAGAGAAACCAGGTTCTCTACAGTCGAGGAAGGGAGTTAATTGCTCTGCCCTCTCCAAGTGCCCTTCACAATCCCGCCTGCATTCATACCGGCACCGGCTGCTTTCTTTTCTCTCCAAGGGTTATTACCACTGCGGAGGAAGGAAGGGTCCTACCTCTGCAGAACCGCCGCGATGAGTTCAGCAAGCAGAAGAGTGAAAATCTCCCAGCTACTTTTTCCGCCTCTCACGAAGCAAAAGTTGCAGAGTTGCGAGCACCCTTCTGCAGGAAGCCAAAATCTTGAAGTGTGGGCTTCTTCCCTTCTCAAACAGATAGAGTTAGTTCTTAAGACAGCAGCTTTTCCGAAGAAAAGAATAAAGTAAAAATGTCCACGTATTGTGTTGAAACATACCTTGCCATTAATGGCAACAGGAGTGAAGTGTGGGCTAACTGGTTAACTTCCTACTGAGATGCATCTGGTGTTCTCATTCTTCTGCAAATAAGCCCCGCTTCTGGGTGTTTAGCCTTTTCTCATGCAGACTTTGGAGCAATGATGGATCATTCCAGCTCTGGATGAGGATGTAAATCTGGGAATTCCTAGAGAAAAGTGCTGGATTTTTACAGGTTCGCTTAATGGACTTTTTGGGGAGGGCACCCAAATCACTATCTGTTGTTCAGCATCCTGGGTAAGGAGCCACATTCATTCTTGCAGGTAACTAAAGTACAGTTTCTGTTAGTGACTGCCTGATAAAGCAACTCCTTTTCCTCCTCATTACTTAAGTCTCACAACAGTCTCTGACCCAGGTTAGGGTTTGCCCGGGGAGGATCTTCCACCCAGATTTTGGTTTGGCTGATCATTGACAAGGATGTGCTCCCCACTGACTCTGTAGACACAAATTGGAAGTGTTTTAAATAATTTCAGGAATTTTCATTCCAAATGTAGTTGGTTTTTCACTATTGTATCTTTATATAGCTTCAAATTAACCCAACTCTATGAGAGCCAAAAGTAATTTCATTGAAACTCTAAAGAAGTCCCTTAAACATTTACGGGATGCCTCTTATAAGCAGGTATCTAAGGACTATCAAAGATTTCAAATGTAAGGTTCTTCATATGGAAATTTTGTTCATTGTAAGATTAGCATTAACGTTTTATTTCAAATATCCAAGACAATGAGTGGATTTTGTCTTTAGGGGAGACAAGGAGACACTGTGAATGTTCAAGGATTAGACCTAATGTGTCAGAGTAATCAACAACACCAGGCTTCCAGAAGCATGTGCATTTGAAGAATATCATCTCTCCACAATTGAGTGGCTTATCTTGCACTTCATCACATATTTAATGTCAAATATTAAATGTTTTCACTGAAAGTGGGTTTCTGCATTTAGGGGGAGGGAAATGCACTTATATGTTATGCAAGCTGATGGTTTATGTAAGCTGAAAAAGAAATAAGGAGGTCAGGTTCTGTCCACAGTGGGATGGGCATTTAGGAGTAGGGTTAGTCATATTTTGCCTTCTTATCAAGTCTATGTCCTTTTTACCCTTGACGGAAATGGAACGTAATTTTTGAAACTGGATACAAGAGGGAAACGTTCTGGATTTGTGGCATGGTTTTAAAGTGAAAATCTAGTCACTGTGGTCTAGCAAGGAAATACTTGGCATTGATAGGCCAGAGCCAAACAGCAGGGACATCACCACTCCCTTCGGTAGCTAAGGTACAAGATCTAAGTCAAGCCCTTACAATATCCAAATGCCTGCCAAATTGAATTGCACACAACATTCTTCTAATTAACAAGTCTCTCAGATGGTGCTCTATGACAAACGACCTTGGGTTTAGTAAAATTTTTAAAAGATATTTTCTTCATTTATTACCCCCAACACTCGAACCTCTTCATCTCCTGCTAAGAGGCCTTGAGTTAGTGTGTTAAGAAAAATATGCAACACTTCTCTGCACATCTCTCCGTTTTGGCATGCAGCCAGACCTGGCTTGTCACCTGGCATCACACAAGCTTGGGTCAGAGCACCCAGGAGTCGGGCGGAAAGGAGGCCAGCTCCTCACACATCTGGTACTTGAGCTAAAGGGCCCCTTTTGTGTGAATTAGGTAATTGGGACAAGTGTTAGAGATGGCTCTCCTGAAGACTTCTTCAAATGGACTTTCCTAAAATATTTCTAGCAGGGAGAAATTGGTATGGAGACAGCAGACTTGGAAAAATTCATATTTGTCATCCACTCATTGTTTCAACCAATTTATTGAACCCCTACCTACTTAGTTCCAGCTACTGTGCTAAGCACCGGATAGGTAATTTTAAACAAATGGGACAAGGCCCCTGCCCACCTGTAGTTTATAATTTAGGAAGTGAACAAATGAATACACAACTAAATATACTCTATAATTTCAAAATGTGGCCAGTGATGAAAGAAAAGAATAAGATGCCATGAAAGAGACTGAAGGGTGCACCTGATTGAGACTAAAGAGTGGGAGAAGGCTGTAGTGGAGGGGATATCTAATTTAGTTCCCAAGCAAGTTGGGATTCTAGACTTAACATCTTCTCTCATGGCCATTTTGTAATTTTACTTCAAGACTATAGTATCTGTAGCATTTAAATCAGCCATCGTTGCCTGCCTCTCCAACTTTATGTCCATCTCACCTTGCTTCAATCCCCACCCTTGGAAACATTGCATTTCCTGTGTCTCAGAATGCTTTGTTAAGCCTCTATTGCTTAACTAATATCTGCCAGCCCCTCTGACTATGTCTTCCTTACTTCTTTACTACGATGACTCCTTCTCCTCCTCCATCGCTCATCTGGGACAAGATGGCTTTCAGGAAATCTCTGATTCTTTTCTCTTCCCCATGCATGGTCTCCATGTGACTCAGTTCCAGAGGGCGCATTCCCATTTTTAGTTCTGTATGTCGCAGTGGTTGAATGTCAGCAATTTCACACAGTTCAGTCAATAAGCTGATGTGAATGGCAACTGTACACACGGTGCCCTCTATTCATACAGACTATCATGCACATGCAATTTCTGAAGTTGCGCAATATGGCAGCTCCCCTCACCACATGACCCTGCCCTGGGTTCCTATAGTACACTAGTCATCTCTAAAATTTATTTTATCATTTTGAATAAACTGATCTATCTGCCCGTGATTTTTCAATCCTTCTCAATAGTTTCATCTTATATCCTCAATAATTAGCACAGAACATTTTTGTTGTAACATTAAAAGTAACTGTCATTTATTGAGTTTCTACCAGTACCAGATACTTTAAATACGTCATCTCAAATTCTCATAACAATGTTAACAGGTAAATAATATTATCCAATTTTTATAATTGAATAACTTAGACTTAAAAGTTAAGTAATTTATATACTAAAAGATGGCAGAGCTCAAAATAGAGGGACATGCTATCTGATTCTAGAATCCATATTCTTTAAACCATGCCATACTAGGTTTCACTATTTCATTCATTCATTCATTCATTCAACTAGTGTTTATACACATATACACACATACACACACATATATACATATACACACATACGGTGAGTGCTAGGCCTTGTATTAGTGTCATGGGTATGCCAGTAAATGACAAAATCCGCCTTTCCTTTGAGAGCTTTCAGTCTATCAGGGAAGGCAGACACTGACCAATCGATTACAAGGGAGATAAACTGTGGTAAATGTTTATTGAAGTGACCTGAATGTTATGGGAGCAAACATACAGAAGTATTATGATAGATAGCTATCCCTGAAAAAAGAAATATGTTTAGGCCGTTTAGTTTTAAAATATTAAAAATACCCCCTTTATCCCGCATGCCACTACCTACTTTGTTTCAGAATAATTGGGTTATATCCTAGATATAATAAGTATCTAGTTACGATTGAGGTCAGCTTTACCACTTCCCAGTAGCAACTAGATGGTTTCTGTCAGGCCGTTAGCTGTTTGGGGTCGGCTTGGTGCCACCTGCCACAGGAAACAGATCTGACCAGTTCTGGAACTAATTCCTGCAATTGGGTCATCATAAGTGACAGACCCTAAGGTGTGGATGTGACCTGGTTGCAGAGAGAGCCCCCTGTGCTCAGAGGGGGAATCGGCTGACCATACTAGTGATTCTTGACACAGCTGGTCAAAACTGATCTGTTACAACTTGGGACTCAGGCTGGAAGTTTAAAACTTTTGGTGAAAAATGTAAAGTACATAACTAGCTATGGAAATTAGAAGTGGTGAATAAGACTGAAGAAATCCCGTATAAGCCAAAAACAAGGGACAACTGAAAATGTCACTGGTTCAGAGATGTCGATTGAGCAATCTTAATTCTACCTCTGCTCCTACACATTTTCCTAGAAAGCATGTGTGTTTTTTGTTTTCTTTGTTTTCCCTTAGTTCTCAGTCAATAGGCTGTGAACACTGCTTGGCACCAAGAGACATACAGAGAATTTAATACAGAGTGGTTCCTTATAGAATGAAACAATCAGAGAACAAAGAGGAATCTCAGAAGCAGAGAATCTGGACTCAGGAGAGACCTCAGAAATCCTCTGCCCCACATTCCCAAGAATGTGGGGATTGCCCCATTCCAGACTTGTATTAAATACTTCCACAGACAGAGACCTCATTAGTGCACCGTAACTCCTATTGTGGAAAGTCCTTTATATGGAGTCAAAGTATGCCTCCCATGACCTTAACAAATAACATCACTTTCTGTCCTCAGAACAGTATAATCCTTGTTTCATATGGCAATGTCTTGTTTATGTACTTTCTGCGTTTTTTTTTTTTCCTTTAGGACTTAAGTATCTTCAGTGTAGGTTTTTCTGAAATGGCTTAGAGCCGTCAGACAGAACTTCATTGAGAATATGGATCCTGAGGGAGGGCACTGGATAAGCAGAGAGGAATGGGTCTCAAACACTGCTCCACAAGGAACAAGGATTCAAATATTCATTAGTTGATATGGATGATATCCTGTGGCACGGTTAATACATGGCTCTATTCAACAATAGCAGAGTTAATGCAGTTACCTGGCAGCAAAGCATTTCCAAAAAAGCCAGCCTTTCTTCTCATTGACTATTGATGACTGCAGCCCAGGGGAAAGTCGTACATTCATAAACATCAATCAGGGCAGGAAAGGCGCCTTGGAGTCTCTTTGAAACGAGATAATGTATATGAAAGCTCTTTGTCAACTGTAAAGCAGTATACAAATGTAAAGAATTTTTATCATTGTTTTAAAAGGAAGTTGGAATAGAATTACTGTTGTTTGTTCTAAAGTTGTCTGTGTGGGCTACTCAATAGATACCTAACAAGAGAACTTTGCCTTCCTTTTCATGTTCTCTGAGTAGATATTCAACAAAATTATTTTTAAGTAGTAAGTCTCAGACTTGTTGTTTTTCTATGTAGGCTGCACTCTGTTTCCAAGTTTTTAAAAGCAGTTTTTCTTTGGTATTTCCTCAATGCACGTTTCATTCTGAAATGACAGATTACAAAGACAGTTGCCTAGGACTATGAGATGTAATTCATCTGAATTAACATGAACCCCATTAAAAGATAAACAGAGGCATATTAAAGATTTTAAGAGTTTTTTTTGAACAAAAATCAATTTGAATTGGCCAACTTCCAATCTTACAGATAGAAGGGACCTTCAAAAAGCTGTACAAAATGAAAGACTTTTATAGGAAGAAGGGAATGAGAACGAGTAAGTTATACTATGCAAAAAAGTGGGTTGGTTACTGCAAGATTACTTTCCTTCAGGGGATGGCCAGGGTTTATCAAGAGATTACCTAAGTATTGCTGAGCAAGCAATTTTTGATTGATTTATTTAAGATTCCATTTCTGGGACAGCCAAACTCTAATTAAACCTTGGTATGGCGACGTGGGGCTTAGCATAAATGACTCCATTTTGGACTCCTTGACTTCTTTTTGACAAATCCCTAATCCTGTTAAAGACAGGGATCTACTATTTCTAGAGTAGCTGCTATGTGCTAGAAATTGTTAGGACTTATGTATATTATCTCAATTAATCTTCACAATGACCCCAGCCTGAATTACACATGAGGAAAGATTTTAAAACTCTCCTGTGGTTAAAAAGCTATGGAAGAACTCAGAATTAAAACTCAGTTGTCTCATCCCCAATGTTTTGTTTCTATATCTCTAAAGAAGCTATAATTTGAAATGTATGGATGAAAGTCACACTATCATTTCCACAATCGTTTTCATATACTTCCACCAAAAAAAATGGATTTTATAAGTACTCTAGGAATGTCTTTCTAGCTAACAAAACACCATACGCTATTATCTAAACTTTTACCCACTTAATTATACCACATTTTGGACTAGACACACATTTAGACCCTTCTTAGTAGTTGTTTTCTCTTTTTTAATTAAAATTAAAAATTCTGAAGCTATCACACTTGTCCAAAGGATTAAGAATTACTTATAAAACCTGAGCAAACATCTTTTCAATCTTTGAAAATATATCCACAGCACATTCCCTTTAAAGCTATGAGGTTGGACTACTACTTCCAGGAAGAGGGAGTGAGCATACTTTTCTCTATTCCTTCCACTAAGTACAATTAGAAACTGGAAATTATATAGAAAACAAACATATGAGACAGAACTGCTTAGCAACCTCAAGACCATGTCAGTAGCTCATTGGCTTTTCATTTGCCTCATATATCCCAGGCTGGAATCTGGAATCTGGAAATATCAAAAGGGCAAACAGAAAAAGCCACAAAATAAAACAAAACAAAACAAAACAAAACAAAACAAAAACATGATCTGTCTATACTAATCTAAGGCCCAGGAAAGGGCCAGCCTAGCAAGACAGAAAACATCCAGACAGTAACTGCTCTGCTCCAGCCCAACACCAGAAAGAAAACTAGGACTTCACTCCCACCCTCACTAGTAAAGGCTCAGTAAGGAATGTAGACTTCCATTTTCACCATGTAGTAATGAGATTCTGCCCATGGTATTAGTGAAAACCATGTGAGGGTCTGGAAATTCTATCAAGAAATTCTGGGCAGTATAATAAAATGCAAAAACAAACAAAATAACTACATAAAAGGCATACACTTCAAAAAAGGAAGAAATAAAACTCTCCCTATTTGTAGATCACTTGATTGCTTATGTAGGAAACCCCAAGGAATCTACTAAATAATAAAATAAAACACAAACCTCCCAGAATTAATAAAGGAGTTCAACAAGGCTGCAAGATAGGATAAACATATAAATATCAAATATATTTCTATCCACTATAACATGGACACCAAAATTTAAAATATAATGCCATTTTCAATTACTCAGATAAGGAAACACTTAGGTATAAATCTAACAAAACATGTACAAGACTTGTATGCTAAAAGCGACCAAATGTTGATGAAAGACATCAGAGAAAATCTAAATAAATGGAGAGACATACCACATTCATGGCTTAGAAGACATAATAAAAATGCCAATTCTCTCCAGATTGTACACAGATTTAATTCACTTCCTATCAGAATCCCAGGAAGATATTTTTTATAGATATAGACAAGATTATTCCAAAAATTTACATAGAAGAGCAAAGGAACTAGAGTAATTAAAAAATTTGAAGCAGAATAAAGTAGAAAGAATCTATATACCTAGTTTCAAGACTCATTACATGGCTATGGTAATCAAGACAGTGGTATTGGCAGAAAGACAGATACATAGATCAATAGAAAACCCAGAAACAGACCCCCACAAATATGCACAATTGATTTTTGACAAAGATTCAATGGAGGAAAGATAGCCTTTTCAATAAATGGTGACGAAGTGATTGAGTAACTATAAGCAAAAAAGGAGAAGAAGAAGAAGAAGAAGAAGAAGAAGAAGAAGAAGAAGAAGAAGAAGAAAGAAGTAAACCTCAAACTAAATCTCACACCTTATATAAAAATTAACTCAAAATGGATGATGGATTTCAATGTAAAACATAAATCTATAAAATTTCTATTAAAAATAGGAGTAAAATTTTCAGAATATAGGGATAGGCAAAACATTATTAGACTTGTTTAACAAAGAAAGCACAGTCCATAAAAGGGAAAAATGATAAACTGGACTTCACCAACATTAAGAACTTTCACTCAAAGACCCTGTTAAGAAGATAAAAAGACAAACTACAGACTGGGGAAATTATTTGTAACCACATACCCAAGAAAGGACTAGTAGTTACAAGATATAAAGAAATCTCAAGGGGTGCCTGAGTGGCTCAGTCAGTTAAGCGTCTCACTATTGATTTCAGCTCAGGTCATCATCTCACAGTTCGTGAGATTGAGCCCTGCATTGGGCTCTTCATTGATAGTGCGGAGCCTGCTTGGGATTCTCTCTCTCCCTCTGTCTCTCTCTCTCCCTCTATCTGCCCCTTCCCTGCTCTCTCTCTCTCTCTCTCTCAAAATAAATAAATAAACTTTAAAAAAAAAGGCTCTCAAAACTCAACAGCAATAAAACAAACAACTAATTAGAAAATTAACAGAACACGTGAAGAGACAATTCACTGAAGAAGGTACCAAGATAGCAAGTAAGCACATGAGAAGATGTTCAACATCATTAGCCATTATGCAAATGCAAATTAAAACCACATGAGATATCTCTACCTGTCTATGAAAGTAGCTAAAGTAAAAAATACTGGCAATAGCAAATGTTGACAAGGATGCAGGGAAATTGGATCTCATATATGGCTGATAGGAATATAAAATGGTACAGACATTCTGTAAAATAATTTGGTGGCAGAAAAATGGGTGTGGCTAGTAGGGCTACATGAAGGATCGTTAGGTGGTGGAACTAAATCTTAACTACACCTTACTATATCAATGTCAGTATCCTGGTTGTGATATTATACTAGTTTTGCATGATACCACGCGCACACACACACACACACACACGATCCCTCTGTTATTTCTTATAACTTTGTGTGAATTTATAATATTTCAAAATAAAAAGTTGAATTAAAAAGTGACATGATATATGTCGTATTTTATACTATATATTGATATAATGATAGAAATAAAGCTTGAATATTTCAACTCTGAGGTCGGCTTTAAAACACATACTTCCTTGTCAGGCTGGAATATAATGGATAGATTACTATGCGTCAGAAGATGAGATTTTATTATCAGTAACAAAAATAAAATATTGTCATTAAAAATATATAGTTTCATTCAACCAACATTTATTAAGTAGTAGCCATGTGCCTGTAAGCAGATGAGAACGAGCAAGGCCCAGCCCCTGCCCACTAGGAATTAAGTGCCTAGTGGTGAACAAAGAACACATCAAGCCATAGAGACTGCATCTGTACCTTGCAGAATGCAAGGATCATTAGGATTAGGAGCAGCTAGCACTTACTGAACACTTAGTTTGTAGGAAGTATTATGCTACCATCTTCACATCCATTCTCTCATTTAATCCTCAAAACAATTGTGAAAGTTAATTTTATTACCCAATTTTGTAGATGGGGTAACAGAAGCCATACAAGTCACGTGGCTCATCCAGCAAATGAGTGAAACACTAATTCAAACCCAGCTCTGTCTTCGGAGCAGCCTATGCGCTTCACCGTAAGGCCTTACTGCCCCTCACAGATGTCCAAAGCAGCAGGTACCACATGAGGCAGACCAGCCCAAGTCTGCTCCCGTGGCGTGAGGGTTGGGAGGACAGGAAAAGACTCAGGGAAAGATTTAAAGAGGAGGTGCAACTTGAGTTGGGTCCTGAAGGATGAGTGGGAGTTTAGGTGGATGAACAGATAAGGACCTGCAGGCCTCAAGACTCAATATGGACAAGCAATCTATTGCATGAAGGAAATAGTAACATTCTAAGAAAAACGAAGGGACACTGCTCAAAGTCAGGGCCTATTATGAGTTGACTTGTATTGCCCCCAAGATTCATATATTGAAATCCTAACCCCTAGCACCTCAGAATGTGACCTTATTTGGAAACTAGGATGTTGCGAATGTAATTGGTTAAGATGAAGTCATTAGGGTGGGCCCTAATCCAATATTACTGTGTCCTTATATGAAGGGGAAATTTAGACAAAGAGAAAGCCATGCGCACAGGGAGAAAACATCATGAGAACGTGAAGGCAGAGCTCAGAGTGATGCATGTATGAGCTAAGGAACACCCAAGATGGCCACCAGAAGCCAGGAGAGAAGCATGGAACTGACTTGCAGCCTCAGAAGGAGGCTCAGAAGGAGCCAGCTCAACTGACACCTCGATCTCAGACATCTAGCTTCCAGAACTGGGAGACAGTAAATTTCCGTCATTGAAGCCACCCTGTTTTCGGTATTTGTGATGGGAATCCTAGCAAACTAATCCAGGACCCAGCATCCGAATCCCCTTAAATTAAGGAAAGAATGAAGAGTGTGGTCCAGAGAAGTGGCATGCTAGACTAATTAGCACCAGCTGGCGAGAACTGTTCAATTTTCAGGTAAGCCAAGGATAAAACCATTATTCAAAATAAAATTATGTGAACTTAAAATTAAAGAAGCTAAATAAAATCTGTTCAATACTCAAAATTCATCACCAGTTAATAATTTTATATTTTACTAGAATCTCTGCTTTTGAGGCTATTTACATATCTATTTGATGGAAAACTGTATAATGATGTGCCACTAGTGCATGTCTCTGCCCAATTCCACAATCAGGGACATCACGTTGGTAGTTTGGAATCAGCCCTGGTGGGATAATTCACACCATGAAAATCAGAAAATGCTACAAATTGGGGCTTTCATCCCCTGGAGAGCTGATTGTTAAACATTAACCAACCCGCCACTGGTCCAGAGATATTGGTGGCTTATCTTAGTACCACACTGGCTTCCTTTTGTTGAATCCAGAAATGTCTTCCTAGTCCCTGTCAACACCTATTCTTCTGAAACCTCTGCTTCTGTCTGCCCACTGGACGATTTGGGCTTCAGTTCTCAGCTTCCCCAGCAAAGCCAGTTTTGTCCTGGGTAGGCCCCATTGCATACTTCTTGGCATTCATAGTGTGAATGGATGGAGGGAGGGAGGTAGAGAGGGAGGGAGGGAGGGAGGGATGGATGAGTGAATGAATTAATGAATGAATGCTTTGAAGATTACTTTCAAACTATGATTGTGCCACTGTTTAACTTCCACAGCATACAGTGAGGTGGAAGGGACACCATTTATAGCCCACAAATCCACTTTGCTCCCAGGATTCTGAGTGTAACTCCTCTGTATCCTAAATCGTTTTCATCTCCCCTTCCTTATAACCCCTTAGGATAGTGTGAAGCTTAATCTTCATGAAAGCACTTTGGAAATAAGTGTTGCTATACAAACATATGGCAGTATTACTATTATTATAGTAAGCTTCAGATCCTTGAAGGCACAACTCGTGCTTGTTCCCAAGAAACCAGATATATGGTTGTGATAACTTGCATTGGAAATTAGTGTAAAAATAGAAAGCACCATAATGTAAAATATTTACTGTATGCTTTTTATGTATAGCTGATCCATTTTTTTAACGGTGACTTGAAGATGATTGTATTACAGCCAATGTGGACATAATCATTAAATAATAATACAGATATAAGCTAACTGAAAAATAATTGTATAGTTGTAGCACCATTGAAATGTAAACTCTCAGATGCAGAGAACAAGCTTCGTGGTAATTATACTTGCCATTAAATGATAACATCCAATTGGTATCTAATCTTCAGGCTACAAATAAGCGTGTAATACCGCAAATACACTCTAATTACATGGCTGTTTGTCCTCTGTAAAAGTAATAAGATGAACCACAAGCAGTGTTGCAAATTCCAATGAAGAATTTTATTCAGACTCTAATGAAAGATGCCAGGTGAAGCTTATAGCTTAATACTCTCCTTATTTCTATCTTCAGCACCAACGATTTTACTACTTAGTTCCAGATGTCGAAGTTTGTATTTCAATATTATTATCATTATTTGTTATTTAATAAGAACTGACCTAATATTCTACTGAAGCCTGCACAAATCTTATTTTGGAAATTGATACAAAATATATAACACATTTGTCTGATAGTGTTCTAATAAAAAGTGACTGATCTCTCCATCTTAAAATCTTGAAAGATAACTTTATTATCTCAAACCCACTGCTTAAACACTTATCTGAAGCCATAATTCTTCTTTGCCGTTATTTTGGATTCAAGGTAAAAGTACATCTTCTAATTGAACTTCTGTGTTCAAATGTTCAGGTACTCAGTAACTGATACACAACTTAGTAAATATTTTGAGTGAATGCATGAATGAATGAATGAACAGTTGAATAATCGTTTGTAAATCTCAATTGATTTCCTGCAACTAAATGAAGTCAAATATGTCTGCTTAGCTTTATCATGGAGTTAACAAACCATTTTAGTGACTTTTGTATACAGATTACACACACTATATTATGAAAATTTAGAACACTGAGGTAGATAAAACATTATGATTTATGTATCTGTTTTAAATTATGTTATGTTTATTTATTTTTGAGAGAGAGACAAAGTGCAAGCAGGGGAGGGGCAGAGAGAGATGGAGACAGAATCGGAAGCAGGCTCCAGCTCTGAGCTGTCTGTACAGAGCCTGATGCAGGGCTCGAACCCTCGAACTGTGAGACCATGACCAGAACCGAAGCTGGTTGCCCAACCAGCTGAGCTGCCCAGGCGCCCCTGACTTACGTATCTTAATAGAAAACTTCTACTCTTATGACATAAAACATGTCTATACTGATATAATCTCCATCAAAGTGAACTGGGAGGTGATAAAGTAACATTAAGAACTAAGAGAAAAGGGGAAAAAAAGAATTCAAACAAGAGGTGGGTGAAGAGAAGAGAGGTAGCTTCCAAGCTTGACGATTTAGGCCTTAGACGCCTGTTTTCTATATGCTTCCTCTATGCTTTAGAAATGAAAAATTCTGACATCAGTTACAATCATTCTATACCACATTTTATTTATCTACCTTAAAAATGATTTCTTTCTAAAACGATAGTAGCTAATGTCCGTTGAGGATGTATTTCTCACTGTCCCCCTGTGATGACTACATGTGTGAAATGGCTTCCCCAGGGTTGGACAGCTGGTGGAGCAGAGACTTGAACCCAGAGCCAACCCGAGGTACCTCAGTGCCTTTCAGGGGATGCTGCTGCCAGAGTTCGCACACATCTCCAGCTCTCTGCCTTTGCATGCATGTCTTCCAACTGGAATCACTTTCTCTTACTGCCCAGTGGCTCCAACCCCACTATTTAAGACCTGCTCAAGCTCCCCTATTTCCATAATATTTTTATGATGCCTGCCTCCTACATCATGCTGTATTAAAAGTCTTTGCACACTTTGTGATTCCTACTTCATTGGTTTTGTTCAGTTCTCTACTTCTTGAGGCAAGAACTCTTTTTTTTGATAATTCTCTCTAACCACTCCCCTTTCTCCATTCTCCCCCGACACACACACACCCTAGCACATAATATATACAGAAATAGGGAATAACTGTTTGTTCATAGAATATCTCTGAAGTTTTTAAAAGAGCCAGAAAGAGTTGGTATGCTTTCAGTATTTAAATACTGTTGTTTTGTAGTTGTTAACAGAAGCAGATAAAAATCTAGATTTTTTTTTGTAGGACACACATTTTAACAGCTAAAAAAAGTCACTTATCACAGGAACTTCTATGTATTAAAGAGTGTGATTGAATATGTGGCTCGGTCAATCCTCAGGCTTTCCCAGAAGATATATTCCCAGCCTTTCCCAGAAGAAAACCTACTCAAATGTTTTGTCAGTTATCCTGATAGATCCTCATGGTTCGTGAGTTCGAGCTCTGTGCTGACAGCTCAGAGCCTGGAGTCTGCTTCGAGTTCTGTGTGTGTCTCTCTCTCTGCTCCTCCCCGACTCATGCTCTGTGTCTCTCTCTCAAAAATGAATAAACATTAAAAAAATTTTTTTAAAGAATGAAATCGTATTCAGATCAAGTCCCATAGAATAACTAGTCTTTGGCAAATATATTGTTTTCTATATTTTGTTCTGTTCTCTATCACACCAGAGAGAGATTCAAGGGACCTGTGATAGGCTATTGTAAAGTTTCCCCTTTTTTAATTGGTAACAGAAGAAAAGCCTACATTTTTAAAAAGGAAAGTATTTCTCATGCCATGGCACCTCCTTCAAGGTGTAAAAAGCAAAGATCAGGTAAATTAAGTGCCTAGATTTTCCCTGTACAGAAGTATTCAGAACACTTTTTAAAAATGGCTTCTCTATCATTTTTGTCTCTGTGTGTCTGTCTCTGTCTCTATCTCTCTCCTACACACATACACACACATCCAAAAAAGATAGCCACCACTTATTTGATATCTTATTTGCTTTGCTGGCTGCTCTGTATCGAAATCTGAATTTTGCTTGCAATAGAAATGTTAAATTTCTTCCCCTCACGATCTCCTGGGAATTACATTTGCTATTAGGTTGTGCATTTACTGATTCCAGAATTTACTGATCCAAATTTTGGTGTGTGTTGTATTTGTCTCTTCCTTCTCTCTCACATTTATCATCATTTTCTGCTTGTATATCTGTCCATTTGTCTTTCTTTCCTTTAATTTCTGTTCCATGGTCCCCAGATACAAAATGAAATATTAGGTTTGTCAAGCGTATATCATTGTTTAAATGCCTGGAGATGATGGGTTAAGCAGACCAATCAATGAAACAAACCTCCAGTGCATTGAGGGGGCTGCAAGTGATGTTCCCTTTGGCTCTTTAAGACCTAACAAGTCAATAACCTATTAATATCATATTCTGCCAGTCACTTTTACACAATTCACATGTGACTTTTTAGGATACAACTTTATAGTTTTGTAGTGAATTAAATAGAAGAATGTTTGTGGCAAAATCCAAACTAAAAATAAGAGTGTATAGAGATTTAAAAATGAAATGGAAATAATAATCATGTGATTGTTACTCTATGATACACAGTTACTTCAACTACACCATAAATATTATAAATACATAAAATGATCCAAAATTTTAAACAATAATCCAGACAGGACCACATGTAATGCCCTAAAAGTTAAATGTCCAACACATAAAAAGGCAGGATCGTTGAACTTTAGGGAGTTTGCACGGAAAGAGATGACAGAAAAAAAATCATTTTTTAGTATATTTTTACCCATTTTGTGCAACAAAGGATCAAAATTTAATAGCCTAAGTATCAAAGAAAATACATTGCTCATTATGTGAAAGCAAAGTTATTTAATGGATGTAACTGACAACCCTTTGTATTTATAAAGTTATGTATGCATTGATAGATAGATAGATAGATAATATATATATTAGGGATAACAGCATCTGAGTTGAAAACAGACAACTTACTTTTGATGATTCACATTTTGAAATCCTGTTTCTGTTTCTGAAGTAAAAAAAAAATACTGGAATATTTTGATGCAACCCAAAACTTCTCTAAATATTAACTAGTTAATTCCAAAACTGATTTTACATCATTCTTTTGCACCCAGTGGAAATCAATTAATCAGTAAGTCCATTTCCTCAAAATAAAATTCTTCACTATGGTAGATCTAAAGATCAAATGTGTTCTGGGACATCAGAAGAATTTAGAAGTCTTCAGCAGTATCCTTTCCCAAACAGAATTACTCCTAACCTCGTGGTTTTGGAGTCCGGCAGATTTCATATCAAATCCTGGCTCCGTTACATAGAAATTACGTGTCCTCAGTTTTTTAATATCCATATGTAAAATGTAGATATTAACCTCTACTTCAATGGATTTGGTGAAGATTAAATAAAATGTTGTATCATAATGAATGCAGAGTACATTGCCCAGTACTGGGCACAGAGTATTTAATAAATGGAAGAGAATGGCATTCATTCAACGAACTACATTCAAGGACTCGGCATAATTTGTTCAATTGTCCTTTCCCAAGTATCCCTTATATACCCTGTGTTTACCTACCTATGTTACTATAGCACTGTCTTTTGAGCTGAACATTATACAGTATTAACATGTTAATTGACATTAACTTTATTAAGGCAATCCAAAATCAACTTTTCTTTTGTGTTGGATTTAGCCACATCAAACTTGCAGTAATGAAAAGGAAGCATCATCTCCCATTCCAGATGACAGCAATGAGGCAAGCAATAGGAATATGTTTCATCTTTGGGGAAAGTACTGTGCCTTGAAAGAGAGAACATTATGAGTATAATCAACCGGATTACAAAATAGACAGGTAGCTCTTCCAGCCTATAGCCGATACTTCCAGTTTCTCTCCTGAGCACTCCCCACCAATTTTCATTCATTCAAACATTTGCTAAGCACCTCCTGTGTTAAATGCCATGAAATAGGCTTCAAAGTTAACTGAAAACACAAACATTCCTTATCCTCACAGAGTTCTTGCCCTCCCATTGTCTAACACACCACATGTTCACCATTTTCAAACCAAGTAAGATTCTAGTCAAGAGTTTCATCAATTGTTTCAGTTAGATTTTTTATTAAAAATAAAAAAGGTCACTATCTGGTCTCTACCTTTTTTTTTTTACTTAGCTTCCTATTCCACCTTTCCTTGTAACGCAACCACCCTGAGCTACTTACAGTTCCACTCTGTCTAAAATGTAGTCCTATGGGGCGCCTGGGTGGCTCGGTCAGTTAAGCGTCCGACTTCGGCTCAGGTCATGATCTCACGGTCCGTGAGTTCGAGCCCCGCGTCGGGCTCTGTGCTGACCGCTCAGAGCCTGGAGCCTGTTTCAGATTCTGTGTCTCCCTCTCTCTCTGCCCCTCCCCTGTTCATGCTCTGTCTCTCTCTGTCTCAAAAAATAAATAAACGTTAAAAAAATTTTTTTTGAATAAAATAAAATAAAATAAAATGTAGTCCTAGCTTTAGTCGTACTTTAGAACCACCTGGATAGATTTTTAAAATCTCAATATCGAGGTTGCAACCCAGACAAATTATGTCAGTATCCCAAGGAATGGGACCAAAGCATCAGTTATGTTTAACTCCCCAGGTAATTTCAACATGCTGCAGTCAAGGCTGAGTTTCTGTGCTCCAAAGCACAGTCTTTCTCTGCATGTAACCCCCCTTACTTCTCAACTTGCTTCTTGCCTGCTCATCCAGCAAGACACAACTCAGCTATTCTTCCTTCCTTTGAAGTCTTTCCTGAACCCAACCCACCCGGCCTAGACTGGTGTAGGGGCATGCTCTGGTTTCTTATTGCTGCATAGCAAGTTGCCACAGACTTAATGGCTTAAAACAACACTCATGTATTAGATCATAGTTCTCTAGGCCAGAAGTCCAAGCACAGTATGGCAGTGTTCTCTGCTCAGGGTCTCCACAAGGCGCCCGTCAAGGTGTCAACCATATGTGTCCTCATCTGAAACCTCAAGTAGAGTGAGATCCATTTCCAAGCTCCCTCAGCTTATTGGCAGAAATCATTTCCTTGCAGTTGTGGAACTGTGGTCCCCATCATCTTGTTAGCTGGCAGCCAGTGATGGCTATCGGCTTCTAGAAGCGGCTCTTGGGTCCTTGCCACATGGCCTCCTCCCTAGGTTCTTCCACACTTCCAATATCCCTGACTTTAGAAAGGGCCCACCAGTCCTTGTTGAAGGCTCACCTGATTAGGTAAGGCACGTTAGAGAATCTCCCCTAATTCAAAGTCAACTGATTAGCAACCTGATTTTGACAGTTATCCTATCATATTCACAGGTCCTGCACACACTCAAAAGGAGGGGTTTATCAGGGGCATGTGCACCAGAAGGTGGGAAACTTAGAAGCCATCTTTGAACTTTGCCTACCAGGTACCCTTCCTATGGTCTCGAATTCATGTGCTTGCCATAGCACTTTTCACATGCATTTTTCCTACTTCACCAGACACTGAATCTTAAAAGGGCAGGGACCATATTCATATTCATATTTGTCTTCCCAGCATATAACTGAAAGCCTGGAATAAGGCAGATGTTCACCAAGGCTTACCAAGTATTCATGCAGTGCGTGAGCATAAATTAGACCTTTTACATATTAGAAAATAGAGCAAGCACACATTTGGATAAAAGCCTGATCTAGGGTCTTAGGGAAGATGCAACTAATTCAATAATTTCAAAAGTTAAGAAAGGATAACTTCAAAAGCAGCCTAATAAACATAACAGTATTTTTTTCTTTGAAGATTTTTAATTAATTTCATTGTTTACAAAATCGTTGTGGTCTCAAAATATGTATGAACTTTTATTCATACTTATTGCCTTTGGACCCAAAGAGCCCTTTTCCATTTTGCATCCTTATTTTGATGGTTTCAGGAATCAGTTTTCTCTCTACTGACCAACATACTGAATGTATCACTTATATGATGCACAATATGCATGCAAATTAACAATAATTCATTGATCTTTATGTTTTGATCATCAGGTTGAATGTGTCATGGGGATCTTCTGCCTTGAAGGTGCTTAACAGGGAACAGTCGAGACGGGAACTTACATCACAGTTCCAGCATTCTCTAGCCTCTAGATTTGGAGAATTGACCTACACCGTCCTCAGTTTTCTCATCACTAAAATGGAGATAGCAATACCGTTTGAAAGTGTATGGAAGGCTTTGAGGTAAGTGAGGAGGAGGAGCTGGCAAAGAATAAACAGTGATACTGTTGATAAATTCCAACAACTCACCCTATGCCCATCCCCCCCAACACCGAGAGATTTGCTGGAGGGAAGGAAAAATAAATTACGTATTTACCTGTCTTCTTGGGAGATGAAGGTCTCTTATGTAAAATTTTCATCTGACCTACTGTAAAGATAAAATCGTAAATTTAAAGTTTATTCTGAGGTACATTGTGGACCCAGGATTGAAAGCAGGAGAATGAATGAGAAAAGGCCACTAAAACTACTTTATTTTTTTTAACTTTTTTTAATGCTTATTTATTATTTTGAGAGAGAGAGAGAGACAAGAGTGCAAGCAGGGAGGGGCAGAGAGAGAGAGAGAGAGACAGAATCTGAAGCAGGCTCCAGGCTCAGAGCTGCCAGCACAGAGCTGAACATGGGGCTTGAACTCATGGACCACAAGATCATGACCTAGCTGAAGTCGGGCACTTAACTGACTGAGCCACACAGGCGCCCCAAAACTACTTTATATAAAGTTAAACAGGAAACACTATTCCCAATAATACTGCTGTATTAGGAAAATCTTTCTCTTCTGTAAGAAAGCTCTAGACCAGCGCTGCCCAATACAAATAGAATATAAGCCATATACATAATCTTAAATTTTCTAGAAGCAACATTAAAAAGAGTTTTTAGGGGCGCCTGGGTGGCTCAGTCGGTTAAGCGTCCGACTTCAGCTCAGGTCACTATCTCGCGGTCCGTGAGTTCGAGCCCCGCGTCGGGCTCTGGGCTGATGGCTCAGAGCCTGGAGCCTGCTTCCGATTCTGTGTCTCCCTCTCTCTCTGCCCCTCCCCCATTCATGCTCTGTCTCTCTCTGTCTCAAAAATAAATAAACGTTAAAAAAAAATTTTTTTTAAGTTTTTAAAAAAGTGAAATTAATTGTAATCATGTATTTTATTCAACCCAGTACATCTAAAGTATTACTTCAACGTATAATCAAAATAAAAACTTATTAATGAGATATGCCAAGTGTTCAAAATCTTAAGTGTATTTTTTACATTTATGGCACATTTCAATTCTAACTGGCCACAATTCATACACTCAATAGCCACATGACATGTCTATGTGTGTTTCTGTGTGTATATTTATGACTGTGTATTCCCATGCATATGTTTTAACCTAAAGACTCCTAAGCCACAGGAAAAATGAAGGACACATTTTCCTTCCCTTCACACAAATGAAAAGGAACCTTACTCAGCTCACCAAAGTTCTCTTTGGACCTTCCTGCTAGACTTGAGTACTCTATGTGACTTCTGTCTCTGGTGGGCAGGCTCTCAACCCCCTTACCTCCTTGCCTCATCCCTCAGTAGCAGAGGCCCATGGCAGTCCTAGGATGGGGGGGGAAAGAAAGAGTAAGGGGTTTGTTATAGGAAGGCCTTCAAAGGGGAGGCAGACACTTGAGCTATTTCTTTGTTATTATTGTTATTAAAAGATAATTAATTTGCTTTCTTGATGAAAGTAAGGGGGTTGGTTAAATGGATGGGATAAAAATCTGCGATTCTGCTGAGCAATAAGCCAGAGTTCTTACCTTAAATCTTCTTAGGCTGTGTGCCAAGACAGCTTTCTGTGCATGTCTGATTTGATAGAGCAGCAAAGTCTCTATGAAGAATACAGAGACATCAGGTGCTCTAGAAATAGTCTGAGAGGTAGAGAAAGTAAAATATTTCTTCAAGTATCCTGGTTGGCAATTTTTGAAAGCTTCTGTGGTGCAGAACGGCCTCCCCACCCACTCACCCCCAACACGAACATAAGACACACACGTCCAGTAAACAGAATCAGAGAAAAGCTACTGTGAATTAGGTAATTTAGTAAGGGTCTTGACTTTTTTAGGCTACGAGGTTTCTATTTCCTCAGCTAGAGCAATGTTAATAACCCCCTAGTGATCCAATTAAAAAGAGAATGAATACACTATGCAAAAACCAAGCCAAAAACAAAAAACAAAAAAGCCAAGCTTTTTTAGCCATCGTGATCTGACCCGGTGGGAAATATGCTACAGCAAGTACATATGCAGTTTCAATCAATACCCTAACCTTGAAATAATCCCAACATGATATTTGATAAATCATGTGCATGTGTAGACCTATGAACACACGCACACACTAACATATAAAAATGTTCTGATGGGAAGAACTACTCACACTGATGGCTCCTGGTGGGTGCAAATGTCAGGTGAATGGGCCAACAAAAGGCCAAGTGTCCTCTCCACATGTAAATAGCACCCTTTTATCTGCAGCTGCATCTGCTATTTTTCAATGCCTAAAAGAGACTACCCATAGACAAAGCTGTTGCCAAACCAATTCTTAGGACTTAGAATCCCAAGAAAGAAGACTTTGCCCTGTCAAAAAAGATATTTGGAAAGACGCCGGGTCAGAAAGAAGCCGTTTTTGCATAACTGTTTAAGCAAACCACAATTTAAAAGTATTACTTATAATTAATGCACAAAGATCCTACTTTGTAGACAGATAAAATAAGGCTGAAATCACATCACTAGTAATCAAAAAGCTGAAGTCTATCTAATGAGTTATGTTGCTGTATTAAGTGAAAACAAGGAAGATGAAAGATCTGTGATCCACTGAAACATTTAGGGATAAATTTGAGGTTCCAATCACTGAATATATCTGTAGAGTTTATTATAACACCAAAGTTGCTGGTTTAAATTGACTTCTTCCCGAAGATTGGAGTGTGTAAATTGCATAGAGATGGAGAAAGAGGTGTTGTTTCTCACCAAAAATGGAGCTCAATTTCAAAGAAACTAGTTTATAACTTGAATTATTCTATCTAATAGAAGTTACCTACCACAAAAAAGATAGTGTGAAGTGTGGCAATTGCAGGTCATGTGTACCTTCTGTCAAAATATTTCTGATTCTTTCAGCTAGATATCTATTCTTGATCTGGTCTGTGTCCCTGTAAGAACTATGCTTCCTGTGCTTTTAAATATGAGTGTTAAAAACATCAAGAGTGTTTCCATGTCAGTGGATTTCACTGATTTTTAAAGCTCTGCTTTACTTTTTTTCAGTACAAAAAATAACCGAAATGTTAGCCTATTTCTATAATACATATTTAATAACTGTTGAGTCTGTTCATTTTATGAGTTCGAGTAAATATCTCTTGTATACTAAGTACATATGTATGTATACATCATACATATAGAGAAAGAGAATATGCTATATATAGGTTTTTTAAAGGTCTTTATGGTCCTTATGAAGAATAGTTTTGAAAATAAAAAAAGAGAAAGTCTAGAAAAATTTAAAGCACTGCTACCAAGAAATTAAAGCATCTAATTTTACGAATTAGATGAAAGAATAACCAGAGACATTTTGAAAAATAAAAGCATAGTCTAATCTATCCTACCAGCTATTGAAGCATATTATAAATCTACCATAATGAAAACAGCTTGGTATTCCAATTGTTTGTTCTTGCCTTTGAATGCCTTTAATTTTTCATCAGGATCTCCATTCTCCATTCTCCGTGTCTATTGCTCCTCTCTCTCTCTGTCTGGTGGTTTTCATTTATTTGCTGCAGCTTTCCCTCTTTGAAAGGAACTCTTTGGGGAGCCCATGACAAATAATGTGGGCTACTTCAGAGGTTGTCGAGCCTCAGTACATTGCCTTTTCCTGTCACCATTGCAGAATTAACACTTCGCAATTCAGAGGGTACGAGCAACGTACCCGATGTTCCGAACACTGCATGCAAGTCAGTGTGGAATATCAAGTGTCAGAGTAGCAATTCATCAAGTCCTTGAGTGCCAACCAGAAAACACAGTTCTTGACATGATACAACAGCAAGCCAATTAAATATCCTCTACCCGAGGAGGCTGGTCAGAATGTACCGTTCCCCACAGCTAGTTAACTCTCGCTCGCTTCATGTAATTAAACCTGTTGTGTGCATCTCATTTACCACTAAACCTGCATATAATGTAATACAATATATTGACTTGGGAAATGCCAACAGGCGATAGATTGTCATAATCAAAAACATTTATTCTACACCAAGCTTTCTCATCTCCAGGCCTTTGCACATGCTCTTGCTGTGTCTGGAACATGTTCATTGTGCCCCTCGCCCTCTCTATCACCCCTTCCTTAACATTACCTACTCATTGTTTGGGTTTCTTTTAAATATTATGAAATGTATTCAGTCATGTAAACTTATTTAATTTCGCAATTTTTCCTCGGTCTCAATGCAGACCTGACTTACTTCAAAGCCTTTTCTGTCTCCCAAACATTGTATTAATTAGTTATAGAAATTTCCACTCTTCTTAAACAGTGCTCTGTGCCTCACCTGGGTAATTCATTCTGACCCTCAGGTCTCAGAGTCTACTCTGTTCTTCAATTTGTAGACAGCCTTACCTGGTATGTGTTCTCATGGAACATGTGTTTTTCCCAATGTGTAAGTGTTTTCTTCTAGAAACGATAAGTTCTAAGAAGGCAGCGAGCACACCTGTTCTCTTCACCACGCTATCCACAGTGTTCAGCTTGGGACCTGTCTTCCAGTAAGTTCCTGATAAATGCTTTGAGTGAATGAGTGAGTACTAAAGGTGGCAGATGCAGGAAGAATTCGGAATAGAAAGCTGTTATCGGGGCACCTGGGTGGCTCAGTCAGTTAAAGCGTCCAACTTTGGCTCAGGTCATGGTCTCACGATCTGTGAGTTCAAATCCCGCATCGGGCTCTGGGCTGATGGCTCAGAGCCTGGAGCCTGCTTCGGATTCTGTGTCTCCCTCTCTCTCTGCCCCTCCCCTGCTCATGCTCTGTCTCTCTCTCTCTTTCTCAAAAATAAATAAACATGAAAAAATTATTTTAAAAAAAAGAAACAAAGAAAGAAAGTGGTTATCAAGGGTGAGCCCTCTCCTGCCAGAGGAGATGTGGTGATTAGAAGAATGATTTCCAGACATTAAGACTTCATGGAACAATTTTTTTAATGGAGACTTACAAAATGTTGCCAACTCTTAATTTTTCCGAGTAATGCCATTAAAACCAAAAATAATTCCAATTAAAATAAACGTCGTTTTATTTAGAATGATATGTTTTAACACTGAAAACTTAAAAAAAAATACCACTCAAAATAAAGGACAGTTCTTGCCTTATGAGAAATAAATTATCGTGGTGTATGTGTGTGTTTCTTCATTTCCCTTTGGAAAATTTCAGCATGAACCGGTTCACATCCGTAGACCAGTCTCTCAGTAACCACTCTCCTAGATGAGATGTTGCAGAAGGCAGACCCAAGGACTCAGGAATGCTCCAGGAACATTCATGAAATAATAGAGAGCCAGAGTGCAGGTTTCATGTAGGGGAGGAAATGTTAACCAGATAGACAGTAGAGGCAAAATGCTTGAACAATTTAACAAAAGTGCTTCTTTCCATTCTGTGTGGGTCACACATAGAAAGACCAGTGTTTCCAGTAGGAGGAGAGGCCAACGGGAAAGGAAGAGGAAAAGCCACCACTGACTCTCAAGAATATACTGAATATCTACCAAGTGCCTGCCCTGAGTGGGGGGCAGGGAGAAAGCAAGAGAAATGTGTACTGTGCTTCCTTCATGGAAGGGCTGGGGGACAGGACCAAGGGCAGTGAAATAGCAGCGCACAGAGTTCAACACCATCAGAGAGGCTGGGAATCGACCCAGAATTTTCAAGTTTGTAATAACAGAGAAGAAACTGAAAGCTACAACAGCACGTGAGAATGACCCCATTTCTCTGCTTGTTTTGTACATGCATTTCTGCCTCCTTCCAGGGCTAGGCATCCAGTGATCTGGGGGAGAAAGGCAGGCAGAGCTGCTGGGTAAGGAACACCAAAGAGCTCTAGAGAGGATTGCTAACCCCTTTTCTCTTCCTTACTCCATCCCAAGCCCAAACCTTGCAAAATTACAGATTGTGGAATCATCCAAGAATCATCTTCACCTGCTTTTTTAGATAGCTCAGCTCAACTCCACCCTATCCCCAAACCCAAGATTGGGTATCTCATTTCCTCATCACAGCACAGAAAGGGGGATGATAGTGTGTGCCACCATTCCTGCTTATTAAGAATTGGGAAAATCAGTCTGAAATAAGATTACAGGTCCAAACTAGAATCAAAGCTAAAATTCTAGTTGGCCAGACTTGACTATTCAACCGAATACTGTCCACTGTTAATTTTATTACTCTGAGTAATTTGCCACATCTGGAACGTCTCTTTTTCAGAGAAATCTTTCTTTCCCTAGCAGGTCCATAATATAGAATAAGCGTGTACTGTACTTTGCCCTAAATTTCTTTTTCTTCTAAATCAATTACATTTTAAATGCACTTCCAGAGCTTTCTATTTACAGGAACTATTGAAGATGCCAAGGGAGTGATGAGTCAGTGTTACTGTTTATTCATTTTAAAATGTGCATGGTTGATTGTGTAGGCTGAGATGTAGGGTGGGTTAGTCTGGAGTCCCTCTTGAGGCCACAGACAGTGCTGTCAGGAAGCATCCTGCTCCTGGGTCACTCACGGTGCATAGACTCCTCCAGGAACTTAAGTCGTTTTGTAAAGCGGACTCTTTTGTGAATGTGGATTACCATCCCCCAGTTCATTCTTTGCCTCTATTCAGAATTTAGAATATTGAGTGTTCTTCAACCACTGTATACCTTTTCTATTTTGAGCATTAGAAGACGTGCTTCCTAATTCTTCATTCCTTCACTCTCTTTGACAAACAAGTAACCTCGTTTCCAACTCATGGCAATGAGGATGACTGCAAAGTACTTGGTCTTTCTTGGAAGAAATCATCATGAAAATCGAAGTTCGTGCTTACCTATTCGTTTTTATTCACTGGTTTCCTGAGTCTATTAAATCCTATTTGAATAACACAAGCTTATATTTTAGTTTCGCGCCTCTCTTTACGTAGGCTCATGCACATCTCTTAGCAGCTTCAAAACCAATTTCCCACTCCAAGTGTGTTTAGCAGAGCAACTATTGAGGCTTGCCTCATCTTCACCTATGTTTCACATCAGTTCTACTTCCCGGTGACTTAAAGGCATCTGATGTGAAGTAACAAATAATATAAAATATTTCAAGAGATTTCCCCCAACACTTGGGGGGAAAAATGTCGATCAACTGAAGAACGATTGGATAGATTCCATGAGGTGGGATATTGTTTCACAGCAGTTTCAGTGTGTACCTAACCCAGGGGGTTGTTCATGATATGTTTGTGATATGTTCACGATATGTTCCTATTAGGTTAAAATGAAACCAGGTTTCAAAGAAATTTGTACAATATGGCATCATTGTGTATACACATGCATAAATATTAATACACATACTGGTGTGAACATCAATAAAGTTCCCGAAAGATGCACAGCAAGCATTTATAAGATTAGTCTCCTTGAAATGGCAATGGGAGTAAGGAGTGATGACTGTTTCATTATATACTTTTCTACTATTATACATGTTACAACCAGTATGTGCTACTTTTAATTATAAAATAATAATACAATTTAAAAGGAAAACAGTTGCTGTATATTGTAGGTCTGTAATAAAATCCCAAAGCAGGAGAGTTTAACTGATTTAGAATTTGTAAATCTTGATTGCTCTATGGGTAGCATTCCAGATATCGTATTTAGATGAGAACAACCTTACATTTTATGCCAGTTTCGGTTTCGAACATTCTTGGGGATGATTGAATGTTGCAGCTTTCAATACAAAGAAAGAAATTCTGATACCAGCTAAGTATTTCCCAGCTCCTGCTCTCAGGTACTTTTCCCCGTGACAGAAAGAAATCAGAAGCTTGTAAATCATAACCAGAATGTTCTGAGAAATTCTCTGCTCTTGGTTTTTCTCTGCCAATTATCTGTCCACTGACAAAGAATTAAAAAATAGCGTAAGTGATGTGACATTTTAAGGAGCAAGAAAAGTAACAGACAAGGCTGTGGTAGGCTGCCAGATGCACAGCTACGTAGCACCTTTACAGTCCTGTCATGAAGTGAAGTTATGACACCAAGTTTTCCCACAAGAGTCTTCTTTCTCTGTGGACTTCTGATTCCTACAAATTACCCTGTGACGCTTCTTCTCCCTCCCCGACACCATGATCTGTCCCCACCGCTCACCCCATTCCACCCTTACCCTACACACACACGCACATGAGCACCGAAGTCCATATATGTCATTTCCTTCCTGGATGAACTGCAAACACTTATGATTTTGCAAAGATGAAGCTCGTGTTTCTAAGTCTTTCAGCAAGGGTGTGGGGCATTCTGTGGCTATGAAATTATGCCTTCCTAGAACTCTGACTTCGTAACAATGGTACATCAAGAGCAAGAATCCAGCTACCAGGTTCTTCAGCAGGATTAAAACTACTTCCAGACAGGCACTGCATCACATGAACTTGAGTTTACTGGATAATTAATCATAATCAAATTGAAGGGATTCCTCATTTATCCAATTGTTACTTTATTCATATATTAATGTCACCTTGCCCTATTTCAGAAAAACCCTGTAGACTTTTCCCTTTTCTGGCCAGGATGATCATATGCAACTCATCTGTATGCAAAATCATTTACAATGTCAGACTGCCACTGACCCATCCTTTATTCTGGTACTTTTCTCTCCTACCATCACTCACCTAGTACTTTCTTTCTCCTACTGTCTTTTCCGTTATCCCCTTGATTTTTCTTTCTGTACCTCGCATTCTATTGCCTCAAAAAGGTCTCTGTTTCTGCCCATCTCTTTTTTTTCTTTTTCTGAAGCAACATCCTCTGTGCCTCACAGTGATGTCCTCTGGAGGGCCACCCCAGGTGTGGGGTTCTGGGTTGACAATAACACCTAGACTCTGAGGTAGAATTAGAGCTTTCCCACCCAGGCCGTGGTCATGGAAAAGGCACTGTGGCCATGTCAGTAAACTGTAATTATATTTCCTTTGAAGCAGGATGGTAAGGAGGTTATGATGGGAGTCATATTTCTTTTACCAAAGGTCCCTACTTAAACTCTTATAGATATTATCAAAAATATGCTTACCTTGCTATCAGGTCATTTCTTAAAATTTTCAAACATTTTCTATGAATTCATGTGACAGGCAATAAATAAACACATGACAAAATAATTGTAGTTATTCAAGAAATCCTCCAAAGTGGTGGGGCACCCGGGTGGCTCAGTCCGTTGAACATTTGACTTCGGCTCAGATCATGATCTCGCAGTTCCTGATTCAAACCCCACATCAGGCTCGCTGCTATCAACCTGTCAGGGTGAAGCCGGGTTCAGATCCTCTGTCCCTCTCTCTCTGCTCCTCCCCCACTTGTGCTCCTCAAAAAATAAATAAATATTTTTTAAAAATCTTTCAACGCGTGGAGAGGGGAGGAGGGATTGTAGATCTTATGAGAGCTTGCTTAGTGGACTCGTACAGAATGGGGGTGAGGCTGGAAGCCAGGCATTCTCCTGAACCCTCTGCCCCTCTGCTGCCTCCCCTGATTCCTTACCCACCTCACCCTGCGGGCAGTCCTTAGAAGTGCACTGGACATTGCAGACTAGATCCTGAGACAGGGAGCTGGGGAAATCACAGTCCTTGCCCTTGGGGTGTTCTAATATGACTGGTAGACGGATCAAAGGGTCCCTTCCATAACCCTTTGGTCAACTAGTAAACACATAAAAATAGAATCTTCTCACATCTTGGTTTTCTAACAATGAAAACATTTTTTTTCACAGTAACTGTGTTATCTGGGCTCCAAGAATCAGTGATTTGTATATGGAATACAAATACAGAGGCTTTTTATTATCGAACAGTCATTTTTAATCCAGGAATTATTTTCACTTATATTTTGGGTTTAATATTTATACAACCAGAACATATTTTAAGAAATCTTAGTGAAGTAAGTTTTTGTATAAGTTATGGTGATATTTGGTGAACATCTACTACAGTATGAGCAGGATAATTTTCCTATATTGCAGATGTAGGAAAGATGTGAAATCTTGAAAAAAAAAATGTATTTGGTGAACAGCTCCTGGGTATGTGGGCCAATCTCAGCCAATTAGAGGCTATTCATTAAGGCCCAAAAAGTGTTGCCTGGGTAGCAGATTAATAATGGCACAGACCTCTTTCAGGTTTCATGACAGGGCTTATTCTTTGCCAAATGTATCACATTTGAGAGTCTGTAGCTTGTTAAGTGTATTCATTAGAAAAAATAATTATAATTTCCCAAGTTTTAGGGATTACTTTTTTAAAAATTCTCCACATTTCCTCTAAACTCCAATTTCCTAATAACTTTACAATACAAGATAATAGTCTAAATTCACTAACTAGTAACTCTTTAGAAAAATATTGTATTTACTGTGTTAGCAAATGATTTGGTAAACTTGGAATGCTGCTCACCACTGCAGCCACAATTTAAACTCTTGCTTTCTGAATTTCTCTCTTCTCCCTTCTGTCTTCCCTTTGTCTAAAACAAGGGAGCGGGTTGAGCTAATTCCACGGGGGTGGGGGGGGGGGGGGAGACAGGGAGAATTGGTTTGTTTCTCTGCTCTAAATTATCCTTCGTTTTTGTCTCTCTCCCTCCTCTCTTTCTTCCTTCCCTGGTCTCCTCTCTTCTCTCTGTCCCTTCTCCATAGTGGCATCATCACCATGAAAGTTTCCTGTCACTGTCCCACACAACCTGTCATAGCAGGATACTAGGCACCAAGGGAAGGACAACAAAAGCATAGCGCGCCTTCTCTGCCCTTCAGGAATTGGCAACTAAACCAAGGAGACCAAATATGTACACATATCCTTTACCCTACAAACATTTATTGAGTGCCTACTATGTGCCAGGCTCTGTGCTAGGTGATAAAAAAGACAGACCCCACCCAAACAATAACTACCAAAATAAAGTAGATGATACAGCAAAACATAGTAATCACCAAACGTCTTAGGGGCCAAAAGTGTTACGGAAGACCAGAAGAAAAGATTTCAAACTGAAGGGATCATAGAATCCAAACAGAAAAGATACCGTGGGAAACTGTCGTCCTAACTCCATGAATATTGAAATCTGCTCTATATAAATTTGAATAGCTCTATGCCCCTTCTCTACCATATGTCAGCTAGCAGACATATGTTTGTGCTTGATTTGGAATTGTGGGTAAAGAACCGTAATCCAAAGACCTGAGTTTTAAGTCCTGTGTCTGTTCATTTCACTGGCATTAAATATGATCGGAAAATTAAAATTACATCATAGGTGTAAGTATTATCTGTCCCTAAAATGCCAGGTGATTTTGCTAAATTTCATTTCTTTGTCCTTTAAAAATGACGTTTATTGGTCTTAGAAAAAGAGAATTATTGAGAAAGCAGATAACGGCATCATTTTTAGGAGTCTCTGTAGTACAACAAAACTAAAGGGTCTGTATTGACAATAATTAGCAGAACCAGAAAAGGGATTCCAACTGTGAATGTACTTCCTGACATTTTTCTTTCTCACAGATAGTTGGAAGACTAAGTCAAATGACACATTCTTAAATACCACCACACCTGTACACACTCGATATGTAAATACAGCTCCAGACACTATGTTCTTGATATATAGATAAGTTGTTGCTGTTGTTTTTAATTCCGGCCCAGCCTCCTTCCGATATTTTTTAAGGAGTCCTCGTATACTTTTCTAGCCAATTATTTAGCAAGAAATTGGGGGTTTTAGTCTGGAAGAGACCATTTTAATGTAATTGTCCTGGTGTTTAACACATCTCAGTATTTGTCACCGGTTGCTCTTGCTTTGCATTCAAATGGTTTTGGATATGATGCCCTTTAAACAACCACAACAACAACCACAACAACCACCTCCGTGGTATTGTGTAATACAGCACTGCTTCATTGTAATGCAGAACGCATAGCTTCAAGTGTTTGCTACACTCTCCAGCCAGTTCCCTTCACACTGAAAATAGACATAGGGCCAATGTGAATGCATGCTTTTTTTTTTTTTCCCCAGCTCCACTAATCTTGCAGCTGACGTCTCAGCAAACAATTAAGCATTCAAAAAAGTTTAGGAAATTTAAAGCCAAATTGCCAGCCACTCCCTACTGATAATCTCAAAGTCACATATTTTGCCAAACATTGCACCAAAGAAAAACGTGGTCACCTTAAAAGGACAAATTCGGTTATTATCCAGCAGCAGAATCACCTGGGCCAACCCGAGCTGGCTATTTCCCTTACCAAATTCTTTTTTGTTATTGCGGTCGTTAGAAATAAAGACATTTGGGGGAACTTCAACAGGGCTTTACCTGAAATTTTTGTCACTTATAAAACATTATATAAAACAATATATTTTATTATATATATATATATATATATATATATATATAATATAAAATAGAGACCTGTAAAAGCCACAGTGAATCTCTGCACAGCTTTCTTTATGAGATTATAGGGAAGAATGTAAAATATAAGAAGTTACTCTTCCAGTTCTAGAATTTTCCATTCCCAAGGGGGTTGTACAGATACTGTCATCAAATCCCAGTTTGGGAGAAGAGAATAAAGATTCTTTCTCTGTTCTTTCATTTACAGTAATAATGCATCCTAAGAATGTAACACAGAAGTACTTTTCTGGACCACAGCCCGGCCGGTCCCCAGCCACCCCAGATTGCAGCCCCTCACACTGGGCTGTATGATCCTAAAGGTCATTGATGGGGGACTTTCGGAGGCACAGGTCTTCCTGGCATTTCTCTCACGTGTTGGGGTAATTGATAATTCTCACCTCTCCACTTCCAAGACTGATCTATGCTACATGCTGCCTCCACACCCCAGCTTCCGTCACCTATTTTCTATGATCATGACAAAGTCAACCAAAGCCAGACCATCATTGCTGACAACCCTTCAGTGGCTCCACTGCCTATGGCATAAAAGCAAAATCACTGTTAGGGAATTCCAGCTCCAACATTTCTGTATCCAACAGACAGGTTTGGTCAGCACTGAAACTATAATGGGAGCATGAAGCACTTTCTAGATAGAGGCTCTGCATACATGGGTGTATGTTTGTGTAAAGTGGTTACCATGTTTTAATCACCTTTGCCATTTTCAAACATGCCACCGCCTCTTTCCTCAAGCAGGCCCTCTGTCTCTTCCTTCAGATTTCAGGATGTTCTCTAAAAGGTTCTTTTATCATCTACTTGAGCCCTTGGTGCCTCCTCAGAATTTCAGTAGCATGTTACCATAAATACTAATTACCATTTAAGGCATAAATCTTTTTTTCCCAAATAAATTATGACAAGGATCTATAGGCAGTTGGTAGCACAATGCCTTGGAAAGTAAATTCTTGGTATTTCAGAGAACTTTATTAATGATATTTTCTAAAAGCTATATCCTGAATGGAAGAACAAATACATAGATTCAAAATCGATGATCTTGTAATGACCCTAAAATTTTCAGATGAAAATAACATTAAAAAAGAGTGGTTTGTGGAATAAGGAAAGCAGCTCGCTGGGTCTTCGTGTTCTGGACTACACAATCAGAAATTAACACCAAACTCAAGTGGTCACCATCCTTAAATCCTGACTCTCTCTATGGTCTTGGAAAAGTTGATTTATCTTTACTTTCTTTCAGTTTGCCCTTTTTGGGAAAAGGGAATTAAAATGTAGCTTTCCCAGAAACATGGTGACACATTATAGTTTTGGAGAAGTACAGCCTATTTAAGTAATGGAAATCAGGCTAATAAAATGCTCATAGTTATTTTCAGAAGGTATTTCAACAGAAACAAGATTGGCTTATTCTCGTGGAAGTTGTTTCACCGGATGACTCCTTGTCTACCAAAATTTGAAGTTCTCAGTCTTTCCGTGTGAGTCCTAATCCCTGTCGGTTGCTTAGTTCCTTTTGACGTTATCACTGAGAGAGGGAGCCTGTTACAGGCGATCTAGCTACCGCCAACGTATTAAAAGATTTTATCTTTTTAAATCATTCTCTACATTCTGCATGTAACAATTTATTTGTTTTTTTTTTTTTCACAGAATACTTACAGAGCTCTAATGGCATTAGATACCCGACATTCAATAGGTTGGATGGCACTTGGTGGCACTGGCCTCCGAGTATTCAATGAGAATACTGTTTGGTTCTTTTTCATTTTAATTGCTGGAATGGCTGTGGATATAAGTTGCTCCGCACAAAAGGGTGACAAATAATGATGAAAGACACCAGAGTGCTCTCATGTGTGGCTTCGTCAAGAAGGAGAAAAGAGATTATTGCAGCTGAACTGATCACATGGAATTTGCTGGGCCTTCCTTTACCCTCCACCCCCACCCCCATTGCCACCATGTCCCCCAAGTAAAATGCGGTTCTTACAGGCTAGGAAGGATCCAGTTGAATAACACACAAAAATTGATCCTATTAACAATGATCTTTAGAATGTTCAAGGACATAACGCCGCTTTTGTGAGGTTCCAACATAAGCATTCTCAAATCCTTAAAGGAGCAAATTGTTTCTGCTTCTGTTGTTTTCTTCCTAGGGAACTGTTGCCTCAAAACAGGGCTTCTTCTGGGGGGGCGGGGGGGATGATGGGGAGGGGGCGGGTGTGGCAAGGAGAACACAGGCCTCCAGTTTAAAACAGTGCTCACGTTGGTCTTCGCAGCCACTGAGATGGCACTTACTATTTTTAATTAACATTGCAATCCTTTAAAATCATTTAATACTAGGCAAATATGTTAATGCCACAAAATCGATGCCAAGAAAAGTGTCAGACGAAGTAATAGGTAAAATTAATTATTTTATGATCTACTAGGTTTTCAATTGTTCTTTTATTTAAAAACAAGCAAAACAAAAAACAACAACAACAACAACAAAATCCTCTTACAGGGAGTATCGGTGATCTTCAAGGAAAGAATGAGTTTGTGTCCCAAATCACTGAACGTTTATACGCCTAATAGAGTCTGGATATTTCACCCCCTTTTTTCTGGTGGCAAAGTGGCATCTATATTAGGCAGCACTGGCGAAACCTGGGCTTCCTGCGGCTGCTACAGTTACTCCTCCTTTTTTCCTCTCCTCTTCCTTCTGTTACAGGGAATTGCCTCTGCTACCTCAGAGGTGGCTTTCCAAATATCCGCAGCCAGTGCCCTCCCTCGGCCCCACTCCTGCGGCTCTGTGTCCCTTACTCTCTGCAGCCAGCCTGCAAGCCCCCACGGCTATGGCCCTAACTATTGGCCCTTGCCTCAAAGTTTCTTTGGTACTTTTCTTATTTAAGCCATTGGAAGTATCCTATGAAAGACTGTGACTCATAAAAGGATGAATAACTTTGTGCATATTGCACAAACGCTTCAGCAATGGAAAGCTAGCTGTTTCATATTCTGTTTCTGGATCTTTCAAGATAGAATCACACACACACACACACACACACACACACACACACACACACACTCTCTCTCTCTCTCAATCTCTCATCTTCATTCCTAACCAAGCTGTTACTTGCAGGCATTTTCATTATTACATGGGGACGCTAGTACACAAGACCCTGGGCTTTATAGTCATTATATACTGCTGGTCATTATAGAATCCAGAGAAAATTCACCGATGACTACAGATAAGGGTTATGGTTTTAGACTTCTCTCAGTGGGCACTTTATGAATAACGCCAGGGGTGACAATTCTATGTTAAAGGAGAATGCCTATAATTAGGCCTTGGGCACACATTTTAATAAATGAGTTTCAGCTACGTCTTCCCACAATAGAGCCCCATCATTTCCATCAGGGAACCAGAGACAGAGAAATGTTTTCCTTCATTAAATTCTACTCATTCTGTGTTGGCTTTTTAAGTTCTTCAAAATCTGGGCAGCAGAAGATTTATGTGGAAAAAGGGCAGCCTCCCTGCACCCCTCCCCAAGCTAACTTCTGAGAATAGGAAAAATGATAGGCCTTAATCATTTTCGCTAACACTAAGGTCTCTTTGTGTGACAATATGGCTTTCTATTGAAGGGCCCAACAGTGGGGGAGGATTCACGTCTATGTACAGATGAAGCCCCCAGTGGCAGGCAAAATGAGGTTTAGTATCTTAGGGCTGCAAGAATTTTTTTTTTAAGATGAAAGGTGGATAATGAAGTAGAGTCTGGTTAGAGTTGAGGGTGGGGTGGTCTCTCAGATTTAAGAAAGGGCCTTCCCATCACACCCAAGTCCTCTGCATTGTGTTGTGAGATGGTTTAAAAGCTCTCACACGGAAGCCCCTGTTTATCCCAAATAGCCACGGTTCATTTCTGGGATGACCAATTTCAGGGTTTCCAGTCATCCACTGCAAATGATATTGGATGTTTCAAAAGCACACACACACACACACACACACACACACACACAGTTGCTGGTAATGAGTTAATTAAGTGGCTTCTTTGCTTGTTGTCTGCCTTTATGATACATTCAGCCAAAGAGAAAAATTAGGAATTAAGGATCTGTTGTCGTTAATTAGACTTTCCCAATTTCCATATTCTAAAGTAGGAAACATGAAAAGATTTTGTAAACGGTAATAAACGATAAGACAATGAAAGGTGTCATCGGCATCCACTCTCATAGAGCTTTAGTGAGACACCTCTCTTTTTGAAAAAGAAAACCTGGTTTGTTGTTGAAGTTGATGCTGAAGTTTTAACAGGACCTTTCAACACTCCAACACCTAATGGAGTCAATGGAACGGGAACATTCCAGCAAGTGTTCATGTAAGATTTCCTTACGTGTTTAAGTTTCAATTTTTTCCTACACACAGACCAAAAAAAAAAAAAAACAACCCTGTTGAGCTGAACAGTTTAAAATCATTTTTATTGAAAGTGGGAGGGGCAGGGCTTCATGTCAGGAAAAGGTCTTTTTGAAGCTTCTGAGGAGTCCAGCATTTTCTTCTTCTGTCCCATGTACAGTGGGAGGGGGATTGAGGAGGGTGAATGGGAACGGAAAGCAGTGTTCTTTGTGCAGCTCACCCTCTCCTGATGTGGTATGTGTTCCAGGAAAGAGGACAGGCACTGAGACTAAACACAAAAATCAAAATGGACTTTGCTCTGCCTTCAGTAAACAGCACGGCACAAAAGTGCATTGTGCCATGAGGTAACCGCTGAGATGAATGGAGTTGGCTGTCACGGAGGTGATTGTGGGGCCGGTCTCTATTGGATCACAGTCCGGGGCTGAATTCCTTTCTGGTTCATCAGGGTCTGTTGGTACCACAGGAAGTGTCATGATCCTTTTTTTCACTAGGGCCAGATGGTGTCCTTTTTGAGGCCTTACTAATGCCCAGTTTTCCACATGTAAAACTCCTGGGAAAATGACCTAACTCACAGCTGCTTAGTGAGGCTTGAGCAGATCTTTAGAAAGACTTCTGTCAAGAGCAAGAAGATTGTACCACTAGCAGGATAAAGGGGGAGGCTGTGGCCAGAAATGTATCAATTACAAACTATTTTTAAACTACTATCATAATTTGAATTGTGAGTTGCACAATGTGTGTCTTCACAGGCAGTGGCTGTAAGGGTAGTTCACAAAAGCTACCAATTGCTAGGGATGCTGATTGTTTTCTTCGCAGACGTTTTACCTTCCTTGAGAGCAGATGGCCTGAATAAGAAGAGAAAATGTGGTCCAGAAGGGTCGGGAAAGGACAAAAAGTGAAAGATTCCCTGGATAGCTGCAAGAAGCCTGGGGAGAGGGGAGGGACCTTGGTGTTAAAAAGAGCTGGAAAAAATGGAAACTTTTGATGTATGTGGGTTGTATTCACCAATGAATTGAATGATTCCCAAGGAGGGACAACTGCAGGTGTGATATTTAGAAAGCAAGATGCCTTTTTTATTAACTGACTTATACTGAGAAGGCATCCAAGTTGTTACAGGGGTCAGTGAGATTCCTACAGAAAGTTACTGTAGGATTTTTCTCCCACCCCAGAAAGCACTGGTAATAATTACCTTTGGGATAAAGCTACTTTCAATACCATCTTTGAATCCTTGCTTATTTTTGCATGTTAAGTGGTGATTGATTTTTGCCTGTTTGTATATATTTCCTTTTGTGGGAATTTTTTTTTTTATCTTGAATGTTGTTTTCAACTTGTTTAAAGGGGCTCTTTCTAGCCATTAAAGTTTTCAGTACCATTTTAATTAATTAATGTGTGACAAACGACAGATTTTTCATGTCACGTTTAAATGGAATGTTGATTTTTTAAAAAATCTAAAGCTGTGTAAAAATAGGTTTGTATTTTTTTATTCCAAACTGTAACTAAAACAATTAGTACCATCTCTTTGCAAACAAGTGAAGCATCAAATAATTACCATGGTGATCTACTTCTGTAAAGCTACTCTTTTCAAGTCTGTAATGTTCATCCAAATTTGCCTAACTTTTTCATCATAAAAATCTAATAATGTGTTCCTGGAGAGAAGAAGGAAAAATAATGTAAAACATTTGACTTGTGTTTTCAGCCAAGTGCCTCCTATTAAGTCCACTTTTCAGAAATGTCTCATTCACTTCTTTTACACCTAACAATAGCAGTGTAGCAAACGGCAAGTCAGTAACAGAAAAACGCAATACTTCTGTAATTTGTATTCTAGTTGAGATTTTTTTTAAAAGCATACAAGATGATGATTAGCTATCTTCACTGCTCAGAACCTGGAAAGCATCAACATCCATAATTTGCAGATTATTGACTTAATTGTTCGTGAATATTTCACAGAACCTTGCCTCTCTTATGTAACTGATTGTGGCTTATGCGAGGATGTGAGCTGTCATACAATAAGGCAACATTCATAGAAACATTTTAGTGAGAGGCCGCCAACCTCAAGGGATGATTGATATTTTGCTCGAGTGCTACCGGTTTTGTTCACACTGAAAATGCCCATCTCCATAGAGAACTTGGATTTTGTACGTTTAGGACACTAATCTGAGAGGGTAGGAGAGAAGAAGAAAGTACATTCTCCTCTGGTTAGCAACGAGCTGCATCAGAACAAAGACCTAAAAACTTTAATTAAAAGCATAATCTGTTTACTTGTTTTTACTTTCTCCTTGAACAATAATAGTTTCAAATATAATTCTGTTGATTGGTATGGGTTCCCCTTTTGTTTTACAGGGAGAACGGACACAGGTACCCTGCAAACATGTAGGATCCATGTTGAACAGCTAACGAGCCCTGGAGATAGAACCAGGATTTCCTCTGCTGGGTCAGTTACATGCAGCCGGGCTTTTAGTGAAAACTAGCCTTCTGTCTCCTTCCTTTCATGGGCACGGTTAGTTACATTTTGTTGTGGCACAAAGAAATCCTTCCCTCCCTTGTTCACAAAGCCCCACGGCACTGGCTGTTCTTTATCACTGCTCTTTTCTGTCTCTGAATGCTATATTTTTTTTTATTTAAATAAGAATTCTTGTAGGTGTTTTATTTCCATATGTATTCACTCATGTTGGATGAGTGGAAGGAAGTGAGGAAACCCTAAACCCAAAAGCACATTTTTACAAAGACCAAAAACCATCTCTGGAGCTTCCAGTGTCTGAGAAAGTAACTCTAATCTTGCTTTTATTTGTCTTCATTGTTGAGTCTTACTTCATATCTTGGGTCAGAAATTCAGAGGGTTTCGGTGTCTTTCCAAGCTTCAAGTTTGATGCTATGTAGTTTTGTTCTGTGAAGGTGAGGAAGAAGAGAAGGGTATCATTCAAAGAAAGGCTCTCTGATGCTGTTCAGTTATTACAATGGATCATCAAAGAAAAAAAATAACTGTGTTGAGCCCATGTGAGTGACCATAATAGCTTTACCTATGAATTTTTAAGATATGACTGATGGAAAGCAATGGATAATCTTTTAAGACAATCAAAAAGTAATCTTCAGCATTGCTCATGATTTAAATAAATTCTGACCTTTTTTAAAAGAATATCCGTTCAATCTACAGAGTTTGGAAATTTGAATTGGCCAGTACAATATTAATTTATAGCAGAAACCAGAGCCTCCATATTTTTTTCACTATTTCAATTTTGGCACCAGAGAGGGGGGCAGGGAAAGGCCTTGTTGAAAGTTTCCAAGTCATTTCTCCAACAAAAGATTTATTTAATCTTGCAAAAACAAAACAAACAAACAAAAAAAAACCCCTCAGTTAGTTTTCATGGTGCAGGAGTATACAAAATAAGCTTTTCCCATTTTTAAGAAAGTATTACTGAGTTAAGACATAATTTTTGTCCCCTCAGATTTCTTGTGTGTTTCAAAATAGTGACGTCTCAGAATTTGACCTACAAACTATTGGAATTGTACTCACTTTTTGTTGTTGTAGTTGTGTCAGTACATATTAATTGGAGTTCCTATTGTATCCGGGTAATTAGGCCAGATGTCGTGGCACAAAAAAAGACCGGGACATAGACCCTCTTTGGCAAGATGTTTGTGGGATCGTCTGATGACAAGGAGCAGACACTACACAGGCTGGAGGAGCTGGATGGACCTCCTGGATACAGTATGCCAATCTCATCACACCCTTTTCCTCTCCTTTAAGTTTTTGAAGATATAAGGCTGTATATACACTACGAGTTCCAAAAATATCAACTGTTGTTGATTAAGTTCTAGTATTGTCACTCAATGTGCCATTTAAAAAAAAATTTACTTCAGGGATGCCTGGGTGGCTTAGGTGGGTAAGCCTGGGACTTCAGCTCAGGTCATGGTCTCATGGTTCATGGGTTTGAGCCCTAAGTCAGGCTCTGTGCTGGCAGTTCAGAGCCTGGAGCCCGCTTCCGATTCTGTGTCTCTTTTGCTCTCTGCCCCTCCCTGACTCTCCCTCTCTCTCAAAATGAATAAATATCCAAAAAAAATTTTTTTTAATTTACTTGACTCATTCTTTACCTTATTCCTAGAGAAGTTTGCAGCTGTTTTTATTTAATCTGGTTTGTTTGTTTGTTTGTTGCATTATTTGGATTACTCCAAAATCTTTATATGAGTTCCAATTGTAAAACTACTTTTAATTCACTATAATTGCAGATGTGTGTGATTCCAGTCTGGGTGGTGAAAGGGTCTGGAATCTATGTGACCTGCTCAATCTTTGGATCATGTATCTCTCATTTAACATATTCACCTGCAAGTCAGCTAAGAAAGACCAGCTGTGTATGCAGGTATCCCTATGACAGGAACATTATCAAGAAGGATGATGTTATACATCTACAGAGTTTGCAGCTAGAAGGAAATTTCAAGATCATCCAATGATCTCATTCTACATAAAAGAAAAGTTAAAGGAGAGAAGCATTTTATCTTCTCTGTAGTACCTGAAACACAGTAAGACAATAATAAATAGAAACTTTGTGCCTATTATAGTGTTTAGCATTTTCTGCACATTATCTCATTCTTAACATAAAATCTGAAATGGTGCTGGGGCGCCTGGGTGGCCCAATGGGTTAAGCGACTGCCTCTTGATTTCGGCTCAGTAATGATATCATGGTTTGTGGGAAAGAACCCCCCTCCAGCTCTGCGTTGACAGAGTGGAGCCTGCTAGGGATCTCTATCTTCCTCTCTCTCTCTGCCCCTCCCCCACTCACATTCTCTCTCCCTCTCTCTCTCTCTCTTTCTCTCTCTCTGCCTACCTACCTATCTCTGTCTCAAAATAAAAAAAATTTTTTTTAAATAAAATAAAATAAATTTTCAAAAATCTGAAATCGTGCTAATTTCCATGCTTTGCAGATGAGAAAACCTAGACTCATAGAGTAACTCGCTCAGGTTCCATAGTCATTAAAAAGTGAAACCACAAGGCAAATCTAACTCCAAAGCCTAAGTGCCCACCCCCACCCATTATTACTACCACATATGATTTTATACTATGTGCAAATAAATGGGTTGAATTTATAATATTAAAATTTCCTGGTTGATGGGAAAAGAGATCAAGGGCAGGAGGTGGGGGGAGAGAGGATGGAAAAGAGAAAGAAACCCCAGTTCAAAATATTCTTGAGTACTTTAACTTCCACAATCTCTAACTGGCATCTCTTGCTTCTGGTCCAATATCTCAATTCTTAACACCAAGTTCTACCAGGTAATTATTCAGTGACTCTTAATTGGTAAGCTCAAAAGATTAAGTAAACTGTATCAGGTCAGTAAAATAAGTTATTATGTAATGTAAAAATCTTCCTAATGTTGATCTAAAAGTATTAATACGGTACCTCATCAAGCACTGGAAAAATCACTTAAAACCTCTGCAGTTATGTAAACATTACAAATGTTTTAAAATTCACTAATCTAAATATACTTTACCAATCAAATGCATTATCTTCTTCACGTTGGATGAACATCACATTTTACAGAAATTTCCAAACTGATGGTGTTTAGGGGTGCTCGGCTGGCTCAGTTGGTTGGGGGACCGATTCTTGATTTGGGCTCAGGTCATGATCTCATGGTTCATGGTTTGGAGCCACTGCATTGACAGCACAGAGCCTGCTTGGGATTCTCTCTCTCCCGCTCTCTCTCTCTGTCCTTCTCCCTCCCCTCAGAATAAATAATTACATAAACTTTTTTTAAAAAGGCATTTAAAGAAAAGCCCATTGGCCTAAATATTTGAGAGCTTATTTCTATGCATGAATAAATGCATTTTACATTTTGTTTTTTTACATATATTTTGGTTTTTGATACATTTTAAACTAATATTGTTTTCTTTGTATTTATTCTAGTGTACATGTATAAAATATATAATATGTTAATCTTTAGAAAAACGAAATCCACAAAGTGGGAATTTTTTTATGATACAATCCATGTAGTATATTATATATTATATATTATATATTATATATTATATATTATATATTAAGCTTTTATTACAATGCAGAACATTGATTAACACTTTGCCATAAGTAATAGTTTTTCTTCCCCTCAAGTATTCTTTGTAGAACATTTTAAAATTGTCAAGTGGGGTGGCGCCTGGGTGGCTCAGTCGGTTAAGCGACCGACTTCGGCTCAGGTCATGATCTCGCGGTCTGTGGGTTCGAGGCCCACATCGGGCTCTGTGCTGACAGCTCAGAGCCTGGACCTATTTCAGATTCTGTGTCTCCCTCTTTCTCTGACCCTCCCCTGTTCATGCTCTCTCTCTCTGTGTCTCAAAAATAAATAAATGTTGAAAAAAATTTTTTTAATTGTCAAGTAGGGTTCCAATTTACTAGTATTGTTATGTTTAAACTACTATTTTAAAATGACACTATCATTGGGTGCCTGGGTGTCTCAGTCATTAAGCATCTGACTTCGGCTCAGGTCATGATCTCAGGGTTTGTGAGCACAAGCCCCACTTTGGGTGAATGCAAGCCCTGCTTCAGATAAAACATGAGCCCCACTTCGGGTGAACCCCATTTCTCTTTCTCTCTCTGTCTCTCTCTGCCCCTCGCTCACTTACGCCCTCTCTCTCTCTCTCAAAAAATAAATAAATAAAATAAATTTTAAAAAATTACACACTATTGCCATTATTTAAATATTAGTTATATTTTCTGAATTAAGCACCTACTACGTGTATGGTCCTGAGCCAGAAATTACAATGTAGTCAAATACAAGATGAGCATAAGGCTTCCCCTGCCCTTTGGAGTTTATTTGCTGGGTCTTTAAGTTTTAAATATTTTAAGTTTATAGTGATTTAAGGAGGAAATGATAAAACCAGTGACCAATCCTTTGTCATTTGTTTCAGTTCAGGCTTTATCTCAAGCCAGGTTTTTAGAAGGTTTTCTTATTGAGAACACTTAACTTACTTAACTTACTTGGCTTTATAAACTCGGGGGAGTTTATCATGCTCCCCCATAAAAGAGCTAAGACAATTTTAGAACATCTGACCCATGACGTTAACACATTTTGAAAGCATTTTATGAAGTCAGACCAGTAGTTCTGTGTAATTTTTAATCCCATCCATATTTTGGTGAGATATGCTCCACCCCAATTTTTGTGTTCTTGTAAAAGCAAAGCAAACATTTTTTCCTTGAAATAACTTCTTAGATAACACTCTTTAACAGGATTAGAGAAACTTTAGCTGTAATTTTGGCAGTTAAAAGACGGGCAGGTTTACATCAATTACATTCAGAGAATGACTCCATAATGTGATAGAAACAACCACACCTAAGGTCAATGAAATTGAGATTTCTTTACCTAGGAAAAGGAGAATACTAGGGAAGAGGGAGAATGATTAATTATCTTCAGGAATATGCAGAGTATTAAGGAAGAATCCAGATACATTCTTCTTTTCAAATAAAGATAAAGAGCAAATAGAGTGAAATTTCAAGAAGAGAAAATTTAATTAGAGATAAGATATAACGTCTTGACGCTAAGATAATGAAATACTGTAACAGATTAAATAAAAAAGTATTTTGAAAACTGTATTAGTTAAGGCTTTGATCCATCTAGGAGCTGAGAAATAAACCAGACAAACTCAACTCAATGAAATAATCATGCAAAATACAGATTATCCACCAATAAATTTCCTTTCTAGGTAGGATCTCTTTTATTTTATATTAATAATATCTACAGGCCTATTTTTTCCTCTCATATTACAGGTATTAAGGTTATTTATGGGTGGCTAAGGAAACAAAATGTGACCATAAATGCTTACTTTTCTGTTTTCATATAAGTGGCGACTCCTCCCTAAAATCTCCACTAAAAGGTCCTTGTGGTTAAAAAGAGCCTATCAGATTCTTCCATTATTTTTTAAAAGATTTTTTAAATGTTTTTTTAATTATTTATTTAGAGAGGGAGAGATTGAAAGAATGTGAGTAGGGGAGGGGCAGAGAGAGAGAGAGAATCCCAAGCAGGTTCCATATTGTCAGCACAGAGCCCAATGCAGGGCTCGATCTCACAAAATGTGAGATCATGACCTGAGTTGAAATCAAGAGTCAGATGCTCAACTGACTGAGCCACCCACGCACCCCACTCTTCTATTATTTTTGTATCACAAGATTCAGATGGCCTAAGCTGGCACTGATATTGTAGAGCAGTGGTTCTCAAACTTTTCCACCAATAAACTATTGTATCTGTCAATGTCTAGTCAATAAAACAGAAACCAGTCTAGGTATTTCAAACATCAGAATTTTAATACAGGGGGTGGATCACAAACAAATTAGAAGAATTGGAAGAACAAGAAGAAAATGAGAACACCCTAGAGACATAAAAGACATAAGAAAGTTTTTACCTAAAGATGAGGAAGCTGCTACCACCTTTAAGATGATGGCCATTGGCCACACTCACTGCTACACTGCTTCTATAGCTGCCACTGCTGTTGGAATCACATTGCTGCCACAGGGCAAAAAAATCAATAATCTGAACTCTTATGGAGGCTGCTGAAATTAGTGTTGTTGCTGTTGAAGCCCATTTGCAATCACTCCGATAACCAACTGCCCCTACTAGAAAATGATGGAAAGGAAAACTAGCCTTTCCCTTCCCCTCAACTTCCCGGTGAGGAAGTACATCCCACTGGCTAAACCCAACAATAGTAATTCAGGTCAAAGGAACTGAGAACATATAGTTGGTAGACTTCCAAACTCAGCAGTACAAAGGGCAGTATAAAATGGTGAGTGTGGATCTAAGAGTGTGCTCATGCCGAGCACAGTCCTATCGCCTACCTTGTACTCTACGGATACTTATCGAATAAGCAACTGATAGGAGGAGGGAATGTTCAAACATTAATAGAACACTGTGATTTCTTTGTCCCTTGGCCCTATTCTTTTCCCCCCAAATGTTTCGAGATTGCTTAATATAAAAGATATCTGAATAGGCAAACAATGAAAGTGAAGATAATATAGTAAGATTCATTTAATAAGGGAATCAAGATGCCAGTTTTAGAGAAAATCTGGGTTATAGTTAATCAAGGTTTTAGATTGCTTAGTGATGCCAAAGTAGGTTTGCCAGATAAAATACGGGACATCTAGTTACATTTGAATATTATATAGGACATCGATACATTTTAAAAAATATACATTATCTGAAATTAAAATTTAGCTTTCTATTAAAATTAACTGTCTGCATTTTTATCTGCTGTATTGGGCAACATTATGCCAAAGGACACCAGACTCTTTTATTTATTCTATATCTTGTTATTTAACATCACATCATAAGACAGTATGCAGAACATATAGCAGAACCTATTTAATACCAAAGGGTTCTGTACTACTGAATTAAATTTTCTTATTTGACTCTGAAGCCTTAATGTTTGGATCTCTCCCAAGGGAGAAAAAAAAATAACATGATGATTCACATTTATTAGCATTTTATATTTTACAAATAATTTCACATATATTCTCATTTTAAAAGTATTACAATCTCATGAGATCAGCCTAACTACTCTTATGTTTCAAATTTTTAAAAAAATGGGACTCGGACCATTTAATTAATTTGTCCAAAATTACAGGATGAGCATACATGCTGCCACTTGAATGTCCTTTCTTCTTACTTCCATGAACTTTCGAAAGCCCAATGCCTCAAGTTTGGTTAGTATAAACATGAAGGGTAAGCCCGGCAGAAAAAGAAATCCAAAGAGAATAAACTGAACATTAAAGTAAAGAGAAGGAGTTCTGTCTGCTTTGCCTTAGAAAACAACAGTCATGGGTTTTATTGGATAATCACTTGTACTCCTTCAAGCCTAGGTCTTTTTCAGAGCCAACAGGCATTGCTCTGCATGTTGAGGACACAAAGATAAATAAGCCATTGTCTGTGAGATGGTGAACTTTTATAGGCTAAAGGGAAGATAATGGTTACTGATAGAAAGTTGAATCACTCAACCCTCCCACCACATGTTGCTAAACAGACATAAACTGGACATTGTTGACTAGTGTTGCAATTAAGCTCCCTGAGAGATCCTGTCTGCATGATTTCATTCATTATCTCAGTATTCTTGTGGACTTAGAGTTCAAGATATCATTTATGATGAAATATATATGTTTATATATATATATATATATATACACACATACATATATATATATATATATATATGCCTCTATTACTCAGATATCTCAGAAACAAGATCAATACCCACTTCACAGACCAGCTGTGTAATTTTAGATTTTTTTTTTTGTATGTAACTATTACAATTTGGACAGTGAAATTCCACTTGTGGTATGTCTGATTAGTTTTATGATGAATCTCTACTGTGTTTAAGATACTGCTGTTTGGAATCAGAGCTCTCACAGGGACCTCCAGAGGTCATCTCCTCCATTCTCCTAGCCCCAGGCAAAGTTACTTCCAATAATCTGAGACAGAGTTCTCTTCCCTGTTCTTAAGAATTACCATGCATAGCAATTTGGTCTACCTCTCCCATTGTAATTCTCACTTCAATACAAATTATTTTGGAAATCCAGATTTATTTTAAAGGTATAAAAGCTTTCATCACTTTCAATAATTTGAAGGAAACTATGTTTGTAGGCTTGCACTACCATTTCGGATTCATGCTTAACCAAAATCTATTCTAAAACAAATGATCATGGCCAAGTGTATTTGATAAAGTTGCCCTGTTGCAGTTCAATAAGGGTTACTCATTTCAGGTTAGCTTTCTTTGGATGGCTTATCCGTGATTAAACAAACTGTTTCTTCCCTTTGATAAACTCCCCTTTGTATGATCATTTTGTGTTCACCCAAGTTTATTAGGATAAATGATTGATTTAAAATTTTATAAGGTACTTACATGTCAGTCACATCTTCTTGTTGATCTAAATCGGTATTTTTTGCTCATTTCCTGGGTAGATTGCATCTGGTCTGTGGGTAAACACAGAGGAGTTGCCCCCTCTTTCCAGGCTTTATAATGAGAATATCCTGTCTGATCAGGTGCACGCGCCCTGCTGTCATTTGCAGCCTGACCTGTAGGTCAGGGGTGATGTGAGCTGGCTCAGGGATGCATACAAATCACATCCTCTTGTCTGTCTGTTTTGTTGACTGGTTCTCCTCAGGGTCGTGGCTATCTTAAGTAGCAGCCTGAAGGATAAAGTGTGCCCTGTCTGAGCTGTAAAACTTTGACTGTGGACCAATTGCATCTGACATACAGCAGCATGAGGTTTGGTTTAGCCTTTGGATTCGGAACAAATCACTGGCTATCAATGGCTGATAGTGACATGCAGTTTACCGAATCTCTCCTTCTTTCTGACAGCTCTACACGGGGAAGAAATGGATTGTTTTTAAGTTGGGGACTTTCAAAACATAAAATACACTCCACGTGAATTTTTTTATGTGAAAGCAAAATTGCTAAATTATTCACTTTTTAAAAAAGAAAATATTTTATTCCAAGACTCTGATTTCAACACGCAATGTCTAGGCTACAGGGGGCATGTTTATGACACAAGTCAACAGTAATTTGGGACACATGAGGCTATTAAGTGTTTTCAATGAGATTCTGATGTATATAAAAGTTCTCACGTTTCCTACTTTCACTTAGAGGACTCTAACCACGGAATGTATCCAATAAAAGACAAGTTGAATGCTTTTCCAGTGTCACTCCACCAGCATCAAAATTTGTTCATACCAGATCACATTAGAGTTTTTCTCTAGGCTGCACTAGAATTTATGGTATATTTGCATAATTGAATTTTGAAAAATTTGAGTGCTTCTCCCTCTTAAATAACGGCATCATACCCGTTGCTATGACAGACACAGAAAAATAAATAAATGACGTGACTGAGGCCCTCAAAAAGCTTACAGTCTAACAAGAGAAATAAAACCTAAAACAAAGCAGGCTGTCATAAGTACTATCAAACAATAGAAAAATTTATGGGAGCTTAGCAGAGAGAGTATTCACTTCCAGCCAGACTTTGAGGAAATGGCAATATTTCCAAAGATGGAAATGCAGGATTAGCAAGGAAGAGCATCCCAGGAGAGAACAAGGTAAACCCTCAGGAGTGTAGGGTAGGTAAGGTGGCCAAGTATTAGATGGGGTGTGGACACTATGCTCCAGGAAAAATAATGTGCTAATAATTTGGAGGGTGGTTTATAGGCAGGAGAAATTAGAGGTTAGAAGCCCAAGTAAGAGACAACTACATTAGGCAGAAAAGAAGGCAATAAGGTCTCAATGAGGGCCACTGCAGCCATAATGGGAAAGAGAAAATGATTTCCAAGAGATATCTCAGAGATGAGATGAATATGGTTCTTGTTTGGAAAAGGGGAGTATATGTCCCCTGAAGTACCCTCCTGTATGCACTCAGGATCTTTTGGTGTCTTTCCAGGACTTCAACAGCTCACTGAGCAAAGATCTATTATTGAACTTACAACATTGTTAACTTTTCCATCATTCCATCTAGACTGAGATCCTTCATTGTTTGTCTTTATCTCCAGGATGGTAAAGGCTTGATAAATGATTATTGATTAAATGGATGGATGACTACATCATTTCAGTGTTTTGTTTCTGGGTTTCTAGAGAATTATGACATCACTGATAAAATAAAAAACACAGAGAGAAGGGAGAGAATTTGTCAAGAGCTATGAGTTTAGTCCTAGACCTCTCCTCCCATGTCAGAGCCCCAGAAACAGAGTCATTATGAGACCTCAAAGCAGGTTTTTCAGTCAAATTTTTGGATTATTTGCAAAATCAATCATGCATTAATGTATGTATTGTATGTATGTATGAAATATAATGTATGTATGTATTTTAGTAACATATTACCCTGAGATATCTAGCTCAATCTCCATGTCTATTGGCATTGTAACTTCTCTATTAATATTTACAGTGAAATGACATTATAGTATCAATTATGTGCGAAGAGTGAGCTGAGATTAAAACATGCATCTAAAGTTCTAAAAACTTGGGTTTCAACAGCAAAAGTGAAGAGAAAGTCATTAAGCCTCAAATGGTCTAGATTGCAGACAAAATTAAACCAAGTTGGCTCCCAACCTTCCATGTCATCTAGTTTTCTAATGTTTACATTTTCAACAAACTACTCCCAAACTGTTTTGTATGTGTGTGCTACATGTCAGGATAGATTTTTAAAAAGAATATGAAGAATGCTTATAAGAAGAAACACTTGATACTCTGTATTCAGGGCAGGTTCATTAAGTATGTTGCTAAGTCCAATTTGTATCTTTACAGTTTTATCAGCTTTGGTATCAGAGTTCTATTAAATGAACTTACAAAGTTGTGTGAGTAATGCTAAGGCACACTATATTTTTCATGGTCTGGAAGTACTGTAGCTGTGTTCACTCTGGAGCCATATGCCAATTCTGGGAAAGGAGAGAGAGAGGGAGAGTGGGAGGGAAAGGGAGAGAGAGAGAAGGAGAGGGAGAGAGAGGGAGATCTGTGCTGTGTTACAAGATGATCTGTAAGAAAAATTCACAGGCTACATTGTTTTCTGGCTTCCCACTGGAAAACACAGGCAAAAATGTAAGAGAGGGGATTGAGATAGCTTCCCATAGGGTTACTATGGGCTTCCTGTCAGCATCTGGCCTTCTTTGTCCTGGGTTCTAGTAACTTCTTTTTCCCCCTTCAAGCTTAGGAGTAAGAATGATGCCTTGTGTTTCTAGTCCTAGGGCAATCCAGTCCTTGGATATTTAGTCCTTGCCACTATCCCTTGTAAACCCTGTTTTTTTAATAAACTATCTCGTCATTAAACTTGTAAATTATCCCCATTTAACTATCCCATCCCATTCCTATCAGGACACTAATCAATACAGTAGTCTTTAGAGATTGAATGTATTGGTTTTAAGAGTTTCTACAATTTTATTCATATTTAAATTTCACTCATTGAATGTTTTGGGAGCTTTAACTTATGAGTAAAATTGTTAGCAAAATGCCCCTTTTCAGTTCATCTTGAGGAGAAAAGGGAATTATTAGAAGAATCCCAAAGGAATCTGCCAACTGAAGTCTCACGTTTAACTGGTAATCAGCTAATTGTTTAGGAAAAAAATGCATCAATACTGAAGATATAGCAAAATTGAGAATAGACAATTAAATTGTAAGATATTATATTCTTAAATACAATTCAACATCATATAGAATATGATTTAATTTCTTGTATTTGTGATGTCTCCACTTTGGAATGCTCCACATTGTGGTAGTCAATCCATTTCTCTGTTCCATTCATTCCCTTGATAGCACAACCAGTCTCATGACTTTAAATATTATCTGACATTTTACTTCTGGATAGCATGGAATGGGTACCAGAAGACCAGAATTCCACCAAGAACAACTATGAAACCAAAAAGAAAAAAAATAGAAAGAAATCAATTATCATCTGTCCAAAGCCAACAGATTGCTTCTTAAGCAACAAGAACAGAAGGTGCTAAAGCTTGGAAGAGGTAAGAGCTTCCTAGAAGTGAGCTGACTTCCTTAGCCATTTACTTTGGCCCACTTGTCAATTCTGAACAAATAAGAGGCTTAGAATTAAGCCTTTGTGTGTATAGGGGGCCATTTCTAGGGGAAAGGGAAGTTAGCAGAGATTTGGTGGAGACTTGAGGAAACTTCATGCACTGGCACTGCTTCAGTCAGTGTCTTTGATGTTCAAGATATTTTTCAAATTCAACTGCTGAATGGGGCAAGAGAACCACTACTTATGCAGAGTCTCTGAAAAGCAGAGCAGAGCTTTCAGAAGCCTCACAAGGCAAAGATTAGAGTTTGAGACCTGCCAAAGGGGAGTGAGAGGTGGGCTAGAGATAGATTGAGCCTTACTTGGGCTGTCACCCAGCCTGATGAATCACCATGCTATTGGCCTAAGCAAGGGTGAGGTGAACCCTCTCTGGAGGATATAACAATGTCTGCAGCTCCCAGAATGTGGTTCTCTTAAAAAAAAATTATAATATCTAGCATTCAACCAAACATTGCTAAAAATGCCAAAAGAAAATAACACATCATTTTTGAAAAGAGAGAGAAAAATAAAAGGCAGCCATCAGAAACAATCCCTCACAAGATCCAGATACTGAAGTTAAGTGAAAAAGGATTTTTAAATAACTAAATTCTGTTTATACAGATCATTCTTTTTCAAATTTTTAAAATTGTTTTAATGTTTCGTTTATTTTTGAGAGAGACAGAGTGCAAGCAGGGGAGCGGCAGAGAGAGAGGGAGGCACAGAACCTGAAGGAGGCTCCAGGATCCCAACCATCAGCCCAGAGTACAACAAGGGGATCGAACCCACAAACCATAAGATCATGACCTGAGCCGAAGTCCAATGCTTAATTGACTGAGCCACCCAGGTGTCCCCCTTTTTTTAAATTTTGTTAATGTTTATTTATTTTTGAGAGGCAGACAGACAGAGTGTGAGCAGGGAAGGGTCAGGGAGAGAGACACACAGAGTCAAAAGCTGGCTCCAGGCTCTGAGCTGTCAGCACATAGTCCGATGTGGGGTTTGAACTCAAACCGTGAGATCATGACTTGAGCCAAAGTTGGACACTTAACTGACTGAGCCACCCAAGCGCCCCAGATTATTCTTAAATTTGTATCGTCAGCCTGGATATCTCCCTTGGGCTCCAGACTTATATATAGAACTATCTACTTCACATCTTCAGTTACATGGCTAACACATATTTCAAACCTAACATGTAAAAAATAAAACTCCTGATTCTATCACTCAAAACTTATTTCTTTTCTAGTCATTCCCATTTCAGTAAATAGCAACTCCATCCTTCCAATTGTCCAAGCCCCAAACTGAAGTCATTCTTAAATATCTTTCTTTCATACCCCACATCAAATACATCAGAAAACTCTATTTGCTTTCTTTCAGAATATACCTATAATCCTGCCATGTTTTGCTGCTTTCATTGCTGTCGGTGTGAGCTGCAATCATCTCTTGCTTATATAAATGCAACTGCCCCCTCCTCATCTCTTGTAACTGCCCTTGCCTCAATGGACTCTTCTTATTACAGAAGCTAGAATAATAACCCGCTTGATACGGAAGTTGGATTATGTAACTCCTCTGCTCAAAAACCTCCAATGACTACCTGTATTAATGAGAAGGAGCTCCATTATGCTATAACAAACAACTCTCAAACCTCAGTACCTTAAAACAACAAAACTTATTTCTTATTCTTAGTACCTGCTTATTATAAGTGAGATGAGCAGTCTATTTCTCATCATTTTATCTTAGACACCCCAGGACCTAGGTTACTATAGGAGCCACCAACTCTAACATCATCAGGCAGAGTCCCGAGGAAAAGAAAAGGAAGGTGAAGCACACATGAGTTCTCCAGAGTAATGATGTCATTGCTGCTCACACTGCATTGGCAAGAGCCAGTCACCTGTCAATCTAAAACCTATCTGGTCTACAGCACTCTGATTATCCTCTTCCTGCATTACTTGAGCTTCTCTCATGCTATCTTATTACTCAACCGCACTCACACTACTCCAGTGACACCAGTCTGTCTGATGTTCCTCAAGCATACCACACAAGTTCCTGACTTAGGACTTGCTGTGCCTTCTGCATGGAACCATCTTCTTCCAACAATCCCCTCCCCAGAACTGTGAGGTCTTTGTTCAAAGTTGCCTTCTCATAAGGCCCTTCCTTACTATTCTGTTGTAAATTTCAACTCTTCGTATCTACCCCCATCACTCTCTATCCCTTTTGTCTTCTTTATTTTTTTCTAAAGGACTTACCATCATGAAATGCTATATATTTCACTTCCTTATGATCTGTCTCCCTTCATGAGAATATAAGCTTCATGAAGGCAGGGACTTTTTTTCCAGCTAATTTATTCCCAGTACCTACAGGAATGCCTGACACATAATGGGAGCTACATAAACATTTGTTGCATACATACAATGCCCCGTCTTATTCTTATAAGATTTTTAAATGTACAAACCCTTCTGATATACATCTTCTCATTTAATATTTACAACCACCTACGGAAGTACTAGCATGTGAATATACATATTAAAAAAAATTTGCTTTAATAAGATGCCAAATGCTTAACTTTGGCAAGTGTAGTTTGAAGTATCCAGTAATAACCACCAAGTTTAATACAATGAAAAATGGGTAAGAGAGATGGCTCAAACCATCTACTGAAATGTAAACATTTTACTGCCTGCACATCTCTAATAAGAATTGATGTGGTGTGTCATCTGTAATTTAATCACCAGCATTACATCTTGATAGTAAACGAGGATCACTAGACTATTCCCTATAAAGTTAGATTACTACACATACAAAATATATACTGAATTTGGGTAGTATTTCAGGTGTGACATAAGATGATAAATGGAAAGAATTCAAACTTAACATAGCGCTCTTATAGCTGATGCTATCATGCCTCTAAATTTTAGTGCTTACTGTACCATATCACCTGTCCAGCCCAATCTCACCCTGAATATCTGACCACAGGAACAAATTAAACCCTGAGTTTTATTTCTGGATTTAAAATTATTTTATCTACTTAATGTATTATTTTCATTGTATTGAGGAATTTTTTTAGGATTTATGATATAATAACAGTAAAAATAATTGGTCTAAGCAATAGCAGTATAAGACCCATCACTTATTTATAATTATAGATTGGGATACATTAGTTTTTAAAATATCTCAAAAGAAATTTGTTTTGTTTTTTACCAAAAGAAGTTTTTTAAACAAGTTTTGTATGTGTATCGTGAGTAAAGGATTTTTGTTGATTTCTTAGACTCCCTGTACATAACAGAGCAACAGAATCCATCTAAATGCAGAAGCTGGACAAAAAACGAACATTTTACAAACACACACACACACACACACACACACACACACACACACCCCACATATTTACCAGGCTATTATGATCTTCTGAGAAGTTAATGATTTGTTTCATTGTTTTACTGTTACACAAAGCTTATTTCTCAGCTATAAAAACTAGACTTCAATATATATGACATTAAGCAGTTGGTATAAGAAGGGTCAGTGGTTTATAGACTATATAGGCCACAACTTTGTATGCAAATGAATAAATAAGAAATTAAGCAAAATATTCCTTCTTGAATCAAGTGGAAAATTAAATGATTATAAAAAGATACTGCACAATGAAAGCTTCCCCTTATGGTTCTTTTATATCTGGAATTCTGCTGCTCTAGTAAGGATTATGTGAGCATCAGGACCATGGACAGCATCTTGAGTGCCATATGAAAGCATGTTTCCATAATAGAAATTAATAGTGGATTCTTAAAACTGCACTATAAGCAATGTTATTTGATGTTTGTTCTATTACCAAAAAATTAAAACTCAGTTATCATTAAAATCCTTCACAATGTCAGAGGATCTTGAAGTATTAACACAAGCAGTTTCTTTCTTGAAGGGATGTCAAACCACATTTTCCATGTTCCCATATGTAAGAATGATCAAATAACTACTTTTAGAGGAAGATTATTTGATTTTCAACAAAAGGAAAATCTGGGTCATCAATTGTTTGCTAATTTGGTTTTTGGAGGGAGGGGTGAAAAGAAGGGGGTCACACATCATTTCCTCTGCTTCCTTCACTACTGTTTCTTTGTAGTAACACAAAAATGTTCATATACATAAAATGATTTCAGACGACTTCTTCTCAAATTGTGCATCTATTATACTTTTTCTTACATTGATCTTATGATGCAGTCTTCTGATCTTGGTTCAAATGAAAAAAAGTGAACTTGTTCTGAACTTACAAAATCAGGCATTCTAATCACAGGTACTGGGTAGAGAAGCTGATGTTTGATAATCTTCACAGCAGAGCTAGTGGTGTTTGCTTGAGAGCAAGTTAGCATTAATGTATTTGTCCTCACACTTAATTCAAAGCATCTTACACAGACACCATTAATGGTATTTTGCTAGCACTTTCAAATGACTTCTAATGTAATTTAAATCAATTCAATTTAACAGCCATTTATTGTGCAAAGATCTGCACTTTGTGTGTTTTAGGTGATACAAAACTTGGTCCCTATCCTAAAGGATATTTTGGTCTATTGAGGAAAATGGATGTAGGCATCACTCACATTATATAATAGAGATTGCACAAAGTGTTATTTAGGGGGCTCAGCATAATTCCAGGGGAGCACAGAGGAAATGCATGGATGGATTATGATGGGGATTTAAAAAAAGTTTCAAGAAACCAAAGACTTGAATGAAAATAGGATTTCAACAGCCACAGATATTGAGAGTAGGGAAATGAGTTAGAAGAAACAGATTCCGAGTTTGAGATATGGAATGAAGTGCAGAAACAGTAGTACACAGAATGTGGACGAAACAAGAAGTCATCTTGTGTAGGGCACACTGGTGGGGAACATGACTATTCTGGAAATACACCAGGAGAGGTAAATTAGGCCAGACAAGGGAAAAACTTTGAACCCTCAATTACAGTTTCAGTCCTAGTCTTTAAACACTGCAGTTGCTGGTGGTTTTGAAGGACATTTTGATAAAAAGAAGCCTAGTACAGCATGATGGATGAATGGGGGAGACAGGAGAGAATTTTGATGTGGAAGCTAAAAGAGAAGTTTTGAAAGTGATTTTGACTGTAAAATATTGAGAGGGGAGCACTGCAATTTTCAGATACAAGGAATGCCAGAAGAACAGGTATACACAGGAAGATGATGACTTTAATTTCAGACTTTGTGAGTTACAAATTGCAGCCTAACATCTCTGCAAAAACAAACATTCTAAAATAATCATCTCCAAAGAAAATAATTTATCGCCAATATTTTTTAGATGAATGTAGTTTGTTTCTTTAAAAAACAAGTTTGCACCACTTTTGGAACCTAGGCATAGAACTTACCAATTAAAAATAATTATTAGTGTTAGATAATTTTGGTAGATGCCTCTTTTAAAAATTACTGTTTTCCTTTACAAAAAAAGTGATACAAGCCCTGTTGTAAAACTTCTGAAAATTCATTGAAAAAGAAACAAAAAATTACACTTCACACCACAGATCAGAGACAATGACTGCTGACTGACTTTTTGGTTTGTGTGTTCAAATATTTGTGTGTGAGTAAATGTGTGTGTGTGTGTGTGTGTGTGTGTGTGTGTGTGTGTGATGCACATGTAAATGTATTTTAAACAAAAATAGGATTCTAGAATTTTGTGATCTGTTCTATTCACTTAACACATTATGAACATTTTTCCATGCCACTAAATGATTTTTATAGCCTATTTTTAAATAGACTTTTTAAGGGAAGTTTTAGATTTACAGAGAAGTTGAAAGAACAGAGTTCCCATATACCCTTATCCCCCCCACATATACAGTTTCCCCTATTATCATCTTGCGTAAATATGGTACAGATGTTATAACTGATGGACAAATATTGATACATTATCATTAAACTAAAGTCTGCAGTTTACCCTAAATGTCCCTTTTTGTGTTATGTCTATGGATTTTGACAGATGCATAATGTCATGTATCTACCACCATAGTATCATACAGAATGGTTTCACTGTCCTAAAACTCCCCTGTGTTCCACCTTTTTATCCTTCTTTTCTTCCCCTAAATCTTTTTATTGTGTCTATAGTTTTACCTTTCCCAGAACGTCAGGGAGTTGGAAGTATGTGGGCTTTTCAAACTGGCTTCTTCCACATAACAGTATGTCTTTCCTCCATGTCTTGTCGTGGCTTAATAATTCATTTTCTTTTTATCACTGAATAATATTCCATTGTATGGATGCACCACTGTTTACTCATTCACCTATTTAAACACATCTTGGTTAACTCCAATTTTTGGCAATTATTAAATAAAGCTGCTATGAACATTTGTATACAAGTTTTGGTGTGGACATCTTTTCAATTCATTTGGGAAAATACCTCAAAGTGTGATTGCAATAGAATATGATAAGACTATGTTTAGCTTTGTAGGAAACTGCCAAACTGTCTTCCATAGTTGCTATACCATTTTGCAGTCCTACCAGCAATAATTGAGAGTTCCTGTAGCTTTACATCCTCATCAGCACTTGGAATTGTCAGTGCTTTTAGGTTTTAGGCATTCCATACAATATGTAGTTGTATTTCATTGTTGTTTTAATTTGTATTTCCTTGTAACATACAACGTGAAGCATCTTTTCATACGCTTATTTGCCAGCTATATATCTTATTGGATGAGGTGCACGTTCAGATTCTTTGTTTAGTTTTTAATTGGGTTGTTTATTCTCTTATTGTTGAGTTTTAATGGTTCTTTGTATAATTTGGATACAAGTCCTTTATCAGATGTGTGTTCTACAAATATTGTCTCCCACTCTATGTCTTGTCTTCTCATTCTCTTAACATTGTCTTTCACACAGCAGAAGTTTTTAGCTTTAATGAAATCCAACTCATCAATTTTTTTTCCCATGGATTGTGCCTTTCGAATTGTATCTAAAAACTTATTGCCAAACTCAAGGTCACCTAGATTTTCTCATTTTTTAACGGTTCCATAATATTCTAGAACTAATATCAATCTTCCATTTTGGGTCATATAAATTGTTTCCAATTTTCCATTGTTATAGACAACACTGTGACAAATATCTTTTTAGCTATATTTTTTAGCAAACCCATAATTATTTCTTTAAAATTAATCCCTAGAAGTAGAATTACTGAATGTAGCAGAAACTGAAGTTGGCTCATCGATATCTAATCCAACCTCTTTCCTGAATGCCTTCTTATACTGGAAAAGTTGAAAAAGCTATAACTTAGTTACTGGAACCCAAGTCAGCTAGAAGTCTGGATGTCATCCAGATTCTGCTATGAGTTCTTGAATTCAGAACTAGGAGAGAAAATGGGCTTGAGGCATCCACTAGTAAATCACTAGTGACAGCATGAAAGTGACAAGATTCTGGAACTAACTCCAAGAGCAACATCCTCCCATTTTGACCTATCAGGGCAGTGGCTTGCCCTTACTGACCAGATTTACAGTGTGTCTTGAGAGTTATTCCTGAAAGTCCAACCTCAAGTCTCTTTAATTGTCACCAATGCAATTGGTATTTAATTGTCTAATAACCTGATTATTAGAATAAAAGTTTAGCAAGGGGGCAAGGAATCAAGGAAATATTAACCAAAATAAATGATGCTAATTTCCACTTGATAGAGATCTAAATAATGATAACAATTATATTAGCTCAGGTATAAACTAATGGATAAACTCCACAACATGGGCTAAACTTTTTCTTGTGGGTATTTTGACAACATACATTAAAAGACTTAAACCAAAGAATCTTTTACCCAAGAATTCCACTTATGGACATTTGAATTCTATAAAACTTAAAGATGTGCACAAATAAGTTTGTTCAGGGATACTGATTATGATAATACTTATAAGAAAAAAAAGGTACAGCTAACAAAAATGATTTAAAAAATCTGATAACAATGTGTTGGACATTCTTGGGGGTTTATTGAGCAGCCATTCTGTCCTTCTTCCATGCTTTGATTCAGGAACGGGGCAGCCAAAGACTTCTATGAGGATGGGTCCTCTCTAGTTAGGATTTGTAAAGCCTGTCAGAATGATGCCATTTCTATTGAGTAATTTTGAATAAGCATGTGACAGATTTCTGGCCAATGAAACATGAGAGCAAGTCTGCCTTTGACAAAGTTTCCATCGCTCTTATAAAAACCATTAGTCAGAGATTGTCTGTTTTCTTCTAGTTGGCATTGATGGGTCTGCATGCAATGCCTGGAACTGGGCCAGCGTCTTGGAACCATGAAAGCATCTAGCCTAGCACAACAAGCCCATATGCTGAGAATAGAAGAACAGGGAAATGGAAGGAACTTTGATGCTGCTATTGAGTTGCTGGATTAATCCACTTTAAAACCAGTCCACAAGACCCCTTCGTATGTGAAATAAGAAGTATCCTTATTATCAAGGCCACTTTTGATTGGCTTTTCTGTTTGACCTAGAGTCAAAAGTAAACTAACTGAAACAAATGTTTACATAAGTTATAGTATAACCATTTTAAAAAGTATGCACGCATTAAAATCTGTTTCAAAGTTCTTTAACAACGTATCTTTTTAATATCTTTATGATATATTGTTAACAATTCTTTTAAAAGTTCCTTTTGAAGCATGTTAAGTAACCTTTACAATTTCATCCTTATTTTATGGATGAAAACACTAAGATTGACAGAAGATAACGTATTTGCTTGGATTCAGACCACTACTAAATAGTAGGTTGAGGATTTGACCTCTGGCAGTGTGTCCCCGACTTCCCATTCATAACATCTGGGCATCACTGTCTTGCACCATACTATATATCTTTAAAAGTAGGTGTGGCATGATCCTGACTCTCTTTGTTTTATAGATATTACACATTTATAGATGTACGCATAGGCATGGAGGGAAGGCTTGAAGCAAACACACTTAAATTTGAAAAGTAGCTACCTATGTATGGGTATTGGGATTGTGGATGATTCTCATTTGATTCTTTGGACTTTGCTTTATTCTTCCAGATGTTCTACAATATATAGATATAACTTTTATATTAAATAATAAGTCAAATGGCATGTTATCTAAAAAAATGTGAATGTCAGATGGAAGGTTCATACTTAAGAGAAAAAGACATTTTGAATAAAGTTAGCTTTTAATATCTTTGAAATGAATGGTTTTAAAAATTATTACATAAAACATAAAATTAAACTCAAGACTTGCCAAAAATATATTCACAAATTGAGAATAATTATATCTGAAAATTAGAAAGATGGGCAAGATACACTGTAAATTTCCAAATATCAAAATACATATTTTTATTGAGACATAATTGACATATAACATGGTGTAAATTTAAGATATGCAATGTGCTGATTGGATACATTTATATATTGTAATATGATTACCATGGTAGCATTGGCTAACACCTCTTTCACATCCCATAATTATCATTTCTTTTTTGTGGTAAGAATATTTAAGATCTAGTTTCTTAGCAACTTTGAAGTATGTAATGCAGTATTGTTGACTATAATCACAAACATTCTGCATTAGATCTCCAGAACATACTCATCATACATAACTGCAAGTTTGTACCCTTTGACCAATATCTCCTCAATTCCCCCCATATCCACCCCTACCATCCCCTGATGACTATCATTCTACTCTATGAGTTTTGCTTTAAAAACAGATTCCACACACAAGTGATATCATACAGTATTTGTCTTTCTCTGTCTGACTTACCTTACTTTGTATAATGACCCCAATGTCCATCCATGTTGTCACAATTGACAAGCTTTCCTTCTTTCTTATAGCTCAATACTATCCCATGGTGCATATATATCACATCTTCCTCATCTATTCATCTACTGGTGGACATTTAGGTTGTTTCCATATCTTGGCTATTGTGAATAATGCTGCAGTAAACGTGGGAGTGCAGATATCTTTTTGAGATTGTGATTCTGCTTCCCTTGAGTATATACCCAGAGGTGAAATTGCTGGATCACACGGTAATTCTATTTCTGTTTTTTGAGGAACCTCTGTACTGTTTCCCATAGTGGCTACACAAATTTACATTGCCATCATCAGTGCACAAAGGGCTCCCTTTTCTCCACCTCCTCATCAACAACTTCTGTCTTTTATAATCATAGCCATTCTAACAGGTATATGTGTAACAGGAATATATATATATATATATATATATATATATATATATATATATATTCTAACAGGTATATAGTTTTGGATATAACACCAAAAGCACATATAATAAAAGCAAAAATCAACAAATGTGACTCCATTAAAAGAAGTATACATTTTCATCATAGTTTTTATAGGCTTGTTTCTTCTTGATGAAGACTCTTTGGAAAAAGTTTGATATGCTTATATCTCTAAGACAGCAAATTTAACTTGGGAAAGTCTTTGGAAATAATGGTCACCACCTGAATTACAGTGATGCTTATATTTTCATAACAAAATGTCTACTTTAAAAGCTATAACTTACCGTAACAGTTATAATAGCCAACACTCAGATGGTGCTTACTATGTGTTGAGTACTATCCTAAAGTTTTCCATGTATTAATTCATCTAATACTCTCAACAACTCTATCAGATTGGTACTATTATTTTCCCCACTCCATAGGAAACTGAGGCACAGAAAGGTTCAGTAACTTGACTGATGTCACTAGCCTAGTAAACAAAATACCAGGTTTTGAATCTAGGAATTCTAGACCCATAGTTCCTCACTGTCACTACTACATGTTTTTTGTCTTCTATTAAATGAACTTATTTGACTTCAGAACTCAAATGGCTACTCTTCATAATCATCTAGGTTCACTTAGCAACCTCTAAGGAGTCTTTTTTGTTTTTAAAAAGAGTTATGAACAAAGGACTGAAAATAACAAATATGAAAGAAATCTGTAAGTAACTTCAGATTTACATGATGTGCTGACTATCAAGGGGTCAAATTAGATACTAAAAATTCAGTGTCCCTAGAATACTAAAATGCTATCTTAAAACAAATGTAGATTTTTTATTTACAAGTCATGTGTGAAGAGTCTATTTTAAAAAGCAGTACTGTATTACTTACGTATATCACTTTTTTCAGAAATTAATTTCAGAGACCAGCCACAGACAAGCAGAGGAATGAAATATATATATTAAATGTATTCGTTAGACATATATATATATTTGATACATACATTAGATACATATTTACATGTTTTTTTTCTTCTTCTGCTCCAACAAAAACTATGTGTGTAATATTCCCTTGCACTCTGGGATAAGCACACACTGAAATACACAAAGAGCTGCAATCTGAATGTTGCTTTCTGGATTAGCCTCTCAGCTCTTTAACCCGAGCTGTAAATTTAGATGTCTTTGTTCAGTCGGCTTTTTGGTTCAGCACACACAGACTGGCCAAGCCAAGGCTGCTGAAGGCGCTTTCTCCGCCCCTCTGAGAGCTGCAGGACTGATTCCGTATGCTCCAAGCCAGAGGTAATGTAATGTCCAGAGCTTTATTCACTGAGTCAGTCAACCATCCTTTCAGCCTTTGACTTTCTGGCCGCTGCTAATCTGTAGACCTCACAGAAGTCTCCAGACAAGGGAGATGTCGAACACGTGCTCCAGCGGAAGCAAAAAGGCTGCTGTGCGTGCAGCCAGGCAAAGACCTAGACTTCTCATTTATACCAGCCGTACTCCTTGGGCGCAGGACCATCTCAACTGCAGCATTGACTATAAAAGTCAGAAATGACCCCTATTCCATTAAAAATTGCAAATAAAACACTTTTATAACTCTTCCCTAATGCTTCAAACAGGCAATTGTCCCAGAGTACAAATATTTTCCAATCCCTAATAAATGTAACCTTTTTTTCTTTTCTTTTGCTCAAGGGGACAAGCATATGCACATACAACCACTTCAAAGAATTGACTTTATTCTTTTTTTTTTTAACGCAGTTTCAAACTGTTAAATTGTTCAATTTAAGGTATAAATACAGTGTGTGTGATGATCCTACTGCACTCTTTTCCCCAGATTTATTTGTTGTCCAAAAAAGTATATGAAAATATTTGTGTATTCATTATCCTTCAGAAATACAGAGAATTCCAGAAACAAAAAAGAATTTTTGACCTTTTTACTCTCCTTGATACTGATTAGGCTCTTTAACAATACACCCTAGAACGTTATCTTCAAAAAATATATATAAAATATTGCAATAATTTTACATAGTGACAGATAGTAACTACATTTACGTAGTAAACATTTTATAATGTATATAATTGCCAAATCTCTATGTTATACACCTGACACATATAATATTGCATTCCAACTATATTTCCATTAAAAGTAAAAATTTTAGGGGCGCCTGGGTGGCTCAGTCGGTTGAGCGTCCGACTTTAGCTCAGGTCACGATCTCGCACTCCGTGAGTTCGGGCCCTGCGTCGGGCTCTGGGCTGATGGCTCAGAGCCTGGAGCCTGCTTCAGATTCTGTGTCTCCCTCTCTCTTTGCCCCTTCCCCGTTCATGCTCTGTCTCTTTCTGTCTCAAAAATAAATAAAACGTTAAAAAAAAAAAGTAAAAAAAAAAAAGTAAAAATTTTACATACATGACATTTAAGCCACTATATCTGGTATATTCCCCAAAATGTAATCATTTAAGGAAAAAGAAATCACCATTGCTTGCATATCCTAGTTTAGAACTTAGAATCTTTAGTCAGAAAAACAGTTTGATTCAACAAATGTCTATTTGGCACTAATGCTGAAAAAGGAAAAGAATTTATGACACAGCCCCTGCCTTCATTAACTCACAGACTCAGTGGTAAGATAAGACACAGATAACAATGTGAGACAAAAGGACAATAAAAGTCAGGCTTAAAATGGGAAGGCTATGGTGACAATTTCTATAAGTAAATCTCTTCGTCTGTAGAATAAATGAAGAAAGGTCAACCTACAAACTGAATACCCTGGGAAAATCTGCTTTCTAGCTATATCTCGACTACACGGATGTTCACCCTGTGTGAAGAAAGCAGTGTGGGAATTAAGTCACCACCATCTTTTGCCAACAGGGGAGCCTCTAGAACAGTTCTTGCAATAGAACTGTCTGTGATGATGGAAGTTCTATATCTGTTCCGCACCGTCCCATACAGATCACCATAGCCACCTGTCGCCACTGAGCACTTCAAATGTACAATCATAACTGGAGAACTGGATTTTAACTTTATTTTACTTTAATTACATTTCTGATTTAAACAACCACATTTGGCTGGCGGCTATCACATTGGACAGTACAGGTCCACCAGATGTGTTCAGTATCACTTGACCGCAAAATAGTACTGGGGCTCTAGTGCTAGAAAGTTGACAACACTGGAAGATGCTTTGCCTACGAAACGGGGCTAAGGTTTCTCAGAATATAGTCTCAGGACACCTGGGTGGCTCTGTCGGTTAAGCGTCTGACTTCGGCTCAGGTTATGATCTCATGGTTAGTGAGTTCCAGCCTCGCGTTGGGCTCTGTGCTGACAGCTCAGAGCCTGGAGCCTGCTCCGGATTCTGTGTCTCCCTCTCTCTCTCTGCCCCTCCCCCGCTCACAGTCTGTCTCTCTCTCTTCTTCAAAAATAAATAAACATTTAAAAAAAATTTTTTTTTAAAAAGAATATAGTCTCATACTTGCTCCTTATCAAGTACCTCTGTAGTGTATTCTCTTGATTGATGTTCCTGTGCCTCGAAAGCAGAATGGTAAGTGTTACTTTTCTATTTTCCAGGTGGGAAACGGTAAAGAAAACTAGCTAATACTTGAACTTTTTCCACAAGTACGAATGATTTCATAGGTTCTTCGTTGAAGAAAATAAAACATTCTTATGTAAAACACATCAAGAAGTTGAGACTATGCAATGTGGTTACAATCCTTTGCACTTGAGAAAATGTTTTCTTCCAAACCGGAACTATACTGAATATTTCTGCCATAAGAATATAGAAATTTTTAAATAAAAGGATTTGGGACGCCTGGGTGGCTCAGGCCTCGGTTAAGTGTCCCGCTTGGGCTCAGGGCAAGATCTTACCGTTGGTGTGTTTGAGCCGGGCGTCGGGCTCTGCGCAGCTCAGAGCCTGGGGCCTGCTTCAGATTCTGTGTCTGCCCCTCTCTCTGCCCCTCCCCCACTCACGCTCTGTGTCTCTCCCAAAAACGAATACACATGAAAAAATGAAATAATAAAAGGATTTATTAGCACATTACAGATGACTCTGGCGAGGGCCTCGGGCATTTAGGGCAAATTGGTGGCAAAGATACTTGAGCCTGATGCAATCAGAGTGGTGCTTGCACAGGTCTTCCCGTCCAAAGTATTGTTCTAGGTCTTGTAGGTAAAGCTGGGGAGCGCGACCCCCCGAAGGCTGGAAGAAAGACAAAATGCTGTGAATCTGTGCCCTCACTGTGAAATGCTTTCCTAGACGCCCGCCCTAATGAACCAGGCCGGACAGCGGAGGCGTCCTCGGCTCCTGCACGCACGGCGGACACTGTTAATGAATTGTGCCATTCTTGCCCAGGGACCGTCTCCACACGGGGCCCCACTCACAGTCGGGATCGGCACTTGAGCTGGAACCGCTTTTCCGACTCCGGTGCTGCTGTTGCGTACCTTGCACTCTCTGAAGTGTGCCGTGAAAGTGCGACACCAGCTGCAAGGTCTCATTAGGTGTTAAATTGTGGGTGAAAAGCTCCCTGGAGAATCCGTACACTTGATCAAAAAACTTCAAAAGCAAAGTCGTATTGGTGCTTTCTACAAATTGTTTCCAAGAAGGCACCCCACCTAAGCTCCAGAAACAGCAGGAATTATGAGTTGGATCAAGGAACCTGTAACCAATGGGGGGGAAAAAATCTATAAAGTGAGGTTTTTAGGAAACACAGCTTTTTTAGTAAAACAGAAATGTTCTTTCTCTTAAGTCTCTGGTGCCTATAAGCTTGGGGAACTTCAAGGTGATATTACTATAACAATTTTTGTACAGTAGAAATTATAATTGAAATTTGCTACTACGAAGATAACTAAAACTCAATCATTTTACACTCTCCCATACATGCCTGAGGATACTTGGGTGTAAATAGATTTCTTGGAAGCAGCCACTGACTATGGTTAAATTACATCTTACCAAGTAAATTCATTGGTTTTTTAATTACTCTGCTGATGTCCACATGCTGTCTCCACCATCTCAAACTAAAATGATATCGATTCGATTCCTAACTCTGATACACCAAGAAGAAAAAAGCAGAGATTTTTTTTTTTTTTTTTTGGTCTCCACTTTCAAATAAGAGCTAATTATTAAAAGTACAGGTATATATTTATTTTTTAAGAATCCTGTCTTTGGGGCACCTGGGTGGATCAGTCGGTAAGCGTCAGCCTCTTGATTTCAGCTCAGGTCATGATCTCATGGTTCTTAGGATGAAGTCCTGCATCGGGCTCTATGCTTGCGGACCCTGATTGAGATTCTCTCTCTCCCTATCTCTCTGCCCCTCCCTGCTTGTTTACTCAAGCGTGCACTCCCTTTCTCTCTCTCCCTCTCTCTCTCTCTCTCTCTTCCTCTCTCTCAAAATAAATAAATAAACTTCTAAAAATAAATAAAAACCTGTCTTTACTGTAAGTTGTCACCATTTGATATTTGCTTTAGATGGTTCTCTTTGTGGACAAGCATTTGAGTATGGTTCACGTGATCACTGTCCTCCACAGAATTTTCACAGAAACAAGAAGTTCAATGTCCAGGGGAGACAGCAGAAACAGAATGTTTGGGGAAAGAAAACATTCTTAGGTAGAAGTACCAGGGTACAGAACCATATTAGGAAATAGAACGGAGGGGAAAGGGAGCTGTCCTCATGTGGTATGGAATAATTTAAAATTTTGCAGCGATTTAAGCACAATTAAGACAGTTGCTTTTCCTTAAAATAAGAAGTCATTTTATCTCAGGTTGACAGTATTGATAATAAAATGCTATTTTCTTTTGGAGTTCACCCTGTAACTACTGTTCCCTTGCTTGTCAGAAGCCCTTTGAAATTGTTTCTGATCATCTCTGCTGAGAACTTCATTTCCTTTTGGTGGCCTAGTTAGTCATGATGTTGCAACATGCTGGTAAGGCAAAATGGGGAATCGGAGGCAACTAATCACATAATTAGAGCCAAAAACCTCAGGTAATTCAGGTCAACGAGAGTTCTGGGCGTCAGTTATCCAGACAGTTATCTCAATCCTTCACTTCAATAGAGTGACCCTATTCTTTAATTACCCTTAATTAATAATGGTGCCAGATCTATTCGTTACAACCTTTTAATTTGCCACTATATGTTATGTATCATTCTAACTATTGGGGTTCCAGTTTTTTAAAAGCCAAATTCTTGAATACTTACCATCATGATTTCACATAATTGAACAATAAATAATTTTATGTCAACTAATTGCCTGTTTATTGCCTGAGTCTTACGCATAATGAAGCAGAGTCCCCTAGAAAGAACTACAGCCAGCTTAATACTCAGGGGTCACGTTCTTGTTGCACGGCTATTAACAAGTTGGGTTCCAAACTAAGCTTTTTTCTTTCTCATTATGGCATAGAAGTCCCTTCACAGTCTGGCCCTGGTCTACCTCACACACCCCACCTCCCACAGCCCCCTGTCCTCTGACAATCTGAAGCCTTGAAAATCCTTCGCAAGAAACTTCTCCCTATTTTCTAAACAGCTCATGCTCATGTCTAACTCTATGCTTCAGCATGTGTCTTCCCCTCAACTTGGACCGTCCTCCTCGTGGTAACCTTGTACGGGTGCTTTGACATGGATACGTCTGTGAATCTCCCCTTTTCTGCACCCTTAGCACTTTATCCATATCTCTGCCCGCTGCTTTACCACACTTACTGTTTAAGTAATTAAGTCTCTCCCCTCCGCTCCCCTGTGAGCCCTTTAAAGGACACCAAGCCTATCGCAAACTTTGAGGAAATATTTAACGAGGAAGACTAGGATGAAAAGATTCTCTAAGGACGGTGGAATACAATTCCTTAAGGAATAGTGAGGAACTGAGCTATTCAGCATTTTAGGGTTCTCAGATTTGCCTAATGCAGAACATAGGCTATCTCCTGAATCCCTGGGCTTTGTGGTGAAGATATTTCCTTCAGCTTCCCAGTTGGAGCTTAACTACAAAACTTTCTGGCAGCCTATATTGTTCGTGCACAGACACAGCAAACTGAAAAATGACATTAAGGAATCCAGACATGTTTAGAATGAGCATTACTTAAGCAAAAGGGGGAGGAGGCAAGATTTGAGCTCTAAAGAATAAAACCTTGACCCCAAACTATTTGTCTGACATAGACCTAATGCTTTGTGTCAGAGGTGACTACAAACTAGATCAGATGAAATAGTTTCTGTCCTTCTTCAGTTCCTGCGATCACATTAAGAATCTAGAGTGCTTGTAACTAAGATTCTTCTCCACTCCAGTGCTGCTATGAGACTTTATACAAGCTGTTGTTTTTTCTACAATTTTTATAGAATTTACTTAAAAGCATGGTAGCAGGGGAAATACATATCCTACTAATCACATTTTTGTGATTTTATTGTGATATGAAGTATATGTGTGCGTGATGCAGATGGTTCTATTTTCTATGGCACCAATATACGCGGACTATATCGGAAGATACTTTGAATGTACGTAAATTTCATTGTATTCCTTATTATTTCCTGCTACATGGAACTAGGAATGCACATAATTATGCAGGACACTTCCAAAACTGAATTATGACTCACTTAACTAGCCTTTCGCTGATATCAATTAAAAATGAATCGCAAAAGTATAAAGATTGCACGGGAAGTTTGGGTGCTATTGTAATTAATATGTTACTTCCTCTCTATACTTGTGGTTCAGTTTTTATTCATTATTTTCTCTTTTCTTCACACTTCCTCTCAGTAAGACAAGTTCTAAAATCCTAAGTGGTGTATGAGCTATTACATAATTGTCCTTTTATGCCTGCATAGACACTACCCTCTAATACATTCCTTTGTGAAGTAATTTGGGTTACCTTGGATGTGAAAGACAGTTCAATTGTAGCACATTCCACTGTGTAGCCAAAGGCCCAGGAAAAAATACAGAGTCCTGGAATGGTCCCTGCAGCAAATTAAACTTCAACAATCTTTTATGAAGTGTTGAAAGTTTCCAGCCAGCTAGATGATTTTGGCAAAGATCAGCATGACTCGATTGGAAAAATAGTGTAAAATATTATTTAGGCTATTACAGAGTTAGGGTGTTTCTGATGTGACAAATTTTAGTATTTCATTGGTATTTCAGATATCTATCTAACCCCAACACTTGGTAGCTTAAACACCAGAATGATTTATCATTTCTCATCATTCTGTGGGTTGATTGGGCAGTTCTGCTGTCTTGGCTGAGCTCACTTGTGCAGTTACAGTTGGTCTGTGTTGGAAATTCCCAAGTAGCCTCACTCCCATGTCAGACAGTGCTGACTGTTGGCGGGATGACCAGAACTCTGTCACTGTATGATCTTTAATTCCGGGGTTCTACACAGCCTGGTGGTCCCAGCGTTCTAAGGAGGTGAGGACGAATCTTCAAAATATCTCTGGGAATCTTGCAGTTGTAACTTCTGCTACATTCTATCCATCAAAGCAAGTCAAGGTGAGCCCAGATTCACCAGGGTGGAGAAATAGACTGTACCTCTCAACAGTAGGAGCAGCAGCATTGCATTATGAAGAAGCATTGACACAGGGTGGCGTGTGTCATTAGAGGCCATTATTCTGACGATCTACTATGACAGAAATTTCAAAAAGGGAATCGATCTTTATTGTATTAGGTAAGAATAGCACCTGCTCTGCCTGTCTAAACAGGAATGTTCGTTTCGATTAAAAAAAAAACTGGTATGAAACAGGATGTTAAATTTTATGTCTATGTTTTTGCCTGCCATTTTCTGAAATTCATATTTAAACCACGTTACTTAAGATTGTGTCCAACGTGTTGGATTAGTTCCACCTACACTGAAAAGAACACAAGACAGCATGAAATGATACCTTATCCCATGAGTTACAGAAAGCCACCCCACTAAACAAAAATACTCAGATGGCATTGGCCTTAGATCATGGCAGAGGACATGATGTCTGGAGACATTTCACCATAGAGAAGCAACCGAAATTCAATGTTTTAATGATTTTTTTCTAAATAACATTTATAGGCACACTTAAGAGGATGGATTTTTAATAAATTGTGCTGAAATGTCTAGTGAGGAGCCTTAAAATGATAGATGAGAGTTGCCATTTTTGTGCCCACCTGTAAAGTCAACAATGACATGTATCATGACCTGACAATAATCTTTAAAAGAATGAACTGACAGGAGTACCTGGGTGGCTCAGTCAGTTAAGCGTCTGACTTCGGCTCAGGCATGATCTCACGGTTTGTGAGTTTGAGCCCCACGTCGGGCTCTGTGCTGTCAGCTGGGAGTCTGGAGCCTGCTTCGGATTCTGTGCCTCCCTCTCTCTGCCCCTCCCCTGCTTGCACTCTGTTTCTCCCTGTCAAAAATAAAATAAACATTAAAAAAAAATTAAAAAGATGAACTGACCGAATTTCTACAATGTCTTCCAGAAACAACCAAGCTTTATCTAAGTAAAAAGTAACTGATCACACTTCTGTACAGAGCACACAGTAACATGTTTTAGAAAAGGTCAATTAAAATAAAACCATATCTATAACGTCTTCTAAAGTACATGGCTTTTCAAATATAACATATAGTACTTAAGCAAACAATACTGCATTTCACATGATCTAATTGCAAGTCATTTTAAAATAGGCTAATACTAGTCTATTAATTTAAAAGCATTAAATATAGTCTTAAATAGATTTCTCAACTTTGAAAAAGTAGAAAAAAACTAATTCTAATTAATCACAAGAAATGTCCTTTAACTCTGGTGACATGATAGGAGAGAGGTTGTTAATGACTAGCATTTAGATTTGTATTTGATTTGCCTTGTTTTCAATTTTCTTTGTGTCAAATGTCAAGTAACTATAAATGCCAGATCACCGACTAAAATAAAAATTTCACTTTCTAATCATTCAATTATTCAGTCAACCAATCTTCATTGGGTGCCAGTGTTGCAGAACCCCATGCTCAGAAGCATAGGATGAGGCAATGATGACCATAATCGTGCCAGAGTTTGGCTCTGGGCAACTCACAGCTGTATTATGCTTAAACATGTTCACTAACATTTTTTTAATCAATACCAAAGTTCAGCTGAGAAATTTAACTGTGCTGAATTGTAAACCTAAATTCAGTTGCCGTTTTCCTCTTATAACCCTGCACTCTCAAAGCTCAATTTCCTATGCTTGATTTTTTTCCATTTTCTTTCCTAAAAGTTAAATCTTAGAGGAAAGTTCAGGTCTGAAATCTGGTCATAATCATTCAGATTAGTGACCTACTGTGCCATTTTTTAAAAATTACCAATGCAGAACTCATGGAGCAGCTTTGCAAATCATTTTCTATCATGAAAGGCTTAAAGTCTAGTTCCAGAAAAAAAAAAAATTAAAAGAAGTTTTATACAAACACATCTGATGTTACTGGCCACCACTCTATTCTGCCACCCCAGAAATATCACCATGATACCCACACTGAGTAGTGGTGAGGGCTGGGGCAGTAAACCACCCAGAATCCCTTCACAAGGTCCTTGTAGGGTTTTTCTAAGGCTAGGAATAAAATCCATGTACACAGAACAACATTTTTATCTCTGTGAAGTTAAATGGCCTATCCGGGGGAAATGTGCCTTAATACCATGATTAGTCAGCCAACACCAAAAAAATTATACCATTTAATAAGGGCTTGGTCATTGTTTTTAATTAGGTAAAGCAGAATTTATGAAGCATGAGTGCTATACAAAGACCAAGTGGTGGGTTGGGGAACATGACTTGATGTTAAGGACACTGAAAGACTTATTTAACCAAAGAACACAAAATGTTCACCAAAAAAGGGGAAGAGAGATTATTACCAAGGTCAGGCAGAGGATGCTACCCTTCTTTTGTATACACTAAATAGTTGGCAGAACTGCAGAAATTCTAACTTTCAGGACGTGAGGCCAAGGAAAGTAAAACTCCAGCTAGTCTTAAAGAAGGCAAAACAAAAGAGAAGTCTTAGCCAGCTGAAGCCAGAGCAAGATACCAGACTATGGGAGAGGCACAGAGAGTGATAAAGGAGTGATCCCGAAGGTAAACATCCATATTTCACTAATTAAAGTCAGCCCTCTGAGCCCAAAGGATGGGTCTTTCCCCCTGCAGCCCTGAAATTCTCTCCAGCTCTCAAGATCTGCAGGCTTCACCTGCAATATGACTCCAATGGCTCCCAATCTGCTTTGCCACAGAGGCTCATTTTTAGCCCTCTCCAGATCGGCAGCAACAGGAGTCAGAGCTTGTCATTCAATTTATAACTCTTCTAGCTAGTTCCATGTCAGGGCACTAAATCGGGTTTTTCTATGTTCATTTGCTGTGATCCTTGAGCTCCAGCCTAGTTGGTCTCCCCGATGCCTGTGAACACATTGTATTCATTCCCTTTACCGGGCCTCTTCTCAGCTTTGTCTCCCTTGATCCCAATGCAGCCTTTCCTTTAAAGTCTAGATCAAGAACCGTCCGTCCCCTAAAGCCTTCCCCAACTATCCAGACTATTATGGTTTCCCTCCCTACTCTGAGCTCACTGCTTTTAGAGTCATACCATTAACTCTTAAATTGCTTCCTAACTCCTAGTCTTATCTTCTATTACTGTAATTTCGGAGGCATGGGGCCATGACTTGTCCCTTTTCAATACCTACACCATAGGTACCTATACCATACCATACCTTAACATATGTCTACACACTAAGAAGTTATTTATTAGACATTTATTGTTTGATGGAATGACTCCTCCTATATTTCAATTCCAAATTTCTCTTTAAAGAAATTTAATGATCAGAGTCAGACTTATTTTCCACCTATGTATACATAAACAGCTCATCACAAACTTTAGTAATAATAGAATGTGGCCCTGAAAGTTTTCATATTACCACCTAAATAAACGTGTATGCACATACGTACCTATGTGCTCCAAAAGGTTAAGGCTCAACGGGAGTTTTTTTATAGTTCACTAATTGTTATACTGAATCCTTTTATCCAAATTGTTAGTGCCCTGCTTAGTCAATTGAAACATATTGCTTTGATATCAAAGCTGCAACCCAGGCCTTTATTTCTGGTGTATATTCTATTCAGAAATGCAAGTCCTTCTACACAGGACAGTGAGAATTGTCTTAGAGATCTTTGCCATTCACTGTGCCACATGCTCAAGAACAGAAATAACAAATTTGGTCCAGTGACTATATATAAAAAACTTTGTAATAAAATACACTAGTCAAGGGCATACGGTTAGGAATCAGAGTTATATGATTTCCTTGGTAATAGATCTGACTTTGATTTTGAACTGAGCATCGCATCCGCATTCACAAATACTATTACTTTTAAGAAAGAGGAAGCTACTGAGGAAAATAGGAAAGGAGGAGGAATTAACTAGAATAGCCAGATAACTGTCGATCAAGGCTAAGTCATGTTTCAGTAAACTAAGTTTTTAGTCTAAAAATAAGCTGTGGCACCTTACAGTGAGACTAAATCATGAGCTATCTGATGAGTGTCACAGTGAGAATACGGTTCAGAGGTAAAGTTTTTTTTTTCAATTACATAATAAAAATAAAAAGTGAGTTCATTTAACTTAACTTATAGTACATGCACTATCTCCTTACTTTTAGAAATGCTACCCATTCAAGTACTCTCAGCTTCTCCTGCTACTCACAGTTTGGGTCTATAAAAAAAATCAGACCATACAAGGATGGCTCAGCTTATCCGACCACTTTCCAGTTAATTTACCATTATATTATTTGTAAGACTCCACCCACACCACTAATTGGGTATCATGCAACTAATCAAGGATGATCATTAAGCAAGTCAGAAAATAACTATGTTGTAGAATCACTGATATTATCATATTATATATAGAAAACCTCAAAGTTTCCTTACAAACCCAAATTCTTTAATCACCATCTATAAGAGGACAAGGCTTATTCAAATACTCAATTGTTCATTAAGCATACTGCCTCATTTTTTAAAAATCTACTGTAATTTCTTCTTTTAAGTCCTGGGAAACAGCGCAGGCAGACCTAGCAAGTAAGTAAACAGACTCACAAACACGAAGAATGAGTTCCTATGAAACGCTCGGGAAACAAAAGGTGAGACATGAATGGAATTTGAAAGGAAACAAAAAGCCAGAGAAAAAGTCAAAGTACATAAGACAGTGAGTTCTTCCAAAATTGAGAGAGTAACTTGTCGGGGGCATTTTCATCCCCCCTGAAGAGAAAAGGGCAATGGCCTAGGGAGATTAAGGGTAGGGAAGCTGCAACAGCAGGAATTAGTGATAAGGAAGAAATGCAGATTTCAACAGTGAAAGTGTCAAAGTAAGGAGGCATTTTATCATCCTTCTTAAGCAAATGTTTCTTTCTTCCTTTATACATTCTTATTTGTAAACATAAGGCCAGGAATGGTACCAAGGTTTCCGACCTTGGATGTGGCGTTGTTAGTACCCATCTTCAGGGAGAACTAACCCCCGAGTCCTTCCCTCACAAATGTACATGGACCTCAGGGAAGACAGGCATGCATATATCTAACCCCTGTATGTTCAGGAAGAAACGTTTGTTTCTCTCACCGACATCATTCCTGATTTGAAGTTCCTCCTAAAGTCTACCAATGCTTTTGAAACCAGGTTATCACACTTCTTTGCTCATGTTTTACATTTTTTTTCCAGGGGCATTGATAATAAAAGTCACAGGGGAAAAATATGGTTCATAAAGAAATATTTTAAAATAGTGTGGATGGCTCAGTGTATGTAGTTTGTGGATATGAGTTAAAAAAAAATAAAGAAAACACTATGCCATTTCATAAGAACACATCAGGAGCCCAGTCCTGATATAAGCTATGGCATTCTGAAATAAGTCAATAAATAAAAAGGCAATGGCATTTTTAACCACGTATGCTAACTAGGTCATCTAATAATGATGACATGATTCCAGTCATGCAAGGGTATCATCTACTCATTATGATTCAAGTTATGGTCGATGACATTGATATAACTTAGAAGAGTATAAGATAGAGGGAATATTTCATAGTAAATAGACCAAGAATGATTCCCCTTGGAATAGTAAAGGTACAAATTGCTTTAGTTTTCATTTCCATGGCGCTAAATTTGTATTTCATGTGAGGGCCTATAATTGATGACTGCTTACTTGTCTGGGGTGAAAAAGGATAAAAAAATAGATTATGATTGTCAAGGTTGTTTGTGTTAGTAGCTAAAATGGCAAGCAGCACCCTGAAGTCTCTGTAAACAGCACACAGATATTTTTCTTTTTAAAGAAAACAAGAAAGCGTTGGGCAAAAAGTTACAAACCAAAATACCCTATATCATCCAACTGACATGGTTCACAGTTTTTCTTGGAACAATGATCATATCACACAGCAAAACAAACTCCAGGGCATCCATCCATATCAGTCCTATATTTTCTCAAAAGCATTACAGGATTGAAGGTTTTTTATTTATTTATTTATTTATTTATTTATTTATTTATTTTTAGAATACAAAATACCTACAGTTGTTCCACATTTTGGTATTCTCTTTTGTAAAAAAAAAAATGCCTAAGTTGGTTAACAAAAGCATCTCAATGTTGCTATACTTAGTAAATAATTTAAAATTCATAATAATTACTTCCATATGTCAAATTCCCCTCTTCCCCAGATTCCCAATTGCCTCTCATTATCTTAGATAGTCCTATTTCCAAATTTCTCTTGATGTGTTGTAGATACTATTATGTCCTACTTCTGAGAATAATTCATTACCATTCTGTGTACTGAAGTATTAATTTATATAAGCAAAGGGGCAATCACATTTAGTTAAGAAAAGTAAAAGCTATTGTTATAATGTGTATTCATTTTGGTTCTTACCCACATAAGGTGTGAGCACAAGTGCGTGCATGTGTGCGTGTGTGTGCATGTGCATGCATGTCTGTGTGTGCATGAGAGTGTGCAAACAAAATAACTGACGAATCTTCACTTTCCAAATCCTCAGTAAGTTGTTTCTCACACAACGAGAACACTATCATTTTAAAAAGGCTAATTTTGAAAATAATTATAACTTCTACAGTGACTTTTTATACAACCTGATATATACCCATTACAGTAGTGTTTCTCAAACTATCTATGATAGGAAAGGAGGGAAGAAGGAAGGAAGGAACGAACGAACGAACAAGTGAACGAACGAACGAATGAAGAAAGGAAGGAAGGAAGGAAGGAAGGAAGAGGAAAGGAGAAATCTTTTTTCAAGTTTCCAATCCATAACAGACTAAGACTTCTGTAAAATACAATAAAAATGAAGTTTCAGTCACGCGCTATTATTATGTTATTATGAAAGTTTCTAAATGCTTGCTGTCAGTGTCTGTTTCACCTCATTGCAGACCCAGCAACCAAATGCAGGACTGCCTTAGACTTGGTACCTCGCACCTATGAGGCAACTTCTAAGTGTTCCTCAAATGGAAGGCATTGAATTCTGTTTTTAGAAAACTAATTTAAATGTTAGAGAAATACCTAAGTTTATTTTTGTGAAAGCAGAAAACTGATCTTTTTTTTTTTCTTTCTGGCATTCAATAATAGAGGTTAATGGTTGAGAGATAATTCTGTCTGGGTAATATGAGTAAAAATGAAAGTGGGCAGGATTTGGAAGAGGCAAAAGGTAAGGAAGGGAATCCACTGGATTTTGGCAAATATTAAAAGTAGCAGGATATGGGAAGCAGGATGTAGGGGGAGATGCTTTGGATCATATGACATAATTTACTTACACCAGTAATAGATATTTACAGTGAGGCTTTATTTGGTTAGTCAGTAATATTCCTAAAAGAACTTTTTAAAAAATTATATTTAATATTGCTAAGATTAACTCCCACATTAGCTGGATTGCAATCAACTTTTACACCAAGAAAATCCAATAAAATAGTAGATTGAACAAAATAGAAGCTTCTATTTACTCAAGTAGACGTTGTCCTGATAAAATGGTTTCTGGTCTTGATTCAGTGGTGCATGGGTATCTGTGCTGAGGCCTCTAGATTTCTTGTCCATATTCTCATAGTCACAAAATGATTGGTGCAGCTGCAGCCATCATGACTAAGTAGCAGGTGGAGAGGAGAAGGAAGTGACAAAGAGAAATGTGGCATCTTTATCAGCAAAGGAGATGGCTTTCACTTATGTCACATTGGACAGAACATGTTAAATGGCACTCATAACTACCAGGGGGGCTGGGAAGTGGGTTTCTTTAATTGGATTTGGCATGAACCAAGAAAGAAGGGAATAAGGGAAATTAACAGTATTTGCCATATATTCCAAATAGGACCTTACCCAGGAGGAAAGTAAGCAATAATTATTTAACACCAACTCTTTTTCTTTGGGAACTATACGAGATGCTTTGGTTGCATGATCTCATTTCATACTCTAAATAACCCTCCAAGGCAAGTATCATGATCCCCATTTAACAGATGGAAACACTGCATCTCTGAACCTGTAAGTGATGATCATATAATTTAAATGGCACATGTGTAATGCGGAGCTTGCATTCAAACCCTGTGCTTTCTCTGCTGTGCCAGAGTTTACTCCCACTCTGCCTGAGCAGAGTTTAGAACCACATGAGTTGTTGGAATTTCCCCCTGATTTAACTTAGACATAGCCCATTCACTCTGAGTTTCTTAATCTGAAGGTACAAAAATATATTGAGGATTATGTGAAATATAATGCACATTTTAGATGACATTACAAGTAAGCTTAGTGAAAATCCAAATTACACATAGACAACTAAAGTAACTATAAACGTATGATACATCACAATATCATTAGCCAACTAAATACAAGTAAAAGTCTTATTTGGGACTGCTCAGATCTACACTGGCCCATATCTCAGCTGTCCTAGGTCTTGGTCTGATTTATATCTGCCTGTGGGGTTACAGAACATCTCTAGTTCCCTCTGCCGGAGAGGTGGAAATATCTTAAGATCTTTCCCCACATGAGCGTCAGGAGACTCAAAAGTGCATACTATGTGCAGCCAAAAAACCTCACTTGAGCTGCATGGAGATGCCCCCTGTGATGGTTAATTTTGTGTATCAACTTGGCTAGACGAAGGTACCCAAATATTTAGTCAAACATTATTCTAGATGTTTCTGTGAAGGCTTTTAAAGATGAGATTAACATTTAAATCAGTAGACTTCGAGGAAACTTTACTTTCCATAACCCAATCAGCTGAAGGTCTGAACAGAAAAAAGGCGGACTTTCCCTGCAGAAGAGAGAATTTTGCCAACAGACTACCTTTGGATTTGGATTGCAACATCAGCTTTTCCATAAATCTCCAGCCCGCTCACCCACCCTGCAGATTTTGGACTTGCTAGACTCCACAATCATGTGAACTGATTCCTCAGAATAAATCTCAAAATAAATTTCTAGATAGATAGATATAGACAGACAGACAGACATCCCATTGTTTGTTTCCCTGGAGAATCTTAACTAACACACATTAATGAGCCATTTTCTAGTCTCTCTCTACTCTTACTTTGCCTCTTAATTTTCTTCATGTAGACACTTTGTACAACGCAGTACATAGTCTGTTTTCTCTCATAGGAGGGCATTTACAACCCCTTTGTTTATCAAACCCCTTTGTTTATATGGGAAAGAATTAACCTACCACCATAAAGATCACTCCACACATTTCCTCCAGACCAAGGATACACACACACACACACACACACACACACACGCACACACACACACCTTTGTTGGCATTGCTTTCTAGCTCATGTCTTGGTAATCGAATCAGTGGGTTTCTCACCCCTAAAGAACAGGCCACAGCAAGGATCAGACCTATCTCTTGCACATCAACAGAAATGCTGTCAAATTATTCTGAATCCCTTACTGCCTACTATATAATTGTTACCTAAAGACTTTGATTTACACAGTAACTTATTTTCTATATTAGAAAAATAAGGGAGATGGCCTTTTGGCCTCCCACTGACACATAGGAGCTAGAAAGTCCAGTCAGCATACATTCCTTTCAGGCCTCCCCACCAAAGACTAGCTGCTTCACTTAGCTGTCACATGGCCTCTTGAACACCTGCACCCCAACACTGCCGTTTACCTTGAATGGCTTCTTGCTCACTGTTTCCAGCACTCCAGACCTCTTCTGCCCCTGAAGGAGCTCATAAGAGCTCACCTCTATCACAGAAGCCATCTAAACTAAAGCATGTCTAACCAAAGAACCATAATTTTTAAAATATGTATTACTAGTTTCTGAAAGCCAACTATCGAGCACTTAGAGTAAAAATACTGCCTTTGTGTTTATCAAGCTTAATGTTTCAGAGGTTACATTAAACATCCCATTAAGGAGAAACATATACATATGTACACACACACACACACACACACACACATATAAACACACATATATGTTAACTCAAAGCATGTTTATTAAGCACCTACTATGAGTAAGAAAACTGCCCAGGTACTGAGATGGTCCACAGTACCATGTCTCTGCATCTCCCCCCATGTTAGCATCCCCTAAAATAAAATCATGGCCTGCCTTTCTGAAGTGCCAAAAGAGATAAGCATGTAAAATAGAGATACTGCTTTATTCAAAGTTTTTCATAAGGCAGTTAAACAAAGGATTTTTTAGTCCATGCTATTACCACCAGCATGGACTGCTTTCATGCCTCTGTTTATTTCACAAACAAATATTGAGTACCTACTAGATTCCAGGCACCAAGCGGGGTGCCCAGGAAATGGAGAAAATGCACACATTCTTTGTCTGCCCGTTGCTCCCAGTCTAGGGTGAAGAAAGTGAGGATTAAATTTTATTTCTCCAGCTGAAATCGTATTGCAGGATGATCTCTCACAGATTCACGGGACTGAAAACTGCCATATTCTAAACAGTCATTGATGGCTACAGAAGAAATTTCTATAGGGAGTGAGAACATCATGAGGCCTCCTCCTTTTTTTTAATATGGCCTCTTCTGGTCCATCTTTGAGATTTTTCTTTCATGAGTCATACAGGTGTTAGTACAAGTGTTAGTGTAGGTAGAAGTAAAGAAGTTAAAAAAAAAATCTCAGCTGAGTCATGAAAAGGTGTTAGAAAACCCCTTGATTAAAAAGGTCTTCTGCCTTACTGAACCATTCATTCATTCGTTAGATAATGGCCTACCATATTAAAATCACTTTGTGGTTGGAGGAGGGGATGGAATACAAAAGAGATAAAACCTGAACCCTTCCTACAAGCAGCTTCTTTTCTATCAGAGGAGCCTACACCCATATCTTTTATGCACAGTATATCTTGACTCTTCCATTTGCTTCCCTTTGTATTTTAACAAAGTGGAATACAGTCAAGACGGACGATCATACAAAGCTCCTTAAGAAATGTCTCATTATGAAATGTCTGCTGAGATGCCGTGTCCATAGTGAGCAGCTTGTGGCCAACGTGTGAATGGGGCAGGACGGGAACATTCCAATTGTTCAGCTGCTCTCCACCCAGTGTATCTATGAAGTAATTATTTCCAAACTTGACATCCTTCAAGGTCATTTTTCTTTCTATCTTTTTTCTGTAAGAGATTATAGTTTTTAAGTAGCAGGCATGAGGCATAAATAAGAATGTGAAATTCTGTCATGAGCACACACGAAATTTGGTGCCCGCTACCCATTCTGCTAGTTTAAAAGCAAGAGTTTGGTTTATTGAGTTGACGATACTGTGAATGTGCTTTCATGATTCACAGAATTGGGTGCACACAGGATGGCAGTGGTCTAGTGCATTTTGATGCATCATATTCATTGCCCAGCTGTGAGCTGAGCAGTGCTGGCTCTGGGCTTGGGCCTGCCAGGCAAGGCTGCCCCTTGGCCAGCCATTTCTCCTTTGAAATCTCCAAGGAGGAAATTCACAGATTCCCTGGGTATTTGTGACACCGTCTGGCAACTCTTGTGGATGAAGTCAGCTGTAGGCAACATAAGAACATTTCCCTTACCTCTGGGGCACCTGGGTAGCTCAGTCAGTTAAGCATCTGACTCGGTTTCAGCTCAGGTCATGATCACAAACTCAGGTTTGTGAATTGGAGCCCATGTGGAGCCTTGCGTGGAGCTGTGCATGGAGCCCTGCCGAGAGCATTTATCCTGCTTAGGGATCTCTCTTGCCCTCTGTCTCTCTGCCTCTCCCACTGCTCATGCACACACAAACACGCTCTCTCTCTCTCTCTCTCTCTCTCTCTGCATCTCTCTCTCTCTCTCTCGTCTCTCTGTCTCACTTTCTCAAAATAAATAAATAAAAACTTAAAAAAAAAAAAAAAAAAGAAAGAAAATTACCCCTACCTCCTACCACCACTCTTTCCCACAGGTTTCCCATTCCTGCGTACGTTTACTTTCAAAACTGAACTCCCAAATCAATAACATGACAAGTGTTTAAGATCTTACGTACAAGATGGAATATCTAAAAGCCTCCACAGGGCACAGAAATAAATCTCTAATAGTGGAATGTACAGTACTGGAAAAGATATTTTGAAGAAGGGCATGGCATTTTCCCCACGCCCCTCAAGTCATAACGTGTCCATGACTGTGTACTACACCTAAGCCATCTGTAAGAGATTTTCTAGGACAGTCATAATCCAAAATATTCCATCCATCTGTCAGATCGTGTGTCAGACCATGTGTCTCAATTTCTAGTTTAGAAAGTATGGCCCCTGTCCTTACCTCAGTCCAGTTTACAGTCCCTTTTCATCCAAAGGTTGCTGGGTTATTGTTGGGGCTTTGCCTTACTTTTCGGTGAAGAAAGCTGCTCACCACCACCTCCTCAATCTCATCTTGTCCTTGAAAGCGAGTGCTAACTAGCTCCTGAAGCTTTTCTTCTCTAGCTAAGCCATCTCAGTTCTTCTGGGCTCCCACATCAAGCCAGCATGGTCTCTGACACTGAGAAGCACTTAATAAATATCTCATACATAAACAAATGTCAATCATTTCTTCCTTCCTTGAAGTCCAGAACTTCATGGAATCTGCAGGGACAAATAATCACTGAGAGCAGGAAGATGAGGAGCCCTCACTTCCACAGGGCATGGATCTGAGCCTTCTGAACGAGCAAGGGTGTTGCACGTGGGACACTAGTTAGTTCAATTACTACTATGGGACATTTAGAATCATCCAAGTAGATCCAACTTGAGTGATGATTAGATTAGCAGAGGCGCTGTGCTTCAAACTCCAATTAGCCACCTACAAGTATTTATTATATATCTATACAATGAACTACACTTCTCTGGAACCAGTGTTTGGGGAAGTATGGGCCCCCTGTATGTTTTATGCATGGATCCAGATGATTTGTGGGTGCGAATGGGCATATCAACACTACCTGTCCTTAGTGATTTCTAGCACGTTTTTTGGTGTTTATTTATGTTTGAGAGACACAGAGACAGAGTACGAGTGGGGGAGGGGCAGAGAGAGAAACACACACACAGAATCCGAAGCAGGTTCCAGGCTCTGAGCTGTCAGCACAGAGCCTGACGCGGGGCTCGAACTCATAGACCACGAGATCATGACCTGAGCACAAGTTGGACACTCAAATGACTGAGCCACCCAGGCGCCCCATTTTCTAGCACTTGTTAAAGGCTTTAGCTACGTGAACATGTTTAGTGCTGTCAAAAATCATTCAACATGAATTTGTGCACTGATTAATTAAAATATACCTTTATTGAATATCTATTGTGTGTCAAATACTATTTTTGCTATTGTGGATAAAGTAGTGAACAAGATAGATGAGGCCATTGCTCCCACATAATTCACAACCTAGTATAAGGAGACACATTTAAACATATAAGCAGAGAAATGCATCATTGTATCAGGTGGTGATAAGAGGAACAAAGGGTACAAAGAGTTCTGGGAACTCTATCCTGGGCTGATGGTTTTCTTTTTTCTCTCTTCCCATGAAGCTGTGGGTGAGACAAGGGTCAGAATGAGGCCAGAGCACTTTATCTGCCTTTGGAACTGCTAAGGGTCCACAGTGGTCCCTGAAGCCAGCTTCACTCAGGGTTGAGTCTTCTCCTCTCCTTGCAGAGCAGACAAGCTTGGGAAAGGACAAGGGACGATGGGGTCCTCCAAGTTCACAAGACCCCGGCAGCCACCCAGGGTAGGAGCAGAAAACAATGGTTCCTTATCATTTGTTAGTCCCTGAGTTCTCTAAGAAGTGATAAAAATGATGGGCTACACACACACACACACACACACACACACACACACACAAACATACCTTCCTTGACTGCAAGGAAGCAATGATTAGGAACTCCCGTCTGTCATAGAGTTTGGAGTCATGATGTCTCTTTATTACCCGACAGGCCCCTGGGCATCCTCCTAAGCTCACCCCCAAGTATGGAGGGCACTGACCACTTCCTGAGAGGACTCAGTCCAGGCTTCTTCAACCACAGCAAGCACCATCCGAAAACTAAAACCAAATTTTACCAGACATACAATCACAAAGGAAAAATAGCCCTTTGCAATCAATATCACATCAACAGACAAATTTTGAAGGTCCACCAGGATTGGCTCTGTGCAAGGCCAGAGCCACAGAGTAACAGGGACATTTTTCCTGACCTCTAGTTGCTTAGAAAGGAAGTCAGGGAGATAGAACACATATGTAAAAATGATCAGCATTGAAAATCTGAAGTAAAGCAATGCAATTACAGAAGTACAAGGAAGAAAATACAGATGAATATTTTTCAGTCTCGGGACCATGAAGGTCTCTCTAAGCATGGCACCAATGACAGAAAATCTTACTAATAATGTTTATAATGATGATTAGTATACTGGTGATGACAAGAATAAAAATCTAGCCCCCTAGACGAGAGGGGCGCCTGGGTGGCTCAGTCGGTTAAGCATCTGACTTCAGCTCAGGTCATGATCTCCCGGTTTGTGGGTTCAAGCCCCGCGTCGGGCTCTGGGCTGACAGCTCAGAGCCTGGAGCCTGCTTCAGGTTCTGTGTGTGTGTGTGTCTCTCTCTCTGACCCTCCCCGCTCATGCTCTGTCTCTCTCAAAAATAAATAAACATTAACAAAAAATTTTATAAAAGAATTATAGACTATCAGTTCTATCCCCACTCTGGAATTGAATGGACATAGCCCTCCCAGTGATAGCAAAGGAAAGGAGCGCAATCTGAGCGATCAGAAGAGTCCGTCGACTTCATCGTTGTCCTGCTCAGGGTTTCCCATGTAGCAATGTCAATTGGGCAGGACATGAGCAGGAAGCATCGTGAGGATACAGCACCCCAGAGATGCTCAACCATGCCTGCTTGATTTACATATTTATTCAAAACCAACCCCACCTCCTCTGTCCTCTCTTTTGACTCCATGCCACTTCCACCTTGCCCTACCACCCTCCAGGCGGTCTTGACCATCCTGGGCAACCCCCAAGTGCTACCTGTTGCCTTGCTCCAAGCTGGATCGTACGGACACCCCCATGTATGACCTCTTCATCTCAATATGCGGCACATTTTGACATCCCAGATTTTCTCATATGAAGCCTAGACACTTCTTCTTGAAAGACGATGCTGAGTTTTTTTCTGCCAAGCACTTGCAAACTATATTTTGTTTCTGTGCTTAGAATGTTCAAAGTATGAGAAGTTTCTTTTCTGTTGCAGCTTATAGAGAGTATTAAACATACTTGTTTTCCATCCTCCTTGTACTTCTGGGCTTGGTAATTTGCACAACTTGTTTTCCCCAAATGGTTACTTTTACTTGTTTCTAAAATACGATTTGAAGTTGAACTTACACATATTTTATTTGCAGTTTTCTTTGCCATATTTACTCTCAAATAACAATAAAAATAATTTTTAATACTTACTGATTTATATACGTATTGTGTTGGGCACTTATCTTTACGTGTATTATTTTATTCAATGTCCATCATCGGGTAGGTACCACTGTCATCTCCATATTACAGGTAAGGGAATTGACAACAACTGAAGTAAATTACTTGACCAAGACCACGCAGGTAATAAACAACAGAGATGGAATTCAAATTTAGGCAGTGTGTTTTGAAAACCTGGGTTTCTTAAATACTGTGCTGTACATAAAGGAAACCACTGGTAACTAAAATTATATAAATGCCTAACACCTTACCAATGGTCAAAAACAGTAATAGCAAAACCATGAATAAAAGTTCAAGACAGGCAACAAACTGAGAAAAAAAATGTAAAAAAAAAAAGAACACACACACACACACACACACATTTCAAACAATGTGTTAACATATAAAGAGCTCCTGTCTACAGGAGGTAGACAAAAATGGTAATGGGAAACCCTCACAGAATTTATGTAGATATTCACTGAAAATGTGTTTATGTAAGACCAAAGACTTAGAAAAAATCAGAAACAACCCAAGTACTCACCAGCAATGAATAATAGCTTGAGTCAGTCATGGTTCATTTACATTGTGGAATACTACGAGGGCATAAAAATGTAATGGAGATCTATATTTGTTGATATAGAAAAAATAAAAGAGTTCGCTAAACAGTTTACATAGTACCATTGAGTTTTTAACAGGCAAATAGGTGTGTATTAACATAAAGCTAGATCTTAAAGAATAAATGCAAAATTATTAACGATGGCTACCTCCAGGCAATAAAATGACAAATGATTTTTAATTCATCCCTTACATTTTTATTTCTGTACGTTCTAAGATTTTTCAGTAACTCTGGATTCTTTTTATCATCATCAAAAAATAAAATCTTTTTCCGGACAGGTAAGGAATAGTACATATTATGATGTATTAAGTTTCAAATGAATGACATCAGTCAAGAGCTAGAGGCATCACCCTCTGTGGTCTCTGGATTCCAGTGTTAAAAGTGCTAAAACGTGGATAAGGTTCTCCCCATTCAGGACCATTATCCCTATTCAGTTGAAAAGGGCTCAGAAGCCAAGAATTGGGCCCACTGCCTTCCCAGGGGATTTCTAGTAACTCCTCAGGCAAACTGCAGGGAGAACCAGAAGAAAGATGGCCAATCCACCCAGAGACAGCAGCTCACACAGCACATGGCTCCCAAGGGAAAGAAAACTGGGATGCATGCTTTTCCGACCCAGGGAGCCCAGGCTAGGGATGGAAACAGGCCAGGGAGAGACAAAAAGGAAAAAAAAAAAAAAGCTCATTTCTCAAAAGTTTTATTGTTAATATTATTGCCAATTTGTCATTATGTACATTTCAGGCCCCCAGTTGGTCCTCTTGCTCATAACAAAAGGTCAGAGACGGTTCTTATTGCTTCGCTAATGCGGAATTCAACAAATGGACACTGGTGAACTGTCAAAACCCCGCAAACCCCAGTGGCTTCTTATTTACATGTGTATCTTTGTTATCCTGGGCACGTCCTCCCAGTCCTCAAAGGAACTGTAGTGTCACTGCAGCTGACAACGGCCAGAGCTTGTGGTTGTGGAGGCTGGCCCTGGCCAGGATTCAGCCTTGGACAGCAGGAGGATCTGGCTCTCCTAATAGCATGGCTGCTGCTTTTCTGTTTCCCTCATCTCCTCACGGTGCTGCTTTCTGCAATAAAGGGAAAGCATTCTCCCCTAATATTCACTGAGATTGAAATGGCTCGACCGTGTACTAAATGCTGTCAAAGGGGCCTTTCAGCTGTGCCTAAATGAACACGATGCCAGAGAAACAGCTCCATTGGTGACAGCTTCTCAAGTCCGACTTCTTTCAAGAAGGCTGCCTCCGGTATAGAAGTACCTGGAATGAGTTGTCCAGAACTTGGGTTTTCCCTTTTATGGGAATGGGACACGTTCTTGGTCTCTGCTTTTCATCTCCATCTGCCAACAGGCACAGATACCCAGGCAGCGTCTAGGGCTCAGGTGCTCAATAAATACTTGCAGTGTTGAATTGAAACTCATTTCTGGAATTTCCTTCTTACAATGATGTGAAGCATACCTTGTGCAGGAGACAAAACCAAAAGAGAAAAGGAGTCGATGGCCCCAAAGAGACATCGGTCCTTTGTGATGGAAGGGCAAGAACCAGTGCTACCTTCTGTCTCCCTCCCTGTTCCTGGTGGGCAAGGCTGTCAGGACGCATGCCTGCTTTGTGTCTTCCCCACACTTACTCCCTGCTCCGTCCTCAAGAGCAGCCGAGTTCGTCCTGGCCACTGGAGGCAGAAAGACTTCGATCCCTTGGTCCTCTCTACAAATCCAGTTATCCCCAAGCCCGATTTTCAATTTCATCGAAATGCACCGAGCCATGGTGGACTGTCGTGTGCGTGAACATCAGGATCAGCGGCGCTGACGTGGACCGGGATATGCCCGGTGAAACCCGCCCGCAACGCTCTGATGGCTTTTCTTATTTTTCGTATCAGATTTTCAGAGTAAGCTATTTAAGATGCATCTCCCTCTTTATGCCATAAATACTTTCATCCCTGAAACCTTTCCAGAGGGTGGTTCTATGAGCAGTGCCCTTTTAGCACATTTTAGCACATTTAGCCCTGCAGCCTAAGCAGTTTTGGTCACAATATCAAAAGCACTGATTTAATTAAAAGGACACCTGTGAGGGGTTTTTTTCTTCCCTCTCCTTTGTTTCTTATGAACTGCTCCAATAAATAGGTGAACTTATCTGTTTCTGAAGGAGAAGGTGATACTGTCTCTCATTGGCTTCTTTCTCTGTTAGGCTCCTTTAACAGAAACAGACCTTCGTTCCATACACAGTGTCCTTCATCCAGTTAACGACCTCACAGCGTCAAAATGCTTCTTGTAATTAACCAATAACTATGACTTACCCCAAAAGTCACCCCCAGTCACTTACCAGCCCTGTGTGCTTCTACACGCCTCTTAAACCTCCTCTAAATCAATACCAGAGAGCATAAAAGTTGCTTTCCAAAGCACTGGCTTATTTATTGGTAGTTCTTTCTGGCAACTTCCTGGAGCCTGTTGAAGTGCAGGCCTGAACTCCACCAATTACCACAGGTGAAACACACCAATGCTCCTAAGGAAAATTTGATAAGCTTGGTTTCTCCTTTCTATTACCTTTTGGTTAGAATTTCACAGGGCTTAAATCAAGCAGCATCTCTTAGGGACTTGAGAGCTGTTCGTTTCTCCATAAGCACAGAGGAAAGGGCAGGAAATTGGCCCTCTAATCAAATTCAGACTTCACGTGATTGACAATCAGTGGGTTTTCACGTTTGGGTCTGGACTGTTTGCTCAGCTTCAGTGTTAGGCCCGTGGATAACAGAGGCCAATAAAGCGTAAAAGTATATGTCCTGTAACATTGCCTCTTCTTGTTATCCGGGGGACCCTGGAGAATCACAGAGAATAACGTAATTAGTAGGAATGTGCCATTGTATGGGAAGGATAAGGGGAAAGAAGACAAGTTTATTTCTGCATATAAGTAACTTAAGTACAGCTTAATCCAGCGGCCCAGTGGACCATCGAAAACACTTTTACTCCAAAAGCTGGAGGTAGTGGAGTCAAGAATTAGAGCTAATTGAGAGGCAGGAAAACGGAAAAGTTTTGTGTGGCTTAACAAGTATATATGAGCAAACATTGCATCTCTACCAGAACATTTTCATCTGTGGCCTCCCAAAAGTTTTTCATTAGCATCCATGTACTGTGCAAAGAAATACACTTTGATTTTACAGTCAGAGTACAGCCTTGGGGAGGGGCTTAAAATAGCACAGAAGAGAGAAAGTTGAAATGTGCTGTTATTATTAATAGCAACAGAGTAATAATAACACCAGCTACCATGGGCTGCGTCTTACATTAACGTGCTCAACCTTTGCACACAATTCCACTTAATGCTAACAGCAACCCTAGGAGGCATGTTCCGCTGCTACCCACCCTTCTTACAAATACGGAACCTGCAACGGAAAGACGATGAGGAACTTGCTCTGGTCACAGAACTGCTAAGGGGCAGAGCCAGGATCGACCCTAAACCACGCAATGAATCGCTACCCCTTATTTTCTTGATTCCATCTTCATTCAGATGGGTTTCGAGAAACGAATCCCTTTTCGTGAAAAATTCTTCATCAGGCAGGAACATTTATTGCAAACCTATCAGCAAAACAACTGGTCAGAAACGTGGGGGGACATGAGCCCGATCCGTAAGATTTTTGCTTTCAAGCTACCATAGGACAGTAAGCTGCCCTTGACCTTCTCCCTGTATCACTGTGACTATGCATATTCATCCCACAATCCTCTCTTCTGACATCTTCTACTTCTGTCTCTCAGAAAAATGACTATTCTGAACTTTACGAATCATTTTATGTTCAACATTTAAATATAGAGGAACATGTTTGGTAGCGATTATATTTTCTTCCCCAGGTGTGGCCTCTTTCTTCCTAGATTTCTCTCCACTCTTCTCCGATGTGCCCTCCCCCTTTCTCTCTTTATTATCTTCTCTGCCACACTCTCTGTTCCTTGCTCTTTCCCTTATTTTTCTCTCCTGAAATCGTGACCCTCAGAGACTGTATACACAATGCATTCATTAAGTTGATCTTTATTCTACCCACTCTCCTGTGACCATACCAGGTTGTCTGTTTCTTTGATTTTGAAATTACATGCCTGGCATGAAATTCACCAGGGTGAAGGTGTCCAGAAACTGTACATGTATAGCGTGATCCTTTCTTTAAGTACATTTCCTATAATCTGGAATTCTGAGTGGCTGCATCCCCTCTTGCTCTGTTGTTGTTGTTATTTTTGTTGTTATGTTTGTTTTTCTTCTTATAATAACAATTATTATTATTCAAATTTGAAGGGAGGAGGGGAAATGAGAAGGAGGCTCATGAAGAAACGAGATCCAGTGAATATTGGAGGGTTAGGAAGACAGTCTCTTGGGCAGCACTACATAGCCCTGGCTTTCCTCACTCTTCCCTGCCCCACACACAGCCCACCTGTCTGACACCCTACATACTCAGAGCACTAAGGGTGATCCAAAGTGCCAACAAGCTGATCACATAAATTCCTCTATATTGAGAGATACGGATGAATGTCACAAATGGACCACGGGGCAGAGAAATAGCCCTCAGTCCTCCGTATTCTGCTTTGCTTTATTTTCTCATGCCAAATAATAATTTTCTCATGCCAAGTACTAATGTTTGTGAGGACAAGAATTTATCCTGGTGTAGGACCTTGGCAGCAAAATTCACTTGTTTACAGGTACAGGCTTCTAAGTATCATACTTAGGATCACACCCCTGGATGGTGGCCTTGGCCAGTTTTAAAATAATAAATCCTGACAAAGGAACAAAACTTTTTACGGAACCAGTCTTCTGTGCCTTTTTACAGGTACTTCAGGGATAGTTAGTGGTTTGTGCCTATAGAATGGGTTCACCATGACTATTTTCAGTCTGGAGATCCCCTCAGGATCATTGTGGGTATTTACCAAAGATCAAGGACACAGATTAGTCCAAAATTCTTTAAAAAAAAAAAAATTCTTGCCCTGTTGTGGTTTTAGTCTTTAAAGTTGGCTCCCCAATGCCCCATGCCCCATGCCTGGGGTTTATACTCTGTAAATCCCTTCCCTTTGAATCTATACTGGCCTCTGTGACTCATTTTGGCCAGTAGAATTCAGCAGCAGTGATGCCTCATGGCTTCAGAGGCCAGGTCATGAAAAGACTTGTAGCTTCGTCTGGGTCTCTTGGAATTCTCACTCTGAGGAAAGCCTGCCACTAGGTAAGACAGTTGACTACTTTGATCACCACTACTTAGATCTACCCAGACAGAGAGGCTCCATAGTGAGAGAGACATCCCCAGTCCAGGGCCATTCTGGCCCTCCCAGCAGAGGTGTCAGACATGTAAGTGAAGATGCCACCTTGGACATCCAGACCCTTCAGATGACTGACTCAGTCCCAGCCTCTCTCCAACTGCACTTGAATGAGGCACTGAGCCCAGTTGATCCAAAGAACCATGAGAGATAAAATAATTATTTCAAACTGCTAAGTTTGGGGATGGTCTGTTACATAGAAATAGCTAATTAGAACATTTGTCTTTCATCAAAGCCAGTCCCCAGACCCAAATTGGACTCAGAAATCTGTTTCCCCAAGGTTTCCTTTCAGTCCTTAGAGGATTCATAGCATATCAAGTTCCACACTGGGCACTAAGAAAGAGCCCTATGGAACTCCTCTATGACAAGGGACCTAAAAGGTCAAAAGGGGATAGTTACAAGATAGTAAGTTGCCTCACTGGTGTGACCCTTATTTTCTTTGGCCGATATCTAAATCAGTAGCCTGAGAAAGAGTATATATCAAAATATCAAAAAGTAAATTAAAGAATTTGAGAAAAAAAGAAGCAATATAGAGAGTTCATGATACCCAGCATTTTCTAATTCCAGGGACCATAATTCGCATTTGCATCCACACTTGAGACTGCTTGTTGAAGACTTTATCATCAGGGATGGAATGAGAGATGTTCATTTGAGACAGCTAATAACTTGTGCCTTCTGCCCTTGTAGAGGGCCAAGGTGTGAACCCTCCAGGTGTCTCTTGTAAAGCAGGTTAAATAATCTTCTAGTCCCACTTTTGGTAGGGCTACAAGGAAATCTGCAGGGAGGAATAAAATCCAGTAGGATCTGATTAAAGATACTATTTCTAAACATCATCTTTGCCGTGTGCTCTTCACATAAGACTCCATCAACTCTGGCTCAAATCTAATTGTAGAAAGGAAGATATTTTTCATAGAGTAATTATCTCTGTGAATAAGTGTGTATCTCGTGAGTTGTCAGAAAGTGAGACTTCTACAAAACCAATGTCTTTGCTTGCCTTTGCTTCTAGAAAACAGAGTCCATGTGATGCCTGAAATCCCTGACGTCTTCTTCCTTCAGAGTTGATTTTATCCTAAAACATCATACCAAGTTTAACTTGTAAATTATTTCAAGCATTTTTAAAAGTAGGACAAGGTCCAATGTTTAATAAATTCAGTCGGCTGTATCTGCCAACCCATCAGCAAAACTGAACCACCTAAAAAATGTTGATGATGCGTGTACCAGGGCCAGCACTAGATGCACATTTCTGGCCCCCTGTTTATAATGTTCTCGGGTGCCCACTGAATCTGGACCCCTGAATCCACAGCAAAGGGGTCCATCTTCATTCTGCTGTGGCTCTGACGGTCAAAACTTTTTCAAACAAAACCTTCTTCTAAAGGGCAAGGGTATCCCCCCCCCCACATTTATAGCTAACCGACTTCCTCTTTTAAAATGTGAATACTTCTGGGGCACCTGGAGGGCTCAGTTGGTTGAGAGGCTGACTCTTGATTTCAGCTCATGTCAGGAGCTCATTGTTTGTGAGACTGAGCCCCAGGCCTTGCTCTGTTTTGTTAAAGCTCGAGATTCTCCTTTTCTCTCTCTCTCTCTGCCCCTCCCCCACTCGTGCTCACGCTCTCGTTTTCTCTCTCTCTCAAATCAAATAAAAATAAAACTTGAAAAATAAAAGAAAATGTGAATATGTCTATGGAGAATTACTTCTACAAGGCTTTCACACATTAGAAACAGTGTCTGGGATCAGAACCCCCCCCCCCCCCCCCCCCCCCCCACTGCATCACTTTACTCCCTGGGATCTCCTTTTAACCCCTGGGATCTCATTTTTGCGGAGTATGGGAAGAGGCAAGGACAGTAGTGGTGCAGCCAGGACAGCTTGCCCAGTATGTATGGTTATCCCATAATTTGTGCTCAGCAAAGGGATTAGGCTCGGATGTCAGACAGACCCGGATTTAAGTCTTCACCGTGCTGCAGAGCACAACACCCGGCCTCTCAGGGTCTGCTCCTCTGGAACAATAAAGGTAATGATACTCACTCATCAAGTACGAAAGAGTGGGTGTTCAGTGAGGGTTTGCAGAAGGAAGGGCTATGGTACAGATTAAACTAATTTCACAGGACGACGCCTGAGTGGCTCCATTGGTTAAGCATCCCACTTCAGCTCAGGTCATGATCTCACGGGTTTGTGAGTTCGAGCCCCACACTGGGCTCTGTGCTGACAGCTCAGAGCCTGGAGCCTGCTTCCGATTCTGTGTCTCCCTCTCTCTCTCTGCCCCTCCTCCTCTCGCACTCTGTCTTTCTCTCAAAAATAAATAAACATTAAAAAAAAACGAAATTTGCAAATTAGTCACTAAAATCTGGAAAAAAACAAAGCTATCTATATTAGAAATGGTGCAAATATTGGGACTTGGAGGAGATTCTTAAAATATAAACAGTAACTGAACAGAGGTAAAAAGAAAGTATCACATATTGGGTATTCAGTAAAATGTTCGTTCTTTATCTTTCCTACCAAAAAGGGCTTATACACGTGTGTTTGCTCTGTACAAGCACGAAACATCCTGAGAACTGAGTGGTGGAGAGAAAGGGAACCAGCCAGGTTGGGGGAGGTTGCTCTCTGTAAAGCCAAAGGTAATATAACCAACATCTTGTAGTTTCAGAGGTTAGAAAAGTCTACTTACAAATGCTCTTGTCTTATCTATATACGGCGTGCATTCTAATGTAACTGACGCTCATATATTACTACACGTCTATGTGATTTTGCTATTCTTATTTAGCTAAGAGGAAATCAGGGCACACTCCAGGGTATAACATCTGCAGCAGAAGCCCATATGTGCTGTTTATTTTTATGAATCAAGCACTCTGTTTATAGTTACTTGCTCTTAATTTGAGCCCTGAACTAGAATTCTTTCTTTTGAAGATATCTAGTTAATTATAAGAGCACATAAACTAGAGACTGAAACACATTCCAGGAATATTATGTATGTTTGTAATTTGTGTCAAAAAAAACCTCACTTATATTTTTTTAATCTGCAGGGAAAAAAACCCAGCAAAGATATCTACAGCAGAAAAGCAGTAAACATGGATTAGAATTTTGTATTCTTCTTAAACTATTACCAAATTGTGACTACAACTGGAATTTCAAAATAGAAGAAAACAAACAAGAAATAAGGTATCTATTTCACATGGATTCATCTTATTGGGTAGAGGTTAAAATCACTACTAATGATCTGATGATTTTTTTAAATATGTATATATGAAAAAAATATGTATATATGATATTTTGATGATGTAACAAAAATGTCATCCACCAATGAATCTTAACTTTTGGTTCCGCTGGTTTTCTGCTTGTTAATGGTCATAATTCATTGATTCTGATTTTAGTAATTTAGCGCCATTCCCTTTTTTTATTTTTTATTTTTTTATTTTTTTGAGAGACAGAGGGACAAAGCATGAGCAAGGGAGGGGTGGAGAGAGAGGGAGACACAGAATCTGAAGCAGGCTTCAGGCTCTGAGCGGTTAGCACAGAGTCCTTTGTGGGACTCGAACCCATGAACCTCAAGATCATGACCTGAGCCAAAGTCGGACACTTAACTGACTGAGCCACCAGGTGCCCCAGCACCATTCTAATGCCCTTTAACTAATAACATCAACAAGACCCCAGTTCCCATTATGCTCATTTTGTCCAAGGAGAAAAACTGGGTTCCTCAATAGTACACTCCACTTAACTCAAATCATGTTCTAAATGTGCTTTCAAATAGCTGTTCCACAGCTTCTGTAGATGTCTGAACTTGCCAGACATATATCCTGATTTATTTTAGGTATGAAATTTAGTCCTGATTATAAGAAGGACTGAGAAAGACTGAATATCTACCTGGCACCACCACTAAAAAATTAAATTCTAAACCAAAAACCAGAGTGAAAAAAATTAAGTTTTTAAATATTTGCTTTTTTCCCCTTAAATTGTCCAGATTCTTAAATATATTTTGCAGTATAAAAATATTTTAAGAACAGTCGATAGTATGTTTACCTTTTGCTACAAAGCCTTGATTTCTCCAGAATAATTTCTCAAGAGTTTTCAGTATAAGAATTTTTTTATGTACTCTTTCCTAATCTCCAACACTGGACTCAGAGGATGCACTTTGGTCAGATATTTCTTACTGAATCATCTTGATAAAAAACCAACAGCTTTAAAACAAAAAAAAAAAAAAGAAAGAAAGAAAAACCTTGATGTGTTTCCCACTTATTATGCAACATGAAGTGATTTCTTTACAGGTTATTTTTTATTTGAAGATCAAATGAGATCAGGTATATAAAACACTACTTTAAATTACAAAATTGTCTATGTACATAATTTTTTATCATCGATATCATCAGCGAATTCATATCACTGCAAATCTCAGGGTATAAGATTGGAGAAAGAAAAAAGGGGGGGTAAAAGATTTTCTCCATGACAGTAGATATCAGAGCAGAAACCCCTTGGACCTCACGATGGGCAGAAAGAGCTTCTTCAGACGTTTGGGCTGGCGCGGTCTACACATCTGCCAGGTACCCCCACCTACAACAGGGGGGCACAGCCTTGACGGCACATGGCCACGCACCCCACCTGCCTCTCACCAGTCTGGGACGCTGCCATCTGCTGCTTCACACAGAAGGAGCAAGCTTTCCAACAAGGCAGGAAATAAACTAAAGTGATAAAGAGCACAGAAGGGTTTGTTGGTTTTTTTGGGGGTTTTTTTCACTTTAGGAAAGTCTCTGTTAGAAAGATGAGAAGACAAAATGTAGTATGAAAAGAAACTAGCAACAGTGGGCCATCAATAGTTCAGAAAAGAAGGCAGCTGATGCAAAGTCTGAGTTAAACTATATTCAATCCCTCAAGGAAGTTTATTCTTATTCTTTGTGATTATTTTCCATGACTGTGTTTTGGCATATATGCTTAATACTGCGGAAGGCACCTACTCTGGGAACCACCATTATGCTCATATTCTACTGTAGTGTTTTTAATTGGTTCCATTTCGGATTTTGCCTATTTCTCACAGACTATCGGCACTATCAGAACTCAATTTGAAATGTGAGATTCTGTTATAATTCAGATGACTGGGGAGGCTGGAGGTCCAGCAGGCTCGAACCGGTACCTACACTTACCAAATCCACTTCCTCAAAATCTCTTCAGTTCCACTTGGGGTTATTTGGCCTATTCCATCACCATTCTACTGAAACAGCTTTGTTTGGGGTCACCTGAGACCTCCTAATGTTTCATGTTTATTATTTATTTTTGAGAGAGCGAGACAGAGCATGAGCAGTGGAGGGGCAGAGAGAGGGAGACACCGAATCCGAAGCAGGTTCCAAGCTCTCAGCTGTCAGCACAGAGCCTGACGTGGGGCTTGAACTCACAAACCATGAGATCATGACCGAAGCCGAAGTAGGACGTTCAACCAACTGAGCCACCCCGGCGCCCTGAGACCTCCTAATGTCTTAAAGGTGCTAACTTTTCCGCTCCCGTTTTCCTTGACGGCACTGCTGACCACACTTTCTCTCCTGAGACTCTCACTGAGCGTTTGACATCACACAGTCTTTACTCCCTCTCTATTCTTTCCTCTGCTAACTCCTGCCCTCTTTTTGTTCCCATAAATGGTAACAGTCATGTAGTTTCATTCCTCTATTGTCAGATCTTTCTTCATTCCTTCCTCCTCAGAAAACCCATCAAGTCACAGGAATCCCAGGATCAGGGGTATCTGAGGTTTCAACCCAGACTCCATTTTTTCCCCCACTACACTCCTTGGTACAGTGCTTCCCTCCAAATGCCTCAAACATCTCTTGTACGCTGATAAACCCCATATTCAAATCTCTGCTCTCTAATGTGTCATGAAATCCTGCCTATTAGAACTCTTCCATCTTTTTGTCTATCCCTTTGTCCCCATTCCCACTGACACTGTCTCAAAACGGGCCCTCTTCATTTCTCCTTCATAACTAAAGAAGTCGTGTAACTAGTGCTCCTGACTTCAGCTTTTCATTCTTCCAATCAATTCATCACACTGTTGCTGGAGCAGTCTTTCTATTTCTTTGATTTTTAAAATAAGAATCGTATATATTTAAAGCATTTAATATGATCATTTGATATACAGATTTAGTGAAATAGTTATTTCAGTTAAACAAATGAACAGATCTTCTCACATGAGAGCACCTGAAATCTATTGTCCTAGTCTATTTCCAGTATTCAATACACTATTATTAACTATGGTCATCATTCTGTACATTAAAACTCTACACTTATTTATCCTACATAACTGCAACTTTGTGCCCAATATCTCTCCATTTTCTCTCCACCCCTGGTAGCCATTGGCCTACTCTGCCTCTATGTATTTGACTTTCTTCTAGATTCCACACATAGGTAAAATTATGTAGTTTCTTTCTTTCTGTATCTGGCTTATTTCACTTAACAAAAAGTCTTCTGGTTCACAAACTGCTACTCTTACCAAATTGCTTCCAAGCTTAAGAGAAACCCACAACCCACAATATGGAGTCCAGTGCTTTTGGGCATCCCATTTGTATGTTCTACAAAGCAGCTTGAAGTCACCAAGAGCCCTACTAGGCGCTCCACAGCTTAACTTCTGCCCTCTTCTCTTTTTCCTCTCCCTCACATGGATCCATTTCTCTAGCCAGATCCCAAATAGTCCATGCTCCCTTTTGCCTCTGTACCTTTTCACATGCTGTTTGGTCTATTAAATACCCTTTACCTCCTTCTTTCCCTGATGAACCTCTACTTGTTATAGGACACAGCTCAGGGGACAGCAGCTCCAGGAGGCCCTCCCAGCACCCCTACTCTGAGTTGAGTGTCATTCCACTGTGCTGCCATTCTACCACAAACATGAGTCTCTTAGCCTATAGCAAATGGTATTACAACATCCCGCTCCCTGCTCTTCAAAGACAGAGGCCACACTTCTGTGTCTTTGCATCCCAATTTCAAGCTCAGCATCTGGCAAACTGCTGATTCCAATCACTTGGTCAATGAACAACTAAGCGAATGAATTGAACTATAATTTCATCAGGAGAACCCCCTAAATCTATATCCTGCACCCTGAACTCCCCCGACAGTCCTATATTTTCAACCCAAAGCTGTATATATCTACTTTGGTATGCCACTGTCACCTCAAAATTCAAACACCTAAAAATAAATTTGTCATTTTCACTCTGAAACAAGTTCCTCTTCTGTCATCCCTACTTCTATTCCTGGTACCAGCCTTCTATCAATCAAGCCTCCTCCAAGCCTTCAAGTCACCCTGGGCTGCCTCCTGCCCCTACCTCGCTTAGCAAGTCGATTTGAGAATGACGGCAACTCTTCTTTTTCCGTATTTGCCCCTTCCTTGCCCAGCCCCACTGCTTCCATCCCAGCTTTTCGCATCCAATTGTGAAATCTTCTTCCTGATTTTCCCAGGCTCTTCCCTGTCCTGTACCTATAGCACACAACCGCCAGATTCTCTCTAAAGCATGGCTTTCATTTCATCAGGCCCTTTGCAAAGCCAGTCATTAGATCCCTAGGTTCTGAGGAATAGAGTAAAATCTCCTGAATCTGGGTCTTGCTCCACCTATAGCACCCACACCCCTTGAGACAGATGAGCTCCTTGGGACAGAACCGCAAGTTTCAATGTCTACCTACCATCTGCCACTCTTTAGCATAGTTAGACCCTTGAGATATACTAGTTAAAGGTAGAAATCTGGCCCCAGTCTTCATTGCTTTAGACTAAATGTCCTTCGAAGAGGAATTAGCCCACTTTTCCACAAGGACTGCATTCTTTCATGCAGGAAACTTCAGTTTAAACCGAATGACTCTTCTCACTCTCTCCTCAAGAGTGTCATTTGGATGGTGCTTTTAGTCCTCCACAGTCCCATTTTCTAGGAATTCTCATGCCTAGATGGCTTGCAGTATCCTCTCCACCCACAGAAAGCAAACCCATCTTTCGTACCCCACTTTCCTGCATAATTACAGCCCCTGAAGCAAAGCAGAGTGAGAGCTTCCAAGATTGGCAGGGGCTCTCCTTGAGGACTCAGCTGAGTTCCTACCCATGAATGTGTATGAGCAAACTTCGTGCTGTCCAGAAAAGAATGATGTGAACGAATTAGAGTTAATAGTGCCCAGAGCTCATACAGGGCTAGGAGTAATAATGCCTGTTTCCACAGCCAGCCTGGAAAACCTTACATCCCACGTTATATTTGGTGGAGGTCTTGCCTCAGTCGTGGGGAACAATTAGCCCCGGAGTGAACACTGCTGCAGACCCATCTAACAAATGACGAGAAAAAAAAGCAAGGTTCAAAAGCCTCAAACTGTTTGTACATAATTAATATAACTGCATCCCAGAATATACATAAGACTGTTTTCAGGAATGGAAAAATATCTAGCACCAAATAAGATCACACACCCAATCAAAAATCACCAGATATGCAAAGAAGCAGAAAAATATGACCCATAAATCAATACATGGAATACAGATTTTTGACTTAATATACAAAGACATTAGAAATGAAAAGATTTAAGTTGAATTCGTAGAAAATAAAAATTAGGAGATGTCTGATAAAAAATGCACTAGGAGTAGTATTAGCTGGATTAGACGTTGTAGAAGAAAATATTGATGAACTTGAAGAAACAATAACTAAAACTATCCAAAATGAAATGCAGAGAGAAAAGAGAATCAAAGCAATGAGCATGAAATGCTATATACATGAGCAGAGCACTATATATATACGTATATATATACATACATATATATATGGCATAATTGAAAGACAGCACACAAAAAAAAAAATTAAAGAAATAATAGCCAAAATTTTTCTCCAATGGATGAAAATTATAAGCCTACAGATCAGCAATTATAGAAGTCCAAGCACAAGAAACATAAAGATAGCTTCACCAAAACATATAATAATCAAATAGCTCAAAAATAGTGACAATGGTCAAGATATGGAAATAACATAGGTATCCACCATAGATATATGGATAAAGAAGAAAGGGTATATATACAATAGAATATTATTCAGCCATGAAAAGAAAGAAATTCTTCCATTTGCTGCAACATAGATGGACCCTGCAGGCAACGGGGAAATGTATGATATCATTTGTATGTGGGACCTAAAAAAGCTGAACTCACAGAAACAGAGTAGAATTGTGGCTAGTTGTGTGTTGGGGAAATATTGGTCAAATGGCATAAACTTGCAGTTAGTCCATGAATAAGTTCCAGAGATCTAATGCATAGCATTGTGATAATAGTCAACAATACCGTATTATATACTTCAAAGTTGCTAAGAGACTAGACTATCATTAAAAAAAAATGGTAACCATGTGATGTGATGGACGTGTTGGTTAATGCTATGTTGGGAATAAAATTATAATACATAAATGTTTCAAATCAACACGTTGTACAACTTAAACTTCTGCCATGTTGGATATCCATTACATCTCAATTTTTAAAACTAATAAGTAAATAAATAAAATTATACCAAATCTGCACAAACTCTTCCAGAATATTGAAGAGGGGCAGCAAATACTTCCCACCTCATTCTATAAAGCCAGCATCATTACCCTGACAGCAAAACCAAAGTTATTACAATATAAAAATAAAGTACAGAACAACATTCCTCATGGACATAGATTCAAAAATTCTAAACAAAATTTGATCAAGTCAAATCTAACAATGTTAACAAGAGAATATATCATGATCAAGGAGTAATTTCTCTTAAGGTTGCTTTAACAATCAAAACTCAATTAATGCAGGGGCACCTGGGGTGGCCCAGTCATTTAAGCAACTGACTCTTGATTTCAGCTCAGATCATGACCTCATGGTTCATGAGATGGAGTCTCACGTCAGCTCTGCACTAAAATGCAGAGCCTGCTTGAGATTCTCTCTCTCTTTCTGCCCCTATCCTGCTCTCTCTCTCTCTCCCTCTCAAAGTAAATAAACATTTTAAAAAAGGTTTAAAAATTCAATTAATGCAATTTAAAAACATAACATAGTATTAACATTATTAAAAACTTTTATTTTTAGCGGTTTTTATTTTAATATTACATAACAACAAAAGATTTTTTAATATTAGAAAACAACAGAAAAGGTATTTGAAAACTCTCCCTATATATTTCTTACAGAAACTTACAGCAAATTAGACATCTATTGGGAGATTTCCTTAATCTGATAAAGGGCATATATGTAAAAGACTGCAGGGGCACCTGGGTGGCTCAGTTGGTTAAGTGACTAACTTCAGCTCAGGTCATGATCTCACGGTTTGTGAGCTCTAGCTCGGCATCAGGCTCTCTGCTGTCAGCGCGGAGCCGGCTTGGGATCCTCTGTCTCCCTGTCTCTGCCTCTCTTCCGTTCCTTCTCTCTCTCTTCCCTCCCCCCTCCCAAAAACAAATAAACATTAAAAAATTTTTTTAAAACTTCAGCAATATCATACTTCATGGTGAAAGAACAAATGATTTTTCCCTGAGGTCAGAAACAAGGCAAGACTTTGATCCTACCACTTCTGTTCAAAATTGTAGTAGAGTCTAATCAGTGCAATAAAGTAAGAAAAAGAAATAAAGGCATCGTATTGGGAAGGAAGTCATTAACGGTCTTTATTCACATACAGCACAATTGCCCAGATAAGAGATGTCTAAATAAGGAATGGTATTTACAAAAAAACACATAAATACTAATAAGTGGGTTTAGCAAGATTGCAGACACAAGACAATATGGAAAAATCTATTGTTTCTGTACACTAGCATTGAACAATCAGAAATCAAAATTAAAAATCAATAGCATTTATAATAGCAACAGAATTTTGAGAAACTTAGAGATTAATCTCATGAAAGATGTGTCACACTTTATACACTAAAAATTATGAAACATTGTTGAGAAAAAGTAAGGAACAGCTAAATAAATGCAGAGATAGACCATGTTCATGGGTCAAAAGACTCAATATTGTTAAGAGGTCAGTGTTTCCCAAATTGATCTAAGGATTCAACACATCCCCAATCAAAATTCCAGCATGCATTTTTATAGAAATTGATGAATTGGTTATAAAATTCATATGGAAATTCTATGGACCCAAAAACAATCAAAACAATTTTGAAAAAGAAAAAGTTGGTAAATATTTGTTCTTCAATATTCTGGAATAGTTTATGTAGATTGGCATAATTTCTCATTTATTTATTTACTATTATTATTTTTAAAAATTGAGATACGACTACTTCATCTCAAAATTTGTCTTATAGCTCATATAATTAAGACAATCTGGCATACATACAAAAATAGACAGATGAGTGAAACAGGAGAGTCCAGAAATAGACCCCTACACATTTATATACCACTGATCTTTGACAAATGTATAAGGCAATTCAGTAAAGAATTTATAGACTTTTCAACAAATATTGTTGGCAAAATTGGATATCCATATGCAAAAAAAATTTGGATATCCATATGCAAAAAAATATTTCAATAAATATTGTTAGAAAAATTGGATATCCATATGCAAAAAATAAAAACATAAAACAAAAAACTTTGATCCATACCTCATATCATACACAAAAATTCACTTAAAATGGATCATGAACTAATTGTAAAAATTAAAATTATAAAATTTCTAGAAGAAAACCTTTGTGCCCTTGGGTTAGGTATAGAGTTCTTAGATACAACTATAACATGATCCATAAAAGGGCAAATTGATAAATGGACTTCATCAAAGTTTCAAACTGCTGCACTACCAAAGACTCTAAGAACCACACTGGGATAAAATATTTTCAAATCCTATACCTAGTAGAGGACTTACATCCAGAATATGTAAAGATCTTTCAAAAATTCAATAAACAATTCAGTTCAAAACATGGGCAAAAGATTCAGGCATTTCACCAAGGATGATACACAACAGCAAGTAAGCACATAAAAATATGCTGAGCATCAGTACTCACTGGGGAAATCAAACTTATATAACGACAAGAGATTTCTATTTATCAAAAAAAAAATTCCAGAAAAAGGAAACTAATCTATAGTGACAGAAAGTAGGTTAGCGATTACCTTTGGACGAGGTGCAGGGAAGTTTGGGAAGGAGAGATTACCAAGGGGCAAGTAAAACTTTAGGGAGTAATGGATACGTCCATTATCTTGATAGCGATGATGGCTTCACAGATGGACAGGTAGGTCAAAACTCAACAAAAGGTACACTTTAAGTATAAGCAGTTTATTGTTTGTCAAATTATACCTCAAAACAGCTGTTTTTTAAATCTTTTTTTTAAAGGATTAGAATATTTTCTAGTCAATAGGGCTCCTAGTGGCCTCTTTGAGAGCTGTACGATGTTTGAGGTGGTTTAGTCCCAGTGCCTCACTTTACACAGTAAGCTGTGCAGCACAGAGAATACAAAAATCACTAAGCTTGGACTCTTCAAGAGGACACATTTAAGTGCAAATCCAGGCTCTGCCCTCTTCACCTTTCCAAACCTGAATTTTCTCAACTCTCAAGTGAGGCTAACAGAAGTGGTCTCTTATGGTCCTTGTGAGTATGAGATGTGACAAAAGATGTAAACCACTTAGCCAGCACATAGCATGGACACCATAATTGGTAGCTATTATTAGGAAACTAAAGCCCAGAAAGATGAAGTGACTTGCCCAACGTCACACAGTTGTGTCATAGCAAGAAGGACCCTAAAGCCATCTCACCTGCTTCCTAGTCAGGTGGTTTTCTTCCATGAGCTGTGATCCTTCAACTGGTATTTACAACATCAGACCCATTGCTCAACAGCAAAAGTGAAATCAAGAGGACCCCACGTAGAATATAGCACCAAGTAAATTCAGCTGCAGCACCAAAAACTAACAGAGTTGGTACCCAAAATTCTACACAACCACTAAACTGTGCAACTGATACAGACATCATGTTAGAACCCTTTATATGTGATACTAAATACAACACAGCTTCCAGCTGGGGTTCATGGTAGGTAGAGGTCAGAAAGTGGGACAGTGAAACTAAGGAACTTCTTTTTTTTTTTTTAAACATTTTTTTTTTTAACGTTTATTTACTTTTGAGACAGAGAGAGACAGAGCATGAACAGGGGAGGGTCAGAGAGAGAGAGGGAGACACGGAATGTGAAGCAGGCTCCAGGCTCTGAGCTGTCAGCACAGAGCCCGACTCGGGGCTCGAACTCATGAGCCGTGAGGTCATGACCTGAGCCGAAGTCGGACGTTTAACCCACTGAGCCACCCAGGCGCCCCGAAACTCAGGAACTTCTATGCTAAATCATGAATTCTCGATCTAAGGTCCAAGAACCTTAAAGTTTCATGCATAATCGTTCAGGGCCCTGGGGACCTCCTGAGATAGTATGGAGAAAGTATATGTGCACGAGTACACACACACACACACACACACACACGCACGCACACATACTTCACCTTTATAGCTTTTATAAAACTCTTAGAGATAAGTGATCCTCCTAAAATATTAAGAATGGCTGGCACAGGGAGTAAGCTGATTTCAGAGACGGAAATGTTACCAAAAAATCATAACCATCAAGAAGTCACATTGAAAGATAACTTGAAATGGTAAGTTTGATCTGTTTCCTTTGATTAAATGTGAAATGAAATCAATAAGCAACACTCAAGCAACCTCTGGGGTTACAAGCAGAGGGAAGACCCCATCAAAGGCAGGGGCCACGGCGACAATTGGTCTGACAGTTCGTGGTGGCTTGAACAGCAGGCAGCTGGTTAACAGAGTCGAAACAAAATTGGTTAATTTTTTACTACCGTAACCCTAATTAAATCTTAGTAAAATCCTTGTGTGTAAAATAACCCAGAATCGGTCAAAAGAGCTTTCGACGACCCTGGAAGACAATGGTGATTCTCAATCTCCAGCATTTGGAGGCTGCTTCAAAAAAAAATCTGTGAGGTCCTCCTAAGTGTGTACATCTAGCAACATATACAGTAAATTCCTCATAGAATAAGAAAAGGAAAAGACCCAGTAGTAAGGGGTCATGATTAAAGCTTATCCTCCTCAGAATGGATAGCAAAATCAAAGTTTAAAATGCTTCCACAGAAGGGGCTGGTGGGAGATTAATAATTAATGTACGGCAGCAATACGGAAATTTTGAAATGTAAATCTGATGAACAAAAAGTGGCATATGATGACAAGCAGGCGCAACAAGGGAGAAGGCGTGGAGGAGGGCCTTTTGCTGGGAGACAGGATAGAAAGTAGCCCTGATTGGGCTTGCGGGGTGGGGGGGAGGGGGTTCCCTTCCCCACCCCCCACACCCCCACCGCCAGCGCCAACTTTCATTTGGACGCCGACAGCTGCTGAAAAGTTACCAGAGAGCGAGGAGCGGGAAGACTCTTTAACCAAAACAAATCAGGTTCACTTGTAGCTTTCCCAAGAGTCTTTCTCTGAAAAAAAGAAAAAGAAGAAAGTTTAACACATCACTTTGATATGTGCTTTGCCAGCCAGTTCTCTGCACTTCCCATTTCCTTCCCATCCTCTTTGCTCCCGTTCTTACTGTTAGATTTCTTTTTAAAAATCCATTTCAATTTTCCTCTAATATTTGTGTATAATTTTTCCTCCTTTTAACTAAGCTCCTTTTGAAATGCCTCCCTTTGTGTGTCTGCAGGCAGGGGGGCAGGGTCTTTGCTCTCCTCTTTGGCCCAGTTTACGGGGGCTTGGGGCTTCACCGGGAGCTCTCAGGAGCATTGTGCAAATTGCACCAGGGCTTCCGTTGGAAGGAGCCACTCATCCCGGCGACCCCGTGCTGTGCCCGAGTGCATCAAGGCCATGTCAACCCCTTGATGCTGCCTCACGCTGTGATCTTCCTTTGCACTGTGTCATATGTCACGATGGGTTTTCCCACAATGCATTCTTTAGTTCAGTGTCAGGGAAAAAGAACAAATAATGTGCTCCTGTGGCAGCCAAACATGCTACCTGCAAGGTTGGGGAGCTGAACACATTTTCCTCCTCTGGAGTGAATTCCCTCAGCTGAAGCTGTCTCTCTTGCTTGCCATTATTCTCACTCTGCCCACCCCTCCCCTACTCTGACTTCAGCTGCTCTGCAAAGTGCTTTCTGCAGGTTAAAGCATTCGTCTGGCAGGAAAATTTGGAGTTGCAGACAATCTTTGTGAGTTCATCAATGGGTCTGTTTATGCTAAATATATTTACACAAGAAATACTGATCTAAGGTGTTCCATATTGTCTATATAGAGTTTCGTCATGAAACCGTGTGAAAATTTGCAGAGGGCAGAAGTTCCCCTAGAACAAGGCCACTGAGAAATCATCCCTAAACTCATGAAAATGTCTATTTTTAATTGCCAGTTCATCATCACTTTACCTTTTTAAAAAAAATTATGATGGAGAATACCTCCTTTTCTGTGCAAAATAGCCAAATGCCAGACTGGCTGCCCTTAATCTGTCTTTCTGAGAAAGGAAAGAAGGCTTGCCCCTGATGATTGCATTTATTATCTGACTACATACAGTCTCTTTTACGCACAGCACATGCTGTAGCATGTATGGTGTTTGGAGGTATTCATGCAAACTTTTTATACCCACTGGCCTTACACACAGAAGGAAGAGACAAACAACATGTTAAACCTTAGGGCATCTGAAAGGATCAATGAAAAAAAAAAAAAACAGACTTCCCTCCTCTGTGGAGTGTCCACAGCTTACAATAAAGTGTAAAAAATAAATAAATAAGATCATATCATATGACTCTCCGCACCCTGCTACACAGGGGATTTGTTAGGCATGCAGGCTTTCAGACTCCTCCCCACACCTACCAATTCAGAATCTGCATTTTGACAAGATTTCCAGATGGTTCGCTTACACATCAAAGATTGAGGAGCGCTGTGCTGCACGATGGTGTGGTAGGTGTTTCCGAAAAGATGCAGCCTGAGGAGTCAATTGCATGTAGAACTTTTGCCCTGAGAGCAAACCACCTTGTCTGGTATACGTACAAAGTATCCTCATAAACTACAAATGGTATTTCTCATATCAACAGAGGAAAAGAAAGCTAAATAAAAACACGTACTCGGTGCAAACATCCCTTTTCTATTTATGGAAAAATGCATATGAAGTATATATAATTTTATATATATTAATGCACATGAAAATGGCTTAGCAACAAAATAGAGACAGATCCTGGGTTGCTATAACACTAAATGGAGGATGGAGAACCCTGATGAAGGTTAAAACCAATTCAAATTTGCAGGTTGTGCTGACTATATTATTCTGAAGGAGTTTGTGGTATGATAGTCTACATTGAATCATTTAGATACTTACAGTGTGCATAAATTGAAAACTGTTATTTTTTTCTTCTGAAATGAACTGCTGAGTATGTGTGAGCCCAGCTCTATAAAGCGCTCCCTCTCGCGCTCTCTCTCTCTCTTGCTCTCTCCCTCTCTTCCCCTTATCACTTTTTTCCCCCTTATCTTTCTTGATGTCAAACCATGATGGCTGATGCTATCATATGTCTCTTCGTTACACTGAAAGTATTCTTTAAACTCCTTGGTAGAATGCGTCCCCCCTACAGCCCTGTTCCACCTCTGCCCTTATAAATACACTTACATTGCCAATCCTACTCTCATTTGTAACAAGGTAATTTCTTACTTGGGCAGTGTTTATTATCAGGTTCATGTTTGCTTATTGATACTTTGGTTTTATCAAATGTTTCTCAGCGTGAAAATCTTATTTCACTAATGAGAAAGCCGAGTTCAAAGACTTCTTTAGAAGTGTTATACATAAACAACCACGAAAGAGTGTCCCCAACCATAGCAAGCCAGGCCTTGTATTCCTACTCTTGAAATACCACTCATAACAAACGTTGGGGGATTTCTTCTGATTAGATTAATTTCTTATCATTTCACCTTACTCGGTCGCTTCTTTTCTTCCTCTCACTACCAAATACCCATTTTTTAAACTTTTTAAAAACACTAGACTTAATTTGGGGAGCAGTTTCAGGTTTACAGAAAAATTGAGCAGAAGTACAGACTTACATATCGCCTCAAACTCCTCCCACTTAGTTTTCCTTATTTATTAACATCTTGCGTTAGTGTGGCACTCTTGTTGCAATAGTGATATATAATTTTACTGATTTACATAGTTGAGATCAGAGTTCGCTTTTATTTCTATGGGTCCAAATATCCATTTTTTCATCGCATCACTGCTGTGATCCTTTCTGGATTTTCTTCCCACCTAATTAAGAGAAATACATACTGGTACAAAAAAGAAGCCCATTCCAATCGATCACCACATTACCAGAGCTAAGTAGTAGCTATTTGTTTCTTCTCTTGAGCATCTATTGCATTCAAAGGACCGTGAGGCAGCAAGTGACTCAGAGATGTATCTGACATGGACTCCTTCTCTGGAACCGAGGCTCAATTAGGAGGGATAAAACATGGATAAAAGTAGTAAGACCAGGATTGAAGAGAGCTCAGGAGAAAAATCATGGCAAGTTGAGTGGGTGGAGAAGGACAGGCTCTTGTAGGGAAGGCAGCATTTGAGAGCCAGGAAAGATCAATAGAATTTGAGGATGTGCCAATCAGGTTTAGGGACTGGCTGAGAACAACTCTAGTGAAAAGACTGACGATGGAGAGATGTGGGTCTTGTAAGAAAGCCAGAAGGAGTTCAGACTGGTTGACTACAGACAGGATTAGTGAAGGGCAGGGATGGTCAACAAAGCTGAGAGTGGATTATCCATTTCTGTGGAGGATACTCCTAGAACATTTAGAGAAGTGGTTCTCAAAGTGAGGTAACAAGACACCCCAAGGCTGTTTCTAGAGCCAGGTTTCTCTTAGTATGCTACTTGGCTCATCAAAACAGAACCAGTCTCCTGAGGCTCTTATTTCCAGGCCTAACTTACACTCACCTATTCAGGATCTGGAGGGAGGAGGTGAATGTAGAGACCAGGAATTCACATTTTGAACAAGAATTCCAGGGGCTCCTGGGTGGCTCAGTCGGTTGAGCATCTGACTTCAGCTCAGGTCATGATCTCGCGGTCCGTGAGTTCAAGCCCCGCATCGGGCTCTGTACTGACAGCTCAGAGCCTGAAGCCTGTTTCGGATTCTGTTTCTCCCTCTCTCTCTGCCCCTCCCCTGTTCACGCTCTGTCTCTCTCTGTCTCAAAAATAAATAAATGTTAAAAAAAAAAAAAAATTAAACAAGAATTCCAGGTGATCCTTATACTATAGTGTGAGATAATTTTCCTAAGACAGTTGGGAAATGTGCCAGGGCAAAATAGTACTCTATAATCCTTTTTTCATTGAATTCAAAATCCACACACCTTTTTAAAAATAAACACATGACCTCAAAAAATTTATCTATGAGGTAGACACACATTCACCCTCCTCTCTCATTAAAAATATTTGGATGGAAACTTATGAGGAGCACTGTACCAAAAGCAGACAGAAGACCCAAATATGCTGCTAATATGTGGAAACGTATATAGATTCTTAGGCATAAACTCTGCTTTGTGTGTCTGTATAAATATCGCCTTTCTCTGCAATGATCAGCTTTGGCCTCCTCCACACCTCCCCTGGTTTGATGGCAGACCATAATAATGTCACTTGGCTATTCTTGAAAAACAGCTACTAAATGTTGATGATACTTACTGCAGCAATATTTATGTGAGAATCCTAAAATACTTGGGAAAATGTTTTGAGGGTGCAAAGGCTGGCATAACCATAAATTCTGAGTAACGCTGCAGTTGGGCAGGGACATAAAGTTCAATCGCCTCTGATTTTCTGGACGGTTTTGTTCACTGTTTTGTACACTCATACGACCCTTCTTAGTCTAACTGGATGTGGGGCTCTTCCTAGCAGGTTAACTGTCAAACTGAGGAACTGAAGAGTATCGTGATTTCCCAAGTCTCATTTGCTCCTGGGGTCATTCTTACCCACAATGAAGAAATCAGTTCAATGGCCAGTCTCATTTATCTCAGATTCCTGAAGATTAAACTTCAGACATTTCTGTACACACAGAAGTGAGAACAGAAGGAAAATCCAAGTCTTCAAAACCATGTGCCCTGAACATAATGGCTGCTGGTAGCAAAAATAGAAACCCCTCCCTTTGAGAGAAATGTACTAAACAATGCAGATACAAAGACATATGCAATTTGTTACCAGAGAGAGGAGTTGTATAGGCAAAAGCAGCCAGTGCTTGATTTAATGAACCAAATCACCAATTATCCACAAGGGTAAATGGCTATTCCCCACACTCAGTTCTCACCTCCCACGCTTTCTGCTTTGGAAATTATTCCTCTGGATGGACATGCAAAGCAGAAGATGCAAAGAGAACTTTGCCTTTGTTCATTCTTCCTTCAAACATTTATAGGGGAGCCTGGGTGGCTCACTTGGTTGAGCGTCTGACTTTGGCTCAGGTCATGATCTCACGGTTTGTGAGTTCGAACCCCGCATTGGGCTCTGCACTGACAGTGGGAGCCTTCTCAGGATTCTCTCTCTCTTTCTCTCACTCTACCTCACACACTCTCTCTCAAAGTAAATAAACGTTTTAAAAATGCTTTAAAGGGCGCCTGGGTGGCTCAGTTGGTTAAGCGTCCGACTTCAGCTCAGGTCATGATCTCGAGGTCCATGAGTTCGAGCCCCGCGTCGGGCTCTGTGCTGACAGCTCAGAGCCTGGAGCCCGTTTCAGATTCTGTGTCTCCCTCTCTCTCTGCCCCTACCCTACTCATACTCTGTCTCTCTCTCCTTCAAAATTAAATAAACATTAAAAAAATTTTAAATAAAAATGCTTTAAAAATGTTCATTAAAATGTAAACAATTATTCTTCAAGTGTGTTGTGTGGCTGTTTTGTGTTTTCGACAACTCACTGCTGTATTTTGTAAGGCCATGTCGCTCTAACATTGATAACATGGCCCTCTCGCCATCTTTAGTACATATCTGGAACTCATCTGAGGGGTCCTGGGCTACTGCCGTGTCATTAGCTATTTTGCCTCCACCCTTTATTCAACTGAAATGATTTTTTAATTATCTTACCTAAGCTCATCTTACCTAAGCTGCTACCCTTTTAGAGTCTTTGATCAGAGAATCATACCTGCATTGTCTCTGAGGTTTAAGAAATTTACTTTCCCAAAGTCTAAATTTTATCTGACAATGTCTAGTTTTGCAGCCCTTTGCCCAAATCTCTACAATGGGCAGTAATTTTCCCTATAGTTTCATTAATTTTCACATTCTTGACTATTCTCCTTTCTTACTTAAGTGACAGGCCAAGATGGCTCCTTCCGAACCCATCCGTTTCAACACCCCCCCAGGTCCCTCCATACACAGACACACACAGACACACACACACACACAGACACATGCACATGCACACACACACACACACAATTTCTCAGGTTCTATGATATCTCTAGACTACCCCAAAACAAATTTTCTTGAGTGGGGCCAAATATTTGAGGTCATAGTCATGAAAAGAAAAGGTCTCTCAGGCTCTCAGTAGTTATAACCTCACAAATAGAATCCAATTTTTGCAAGCCCAGTAAAGAATGCATCAGATTAGATGCTATGCTTTGCTGGAGTGAAACTTCCAACAGAGTTCCAAATATTTGACATCCCTCATGTCTGTCTTAGCTTAACCCTATCGTTGTTGTTACCTGAATTGTAATAGTTTATTCCACAACATCCATCTTTTCAGGAAGGCTTAAGTTTAATAAGAATAATATCCATTTTTCCTTTGCAAAATAACATATATACACTCACATTATACATATATACGCCCACAAACATATACGATTTTTGACAATGTAACTTTCCATTTTCAGAAATATTTCTGTTTACTGTAAGCAGATTAATGACAAAGACTATTCAAGAGCTCTTTTAGGCTTCTTTGCCTCTTTCCCTGATCAATCCAAATTTAACACTTATATTTAATAGTAATTCCATGTGAGAGCAAGAAAACACCTCTCTACCCACCCTTGAGTGTAGAGCCGTAAAAGATAAAAAGTTATGATAGTATTTTGGTCTTGAGAGAATCAGAATGCCTATTTATTTCTCTTTTGTGGAAGTGCACTTGAGAAGTAAAATGTGAAACCCTACCCCAGTGTGAGATTAAAAGCAGAGGGAGGTTTTCCTCATAACTACAAATGATCTACACGGAGAGAACAAGTAATGATGAGTTTTTGAAAATGATAAGATTGTAGCAATCCGAAGCACTGCAAGAAATTGGCAAATTGTAAAACGACCAGAAGGAGCCACGGTGAAACTCTAATTTTGCCGGCCCTCCAGCCTCAGCAAACGGAGCAGATGCAGGCGGCAGGGATGATTTTCCTCTTTCCAGGGTGGCCGGACCTTCTAAACCATGAGATACAAAAGGGTTAGCTGTGTGGTCTCTGTTGGAGAGAGTTAAAGGATCATGGTCGCAGAGCACAGGGCAGTTGAGATATCTGTAAACTCATTTCTGTCATTGCTTTAGGGACACAAAATCCTGTTGGCTTTATTGAATGTGGTAACTGTCAGCGTGTTATGAACATTAACAGGGTCTGCAGAAGTGACCTCCACCGTTGACTAGATAGTTCCCATTGGAACGAGGTTATGACTTGTATCAAGCAAAGTGATGCCTGTTCAAAGAACGGGAACGTCACACTTGGGTAAGATTCTGGAGGTGTCTGGAAGTTAATAACCATCTATTGGTAACTAACACCTTCACGTCTATAGACCAAAATTCTGTCCCGGCCTAAAATTCCTTATTTTTTTTTAAATGAAACTAAGCACAAATAAAGCCCCAATGATGAAACTAGGAATGCTCAAATGTCATTTTGTAGATCCATTGAGACCCACCCACCCCCAAATTTTGGAAAGTACTTGGGATTTCTTGGTCACAGTCATGAAAGAAACGGACCATCAAAGGTTCTAAAAAATCACGACCTCCTTGTTTAGATCAGATTATCCTTTTACCAGTCAGCTGGTCGGGCATCTCATCCTTCCCGACACTGCCACCAGTGCTGTGTATTAGCCCCAAAGACCCACGCCCCACGACTCCATATTGTATCTTCTTGGCTCCTTATGTAGTCTCTTGACTGTGTTCCCATAGTTGGTACCTCTGTTTCTCCTTCATACCCTGGCCCTGGCCCTAGCCTGGTCCCTAAAATTCCTCAGGACTGCCTCAGCTTCTTCCAGGTAAGCCTGCCACACCTGACTATGACAGCAATACACCACGCTTAGGAAACTACCTTTTCCCCTTATTCTCTGTAATCTAATAGCTATTTTTGTGAGGTCTTCATTGCTAGTTTTTTTTCCAAATGTGAATAATGTTTACTATGCCCTCTATTTTTTTGTTCTTAGAGAAAGGATGTAAGCAATTAGCTCAACACCCTCAATTTGGTAAAAAGTAAACTGAGTTTTATACTAAACTTCATGTCTTAATTTGGTCATTTCCTCTTGGTAGCACGGTACTTTATTAAAGGTCTCTAACCTCTTCAATTCACTGATTCACTCATTCACTGATTCATCCATTCAACAAACATTTATCCTTTCCATTTTCTCAATTTTTGCATTATAAAACATCTTGCCTAAGAGAGTTTTGTTGTGATTGGTGAATCACATAACTGATGCTTTTTATTCTTACAATTATTTCAATGCAAACATTTCCAGCCTGCTTTTATTTCCATTGATTTTCACACATATTTACCCTTTCTCATCTTAAATAATGGATTTTTCTTCTTTTCTATGCCTGTGTTTAAATATTTCCTTTATTTGTTATATGTGCCTTTTCTTTGCAAAATAATTATAGCTACAGTGTATAATTATGGTTTAATCGTTGCATCCATTCTGTTCAATGATCCCTTTACTAAGTGGAATTACATGTCGAGTTAACACCTTTATCAAGTGCTAGTTTTCAAAGAATAAGCTATGCAGTCTTGCTGAGTTTTTCCCAGCACTCGCCTTTTCCAGAACAAAGCATTCTTCCAGAGTGAATGGTTTACAAAAATCTGATAGCAACTCAGTCGGATAGAAAAAATGAAAACTCTATATTTTAGCTGTGTTGCAGGCAAGAAAGAACGATGAAACTGAATCTATCTTCAAATTATAGAAATTGACTGACTTTACAGATGCATTAAATGGTTCACCTTTTAAGATTTAACTTTTTAAGATGTATTCTAATTGAATTTTTGAGATGCCGACAACTCTTACTCTTCCAATGACCCCTGTTTTCTTTTTTAGATATTTTGCTCTGAAGAAATTTTATTGGAAAAAAATAAAATTAATATAATCTCTACTTTTCTTTTGCTTTTTATTTTATCACCTCAAATCAGTTTTAAAAAATAGAATGTAAGCCAATCAATAAATAAAATATTATCTTTATTAGCAATATTTATTTTTAAGTTCCTATATGCTGGATACTCTGCTAAATTCTTTACATAGATCAGCCTCTTTGATCTATATTCAAAATGAGGTTGTTCCTATTATTACCTTCATTTTACAGATAAGCTAACAGGTCTTTAAAAGGGTAAGTGACTTTCCAAAGTCACAGAAGTATTGTGATTATAACATCAATAAGGGACCTCATTCGAACCCACATGCTGATGAGGCCTGTGAGCTTTTGGGTTATGTGAGTCAAATAGCACTTCGGAAGGTCATTGTGGGAAAATCAGAATCTATTGCATTAAAATCCCTAAGAAATGAGAACCTCACACTGTGTGCATACTTCGGTATCTACTCCAGTGTGTGCAACGTGCCAGGGAAGACTTTAGTGGAATCACAACATGGACATCAGACTTTAAGTCACTCTTGGTCCCTATCTACAGTTCATTGACACCATCTAGCTGCTGTATTATCATTTTTTTATTATAACACAAGGGTTTCCCAACGATTAGATTACAGGTAAGAAAGACCAACCACAGTTCGCAGGCTTCAGCCAACACCCTTTTGATTTGCTGCATCACAAATGGACCAACAACTATCACATAGAGTTGACCCTTGAACAATGGGGATTAGGGGCACCGACTCCCAGCCCATGCAGTCAAAAATTTGAGTATAACTTGGACTCGCCCAAAAATTAACTACTAAGCCTACTGCTGACCAGAAGACTTACCCATAGCGTAAATAGTCGATTATCACATATTTTATATAGGTATTATATACTATATCCTTACAATAAAGTAAGCTAGAAAAAAGAAAATGTTAAGAAAATCACTAGAAAGAGAAAATACATTTACAATATGCATTGTATTTATAGAAAAAAAATCTATATATAAGTGGATCCATGCAGTTCAAACCCCTGTTGTTTAAGGGTTAACTGTATGTGTGTGTGTGTGTGTGTGTGTGTGTGTGTGTGTAATATAGATCATATTGTGTGTGTGTGTGTGTGTGTGTATATATATATATATATATATATATATAGGCAAGAATAATTTATTAGTTTGCATGTCTTTAAAGAACGTGAGATATTTATATGCTTTTATCATGAGATACGTGTTTGTGTGCCTTTTAGTGTAATCTCTTACATAATCTAAATGTGAAATATTTTTGAATAATTCTATACTTTGTTTAGCGAGTCACCATACATGTCACAGAAATTATCTCTGCTCAAAGAATTCAAAAGCAATAAACATCAAGTCTCAATAGGACTTAATTTAAGGATTTTGCAGTGTCTCAGGCTTATAATATAGATTAATAGCATCATTTCCACAATGAACCACAATTATGTCAATTAATGGAAATTTCCAGGTAACAAGATGCTGAGAATAGACATTTTATTACACACACACATACACACACACACACACACACACACATATATATATATATATATATATACACACATATATCAACACGTCAACACTCATAAATAAAATGAAGGGGGTAGTTTAAGCTCTATTTCTTCAGCAAACTCTCAGTAAAATAATTCACATTATTTGTAGTCTTGTTGCCCATGAAACTTTCAACAGCTGAATAAATATCTGAGTTTTGCCCTGTCTTTGTTTCAATTAACTTGCATACCTGTGAGCCCCTTTCCACCACCCCTAGATAGACCACCCGGAGCCCAGTTCCTGGTGGTGCTAGTAAGAGTTGAGTGCTTAATTTCCTGCATGCTGCATATAAAAGCACCCTGATGTGTCAGGCTCCAAAGGCAAAACACAAAAAGGAGTAAACACTGGTTTTATATGGAATCCTTCATATACAAATTATCCCAAAGAGCTTTACAAACAATGAGTTCGACACTGGGATGGTGTGAACCAATGTGGCAGCCATTGAGTGCTCAGCTATAACTCACACAGAGGCCTCCTTGAAATGTCAAAAAGTATACAGTATATCTTCCCCAGCATTCCCTCCTTAAGCAAGGTCTGCACACGAAGCTTGCTGTCAATCACAGAACTCCACTCACACTTAATGTAAAGAAAGGGAAAATTCCTCATTTGCAGAAGAACTTGCAGAAGAACTTACCCTGGGGGGAGGACTGCGTGCTCAAGTTCAGCCAATGTACTTGGTGCAAGTTACTAGCCCCACCGATTGCTCCTCGGTAGGGTTCCTATATGACTCTTCACAACCACCTGATCCCAGTCCCCAGCCCCTCCCAACATACAAACACCCCTAAATATCAGTTTTGAACAACCAAAGAGTACGTAGGTTAATACTTAGCTCACACACAGCGTTTTCCCTGCCCTCATTTTCGTGTTATTCATTTCATTTTATAAATTGTGCACGTGTCTTCCTCACCAAGTGAATAGTAAGAAATCCTGTGTTGTTGCTTTTGTAGCCACCATTTTGCCCCACTACCCTCAACCACCAGCACCTACCCAAGTCCTACTGAGCTAATTGCTTCTGGGTAACAGGCTCTCAATAAGAGCTGATTAAATAAATACAGCAAACTTATTCCAGGACATAGGCATGGAAAGGAAGTTGCACTTTGTAACTTTAGTTCTAACAGAAACTGTATCTAGATCATTGTAAGAATAAGTTTTCTTTCTTTCTTTCTTTCTTTCTTTCTTTCTTTCTTTCTTTTTTTCTTTCTTTCTTTCTTTCTTTTTTTAAATATTAGTGGAAAGAAATGAACTTTTCCAACAACCCATTTACTGACTAATATCCAGATACTCCTTATCAAAATTTCTGTTAAGTTCTTTCAGGTCCCATGGCAAGCTTGTTCTGATGGAATGTCATGAAAAGCAGAACTTTCAATCATTGGTTATTGCCCTGGGAGGCTCTTCCAAAGCAACCCTCAGTAGCAATAGTTGTACATTGTCCTCTTGGAACGATGGGCTAATAATGGCAGGATGCTTGATGTCCATATCTGCTTGAGAGTTGCCAGAAAGGAGAGCAGAAGGACAAACAGTCTTCTCCCCTTGGCTTTTTCACACATGGCTTTTGTGAGCTGGCGCTTTGGGTCACCTGACACCCAGGCTGACACATTTGCAGCATTTTCAAGGTTACGAATCAGTAGGGATGCAGAGCAGCTGGATAAAATGAATGTCCAGCCCCTGCCCACCCTCCCCTCTGCACCTTGCTCTTCTCTGCAGGGGAGCCTCTCTGAGGGATCAGTTTGAGGTCACAGGGAACCTGTAAGTGCAAGCATCTCTTCCCCTCTTCCAGCAGGCTTCATTTGGGGCACTGAACACACAGCTCACTCTACCCATCTGTCCCCTACTTACAGGTCTTCCACGGCTCTAGAAGTTCAGATTGTAATTCGTTTTCTCTTTTAACCACCCTGTGACCCTCCCCTGGGCCAGTTCCTCTACTTATTTACTTATTTATTTACTTATTTACTTATTTATTTGTGTTCATGGTCAGAGACCCACAGCCATCGGGCAACTCATGCATGGGCCAAAATCATACCCCTTTCTCCTAACTAAAGGGAACATAGTTTGTCTTCTGAAAGCACTTTACATCAGAGAGAACTCTTCAGATATTTAACTGCAGTATAGTCTCTGGTGCTACACTGTCCAGGTTCAAATACTGTCATATTCCTTCTAATGGTGTGACCTTGGGCAAGTCAACATTGACTGGGCCTCATCTTTAAGTACTTACCTCATAGGATTTTGATTTGGATTAATTGAGTGACTATAAGTAAAGCGTATTTGGAACACAGAAGCACTGTATCTATGTTGGTTGTTTTTGTTATCACCAGCACTGAGTCAGACTGTGCTAGCAACTGTAACAGGCCAACACTGAAATCTCAGTGGTTTAACAACACAGAAATTCATTTCTTACCTTCACAAAATCCAGTTGTGGGGATTCAACAGCACGGACACCACCCATCCTGGTGTCATCCCCTGCTCATCTGTGGGATCTTCTCTGGCCAGCATATCAGGAAAGAGAGAGTAGCAGGGAGCAAGGAGAAAGGAGGGTTGTGAGGGCAGTGTTGAAGGGTCTGGCCTGGAAAGGACGTACCCTGCTCCCTTGTACATCCCAGTGGCCAACACTCAAGTCACATGGCCACATCTAGCTGAAAGGGAGCTTTGGTCTAGTTGTGTGTCCAGGAAAAACAAACCTTCAGTGATCTTGTGTTAGTTTAGTCTCTCCCACAACTGCTTCATGACCCTCAAGGGAAATTGTTCCTGAACAAACCTCAGGGCTAATTTAAGACTGAAGTAATTTAGACGCTAATTAACTCACTTTGAGTTATCAACTGTTGATATTATCTCCTATCAACCATAAGCTGTCCTCCCTCTCATTTCCTTATCCTTATCAGCATGAAGCAATGAAGTCTTCTAGCTGGATGATTTCAGGGTTGGGGAGGAGGGAGGGAGAGAGAGAGAGCCTCAGATTTCCAGGTTGATTGTTTCTGTCCTAGGAAATTGTACAAAAATAGAAGTCACTAAACTGAGTCTGACCTGGCCCTCTGAGGCTGAGTTGTAGTTGCGTATAGTCCTGGGAAGTGCCCCCAGGACTCAACATGATTACTGTACCTCCCAGATCCCAGCCCTGCTCCTCACTGAGGATTCCTGCTGCACACTGTCTTCAACTCTACATTGTACCATCAAGTGGAATTTAAGCAGCCTCGATTTTGCCAGGCCAAGAATAGAACCATCTCTCCGTGGACAAGGAACCCTTTATTGTGCCTCCCTCTGGGTCTGGATCTCCTGATCACCTAAGGACCTCTTTCCTATCTAGAGATAAAAGAAGAAAATCTCTACTTGTGGAAGTTGGCTGGTTTTATGCTCAAAAATCAAGATTCAGTTCTCATATTCCTCCTGCCCAAAGTCAGTCAGGACTTTGTGTTATAAGAATTTGTCTTCTCCAGATCTTAAACCTGGCCTTGGTCCAATGCCTGCTTTTGGTGGGGTTTTTCTGCTGCCTGGAATCTTCTCAAAGCATTAGGGACCCAAAAGGCTTAGTGCCGGTATTATATGGATTATTGGTTTAGTCCACCCTTCTTGCAACTGCTTCCTTCAGGCAATATAATTTAAGAGTACAATTCTGAAGTCAGTCTGCATAGGTCCAAATGTTGTCTCTGTCAGTTACTACAAGTCTCTGTGACCTTTAGTCAACTGCTGGTCTTCATATGCCTGTTTCCCCTCTTACTTTGGGAGTAACAACACTATCTACCTTGTGGGTAGGGAAAGCATTAAATGAATTAGTACACACAGAGTGCATAGAATGGGGTTTGGGGCATAGTAAGTAGTTGCCATCATGATTATAAGCTAGGTTACACCATTTGTTCACTATGTAATAGACATAGTTCCCCTAAAACAAAAATTACCAACCTTTGAGCTGTAAGTGGACATACTAAAAATACAGACCCTCAGAGATGCTGGGCCAGGCCTGCAGTCACCTCTGCAATGAGCAGCCTCAATACTTTTCCCCAACATAATATACAAATATTGTCATTCTATGTGCCACGATGTGACAAAGCAGAAAAGCACTCGTTCAAAATTTCCTACAGAGACCATGATCAAAAAAGCAGAAATAGTATTCCACTAAAGTTGAAACAGAGCAAGCAAGGATAGACTCACCCAATTTTCCACCACATTAAGACCATTAACTTCTGACCCAGGTTTCTGAGAAATCTTTCACAGGGCAGAGGATCATTCTAGAAGACAGAACAGAAGATGCCAGAATTTCTTAAGCACTGACCTAAACGTTTTCAACAGTGATTCCTGAACTGGGAATTATGGACTGTGTCTGACAAAGGGAGACTCACCGGGGGTACACTCCTCCACCCTCAGGATAACAGAATTCACCCCGAGCCTGGTTGGGATTCCCATGGAAACACTCACTGCAGCCTCTGCTAGCTTGGAGAAGTCTGGTTCTCCCAACCTTTGAGTCTGTGAGTGAACTGGCACCTACACGCTCACATCAAAAGTCACATCCTCCTAAATCCCCAGCCCTGTCTGGTTGCCAAAGTTATTCATGGGGGAGACAAACTCAGGCAGTGGCCCCCTAACCACCCACATGTCAATTTTTTTTCTTTTAATATGTGCACAAATTGCATCCATTGCTGTGGATTGAAGACAGTAAGGTGAAGACTAGGCCTTGTGTAAAAAACGGAAGAACTGTACCAGACAGCAAGAGTCGCTCCAGCACTGGTTCAAAGTCAAACTCTGACTTCTTTCAGGTCTCCTGAAATGAACCCTCCCTCAAGTCAGCCTGCTGCAAAACAGGTAATTAATACAGTACTTACTGTCCCAGGCTCCCTATATCCAAAAACATTTTTTGCTGAAAATGACAATCATAAAGCTTTGCTTTGCACAACACTTCACAATTTAAATGATGCTTTTGTGAGTTTTGATCATAGAAAAAAACCAAAAATCTCGGGAACTGTTTCCATTTTAAGACCTCTCCCAGTGCTAGTTTTTCCTTGTCACAGTGAGATTTCATTTGGGAGGGGGCGATGTTAAGAGTCTAGCTGGAATCCAAACACCAAAAAAAAAAAAAAAAAAAAAAAGGATTTTTATTTTATAAATGATTACTATAATGATCACTATAATGATCACTATAATTACAGAAAGAGCTATCATTTCCTGAGCTCTTACTAACTGGCAAGAAAATGCCTCTCATAGTTTTGCTCTCTTCCTCACTAAGGTATAAACCAAGTATCCTTTAAAGGACAAGGGGATTCACATTTTCTTGATCAAGCAGTTTGAAACTTCCTTGAAATGCCTTGTTAATCTCTGAGTCCCTGTTGACACATGGTAGGTATTGAAAAAGCTTTCAATAAATTAATTCTTTAAATGATTAGTATAATAATCTTCTCTGAACTCTTCAAAAATTGATGTCCCAATCAAATATGCATCAACATTCCCCACTAAGAGTCACTGAGATTTACAACCAAAGCAACATACCTTCAAATAAATTGGAGAGTTCGTCCATATCATTTCTTCTCCATTATGTTAACTTTCAATATTACCAATACCTTATATAGTCCATTAGTTCAAAGATTTTAAACACTATTCTTTTGTTAAACATTTATTTATTTTTGACTCAGAGACAGAGACAGAGTGTGAGCAGGGGAAGGGCAGAGAGGGAGGGAGACACGGAATCCGAAGCAGGCTCTAGGCTCTGAGCTGTCAGCACAGAGCCCAACGTGGGCTGGAACTCACAGACCACAAGATCATGACCTGAGCTGAATTTGGACACTCAACCAACTGAACCATCCAGGCACCCCTAGTTCAGAGATTTTAATACATATAAAGTATACATTTTAAAATTTGAGCTTTCCATCAACTTTTACACAGTATATGCTCATTGTGATGAGTGATTTACTCAAAGCTGCTTTAGTTAATGCACGTGATCAGAAAAGTTTATCATCCAGTACTTTTATATTAGAATTTTTAATCAGTTTCACCTTAAAAATGTATCTAACACTTTTGTTTTCAACCTTTGTAGCTCCAGAGAAATGTGTTTAAAATAATCACTTTAATAACTTAATGGACTTGATATTTTATGTCTGAATGAAATTTAGTTACCAATTTCATACAAGTACACTTAATGCTAAATAATGCCGTGTTATCATGGGCAAATCAGAGAGATTTAATTTATCTACTTTAATCTCTCTCTTTTGGTGTTTCAGTTCTGGTTTTTCTTTGACTTTTTATGTGACTTTTTACATTCTCATTTGCACAAAACCATTCTAACATTTAAAAACTTTACACGCTCCTGTTATTTGCCTAAATATCATGTTATCATCAGATAATGATTGAAGCCACAATTAATTTCACCAGTATTTGCAATGGAGTAGTTACCATCATTTGCAGACTTTTATAATTTCAATAAAAACATTAATATAACCGTTTTTGTAGGTCAAAACAATCAAACATTAGGATTTCTTATGTCTCCATCTAATACAAACACACATTCTAGCCTTAAATTGAGGTAGCTTATTTGTTTAAACTCTGGGAGGCTGCAAGAATATGAAGAGGGAAGTTAGTCAAACCTAGTTTTGAATCTCAGTCTTGCATACATACTAGTCCTGTGACCTTGTAAAACTTCTTCACTTCTCTGAGCCCTTAATTTCCTCACCTATCAAATAGTAATTACTACCTGGAAGGTTATCATGAGAATTAAATTAAAAAACACGTATAAAGCATCAAGCACAGTGCCTGGAAGAAGACATTCACCAAGTATTTCGTCTTTTCTGTTTCTTCTTGTTTTTAAAAATGGAAATCAAATCAGCTCCAAAAACTGTAGTGCAAAGGGCAATTGACAAATGGATCAGGTAAGTGCCTCTAATTTGTTGCATGAATCAGGTGTTTGTATGTGTGTGTGTGTGTGTGTGTGCATGCACGTGCACACACCCGGGCACACTGAGATGAGCTACATATGACACTATAACACAATTTGCCTTTCTGGCAAAAATCGATCTTATGAAATGCTTCCCATTTATTTTGATCTCAAATGTAAATTCAGGAAAAGTTTCATTTTCTTGTTACAAAAAGACTGTTTGGGGGAAACCTGGGTGGCTCACTGGGCTTAGCGTCCAACTTTTGATTTTGGCTCAGGTCATGATCTCACAGTTTGTGAGATGGAGCCCCACATCAAGGTCTATGCTAACTGCATGGAACCTACTTGGGATTCTCGCTCTCCCTCTCTCTCTGCCCCTCCCCCACTTGCATGCTCACACGTGCACATTCTATCTCTCAAAATAAATGCATAAAACTTTTTTTAAAGACTGTTTTATGAATTATTAATCATTTAGCAAATCCAATAGATTGTGAATGTAGATTAAACTATATTAGCTACTTGCAGTTGACTACTGTGATTCTGGGGATGTTTCCTTCCAAGCGATCCTTATTGCTCACTTTGAGAAACGAATGGGCAAATTTCACTCTTTTCTCAAATGGAATTTTCCTGTTTTTTAGACATCCACTAAGAATTTGTAACATGTCTCCTGGTGGTTTGAAAATCTATGACTCTACCAGGGCGCCTGGATGGCTCAGTCGGTTGAGCATCTGACTTCGGCTCAGGTCATGATCTCACGATTCGTGAGTTCGAGCCCCGCGTCGGGCTCTGTGTTGACAGCTCAGAGCCTGGAGCCTGCTTCAGATTCTGTGTCCCCCTCTCTCTCTGCCCCACCCCTGCTTGTGCTCTGTCTCTCTCTGTCTGTCAAAAATGAATAAACATTAAAAAAAAATTAGAAAATCTATGACTCTAGGGAAAAACTGGTATTTTAAATTATTTATACTTTTCCAAAATTGCTTTCAAAGAAGACACAATGAAGAGGGCAGCAATTTTGAACAGACCACCATTCATGGGGCCAAATGTTTTGTTTGTAGTTTTGTATTCTTTGTTTAAAAAAAACAAATTCTGTCCAGTTCCATTTCTGAGTTTTACTGAAACCTTACCAAGTTTTTGGTGTAGGCTTCAGTGCTTTAAACAGTCCCTGTTTTGTTCTTTGATCTCCTGCTTCAGTCCTCCAGAGTCAAAGTGGAGGTCAGAAATAAACCCTCCTCAATTCCTGATTTTAAAGGATGAGAAAATACAGGCAGTTAAAATGTGAGAGAAAAAATATTCAAAGCACTTATACCTTACCTGATCAAATTTTAAATTCTAGTTATATGAAAGAAGGGATTATCTTATTACAGACGTTATGTTTCAACTATCTGGGATTGATAGTTTTCTTATGTCAAAGATTACAGTGTTGTTTCATTTATCTCAAGACACATTCAAGAGCAGCAACTGAAGTGATCTCTATAATAAAATGTAGAACTGTACCGCCTCCCTACCCAAAACTGTTACTGGGCTCCCATAGAACCTAAAAAAAAAACTAAATTTCTTACTATGTGTTGGTGGCCATCTGACTGCTCAGCAACTAAACTACCAATGTGGAGGGCGATCCCCATTTTGTGAGTCTTCTTGAAACCACGGGTCTGAGCGTTACTTCTCCATCCCTGGCCTGCTAGGGCACACAGCCATACCTATGTTTGGCTAGTTGGACTCCTCCAGGTGGCATTCTGAAGCCTGAGAGAAGGCCACAAAGCTATAGAGATAGGTGAGAAGTTCTTCCTTGTCCATGTCAATTAGTAGCATTAACTAGCCAATGGAGTCGTGAACACTGGCATTATCCTAAAGAGATAGTTTCTCCCCCTACCTTTCCTTAGTTCCTGCTCATTTTCCAAGTGTATTGGTCCACGTTTTCCATCAATTATGGATCTTATCCACTATGTGACAATAAATTCCTTTCTGTTTAGGATACCCATAGCTGCCTTCCAGTGTTCGCAGTCAAGAATCTGACTGATACCTGGCCTATGAATCTTCATATTTACCAAACTCTTCCAGAGTTGACTGCATTCAGGTTCACTGGACTTTTTCTTTTCAGTCCTTCAAACATCTGATTCTTTTCCCTTCCTTTGCACATTCAATTCCTTCTGCTGAGAGCTCTTTTTTTTTTTTTCTTGTTTCTTACATGCGTAGCTATTTCTTTTTCTTCTCCTGGGTCTTCCTTCAAATGTCGCTAAGTCAGAAAGACCATCTCATGTGGTAGAGATGATCCTATGCCCATGTTGCTTTTTTTCTCTTCTTCATTTGCCTATGTATTAGTCCATTGCTTGCCAATTCTTAATTTCTGGGGAACACACAAACAAAAAACCGCATATTCTTGAGATCACAAATGAATAAAAGATAAAATTTTATATCCACTTTCACTATCATTTACACTCACTATATATTACATGCAGAGTGTACATCGCATTGAACATGAAATTTAACATTAACAAAGGTGTAAATATCACACTTTGCGTAAATTTTCTTACTACCAGTTGTCAGGCATAATCCTCAAGCCATAAGATAAATTATCTGAAGAGTCAGGTTTGAACAAAAGGAGACTGGAAACTTAGAGATATTTGAAATTCTAAAATTCAGAATGTAGGCTTTAATCTGAATGTTATAAACTTTATGCCAAAGAACATTTTCTTGATATTTATTTTAATGCCAATAAAACAAAAGACTGATGTCTCCGAATTCTTGAGCCTCTCTATACAAGCAAGCTTAAAAGGACTTCTGCTGGGTTTTGTTAAAGCAATAGTATTACAACATTCTTATATTTTCCCTATGCTTGGGGACATTAAAATGAATATTTTCCTACTATAAATTGGAAATCCTGGGACTTGGGGGACACTGAATTAATCTGTGCTGAAGAAGCAAGTAAAGATGACAGGGGAGATTGAAGGATCACCTCGGCTTCCTTGAGACCCTTGTGGTGGATATATATCATAAATACGATATGTATATTATATATGTACTGTGGGACTTTAGCATAGAGCCTTCTGAGAAAGGCACAATAGCAATCAGCAATAGGCATGCTAAAGAGCATGATACTTGGGCACAATGCCCATTTATGAGTAAAAAAAATTTTTTTTTTCTCCCTGGAGCAGCAAGAAGAGAGCCTCCATACTTTGTCAATTCCACTTCAAGTTATTATGCTCTTCACCCCCTTCATTAAAGCACTGGTATGCAAGTGATCATTCTTAATAATAGGCTCTCCACTATTAGAAGTGGGTCTGTTTCATTTTTCACCAAATTATGAAATAGCTTCCCATTATAACTTATGCTCTGTATACTCCAGCCAAGACTTTTCTCTCATCTTAAAATGCTCTGCTTTAAATGGGCCTCTAATGTATAATTTTATTGTTTGAGCATTTCATTTTCTTTTTGATTTATGTTTCTTTATAGCTGGTTAGACAGCTCTTTGTGATCTTTTGATGAAAGATTCTACATAAATAAAATTGACTGAGAAGAGGGACCTTGACAGTAGCGTTGGAGAATGCTCTCTGCACTCTGCAAACTTAAGATCAAGATTCAAATCTCAAATGAAAGATTTGAAGAATGCTCTCGCATTCCCCATTTCTAATTTTTACCTTAAAAATTCAAATTAACGTTGGTAATTTACCCAATGCTGGATTTAATCTGCTGTGTACTGACTGAAAGGTGGTTTGGGATTTTTTTTTAACCAAAATGTATTTGTATTGAACTGCCAAGGCTAGAATAAGTAAGTAGTTACAATAATTATGCTGACTGAATTCAATACCATTAGCCTTTAAACTTCAACTTTATTTATTTATTTATTTATTTATTTATTTATGCATTCACTTATTCATTCCTTGGTATTTAGAACAGACAACTATTTGATGCCAATCTTTTGCAACACAATAATTACCTGGAAAAAAAATTTTGAGGTCTTTGTTATTTCCAAAATCTCTTTAACAATTTTTTAAGTATTTCCCTATTTGTATTCTACATTCATTTAATCCCAGAATATCAACTAGTCTTAATTGTCAGTGAATCATTGATGCAACCTAAGAAAATCTCTTTTCCTTCTATCCTTTCAGATACTCATGAATGCCTTGAAAACCGATGATTTTTTTACCTTTCATCTAGTTTACTCAATCAACAGGATCTGCCTTGCTTAACGCAAAGATCTGAGATTCTTCTAGTGATCTTTAGAAAAATAGTGTATACTTGTAACTTGTGCTTTCACCTAAACATTCTTTTCTTTCTTTTACTTCCCTCAACTTCCCATTTTAAATAACTGCTATTGTTAACAATTGTTCTTGAAGAATCATCATGAAACAGAAATCATAAGGAAAACAATTTAACCTCACAAATCTAGGTATTTAGAAGCCCCTCAATCCATTTACACAATAACAGTAATAGCAAACATTTACTAGGATACAATGTGTTGGGCACCATGTTTAAAGTCACCATCTCATTTCCATCCAACCAAACAAGTCTGTGACATGGGTATCATCTATCATCATGGTCCAGTTCAATGGAGAGTCAACTGGGTTGGAAGTTGAGCTGGGAAATATCATGACATTGGTTTGGGACATCTAAGATGCTCCGTAGAAAGTTGGAAATATAGATCAAGGGCTTAAGAGAAAGACTTAACCTTGAAGCTTCCAGGAATTTTCTCTACTGGAAAAAGGACAAGAATAAGATGAAAGAACCAGAAAGAGCACTAAGAGAAGGAATTGGAAAAAAAAGAGACAATAGTTTAGAAAAGGAGGAAAATCAAGAAGACGAGTGATATCATGTGTTTTTTCACCAATAAGACTTGCACATCTACCATGTGCCAGGTGCTATGTAGTTCACCATCAATTGGGAATGGAAAGGAAACTGAAAGTTAAATGGTTGAATATCTGATTAAAAAACAGACAGGATATACTGGGAAATACGGAGGAGACCAAAAAAAATTTTTTTTGTAACTTAAACTTGGGTCAGACCCAATCACCATAATTCTATATCTTGCTCAATTAAATCTCCACCAGTTCAGGATTGAGAGTAAAGATCAGAAACTGAAGGTGAGTTAAGACTTCAATTCTTGCACCCACATCAAGAAAATATTAGAAGTTTTTGTTAACTGACTTATTTTTGTTGTTTATATCCTAAGATTCAGAGTCAGAGTGAGGTGTCAAGGAATTGCAAGAAGTCAAGGAGATAGGAAAAGAATAATAATTCATGTAAATATTTCCATTTATAAAGCACTTTTACATACACTTTAACAATAAATTCTTACAATAAAGCTATGAAAGAGATACTATTGTTGCTATTTTGCAGATAAGGAGATTATACGATCAGAGAGCATGTGGAATGAGTCCACTATCACAGTATCAGAGTCGGTGAGGGTTGAAGTCACTACTGGAAAGGATCTTCTGATTCCATCCTGCACTCTTATGCCAGCATTGAGGGCACTGACTCAGGCGAGACTGGAAGGCTCAGGGAATTCAGTGTAGCCTTGGGGGCTCTCAGGGCATTTGGTGGGGTGAGTGGCTGTAGTTCCTTCTGGAGGCTAAGAACAAACAGCAAGGGTGTGGGAGGGAAAGGATAGAAATATAGGTGATTGTGATTGAGATAAAGCTAGAGTGGTGAGCAAAATATTTTTCATATTAACTAATTCTTGTTCTTCCTGGACTCTTTCTCTCTCTCTCTCTGATTTCCTTCACCCAACATATACAACCCCGTTGCATTCATTATATCAGAGAAGGGAAGTTGCTGTAGAAGGCAGAGAAAAGGGCTTTGCATTTCAAAAGCCTAGATTCTGATGGAACTCAGAATATAAATATAAACTGGGAGAGATGACCTGAAGAGAAAGAACTCGACTATCCCATCCCAAGGCTAGATAAAAGATTCCTACATCTAGGAAGGGATGTTGAGGGAGAACTGGGTAGGGAAAGATGGGTAGAAATGATGGAGTTCCCAAATGGGTTTGGGAAATCTGCAAGGAGAAGAGTGTATGGCCCTTTCAGGGTAAATCTCTGAGTGCATGGGAAGACCATGAGGAAGAACTGACTGTGGGTCAGAAAGAGGTTTTGACACACTCATGGAGTACTGTGCAGTACCAAGTGAAACAAAATACACGATGGAGAGAAAGAACTTGCCACTGGGAGCAAAAGTTGGCACAGCAGAAATTTAGGCCGGATGCTGAGCCAAACAGAAGCAAGGACACCCAATCTATGCAACATGGACACTTATCTATGAGGACCAGACCCTCCCGATCAATGTGCATAAGTATGCCCTCCTCCAACCCAGAACTTAGCTGCAACATGGGAAAAGGTGAAACCTTGAACTGACCAAGATCACGCTGTACCACCTAGGAAATAAGAACTTACAATAGAAATTAGGTTTGGGTGGAGCACCTGGGTGGTTCAGTCGGTTGAGCGTCTGACTTTGGCTCAGGTCATGATCTCACAGTTTGTGAGTTCGAGCCCCACGTCAGGCTCTGTGCTGACAGCTCAGAGCCTGGAGCCTGCTTCAGATTCTGTGTCTCATTCTCTCTCTACCTCTCTCCCACTTGTGTTCTGTCTCTCTCTGTCTCTCAAAAGTAAATAACATGTAAAAAAAAGAAAGGAAGGAAGGAAGGAAGGAAGGAAGGAAAGAAGGAAGAAAGAAATTAAGTGTAGGCAATACTAAAAATACGACTAAAAAGTTGTGTTTCTTGTGTGCCTGAATTTCTATACTTAGATTCAGCCTGCCAGGCTGATGTTGTCTTAGCAGAGGTGGCCCACTGCCTTGGAATCTGAGGGTACAGTTTGGATATGCCTCTAAGTAGCCAATGTCAGATGGCAAAGGCCAGCGCAATACCATGGAGAGAAAGAAAATATCAGGCAGAAGAATCCAAGGGGTGACAAATAAAGTAGAGACATAGCTAAGGACAAAGCTGAAGTTGAAGCTAAGGATGATGGCAGGAAATATGCGAGGTGGGGGCAGGTGAGAACAGAGTAAGGCTCCTCAGGACAAGAGAGTAGGAAAGAACAGTCAACAGCAGAAATAAAGCGAGAGGTCACAAACTTCAAATGGAAAGAAACACAAAAATGATGTAGCATGAAATGGTCCCAAAGATCAAGGCTACCAATACTAACCCCAAGAACCAAAATAAATGAACACTCGTGTAATCTACAGCAGGTAGAGGAAATCACCAGGAAGCAATAGAGAGAACTGAGAAAAGAAGGGAGGAAATGGAGGAAAAGTATAAATGTATGTGAAGTGGCCACAGGTTGTGATGTCTGGGTCTGGGACAGGGAGAAGCAACATAGGAAAGCATGTTAAAAAGTGAGCCCTGGGCTGGAGCTTCTGGGTGACTCAGGTCATGATCTCACTGTCTGTGGGTTTGAGCCCCATGTCGGGCTCTGTGCTGACAGCTCAGAGACTGGAGCCTGCTTTGGATTCTGTGTCTCCCTCTCTCTCTGCCTCTCCCCTGCTTGCGCTCTGTCTCTCTTTCTCTCCTTCAAAAATAAACAAACATTTAAAAAGTTAAAAAAATAAATAAATAAGCCCCGAGGATAAAGAAGCATTTTGTTTTCAAATAAACTGGAAAAAATAAAATACGATATATTGGCTTGGGTTGATAGATGGGTATAAATGATAATACACAGGCTAAGAAAAATATATTTATTTATTCAAAAAGATATGTTTCCCCTGTAATCCTCAAAATTATCCTGAAAGCTGAGACAAGTAAAGTGAGACGTGATGTTGCCTTTCCATGAGATTACAACTTAGGAGAGGTGGTGGGCAAACCAGCAAATCAGTAACACGATTCATCATAAGATGAAAGCTTGAGAAGCTTTGAGGAAAAAAAAAGCTTGAGAAAAGAAAGCTTGAGAAAGAAGCTTGAGAAAAGAAAAGGTTGTACACACACACACCCTCACAAACATGATGTAAGCCAGACCCCATTTTCCTCATGTGTAGAAACATTCATACTGGGACTTGGTCAATTATTACTCATGAAAAGTAGCCCTGTGGATTTACTTGTATTCACTTGATCAGACACATACAGGCATATCACTTATGCATCACTCTTTTTTTTTAATTTTTTTAATATTTGTTTGTTTTTGAGAGAGAGAGACAGAGTATGAGTGAGGGAGGGGCAGTGAGAGAGGGAGACACAGAATCCGAAACAGGCTCCAGGCTCTGAGCTGTCAGCACAAAGCCCGATGCGGGGCTCGAACTGGGGAATGGCAGATCATGACCTAGACTGAAGTCAGGCACTTAACCAACTGAGTTACCCAGGCACTCCAGTTATGCATCACTCTTAAAAGGCAAATGAAAAGTATTCAATGATACATGACACCAAAATTCCCAAAAGTGAAAAAATCACAACTTTTTAGTCGTATTTTTAGTATTGCCTACACTTAATTTCTTCCTTCGTTCGTTCCTTCCTTCCTTCCTTCCTTTCTTTTTTTTTTTTACATTTTATTTGTACATTTTACTTGTCGGCAAGTTCTTGCCCTAACGTCTTCCAGTGATTGTTCCTCCCATGTAACCTCCAGGGTCTGCCTGAGGAAACGGGAATGATGCGATGACCTCTGCCTTCACTTTGAGAATTCCAGGACAATTCTTGCCTGTGGGCTGGAGTAAGATACAACACCAAGAGCAAAACATTAATAATTAGGAAAGTCAACTTTTAAACAAATACTGGGAAAGAAAATAAAAAATGATAAAACTTACAAATCCTAGTAACATGTACAAAAAATATGTTACACACAAATGAAGTTCACAGAACTATAAATGTTACACTCTTACTATTTTTCTGTACATTTTAGAAGTACTAAGTAACAAATACTATATCATTTCTTTCTCAGTAACAGCGATGGATTAAAAGTCATTTTTATTTTTCTTCAGGTATTTTTAGTTATTAGAGTTATGAAAATTATAAATATATTATTAGATAGTAAAGTGATATTGGCAATACATATATTAAAGAAAGGTTATTTTTAATTAAAAACATACAAAAATTTTAAATTAGATTTTCAACAAAGATTTAGGACAAGAAATTCATTTTAGAGATTATGTAGTAATTTAATTGAGACCACTGGAAAAATATGTGTATTTTTAATTTCAAATGGAATGTTCTATGTAGAATACATTAAAGCAAAATAGAGATAATTTTTGCCTTGTTATACATGGACTAAACCATTACACTCTAGAATCATTTCAAGGCGAATTTCAGTTTTATGGAATATTATAAATTAATTCCAGTGAAAATAGTATTGATGTCTGCATTAAAATAGGAAAGTCTATGTTATGGTAAAAGAAAAAAACCCTGAAATTTCAGTTACGTAACACCATAAGGGCTATTTCTTGTTCACACTATGTGTCCAGTGCATCTCAACAGCAGGTTCTCCTCCTCAAGTCCCTTAGAGACCTGGACTGACAATGGCATAATGATATCAGTTGGGAATAACACCTTCTGGGTCACTGGCAAGAGAGTGGAGGAGAGAGAGAGCAGGAGAGGGAGAGAGAGAATAGCTCACTAGCAATTAAACACATTATCCCAATGGGAAAACTAGCCACATGACCCTGCTTAACTGTGAGAGAGCTGAGAAGTGTCTTTTTTCTTGATTCCAGAAAAGAATAAACATGGGTGTTAGTAACATCTCCCACAATGGCTTTCATCACTTCTTATTGCTGCACATCCGAATAGCTCTTCATTCAAAATTCTAGCTCTACAACAAGGTAGGGAAAGAGCAGAGGAATATCAGACAGAACTGAACTCCAGGCTTGTCTTTTCTACAGACTAGCTGGTTATGCAGATTTGGACAGGTTACTTCCACTCTCTGGGTCTTGGCCGCTATAGCTATAAAGTGAGGAGGCTGGGCTGGATCATCTCTAAGACTCTTTTTTTTTTTTTTTTTAAATATGAGAAGCCACCACTTTTTTTTTTAATTTTTTTTTTTAACGTTTATTTATTTTTGAGACAGAGAGAGACAGAGCATGAACAGGGGAGGGGCAGAGAGAGAGGGAGACACAGAATCCGAAACAGGCTCCAGGCTCTGAGCTGTCAGCACAGAGCCCGATGCGGGGCTCGAACTCACGGACCGTGAGATCATGACCTGAGCCGAAGTCGGACGCTTAACCGACCGAGCCACCCAGGCGCCCCTCTAAGACTCTTAAGGAAGTAAAATTTTGTGAATCTATTTCATACTTTTATATCAAATAAACTAATAATTAACTTCCTCTTAAAAATATTTTTAAAAATCATTTACTTCACAAAATTCCTTTGAGACTTAATTTACTGTTTTGGTCCTTATTATATATCTAGAGATAGAGACAGAGACAGAGATAAGAGGAAAGACAAATATTTACAGATTTCATTTTGTTGTTCTAACATCTATAGATATCTTTTGACTCCTCACTTTGGAAGAGGCCAATATTAATATCCTTTTTTTATGTATTTATTTTGAGGGGGGAGGAGCACAGAGCAGAGAGAGGAGAAAGAAAATCCCAAGCAGGCTCCACACTGCCAGCACAGAGTGGGATGCAGGGCTCAATCCCACGAATGGTGAGATCATGACGTGAGCCCAAATCAAGAGTCGGACACTCAAGTGACTGAACCACCAAGGCACCCCTATACTCTCACCCTTCCCTTGAGCTTTCTTTCACTCTCCAAATTTTACCGTCGCTGGTAATAGTTACATTGCATTTTAATATCACAATTAGGTCAATCATAACCATAACGGCATTGTCTGTAGGTTGATTTTAAAAGTTGGAAATGTGAGTATGTAAACACTACTCAAGTAGCAAACTATAATAATAGCTGCTTCCACATACAGCTCACTTCTTTCCTGAAATTCCTCACTGATTTTCTTTTTCAGCAACTGGTAGTCTCTATCAGTGTTTTCATTTTTTATAATTCTCCATCTCTATATATTCTATCCATTGTTTTCTTCACCCAGAAACCGTCCTCCCAGAACTTTTGCTTTTTCATATCTAACCTAGACTGATTGCTCCCATGGCATGCCACTTAGCCCCCATCCTGGTGCCTCACTTCACTGCTTTCCTGAGTTGTTTCTAGTGTTTTCTGCATCGCATGATTTCTCGTTCTTGATGTCATCTTCATCTCGCTGGAGTGTATCTTCAAGCATCTTCCTAAAAAAGTCGGTTTGAGAGGTCCCCGGTTTACTCTGTTCTTCAGGATAAATACATCCACCTCTGTTGCCCATGAGGTCAGGAAACCAGTTAGCCCATCATATCACTCTGCATCCCCAGTTGAGATCTTCCCATAGTCCAGATCTGCACTCTGGCCCTTCTGAGGACTCTTTTTCTTGGCGTGCTGAAAAAAATAAATAAATACAGAAAGCTATGCTCCCCGTGAGCAGGAAGCGTACAAAAGTCCTGAGCAATCCACACGTGCTGGGAGCACACCAAAGCAATCGCTTTCAGGACTTGTATCAATACCCCAGCTCCTCAGCCCCTGGCTGCAGTAATTCTGAGATGGTTGCTTTGTCCCTTTTCCCAGTTTCCCTGTGCGATTAAGCCACAGTTGGCCACAATGATAGCTGGCTTGATACCTCGCTTTGGCTTTTTTAGCAACCCACCTTCCCCGTTCTACTTCCCCCACTGCCCTACCAGTATACCTGACCCTTCCCACATAACCTTCGGACACTCAAATTTGTGTCTCAGGACGTGCTTCAGGGAAAACCCAAACTAAGTCAAAAACTAGCAGCTTGGAGTTCCTGTTTTGTGATGTATATAGTCCATCATTTTATCTCCATATTAACTCTCTAAGAAAAACGATTGTAGAGATTAGAGTCACAGAGTATTTCATCACAGATGTGGAAATGAAGGTCAGCAAGTCAGAGGTGTGGATTCTCACTCCTGCCACCTAAGGCTCAAGTTCCAGTTCCATCCACTGTGCCCTGTGGCGCTGTTCCCACCACAGGAATGTGAGTCCCTCCTTGCAGCCTCTCCGTATCCCTGAAGAAGGTGCTGAACCCCTCCCCGGTTCACACAAACATTAAAAATCTTTTTCTTTTGTTAACTTCGAATTCCGTATAAACCCACACAGTGTTCATAAGTAAATATATTTCTTCCATACCTTCTGCCTAATTTTCAATAAGCCTGCCCTGATTTCCTTCAGGCCTTTGGCTTATAGGCCAGTGTTGAGTTTCGTGGCTGATTAATGGTTCTGATTAGTCCTCCAAGCAGGAAATCCAATATCCCTTAGGGGAACCCTAAAGATGCAGATGACCATGAATTCAAGGAAGCCTATTCACAGCAGAAATCAATGGAGAAAGGAGGCAATGTTAATGTAGACAACAGTTCTACCAGTTTCTAAATGCAAGTGCTCTGACAGAGGGAGTAGAGGGAGGGGCGGGGACAACAGAGAATGTATTCAGAACACCAAATCACAGTTTCATCTCTCGAAAAGCCAGCTTTCACAGCTCCCTTCCCAATGTGGAAATTTAAAGCTTCCTTTTTGTGAATTTTGACCAGTTTATAGCCCCAAAAGAAAACTTCACCCCTGTTAGAGATTACCTCTTGGATCGAATGTGTGTCCACGGGCCGAGAGAGCTTGATTTCACAGAAGCCACATCACAACCACAGCGCAGGCATCATTAGAATAATTTCGAGACCATGGAAATTTTTTTAAAAACTATAGAAATGTAAAAACCATAATATTTTCTGTAGCATGTATCTTATCTGAGTACAAATATCACTTACAAGATGACCATAAAATATTCTAATAGGTCTTTAATAGAATGGATTTTTTAATCCAATAAATGATCCAATAAATAAAACTCTCCTGAGCCACCATTTAATTATTCTACTGGTTAATTCTCTACAGAGCCCAGGACAATACAGCATCCCTCCCGCTTGCTTTTGACTGTCCCAGGAAGACCAACATGAAGGAGAGGGAAGTGCAGGTTTTTCAAGGTCAGGACTACAAGCCAGAGGGTTTTGCTCAATGACTGGTTGTCTCTCTCCTCTCCCATGACTGACTCAGCCGTGAAGGGCCATATCTTCACAGCATATCTTCTTTCCTTGATCCCTTACAACTTCTATGTAGGCTGTTAAATAGCAGCCTGAAGTCAGAGGAATTTTACTTTGCTTATTATGCACCACAAAATTTTACATCTACATTTTGGAACATTTGTCAACAATTATCATCCTATTGGGTAGCTGGCTCTGTGATGGAAAGTAGTTGGGATACAAAAGGACTATTTTCTCTTACATTTAAATCGTATATTACATATACCTAGCTTCAAAATCGTGTCACCCATTCTCTGCAGTACCAAGAAACCGATGAGAAAGGACAAGATATAGAAGCTGTCAGCTGCCTAGTTTTACCTACATCAAAAGCTACTTCGTCTTATTTGTCATTAAGTCACACAATCATGTTATCAAGAAAAATATTTTCGTTAGAAAACACAATCAAGAATCAACCTAGGAGGGGTGCCTGGGTGGCTCAGTTGGTTAAGCGTCCAACTTTGGCTCAGGTTATGATCTCATGGTTGATAAGTTCGAGCCCCACATCAGCCGGCTCTCTGTTGTCAACACGGAGCCGCTTCAGATCTTCTGTCTCCCTCTCTCTCTGACCCTCCCCTGCTCACGTTATCTCTCTCTCTCTCTCTCTCTCTCTCTCTGTCTCTCAAAGATAAATAAACGTTAAAAAAAAAAAAAAAGAATCAACTTAGGTTAAGACTGGGAGCTCCATATCCAGGTCACCTCAAGGAGTAGATTTCCCCAGTTCACACCAAGATTGAGTCCTCTCTCTCTGTCCTTCCCCCACCATCCTTTCCCAATATCCTGCAGGCGAGACAGAATCACCAAAGTGCCTGTGGGGGACATCCATTGTTTTTGCCGGCCAGCATCCATATCCAAATTGGTCTTGGGCAAAGGCCCTAAATCTGCTTTTACCCCATGCATTTGGGCAGAATTAATCCCATGGCCAATTCCAAGGATATGTCCTGGTTGGCTAAATCAATTCACACATCTCATTTCTCTCAAAGAAATGAGGGACAGGCACATGAACCCAATCAGAGCCAATAAAACTTTTGCTGAGACTTTGGGGACAGATGCAAAGACTCTTCCCAGATGGACTTGAGCCTTGAAGCATGTAGAATAGAACTGCTTCTCTCCTGTTTACTCCACATGAATTCTGAAAAGGAAAGAAAAGCCAATAAATAGAAAGAAATCAGATCATGATTTGAGCCATGCTTAAAAAACAGTGCTCCTGTACCATTTCGTTACATGAGTCAGTAAGACAGCTTTTTGGTTTAATCCAGCTTAGACTCAATTCTCTGTCACTTGCAATCTAGAGTCCTAAGTGAAATGCTGTGTATGTCCTCTCTTCCTCTCCCAGGAACCCAACAAACCTATATAAACCAGGCATGGATGTGATTACAGCACAACATCCAAACTCCTGATATGATTTGTCATTGGTACTTGGTACCTATATGTGCAGAGTGACAGGCTTAATTGTTCATATTGGCTCTGCCTTCCTACACTCTTTCCTAAGACATATAAATAAATATCACCTCTGTCTCTAACTGCATGGAATTATTTTTAAAATGCAGACAGGACTAATGTAAGGAAAACAAAGGTGAGTGCAGGGTTGACCTCTTCAAGTCTAAAATCTAGAATTTTAGAGAGGCATGACATAGTCTACAAAAATCAATAAACTCAGCATAAAAATTAAGTCACATAAAATTCTTAGAACATGTCACTTCAGAGCTACGCGATGGATTTTAACAAGCTCATCAAAAGTTTTCTATCCAAGTACGCACTGCCCCCTTCAAAGGTGATCGATACAGCAAAACTACTGCCACAGTAACAAATATTGGGACTTCAAAAGCTGGTATCACATTCATTTGAGTATTTTTCAACTACGGAAAATCTTCATTCTTAAAGAGAGGAGTTGATTTTTGGAAATAAAACGTACTCAGTACTAAATCTTGTGAATAAGAAGGCTGAACGAGCTAATACCATTGTGTTCAAAAATAATATAGAATTAGACTAATTTTTGTGTGTGACTTCAAAATGACTATTTCAAAAGAGATGTGTTTTGAGCAAACACTATTAAATGCGTAAGCTTCCAAAGACGGTTTCTTAGAAGAAAAATAATGCATGGGTAAACATTTAAGTTCTTACATGCTTGTAAAAAATACCAGTATCATTACTTTTGGCCTGGTCCATTGAACTTAAGATTTTTCCCCTTCAAGATACCAAGTTACAAAATAACAACATTATGCAGAATTTGGCCTATAATCAAAGCTATTTATATCTTTAGTCCTCTAGTCCTGCATATTTTAAGAGTAATTTGAGGCTAAATTTAATAATGAGGTTTCACTAACAATTCCAATTTGTAATTATCCATTAAGCAAGGAAATATCGCTCATGATATTTTCTTCCTGAATATTTTGATGATACAAAAACTAAACCTAAAATATAAATTTTGAGAAAGTATTTCTAAAAATAGACTAATTGGGCTAAAACACAAATTCACATGTGATGCCATACATTCCAATGCAAAAGACCATTTTAAAATTTACACCTGCCTTTAAAAAGTTTAATGAGCTATTATTAATATAAAGATTTCATTTCTTAGCAAAAGGAGGCATGCAGTAGAGAAGAAAAGCTAGATTTCTTTCAATTGTTCTGTGTTGCTTATTGCTATACCCAATAAGTCAGCCAGCTCTGCTTAGAAACTGGGCCATCTCTACAAGATGCAAGCGTTAGCCCTGACTCAACGGCTGGATGGGAAGAGAAGACAAGTAAGAACACTTCTCGACAATCCTCCCTGAAACCCCTAAATCTGCTACTGCATCAGTCCTGCCATGCTGGGTGGATGTTGGAAAGGCAATGGTGGCAGCAGCAGTCTGGGGAACAGACTCGATTTCAACACCTCAGACTGAGCACATCCCATAAGCAGATAAACACTGTCCAGCCCCAAACAGAAGCCTACCCAAGGCCTAGCAAAGATACTGTGTAACACACATCCACCAGAGGAGAATCATCAAGCTAATTTCTTGCCTTGTTGGGGCAGATTGGCATCTGTATACTGGATACTGTATACTGAGATTGGTCAATTACTCACGAAAAGTAGTATTTTTCTAGAATGTTTTTCTAGAACATTTCTAGAACATTTTTCTAGAATGTTTAAGACAAGAAATTTTTCCTTTGGAATGTACCTATAAAAAATGCCAAATAAATGTCTCAATATGTCTCAAAATACTAAAGAAGTGTGTTATTAGATAAGCTTAAGCTTATAAAAATGTTAAAAAATTCGGGGCGCCTGGGTGGCTCAGTCGGTTAAGTGTCCAACTTCGGCTCAGGTCATGATCTCCCGGTTTGTGATTTCGAGCCCCGCATCAGGCCCTGTGCTGACAGCTCCGAGCCTGGAGCCTGCTTCGGATTCTGTGTCTCCCTCTCTCTCTGCCCCTCCCCTGCTTGCGCTCTGTCTGTCTGTCTCTCAAAAATAAATAAACTTTGGGGCACCTGGGTGGCTCAGTCGGTTCAGCAGCCGACTTCAGCTCAGGTCATGATCTCGCGGTCCGTGAGTTCGAGCTCCGCATCAGGCTCTGTGCTGATAGCTCAGAGCCTGGAGCCTGTTTCGGATTCTGTGTCTCCCTCTCTCTCTACCCCTCCCCTTTTCATGCTCTGTCTCTCTCTGTCTCAAAAATAAACGTTAAAAAAAATAAAAATAAAAATAAATAAACTTAAATATATATATATAAGAGAAACAATAACCCTCTGGGTGTTATAAAAAATTCAATTTTTAAAAAAAATTATTTGAACCTATTTTTATGATAAATTAAGCAGTGTCAATTTGTTAAAGGTAAGAGTAGTCTGAAGGATATCTAATCTCACAAAAGATATTTGTGTAAATTGTATGCACGTAAGTGCATAATAAATGTATATAAACATAGTCTATGAAGATAAAAGTATAGGCATTTGATGTATCATGTTTTAGTGAATAAAGATAGGACAGAAAATCTTTCCCATCCCAAATTATTCCCTAATAATGTCAGTCTTAGTTGTTAAATTAGATACAAATAATTTTAACTTTTTTACTGAACTTTTTTAAACAAAGTCAAAGTATACTCAGCAGCATAATAAGCCCTCATACACTTGTCATCCAGCTTCAAAATATATCAACATGTGGATAAACTTGCATCATCTATGCCCTTCCCAACACACATTGGATTTCATATTATTTCATTCATAAATACTCACATATGTATGTCCAAGAGATAAGGCTTTGACTCTCTTTTTTTACACGATCTCAACAACATCACCACACCTAAAAAGTCATAATAGCTTCTTCATATCATCTGATATTTAATTAGGATTGATATCCTTGATTGTCTCATAAATGTGCTTTGCTTACTTTGAATCAGAATCTAAATGAGGTTGATATATTGCATTTAGTTAAATTATCCCTTAGGCCTTCTGCGATAGCAGAATCTCTCTTCATTCTTTTTCCTTCCTTGCCATTTGTTTGTTTAAAAAGAAGGTCACTTATCCTATAGTGTCCCATATCCTGATTTAACTGATTACATCCCACAGTGTTGTGAACATGGTCCTTTATCCTTAATAAGTCTTGAAGACTAGCAATCGGAGCCAGAGGCTACATCAGGTTCAGGTCCAATTTTGTGGCAAGGATAATTCATAGGAGGTGCTATGTATGTTCTACACACCACATTAGAAATTCATAATGAATGCTTTTCCCTTTTTGTGATTTAAGCTTAATCAGTGACATCAGCTGTTGTCAGCCTTTCCCTGGGCCACAGGGTTTCCTACTGGTCTCCCACTTCAAGGTTTCAGCAGCTATGGATGATCATTGCCTAGACTCATTACTTCCAAAATCACTTTTAAACTAATAAATACATAGCATTTGATATTTTAAAATACATCTTCACATCCATTACCTCATGAGGTATCGCATTTTGTTATACTAAGCCTCTCTTCTAAATTTGTTTTAATGTTTATTTATTTTTGAGAGAGGAGGAGACACAGCACGAGCAAGGGAGGGGCAGAGAGAGAGACACAGATTCAGAAGCAGGCTCCAGGCTCTGAGCTGTCAGCACCGAGCCTGCCGTGAGGCTCAAACCCACAAACTGAGAGATCATGACCTGAGCCGGAATCAGATGCTTAACCAACTGAGCCACCCAGGTACCCCTAAGCCTTTATTCTAATAACTATCACATGGATAGTCTACTATTTTTAAATGTATTTCAGTAAAGTTTTATGACGTTATAGGTATGTTTTCCTAAGTGACTTAGCTTTTTCAACTTCACCAAAAATTTTGTTTTTATCTCCTTAAAGTCCTTTTCAGCATTGCATATTTACATGTTTACATTTTTATTTAATATTTTTAATTTAAGTCTTTAACTTCATATTAAAGTATAATTTTGAAACAGAAAAGGGTATAAATCCTAAGTACACAGTGCAATTATTTTTCCCATAAAAAATACATCTATGTAAACCGCCACTCAGAAATGTAGGACACTTCCAGCATCTCAGAAAGCTCCCTAATAGTCTCTCCCAGCTAATACCTCCCAAAGGCAACCACTACTACCATGGACTGATTTTGCTGGACTTGAACTTCAAATAAAGTCATACAGTAGAGACTTTTTTGTGTCTGTCTTCTGTTGCTCAATCTTATAATGGGATGTTCCTCATGTCGTATGTGCATGGTTATGATGTATCCCTAGGCAGAATAAAACAGGCTATAAAAGAAAGAGGTTGTGGGGTGCTGACACTACTCTTCTGTTAAGTGCTGTGTGTGTGCGTTCATGAGTGTGTGAGGCATTTATTTGCTGCTTTAGAATAGCCCGTGTCCATCCCTTTTTCTTTTTGATAGCAATTCTGTAACTTTCATCAGGTACCCGTTCCCCCTGTAGCCTATGCGCTCAGAGAGAAGTTGTTTCCCACTCCCACCCACTCCCTCCACGCCCCTGCACCCAGCTGCTGGGTGAGTCCTATCTGACCTGAGCAAACCCCACATCCATATTTGGATCAGGGATGGGCTCACAACCTATTTCAGACCCATGAGACACACGATTTTTGAAGAAGCTTCTGGATGGAAGGGAAAAAAGTTATTTAGCTCTGCAGAGAAAGCAACTGAAAGAGACTAAAAGAGCTACCCTGCCTTCCTCTGGTTAGTACACTGTAAGCGCATGACCGGAACTGCCACAGCTCTTTCTGCATTTAGGAGAGAGCCGCCTGAGGCCCGAGTTAGCGCCCAGCGGGGGTGAAGATGGAAGGACCACGTAGAAGTGGAGTCAGTCCCGCTGCGGACCGGAACTGTGCCTTCAACTGCCTACAGCCAGAGACGGATCCCTGGCCTGCTCCGTTCTGCAAACCAATTAATTCTCTGCTCTGCTTAAGCCAGTTTCGGCGAGAAGTGCTACAACTCGAAGAGTTTTAATTGTACAGATCGTGTGTACAAAGATTGGGAACACCTGGGATTTGCTTTTTATGCTTCACTCTAGTTTGCCTATTTTCTACAATGCACCTGTTATTTTATCATTAGTAAGAACAATAAATGTTATTTTAAGCAGTCCATTCAAATGCCCCACACTGAATATGTTTCATGATTATTTATATCAGATAGTATACTGAGCTCAACACGGAATTGAAAAATCAGCCTTTTTTGCAGAACCTCAATATTTGAGATAATGATCATAATAGCACACATTTGGCTAAGACTTGATTGTTTTCAAGCATTTTCTCATTCGGTAATCCGAGCGTATATACGAATTAGGTAAGACAGTATGACAGAGACCCCTGTAAGTTTGCAAAAGTGCATTTTCTTTTCCTCCCTGGCAGACAGATACACAGTATTTCGCAGCCTCCCTGGCAGATGGGTGAGCCCACGACTGAGTTCAGCCTAATGGACTGTGAACACAGTGATGTGTGCAGTGCTAGGTCCAACCCAGAGAAGCCTCCCATAAGTGATTTTTCTTCATTCTTCCCATGCCTGCTGCCCAGGTACCGGGATTCTTCACCTGAACTTCAAGAAGAGAACTTCAAGACCCTAGAATTAGTTGGAAGGCACTTGGACCCCTAATTAACTTCATAGAAGGCCATGTGCTAACCCAAAACATCTTTACTGGCAAGTCCAAGAGTAAGAGATAAGAGTTACCTTACTAGGCTATATTAGTCAGAGTTCTCCAGAGAAGCAGAATACTAGGAGATGTGTATGTGAGTGTATATACAAAAACAGAGAGAGGGAGGGAGGGAGAGGGAGAGAGAGGAATTCAGGAATTGGCTCCCACAACTGTGGAAGGGGCAAGTCCAAAATCTGCAGGTAGGCTGGCAGGCTGAAGAGCTGAGTAACAATTGATGTTACAGTTTTAATCTGAAGGCAGGCAGCTGGCACAGTTCCCTCTTCCTCCGGGGAGAAGCATCTTTTTTCTATTCACACCTTTAACTGATTGGGTGAGGTCCACCCACGTTGTAGAGAGTTATCTGCATTCCTCAAAGTCTGCTGGTTTAAATATTAATCTCATCTAAGAATATGCCTTCATAAAAACATCTAGAATGTTTGCCCAAATATCTGGATACTGTGGCTTAGCCAAGTTGACATAAAATTAATCATCACATAAGGAAATGGTCAACACTTTTGAGATTGAGTGTAAATTTGCTGAGGAATCTGGGTTCTGGGCTTTACTGATAAATCTCATTAAATATCTAGTATGATAGTCATTCTATTTAGTCATGAGAAATGTCCATCCCTCTCAGTGCCCTGGACAATGGCTAGGCCTGGATTCTTACCCTTCTTGTCACTACTCGATATATATGATTTCTGTTTTAGAGGATTTTTCCTTGACTTTATCGAAAAAGACTGCACTCAGTTTACTTTTCCCCAAAATAGGATACTAGGCAGAATTGGTTTCCCTTCCCTTCCCCTCTCCTCCTCTCTCTCTCTACCTCTCTCCTTCCTTCCTTCCTTCCTTCCTTCCTTCCTTCCTTCCTTCCTTCTTTCCTTCCTTCCTTCCTCCCTCCCTCTCTCTCTTCTTTCTTTCTTTCTTTCTTTCTTTCTTTCTTACTTTCTTTCTTTCTTCTTTTTTTCCCATTCACCTTTCCTCTGCACTGTTCCTGAAAACTGGGAGCAAAGTAAGAAGTAACACCTCCCTGTACCATAATCTTCCATTTTCTTTCTTTCACCCCCAATTTTTGAAGTTTATTAATAAAAAGCATATTCTTTTCCTTACTTGACTGCTGCTGGGAATTTAGGGCCAGACTTTTTACAATGTTTTTAAGCTTTGGGAGGAGGGAAATTATTTGATCCTTCTCTATTCTACCATCTATATCCCTAAAATCTGACCTACTATATTTATTCTTCTGTGAAAATACGTCCAAAGAAAGGTCGTCCTAAATTGCAAAATAGATTCACAACCTAATCTAAAATAAAAGCTAGGACAAAAGATAATCAAATTTGGAACCAAGGACTATATTCAAAATTTTTCTGAGCCACAGCACAAATTCTGAAAATTTTGTCATTACAAAATGCTTTTAGTTCAATAGCTATCCTTGATGGCTACCTTAAACTATCTCCCTGCAACATATGATGATGCAATTGCTATTTATAAAGCTGAATGCAATTTGAGAAAAAATATTTACTATACAGGATTTAGGCAAGTTCCAAGCGAGTCAGGTATTTGCTAGAAGGCCATTCATTATATTGAAACCCAAATGAAAATAATGTTACTTTTAGACAAGGCAGTCATTGCCCTTACCTCACCTGCTTGTACTGATCATTGCACGGTGCCTTGCGTTAACCGTTCCCTGTAATAGCAGTCGGATGAGCCTGATGACCTCTCAAGGTCATCTCAAGCCTTTTGATTATATGAATTTTGTGCTGGAAATTACATGCTAAAATATCTCCACCAAAGCTATGTCATTTTCTTTCTACAACTGTCATCTTTAATGCTACCTCAGGCTTTATATTTAAGATGTAGATCCATGTTTACCTGTTCCTAAAATGGTTTAAAAACTGTTACAGGCCTTTCTCAACTTTCAATAGGAATAGAGGCAGATTTCATACAAGGTTAAACAAAGCCGACTGTGAATACCGCAGTTTGCATGTGTGGTAATAGCTCTCAATTGCTTTTCTTCTTTTCCTTCATGTAAGCCAGAGAGCCTATCATATCCATATCACATCAATTTTTAAAAATGTTTATGTCTCTATCTCTTCATTTTTTAAAGAAATGGATACCATAACTAATGTGCCATAAAGTAAAAACATTCAGAGGTTAACTTATTAACGCGGATTTTATGATGTAAATTAGGTTGCTATAATTAAACTTTTTTAATAATTATGTCTTTGCCTGCATTAGGTAGCCACCATAATTTTGAAAGTAAATATTTCACCAGGTGACACTTATTGAATGATATTTGCTAGTATTTTGGGCTCAGAATTGGCAAAACAAAATCAGTGCTGTTGACGCCAATTTTAGTCATTTGTTACTTTTAAGCACCTAGAAGTTTTTGCCCAAAACTCTAGGTTTCTGATGGAAAGTCCTACTAAAACTTTAGATGACCTTCCCATTAACACAGACACTTTCTTTTATTATTATTATTATTGTTGTTATTGTTATTATTGTGGAAAGAACCCTTAACATGATATCTACCCTCTTAACAAATTTTAAGTGCACAATATATTATTGGTGACTATAGGCACAATGTTGTATAACAGGTTTCTAGAACTTATTCATCTTGCTTGACTAAAACTGCATATCCGTTGATTAGTAACTCCTCATTTCCCCTCCACCCAGCCCCAGGCAACAACCATTCTGCTCTTTGATTCTATGAGTTTGACTATTTTAGATTCTTCATAGAAGTGGAATCATGCAGTATTTATTTTTCTATGACTGGCTTATTGCACTTGACATAATATACTCAAGATTCACATATTGTTCCCTCGTGCAGAACTTCCTTCTCTTTTAAGGCTGAATAGTAAGCATCCCATTGCCATGAGATACCACTTCACACCTGTCAAGAGGGCTATTATCAGAAAAACAAAACATGGTAAGCGTCGGTGAGGATGTGGAGAAATGGGAACTTCTGCGCACTGTTGGTGGGAATACAAAATGGTGCAGCCACTGGAAAACAGTACGGAGGCTCCCTAAAAATTAACAATGGAACTACCAATTGATCCAGCAATCCCACTTTCAGGTACGTGTCCAAAAGAACTGAAGTCAGAATCTCAAAGGGCTAATAGCACCCCTACGTTCACTGTAGCACGATTCAGAGAAGCAGCCTCAATGTCCATCAACAGAGATCTTCTTTTGATAAAGATGTCTTGTCTCTGTTAGACCTCAGGTTACTCTTTTTTTTTTTTTTTAATTTTTTTTTCAACTTTTTTTATTTATTTTTGGGACAGAGAGAGACAGAGCATGAACAGGGGAGGGGCAGAGAGAGAGGGAGACACAGAATCGGAAACAAGCTCCAGGCTCCGAGCGATCAGCCCAGAGCCTGACGCGGGGCTCGAACTCACGGACCGCGAGATCGTGACCTGGCTGAAGTCGGACGCTTAACCGACTGCGCCACCCAGGCACCCCAGACCTCAGGTTACTCTTGATAAAACACTGAATACACACACTGTCTTTCTTATCCAAAGAGTCGGTTTTTCTCTCTCTTGTCAATTTCCTTTATTCTGATATCAGAATCTTTAGTACTTTGTTTGCTCCCTCTTTCTTTTGAGAAAAAAAGATCCCAGTTTCCAAAATGCAACCTTCACCTACCCCTGCGATTGCAAGGCAGAAAGCTCACGGAAACCCTCAATGACACATTTTCTCTATCACCAGATGCCTTTTGGTGTCTAGGAAAAGTCCAGGTGCCTTTTTAGCTAAGCTTTGTTTTATTATGTTTTTATTTTCTCTCTCTAGCAGCCTTTGACCACTGATAATTTTATTAGGTCTCTTTTAATCTCCCTGTCTCTAATACATAACTCTGTATGCCTTTTATCTTGTTTCCACTATAATTCTTAAATTACTAGTTGGCTAATTCACTTAGGCATTCTCATGACTTTCCGAGAAATTTTATTGCCGTATCTTATTTTTCTTCCATGAGTTCCCAACCTATTCTTAACAATTTCTGCATTCTATTAAAACGGGCCATTCCAAAGTTCACTTGTTTCTGCTCTATCTTCTTTCACTTTCATTTTCAGCCTGATCCCATACACCAGGAGATTAGGATCGCTATTTCCTAGATTCCTCTGAACCGTTCTGCCTGCAGTCAGACCCCATGCATCACACACAATGCCCAGGCTGGTATTGTTTCTCCTCCTCATTGGCCATCGCCCGCCATGAATGAGAAAGCAATCCTCTATCACAGCTACAAGCACGCGGCCTGCCTTATCTGGTCTGCTTCCTAACACACAGTCTGTTAAGAAATAAGAAATTCAATGCTGCTGGCCACTACTGGCCCCTTGGATGTTTGCACACTTTTTTTTTTAAATAACGCAGTCATTTCCTTATTCAAGCACTTTTTCTAATTGTGGGACATATAAGGGATTCCAAGAAATAATTTTACTAAAACTTTCCAGTGAAATTGCACAGTTTCAGGGTCAAAGAAGATTTTTTTCTGTCAGATGCAATACTATATATGAACCATTTTGCATTATTTATCTATAAATTGGTAATATTGAACATCTTTCCAATCCATATCGAAAATGTAAACTATGAAATACCTTCCTCTAGTTTTCCACCAGAGATAAGATTTTCAAGATCCCTAGGTGGCTGGGAAGAGTCTTAAAATCTTAATTTAGAAAAGAAGAAACACAATGAATGCCCATCAGTAGCCGATAGCTGAAAAGGTATTAGCTACCTCCAGTTCATGGACTATAATGGTGTCATTAAAAACATGAATTAGATATATACCAATAAATTTGAGAAATATTCATGAGATTTTATTAAATGAGAAAAAACAAGATATAGCCAAATAAATATTTAATTCTACTGTGTGTAAAAAATGGCAAAAATTTTATATGTGCAGATATACATCAAAAACAATAATCATATATGTATTACATAGTAACTCTATTTTAGATTCCTTAAAAAGCTGGAAGAAAGCATAGAAAAATACAAAAGATGAATAGCATGGGTTCTTTTAGGTAAAGGAGAGTGATTTGTAGTAGGAGAGAAATATAAGAGGAGGGAGAGATAAGAAAAAATAAAAAAATGATTTGAAGTCCTGTATTAAAAGATAGCATGTGATATGATCCCATGTGTGTAAAATGATGTGTTAAAGTGTTTGTACGTGTATATAAAGAGATGAATGTAAGGTTTAAGTTCATTTCTATTTTTTTGACAACGATTTTTTTTTAACAGAGTTTAAATTTTTTTCAGCTAAATTATTGAGAGGACAAAATAAAGCTGTTTCCGTCGTGGATGAAAAAGAAGAAACACGTGGAGGGGTTTTGTGTAATCATGAGGCTACTGTTCCGGCTCCGTCACACTCTCCACCCTCGTCACTGAGACCCTCCAGCGAAGGGGTAGCCCGCCTAGAGAGGAGCAAACTGACAGGGAAAGTTGGAGCCATGTGCTTCACGTGAGACGAGGACACGCTGGGTGGCAGAGAGCCGCAGAAAGTGTTCCAAACTTGTCTTGTTGCCAAACCAATCGATACCAGCACAGCCTCCTAAGCGAGCATAGCGATTGTAAAGGAACCAAATTCACCTTTCTCAAGTGTAGGTGGGGGAATGGTAGCCAACGTGCCCGGCCACTGACCGTGGCCCTGAATGGGCTGCCAGCGTTCAGATTCTCTTCCCGCTCGGAGTTTTCCAGTTTCTCCATATATGACGCAGGCACAGTCATATAACCCAGTATACAGGATGGTTGAGAGAATCAAACATCAGTATACCACCCTTAAAGTCATCCCTGCCTTGTTGTGGGTGGTCAGGGCCTTAGCTCCCAGGCATATCCACTTGTCATTTCAGAGAGCATAATAAAGGCTTAATTTAAAATATTTCCTTCAATTGTTATTTATTTAATTAATCATTCTTATTCAATTATTCACAGCTTACAAATCCATGTTTGAGGAGAATGGGACTTTGAAATCACCTTTAATATTTACATTTTGAGACCAAAGCTGCGAATGTATCATTTATTCAACAAATACTGAGTCTTACAATGTCTGCATGCTGTTACCTCCAGGATCAGGCTATTTGGATATAATAAAACTTGGCCTTTCTTCATATCTCCAGCAAGTGAGTCCCAACTCCCAATCTATATTTAATCAAAGCATATGCATTAGTTTACTATGTTTAAAGCATGTTCTCTCCCTATCTCAACCCTCCTTACATTAAAAAAAAGAAATATCAAATGAGAAGAGAAAACCAGCCTGAAAAAAAAAAATGTTCTCCAAGTTGGTGTAAGAGTAGATATTGATCACTATGCCCTACCATCTCCAGAAGTGGCCTTTTTTTCATAAGTAACAGAGAAAAATATGGAAAAAGTCGCAATGCATTTGAGGGTATCCAAGCCGTTACTGATCAGGAGATACGTTGCAGAGTATCAGCGACTCTCTTGATCTACCGTTTCCTTCTTCAACTTCCTTTTAGATATCACATAGTCTCCATACTCTAAGACAATTCCCCATCTCAAAATCCGGCTTAAGATTCTTCACTGGTACCGATTGCCCATCCACAGAGCCATCAGAGAACTTAATGTCACTACATTTGAAATTAAAAGGGTTTTGTCCATGGGGTGCCTGGGTGGCTCAGTCGGTTAAGCAACTGACTTGGGCTCAGGTCATGATGTCACAGTTCGTGGGTTTGAGCCCCGCATCGGGCTCTGTGCTGACAGCTCAGCTCGGAGCCTGCTTCGGATTCTGTGTCTCCCTCTCTCTCTGCCCCTCCCCCATTTGTGTTCTGTCTCTCTCTCTCTCTCTCTCTCTAAAAAATAAATAAAATGTAAACAAAAAAAATTTTTTTTAAGAAAAGGGTTTTGCCTTTTCCCGGCATCATTCACAAACATCAGAGCAATGAACTTTAGCAGCTACTACCCCTGGTTGTCCTAGGGTTCCTAGTGAGGGGGGGCGGGTAGTGCATTCACCCTGTGCTGGGAAATGTACTAAGCTAACACCTTCTGGTTTCTCTTCTCCCTCATTCATTCTTACCTGGGGAAGAAGGCAGGATGTATATGATTATTAATTTAAAACAGCGACCCTCAAGCTTTCTGGGCTCAGGATCCCTGTGCACTCTTAAAATTCATAAATAACTCCTAAGAACTTTTAGTTAGGAGGGTGATATTGATCAATATTTACTGCATTAGAAATTAAAACTGAGAACTCTAAAGATTACTTATTTTTAAATAACAAGAATAAATTCACCAGATGTCGACATAAATAACATTTTATGAAAGAATATATTTGCCAAACAAGATCGTAGTGAGAAGAGCACTATTGCGTAACACTTTTGCAAATCTCTTTAGTGTCAGACTTAAGAGAAGGTAGATGAATTTTCATGTCAACCTTTGGTAATATTACATGTATGTGACCTCTGGAAAATTCCACCATACACTCTTGAGAGAAAGAGAGTGAAAATGCAAATACTTTTGACCTCATGGCACCAGTGACCACACTCTGAGAAGAAGCACCAATTTAGGAGAATGCTCAATTGGCACCAGTTTAGGAGAACCCTAAATTGGTATCCATGGCTTGGCCACTTGTTCGGCTTCCTTTGAGATCTGCCTTCATCTCGAGGAGAACTCTCCTTTCAGCTCTGCCTCTCCCTCCAACAGGAGGTTCTTTTGTGCACCTGGAGTGGAGTGGGCAACTGCGTCTCACTCCGGGCTTGGTTTAGGAAGCCCTTCGGGGGCAGCACACCTCACCTGTGCTCTCCAACATCTCCATCAGGAATAAAACTGGAGTTTTTATCTTCATCCACCCAACTCCTTTGCCTTTCTCTCAGTTATTTATGAATGTGGTGGGGAATAGGAGCCATTTATAAGACCCCTTCGACACCAATAATCCTGACCACTTTTATACACATATCAACCTCAGGGTGCTTAGCATTAGCCGAGCCCCTGACTCAGTGTGTTCCAGACAGAATGCTGAGGACAGGAAGTGCAACCTGGCCTGGGGTCCCACTAAGCAGAAAATAGGAGGCATCCTTGAGCACTGTGAGCTCAAGGTAGACATCAACACCATTAAGGAGCAAGCCTCCTTGAAAACAAGTTAAAATGTCGCCGTAGAGGGCCCACGTGGTTTCTGCTCTGGCAGAATGAGACAATCAAAGCAAGCTGGGACAAAGAGAAACTACGGGATAATTGATGAGCCTCTCAGGATTTTCTGTCAAGGTCCAACCCATTGTTTTCTCCCACTTTGCAGCACATACAGAGCAGAGTGCTAGTTTGGTTCTGACCATCTCCATCCCCGGTAACATAAAAATGGAGGAAGAGAAAGGAGCTCTTCGATCGAAGCTGCCAGTAAGGAGACACGTGGGCAAAACTGCATTGTCAGCACATGCGGGGTGAGTGGGGCCCTCGGGCAAAGGTAGATCGCAACATCAGAACTTAATGGTTCTTATAGGCTAGTGATTTATCCTCACCAAGCCTATGAATAGAGAATTAAACTTGCCTAGTTTATCAGAAGGAAATGGAACTTGACTCATCAATACATCTCATGGTGCTTCTAGAAATAGGGCTTGGGTGTACCCTTAATAATAAATAGCATCTATTCTAAACAGCATTGACTTTCATTTCAGAGGTAGAGCATGACTTAACTTTGCTTTACATGTCTGACCTGAACTAATGTTCTTATCCTCAGACTCTGCTAGCTACTTGATTGTCCAATAGTCACACTTGTCAAATGTAAACCTGAGGGCCTTTCACTCTCTTCGATTTCAAAAGGGGGCTTCTTTAGGAAGCCTATCCCAGGTCTTGAGGACCTGTATCTCCACAACCCCCACCTGGGGGATCTCCAGGGACAAGGAGCTGATAAAACTTGAATATGTACTCTGAAGAAAGGTGTATGTACAAGAAATGCTAAGCAGCATAAGACAAAAATAATTTTCATCCATTTTCTTGACTTCCGTCCTTATCAGCAGTCTTGGTCCAAGTCTGAAGAATGTGTTGCCACCTCAAGTATCAGTGTTATTTATTTAATGAACACGAGTAGTATTTACTATGTGTAGGCACTATTAAGAGCATTTTACTACTAATAAACAATTTGATCTTCATAATAACCTAGTGAGGTAGGTACAGTTGTGATCATTTTACAGACAAGGAAACTTAAGGCACAGAGATGCTGAGTCACCACCTGGTGGCTACGTGGGAACTCACACTTGGGCGTCTGGCTCCAGAGCCTGTGTACGTTGTGGTCTAGCCCTGCCCTTAACTGAAAGAATCCTGCTTTGGAGTATTTTGTATAAATCTCTGAGATAAACAACGGCACTGATCTCTGCACATCCTAACCTTTCCTTTTGTAAACTAAACGCTGCCGCCCCCGCCTCAGTACGTATGTAGCTCTAAATGTCTCCCCCACAGTGTCTGTCCTTTCCCTTTTCCAAATATTCCCTTCCGCTAAGATCAAGGCAAATGGCCACCAGCGCCCAGGGCCTCCCAAACAAGTAAAGCGTTTATTTGTGACCGTGTCACCTAAGTCTTCCACAGACTTTTCCACGGGGAAGATTATTTAAACTGGTGGAATATTCTGAAGGACATAGATACAATGTGCAACTTCCCACTTTTAATTCCAACATCTCCTGGAAGCACCGGACAGGCCCAGTAATGGAGCTACTGCTGACAAAAATAGCGGCTATTCTAATCCGCCAAATGTTTCCTGGTAGGCATATTCAATGTGTCCTTCGCCCATTGGTTCTGAAGTTTCTGGCTCACCCTGGAACTGAGCACTGAGTTAGTAGCCTGGACAATCACTTTTAAGTATTTTATCTGGTAGACCCTCAACCCAAAGAAATTCTGAAAGTGTATCAACGGCTAGGAAAAAGCATTTGCACCTCCTATTATAAACTGACACCGGCCTCCGTACGCGGCAACTTGATTCTATTCCTCTGAGAGACACCCGGCAGATGTGTTCACAACATGCGAAGTGGCCCATTCAGGCAATCCGCTCCAAGGACCGGCTCACCTTTTCATCCCTCCTGAGCTCTACTGAGAGATACACTCCAAATACCACTACCACCCCTCCACGGGGTAAGTCTGATTTAACAAAGAACTTCAGAAGCATCTGAGGAGTTTTTTAGAAGAGAATCTTTATTTGGGCACACCAATTCAGGCTGGGGGTTGGGGGGGGGGGCAATATGTGAGTTCAATACCTCAAAGATGAGTTACAATCTAGGTCTGGGTTGGTTGGCCATTTATGATTCATCAACGATAGCTGAGTGTTTCTGTAGCATATGAGAGTTGCATGCATTTAGGGTGAGACGCATTAAGCTCCCAGACAGATTTCGATGAAATGTTCACTTCCACAACTGATCCAAACCCTTTATTTTTAAAAAAATTAACCGATTTAGCTGTCAAACATAAAATATTCATTTTGTAATTCATGTAAGTAATGATCTCCAGCACACAAGCTAGTTTAATTTTCTACGTGAATTTCATTATTTACACTTTCTTCCTCCCTAGTTGCAGGCAGGATTGTGACAGCTGTCCAGAGGCCCCAATTAAACACCTAAACTCGTTCCTATTATACCCACTAAAGCACTTAACCACCACCACCTGCAAAGAGCCTTCACTAAACAGCTACTGATCACATTCTGACACTCCCCATTACCACCCATAAAAACCCACTCACACACGCACACAACTTAAGGACCTCCTACTCCAATATGTGGGGAACAAAAAGGCAAGCGGATCAAAGTTCTTTGGGTTCCCACTTCTTTATTAAAGAAAACCCACACTTCTTTCAGACAAGCATGTTCTCTGGAGAGACTTTTCTCTAGAACCCCAGTGTACCCATTCCCTGGGCATATGGGTGGTTCTGAGGCATGTGTGCCCCTCTCAGACCTCCCAACCCGCACTCACCAGCCAGGGCACATGACCACCGGGCACACGGCTCAGGCCCTCAGGCACACTCTCGGAACTCAGAGACGCGTGCCTCAATGATTCTGTTCTGGAGATTACAGCATCTTTCATGTGTACTCTCTCCATGATTGTGCCCTGACCGGCTGCAGAGTGCCAGCTTTTATCTTCTGATAAACTTTTTCCAGAATGATGGATTTCTTCTACTTACTCTGTACAATTTTTTAAAAATCAAATAAATGCTCTTCAGCAAACTTTAAGGGAATACTGAAAGACCATTCCACCCTGAAACAAAATAATTCTACCAGGGTCATGAAGTCTCACTGTGTTTTCTTTCCAAAGCTGATCCAATAAGACCAGATGCAGGACTCTTGTTGCAGGCAAATCTCAAAAAAGCATTTAAGAGCCAGCGATCAGAAGTCAGACAAGGCATACTGTTTGTTACAACCACAACTGGGGTCATTCTTCAGAATTTCATTGCTCTTCTTCGCAAAACAGGAGGAAAGTTATTCCTATTTGTCCAGATAAAACTGCATCCGTTTTCTCATAGAGCAATTTTGAATTGCCATGCTGGGCAGATTTTGTTTGGTGGGTTGGCTGGGTTTTTTACCTGCAGAAAGCTTTTAATACTCTAAGACCCTTAGTTTCCTGAGTTAATGCCAGTGGAATATTTTGCAGGAATGAGTCACAGTTGCTCAATATTCTGTGGGAGTTGAGGCAAGATTGGTAAAGAGTTATTGGTGGGTGAGGTGAGCAGAGTTGGTGAACGATTGTGTCTTTTAGGTGACTGATTAGTTTATAGTGGGTGATTGATCTGGATTATACTTGTTGGATGAATGGATTATGCAAGTTATGTCTTTGACAGTTCCTCTAACTTTAGAGACTATTCCCAAATTTTGCCGAAAAGCTATGCTTTATACGGCTTCCTCCTCCCTGCCTCTCTCTCTCTCCCTCTCCCTTTCTCATGCCCTTTAACTAAATGATATCCAAAAAGTACATGGATATTTATGAGCCCTTTCTTAAGACAATTTTGCATTTATTTCAAAAATTTTACATACAAGGAAAGATGTTGATTTATTTAAATTAGTGAAAGAAAATTCTGCAGAGTACCCACTTCAACTACAATTCCAATTACTTTTTTCCTTCTGTCATCACAATCATTTGAAAATTATAGAAGTCTCAGCACCAAAGTTTGCAAACTCAAGAAATAGAGTATTTTCAAGAACATATGCTTTAAAAATAGAAACAAACATTCCTTTAAGCCACCTCATTTTAAAGGTGCTACAGATGACCCAAATATATTATTTAGAATTCTTATTTTATGATAATAACAAACACATATTGTGCCACAATGCTACCCCTGATAAATTATTTTCTGATCATAAAAAATTATTTTATATATAGACATATATAATATTGGTTCTGCGGAACATTCCAGTGGACACAAATTCTGTCCTTCCCCATAGACCTGTACTATTTAATACAGTGGCCACTAGCCATATGTGCCTATTTAAATCTAGCTTAAGTTAAATTAAAAATCCAGTTCCCCATTCACACTAGCCACATTTCAAGTGCTCCAAAGCCACATGTGGTTGGTGGCTCCCTTACTGGACAGTACAGATTATAAAATATTTCCATCCGGGCAAAAAGTTCTACTGGACAACACATCTTTTGTTTAGACCAGGAGGTCTTTTACATTATAGACCATGGCTATTTTCCAATAGAGATAAAGCCATTTTATGAGCATATAACATTTTGTCCTAAAGCATTCAAAGTCCAATGTGCTCATCACATTTTACAGTTAGAAATCGCTCCACATTTTGATTTACCAGTTACTTAACCAAACTTCCTACCTCCTCATCTAAGCTGGAAGCTTCTTAAGGACAGGGACTACATATCAAAAACCTTTATTCCTTTTCATTGCCTCCCAGGTGAGTACTAAGTGCAAGACATTGTTTAAAAAAAAAAAAAAAATCAGGGGCGCCTGGGTGGCTCAGTCGGTTAAGCGTCCGACTTCGGCTCAGGTCATGATCTCGAGGTCCATGAGTTTGAGCCCCACGTCGGGCTCTGTGCTGACAGCTCAGAGCCTGGAGCCTGCTTCGGATTCTGTGTCTCCCTCTCTCTCTGACCCTCCCCCATTCATGCTCTGTCTCTCTCTGTCTCAAAAATAAAAATAAACATTAAAAAAACTTTTTTAAATCTTCTTGAATTGAATTCAAATGCAACATAGCCTATCTGCCTACTTATTCTAATGTAATGCCCTTTGGATGTTAAAGAAAAGTTCTTGCTGGTTGGGTAAACCGAGAGGAAAGTCTTAGGCTAAGTAGAATCCTCATGATCCCTCCGGACTATTTCCCCGAATGTATAGCAGCAACACTTACAAGAGAGGCAGTAGTTGCTTTGTGAGGCAAAGGAGTGACAACATGCCATGGCTGTGCTGCCAGCAGATGGATCCCCTTTGCTCCTACTGGGAGCCAAGTCCTAGGGAGGAAGCTCAGAAATCCCAGTCCCACTACCTGGAAAATGGAGCCCCTGTTTGAGCTCCATTGTGCAGTCCAGCCCCCCAAAAAGTTCTCAGCTTTATCTCAGGTGATCACTTTTCTAACCCTGGCAAGCATTCGACAAATATTTATTCATTCTACAAATGGAAATTAAAAACCTCTTTTGTACACAAAGCATTGTGATTGACGGTGGAGACAAAACAATAGGGAAGGTGGATAACAAATAAGTAGCAAACCAACACATCATGTAAACTGGTGAGATGCTACAGCGGAGCAGGACAGAGTGGTCTGATGAGGGATCATGGAAATGAGCGGGATGGGTCTCAGATTCCATGAACAGGAAAGACATCTTGAGGAGGAGACCTGTACCTTGAGACCAGAAGGATGAGAAGAGTTTGTCATGCACAGAGCCAGGTGGAAGAAACAACAAATGCAAAGGCATTGAGACTGTGGTTTGGTAAAGAACCAAGAGGCAACCAGTGTAGTTCAAGGGAGCACAGAGCTAAGAGGCAAAAAGTGAGGGAGGCAGTGACCATCTTTTGCCATGTCATAGCCAGCTCGTTCATGACCTTACCGGCCATGACAATCCATTGAGATTTCATTGTAAGTGCTTTGATAAGCCCTTAAATGCTCAGAAATAGAGAGCGGGTGAATGAGTGGGTGAGTGAATAAATGATTGAAACTACTTGACCTTCAAAAGCAAGAGTTTTTAAAATGGGAGGAATCATATCTTGCTGTTAGGTGTTTGTTTTCCTTAAATAAATATCACATTCCTGTCATCTCTCCTCCTTCCTTTGGATTATGAGGGTGATACGTTTGACTGACTTTGAAACTGCCTCTGAGATAGCTCTCCATTTGCTTTTTAGAAAGAAAGCAACATTAACTGGAAGCCTTCCCTGACCCCTTCAGGCAGAATCAGGTCTTCCCTGCTCTGTGCTTGTTCCTGCACTGCTTAGCACATTCCTCTATGCAACATTTACTACTTTGAATTGTAAGCATGTTTACGGACCATGAACACAACAAGTGCATCTCCGTCACCGCCCTTCTAGCACGGTGCCCAACACACAGTGGGCCCTCCTAAACGCTTTCAGGATGAGTAAAAGACTGAGAAGGAAAAGATGCAGGTCTTCTTAAGTAAATGCAGACTCAGAACCAAGTTTCTATGCTAATTAGTACTAAAAGAAGATTAATTTACTGTCTCTAATCAGCTCCTCTGACCTGATTATGTATTGGAGTCCTGAGGTTCTCTACAAATATTACTATTTATGCAGCATGTAAATTAAGACAACTCTTAGAAAATGGAGAGGTTTGAATTCCCATTCTATAATACAGTTCTTCGCAATTAATTCAAAGTACCCTTTTGTAAATAATAGCCTGAGAAGCGCCAATGCTTCCATCAAGCGACTCCTACTCTGTGTCAATGCTAATACCGTCCTGTGTTTACTCAGAGTGTGGTCTTTGATCCTCCCATCCATGGGAAGTGGGCAAGACAAACATTCTTATCCCTATCTCGTCAATGAACATATAAGCCCCCCCCCAAAAGAAATCCATTTAAAGTTACACTGCATGTATGTGGAGAAGCCAATGATATAAAATCCATTTCCTTAGACTCTCTTCTTTCTCTTACACCACAGTCTCTGGATCAAAGGCTCTCAAAGTGTGGTTCACAACTAGCAGCAGCAGCCTCATTGGACTCTGCTCTAAATGTAAATTCTCAGACCCCACCCCAAATCAACTGAATCAACCCCCAGGGGGAGCTAGGGAGGTAGTGGTTAGAAGGAAGGAGAAAAGGGAGGGCCAGCCATGTTTTAACAAGGCCTCCAAGCAATGCTAATGCACACTTAAGTTTGAGAAGCGCTACTTTAGATCATTTGTTTTAAAAAAAACATATCTGAATGATTAAAAGTTGATTTAAGCTATCTACAGTTTATTTCATGTAATGCAAAATTGCCTAAATTGAAGTTAAAATCTTACCTGAAAATTTGGATATATTCATTACCGACTCATCGTTCATTATTTTGTTACACTGTCATGTAAATTCTGTTTGAGCAAGGAAATAAAAGTTTTGCTTTACATAATACCGTCAAACATTTGGTTACAACTTTCCAATTACAGTTAAGCTTGAATGAAGTAACTGTGATAAATTAAAAATTGTACTTATACTTAATCTGATCCCATCATCATTAATATCAACTTTAGCACATATGGCTTGACCATCAAACTTACAATAGTAAAAGGATGTAGCAAAAGCTACATTACAGAGTCCATTTCAGGAAAAGATGTTTATTGGTCCAATAGTAAAATAAATGGAGAAGATAATGCAATTTTCCATAAATATGACTACTGAAATCTTTGCTGAAGAAATTCATCCAAAAAGAAACTTGGCAGCTTTCCCCTGGAGGAGTCTGCTCAATCTTCTGAGGGTGACTGTATCCCTGAATGATCCCTGAATTATAGCCTTCAAGCAACTGAGAGCTAATCAAAGGTTTATGAGAGAGTATCAGACAGATTCTACTTGCAGAGATATAAGCAACATGTGCTATTGACACGTACAGCAGAATAAGCCGTTGAAATTGTGTAGAAAAGGAGCAAATATTCTTCCAGTGAATCTCAGTGATCAAATATTCTTAATTTCTAGAAAACATGCTTAAAGGGCCTACATTAATGATCCTGATTGTATATTTCCCAAAGAGTAGGCTCTCCAGTGCGGCTGGACAGTAACTGTATGTGGCCTAAGTTAAAAATTCTTACTCTACCTTTTGAACCTTTACTACTTTTTTTAAAAAGTAATTCAGGTGAGCTGCTCCAAGAGGAAAAGGGACCAGCTTGGAACCTGGAAACAACTCACACTGTTTTGGACCTGATCATCCAAACTAAATATTATTGGCTCTTCACACTTATGCTTTTGAACACTTCGCTACTGAATGGCCTCCTTTTATCCCCCTATCTCTTCTCCTCTCCCCTAAATATAAGGGATTTCAACAAGCTGTTGATACTCCTTGATTAACTTTGGCAGATTCTACATTCTCTAAATCATTTTCACAGTGGCACATTGCATCCTGGGACAAGCTATCAATTCTGTGTCCTAATGACAGTCTTCTCCTTTTCCATTCTCAACATTTACTGTCTTCCCAAGGGGAATTGACCCTAACCATAAGGTGGAAAACTACTTGGGGAAAGCATTGAAAGGGTTTGAATACAGATAAGCACAAAAGTTTAGGCTAAAATAGAGATAGGAGATTACCTGAAGGCTCAGTTATTAACACAATAGCTGGGATGAAGTTAGCCATCAGTGAAAGTTTGAACGAGTGAAAATATTAATAGTTATGTCTTTTATTCGTGACATACTCCTGTGTGCCAGAACCATCTAAGCAGTTGACCAACATCATCTCATTTAATCATTAGAAAAACACTTCCTAGATAGTGACATCATTCCCATTTCACAGCTAGAAACTGAAACTGGGAAAGAAGTCATGCAATGACAACCATAACCAGCCTTTGGGGGAGAAAGTTCAAACCCGAGTCTTCTTGACCTCATAGTCTATGCCCCTCTGACAACACCACAATGAATGAAAGAATAATTGCTTTTTCATTCTGGTTTCCAATGACGGTTGGGAGCATGCAAGCACACAAGGGGTCCTTTACCCATAACGGAGTGATTTGGAGGGGCTCTTCATTAATCAAACGTCTCTTACAGGGTCCTGGTAAAGGCTATGTTATTGCCACCATTGAAGTATCTCCTCTGGGCCAAAGCTTGCTTTCCAGATGCTGCAGTGCAGATTATTTACCTGAGATGGGGGTCAGAAGAACTCAGGTCCATCTTGGACTGAGTGCAATAATCACTAAATTTCCAGAGACAGGAGGGGCTGGCAAAGGCACATAGAAGGAGTCCTGAGGAGGGTGACTGGAAGTTCAGGCTGGAAAAAGCAGAGGTCATCATGAGAGCAGAGGATCCCAGAGGGAGAGGGGAGGCTGGGAGTGGAGGCTTCAAACTCCAAACTTCACCTACTTAGACATTTTGCTCTAGTTCAGCAACACTGCTAATATTTGCCAGATTAGACTCAAAAATTCTCACAACATATAACTGTGGTGTTGAGCAACTTTCCTGGCAATCAACAAGTTTTGAGTGTAAAAGGGCAATAATGCATCAAAAGAATTATGCAAGAGAAGAGAACGAATTCTCCTTTAACATTTTATGTCTAGAAATTTCATATTTTCCAAATACAAATTAAATAAAGCCTAATCTAAGCTAATTTTAATCAGGGTAACACTGTATTCATTTTGCTCACATCAGCAGGATAGAAGTTTCAGAGAAGGTAAATGTTCATCCTAAACAAACTGTGGATTTTTTTTAAAGTCACAGAATTATTAAATCTCCCTTTGGAATACTCTTGTCTTTTAGGAAAAAAATCTTTTATGGTACTGAAACAACATGAGTCCAAAAAAAGGAGAGTTCCACAATTAATCCATTCCTTTAACAAATGTTTATTGAACACTTTTTATATGATAGGCACTGAGGGAAATAAAAAGATGAATAAGATCATCTACTCCAAGAGTCTATTTGAGGACACACATACATAAACAATTGCAAAACAATTCAACAGGGTCTGTAATAAAGGTTTTTATGAGGCCCCACTGGAACATAGAGAAAGGAGTCATGCATTTAGCCTGTCTTAGAGAAAATTTCACAAGAGAAAGGACACTGAAATTGCTTCTTGAACAGAACAACCCCACATGCAAATTTCCAAAGGCAAGACAATATGTGGCCTGTTTGGGAAACCATGAAATTCCATATGCACATGGAAAAAGGGGTTTTTATTTATGCAACATTATTTAGCCAACATTTACTCTTCAAAACACTTGACATGCATTAACTCATTTCATCCTCAAAACACTTTTCCAAATAACCCAAATTTAACACATGAGAAAATTGAGATTTAGGTAAGTTAAATAATACCCCCAAGGTTCAGTTGGGCAAACTGACATACAAGCCTGGATAGCCAGAGACCATCATTTTTTGATTATTATTAATATATAACTGACATATTACTTTGTGCACATTTAAGGAAAATGTATTGATTTCATAAATGTATATATTGCAATGATGACCACAAGAGCATTAGTTAACACCTCTGTCACATCACATAATTATGATTTCTATTTTGTGGTGGGAAAAGCTAAGATCTAGTCTCTCAGCAACTTTGAAGTTCATCATACGAAATTGTTAGCACATAAATATACAAAGCAAACATCATCAGAACTAAGGGGAGGAATAGAGAGCAATACAATAATAATAGGGGACTTTAGCATTCACTTACATCATGGGATAGATCATCCAGACAGAAAATCAATAAGGAAACATCAGCCTTAAATGACACTTTAGACCAGATGGACTTAATAGGTAAATAAAGAACATTCCGTCCAAAAGCAGCAGAATATACATTCTTCTCAAATGCATGCACAACATCCTCCAGGATAGACCACATGTTAGGCCACAAAATAAGTCTCAATACATTTAAGAAGACTTAAATATCAACTATCTTTTCCAAACATAATGATTTGAAACTAGAAATCAATTATAAGAAGAAAACTGGGGGAAAAAAACAGTTATGGGGAGACTGAACAACATGCTACTGAACAACAAGTGGGTCAACGAAGAAACCAAACCATAAATCAAATAATACTTTGAGACACATGAACATGGAAATACAACAGTCCAAAATCTTTGGGATGCAGCAAAAGCAGTTCTAAGAGGGAAGTTCATAGTGATACAGTCCTTCCTCAAGAACAAGAAAAATCTCAAATAAACAATTTAACTTTATATCCAGAAGAAAAAATGAAGTCCAAAGTTAGGAGAAGGAAGGAAATAACCAAGGTCAGAGCAGAAATAAATGAAAAAGAGATTAAAAAGACAATAGAAAAGATCAATGAAACTAAGAACTGGTTCTTTGAAAGGATAAACAAACTTGACAAACCTTTAGCTAAACTCACCAAGAAAAAAGAGAGGGCTCAAATGAATAAAATTAGGAATGAAAGAGAAATTACAACTGATACCACAAAAATACAAAGGATCATGAGAAACTACTGTTTATAATTATACATCAACAAACTGGACAACATAGAAGAAATAGATAAACTCCTAGAAACATATAGTCTTCCAAGACTGAATCATGAAGAAATACAAAATCTGAATAGACTGACTACTAGTAAGGAGACTGATCAGCAATCAAAATCCTACCAACAAACAGTAGTCAAGGACCTGACAGTTTCACTGGGTAATTCTACCAAACATTCAAAGATTTAATACCTGTCCTTCTCAAACTCCTCAAAAAACCTGAAGAGGAGGGCACACTTCCAAATTCATTTTTATGAGGTCAGCATTTACCTACTACCAAAACCAGACAAGGACATAGCAAAAAAAAGAAAATTACAGGCCAATATGTTTAATGGACATAAAGCAAAAAACCTCAAAATAATATTAAGAAACCAAATTCAATAGTACATTAAAAGGACTATACACTGTACATTAAAAGGACCATGATCAAGTGGGATTTATGCCAGGGATACAAGGATTGTTCACCATCTGCAAATGAATTGTTGTGATACACCACATTGGCAAAATGAAAGATAAAAAATATATGATCATCTCAATAGATGCATAAAAAGCATTTGACAAAATTCAACACCCATTCATGATAAAAACACTCAACAAAGTGGGCATAGAAGAACATAATCCACATAATAAAGGCCATATATGACAAGTTCACAGCTAACATCACACTCAATGGAACAAAAAATCAGCAACAAAATATGGATGCCCGCTGTTGCCACTGAGTATTGAAAGTCCTACCCATGTCAATTAGGCAAGAAAAAGAAATAAAAGTCATACAAACTGGAAAGGAAGAAATTTAAACTGTCACTATTTGCAGATATCATGATATTATATATAGAAAACCCTAAGGACTCCACCAAAAAACTCTTAGCAGAAATAAATGAATTCAGTAAAGCTACAGGATACAAAATCAATATACAGAGATCTGTTGTGTTTCTATACACTAATAACAAACTATCAGAAAGAGAAATTAAGAAAACAATCTCATTCATAACTGCATCAAAAAGAATAAAATATCTAGGAATAAATTTAACCAAGAAGGTGAAAGACTGACACACTGAAAACTCTAAGACATTAATGAAAGAAATTGAAGAAGACAAACAAGTGGAAAGACATTTTGTCCTCATGAATTGAAAGAATTAATATTGTTAAAATGTCCATACCACCCTAAGCAATCTACAGATTCAATGAAATCCCTATTAAAATTCCAATGGAATTTTTCACAGAACTAGAACAAACAATTCTGATATTTGTATGGAACCACAAAAGACCCTGAATAGCCAAGGTAATCTTAAGGAAGAAGAACAGAGGCGGGGATATCACGCTCCCTGATGTCAAACCATATTACAAAGCTTTAGTAATCAAAAGAGTATGGTACGGGCGTAAAAACAGACACATAGATCCATGGAAATGGAACAGAATAAAGAGTCCAGAAATAAACCTACACATACATGGTCAATTCATTTATGACAAAAGAGCCAAGAATATACAACAGGAAAGGACAGGCACTCCAATAGATGGTGCTGGAAAAACTGGATGGCCACATGCAAAAGAATGAAACTAGACCACAGTCTTGTATACAAAAATTAACTCAAAATGCATTAAAGACTTGAATGTAAAAAAAAAAAAAAATCTGGAAGAAAATATAGGCAGTAAGTTTCTTGATATCAGTCTTGGTAATGAATTTTTGGATCTGACTCCAAAGGCAAAGGAAACAAAAGCAAAAATGAACAAGTGAGACGCCATCAAATTAAAAAGTTTCTGCACAGGGGCGCCTGGGTGGCGCAGTCGGTTAAGCGTCCGACTTCAGCCAGGTCATGATCTCGCGGTCCGTGAGTTCGAGCCCCGCGTCAGGCTCTGGGCTGATGGCTCGGAGCCTGGAGCCTGTTTCTGATTCTGTGTCTCCCTCTCTCTCTGCCCCTCCCCCGTTCATGCTCTGTCTCTCTCTGTCCCAAAAATAAATAAAAAAAAAAAAAAAAAAAAAAAAAGTTTCTGCACAGCAGACAAAACTATCAACAAAATGGAAAGGGAACCTAGTGAAGGGGATAAATACTTGCAAATCATAAGTCCAATAAAGGGTTAATATCCAAAGCATACGAAGAACTCAAACAGCTCAACAGCAAAAAAGCAAACTGTGGAGTTATTTCTAGAGAATGTATTGTAAGCCCTGGGAAAGTGAATGGGGTAATTGCTGAAATATCAGCGATATTGTGGTCTCAAGGCTGTCAGACGCGATACCACCACGGGAACAGAGCCCCATGATCTCCCAGGAGCCAGTTAGGAGACAGACCCACTGTAATTGCCCAGCAGTCCTTGAAACTGTACGTCTTCCCTGTATGCTTTCCCATAAACACACAACCCAATTTTAAAAGGGGGCATAGGGTCTGAATAGACATTTTTCCAAAGACATACAAGTAGCCAACAGACACATGAAAAGATGCTCAGCATCGCTATCAGGGAAACGCAAATCAAAACAAAAATGAGATATCACCCACACCTGTCAGAGTAGCTATTATCAAAAAGACACGAATAATAAGTATTGGAGAAGATATGGAGAAAAGGGGATCCTTGTACACCATTGATGGGGATGTCAGTTGGTGCAGCCACTATGGAAAACATTATGGAGTGTCCTCCAAAAATTACAAGTAGATCTACCACATGATCCATCTATTCCACTTCTGAGTATTTATCTGAAGGAAACAAAAGCACTAATTTAAAGCACCACTATGTTCATTGCAACATTATCTACAATAGCCAAGATACGGAAATAACCCACGTGTCCATCAGTGGATGAATGGATAAAGAAAATGTAGTATGTATACAATGAACTACTACTCAGCCTTAATAAAGAACGAAATCTTGCCATTTGCTACGACATGGATGAATCTTGAGGGTATAATGTTAAGTGAAATAAGTCACACAGAGAAAGACAAATACCTTGAGATTTTACTTATATGTGTAATCTAAAAAACAAGACACATGACCAAACAAAACAAAACTCATAGATACAGAGAAGAGATTGGTGGTTATCAGAGAGGAACGGGTTTGGGGGGTAGGTAAAAGGGTAAAATGGGTCAATTGTATGGTGATAGATGGTAACTAAACTAATTGCGGTGATTACTTTGTAGTGTGTGCAAATCAAATCATTAGATTGCACATCTGAAATGAATATAATGTTATATACCAATTGGACGTCAATTTTAAAAAGTAATGATAAGAATAAGAATAAGAATAATACAGAATTGTTGACTAGTCACTCTTATAGCACAGGTCCTAACCATTACATAGCATCTCATGAGGATACAAAGACAAGTTGTGAAGGACTTTATACATCCTGCAATAGCATTTGAAATTGATAGAGTATGGCCATCAGAGGTTTCAAGGCAGAGAAATAACACAATCATATTTTGGTTATGGAAATGTTACCCTAGTGTCAGCATAAAGAAGGGGATGGAGACCAAGAAATCTGGAGGCAAGTAGACCTGTTGAGATTTTGTTGCTAAAGCACAGGCAAGACATGGTGAGGATTTTAGTCAGATGATGGGTCTGCACAGAAAGAAATAGAACAAAAAGATATTTAGCGGTAGTATTAACAGGGTTTGGTGACCCTGAGAACATAAGATAGAGAGTGAGATGGAGATCAGAGTCCAGAATGGCATAGTTTCTAGTCTGAGCCACGGGGGAGACGGCGAGTCCCTTGGCCAAGCATTAACCAAGATAGAAATATGAGAAGAGGAAGTTTGAATAAGGATGTTAGTAAGTTCACTTTGGGACATTTTGAGTCTGAGTTACTCCTAGAAAAACAGTTCAGATGTTGAGAAGTAAGGCATAAAGATATAAATTTGCTTGTTATTGTCATGGGCACAGTTGAAGCCAAGGAAGTGAGTGAACCTAGCAGTGATAATAAATTTCATGCAGATGTGGAAGAAGAGATTACCTAGGATGTAACCCTTGGCTATAAGAGCTTACATGAGGAAGAAAAGCCCACAAAGAAAGGAAGAAGGAAAAGGAAAATGGGAATAAATGAGAAAATTTTAAGCAAAATAAAGAATGTGAGCATAAATTTCCAAAATGTAATCTTACTCTTGATGGAGACTTAGATGAAAATACCCTTATATTTCATTTTCCCTCCCATACTTTAAAATATGATTATTTTAATAGCTGAAGAGTAACTACATTATTTGCAAATAATCAACAGAGATATTCTAAACAACAAATTCTCTACCTAAGTCAATAATTTCTTAAACGTACAAACTTCAGAAAAAAACTCAAGAGCAAATTACAAACAAACAAACAAACACACTCTGATAAAACCCTTATATGTAGAAAAAAGGTTAGGCATTTTCCACCCTTGCTCTTCCATGAGAGCAAGTTCAGACTAACAAATAGGTAAATATTTTTCAGTGAAAATTGCACCAGTTAAGCAGACATTAACACAATTAGCTCGCAACTTGTCTCCACTAATTAAAAGAGAGACAAATATTTGCATTACTGATAAATCACTGATAATCATTAAAAGTCATATTCTTCTAATAAAAAATGACTGGATTTTTAAAAAATATTTGTTCAAAGACATGAACATGAATCTATCTGTATGAGAAATTTTTATGCACTGTAATACTGCATCAAGATACACAGGACTTATATTTAATAACCAAGTATTTGCTTTTTGGATAAGAGTACCTGAGTCCAGAAACAACAAGAGCAGGTGACATCTATGAGTCTCACAGCCAACACCAGCCAATTTGATCCCAAATACATAATAGGAATTTAAAAGCCAGAACCATGAACCAAGAATGACAGCTCCCTCTGCTACCTTACTTCTCTCTTTGGTTGTTTGTTCTTCCATTAGTTAGATTTCAATGAAAATCGAAATTGTAGGCAATACAAATATTATAAGAGATATTATTTTGCACTTGCTTGAATAGGATAATAAAATTTAAGAAGCATACATTGTCCATATGTGGGTATGCACATTCCTCACCTTATGTATTCAGTATATTCCTTCAAAGTGTTTTGTAAATAAATTATGGTAAATGAGCTAATATTTTAAGTACCTGCTATTTAAAGAAAGACTAGGTTTCTATAAAGTATAGAATACCCTAATAAAATAGTCATTTCTTAGGTTTGCCTATGGATGTAGATGTTAGTCCCTTCGTAGGTGAATCAATCCTCAGTTTATATATTTAGCTAACTTAAATTTTCAAACATTTGTCTTAAAGTAGAGCACGAGTGCAGCCACACTGCTGATACCATCAAGTCAAACCGGTAAATAGTTTTTGCAGCCACAGCAGGGTGTAATGACTCCTGTAACATGATCTGATTAAAGGATCACAGGCTGCTGTGTGGAGAATGGCGGGCAGGGGAATGGAAGGAGAGCCCAGTTAGGAGGCTCTTGCCCTGGTCTAGAAAAGATGATGTCCTGACCTGGAAAATGAAGAAAATCGAACAGATTAGAAGTACTTTTTGTAGTCAACTAGACATGTTAGTGGATCAGATGTCGGAAAGCAAAGCACTGAGTGGAGAATAACTTCATGAATAGAGCGTTGCTTCCTGGGGGGCAAAACTGGATACGAGCAGATTTGGGGCAAGGGTTCTTCATTGGCTGTAAGTCTGAGATACTCACTAGATATCCAAATAGATGTTGATTTCCTCCTACACCAAGTGCTGATGATAATGTGTACCTTGTAGGGTTGTATAGAGTATAAATAATGTATTGAGATCACCTAGCAAGCTGACCAACCCACAACTGGCGCTTAATAGCAGTAACTATTTTTATTATTATTGGAAATGCACAGAAAGTAAGTAATGTCATTGGAACTCGAAGTTGAGAAAGCCCATTACTGGTTTAAATTTTGGAATCCTCGACATAGCTTACATTCAAGGCAACAGACCACTTTGAGCACCTACCATGACCCAGATATTGTGCCAAGTACGTGGAATAGAAATAAGAATAACAGAGTTCCTCCTCACAAGAAGCTCAGCACAAATTGTGGAAGAGAATGGAATGCTCAAAGGGCAGAAATTAGAGTAGAAAAAGAAGAGGCTTCAATTTGGTGAATCCTTTGTCGAACATGCAAGAAGGAAGAAGAGCCAATGGAGGAAGCTAAGAAGGACAAGGCAGGAGAGAACCAGGACAGCATGACCAGGATGAGCTCAGGGTCCTTGCCACCAGAGCAGGGGTATGTTTCAATGATGTAGACTTGATAGACAGCATTACCCAGAAAGAAATTTCAAGGTGAATCACAGCTAAGAAAATGTCAGAAGACAACAGGTGACTTTTGTTATTTATACGTAGAATGAAAAGACCAGAAACTAGATTGCCAAAGACCAATGAGAAAGCAGTTAGGAAGCAGTGTCCTCTGGGTGAAGAGTGCATCATAGCAGAAGATTGACAGGGTAAAAAGGAGAGAAGGAAATGAGTGCTGCTCACATAGCAGAATCTAGGATTTAAGTCCGCGGGCAACCAAGGACACAAATGAAAGATTTTCACCTCACTCTCCAAAGAGACGAAGTTCAAACTGAACAAAGGTCTGGCCCCAACACAACTAGAAGTAGCAACTGTTATCTAATGTCTTCTCCAATGCTTCATTTTATTTTCACAGGCAATATAGTATGTATATCTATAGATAGATAGGGGAGCAGAGAGAGAGAAGGAGAGGGAGACATAATGTATGTACAGACAGACATACACACGCTGAAGGACCTCTTTTTATCCATTCTTTTCACCTTATGAGAAAATTGGACTAGTGTAGCATAAATTCATAGTTATAGTTTCAAAAAGAATACCATATTTTATATTCTCATACTTGATTTTTCCTTTCCTAATTATACACTGTTTTAGTGTGAATTCAAGAGAGACCCATGGAATCTAGTTCTTTATTCCTGGCTTTAGTATTAACTGATACGTATCTCTGGACAAATAACTAGGCCTTTCTAAGCTTCTATCTTCTTACTGATAAAAGATGGTTGGAAATCCCCTTCCTCTTGGAAAAAAAGGGTGTGACTGCTTCCACCTCTGGTCACGCCGTGTCAGTGAAGAACCATCTCAAACCTCTAAAAATTAAGGAAAGCTCTAATTTGAAAACCCAGTAAGCCTGATAATGCCAGGTTTTAGAGCTGGATATAAAGGCAGACACGGCCAGTGTCACAGCCAGAGTCCCTGCTGGTGGTGCTGGGGGAGATCACTGTAAGAACAGACAGACAAAAAAGACAAAGCAGCCCAGGTTAATGTGTAGAAGGGCACATAGTTGTGCTTTCGACATCACAAAATCTAGACTGATGTTTCTATTATTCAAATGGGGAACTTGTTCAACTGATTGAGTCACAGTTCCAATTTAATATGTGCAACTGGTTCATAAAGGTGTGTAAAAATATGGCCATTTTCAGCTAGATATATCTGTAGATGTAGATAGATGATAGATAGATGATAGATAGATAGATAGATTTCCATTATTTTTTAATGGCCATACTAAATATTTTGACAAATCAGCAGTCAGTCGAGTGCTTACTGTGTGTCAGGTGTTGTTCTAAAGACTTCACATGTATTAATTCAGTGCTCACAATACCCAGATGAGGTGAACACTGCTATAATCCCCATCTTACAGATAAAAAAGCTAGACATAGGGAGTTAATTAACTTATCCAAGATTATCCAAGCAAGTAATTGGCAGCCTCAGAATTTGAACCCAGGCAGTTGGGCTCCTGTTCACTTACTTACCTGACCATCACTCTACACTCTCTGCTGCAAATAATGATTAACCATTTAGTATATTATAAGCCTTGTCCTAAGCACTGGGAGCACAACAACGAACAAGGCAGGTAGAGTCCTTGCCCTCATGGGTTTCATGAAACAGTGGGAGATATAGATAAATAAGTAATTAGAATACAGGATTCTAAGTATTAGCCTAGAGGAGATACAGTGTGCTTAAGTCCGATTATTTTTGGAGGGAGAGGGATCTCAGGAAGAATTCCTTGAAGCAGTAAACAAAAACCGGAAAGATGAGTAGGAGTATTTCACCCACCAGGAGAAATAAAGTTGGAGGTGAGAGGGTAAAGAGGAGGGTGAAAGAAAGAGAATTCGCAAAGGGAAGAGAGTGCATAGAGCATGGGCAGAATGAAAAGCGCTTCTGGCAGCCCCAGACCCCTAGCCCTGCCTCACCACACTGCTGCATTGCCCTGAGGCCTCCATGGGGCCAGGCCCCTGCCCACGTTGCTCACCTCCTCTGCGTGGGGCCCTGCAGCAACACATGCCTGGGGGTTCCCTGGTCGGAGTCATCCTCCCAGCCCCCCAAGAGGAGGAAAAAGAGATACCTGCAGCCCGACAAGCACCCCCTACACCTACGCCTACTTGGCCATGATTTCCTGGGGGATCCAGACCGGGCCCTCCCGCAGGCTGAAACTGGCCCAGATCATCCGTCAGGTTCAGGCTGGGTTCCCCAACTACTAGGAGGACTACGAGGGCTGGGAGGATTCCATCCACCACAACATTTCCTCCAACCATGCTTCGGATGCTTCTGCAAGGTACTTACGGACCCTGAGAAGCCCCAGGCCAAGGGCAACTCCCAGGCAGTAGATGTGAGCCTGATCCCGGTGGAGGTGCTGCGGCTGCAGAACACTGCCCTGTGCCGGCGCTGGCAGAGCAGGAGGGGTGCGGGGAACCCTCGCCAAGGACCCAGGCCCTTAGGTGCTGCACGGCTGGCCCTGCTGGCTGCCTAGACCCCAGCCACTGCCTAGTGAGGGCCTCAGCATAGTGTCTTTGCTAAGGGACCTCAGGGAGGGGGGCCACGGACCAGCCCCAGTCAGGCAGGCTCTGGGCACAGTGGAGGTGCCCACTCCACCTCTGACCTCCGAGAGGACTCTGTGGCACCTCTGCCCCCTCCCCAGGCCCAGGAGGAGACTTCCCAGGGGGAAACCATCAGGCCCTCGTCCCTCTCCCCTGAGCACAGAGCCTGGCTCCTCTACTTACGGCAGGGTACCCCAGGCCCCTGGGGACTATCCAGTAGAAGTCACAGGGCCTCACTTTGGGGACACCTGCCCACCTCCTGCTGCCAATATACACTCCCCATGTGATAATGCCCCTGGTTCCACTACCACCCACATCCTGTCCCCAGTGCCCACCTTCAACCAGCCCAGCCTACTAGGGGGTGGCCCTTAAAACCCATGCCCCTTCCCCTCCTCTTTGAGGGCTGCTCTGGGATCTAGATGCCCTCTTCTAGGGGGTGCTGCCCAACAAGAGCATCTATGATGTGTGGGTCAGCCACTCCCTGGATCCAGCTGCCTCCACCCCAGGTTGGCTACTCTCCTGTGCAGCCTGCAGGCTCTCAGGGCTGGGTCTGCTTTCCCTGTCTACCACTTGCTGTCACCATTGGCTTTTTGGGGAACCAAAGCCAAGAGGTCCAAGAGGTGTCTATGGCCACAGCAACCTTGAAACACCAGACACCAGCGGTGCTGGGAATCCTCAGGTTTCATTGGACCACACTACAGAGGGCTGTGGCCCAGCTAGGCACCACCCTGGCTCTGACAGTCAGTCATGCCTCTCCCATCCCTAGAAGCAAGACTGGACCGAGTGTAGGCTTTACTTGGAGTAGGCCCTCCCTGATCCCACTTCCTCTCCATGTGTCAGTTCCTCTCCCTGGCTCTGGACTGGGGGAGGGAGACCCTAACAGTGGTTCCAGCCTCAAGTCCTATTCTCCTCATTTGCCTGGGAATGAGGTAGCAGCTTTTTGGGGAAAGGAAATCAAGACCCTACTTGGTTGGGTGTTTTTTTTTTAATGTTTGTTTATTTTTAAGAGATGGAGAGACAGAGTGTGAGTAGGGAAAGGGCAGAGAGAGAAGGAGAGATACAGAATCCGAAGCAGGCTCCAGGCTCTGAGCTGTCAGTACAGAGCCTGATGCCAGGCTCGAACCCACCAGCCGCAAAATCGTGACCTGAGCCGAAGTCGGACGCTTAACCGACTGAGACACCCAGGCACCCCAAGACCCTACTTAGTTTTCATGGTGCTAGTGGAGAAGAAAAAAGTAAAGGAATAGACAACATTAAAAAAAAAAAAAAAAGCAACTTTTGGAGTTGCAGAAAGGAGAGGCAAGAGGCAGGGGGCAAAATCAGAGCTATGGACAGAAGTCAGATCACACAGGGATACACCATCTTTAAAACTTTGAACACTGCCTCTAACCAAGGAACCATTAAATGGTTTCAGAAGTGAGTTTCTTGATCATAGTTGAAACATATGAAGAACATTATAGCTGCTGTGCAGAGCCTGGCTAATAGGAACACAAGACTGAGGGCAGCAAGACCAGTTAACTAGTGCAGCTATGTGGGTGAAAGGTAATAGCAACCTGATCTATAGGCATGGCCGTGGGCAACACGGGAGGAGGAAAAAGTTCAGAGGTATTGAGGGAAGAGGCACAGAACCTGGGCAGGGTGGGGGAGGGAGGGGAGAGTGGGAAAAAAGCTGTCAAGGTTGATGACTAAATTTCTAGTTTGCCAAGTGGGCATGGCATCTTGGTGTAGGACTGGAGGAGGCAAAGAGCTAGACTGAACCAGGGTTGTGTTCCACCGGCGTGTGGAGCAATGGGGGATGAAGGCTGTAGGCAAGAGGATAATTAAAAGGATGGACAACAAAGTCTAGGTTAAGTAAGGCAGAAAAGAGAAGGGGGAAGGTAAGGAGTTCAAGGAACTGGAGGTTCTTACCTGGCTGTGACTGAGAAAGGAAAAAATGATGGATTATGGTCAGAAAATGTGATAATAAGACATCAGAGCTGAAGCAGTTCCATGGGACAAAGTAAAAATCTAAAGTAATGCCGAAGGAGTAACAAGACTATGGAAACGCCAGAAAATTAAATATCAAAGAGAGGTGGGGTGCTATCGTAAGGTCAACGGGGTGTTGGATCAGAGAGGGGAAACAGAGCTGAATGGAGAAGAGAGTTCTGAAAACAAACAATGGATAGACCTACCCTGCTTTGCCTGATCTTCCTTTGTCTCCAGTAGAAGACTGGAGTTACCACTGAAGTTACCACTTCCATAGTGGTAACAGGGAAGTGAGGCTGGGTAAGTCTGACCACTCCCAGCAATGGCACAAAGGGCTATAGCAGCCTGGTCTCAAAGGACCCAGCAGCTGTAGCCTGTTCTCATGAAACCTAAGCGATCCGATCCATCCTGTAGGCCTGTCAAATGCTGTGACTTCTGCGGAGTGCACACATAGAGGAGGGGAGGGGTCCTAATGTTTCCTCCCACACTCACATAAATCACTAAGATCTTTATCCAATCGTATATTCAAACATTATTTACTGAGTGCCAGCTATGTGCCAGGCATACAGTCCTAAGGATTTGTAAAACCACAGTTCGAGCCTGAGGGGTGAAGAATCATGCCTGCGCTCCTCTGAAAAACATATCATACTGGCAGAGTAACTGGGGAAGTAATAAATAAAACTAATGTGTGAGGACTTTTTAAAGAAGTAAACAAATTATTCTAGTCATCAGTATTATTTTCTTGCACTAATATCTTGAAAGTAAAAATGTAAATTGGACAGCATAAATATGTAAAATAGTTGGCATGTAGGGGAGAATTTTTCTGCTTTTCTAAAGATTCAAGACTCATTTTTTAAATTTGAGAGAGGGGATGCGTAGGGGAGAGGAAGAGGGGGAGAGAGAAAGATAGAAAGAGAGAAAGAGAGAGGGAGAGAGAATCTTAAGCAGGCTCCACGCTCAGTGCAGAGCCTGAAGTAGGGCGCAATCCCATGACCCTGGGATCATGACCTGAGCCAAAATCAAGAGTTGGACGCTCAACCTACTGAGCCATTCAGGTGCTCCTAGACTCATTTTTTTAAATGAAGTATCATTGACATAACATTATATTAGTTTCAGGTGTACAACCTAATGATTTGATATTTGTATACACTGTCATTGATTACCACAATAAGTCTAGATACCCTCTGTGATAGATGAATGGATAAAGAAGATGTAATATCTATTAATATGTAATATGTTGATATATTATATATTTTAATATTATAATTATTATAATTTATAATAAATTAAATGTATATATTATATATGTATATATAAAAAATATGTACACAATGGAATACTACTCGGCCATAAAAAAAAACAAAATCTTGCCATTTGTAACGACATGGATGAAACCTGAGTGCATTATACTAGGTGAAATAAGTAAGACAGAGAAAGACAAATACTGTATGATTTCACTTACATGTGGAATCTGAAAACCAAAACAAATGAAGAAACAAAACAAAACTCATAGAGACAGAGAACAGAATCATGGTTGTCAAGACTAGTTTTGAATCATAAAAACAAATATATTAAGCATCTGAGAAGAACCATAATGTTCTAGATGTAACCTAAATAAGTCACAAGTTTAAGCAAAAAGTAATCATTTATGTGATATAAATATCCTGAAAACTTTAGATGTGAGATTATGTTTCACTCCTTCCCCCAACAAGTTGAAGATGCCCAACCTGCAATATTCACAAAACAAACTATTTACTCCTTTCTTCTATATTTTCCAAGAAACACCTTGCAAATTACTTACTAGAATGATTCAAATTTCTCTTCTCCATTGATTCTAGATTTCATTTTAATAAATTCATAAACATACAACTCATTAAAATCTTCAGTCTAACAAAGCCTACAGAACATCAAGATACTTTTAATGCCAAATAGATCACAAAAGAAAGTTTTGGTTTTTTTTTTTTAGTTATTCCGGGACATTCTAGTACTCGACTTAAAGCTATAAGGAAGGATATAATGTTTTCTCGGTCTACCTATTTATCATCGTATTTATTAAACCCAACTTGAACGTATTATTTCAAATCAAGCTAACATCTTTTTAGCAGCCTAAAACTTGGTCTACAACTCGCTGAATAAAGTGTGTGGTATCTGTGTTCTTCACAGAAATAATGGTGAGAAAGAATCTCATATTTATATCATAGATATACATATACCATACACTTCTAATATAACACACATTTTTTTAAGTGATTGCAACAACTCAATGACCTATCCATTAGCCTGGCTAACATATTAAATCTCTAGGTAGTTTTAAGTGAACTTGAACTTGATTGTTTCTTAGTTCTGCTTCAGAACCCCATGTTCATATGCATGCAATTTCCACAGAAGCGGAAATGTGGATATTGTGGGTCAGTGAGCATTCCTTTCCAGGGTGCTTCTGAGATGAAGCCCCACGATTAACACAGTGCCCTTAATGATGGGCGGGGGACTAAGCATTCCAAGATTGGCCTGGATTCTTGCCAGAAGGGAGAGAAAGGGGTCTTTGTATGTGGACATCTGAAGGGCGGGCATAAACATGTTAGTTGATACTTAACACCCAAAACCAGTGCCAAAACCGTTAGCTCCCCTCAATAGCCTACTCTGGTTTCAACTGTCCGCGACAATGGAGCAGCCACCTCAATATACAAAACTTGCTCTTTAAACATCCTCAGAGGAATTCCCAAAATAGCAGCTGTTAGAAGAAAACAGACTCTAATTCATTGACATATGCGGACCTTTTAATGTTTTTTTCTGGAGACAAGTTGCCCAATTTTTTTGTACCTACATGACCATCTATGCATTTTTAATAATTACCTTGTAGGTTCCGTGATGCAATTCCTCCAGGCACTTGAAGAAGCAGCCCAGGATTCACGTTCAGAAGAAATTGTCAGTTTTTGCGACAAGAGACGCAGCTAATTTATGTGGTGAATTTTTTATACGTTTCTTTTTCCCCCTGGTTTTCCTTCCCTGCTGTCCTCGTCCCCTTTCTTCTTCAGTACATTAAGAGATGCCGATGTGCCTGCAGCAACATCCACGGGAGGCTGACTGTAGTGAAGCCAGCCCAGACCCGCCTGCCAGGAGCCGGGCCTCTGTGCCGCCTCAGCAGAGCCCGGCCGCTCCCTCCGAGTCCCCTCCGGGATCTCCTCTGCGATCCCCTTCACCAGGCGGGATCTAATCTCATACCTTCAGTAACTTTTGCGGGCTCCGTTTAGTTCTGGCCCACAGTTATCTGTGTCGCATCAATTCCCCACGGAAAGCAAGCAACCACCTATCTCTAGAGAGCCGTTGGCCAGTCGGGTCTGCGGTGGCAGCAGCTTGGGAAACTCTGGTGTATGTATGAGTGGCCATGTGTAGCCAGATAAGAGACTAAAGGGAGATGCTTGCAATACCAAGTGCTTTGATTTCCTTCTCCCCTATTTATTCATGCAAAATAGGAACTCTACGTTAAGAGATCTTTGGGTGGTTTCATATCCATATATATATGACAAGCGTCTATGGGGCAGATGGTTAATGACTTTTCAAAAGAACTAGGGGGTGACTCCGAAATGTCAGTTTTCAACAAAGAGCTCCACAAACAAACAAGTGTGGTCACTACAGGACATTGGCCCCGTGGATGTTTATTCAGGAAGGCAACATCCCCACCGCAGCTCTAAATAAAGAATTCTTCCTCATGAGGAAGCCATTCCATGAGCACAACTACAAAACACCATTAAATGTGAAACATATTTAACACACTTATCAAATTATATCTCTTTAAGAATATGTAGAATCCTTTTTAAATATATACATAATAATATAGAAGATGGCTATTAGTCATATGTAAAACTGTCATGATTTTTGAATCATCAAGCACTCTAACGTATTTTACAGGGTGGTAATGTTTAGAAGTTTTATTTAAGGAACTATTTATTTGGAGTAGGATTACAGTGATACCGTCAAGAGTGACACACTTTGGGTATAACTCGAAATTCTGGCAAAGGCAAAAGTAGACATTGCAAACTTAACAAGCCTTTTGTGTGACCTAGTTACATTAGAATATATTAGTAAGGTTGCATACCATAGGTTTTATGTTTCATTAGAAAGGTCATCACCGATTTGGGTTGAAACGTTAAAGAAAGGAGACCGCATTAGCAGAGTGCTCTTTAAGGGGCTGAAGAATGAATGTACTTTGCTTCATTAGAGTTACCTCACTGTAACCTGATAGTCTGATTTTACAGTAGGAAGAGACAATAAGAGGGCTCGAAGTCCCAGGTTCCGTATTCCTCTTATTGGAAATGGGTAGGTAATTGCACCATGACATTGTTTCTCCAAAATACAAACATAATGCAGTAAAAGCAGCCCACCTGTTTGTTCTGATTATAACAACAGATATCAGCCCCATGACATGCTAAATCCTAGAAGACCTTAATTTCCAGATTGTAGTGCTCTTCAACATTTACACCACTGTAGTAAGAGATCTTGTGTTCTTTTAAAACATCACGACTTTTAATCCCAGGGTTATTATCAAAACAAATACATGACCAGGTCTCTGTGTGTAATTCTTAGATGTTTTTACGGATTTAACAAAAATATAAGCCTCAATAATCTTCAATAGGTGTTACTTCTAATTATGCCAAGAAGAAATTTTAGATGTTTTGTTTCTATCACTAATGACAAAAAGACGTAAACATACATAATGATTCCTCCTGGAAAGCATTTTGTTGGAAACTTTAATTTCTATAAAAGAATAATAAACTATCATTTAATCTCCACATTACAAGGGTCAAGTTGTGTTTGGCTCTTTTTGGTTACAAAGAACAAGGTATGCAGATTACCTTCTATAATGGCGTTTATTGTAAAGATATTCAAGAAAGTAAGGAAGCAGGAAATATCTCCCCAAGCAAGGTTTTCGAAATAGCTAAGCAGATCTCATGATTCCACTGCATTGCCAGCAGGTCAACCGCAGCTCCAGGAGTCTGTGTGTGTGTGCCTCAGTTTCCCTCTCCTCCTCCTTCCAGCTCAGGGCTTCTGCTTGTCTCCCTTCAGGGTATGTCTTCACTTCAAAACCACCCTGTTGGTCTCCATCTCTTTTTGGTTATTTTAAAGTCACGCTCCCTAAGAGCAAAGATACCATTTTGGCCATCAGTCCTCATCCAGATTAGAGTACCACAGTGGATGGAGTTATCTTCCCTGGGCACTCAGATGCTGACCTGGGTCTTAGCACTGATTGCAGGCCAGATTCTGGCTGTGGCTGGAGTAGCAAGATCACAGGACAAGGCAGGAAATGTTTATATAAGGAAATACTTGCTCATAAAAGGACGGTGGGCACGTGTTGTGCACTCACAGCACGACGAGCACTCACAACCTCGATTCTAACACAACACAGAGTTCCTCACCAGAGATTCAGCCTCAAACTGCCTACCATCCGTGGGGAAGAATTTGAAGGGCTGGCTATGATCCATTCCTCTAGAGGGACCGGGGTAGATATCAAAAACTCTCATTAGTACCATATTGTCAAGACCTCTTATGGGGTTGCTTATACTAAACTATTCTTTCATCATCTGCCTTTAGCTTTCATTCAAATTAAGAGGAAGGAAAATAGCCTGGTTTTTGGAAATGTTTCTTTGTATTGGCGATAAGAACATTGTTGAGTAGCCCTATCCGGGGCTTGCTCATATGCAGCTCTATGGGAGAAATTTCCTTTAGGGCTATGTCCTGAGAAAAGTTTCACATGCATCAGAGAGAGTGTTGGTTTCCTCATCACGAATAATTGTCCAAATCTCCCTTTACACTTAGGCTACCACAAATCTTGAACCTCAACATAGAACACAGCTATTTCACCTACGTCCTATTTTGTTTCTGATCTTGACATTTGTTCTACTTCTTATTTTCCTTAATCTTATTTTTTTATGTTTTTCATTTTGCCTTTTTTTTTTACAAATTAATTCAAATCCCTTGAGTAAATAAACAGAATATAATGAATAGTATTTTAATAGACATATATGACAAACAGAGCCTAAGATACAAGAAAAGAACACAATATTTTATCCTATAATCCCGCCTTTCTGAGATTGTCACAAAGGTCCCCTGATATCTGTATGTTCCACTGAACTAAGAATATAATTGAAAACCACTGCAGAGAAGACCTCACTAAAAAGAACTATCCTAAATTTGAGTAAATATCATAAATAATTTTATATACGAAAATATCACAAGTGTTCAACCCCTATATATTTCCAAATTCCTATTTATATTATCATAATTAGTGCCTAATCCTATAAAATTTATAAGTCAATACCACTTCGAGGACAAACTTTTGTACTTGGCAAAAATGTATAGAAATAAAAGCCAAATTAAAACTGACCACATAGTGGTGATATAAATAGAAATATACAAATTGTCCATATTTTGCCAATAAAAGGAGTGGGATAATCAATGTGATTAGGTGACTTATTTGTCAAAAGAAAGAAAGAAAGAAAGAAAGAAAGAAAGAAAGAAAGAAAGAAAGAAAAAGAAAAGCAAGCTTAAAACTCTTCAAAACCCTATTTCCACTGCTGATTCTCAAGTTCTGTAAGATAGAGTGAATACCTTCTGGTTTTAGTAGAGGAAGGAAATATAGTGACAAATGGCTGTTACAGGATCTGCTTCTCCATCTTCTTGAATAATAGTTTGTCTACTAATGCATAATGCTCTTCTATTTAACCCACCATTGATCTCCACAAAGTGGGCCTTAGGTAATCAAGTAGCCAGTGTTCAAAAATTGTCCTTAATTCAAGAGAAAGGTCTCAAATGTGCAACTCTAATGTCAAAAACTTCCTCAGATTGATCAAAACAATCATTTTTATGTTATCTTTTCCAAGTATGGTCCTTTATATCTTCCACCTACACACACCCTTGTATTCTTCCACCAGACAAACTCAGATAATTTGCTACGTCCACGGATTCAGGTGACATGTTGCCTCACAAAATCAAACAGGAATAGTAACAAAAAAAAATGCAGAGATTTTCTTTCAAGGCAGAAGAATTTTCTAAGTGATAAAAGAGACACGTAAGTTTCATATCTCTCTCTAATGAAGATGAAAATCATGTTAAACACCAAATACACTTGTCTAATTACATCAGGAAATACTGTTCTGTATTTGCTAATGAAATGTGATGCTACTATATTCACTGAGAGCCAAAACAAAGTGAAGATATAACATTCTAATTACAAAAAGGCAATTGGTAAAATGGTTGTATGCTTTGAACTGTAATAAAAATTAATAAAATTATGTAAATACAAACACAGTTACTGAAAACATGACACTCTAATTTTAGAAAAGCCACAGAACATAATGACTTAAGAAACTTCAAACCATTTTTAACCTCATTCTCTTCACAGAGAGAAGACTAATGAGAAAATGTTTGTCTAAAAGGCTAATATTTGTTTTGATATATTTACTTCGTTGCTTTCAGTATGGAAGCCACTCCATATCCTCATGGCAGTAAGGATAAAATCCTAAATAAATAAATACATAAGCATGAATTGTCCATCCACAGGCATTTTGTAACTCACCATGGATGCATTCATAAATGTCTTAATGGTCTTACTACATGGAGTCCTGTTATAATGCAGGAGCCAGAGGACACACAGAACCCTTTCTTTGTATGTTTTCCAAGTCATAAGAAAAGGGATGTACCACGCATCACTGTGTACACAGAGAACATGATTTGACCTCCGTGATCAAATCCATGGTATAACCAGGTGCCTCGTAATAGGCTATTATCATAGCTGGTGCTTAGTGATTCTCCACAGTGGGCTTTGTTCGGCACTAATTTTTCATCCTGAAATCTCTTCATAGCGTTCATGTTGACTCAAGAAATGCAGTGTCTTTAAAATTAACCTTAGGAGTATATGTTCTATTAAATTTTCTAATAATTTAAGCATGAAACATTATTAAAATTCATATAGCCTATTCCTACATTTTAATTCTTTAAAATTAACATTTTCATTGGTTACGACAGAGATCAGTGAAATGATAAGCTTTCGAACTTCCATCACTTAACAATGCCTTAGTCAAGAAGCGAATGTGGCTCTAAACCAAATAAGCAATTTAAAAACTCTTCAAACGCTGTGTCTCTGAATCGTCTGAATAAATACCATATTCTTTACTAACAGTCTTCAATGATAAATGTGCTTATTTGCAATACACTTACTCAAGGAGTTATAAAGGGACCAGAGATAATGTAAAAGGTCCCTACTTGCTTTAGTATGCAGGAAAAAAAATACTACTTCAAGCCTGAAAATATATGATGGACAGTATATCTTCCATTTGGTTCTGATTACTTTTTGTAATCTACTGGGAGTTAATACCAGAGCACAGATCTTCTGTGTTTCTACAGAAGTCTCCCCTAAGGTAGGTGTAAGAATTACACCAGCTACAGAGGATGTGAATTTACTCTGGTAAAATTGCTACAAATACACCATCAAAATTATGTATCTATGAAAATTGGGAATATTTTTATTTTTCAGTCACTTTCAGGATATGATTACGTCCACAACGGAGGATTTACTTAATCCATAAAAATATATCATTTATTGTGCTTTTAACATAGCTCTTAAAAAAAAAACCCTTCAAGTAGCAAATACACTGTAACAAAATCGGAGTAGTATTTAAAACACCCAGATTAAACATCTAAATGATAAATATTGCATGGTACTGCACATCTGTTCTTTGTAGTGTTTTCCAGTAATACAGCATAGAGCAGCATTTCAGCAAACCAATTCAAACATGAGAATCGCTACAGAGCAAAAGCTCTTGTCACTGTTTGTGATTGTCTAATGGTATATGGTTCAATCATAAAGGGCAGCTGACAGGCTGGTATAAGAAATGAATTTTCTTCTTCCTCCTGACACATCAGGGTAGGGCCCCCTGCTGTAATGCAGAAAATCTTTTATGCAAAAAGAATACACCATCTTTCAGCACATGATTGCTATTCAGAAGATTCTGATTAGGTTTTTTGGTGCATTTTTTAAAATATTGATACAAAATTACACGAAGACCAAACTAAGAGACTAGGCTTATGCCTTAGCTTCCCCACGTAGTCATTCTGTGACCTCAGGCATATTACCTTTTTTCTCAATGCCTTTGTTGCCCCATCTTTGAAATGGGAATGGTAATAACAAAGTATGTTTCCTGTCCTAGAATTTTTTAAATGAGGTGGATAAAATGGATGAATATTTTTCGATTAAAAAGCTCAGCCTATGTAAAAAATACTACCCACGCAGTGCTGGGGAAAACAATGTTCTATTTTCAAACACTTAAAGAAGGGATAGTCACACTAAGAGCCCTAATTAAAAATAAATCAAACATGTGGCATAAAATGTTAACATTTCAAATTTTAAACATTTCTGGGTATGTTGCACAAAATGGAAACATTGCACTCTCCTTGGCACAGAAAGACCAAATCGCAAGCCTATCAGATGAGTCTGCGATGAAAACTAAACACTTTTTGTCTGTGGACTGTATGTTAACCACTTTGATAAATACTTCACATTTATCTTCTCAATGAATCCTCGCAACCTCTCCTTGAGGTAAGTGCTATTATTAAATCCATTTTAGAAATGAGAAAACTGAAGCCCAGAGAACTTTTTTTAATAGTCCCCCTGGTTGAAATATGTAAGGACAGGAGGACGTTTGAAACTTTTTAAGAAAACTGGCATCAAGCCGGAGCCAACCCCAGTTTACGCTTTTAAGCACTTTGCTGGTTGTATTAGCATAGTAGAGCTGTATTGATTCATTTGATGAGATCGCCAATATTATGGGAAAGATGAGGGAGTAAAAAGGAAAAAAAAAATAAAACACAAGACTTTTGAGCTGGAGAAGAGAGATGAGAGATTGGTGCTCACAGGAGACAGAGGTCCTCAGTCCTCTGGACAAAACCCAGTAGAAGTTTGGCAGAATAGGTGGGGGGAGTCATGGACCTCAGCTAAATTGGTGAGAGAGTCACGGAAGAGTGAGGAAAAGGACCAGGCAGGTGGGCTTCCCCCGGGAGAGCCAAGTACAATTATACCAATAATAGAGGCGAAGCAGAGGCTGGGAGGCAGGCTGGCGACGTGCTAGTCACCTGGGAAAGGGATCTCTGAAGGGAAGAGGCACTAATGAATGTGATTTATGTGAGTTCATGTTCATAAGGCTGTATAAATGCAAGTTATTATTGCTTGAGAAGTCTTACATTCACCAGAAGGAAAGTGTTACCTAAGAGAGACATCAGAATAAGATATTCTGTGCAAATTAACTGGGGCTGCTATTCTGTGGCTAAAAACATCCTACCTCTGGCTGAGTATCCCGGGGTCTAATCTGAGATGGTCAGGAATGGATTAGTGCTACTTTCAGAGGGTTGGGGGGAGAGATCAGTGCACACCCTATCAGAGACTGAGGTGCTTCTGGGGTTTTTAAGAAATACAAAGGTGGAGCGCTGGGTGGCTCAGTTGATTGAGCGATTGAGCGTCGACTCTTGATTTCAGCTCACGTCATGATCCCAGGGCTGTGGGATCGAGCCCCCCATCGGGCTCTGTGCTGAGCGTGGAGCCTCCTTGAGATTCTCTCTCTCCTTCTGTCCCTCTCACCTGCTTACATGCAATCTTTCTCCTTAAAATAAAATTTTAAAAAGAGAAAGAAAGAAATACAAAGGCAAATCCTGCTCTGGGAAGGAGTAGGATAACCAACAGATATACTTGAAGGGAGTCTGAGAGGACAGGAAGCACTCAGAGAACAGAGCACGAAAGGTCTGGATGGAGGGAGAGTCCACAGGAGATGCTCATGGCAGAGGCTTAAATGGGAAAGGGCCTCCCCCTGATGAGTTTGAGGATATTCAAGTTGACTGGAATGTCAAGTTTTCTATGCCAGTTTTTTGAATGGAGGTCTGTGGGTATATTCTAAGGAACCTAAGAGTTTTTAAATTCAAGAAACATTGTCTTACACTAAAATCTTTCCTGAGATTACCTAATTCCTTACAAAGAAATGCGTGCTCCTGGGGGGCCCTTTTATGAAAAAGAATAAAATACTATGAACAAAAATGATATGCAAAAGTATTTTTTAATGAAGCTACATAGGGCCCAGGCACATAAGAAGCTTTGAAGGTTAAGCATAGCATTTGGTTAGGTTGGGACAGAAAGGGCAAAGCACTCAGTAAAGGTCTGACCTGATTCACTCCACCTTCAGGGAGCCAGTAAGAAAAATGGTTGAATGGTTGGAAGGCTTTGGTGCCCTTGGTGCAAAACAAGAAAGAGGATTTTGATTACCAGTGTGGGAAGAGTCCATAATATAAAAGCCCTGGAGAAGGTTCTGGCATTAGTTAGAAACCAAAGATTTTTCCGATTATCCCATGGATCTGGAACAAAAATCAAGGGACTCTGCCACAGAGTTACACTTACAAGAAATAATCTGCCTAGAAACACAACGACGATATTCCAATTCAGCTTTGCTATTTTCTTAATGAGTGCTTTTTTTGTAGTCATATGCCTTGCTGTCAATGATCAGAAGCCAATAAAGATATCTTTAAATTAGTAATCAAACATACTAATAACCACCAGTAGATTGCCAGCTACTCATAGGCACACAACTTTCTCATGAATAGTTAATTGATTTATTACACCTTATATTGTCTATTATTTAATTCAGAGAAATCAGGCAGAGATTACAGGGAAACCCTGGGACCAGTCTATGAAACACTAATACCATACATTGACTCTTAAATCTGATTTGGCACATGGAGCCACATCATAACCAAACTAAACTGAGTGGTTCCAAGAATGACTTATGTGGATTAAATTAATTCATTGTGTTGAAACTGTTAGGATTCTAACTCATTTCCAAGCAACTTCACTAAAACTGGGATGATGTCCCTTGGGAAGAGCCCATTGTTGAGTTAAATGACTAGTCTACTGTTTGAGGTGATTTTTTTTTAATATTCAGGGGAAAATGTTTTGAATCTTTTAAAAAGTCTCTTGAAAGTTATTGCAGAATATTGGGAAGACAAAGGTTATAAATTGTAAATTAAACCCTAAAGTAAAAAGATTATAACATAAAAGAAACTAGGGACAAAGTCAGGTTTCATGGGACCTTAAGCTTATACAAGTTGGAATCCTTTTAAAGAAACATAATTTTAAATTATGAATAAAAAATGTATACATGGGGCCCCTGAGTGGCTCAGTCAGTTAAGCATCTGACTCTTGATTTTGACTCATGTCATGATCCCAGAGTCATCAGATTGAGCCCCGTGTCAGGCTCTGTGCTGAACGTGGAACCTGCTTGGGATTCTCTCTCTCTCTCTCTCTCTCTCCCCCCTCTCCTTCTGCCTCTCCCCTCCATATGCTCTCTCTTTCCTTCTCTTTCTAAAATTAAAAAAAAATTTTTTTAATGCATCCAAAAATGAATATTCTCCAATGATGCTAGTAGGAACCCAGGCAAATAAGGGGTCTTGAAGATTAACCATCATTAGCTTCACAATACATTCACCTCCTAGGAGGAGCTAGGAATTATGATATTCCTTCGTCTTCTGAGTTACACAACACAGGACCTGAAATCTTTTCATTGGAATAAATTAAAGATGATCTTCCTCATAATTAGAGACAGCAATAAAGAGAGGTTAGTTGGTGTTAAAATTAATGCATCAAAATGAGTCCTATAAGCAGCCAAGAACCAGGAATACAGTGATCAGGCAGGAGCTAAGGATAAATCATGGGTAATTCTGTCGTTTAAAAACAAATAATTTAATGAGCACCGTTTATTAGAAAATAATGTGGCATAACCTTGTAAAGCGAAACATTCACAAACTCTAAACCTGACAATCCTGCTCCTAAGTGTATGTGTGTTACATATATATACATACACACAATTTGGTAGGATAAAATTTAAACTTCAACAGAAAACTGGCAAATTTTGTTTTGACTCTTAGTAAGGGAAGGGATATGCAAGCAGACAAACTATTAAAGGATTCAAAATATTTTCACAGTTTTTGAAGTACTGATTCATTGCCGATTATCAAAAGTTAGTTAGGAAGGCTTGGTATCCATCCCTCCATCTCTCATCTTTTTGTTATCCTGGACAAAGGGTTCCCCCATGAATTTCCAACAGCAGGACTCATGGTTTATTGCTCTCATTGTTTCTTAGGCCACAGATTTAATCTGTCTGCTTGTGGATTAGCTGGTAGTGACTCTACACATTCCACACTCCTATCCCCATCACCCTATTCCTGCCCCTGCCTGCTCTCTCTAATGACACTGCCTAATATGGCAGATAAAAAGTAAATACGTCTCCTCCAGAAATTGTCATGAAGCCTAAGAAAACCACAGAAAATGAAAGACAGCATAATAACAATATACATTTACAAGGCTGTAAAATATCTAATGTATTTCCTGCCATGTAGCAGATGATCAATAAATAGAAGTTGAGCGAGTCGTTCCTGATGTTATGGCTGCCACTGTCACAGCCTAGGTCATTTGCAAGTAATACCAGTGCAGTGGAAGACGACGAAAGAAATAAGATATGTGTCCTCAATTAGCTCAACGGATGATATAACAACCAAGTCAAACAGGGGGCTGCAATTTCAGAGAATAGCAAGGTATTGCAGATATAATTTTTGGCTACTTTAAACATAGCACCTTGTACAGACTACTAGCCAAATGCAAAGCAAATGCAAACTGCAAATGTCAACCAGACATTTAAACAAAGTCAAACCCTGAAAGGATTTACCTTGAAAGGAGGTGGTCACCTCCTACCTTGGTTGACTTGATCTTCAACTGCACTGGGACTGCTCTACAGCTGTTCTGAGTAGGGAGTACAGTGGGGCTGGGGAGCGGAGAGAGAGAGAGAGAGAGAGAGAGAGAGAGAGAGAGTGTGTGTGTGTGTGTCCAGTAGCCCCATAGTCAGGTACATCAAAGCTTTGACTCCCTATATTCTTGCTTCAAATCTTTCTCCATGTAAAGGGTACTATGCCTAGACTTACCATACAGATCCTATAGAAACATTGAAACCTTCTGCTAAAGCCTAAGAGTGATTCTCAGGAACCCACGAGACCAGGGAAATTTTCCATTCTGAGAGGTACATTTCCTTCCTCCATGATTGACAATTGACAATAACTAAACAGGTAAAATTCTACCCCCTCAGGTCTGACAACTAATAACGTGTTAATCATTTCACTGAGTTATATAAGAATTACATCCAAATAGGAACAATCAGTTCTTTATAACACATAAATGTAACAAAAATTTAAAAATTGCAGAGGTGGCCAAAATCTTTAGTCATCCTCTCATCTGTCAAAAGTGTCAGCTTTAAATGTTTGCCAACCAATAATATAAATTGAAAGACACGTGGCTCTGTAGTAGACATTTTGGTGGAAAAGATGAAATACACTGTTATTTTCTGACAAGATTCTTCACCCTTTTCTGCAAATGGCCATTCAATCATTAATAAATATTAAACTCTTACTTCGTACTAGGCATTGTTCTAAGGCCACTGGGATACACCAATGAAAAAAGCAGACAAAAATCCCAGTCCTCATGGAGATTCTATGCTCATGTAGACGGACCAACAATAAGAATAAACATAATAAATAAGCAGATTATATAGTAGATCAAAATGTAAGAAATACAATTAGAGCAGAGTAGGCAGTTAGGGAGTGGAAAGGGACCTTGAAGCCAGGATGCTTATGACCTCAATAAGACAGTCAGGGCAGAGCTCCTAGAGAGGCTAACATTTGAACAAGGATCTGAAAGAGGTGAAGGAGTTCTCCGTAAGGATATCTGAGGGGAAAGTGTCCCAGGGAGAGCAAACAGTCAATACAAGCCTTAAAGAGGGAATGTGCACCGTGATGGAGGAAAACAGAGGAAGGGGGTGGTTTGGAGCAGAGTCAGTGAGGGAAGGGAAAGAGCAGAAGAGGGGGGGCAGAGAAGTACTAGGGCCAGATCATTCTGGACCTTAAGGGCCATTGTAAGGATTTCACATTTTACACTGAGAGAAGAGGGAATGCTAGTGAAGGTGGAGTGTGGTGGTTGTTGAAGGAAAGAGGACATGATTTGACTTTAAATGGATAAAGCATATCACTGAGAAGGGAATCCATATAAAAGACCATCACAGTGACTCAGGGAAGAGAAGATAGTGGCTCCCACCAGGTAATAGCAAGGAAGATGATAAGGTATCAGATTCCAGGTGTATTTTGAAGGTAAAGTAAATAGGCTAACCGCTAAGAGAAGTTTCAAGGATAATTCCAGGGCTCTTAGCCTAAGCAACCGAAAAGGTGAACTTACTGTCAAGTGGGACAAATGGGAGTGCCTGAGCATGTTTGGGGGAAACCTTAAGGCATTGGTAAAACAATTGCAAACAGGAAAAAAAAAAATAGGAAGGGTCCTCATGAGAAAAGAAAGAAAGCTTCCTCTGTCCCTTCTTCTGACCCAAAATCAGCTGTAGAGCTAAGAATCCATTCTGTATTTGTGTGCTTGCTTCAATGTTTCAATACCAACTTGCTTTCTCTCTCTCTCTCCAGCCTTGAAAAAACATTTTAAAAGAAAGATATGCATGGAGGAGCATGCATATACAATTTTTAAAAATTGTGGTTGAAGAATCACATTACTGAATGAGATCAGAACAAAGTTTTGTAATATTTGTATTTCAGACTTAGATAAAGCAATGAATAATTTGTAAAACCTGTCTTAAATGTCATTTGTCTCTCTTGTCTGATATTAACATAGCCACTCTAGCTTTTGTTTGATTAGCACAGTGTATCTTTCCCCCTCCTTCTACTTGTAACCTATTCTATTTTTGTCCTTATACTTAAAACATATCTCTTGTAAACAGTGTATATTTGAGTCTGGCTTTTTTATTCAATCTGACAATCTCTTCTTTTCAATGGGGATATTGAGACCATTTATATTCAAAGTGATTAGTAATAAAATTTGGTTTTGTCTACCACGTCATATTTACATGTCTCACCTGTTCTTGGTTCCCCCTTTCCTGATTTCCTTGAAATTCATTGAGCTTTTTTCATGATGTTGTCTTATTTCTTTTGTTGGTTTAGTAGACAAATTTCTTTGCCATGTTATTTTCGTGGTTGCTTTAGGATTTATACTATATCTTATCGTAGTCTACCTTCAAATGACATTATACCACTCTAGGTACAGTACATAAGGATCTTACAATAATGTCTCATTTCTCTCTTCCTGACCTTTGTTCTATTTTTCTCATACATTTTACTTCTACTTCTACTGTAAACCCCAAAATACATTATTATTTTTTCTTTAAACAATCATCTTTCCAAGAGATTTAAATATCTTACATTTATTCACATAGTTACTAATCCAGTGTCTTCTTTTCTTCCTATAGGTTCAGATTTCCATCTGGTATCGCTTTTCTCCTGCCTAAAGGACTTCCACAAACAGTTCCTTTAGTACTCTTCTGCTAGTGATAAATTCTTACAGCTTTTGTGTGTCTGAAAAAGTCCTTATTTCACCGTTGTTTTTAGAAAATATTCTCATGGTGGAGTTGTTAATGCTGTGGTTGTAATCATTTTATAATATGTAAGTATATCAAATCGACACATTGTACACCTTAAACTAACACGTTATATGTCAAATATATCTCAATAAAATGCACAAGTTTTTTTTTATTTTTTTACTTTTTAAATCTATATTATTTTATTTTATTTTTAAGTAAACTCTACACCCAACATGGGGCTTGACCCACTCACGACCCTGAGATCAAAAGTTGCATGCTCCACCAACTGAGCCAGCCAGGCACCCCCAGACAGTTTTTTTTTAACTTTTATTTAAAAATAAATACTTTCACTGGGTATAGAATTCAGATAGACTACCACAGTCTACTTGGGTTCCCTCCTCCCTGTGTTGTAGCCTTGAAACTCTCTACAGACAGTAAACTGGGGTAATCATAGGGCTCCCCATTTAGTTTTCCAACCTGTCAGGAATCACTGTTCTTCATTGTCTAATATCATGTCTTAAAAAGCATTATCTCATATATGTTTTCCAGATTTGTAGTTCCTTAGGGTAAGAAGGTAAGCCAGCTCCTTCTAAATTAGAAGGTTTTTTTTTTTAATACAGGGGAAAAAATAGGCAAATTCCATCCAAAATGATCAACCAGAGTTATCTTCAATTGATGGTTAGTTAAGGAATGGCCTAGGGAAAAGGGGGGAAATGTGAATTAGGAATCATGTTGATTCTTCAGCTAAGAAAAGCTGCTGCTCATCTCCTGTTTGGCTAGTTGACCACAGTGGTCCCCAATGGACGTTTGCAATTTTTGTTGAAAATGGAGTCGAACCCTAAGTTAAAGGATATGGAGGAGGAAAGGGAAGAGGAAGAGGAGGAAGGAGGGGAGAGGAAGAAGAAAAAACCTGAAGTGTAGGAATATATTTTTAAAATACAGAATACTAAGGACAAAACCAAGTTTCTGTCATATAACTTCCTGTTATATATTATTTCTCAGTAAAACCACAAAATTCTATATTTTTAGGACCCTGCGTCAATGTGCTCCCTTTAAGTCTAGGACCTAATTGGACCATTCAATTTCTCAACTTTAAAGGACATGACATATAATACAATCTTTGTATATCATTTAGGGTGATGAAATTTAGGAAAATTTCTGATGCAAACGAAAATTGACAGCAACTTTCAAATACTGACCAGTTGGGAGACTTAATTAATCCAGCTGAATATACTAACACCAGTTTGACATAGTAGCTGCAAGTTTGGGTGTTAATACTAGGTTTCCTAGGTGATAAAGATTTTCTTTTTCTTTAGGGAGTTACAATGTTTCCCAAGTCTTGTACATTTATTCCCAGGAAAACAGAAAATGATCTATACCCAGATTAAAATAAGGAATGAAAAGTGGTGTTCATCCTTGACATGGCAAGATATTATCACATAACCACACTTAAGAATAATAAAACAATACTTTATACACTTAGGTAGAGAGTGAGGAAACAACTATTAAATGTCTTTTAAATATGGTTCTGTCTTCCCCAGAAATGTGAGTTTTTATAACAGAACTTGAATATATGGTACAAAACATACAATTCTGAATTCGAAATGCAAAACTAAGTTTATTAAATGACCTTGGCAATAAATAATAATGTTTCTAAGCAGAAATGCATCCTACACCTGTGTTGTACAGAAAGGACATTAACTTCCTCTCACTTAGTCTATCAACCAGCTTTGAAATGCAATTTTGAGAGATAACAGCAAGATAACATCCCCTGTGAGAAATATCTGATCAATGCTATGAAATTCTCAATAAAGGTAGGAGTTTTTCAATCTATAAAAATTCTTAAAAACATCTGTTTAATTAACATATATATACATACATACACACACATATATTAAATTCAAGAATAGCAGAATTGCTAAGGATAATGGAGAGCACAATCCAATAGTATTAATAACCATTGTATCTCAAAACTCTACTTAGAAAAGTCCAGGCTCTTTCCTTAAGATACCTTCTATACAGCGAATGTGGAAGGGGGCATGAAGGATGTTCATTGATATAAAATTAAGCTAAAAGATACTTTGGTCTCAATTATCTAGATATTTTGAGTGAATGCCAGATGGTTTCCTCATTTTTCACTTCCTTTGCAGGGAACAAACAGCCTATGTCTTCTTTACAGGAAAAACTTTGCTCCCATTATATCATTGACAAATTTCAAAAGTATAAAATGACTTTGAGATGAGTCATCTCCAAGAGACCAGAGACTTGAATAGTTCCCGCCTTAAATATAGGACTTCTTAGCGGTTTCATAAAAATCCTGGCACTTTAACCCCAGGATAGCAGTTGGTGATCCTCCCCCAGTGAAACTTTGGTGTCTGCATGAGTTTAACCCTATGACTCTTCTCTGGGTCCCTCAGCACGCTGTCACTCCCTTGTCATCCAGCATAGCCCGAAGACTTTGCTCCTTCCTTCCACCCTCTTTGATATGTCCCAGCTCTTCTGGGCAGGCTGATACTCAGATACTCTGGCTGCACTTCCTCAGCCCACCCCCATTACAGAGTTTCTTCACTGGTGACAGAAAAAAGGGAGAAAAAAGGACATTTGAGACACATGCTATGACTGGATGTACTTGTCACTAACCTCACAAGCCAAAATTTGCAAAATTTAGTCAGTGCACCATTGGTGAGTTTGTACGACACACAATATTTAGCTTGGCTATATTTTAATTGTGGTATTTGCTTATTTGACTGTTTTTTTTTTTTTTTAAGTGCCAAATGATCCTAGGAACCATCTTAGTTTCGGGAGGAAAAAAAAAAAAAAACACTAAAAAACAACAACAACAAAATTTAAATGAAAATTACTATTCCAGGCTGATATCTCCAACCTTTAAAATATCAATAAGAGGGGTACCTATGTGGCTCAGTCAGTTAAGTGTACGACTTTGGCTCAGGTCATGATCTCACGGTTCATGAGTTTGAGCCCCACATCAGGCTCTGTGCTGACAGCTCAGAGCCTGGAGCCTGCTTTAGATTCTGTGTCTTCCTCTCTCTCTGCCTGTCCCCTGATCATGCCTACTCCCTCTCTCTCAAGATAAACAAAAACATTTTAAAAAATAAAAAATAAAATAAAACATCAATGACAAATAATTCCGTACAAGAGTCCAATTCATGCTGTCATCTAAGGAGTGTATTCCACACCCCCTGGGAGTCCCATCAGGGTGCCGGGCTAGTAAATGCATACTGTAGCAACCTATCGTTTTTATATGGGTATGGATGTGTGGTAACACCCTCTGTTAAGAAAAAATTAAAATTAAAATTTTCTCTGCCATGCTCCCTAGTCTTAACCAAACATTGTTTCAATCGCTTTCTGGGGAAAGCCCTTGTTCTGTCCATGACTCCCCAGGTGAAGATTCAGAGGCCTCATGTCAGGGCCAGAACACAAAAGCAGGCTCCCTAACTTTCTTAATAAATGTGTTGATATCACCACTTGGTTCCCAAAAAGATGCCCTCTGTTCTTATTCCACAGTGGGCATAACTGATGTACACCACACTTGAAAGAATCACCTTGAAATGTTTGACATCCAGTTCCAACCAAAAACCCAATGGACAGAAAGTAAATGTAAGAATGCTCATCTGCCTGCTCCTCTGAAAGTCTAAGTTCTAGACTTACATCTTATTAAACATCAAAAGGTTACGTACTCGGGCAACTTCTCTTCATGATACAACCTGGCCCTTTGTCAAAGGACATTACAAGAATGATCCACGTCGATCACACTGCTGTATGCGTGATGAAGCACTCGTTAAGAATGTTTGCCCATTCCGTTACACACGTTACATATACAATAGTTACAAGGGTTAGTTACAGGAACGTATTGCATTTGTCTTCTTAACAGGCGGTTTGAGTTGCTTCTAGGAAAACCAAAACTACATCCCTGCCCTCACTCCAAGCCTTGGACCCTCTCATCAACACATTTGCATTCACAGGTGTCCAGCTTCTGTTCTCCTCTATGACACACGTTCCATCTTCTGTATTACCAACCCCCCAATTTCTCAACATTCTCTCTGCATCAGCTGTGCTGCAATATTCTCCATATAAAATAAAACCCACATTTGACCCCACGTGCCCTGTGGCTAATAACCATTTCTCTGCTCCTCTTTGATAGCAAAACTCCTTGAAAGAATGATCTAAACTCACTGTCTGTCAGTTCCTCCCTGCCCATTCCCTCTTGAACCTGCCCAGTTTAATTTTATCCAACCAGCATCACTGAGACATCTATTGTTGGAGTCACCACTGACTGTTCCAATCCTCTGTCTTTATTTTATCCAGACAGTGGAACAAGTTGGGAGACATATTCATTGGGGTGCAAATTTTGAGGAGGTGCCAAAAACTCAGTAACTGACATAAATAATGTTTCAATGTAATATTTTTCAATGAAAATAAATGCAAAAAACTTCATGATGAACAAAATGTCAACATTTTGAATGAAGACAGCATTTGATCAGGCTCAGACCAATGTAAGGGAAGCAAAGTAAATGTTTAAAGGTGGGATCAGATCCTGTTTCTGTGTAAAAGGTGATATTTTGTTTAAATATTAACATCCAAAGTTCTTACACTAACCTCTAACACTACTTGTAAAAGTTTACCTGCAACAGAATCAGAATCACCTGGAGTCTTGGGTATCTGGGTGGCTCAGTCAGTGGAGCATCCAGCTCTTGATTTCGGCTCAGGTCATGATCCCAGGATTGTGGGGTTGAGCCCCACATGGAGCTCCCTGCCCCTTTCCATCTGTCGCACCCCCCCCCTGCCCACTGACCCTGGCAAGCTGAGTGTGGAGCCTGCTTGATATCCTCTTCCCCTGCCCCTCTCCCCTATTCATGCTTTCTCTCTCTCTCTCTCTCTCTAAAAAAATATAAATAAATAATAAATACTTTTTAAAACCCATTTAAAAAAAAAAAAGAATCACCTGGGGTCTTGTTAAAGCGCCAATTGCTAGATCCCACCTCCCCAGAGCATCAGATTTAGGAACCCTGGGTAGGGCCCAATAATTAGCATTTGTAACAAGTTTCCAGGAGATGCTGAGGCTGTTGGTCTGGGGTTCATGCTGTGAAAACCAACAGCCTGCAGTATTTTTTACTTCTCTAAATTCATCCCCCATTACTTCCCATCTTCTTTCGCTGCTCCAGCCACTCTGATCTTTTTGGCCTTCGAGCCAGCTCCTACTTCAGGACCTCTGTAATTTCTTTCCTTCTGTCTGGAACATTCCTCCCCTAGATAACCACAAGGCCACTCCTTCTTTGAGTTCTCAGATCAAAAACCCTTTTAATAAGGTTTTTTCTCAATACACCATATAAAATACCAAACTTGCCTCACCCTTGTCTGTAGTGCTTTATTTTTCTCCATAGAGCTTATCACCATCTGTTCTTTATCTATTTATTATTTTTCTCTCCCCTCAAGAATGTAAGCTCCATGACAGACATTCTATACTTATTTCAATATTAATTCCAGAACCTAAAACGTACTTGGCACATAGGTGCTCAATAAATATTTGAAAGAAATGAATGAGTGAGGGAATGAATGGATGGATGAATGAATGAATGAATGAACGAATGGGAATTGGGCATTCACCCTAGACTATTTCCACATCTGTTTCCAGGTTGCATAAGTGGAGGGAATAGTCAAATTTATCATGTGAGTGTGAGCAAGTCACTTAACTGCAGCCTCTTCCTGCAAAGTTTTATTGTAAAATCACCTTAATTGGCTTAATCAACCAAAAAAAATGACATTAATTCAGTAACCAATACCAGAAGCTTCCAATTCCCCGTTCTGTTTTACCCACATTGCTGACTTAGTGTGCATAGAGGACCACTTAAGGTGGCTAAAATTATAATCCTTCTACCCTGTTGCCACCTGCTTCCAATAGCTGTAAACCGATCTGTTCCTATGAAGAATCATCTCTGAGCTTTTATTTCCTTAAACTATTTTTTTTCTCTCATTCTCCTCTATCACGCTCTTTATTCTCCCCAGAGAGTCACCTAGTTTTGCCCAGCTAAGAGTCATTCCACCTTCTTCTTTACCAAGTGGCTCCAATTTAAGTGTCCATTCTCCTCATAAGACTCAGGGTAAGCCATGATTAGGAATTCTGTTGGGATGATCCTGTTTCCTTGGCTAGCAGCTGGTGAAGGCATGTGCATATCACTTAGTTCCAGTCTATGGTCATAGACTACTGGAGGCCTCAGGAAAATTTAACTGCCTCTCACTAAAGAGACACTGGAATCAAAGAAATCAAAGATCCTTCTACTATCCAACATCGTGGTACCTGCATCTGACGTCTAGACCTGCAGCAACAACTTTGTAACCTTCAGGGAAGCTAGTGGAGGATAAAGGAGAGATAACTGAGGGGAAAAAAATAGAAAGACATTGGTTCTTGACTAATCGAGGAGCCAATGAGCGAACAACACTGGAGCTATGCTTTCTTGAGATTTCTTGGTAAGTAGGACAATAGGGTTAAGACAGTTAGGTTTGGGGTTAGGAATCATCACTTGCATCCTTCCTCATATGGGGACTGTGGTCAGTAGCAACATTACAACAGCACAGTTACACACACAATCTGTATGTAAGGCAAGCTATATATCACATGTACAACTTTGCATCCTGGAATATAGCCCTTTCCAACCGCCATAAATTGCTTCCTGGGAATCAAATGCCTATTGTGGGGCATCTCATGCTGAGGTATCCATGTTAAATTTCAGGTAGATCCCAATCTCTTTAAAGCACCAAATAAATACAAACATCTGCTTCCTCAGTGTGGCCCAGAAAGAAGTTGGTTTACATCTGTCAACCCATGAAAGGAAATAAGTGGTTTTTATCATACACAATGACCAAAAATAGTAATCATTGCTTATTATTATTATAAGGTGAGATCTAGGGGAGAAAATTTATCTTGAACTTTGTAGGACCTTTTTATACAATCAGCTCAATAGAGTTTCTACACAATTTCATAGATAAAAATGAAAGGGCTATGTGACATTTAAAAGAACCCCTATAGATACTCATAATTTGAATAATTGTGATATGTCTGTTTCAGATATTCTGAAATCTCTGAATCAAAACCATTATAATATAACTATCAAATATCTCATGACACTAGGGGCACCTGGCTCAGTTGGTTGAGGGTCTGACTTCGGCCCAGGTCATGACTCCGTGCTTCGTGGGTTCGAACCCCACGTCGGGCTCTGTGCTGACAGGCTCAGAGCCTGGAGCCTGCTTCAGATTCTGTGTCTCCCTCTCTCTCTGCCCCTCCCCCACTCTGTCTCTCTGTCTCCCAAAAATCAATAAACATTAAAAAAAATATTCAAATATCTCATGACACTTAACTGTTTATTGCCTCATAAAGTATTTGCATCACTGGGCTTTTTTTCTTTTCAAAGTTTACTTTTAGAAGTTCATTCTCAGGGAGCCTAGGTGGCTCAGTCAGCGAAGCGTCCAACTCTTGACTTCCACTCAGATCATGATCTCATGGTTCATGAGATCAAGCTTTGCATCGGGCTCTGTGCTGACAGTGAGGAGCCTGCTTGGGATGTTCTCCGCCCCTCCGCTACTCCTCCCCCTGCTGGCACTCTCTCTCTGTTTCTCTCTCTCTCTCTTCCCCCCACCTTTCTAAATAAATAAATAAATGAATAAATAAATAAATAAACAAACTTCAGAAGCTGACTATCTCCCAGTGACTTGTTCTCACTGGGTCACTGCTGCAGTGTAGTTAAAACTGTAAAGTTCTGCTTTGTTTCACATTTTTTGTCGGCTCCAGCTCCAGCGCTGTATTGGCAAGGGCTAGGGGTTTCTTCTAGAGTTTGGCTAATACTCCTTACTCAGGAAACCTCCAGATGGACATCGCAGAGATGCTGGTTCAGTTTTTTTCTTTTCAATTTGGACATGTCACGCACAACCTCACTGATGTATAAAACATCAGTAGAAAATGTAGAAAAGTTATGTTGCTTTTTGCCTGCGTATACCCTTTTTATGATGAGCTGAGATGTTTTTCCACAGGCAAAAGTTTTCCTAAAGAAAAACTATAAAAAATAAAAACCTAAAATAGAATAATTTAAACAGAAACTTTGCATTCAGATTTTTACAGTTTCCTGCATAAAAAAATAGAAGATGCTGTGAAGTCTCTAGGAAAGCAAAAATGTCTAACTAGAATGACACTTTTGAGAAGGCGTAGGGGATGTCCAAATTACATCATGTTGTATATTTCAAGATTTAATCATCATGGGTCAGATTATCCAAGAGGACTCCACCCTGAATTTCAGAATTGTATTTGTTATTATCATGCTCTCATGAGAATGATAAGTAAATAAACATTGTCCAATTGTTTTAGGTGGATATTCCAAGGCACATAGAAATCATGATGTAAAAATATTGCCTTTGCAGGATTTCTTTACGGATATCCAGTTCAGAAAATATTTTGAGAACATGGAATCACCTGAGTATTGTTTTACTGCTGCTATAGTTTTTCACTTGCAAACCTTTTGAAACTCATACGAATACTATATCCATATTAGAACATACAAAAACGGGAGCGCCTGGGTAGCTCAGTCGGTTGAGCGTCTGACTTCAGCTCAGGTCATGATCTTGCAGTCTGTGATTTGAGCCCGGCGTCAGACTCTGTGCTGACAGCTCAGAGCCTGGAGGCTGCTTCGGATTCTGTGTCTTCCTCTTTCTCTGGCCCTCCCCCACTCACGCTCTGTCTCTCTCACTCAAAAAAAAAAAAAATGAATAAATGTTAAAAAAATTTTAATAAAAAAAAGAACATACAAAAACACTATGAATTCCTTTGTAAAATAATGAAAATAAATAGTCCTGGTTCTTACCTTTTCCTTTTATGGGGAAGTATAGTTTCCTTCTATTGGGAGTTAGTGGAATGGTTTAGATCAGTCAAATTTGACTGATCTAAATTTATATCCTGGGTCTATCGATCCATGATACTGGACAAATCTATTAACATGTAAGACTCTTAAATTCTTCATCTGTAAAAATGGGAGGAAGAAGGGCCATAGCTCCCCATACTCATCTGTCATAAGGTCCTTCACACTGGATTACAATTGTCTGGTTACTTGTCTGTTTCTGCCATGAAATTATGAGTTTCCTAGGGGATAGGAGAATGTCTTTGGAACAGGGGTCCTCAATCTTGGCTGCACATAAGAATCACCTGGGCAGTTTCCAAAACCCTAGGACCCAAGCTTAACCATTTAAATGATTATCCCTGAGGGTAGACCAACATGTCTTTCTTTGATTTCTCAAATGGGTTCACCTAACGTGAACCAAGAGTGAGAACCACTGCACAGTACCTGGTGTACGGGGCAAATGTTGAATAGAATAAGTAAACCTAGTCAGTAAATGAGTGAAAGATGTCACATACCACATTATAATATTGACCTATCCATCTTCCGCCACTAGTCTGTGAGCTCATAGTATGAGAAACGCCATTATATTTGTTTTCCGTCTTCATCTAACACAGTGTCTTATTGGCTTTATACCCTTGGGCGTGTATTAAGAGTTCGATGGTGGGTTGAGAAAGACAATATGAAATAAGGCAAAAAGAGTTTCCTTGGTCAATTAAATTAAAGATTTTTTAAGTAGATAAAAAGCGTAAGAAAAGATTAGATTTGCTCATGTATCTCAAATGGAAAAAGAGAAAAACGAGTTCTACTTTCATATGTACTGTGATAATTCCATAAATATAGAACTATGTACTAAATAGCCAGTATACAACAGACAATTTTGCCTTGACTGAGTACCCAGAGAAAATTAGGAAACAAATGGGCAAATGCACCCTTTTTGGCTTTTATCTGGACTGCTTTGGGCTCTGCAGGAAGAGCTGAGCCCATCATCCAGGGAGGACAGTCTCACAAACATTAATGTACACAACACATTATTTACTGGATGGTCATTTCTTAGAAACTGTTTTGAGTAGCCAGTAATGCCTGCTTCCAATTTTAGTAAATGCTTGCTCTTATATTCTCCCCCACAGTGTGAATTAGATGAGATTTGCTTGCTCCCCTGGCCTAAATAAGGCTGAAATATTCTTAAACTCTACAAGACAAAGCCAGAGACTCTCATCTTTGAGGATGAAACGTTTACTGAATTTATCCTGCAAAATTCTTTCTTCAGCATCAAAATAGTTTAAAAGTGTGTGTGTGTGTGTGTGTGTGTGTGTGTGTGTGTGTGTGTTTATTTGTTTGCTTGTTATTTACTTATCTACTTTGGTAAGTTCATACCCATTAAATGTTTGATAGGATTATCATAACATGTTAAAGAAAATTTTCACAGGAAGTTGTATATGTGAATGGTATATGTGTATATACCAATTGGTATAAAAGCAAAAGAAAAATTAAAATAATAAGTGTATAAAATAAAAGCAAAACATAAAATTGGCCAAGTATTTGACACCTGTCAGTGTCACCCAAAGATACTTCACCCTGGAAGCAGCAGTGTATTTCAACCTCCAACATTTTTTGTCACTCCTATAAAAGCAGCCTTGTTAGTTCTGCCCTCAATACCCCTGAGGTTTGAGTCCCAACTCTTCAAGACTATTCCTTTTACCTCCATGTATTAGTACCAGCTGAGGAGCACTCCCTCTTCAAAGGTCTGAGTCCCAGTTCCCTGGGGTTCCTTCTCCAGACTTGAAAGCTTTAGTAGCCTCAATCTTTTATTTTTGTTCTCCCAGCCCCACTTTTTGTGCAATTATTACCTCCATATTCCATTAGTCTTTGCTTTTTTCATTTTCAGCTCTCCAACACCTGTGTAATCAACTCCTTCTATTAAATTCTCTATTGAGATACCTAGTGTGGTTTGTTCTTTGCCTGCTGGGACTTGACTAATACACACATGAAGGAGAACTGTGTAGCAGTTGGAAGCAACAAATTAATGTACACATAAGCAACATTAAAAAATATTGGGGTGCCTGGGTGACTCAGTTGGTTAAGCGTCCAACTTCAGCTCAGGTCATGATCTCAGGGTTGGTGGGTTCAAGCCCCGCGTCGGGCTCTGTGCTGACAGCTCAGAGCCTGGAGCCTGCTTCAGATTCTGTATCTCCCTCTCTCTCTGCCCCTTCCCCACTTGCACTCTGCCTCTCTCACTCTCGAAAATGAATAAATGTTAAATAAATAAATAAATAAATAAATATTAAATACAGGGTACTGAGTTAAAGAGCAGGAAACAGAACATGATCATTAATATGTCATTTACATAAATTAAAAATAATTCCTTCAGAAAATCAGTATGTATTTTCTTTTTTTTTTTTTTAATTTTTTTTTTAACGTTTATTTATTTTTGAGACAGAGAGAGACAGAGCATGAACGGGGGAGGGTCAGAGAGAGAGGGAGACACAGAATCGGAAGCAGGCTCCAGGCTCTGAGCCATCAGCCCAGAGCCCCACGCGGGCTGGAACTCATCACAGACCGCGAGATTGTGACCTGAGCTGAAGTCGGACGCTTAACCGACTGAGCCACCCAGGCGCCCCAAGTATGCATTTTCAAGAATACATGCAACATATTAGAATGGCGGCTTATGACAGAGATAGGAACCAAAGTGAGATATAGACATAAAGGAGAATGAAGGGAAGGAGGGAAGGAGGGTAAAAGGAAGGAAAGAAGGTATCTATGAAAAGGACTTTGCATGAATCAATGATTATAACATGCCATTTATTGAGATTTATGATTAACTCAACCTTTTGCCCTTAAGAGCATGAGAATCATGAGTTTAAATTGCAAATGACAGTGGCACTTGGGCCGCTCAGTCAGTTGAGCCACCAACTCTTGATTTTGCCTCAGGTCATGATCTCATGTCATGAATTCCACAGCGGGAACTGAGAATGGAGCCTGCTTGGGATTCTCTCTTTTTCTCTCTCTCTCTCTCAAAAAAAAAAAATTTTTTTTTGAATTGCGAGTGACCAAAAATCAAACTAACTTGGGGGGAGGTAAGGGCTAATTTCTTGGCTTATGTAACAAAACAAAACCAAACAAAAATCACACACAGCTGAATCCAAGGGCTCAATTACACCATGTTATGTTACTCTGTCTTTTGCTTTTCTCTGAATTGGTTTCTATCTAGCACATTATCTCCACAACAAAGAACCTAGAAAATCAAGGCTTTTATTTTAGTGTATAAGGCATCTGAACATTATTTTTTTTTTCTCTCCTTTATCATCACTCTGGCCAAAGTTATAGGATAATGCTCATTGGCTCTGATTGGTCTGCTCAGGTCATGTGCACTTCCTGAACCAATCACTATGGGGACAAATACTTTTTATTGGCCAATCATGGGTCATTCTCCCCAGAGAGTGGTTTCAGTTTCATGGAACCTGTTACTAGAAGCAAATTCTTCAATACAACCTCAATCCCATTAAAATGTTTCCAAAACTGCTCAATTACTATTAAAGAATTCTACAATGGCACTGTTCTTTCAGTAGAAATATTATATCTGGGTACATCACAGAGGTAGAGCTGGTCTTTAAAGAGAGGACAAAGAACATGACTCACGGCCATGTGGCTTTATTTTAGGAATGCTGTGAATTCCTCTTGCCTAAAATATCTTCCCCATCTGCCAACCACAGTCTTAAATTCCAGTTCCACTACTGAGATTCATTGTTGTGAGCCTATAACATGGACCCTCCAACTGCTTGGAAAAAGTAAATGTCTCTTTGAATTTATCAGCTTTTTAAAAAATGTTTATTTATTTTTGAGAGAGAGAGCATGCACAAGCGGGGGAGGGAAAGGGACAGAGGATCTGAAGTGGGTTCTGCACTGACAGTAGTGATTCAGGTGTGGGACTTGAACTCACATACCTCGAGATCTTGACTTGAACCCTGAGATCATGACCTGAGCCAAAGTCAGGTGCTCGACCAACTGAGCCACCCAGGCGCCCCACATTTATCAGTTTTTAACACCTAAGTATTGATTACCTTATCAGATTAATGATGATAGGGAAGGCAATAGTGAGGGGTCCCTCAGAGAAAGGAGTCTAAATGTGTTAAACTGTCACAAAAGGCAGACTTGCAACTGTGTGCCCAGAGTGATAGGGAAGAGTGAGGAGAAGGCTGGCAGGTGATAGGGGACACTTGAGACACAACCTGTCTAATTCACAAATCCTCTTGGTAAAACTACTCATTACATCTTAATTACATCTTAGGAGGGGCGTCCTATGAGAAAATGCCCTAACAAGACAAGTTCTTAATAAGGCAAATTCCATATTTGAGACATGGCTGTAGAAGAGCATCTGTCCTGGGTCTGCAGGAAGAAAGAAGATTGTCTGAACAAAAGAGAGCCACCAGGAAGAACCTCAGACTCTAACAACTCTCTTGAAGTGTTTCTTGCTTCTAATAGTTATGCATATCCCTAGGACCCTTGTTGATCTTTTCTGTGGATATGAAGGTGCCAGTGTCTAAATGGCTTTTTTTTTTTCAGCTAATGCAGTTAACACAGAGCAATACCCCAAAGCTAGCATCCTATGCGATTTGGGACAAGATATTGTCCTTTCCTATATTGTCCCAATTTTGAACCCCTTATTACTAAGTTTCCTATCTCAGGCTCCATCTTCCTAAAAGTAACTGTAACAATGTATAACAATACAAACCTTCCCCAAAGTTTAGTAAGTAGACTGAAGGAAAAAAAGGAGGGAGGAAGAGAAGGGGAAAAGAAAGGGAGGCAAGAACCACTGGCAGTGATTATCTGCGGGAAAAGGAATGTGATGAAGGTCCAGATAGTTAATAAAAAAATAAGCCTTTTCATTCTATATATTTTATTATGGCTTGGTTTTTGTTTACAGTGATCATGAATTCATGAATCCTTTTAGTGACTTAGAATTTAGTAAAATTTGTATTTAATTGATTCTACTTCTAAAAGATCTTTGTTTTAGGATTAAACTTGAGGGAGACGGGGCCAGCTCTGTCGCCTAAATACTGACCACATAGAGAAAAAGTGTATCCTATAAAAGCTGGCGTTGCCTGGAGCTTAAGAATAATGCTTAAGTGATATAAAACCAAGCTGAATAAAAATGCAAAATACTCCAATTCTTTGTTACATCTGCTTTTCTCTTTTTTCAAATAGAATGAACTACTGCTGTTCTTGAGAGTGTCATAAAGATACAGGTCGGTTATGCCGCTCCCCTGGATGGGTTTCAGTTGGTAATAAATGGTTTTCTGAGACGTCTGAGTTAAAGCTCTTATGTAAATAGAGAGAGGCTTACATAATGCTCTTTAAACTAGAACTTTGAAGACAATCTGCACTAGGCATATGAAATCTGTCTGTGCTGCAAATGACATCTGAAAACTAACAGGAAACCATCCAAGAAGTGGTTTAAGAAAACAGGAAGAATAAACACCCACAGTGAGAGCTTCTGATCAATCATTTAACCAAACCTCAACCACGACCAGTGAATACGTACGTAAGAGGTGTATCTTGGGCTTATAGTAATGCTACTAACCAAAGCGCACTTCAGCAGCGCTCAGGAGGATCGTTCATTGTAAATTTCTATGTAAAATTCCCCAGGGGCTGGAGCTGTGCCTTCGGCTGTTTCCCTCCCAGTAAGGTTAGACAGTGCATCATCTCACGGAAGAAGCTAAACTAGTATTGATTTTCCAATTTCTAAAAGGAGTAACCATTTCGAGCAAAGGCACGCTGGGGGGTGGGGGGTGGGGTCTGCGTAAAGGAGAAACACATTGCAAACCGAAAGCGCTGCGGAGATGGGAAGAGGGAGCTGTGGTGAGCGAACAGAGGCTCCTCTCTGCCCAAGTAGCGGGGGGTTGCGAAGTTCTCGCCACAACAGCTGCGACGTTCTAATTCTGTAGACCAGCCAGGAGAGAAGTTTCTCTGCCAAAAGACAGAAATTTCTGTATGGGGGGGGGGGGGGGGGGAGAAGCGGGAAGGACCATCTTTCATCCGTTCTCACTCCCGCCTCACCTACGTTACCCCCGGATCCTGATGCCCTCCCTTCCGACCCCCTCGGTGAGCAGCAGGTGGGCGGGGAGCGCGAGCTGGCGCTGGCCGGGAGCTAAACGCCGCCAGACTTTCCCGAGCGCCCCCCCCCCCCAGCCTCTCCCCACCCGCGGCCTCGGAGCCCAGCCCCGCCTCCCCGCCCCGCAATCCCGGGGCCCCAGGCCGCGCACGGATCCGAGGCGACGTGTTCGAGCCCGCGAAAACGAGTGGGCTAACTTTCAGGTCCACCCCCACCCTGAGACTGCCTTTTCACCCGCGACCCGGAGTGCGCGCTAAGCAGCAGCCAAGTGAGAGCGTGCGTCGGTCAGCGCGCGGGGGAGCCGTGCGGCGGGCGGCCCGAGGGCCCGGCGGGCAGGAGCGCTGGAGGGAGCCGCGGCGCCTGGAGCCTCGGAAAGCATCTGCCCTGCTGGGGCCCGCAGGGGCGCCCCTCTCAGCGCCGCCCCCTTCCGCGACAGCCCCTGCGGCGCCCAAAGCCTGCGCGGGGATGGGGAACCCGCGGGCAGAGACCCCCTCCCGCCCGCATCTGCTAACTTTCCTAACATCTCCCCCCTCACCCTGCCATGTAACACACTATTTACGACCGCGTAGACTCGCGCTCACGCACGCCTGCCCTTTTCCCCAGAAGCCTGAAAGTGGCTGAATGGAAACACTGACACGTGAAAACTCTATTCTGAGTGACTTAGTATCCGCCGCCTTGAGGTTTTAATCTTGCCCTGCTCGTCCCGCCCGGTGCTCCGGGCAGCTGTCCGAACGGTCCGGCAGTCTTTACTGTCCCTAGGGATGAGGAGGCGAGGAGGAAGGGGGAGGAGGAAACGTGAGAGGTCTGGGGCCACCAGGAATATCCAAGGGGAGACTCCGAATTCTAATCCCAAGAATTTAAGTCCACGTGCATTGTTTCCAAACCAAATGCACATGGCAGCTCTCTTCGGAGCCCTAGGACCCCTAAATTGTATTTTAGGAATAGAGAGAAGGGACGCGCCACCACAGACCATCTGTCCTTGGGGGGTAAGGGTACTGCTTACCTTAATCCTGCCCTTTCCCTGCCCCCCGCCCCCGCCGTTGGCAACAGGTTTTCAAATATGGGAGAGGCACATACACGAGCACCTGGCTCACTCTTCACCTTGGTGGCCGACGCCAGCCACGTGTTGGCCCCAGACAGGGTCAGACAGGCCGTACTTGTCTCGTTGACATGGGTGCCTGTGGCTAGCATGGTGTGAGATTTCAAAATGTCAGGGCCCTGCTGCGGAGATCGCAGACAACCTCTTATGAACCTCCCCCGGAAAGAAATGAGTGCGCTTTGTCTTGCCTTTGGTTGTTCCTCACCTAAGAAAATCTTTTTTTCTTTTCCAAACACAACACTGAGGATCACTTGTGTCCTTACACTTCTAGCTTAGACGTGTCTACTCTAAAAGGGTCCGGGGTGCATTTTGGCTGGACTTTCCTTTCTTCTGAGTCCCTGCCAGGGATCTTAACCCCTAGTTTTCCTGGCCTGAGACATTGACTGGTGGCCCATCCTTCTTTGGGACAGCTTCCAATGCTCCAGGTCTACTAGGGGTCCGCCCACCAAGCCCCCTGCTCACTAACTACCGCTGACAATAAGAAGTGGAGAGAGCTTACTTCTCTCTCATATGACCTCCAACCTGAGGCTTTGCATGGGGAAGGCAAGGAAAGCAGAGGAGATGATGGGTGGACATTCCAACTCTGACCTCAGAGAAGGAAAACCCTGAACTAACTGCCTCTCCCCACCTTGCATTTTATTTCTGAAACCTGAAATGAAAATGGAAATTGCTTGATATATGAGGAGACGTTATCTAATTAGGGCGTAAGAAATTTAATCTTTCCAGCATGCAGGTCATATAATTAATGTTAATTTAACGCTCAAATTCTCAGTCATTAATTTTTATTCTCTTAAATGCAGTTTGGCAGGGGCCCCTGATCCATGGCAATGGATTTTACTGGATGTGAAAGCACACTTGGTCTTAGGAGTGACTCACCGTAGACCTTCCCATCCCAATAACAAGATCACATCATGTATGCATTATTAAGCCACATAATTGAACGGTCCATAGTTTGCATATCAGACTATTAAAATAATGTGTTTTGCTTTTCTCTGAACACGTATTGTTCAAGCCTCTGCGAATATGTGGCGATTCTGATAATTATCACCAAATTACTGCAAATGTTCTCTTCATTAACATGATTTCTTTCAAGCATTTTTAAAAATGTGAATGTTATTATGAATTAAGAAACTTCTTACAAAGTTGTGTGAAGTGTGTGTGTGTGTGTGTGTGTGTGTGTGTGTGTGTGTTTTAAGGGACTTGTCACTGGGAAGGAAAGGATATATTTTAAATGGAGGAGGGAGAAAAATGCTTTTGACTAAGTTTTTCAAGTGGCTTCCTTTGGTCAAATAAAAGTTTTCTCTCTAGTTTTTTGGGCAGCGTCTAGGCAAGAGACAAACAGAAAATAGAAAAAAAGAGGGAGAAAAGAGGGAGGGAGGAGAGAGAATTTGAAAGTCACAGGAGAGTAAGAGAATTAATTTTTTTAAGTCCCTACTATCTTGTCCCCATCTGGTGTGGATAACTTGTCCCCACAAATAACCTCCTAACTTTTTACCTGACCTAGAGTAAACTAATATCCTCCCTTTTTAAAATACCAACTCAAATTTTTCTAAAGATAACAGCTCACAATTAACTAAATATTGCTGTCTTCCCCTAGCTATTCTGAGCTATACTGTTGGGAGAAATTATAAGCCGTAAAGAGCCTTTATTGTAACCTCTCCACCACACACAGTTTCTAAAGTTGAATAGCAAGACATTAAAACACACACACACTACTGCAAAATAAGAGTCTCTTCTAAATGTGAGAAATTTTCATCCACCCCCCATTTCTAGTGAAATTTCCCTTTGAGTGATTTTTAAACTTATAACAAACAGGTCTTTCTGCCGCTGGTATTGTCGCTCCTTCCCGCACAGCGTCGCGCAGCGCGCGGGTCGCTCTCCTCCGACGGCGCTTCCAACACCGAAAAGCTGCCATCAGCCCCGGTGAAGAGGGAGTTTCACCCACTGGTAATGTCACAAGAGTTTGAGGTTGTAAGGTTTTTCCTAAATAAAAGACGTCACCTCGGGTGGGAGTGAGGAGAGAGAGAGAGAGAGAGAGAGAGAGAGAGAGAGAGAGAGAGAGAGAGAATGAGTTGTGGCTGGTGCATTCCGTCCGCTCCAGCAGTAACCTGCTTGGCTGTTCCCTGCGTAGCTGGATACCCCCTCCCCTTGCTAGGTGCCCGGATCCTTCGGGCCTCTCCTCAAGCCCACGGTCAGCTCTCCCGGGAAGGGGTGCCAGGCCCCGGGCGGCACTTTTATTTTGGCTGAGAGGAGAGAACGCTGCTCCCAGGCCCGAAGAAGGCGAACTGAGCCCTTCTGTTTGGATTTCCCTCCTCGCTATAGCAACCAGCAGCATCCGGACAAAAATGCGCCCTCCCTGGACAATGGCCCGGCCTCCCGCTTCTCGCCCTCGTCTTCCTCCACCGGATCGCAGCCAGGACCTGCCTAGGAGCTCAGTGGCTCAGTGGCAGGGAACGCCCCCACCCCCATCCTGCTCTGTTCCCTAGCAGTCCCTCCCGAGGTCAGGCCAGGGCGCTGGGACGCCGGCGCAGCCCCTTCTCCCTACCCCTGCTGATCCCCCACGCAGGCCGAGGCCGGGACACAGAACCTCCTGGCAGAGCTCGGGAGCTCCCACAGCGGAGTTCTCCGCGGGATTGTGTGGGTGGTTAGATGGTCCTGAGTAGCACAAACTCCAGCTTTCTTTCAGGGTTAAGAAAACAATTATTAGTATAATGCACAAAGCAGACTACTCCCTCCCTCCCGCCCCGCCCCCCATCCGCACACATTCACATTCACGTAAATATAAGCATCCTAAACCACGATCCTAGGCATGATCTCTGACTTTCTTTCACTCTCCCAAGGTTAATTAGGTTCCCTTCCACGAACCGAGCTCCGCGCCTATTCATTATTCTCTCCCTCTGACCTAGGGCGTTAATATGATCAGGCCTGTGACTCGGCCGTGTCCTGTTTTCCTATTTTGCATTTAATGCTGGGACCCGGCTGCCCCAGATTACCATCGAAAACTCGAAGGAAAGACAAGAGGAGTGAACTGTTCTCAATGCTCTAACCTGCCTAGACCTTCGCTTTCTGCGTCGTTTTCCGGACAATGCCACCCTTTACATCACCGGGACCCACGTTCTGAAAACCTCCCTTTAAAAAAATAGTCATCCCTAACTTTATTAAGTCCCAAAGTGCCTAGAATGACAGATCTAAAAACTCAGAAAGCCAGGAGGAAGTCTTGGCCCACAGCTAATACCGCTGTGATTAACTGCCCTTAAGAAAAACTTCGCTCCCGCGCATCATCCCTCCCCCGCTGAATGCGGTCCCCCGGACACTAACAACACGATTGTTAAGTGCATTCGTACAATTTAGAAGGGATTTACGTTCCTGATCTGTGCAGCCAGAATAAGAAAACCGAAGTCCAGCCTCAACCAAATGCAGTCTTGTTTCCCCCAGCGATCGAAACCCAGCCCTAGCTGTTGGACGCCGCACCAGTGCAATGGCTAAGGACGCCCTTTCACTGCGCCTCTGCGCAGGTGTGTGTCCGTGCTCTCACCCCTTGCCTTTCGCTTCTCAAATTATTCCAGAGCATAAGAAAGGGAACGGACTGCGGCAAGAGCTTTATTTTTAAATGCTTTAGAGCTAAGGAGGTTTGTGGGAAATCCCTTTAATTTATCAGAGTTGTCATTCCCTCCTGGTAGTCAGCTATCCACCTGCTTTAAGGCGGGGGGGGGGGGGGGGGGGGGGGGAAGGGCAGGGGCGGAGGGGGGCTGGTGGAGGGGGTGGAGGTGGGCACCCTCAGGCTCCATTGCTAGGAAGTCATTAGTCCTTTAAAAGCAAAATTTCAGGAAAGGAACTAGGAGCCACCAATCACCTCCTGTTCTGTTCCTGATATTTCAATATAAACAAACTGTATTAACTCCAAATAGAATTTATCTCGCGCACTGATGGAATGTGTCCTTTATGCTTTCTCCCCTGTAAGGCCTCATATTCACCACTCAAAATTTAGCAGTCTTCCTTTGATAAATTACTCAAAGTAATCCCTGAAACAGCTAGACTGCCTGGGTGATGTGGTTTTAGAAGTCTTCAAACCGTGCCTGTCTATAAAATATTCACTTGCGGACTACAAAGGGGGGATCATTTTTAATGACAAGATTCAGAACTGGGAGTAAAGGGGGAAGAGATTAATATCCATGAATTCAAATAATTTCATTTCAAATACTGAACTTAGAACATTATATCTCACTGGTTTACACAGTAGTGAAGAATCATCTGTATATGAGGTGTGGACAAACATAGAGTTGCCAAGCATATGAAGAATGGGAGTTTCCACTTTCAGAAAACTTTTCCTTCTTCAAGACCATACATGACATAGAGCCAGATGCACATTTAGAAACTTGTAAAATACATGTATAGGCAGTAATTCATATAAATATGAGATTTTTTAAATTGTGGTGACAGTGTGCTGCTACATAATTAAAGATATTAATTTCTGTTGTTTTTTTTTAAGAAGCTAAATGTTTATTGTGTCTCTCATAAGGACTGGCAACTTGAAAATGCATTTTCCATGCTCTTTATGAATGCATCCCCAAGACTGCAGTTCTTGAAGCTTTCAGGAGGTTTTCATTAAAGCAGCCAGCTGCCTCTTTGTGTGGATTGGCTGTTTAAAGCTGTAGCTCTGAGGTGGGAGCCTCAGTTTTGACATTCTGTAGGCCCTTAGCAAAGAAGTTCCATTCGATTGTGGGGGAGCTCTCAAATGAAACGTCATCTGGGGGGCCAGCAGGAGAGCAGAAAGCACAGGAATGAAGGGCTGGGACACAGGAGGAGGAAAGAGGGAAGGAAGGGGGAAAGGAGGGGGGAGGGAGGGAGGAGTGGGAAAAGAAGAGATTTCAACAACCCTCCTCCAAGGAGGATACATTTAAAAGGAGACACCAACAGGCAATTTTATCCAAGTTTAAGCCAGTTGCCACCTCCTAGAAATTTTCCTGTTTCCTGATTTTTATTATCATGAGACTACCTAAATAAGAAATAAATTAAGATCTATCAAATGAATACCATCTCTCTATTTTAATAACTGTGCCTTTTCAGCACAGTGTGTGGGAATGGTTATGGGTGTTTTTTCTGCCAAGTCCTGGTACAGAGAAATAAATAAATGTTTTTGTTTTTGTTTTACCTATAGTGTGTGTTTAGTAGATGAATGAGTTAATAAATTAGAGTTCAAGTTAGAGAGCATGGACTGATACCATTACTGTTATTCAAGTGAAGACTTTGGGGGCCATGGGTTAAGGGGCCAGGCCCAGCTCACTCTTTTGAGGAGGGTGACAGGGTGGAGATAAATAGGGGTCTTTTCGGTTACGTTCGGATACGTTGAGCTGTTTCCTCTCCACGCAGAGCACCCGGGCAAGAGGGAGTCCGCACTATTTCTTCAAACCAGTCCAGGTCAGGATACCCACAGAGTACAGCCCTTCCTGGGACCTAAGGGAAGGGCCCAGGCTAGCGCCGCTGCCAGCATCTCTTCTTAGGGTGCCTCAAGTCTGTTCTCGCTGAAAGGGCCCAGGGGACCCTGCAGCCGCCCCCAGGCAGCGAGGCCCGCTCGAACAGCCTGCTCAGCCATTGTCCTAGCGAGTGATCTCAGAGAGCTGTGCTGGAGTGAGGGAGATATCAAGACACCTTGTCAGTTCAAAGCATTTTAGGGTTGTTTGAAATCCTCTCCACGTCAACGTAAGCAGCCTCAGTATTTGAACAGCTGCTTTGAACAGTGAAAGGGAATGAGCTGAATCAAAACCTGGAGGTGTCTCCCCGAGACACCTTCAACGCGCTTTTATGCGGGTTGGAGAAAGGCAGGGAGACCTGCAGACTCTGCCCTGGCCGGGTCAGCCGCAAAAAAAAAGGTGCCCACGACGGTGGGGGTGGCGGGGGAGGGAAAATGAGAAGCCCCCATCTGGAGCTAAAACCCCGGAGAGTCTCGGTTCCCGGAGCCCCAGGGAAGAGTCGCGCCGGGAGACAGACAGGAAGCCGAGGCTACTCAGGACCCGGCGTTCGCGCCAGCCGGGCCTCCGGCGACAAGCAGGGAGGCGGGGGAAGCGCGGGGGGGAGGTGGGACACAGAGCCCTGGTGCGCGCCCAGCCCTGCCCGCCCGGCGATTGGCCCGGCTCCGAGGTTGGGGGTGGGGTGCGGAGGCTGAGGCCCAGGGGTTGGGCATTGCTTTGTGTACTCCCGGGGATTTATTGGGTGTATTAATCCGGGAGAACTACCCCGCTTGCCCTGTTGAGAACGTTCTGGCTCCAACGTCTGCCAGCAAAATGGGGGCGGGCGGGTGGGAGCGGAGTGGAGTAGAGACCCGGGACCTCTACGTGGGATGGATATCAGAGTCCCAGTGAAGTCCCTTTACAGACAGGAAGTTTTGATGTACACGTGCAGCATATTCTTGCCCCCACTCCGCAACCGAGCGCCCAAAGCCTGGGGTTGAGGGGAGGCGGCAGAAGAAGTGGCAGGTGGAGAGACCTTTAAACTGACTCCGAGCCCGGCCGCCTCGGCTTTCTCAGAGATGTGTCTGGAAACCCTGTCTTCTCTCGAGTGTATCACCCCACGGGCTGCAGAGGGCCTTGTCCCTTGAGAGTGAAATCAAATCCAGAGAAAAGCAGACACCTGCCCTGAAAGGGCGAAGGCGGGGGGGGGGGGGGGGGGGGGGGTGAGCTGCTGAGTATTCGGACACTGCCCTTCCCGGCGGCTGGATTCCTCCATCTGGGGATCTCTGAGTTCTCCGAGCTGGGAGGCGGAGGGGGGGGGGGGGGGGGCAGAGGGCTGAGGCCCGCCTGGATGGGACGCTGCTGGCACGCCGCCCGTGCGCTCCCAAAGCCCCAGGAGAGCCGCGCGCCCAGCGCCGGGAACTCCGGGCCGCTGTCGTGAGGAGGCGGTCCTGCCCGCCGCCCAGCCCCTTCGCTCCCTGTCGAGGAGCCTCCAGCGCCAGCCGCCGAGTCTGCGCTCTCCGAGGCTAGGACTTTTTCATTTTTTCCTAACCGGGCAAAGTTACGGGATTCCTAGCAGCCCCCAGGCGTGCGGCTGCAGTGGCTCCGCGCTTGCGCTGGGACCGAGCGCCACTCCGTGTGTGTCCTCGCCTTGCCGCGCGGGTGCGCGCGTGGGGGGAAGCAGGTCCGTCCTGTTGGCGGCCTGTGGGTTCGCCCCTCCCCTAACCATTTCTCTCTCCCACACACACGCTCATAAACACAGGGCACGTGGAAATTCTCAGCCAAAGCGCCTTGCCCGGGCGGGTGCTCAACGTGGTGATTTATAAACAACTCAGCCACTCCCCAAAGAGCTCGCTCCTCGTTAGTCATGATGAATTCTCTGGCCCGCTCCACTTTGCTGTCTAGATTAAGATGCTCGGAGGCCCCAAAGTGCTCCTCTTGAGCGTTGTTTTGGCTTCCTTTACAAAGCCACCACCCCCGGCAGCGCCAGCGCTACAACGCACAGGGCCAAGGGTGAGAGGTGGGGACGAAAGTCACTTTCCCTGGGGTCTTTTTTTCTTTTCCCGGCAGCAACTTTTGATTCTCTTGGCAGTATCCGCGCCCTTCACTTGGCCCTGCGTGGTGGTCCCGCTGTTGCAGGCAGGGTCCGCGCCTGAGTCTCTCCCACCAGGCTCGCAGGCTCCTAAGCCCGCGGCAGGCACCTGCTCCCGGTGGCTAGGGAACTGACCAAGCGACGCGCTCGCGCCCAGTAGAGAGGCGCCGCGGTGTACTCTCCCGCAGTCTTGCTCTGGAGTTCACGGCTGAAGGCTAAGCTGGAGCTTAGCCAGCGAGCGCCCGAGAGCTGAGTTAGACCAGCCCCACCCGCTGGCGTCCGTAGAAGTTACTAATTAGGAAGATCCCCCTAGCATCAGCCCATTTTCCTTCACACACCGTTCCTCCCTTTGGAAGCAGCTAACGGAAAAGTTGTATCGAGAAGAGCCAGCCGCACAGGCAAGCGCGCACGCAGCTCCGCGTCTCGGCTTCCCGGAGCGGCCCTGGGTGCCGCCACCGCACCCGGAGGCTGAGCACCGCTTGCCAGCGCTTCTGTGGCCTCACACAGGGCAAAGGTCTTCCCGCCCAGGCTCCTGGTTTTCTAAGCCAAAACTGCGCGCGCCCCAGTGTGTTAGTTAATCTGACAGACTTTATGAGTTTTGTTTTGTTTTCGGTCCAGGCCGCTGCGCTGTCAGAGCAGGCAGTTCCGCGCCTTTACAGGAGTTTCTCACTAGTGGATGAGCGCAGGCTGAGCCTGCCTCTCATGGGGTCCTCTCGCCCAGGGGCTGGGAGACAACTGGGCCTGGAACCTAAAAGGAAGGGAGCCTGTGCTAGCGGCGGGTTGGAAGGGAGGAAAAGGACCTTTATTTGGGGGCAAAAGTGTCCGCACATCCTGAAGCAAAAAGCACGTGGACATTGAAATTCTATCCGTGGGGGTAAAGGAGACTTCAACAGGGGGACAAGTCTGGCTTCTGACTCTTGATTTAAGAAACGCTGGTGTGTGTGTGTGTGTGTGTGTGTGTGTCCCAAGGTGAATAAAAACGGGACTACCCCTGGCTCCTGCGACTCAGCTTTTCTTTTTCTCTCTCCTTCTTCACCCCCCACCCCAGCCCTAACAGGAAGAGAAGGTAGACCAACACACCCCCCCCCCCCGCCACCACAACCCCCACACACCCAAGTCTTCCAAGTGGCTGTGGTCGAAAAGGACTGAGGCTGCCCCCCGCCCCCCACCATCAGCACCCCCCCCCCCCCACCGCGCGCACCGCGCGTCTGCTAGGGAGACAGATGGGGGGCGGGGCCCATCCAAGAGGGGCGGAGGAGCCCCGGGGTTGGAGAGCTGGGGTGGTGAGAACTAAGAGAATCTGAATTGGGTGGAGAGGGGGGACTGGAGGAGGGCTGAGAGGACTCGGCGCCCGGGGGGGAGGAGGAGGGGGCAGCTCTACGCCAATCAGTGGCGCCGGCCTGGGAGGTTGCTAGCGGTATCCACGTAAATCAAAGGGCGCGGAGCCAATGGGAGGGGGCGGAGGGGGCGGGGCCCAGGCGCGTGCCGCTGCGAGCTGGCGCTGCCAAGAGAGCGGGAGAGAGCTGGAGAGAGCAGGGAGAGGGGGGAGCGCGGAGCTAGTCAGAGAGTGAGCGAGAGCAAGAAGGAGGGAGAGGAGGAGAAAGAGAGCGAGGGCGGGCGGGAGGCGGCGGCGGCAGCAGCAGTAATAGCAGGAGCAGCAACAGAAGGCGTCGGAGCGGGCGTCGGAGCTGCCCGCTGGGGGAGAGAGAGAGGAGAGAGAAAGAGAGCGAGCGAGCAGAGGAGCCCGAGGCAAAAAAGTAACTGTCAAATGCGCGGCTCCTTTAACCGGAGCGCTCAGTCCGGCTCCGAGAGTCATGGCGACCGCAGCGTCTAACCACTACAGCCTGCTCACCTCCAGCGCCTCCATCGTGCACGCCGAGCCGCCGGGCGGCATGCAGCAGGGCGCGGGGGGCTACCGCGAGGCTCAGAGCCTGGTGCAGGGCGACTACGGCGCGCTGCAGAGCAACGGGCACCCGCTCAGCCACGCTCACCAGTGGATCACCGCGCTGTCCCACGGCGGCGGCGGCGGGGGCGGTGGCGGCGGCGGCGGGGGCGGGGGCGGCGGCGGGGGCGGCGGCGACGGCTCCCCATGGTCCACCAGCCCCCTGGGCCAGCCGGACATCAAGCCTTCGGTGGTGGTACAGCAGGGCGGCCGCGGCGACGAGCTGCACGGGCCAGGCGCCCTGCAGCAGCAGCACCAGCAGCAGCAACAGCAGCAGCAACAGCAGCAGCAGCAACAACAACAGCAGCAGCAACAGCAGCGGCCGCCGCATCTGGTGCACCACGCCGCCAACCACCACCCGGGGCCCGGGGCATGGCGGAGCGCCGCGGCTGCAGCGCACCTCCCGCCCTCCATGGGAGCGTCCAACGGCGGTTTGCTCTACTCGCAGCCCAGCTTCACGGTGAACGGCATGCTGGGCGCCGGCGGGCAGCCGGCGGGGCTGCACCACCACGGCCTGCGGGACGCGCACGACGAGCCGCACCACGCCGACCACCACCCTCACCCGCACTCGCACCCGCATCAGCAGCCGCCGCCGCCGCCGCCCCCGCAGGGCCCGCCGGGCCACCCCGGCGCGCACCACGACCCGCACTCGGACGAGGACACGCCGACCTCGGATGACCTGGAGCAGTTCGCCAAGCAGTTCAAGCAGCGCCGGATCAAACTGGGATTTACCCAAGCGGACGTGGGGCTGGCGCTGGGCACCCTGTACGGCAACGTGTTCTCGCAGACCACCATCTGCAGGTTTGAGGCCCTGCAGCTGAGCTTCAAGAACATGTGCAAGCTGAAGCCTTTGTTGAACAAGTGGTTGGAGGAGGCGGACTCGTCCTCGGGCAGCCCCACGAGCATAGACAAGATCGCAGCGCAGGGGCGCAAGAGGAAAAAGCGGACCTCCATCGAGGTGAGCGTCAAGGGGGCTCTGGAGAGCCATTTCCTCAAATGCCCCAAGCCCTCGGCCCAGGAGATCACCTCCCTCGCGGACAGCTTACAGCTGGAGAAGGAGGTGGTGAGAGTTTGGTTTTGTAACAGGAGACAGAAAGAGAAAAGGATGACCCCTCCCGGAGGGACTCTGCCGGGCGCCGAGGATGTGTACGGGGGGAGTAGGGACACGCCACCACACCACGGGGTGCAGACGCCCGTCCAGTGAACTCGAGCGGGGGGAGGGGCAGAGCGCGGGGCTCCCCCTCCCCTACGGTCCACGGCCCTTTCCCGGCCCCCTTGTTCCCTCTCTAACTTCTGATTGTTCTTTTTATTTTAATTATTATTTCCCCGTCCCTTAAAAAGAAAAAAATAATAAGGAAAGCAACTAAGGCACTGGACTATCCTTTAAACGGTAGCAGGTGTAATGATGTGTTTTGACCTTTACAGGCTAGTACCCAGGCAATGGAGTGGAGTGTCTCATAGAGTGAGGAGAGAGTGTGTAAGAGAGAGAGAGAGAGAGAGAGAGAGAGAGAGAGAGAAGGAGAGATGGCAAGCACTGAGTTAAATACCTGGCAAAACTAAATAAATTACCAAAAAGAAAAAAAAAATCCACCAAACCGTGATAAACACAAAACAGCTTCCTGATGCTCGGAGTTGGCACATGCTCTGCTGTGTTGATTTAATGTGGATCCTCATCAGGAAGGAGGAAAAAATACACATGTTCTTTGATGTAGTCAAAATTTAACCGCATAAATTTGCACTGCAAGAAAATTGAAGTTTACACCAACAAATTCATTGAACGTATTTTTCTTTCTCGCACGGTTAATTTTGAAATTGCCGGGTTTTGTTTTGTTTTGTTTTGTTTTGTTTTGTTGTTTTATTCAGCAGGGAGAGTTGAAGCCAGCTCTTGGCTACTCTCCATTTCTAACGTTCTTGTGTTGCCCCTTGTTCTTCTTCCTGTTTGTGAACTTTGGTTACCTTCAGGCTCCCCCCAACATTGGTGTAACATTTAGTTGCTTCTTTTACCAAAGCAAAAACGATTGGCTTCATACAAAATAAATAATTCTCTGCTTTCAGGAAACGTGCATGGTCTACCCGCTTTATCCAAGGCAAGAGTCCAGTTTGGAATACAAAAATGAGTCAAGCATTGGTTTTTTTGTGACCAGCCACAAAGTAAACTTCATTTTCAGGCAGTGTTTCTGGGGGAGGTTGTGGAGGGGAGAAAAAGAAAAATCGATAGTGAGTGACTGATTGCTTCATTTTATCAGGCGGGCCCATTGTGAAAGAGCTCAGAGGAAATGTGGAGGTTATAAATGTATTTCCAGAGTCGTCCAACAGAAAGTGGCACTTTGAAGAGAACTAGGGAAATATATATCTTCAGAAACCCCTGTATAGTTCTCTGCCTTCAGTTTTAATAACTTAATTATGAGGAATTATTTGTGCTGAGAGCAGCAGTTAAACTTTGTTCCTCTAATAGCTTTTTTTTTTTTAACATAAAGAAAATAATCTGGGAACTTAATGGTGTATGCAGAGACTTTTTTTTACTGCACAAATACCCATATGCATACAGAGGATATCTCCACTCTAGGCTGGTTTTGTCTTCACTAGCTCATTTGTTTATCAAATCAAATTTAAGGTCCCACACCTTCTTCTCCTATAATTTATCACAGAAAATACCAGTTTAACCTAGACAGCTTTCCCCCCTTCTTTCACTAAGGAAGCCAAATGAACTGGGGGAAAAAATGCTATTTTCTATCCTTCCTTTTCTCCCTTTGTTAATAGTTTTAAGTGCGCTTTTACCTTATCTTGATGGAAAATGGTTAACTCCCATAACAAAAGACTCTACTGGGAAGTGTAGGTGAAAAAACTTCTAACTATTGAAAATAAATACCATTAAACTGTGACCAGTTAAAATATTTAAAAAAAATAATCAGCACAAAAGGGCGCTAAAAGGGAAAACACTTTTTATTAATCTTAAAAGTTTGGGGCTTTTTTTTTTTCTGGTTAAGTATTAGGCAAATCTTTATTTAAAAAATTAAATTCTCAATACCATAAAATTATGGTTCAGCATCAGATTAGCATTGCACTCAGTAGTTAAGGTTTTAGGAAATATGCTTTATATTGTCTTTTCAAACACCTGTGATTGTTTCATTTTCAATGTTTTTGCAAGATAAATGATGACTTAGAATGGGCATATTTATTTGCCTGTATTTCATTTCCCCCAACGAATGTCACGAGGAGATGGACACAGAGCTGCTGCTTCGGGCTGTATCACACTGCTTGTTCCTGAGGTGTGGGGACTGGCCTCTAGTGAAGCAATCCAGAGCAGGGCAAATAGCCAATGGTTAAGGGAGGAAATGAATTTTCAGATTCTTATTACCAAGTGGGTAAGGTCAGACGCTGGAGTTCAGGGGACTTGTCTATAGCTCCTCTAACTCTCTTGGGTTTACTAAGAAGAAAGTTACCACTGAACCTTACCACTATGTATATATGTTTAATATCTGTCTTTTGAAATGCAGAAATAGTTTAAATGTTTCTTTGTCTATTTTTCTTTTTTTTTTTAATGCTACCCAGGGAAATATTTTCATATCATTTTTAAGTGGCCTGCCTCAATGTATATTTATTTCTTTTAAAGCAAAAAGGTTCTGGAAACTGTTTTTCTGTAGCTTTAAATGAGTAGATGAGCAAAATCTATATGGGATGTAATTTTTTTGTTCAGTCTCTTTAAAAATACTTTGTTTTGGTACATTTGGTTGTGCTTGTGGGGAAAATAAAAACGCAGAGATCCTTATATATTTATGTTAAAGTAATATTTTATTATCTACATAAAACAGAAATGCACAATACCTTCATAGTTTGTTCTAATTATTGAAATATCTTTATTTTATTTTTAAAGATAGTGCCAAGTTTTAAGGGGGGGGAAACCCTAGACCTTATACTGACTGAGTTGAGTTGTGTGTAAAATACTTCCCTTCCTTTATACTTCATAAAGTTTTGGAATAAATTTTATGCGTATACTGCCAGGTTTCATGTTTATAACTTTCAGAGCTTTTTTGTTTGTTTGTTTTTAAGAGAGACTACTGTTCTGATTCTACTTCACTTTTCTTTGCAAAAAACTATCAGTCCCAGACCTTTCAGTCACTGTGCCCATAGCACTAAATTGAAATGGTCATTGGGTTTGAGTTCTGATTCGTTTGCCATTTCAGCGTCCAACAGAGAGATGTTTGTCCCCTTTAAATATATGCAGATATCCCTACATCTTCTTTCCAGGTTACCTTTACCTTAACTGATTGTGCTTTTTTGGAGAGCATCAATCAACTAGGTGGACTTTAATCTTTACCCACTTGTCCTCACATAATTTGGGATCTAAAAGAGCAAAGCTTAGTTAAGGGTATTATTCTTTTTAATAATTAACAAATATCTTCCAACAAAGAGTAACTCTGACAATATGCAAGATGTGTGTTTACCGAGTGATTAGAGGTAGGACCTAAATATTATTCCTGTTAGGTTTACAGGGGTGGGGGGTGGGGAATGGATTTTGCAGTGGTTTATACAATAGTATCTATTTCTCTTCAGGCAAGCAAACAGGCTCTAAAACAGAAAGAGAAAAAAAGAGAGAAGAATGTATGGGAGAGACTCAGGCTGTGATGCTAATAACAGATTGTTTCAGATAGTCTCCTATGGAGCATTATACTTACCAAAATCAGTTTTAAGATTAGTGGAAAATCCAAGCAGCGTTGGGTTAGTTTACAAGTTTGCTGATATATTTGGAGTGCTCCTTGAAACACTGGTTTAAGCATAAATGTCCATTTTGAAAGGTAGTTTCTGGGCTTATTACATCTGATCATCTTTTCTAACTCCTAGTCAATATTACACAGGTCCCAAACAGATTCAGCCAAATGATCTTATCAATAGTCTGAACGAGAAGTGACAGAAAGAAGAAGTGTTTTGTGACCGCAGACATGCTGATGGGTAAAATGTTTAAGCTGGATATAGATTTGAGTTCTGGGTCAATATCCTTCTCCATTGTAGGCAGAAAACAAGCAGCATCTGCCCTCTGCAGGGCATTTTAGTGGACCTTGAGAAGGCGTTTTTTGTTCTTAGCCACAGGGGCTACTGACTGGAAACCATCACGTGTTAAACGGACACGCCATGGTTTTGACCCATGCTTGCCGTTCAGATTAGAAAGCTACTCGGGCACTTTCATTGCCGGTTTGGGGAATGTATTACACGCTAACGTAAAAAACTCCATCACTGCCACTGGGAGACATTTGTGGGGCAGCCATCCCTAGGATGTTGGCTAGCCACAGTGACAAACCCTTTCTTTTCCCCAAAGACAATAATGCAGAACGCGGCCGTCCTGAAAAAGCTCCTGTGTTTCCTCAAAATATGTCACTTTTCAAATTTATGGTGTACGATGGGGGAGAACGGATCATGTGGGAGAGTCGTGTGAAGGTCAGATAGAGGGAATGGCCACAAATAACATTGTGCTTGGCACTTGTAGACATTCTCAGTTCCCATGAAGTTACCTCCTTTATATTTCAGATGGCGGCAACAAAAGCACTCTCCTTCCCCTCCTGCTCCTACCAGTGAAAGCCACACACTGGTTGGCAAAACGTTCTGATGAAATGGCTTTCATAAAGGCACTCATCCTTCTATCTTCTTATTTCTCCAAAGCCAACTAATAAAGAGATGCAACAGCAACAATGGGGGGCAGGGGGGGATGGCATGGGAGTGCTTTGGTACCTGTGCCTGTGCATCTCTAAGCTGCATACATCCGCCTTTCCTTTGCCTTACTATGGAAGCAGCTTGGGTAGTGCTGTGTTTCTGGGGGAGAGAAATTATCGTTTTGTCACTGGTTTCTGTGATTTGTCTTTGTTGATTTTTTTTTTCAATCGGTTTATAGAACTCTGTTCTAGATTCTATTGAATGCCTAGACAAGTTAAAGAATGAGATAAAGAGCGGAGCTTTTACAGAAAAAGAAAGAAGGATGGTGAAGGGAGGGTCAAAGGTAAAAGTGTTTCTTTGGGTCTGCTTGTATATTTCAGTGAGGCAAAAGGGACAGTGTCTATTTAAAATGAAAGTACATCTGGAGGTACTATGAATGAAGCTTCACAATATGACAGAATGGGATGTTCAGCTAAATTTTATACCAACAGGATCCCTATTCGGGAAAGTTTACTTTTTCAGTGATGCATAATCTCTTACCAGGGGGCAGATGGTGAGAGGGGAGAACCAGGGCTCCTGGTACCTATTCTCACCGCTGGATTCAGTACAGGAAATAATGCAAAAGTGGTAGGGGCTTGCCTCTCAGCTAGAAAACTGTGGAATAAACTTGCCCACCTTTGTAGAACTTGGGCCAGAGTTATTCCAATGCATCCTTATCTAGAGGTGGGTACAGGAGGACCAGAAAATGGCTTTTGAGTTTTCTTAAAGCCTTCGCTTGGTTATGGAGATAAACAATCAGAATACTTTCACATTGTTCTTACGTTTTGTGGGAAGCTGGGAAATTTGTTCCCTCCTTTATTTTTTAAGAAAAAGAAAGTTAATTAACTTTATCATGTAGTACTTTCCCTTTACCTTAATAACAACTCTGCTTGGCTTAGCTGTTAGAGGTTTTAGAAACAATATCATATCCCATCAAAACAACCCTGGCCTCTTATTGTTAGAATTCTGGTTGTTGATAACATTAAGATGTATTTCTTTAAAAAAAAAAACAAAACATGTCTGAAATGTTATTTAATACACCAGTAAAAGTGCATCTATATCTTAAAGTTTATTCCTTTCACGTCTTTCTGAGTTTTTATAGCTCTTTGTCTGAGATTTGGGGGGAGGGGGGCAAAAAAACTTCCATATGCGGTTCGTACGTGAAGAGTCTGGGCTCTGGAGTGTGGTCTGTAGCTGGCGGCACACAGCTCTTTGCTCTCAGAATGGGGACCTGTCATCTAGAAAAAAAGAAGGAAATAAATGCCCCACAAAGACTCACTTGTCACTGATTTTAGAAAGACAGGGGAGCATTAGGACCCCATCTGAGCAATATGGAGGGGATTTTGATTGTTATAAATTGTATACGATTAACTCTCGGCGTGCAGAACGACAGCAGTAGGAAACCTCGCTGTGGAGTAAATTTGAACCTGCATCCTTTTTGATTTGGGGCATATATTTTTCCTCCCGCCAGTGTTTCCTCTGGGTTTGTTGTTTAAATTTGGGGGAGGGGGGGGGGAGAGTAAGGCACACACACAAATTTGGCCAGAGTTTGGCAGGAGACTGGGGAAAAAAAGAAAAAGTTTCTTGCGGGTGTGTAATACACATCAGCCATTGTAAATCACTGGGCTTTAGGGTTCAGGCAAATCCTCGTGGAAAGGGGCGGGGGGGGGACTTCTTTCCCTCCTTCTGTTCAGAAATCTCATTCCGGCAGAAGAATTTTTACGTTCCACAGCGCACGATTCTGGAGACAATGACTCGACATTAATAACTTTTTGTTTGTTTGCTCCCTTCACCAAATATTTCTTCAAAGTTGTTACAGCGCCTGGCCAAGGAGGTCGAGGGTGCTGCCGGCCGCTTCTCCTCGGTGCTCAGGCCCAAGGAGGCACCCCAGCCCCGCGGTGCCACCCCCACCTCGGGGAAGCCCAGGCCGCTGAAAGGAAGGCCCAGACTGCCCAGCTTGCCGGCGCAGGGAGGAGAGAGGCGCGGGGAGCTGGGCATTCCCTGTACTCCATCCCCGGCCCTCGCTCCGGGACAGCGAACAGCTCCAGAGTGTTTGCCAGGAACCGGGGGACTCTGCGGCTCTCGCGGCTCCGACGTCCGAATCTTTACGGGGAGGGTCGATAGCCCGGACATCGCCGGCTATTCCATCGCACTCACTCTCCAAGGAGACCCTGGAGGTCGGGGGGGGGGGGGGGGCAGCCAACGAGTGGTGGGTTCTCCCACCCGAAGCTGAAGGTAGAGGTGGGGGCGGGGGAGGGCAGATGCCTTGGGCACAGCTGCCGCCCCCGGGAAAGTTGGTTACAGTCGCAGCGAGTTGGCGGGGCCTCTCTAGGGGCGCGTGCGGCTGGGGCAGAGATGCAATGGGGCGCAGAGGTGACCGAGGGTCGAGGGTCCAGGCGCCAGGGAATCTCCGAGCTTTGTGCCTGCGCGGGTTTTCCGCTCGACTCTGCAAAGTTGGGCCCAGGACCTTGCTTTCCTCACAAGAGAGGCAATCGTGGGAGAAGATGCCCCAAGAGAAGAGGGCAGAGGAGGCAACTGCTGGAAAACTGGGGAGGAAAGGGGGAAGGAGAGCAATTTGGCCCTTTCTTGTTTATTTGTTTGTTTGGGGGGGCGAGTGGGAGGGAGGCAAAGAGTAGAGCAAAGGAGCCAAGAGCTGGCAAACGAAGTTCTGAAGCATGTTCCCTTCAGCCCACACCCATCAAACTTCTGGCTGTTCCTGACCTCAGCTCCCTGCCTCCAATGAAGAAGAACCTACCTACCAAATGCTGAAGCTTGGAAGAAAACGAACCTCTAAACCCCTCGGAAACGGACCACTCCCTGCTGGGTCTAAAGTCGCTCTTGTATCTACAGTACAGGAGGAAAACCAGTTCCCCAGCGAAGGGAACCAGGGAGCCCTTCTTGGGCACCCCAGCATCCCAAGTCAGAGAAGCGGGCAGCGAGCGGGGAGGGGCCACACCCCACGATCAGAGGCACGGAGTTCCCCTCTGCAGTCTGGGCATTCACAGCACGGGCCGGACGCCCCCAACCCCCGCCTCAGCCCTCCAAGGCTCCTGGGAGGAGTCGCCTAATGGGAAGAGATCCTCAGTTCTTAAAGCCCTCGTAGACAGGTGCTGGGAGTTCTAGCACGGCCTTTCGCCTCTGGAGGAGGAGAGGCCAGGCGGGGAACAGGGGCTCTTGGGGCCTGGGGGGCGCGGCGGGGCCAGGGAGGCGGGAAGCTGGCTGAGGAGGGGTGGGAAGGCGGCCAGGGACGGAAGCAGGGGCTCTGGCGGGGCGCAGGTCGGTGCTGGCGCCTGGCCCGGCCTCCGCCGGGCGCTCCGGGCCTCCTGCTCGCTCCCGCCGCGCCAGCCTGCGGCCACTCACCGGGCCCCGCGGCCATCCCGGGCGAGGACGCACGCAAACAAGGATGCTTCTATTTACTCGCCTCTGCCTGTGGATTTCTAAGACATTCAGCAGGCACAATCATTAAACTAATTTGTATTTGATTGTTTGGGCGGACGGAGGGTAGTTTTATTGCGCTAAGCATTCAAGCAGGCACGCATCGCTGATTACCAGTATACATTAAATAAAGTTGTTTGTACACATTGTCTTACCACATATAGGCAGAGGCTTATTATTCTAATTACTCTAATTAGTGCATTGAAATGTTTTCTACTTGATTTGAGGAGACAGTGATTAGTTCTATTACTTCTTTTAACTCGTATTTTATGGAAAACTGTTGGTGCATGTTCAAATTACTTTATTTGCCCCTGGAATATAACGCTGACCCAAACGCAGTGAACTGCACGGCCCTTGTGGGGCCCCAACTTTGATGTGGGCCTCAGCTTGGAAGAGGCGTTTGTTATTTATTATTTCCCTCCCACCCGCGCGGCCGCGTCTCCCAGCGCCGGGGCCCCGCCGCCCCCGCCCCATCCCGAGCCCTAGATGCGCGCCGGCACTGGCCGAGTCCAGGCAGTCGTGGATCCGAAACCCGCTCTGGCGCCGCATCGCTGGCCTGCTGCCCCGCTGGTTCCCTGGGTGCGATTACTTTTAAAAGACGCCCTTAAGCATATTTTCCGTGAATCTGTTTCTTGGGCTTTAATGTTACTATTAATTGATAAGATCAGCTCATCAAACATACTATTTCGATAGGGAATTGTAATTAAAACCTTAATCCTGTTTGAGACTTTTTTCCCTTTAAATTCCTTTTTCTTATGGAAGGGGTGCAAAGTTCACTATAAAAGTATTATAACAGGGAGATTAATTCGTTATCTAAATAACAATCTTTGCTATTGATCCAACGCACTTTCCTGCACCTTTTGTGTTGCTCGGGGAGACCCTTAAAAAGGAGAATATGACAAAGCAGAAGATTTGGACCGAGTCCCGCAGAGTCGGATCGACCTGGCAGGGCGAGGGGGTCAGCGGCCCTCCCCGCCTTAAGCACAATCTGAGGAAGCTCCCGAGGTGGGTCTTGGCCGGCCCGGAGACGCCACCGGGAAGCGCCGCTTCCGAGCCGCAGGCCTGGGAGCCCGGCCTCCTCCGCGCTCCTCTCCCCTGGCAAAAGGAGATCTGCTCAGTTTCTAGGTAAATATTCCACCGGTTCTGCTTTTACTGTTAATATTTAAACTCGGATTATCCCGTCTCTGAATGCGCGTTCCTAACCTTTGCCGGTGGCTGCGATGTAATAAACCCTGGCGGGGCCGGGCGGTTCAGACTCCCGGGGTCTCGGCCGCAGCCTCCCGCCCCCCGCCCCCACCCCGCCCCGCCAGCCCCCCGCCCTCCGCCCCTCGCCGCCCGCCGCGAAAGCCGCGCGGGAATGAAATCAGCGCCTCCCGGCCCGGCAGCTGACGGCTGAGCATCCGGGACGCTCGCAGGCGGAGGGAGGCCGCCCTTTATCCCGGCCGAGGAGTCCTCGGGGGCTGCAGATGGAGTTGGGCCGCCCTGCAGCGCCCTGGAGGAGACAGAGCGAGCCCCGGTTCCCGGAGGCGACAGCCCCCAAACAGGGGTGGGGGGAGGCGAGGAAGTGGGGCGGGGAGGCCGGAGTGTTTGTGGGGAGCAAGCAGATCCTCTCCTAATCTATCTTCCTCCCTCACACGCCCCTTTAAAAGAGGTCGTGGCCCCAGTTTGAGAAGAAGCCCGAGAATTTCTGAGGCGAAGAGGAGCGTCTGTGTTCTTTGGTCAGCCCAGTGGTCTGAGATTGTCTTCTTTTCTAGGATCTCCCCCCCCCCCCCGCCCCCCCATTCACACCCTCCTTCTCTCCTCCTTCCAACAAAGTCTTCCTCCACCACGCACAGACTTGTTATGTAACAAAATCTCCCCGGCGGGTTTAACTGGAGAATAAAGGACACCCCAGCCCCACCCCTCCTCTCCTTTCCTTCCCTCCTTCCTCCCCCTTTTCTTCCCCCAGTGCATCTGTTCGCCACGACTTCTGTCCTCGCACCTCGCACCACGGCCGCAGGCCTTAGCCGAGTAGAACTTTGGCGCCCCACAGTGGCATCGGCTCGGAATGACTCTTGATTTTACAGCCTCCCAATCTGTTCGAATGTTTTGTTTCAGAACCAATTGCCTTCCCCCTCCTCTTTCTCTCCCTCTCCACTCGTACTTTCCCTCAACTCCTCCTAGCCAAACACTTACGAAGGTGACTCTGTACATATGACTCATACGAAGGTCTCTAAACATCCGGGTCTAGGTAGTTCCTGAGTACGGACTTGAAAAGCTTCATCGGCAAAGACCATACATTTTATACCAGAAAGGTTCCCCCTAAATAAAGGTAAGAAGAAAGAACTGCTCCCCAACCTATGATCCTTACGTGTTTGGACTTTGGCAAGTGTTCAGTCTCTCAGAGAAGCCCTAGCCTTTGAGGGGCATTGGAATACTAGGTAAGAAGTAATGGTTAATAATAGGATGCTTCGTCGGGGGGAAAAAAGGAGCCCCAGTAAATGCTATTTTAATTCCGCCTAGGTTTCACCTGTGATAGTAGGTTTGTTCAGTCTTAGTTTTCAAAAGCGAGTTTCTAGCGGTCACTTGAACAGAGACCGATCCATGGAAGAGCTTTCCAGAATAAGAACACCCCTCCCCCAAATAAACTACCAAAAGTAGCAACTCGGTATATGGAGCTGAACTTTGCTTCCTTCAGAGCCCAGTGAATTAGTCCTTCTCCCACCCTGTAGGCCATTTTCGCCACGAATGGTGATTCCTCCCTCTTCTGTTATCCCAGCAACGTGATAAGGAGCGAGAGGAGGCCAAGGACCACAGGCCGCAGTACTAAGGGAGCTGACAATGTGCCTACAGTCAGAAGACCTGCATTTGTGTAGGAGCTCTGCACTTAGGTGTGAGCAGCCTAGGGGAGGTCAGCGGACACCTCCAGACCTCAGTCCTTCTCTTTTGCAGAATGAGGATAATACCCCCTCTTTCTTTCCAACAGGATTTAAAGTAAGGCTCAACTGAAATAACGTACCAGAAAGTGTATAAAGTGCAAGACCGATGTGAACAGCTGTTGCCGCCAACTCCACCCGAGGCCTCTGCTGACTGTTCAGGAAAAAAAAAAAAAAATGTAGCTTAAAAAATAATGATGCAGCCTTATGTCTATCAGTGTGGAGGAAGGAAAAAAAATAGCCATCTCAATTGCACTATCTAGGAAGGGAACCATGGATTCTGATTAGCTTTAAATCAGGGCTACCATTGCACGGGATTTTTTTTTTTTTTTTTTTTTTTTGGATGTTCAACCTCTGGCTTGTGGCTAAAACCATCATTAGGGCCTCCAGCGCCAGCAACAGTAGTCGCAGCGATTGTAGTTCCGCTGTGATGCCAGGGTCAGCCCAGTACTCCAGTGAACCACTGCCCCCCTCCCCCCACCCCCCGCCCCAGCTCTCTTTAACGTCTTACAACCTCTTGACATTTATAGCATCTTTCTCTAGGTGTCATTTATAGCAGCCTGCATTAGTCGAGAAGAGAATCCTGGGATCATACACTTAGAACCACTCACACACACATAAAGCAGCAACAGCAACTCTAGCACCAACCACCGGCAGCTTAGCAGGCCTCCCACCTGTGGAGAGCTCCAATGGTCGCGGGCCACATCCAGTCACTGGGCTTGGGCAATAAAGACAGTTTGGATCCAACAGTCACTCTGCGACACCCGGGAGTTCCCCGGAGGGGCGCTGTGGCGGAAGCCGGTCCCCCACTCTGGGGGGTGGAGGGTCCCTTTCGCTACTCAGAGGATCCCATCCCACTCGGAGCGTCCTTCCACCACCCTAAAGTCCCTTCCGCCGGTCCGGGGGTCCCTTCTGACACTTTGGCGTAGGAGGAGTGGCTCCGGCCAGTCCCTCCCTTTGCCTGCGTCGGGAGGCCCTCTTGGGGCGCCCAGCCGGGCGGGGGGTAGAGGGAGAGGTTCTGGGCGTTTCCCCGCCCGCGCTGCAGCCTCGGGTCCCCGTGCCCTTGGGGCGAAGTCTGCGCGCGGGTCCCCGCGCTGTAGACTCGAAGGTGCGGGCAGGCTCCGGGCGCCCGAAGTGCAGGCGGAGCAAGAGTTTCGCCCCGGGCCGCTTCTGGGCTGCCCCCTCTTCTCCCTGTTGGCTACGCGGGGCGGCCAGGGCCAACTTTTACACTTTGTCTCCCAGGAGTTCTCCTGGGGAAGATGGAGGCGGTCGCCGTCCCGCTGGGCCCCACCATCGGAGCCCCCTCCGGGACCCGACAAACACGCCTCGCGCTGAAGAGGAGGTGGCCCAGGCGGGAAATGACCTGCACCTTACGGTCCACCGCCCTGGTGGCCCCAGCCGTGCTCCAAGGACCTCTCTCCTAGATGGTTACCTTCCGAACGCCTGTAGACCCCTGGGGTTTCCTCAGTCCAGGCGCTCGGGGGTGGGGAGGGAGGGGCAGCCGAGGCTGCCCGAGGACCCTCCGCCCCCCCCCCCCCCCCCCCCCCCCCCGCCAAGGGCAGCACGCCTTGCCGGTGAAGAAGGGAAGCGAGGTAGTACCAAGACGCCCCAGATCATGCCTATCTGGCGTGAGCCAAGGACTGCACACTAGGTGCACCTTTGCCTGGTTGTAGAAGCTAAACCACTAGCCCCAGGACAGCAGGACTTCTTCCAAATGCGCGGAGTCCCTGACCAGAGGTGTGTGGGCACTGCTCCCCGCAGCAAGGCGTCGATAATGCAGGTACATGAATACACAGGCATTTCCAAAAGGACAGACCCATGCTCAATCCATTACGATTCTTAGAGTAATCAGAGCTGGAAGGGAACGGTAATTTAGCAATCTTGTTTTGTTTGTTTTTTTGAGAGAGAGAGAGAGTATTTTGGCACAAAGAGGAAAGAAGTGGAGTGGGCACTGTGGGTAGGAGGAAACTGGCACAAAGTGAGGCAGGGGAGCAGGAAAAGGCAGAGGGTGAGCAGGTTTGAGCCAGGCCTGAGAACAGGAGCCGGCGCCCGCATAAGAAGGCTGCTAAAGGAGCCTGCATACAGAGTTAATTGGTAGAGGATCTTGAAGAAGTTTTAATTAGATTCAAAAGGCAATTAAGAGCCATTGTAGAGGAGTGATCCGATGAAAATAATGCTTCAGAAAGGAAGAGAGTTGGCGCCGTGCATCAGATAGATTAGAGAGGATGAAAAGCAGAGAGGTTAGCTAGGGGGCTGCAGGAGCAGTCCTGACTCAGAGTTGTCAGGGAAGTCTGAAACAGACAGGCAGATGATGGTACTGAAATGGCTGTAGGGGCTAAAAGGGGAGATAAAGAATTGCGAGACCATGATTACATTCTTGCGGGATCAGATGGACAAGAAGAAATGGGAACAAAGAAATTGTGTTCAGTTTGAGATGTACTGGTTTCACTAGTCTCTCTCTCTCTCTCTCTCTCTCTCTCTTTCTCTCTCTCTCTCTCTCTCTCTCTCTCACACACACACACACACACACACAGTATCACAGTAATCACTGTAGCAGGTTTTTCAGCAACAACTTATCTATTTGTTGAATCTACCTCTGAGGCTAAGCCAGTAAAATCAACCTAATTTCAATTCTGGAAATTTTTATTAAGCACCTATCATATGTTAGACCCTTTCCTAAATGACATCTCTAGAACTGAACTGGAAAGAATAGGAAGGAAGAGAAAACAAACATATATCAGAGGTCACAATGTTTTTCCTACATACTAGGTGCCAACCATGTGAGAAATCTTAATAGACCACAGCCAGGGTTCTTGTAACTTCCCAGAAGAAGTCCTGTTTAAGGCATATCACTTTTTTTTCCTCATGTATTTTCTACTACATATTTTCATCTAAATCTTCACTTGCTTCTAAGGGAGTTTAAGAAGTCTGTTTTTTAAATTTTTTTTTAACGTTTATTTATTTTTGAGACAGAGAGAGACAGAGCATGAACGGGGGAGGGTCAGAGAGAGAGGGAGACACAGAATCTGAAACAGGCTCCAGGCTCTGAGCTGTCAGCACAGAGCCCGACGCGGGGCTCGAACTCACGGACTGCAAGATCATGACCTGAGCCGAAGTCGGCTGCCTAACCGACTGAGCCACCCAGGAGCCCCAAGAAGTCTGTTTTAAAGAAATTTAGATATACATTAAACTTGCCTTATTTAACAAGTCAAGGATCTAAACCAATGGGGGGTTAGATTTGGGGATAATATGTTTGTTTATATTTACTACTACTTCCCGATTAAAGTGCACAAACCCCTCTCCAAGATTTATTTGCCTTCAAAAAGAAGAAAGAAAGAAAGAAAGAAAGAGAAAGAAAGAAGAAGAAGAAAGAAAGAAAGAAGAAGAAAGAAAAAAAGAAGAAAGAAAGAAAGAAAAAGAAAGAAAGAAAAGAAAAAATAGGAACACTATAGTGGATTACTTTGAGTTAGGAAGAAAGGAGGGCAATTTGCAGAGGCCAGTGGAACAGGAGTCTGTTGATACTCTCTTGAATATGGCATAAAGTAACTGCGAGTGCCTGCTTTAAGAGAGCATGAACGGACTTCCATAGGATTTCTCTTCCTCTTTTGTATGCCTCAGATCGTCAACCTACATTGCTTACTTTTTTTTTTTTTTTTTTTTTTTTGAGTTTAACATGGGCCTTTTATTTTTATTTTTTATTTTTTTTAATATATGAAATTTACTGTCAAATTGGTTTCCATACAACACCCAGTGCTCATCCCAAAAGGTGCCCTCCTCAATACCCATCACCCACCCTGCCCTCCCTCCCACCCTGCCCTCCCTCCCCCCCCCCCCCCCATCAACCCTCAGTTTGTTCTCAGTTTTTAACAGTCTCTAATGCTTTGGCTCTCTCCCACTCTAACCTCTTTTTTTTTTTTTTTTTCCTTCCCCTCCCCCATGGGTTTCTGTTATGTTTCTCAGGATCCACATAAGAGTGAAACCATGTGGTATCTGTCTTTCTCTGTATGGCTTATTTCACTTAGCATCACACTCTCCAGTTCCATCCATGTTGCTACAAAAGGCCATATTTCATTTTTTCTCATTGCCACGTAGTATTCCATTGTGTATATAAACCACAATTTCTTTATCCATTCATCAGTTGATGGACATTTAGGCTCTTTCCATAATTTGGCTATTGTTGAGAGTGCCGCTATAAACATTGGGGTACAGGTGCCCCTATGCATCAGTACTCCTGTATCCCTTGGATAAATTCCTAGCAGTGCTATTGCTGGGTCATAGGGTAGGTCTATTTTTAATTTTCTGAGGAACCTCCACACTGCTTTCCAGAGCGGCTGCACCAATTTGCATTCCCACCAACAGTGCAAGAGGGTTCCTGTTTCTCCACATCCTCTCCAGCATCTATAGTCTCCTGATTTGTTCATTTTGGCCACTCTGACTGGCGTGAGGTGGTATCTGAGTGTGGTTTTGATTTGTATTTCCCTGATAAGGAGCGACGTTGAACATCTTTTCATGTGCCTGTTGGCCATCCGGATGTCTTCTTTAGAGAAGTGTCTATTCATGTTTTCTGCCCATTTCTTCACTGGGTTATTTGTTTTTCGGGTGTGGAGTTTGATGAGCTCTTTATAGATTTTGGATACTAGCCCTTTGTCCGATGTGTCATTTGCAAATATCTTTTCCCATTCCGTTGGTTGCCTTTTAGTTTTGTTGGTTGTTTCCTTTGCTGTGCAGAAGCTTTTTATCTTCATAAGGTCCCAGTAATTCACTTTTGCTTTTAATTCCCTTGCCTTTGGGGATGTGCTGAGTAAGAGATTGCTACGGCTGAGGTCAGAGAGGTCTTTTCCTGCTTTCTCCTCTAAGGTTTTGATGGTTTCCTGTCTCACATTCAGGTCCTTTATCCATTTTGAGTTTATTTTTGTGAATGGTGTGAGAAAGTGGTCTAGTTTCAACCTTCTGCATGTTGCTGTCCAGTTCTCCCAGCACCATTTGTTAAAGAGACTGTCTTTTTTCCATTGGATGTTCTTTCCTGCTTTGTCAAAGATGAGTTCGCCATACGTTTGTGGGTCTAGTTCTGGGGTTTCTATTCTATTCCATTGGTCTATGTGTCTGTTTTTATGCCAATACCATGCTGTCTTGATGATGACAGCTTTGTAGTAGAGGCTAAAGTCTACATTGCTTACTTTTACTTTCCACTCTCCATGTAAAAGCACACTAGCCAGACGGTCTTGATTTTTTTTTTTTTTCCTTGGGAGCTCCATTTTTCAGAAAAGAACTTTTCCCCAGAAAATGTTTGTGACAAATGAATATTTGGGGGATCCTGGGGAAAAAACATGAGAAACCATTTTCTGCAATATTTGTCAGAATAGGATTTAGTCCTTCTTTGTTAAAGGAATTAGAGTTTTCTGGAGTCCTTTTGAAAGCACTTTTTCGGATGTAAACATTCTACTCTCAGCCCACACCACCGCCTGAAATATTTTACAAAACGCATCCTGTAAAAACCTCTCGGGGGCAACTGGGTAGATGGGTAGCCCTCTGAGTTAGAGGGTGCACGTGTATACTGGAGGACTGGCCAGTGTTGCCTGCCTCTTTTCTGGGCCTGTCATCACCACAGTTAACTTGGAAAGAAGAGAAAGAGCTAGTATAAAATAGTACATGGTGGGGGCTGAGCGATTAGAATGATCTGTATAGTGGAGCGCCATTCTAGAACCCAACAAAAAAATATTTCTGAAAGAGTTTCAGGTAGCATCAATTTGAAGGTAATCTTAATCAGATGACAAAGTATAGCCTTCTCTTTATAATTTTGCAGTAGTTCATATAGAAAGATCTAAAGGAACATATCACCTATACCTGCCTACCTACCACACTGCATTGGAAATCGAACATTGCCAATATGTTATGTGCCCCTCAGTTATGGCTCGCTGTGGCCTTCTCTTCTCTTCTCCATCAGAAGTGACTACTGTCCTGGATTTAGTATTTTCTACCCATTAATGCCTTTATATTATTACACATATATTTTTATTCTTAAGAGTTTTTAGTGTTTTTCAAACTTTGCATTGTATAAATGAGTTAAAACTTTTGAGGGGCACCTGGGTGGCTTAGTTAAGCATCTGACTCTTGGTTTTAGCTCAGGTCATGATCTCATGGTTTGTGAGATCGAGCCTCATGTTAGGCTCTGTGATGACAGCACAGAGCCTGCTTGGGATTCTCTCTCCCTCTCTTTCTCTCTCTTCCCCTACCCCCCTCAAAATAAACAAATAAACTTAAAAAAAAAAACCCTTTGAATAAGCCACACTTCATAAAAAAATGTTAAAGATCTCAAATGCAAAAGACTGACATCTTGGATACACTGCTATCCTGTTCAGACTTAATAATTGGTTCAATTTATTTATTTCAGACGTAATATATTGGTTCAAAAGCCTATATGGCTATTCTAAACCAGTTATGCTTTCAAAAATTAAAGCTCCATAGGACGTAGTAAAATGAAGAATGGATAACAATTGCAATATTTATGTTTGGCCTTTTTCAATAAGCAAAACCTATATATTTTTACAAATAATCACCTTAGTTGTACATATAAGCCAAATAGACTATCCTATGTGTGTACTTATAAATAACTGTATGTCTTAATACTTGCCACTTCAGAAATATTCATTTCCCAATGGAAAGCATTGTCTTCTCATTTTGGGTACTCTTGTAAGTACTAAATGGTTCAGGAAGGATTCTACTGACATGAGCCAAGAGAATTTGGAAATAAAAAGGTACAGTAGTTTCCTTCTCCAATGGTGAATAAAAACAACACTGAGGTAGGTTGTTTCCAGAGATGGTCCCAACAATAGCCCCCATCCCGCACATTCTCTGCAATGAGATTTTGCCGTTGTCTCATCACATGGTGGATAGATAGGACCACAAGTCCTATCTCAGTTGGGCTGGCCCACTGGCTTTGATCAAGAAAATGAGGCCATTAGGAACGCCTCTCCCTGGCTTGCAACACTAAGGTTTAAGAGTCCGTGTGACTTCTATTTTTGAACTCTTGGAACCCCTGGAGGGAAAGAAGAGACGAGGTGCATCCGCCAACAACCTGGCTGAACCCAAGTCTGGCCAATGAGCTGGCCGAAAGCAGCTACGAGTGCCTGCAGGCAAGAACAGGAGAACGGGCCAAACAACAGAGTCGTGAGAAATAATAAATCATTGTTGTTTTAAGCCATACGTGTTGAGGTAATTACCATGCAGCAGTAAGTAACTGAAAGAAAGAGAAATATGAGAATGGGTTTGCGCTGTAGGTCTGGCACAGTTGCACTGTGAGGTGAAGTCATAAAAAAAAATGCTCACAAAAGAGTCTTAGCAGTTCTGCATCTTAGTAAAACTAAATATTCAAAAATTCGTAGGGTGCCACTCCTGCCCGTTCACCATCCTCTGAGGTATGTCAATTAGGAGTGAGCCTTTACACTAGATGAAAATTTTCAAACAACCAGGTCAAATGACACTGCACTTATAGCTAAGTGTGCGGGAATCCTGAACTATTCTGATATTGATAGTGTTTACAATTACCAAAAGGAGTTTATAACCTGAGTAGACAAATCCGTACCAGTTTCCAGGACAACAAAAGCATATGAAGGGGCGCGGGGGTGGCTCAGTTGGTTGGGTGTCCAACTTCAGCTCAGGTCATGATCTCCTAGGTTCTGGGTTCAAGTCCCACATCGGGCTCTGTGCAGGGCTCAGAGCCTGGAGTTTGCTTTGGATCCTGTGTCTCCCTCTCTGTCTCTGCCCCTCCCCTGCTCACACGCTCGCTCTCTCTAGCTCTCTCTCAATAATAAAAATAAACATTAAAAAAATTTTTAAAAAGCATATGAATATTATGGGTAAGCTGACTCAGAATTCTTAGTTGGAGAATTCAAAGCTCAGAAGAGTAATGTAAGAAAACGATTTAGCAATGTTCAGTAAGATGAGGAGATGTGATCCAGCAGAAAAGGGCTGATGCTTTACGGAGGCAACAACTGGAAAAGGCAAAGGAAACTTTCCCTTCATAGGAAATGGGTGGGAGGAATAGCTGCTTATAAGAATATTTTCTTCCTCTGAATTCTAGTATTTGACTATTAGAACTCTCCCATTTGCATGTCACTGAAACTAAATAAAGCGGGCTTAACCACTGCCCCTCCAAATACACACACACACACACACACACACACACACCAAGGAAGTTATTGGATCATGAAACATAGAACTTTTGAAATGACTTCGCCCAGGGAGACAAATTGCATCATCAGGACTGAGTCAGGTTCTCTTCATCTCCTGACAGGTGAACTCCTTCTGGTGACTAGAATTGCTGGCTTCATGATAAAAGTTAGGTCTGTATTCTGTACTACAAAGAGCCTCATCTTGAAGAGTTGCACCTGAGGCCAAGAATTAGTCTCACTGCTCATTCTTTTTAAACAGTGTGTGGTGTGTATGTGTGTGTGCTTGCGTGTGTAAGAGCTGCAGTGCTCTGACTGGCCAGCCTGAGTTCACATGCCAACTTCTAAATACAAGGAATCAGCTCTTTCTAAACCATTTGTCCCTAGAGTCCAAGAGGGGTTTTCCCAAAGGAAGTCGGGGGGGGGGGGTGGTGCCAGAAGGGTTAAAAGGTAGCATGAACGGAGGTGGGGGGGGGGAAGGAATAAAGAAAAATAATGTCTACTATAATCAATGTACAGTAATGCTTATATTTTTTTAAATGTCCCTAGGCTAGGGGCGCCTGGGTGGCTCAGTCAGTTAAGTGTCCAACTTCGGCTTAGGTCATGATCTCACGGTTCATGAGATTGAGCCCCACTTTGGACTATCTGCTGTCAGCACCAGAGCCTGCTTCAGAGCCTCTGAAGCAAGCCCCTGCTTGCTTGCTCTCTTTCTATCTCAAAAATAAGTAAACATTAAAAAAAAAAAGTCTCTAGGGACGCCTGGGTGGCTCAGTCAGTTAAGTGCCAGATGTGTGCTCAGGTCATGATCTTGCCCCTCATCAGGCTCTGTACTGACGGCTCAGAGCCAGGGGTCTGCTCGGGATTCTGTGTCTCCCTCTCTCTCCGTCCCTCCCCCTATCACGCTCTGTGTGTCTCTTTCTCCCAAAAATAAACATTAAAAATTTTTTTAATTAAAAAAAAAAAGACATTTCTAGACTACGACCTAAAAGAAAGGATACTTGCAGAACTCTATCTTGACTTAGCAACTTAAAAAAAAAAAAAAAGGTTATATCATTATTTAAGTGAGTTACAAAAATGAATGTTATTGGTCTCTTAACCTACAGTTTCCCTAGTTCTTACTGCAGAGGTAATACACTTTTCTAGGAAACTACTCTTAGAAGATTAAAAGATTTCATCTAAAAATTTACTTATTTGAAATTCCACAACATTCTTAACGAAAAAATATTATCTGCATAATTACATTAAATGGCTTCTGGAATACATTACCACTAATGATGCTAATAGAGTTAGTCCAGATGCAAACTATAAAAACATCCATTATCTTTTGTCCTTGAAGGAACTTCAAAAATTGTTCTTTTTTTTTTCTTGTAGGAAGCCGACTAATGTTATACTCTAATTTCTTGTACGTTGTTTTGTAAACTGTCCTACAGAGCCTCAGTATCTCACAGAAGTTTCTCAAATGATTCAGAAACAATATCCCATAATTCTTTACTTTTTTCTATGGCTCAATTTCAGATGTAATTGATTTAATGAATCTAGTAGCCAACATATACATCTGATTTTTATTTTTTGTCCGAGCTTGTATTCAGCTATTAGGTAGGACAGAAACAACAAAAACATTTTCTACTATTTTATAAGAAAAAAATTAAGTTACCATTATTGGCAATATAGAAGGTTAAAAATAGATTTCATTGTGCATCAGTGTTATGTTAACTTACAGGATTTACAAAAAATGTTGGCAGTGACAAAGTAACCTAAATATTCTGGGTCTCAAGTTCGTAAAAAAGCAAAAAGTCCTACAAAAATCATGTTTATTGAAAAATAAAGTAAGATGTTTGTAAGGTAAGCGAGTGCATGGTGATAGAAAAGGCTACATGAGAGGCGTCTAGGGTGGCTTAGTCAGTAAAGCGTCCGACTTCAGCTCAGGTCATGATCTCGCGGTCCGTGAGTTCGAGCCCCGCGTCGGGCTCTGTGCTGACAGCTCAGAGCCTGGAGCCTGTTTCAGATTCTGTGTCTCCCTCTCTCTCTGACCCTCCCCCATTCATGCTCTGTCTCTCTCTATCTCAAAAATAAATAAACGTTAAAAAAAATTTTTTTTTAAAGAAAAGGCTACACGTGGAAGGCCCAGTGAATGACTAGATCTCGTCAATAAAGCTGCATTATGCAAACTGCTGCTAGCTTTAGGGGATCCTATGACATGGTCATTAGTACATATACAATGTTTTGAATCTAGTTAATAAAATGTCTTTATTTTCTCATATATAATTTTAGGTCACAAGCTTTTTTGGCCTTGTTGGGAAGTGTATTAGTCAACCAGTGTTCTCCAGAAAAATGAAACCAAGAGGCTATGTCTATATGTATGTATGTATGTATGTATGTATGTATGAATATCCATACAGGGGCGCCTGGGTGGCTCAGTCGGTTGAGCGTCCGACTTCAGCTCAGGTCATGATCTCACAGTTCGTGAGTTCGAGCCCCGCGTCAGGCTCTGGGCTGATGGCTCAGAGCCTGGAGCCTGCTTCCGATTCTGTGTCTCCCTCTCTCTCTGCCCCTCCCCCATTCATGCTCTGTCTCTCTCTCTCAAAAATAAACATTAAAAACAATTTTTTTTAAATATCCATACAATATCAAAAGGAGTTGACTCATGGGATTATGGAGGCTGGCATATCCAAAATCTGCAGGGTGGTCTGACAGTGTGGAGACCCAGGAAAACCAGTGTTCCAGTTTGAGTCCAATGGCAGTTTGCTATAGAACCAGGAAGAGCCAATGTTGCAGATAAAGCCCAAAGGCACAGGCAGTTGGGTGGCTCAGTCAGGTAAGCATCCGACTCTTAATTTCGGCTCAGGTCATGATCTTGAAGTTTAGGAGTTTGAACCCCGCATAGGGCTCTGCGCTGCTGGTGCAGAGCCTGCTTGAGATTCTCTCTCTCTCCCTCTCTCTGCCCCTTCCCATCTTTGCTCTCTCTCTCCAAATAAATAAATGAACTTAAAAAAAAAAAAAAAGGCCAAAGACAGCATGCTAGAGAAATTCTCTCTTGCTTGAAGTAGGCCGAGCTTTTTGTCGGAGTCAGGCCTTCAACTGGTTGGATAAGGCCCACCTACATTATGGGGGCATTTGTGCTTTACTCAAAGTCCACTGATTTAAATGTTAATGTCAACAAAGAATACACCCAGAATAATGTTTGATCAAATATCCTGGCACCTAGTGGTGCCAAATTGACACATAAAATCAACCATCACACGTGTACCCCTTTAAACCTGGCATCCCTACACAGCTTCTGAAACTGTACTTAATCTCCAAATGAAGAAAATAAGGTCAGATTTCCACCCTACATGATACAAGTACCCTGCATACGATGAAAAAGCCACTAACACTTTCGCCGGAAGAAAATGCACGGTCCTTAGATGATGTTTAGTCTCCTTGATATCCTGTAATGTAAATACTATGATGTAAAATTAATAATACTTAAATACTATGATATAAAGTCAACACATCTTATTACATGATAAGGGGATAAAAGAGAGACTAAAACAAAGTTGTGTGCTATCTAAATACCCAAACATCTTCATAATGAAATAAGAGTAAGTACTCATGACAACAAGCCCTCGTTTTTGTAACTGGTCATGAGGTCATAGCTGGTATTCACGACTACCTCCTTCCACTAGCCATTTGGTATTCCCTTTGCCTTTAGCAAGCACCTCTGCTGGTCTTGGTTATTTACATGGTGAGGTGACCCAGACCTTCATTCCTGACCGTGTACTGGAACATTTCTAGGACCAGACCAGGCAGTAAGGAACAATTAGGGAAATCCAGGCCAGGGAGGGGAAAATGCCCAAATAAGTGGGTTGTTTTAATGTGGTCTAAACTTATTCTACTAAAAATGTTGTAAACACTACAGCAGCTATTTTTTTCCTGCAGTTTTCAAAGGGCTTTGGACCTGTTATCTATGTAACTTCAGTTCTGTTTCAGTCAGGCATCTATTTTTATTTTATTTTATTTTATTTATTTATTTTTTTTATTTTTATTTTTGGGACAGAGAGAGACAGAGCATGAACGGGGGAGGGGCAGAGAGAGAGGGAGACACAGAATCGGAAACAGGCTCCAGGCTCCGAGCCATCAGCCCAGAGCCCGACGCGGGGCTCGAACTCACGGACCGCGAGATCGTGACCTGGCTGAAGTCGGACGCTTAACCGACTGCGCCACCCAGGCGCCCCTATTTTATTTTTTAAGTAAGCTCTATGTCCAACGTGGGGCTTGAACTCATGACTCTGAGATCCAGAGTTAACATGCTCTACATACTGAGCCAGCCAGGCACCCCCAATCGGGCATATTTTTATGTCATAAAAATATCTACCAGTACATATGTTGGCTTTAGAGGGCATGTATCAGACGGTACTGAAAAATAAATTATCCTTTTAGTTTGTTTTTTAATCAAGAAGATTTCTAGTTTTCAGAGGAAATCCTGAATGCTATTACACATTCATATACCTATCCCATATATGTATCACATGAAGATAAGTGCTCAGTTTTATGGGAATGTAAATCTGGTGCCTTTCACCAACGTTGAATTCATAGTTGGGAGTTTCGTGTTTCAATTAAGTAATTAAAACTTGTTGAAATGAAATATCATCTTTAAATTGCCATAATTCAAAATAAAGTATCACACATAATTAAAAAAGAGACTAGAAAAAGATGGAAAGAAGAGAGTTTGCAAAAAGGGATGATAAATCTAAAAGTAATAAATTAAAACGACTTTCAAAATAGATGGGGCATTAAGAGAAAATAAAACTGCCTTTAAAAACATCGCCTATCTTATAAAACTTGGATCTTAATAGTCTTGCCTTATACTGGAGACAGGCCAAGCTGTGTACAATCTCCAACATTTGCTCAACAAATATTTATTGAGTACCTACTCTGTGCCAGGTATTATTCTAATTCCTGGAAGACAGGTGAACAAAACAAAGCCCTTATACTTATAGAGGTAAAACTTATAGAGGGATGGATATAAATCAACACATAGTATGTCAGAGAGTCCTAAGCGCTATAAATAAAAATACAGGGTACAAAGGGTAGTGATTGATAGGTGGGAGAGAATACACTACTCTATCAACTGTCAATAAGGGCCTCTCTGTAGAAGCAATATTTGAACAGAACCCTGAGGAAAGTGAGAGCTGGGATGGTGGAGATACAGGGGGAAGAGCATTACAGCAAAGAGCAGGTGCAGAGGTGGGGGTGGGGGCCAGTTGGAGAGATAAGATCCTAGAAGATAAGGGTTTTGGTTTCTATTCTGGAGGATTTTAAGCAGAGAAATGACATGATGTGAGCATGTTTTAAAAGGAGTATGTGGATGTGGAGATTAGATTGGAGGAACAAGGGAAGAAGCAGGGGACTGGGGGTAATAATCTAACAGTAGTGCTAATTTTGTAGTATTTCAGTCTCAGGTGGATCTACCCTTATGGATTTGAAGAAGCCAATACTAACCGAAGCACTTTCACTTCAAAGGAGTATTAAGATATTTTGGTTGCCGCGTTTCTAAAATTTATATATGAACATAATTCCATACCTTACAGAGGTCCAATAAGCTAAATGCAGGAAAGAAAAGGTTAAATTAATGAAGACAAAATACAGCCACCAAATAAGGAATGTATAATTGAGAGGCATGGCAGTAACTGATTTCAGATTATTAGGCTAGGTATTTAGTATTTCAGTGTTTGGGGTTGTTGTTACTGTCATTATTATCATCAATATATAGAGTTTGTACTGCTCAGACTAGTGTGGATACTGGGGATGCTTGTTAGAAATGTAGTTTTCTGGGTTCTGTCTAGGCTTGGAATCTCCGGGGGCTTGGGGGCTACAAATTTACATTTTAAACAAGCTCCCAGATGATTCTTACATATAGTGATGTTTAAATCAGCAACCTCAGAGTAAAGGAAGTATTAGCTTGAATATTAAGATTAAAAACAAGGAGGATTGTATTCTATTACTTTATCTTGACTCCCTTTTTTAATTGGGTAGGATATGAATAAAAGAAAATTAAAATCCCATTGCTCTGCCATAATTCTAAGAAAAACAACGAGTTAAACTATAATAAAAATTGAAGAAGGATATGCTTTGTTAATGAGACGACAATAAAAAAGCATTAGAATGAGAGCTTTATAGTAAGAATGACCTTAGGAAGCTTGTGGAACAACTTTCTTATTTTACACATGAGGAACTCGAGACACAGAAAAGTTAAATAACAACTACGATGTAGCACAGTCCAGACTGTGGATTCCTCCGGACTCCTGTTCCCCTTCTGTTGTTTCCATTCCTACACCATCAATTCTCTAGGGCCATTTCAATTAGTTTATCCTATTTTTTATTTCCTAGAGAATTAGGTGATAGTGGTATTTGAGACAAGCTTTTTATAGAAAGAGTGGGGATCCTCCTAAAAATTCTGAACGTCAACCAACGTTATCAGTAATACATTTCTTTGTAAAGAATGAAGATGTTATTTCCTCTCATGTTATCTTGACATACTTTGGCTGCTTACAGTGAGCTCAAACATTGGTGGAAAATTGCGGTATCTGGAGTATTGTTGTTCAGAATTATTTGTTCCCAACACCTTTGGCTATGACCTCTAATGGCTCCCTGAAGGAGAACAGTCCTGTTGCCTGATGATTGGGCTTGGCCACATGCCTGGCTTTGGCCAACAGAGTGTGAGCGGACCTAATGAGCAGCCTATCCACTTCGACATTATAGATGCATTTCACATTGCTTCCACTTCTCCTCCATCATGCCTTTTGCCACTGGAAGGGCATATCCCAGTTTGGGCCTTCTTCAGCCTGGGTCCTGGATGGAGCAGACCTGAACCTGAACCACATCCTGGAGGTAGCTACAGAAATCAACCCACAGTAGCTAACATGCCACATGAGTGAGAATTAGATGTTCTTGGAAGCCACTTGTATTTCTTAAGTCGTTATTCACTGTAGCCTGATAAAAGCTAATACATAAATGCTTCCAAATCTGGACCAAAAATCTGGTACCTGAGGCAGAAGGATATCAAAAGTAAAAATTCTGAGGTTCCCAAGCTCAGAATCTTTGTTACAAAATTGTGTACACATCTTATCAATGTGCCTACATATACCTTAGTGATAGAATGTTTTTATGCAGTTTAGAGTTTGGTATATGATAGGTACATGTTTGAATTATGGTCATTTGTGTTTGGAAAATAGATGTAATGAATCTCCATGACAATTTCATAATGTAAAATGGCACCAACATGCAGAAAGGAAATGTCACAATTTATCTGGGGATATAATTTTCAAAGTCCGTGGAAATATAGGGAAATGTTTTTTTTTTTTTTAATTATAATCCCACAAACACACAATGCTCTTTCAATTTACATGACCGATGTCAGATTTACATCAGCAAAAATATTTTGCTTCTCCTTGTAAGTTTTTTCAAAGTATTTTTCTTCTTAGTATTCTTAATCCTCCTACTGGTGATGATTTGATAATAGTGTAGGAAACTTTGTTAATTTTATTCTTTTCAATGTATTTGGTGGCAAGGAAGAATTTCATAGATTTTGAAGGATCACTTGAGGACAGATAATACCACCTTGGCGGGAAAACTAGCTATAGCTTCTTTTGCCTATTTTCATCTGGCGTTGGTGAGCGGGAGCTAGATTGCATCAGCTCAAAAGAACAAAGTGTGTGCATCTCATCCCAAATCAGCATTGAGTCACTTCACACTGAAAGCTCCAAATCAGGGAATATTTGCATGACAAAAATTGGGAGGCACTCCAAATCAGGGCTTTTCCCCCACCAGAGAGTCGGTGGTTGAACATTTATCAAAAGGCTTAAAAAGTCACCTTCTTTAACATTTGGTACTTTAATGTTCAAAACATCAAAAAAAATAGATGGCCTAATTTGATTTATGAGGGAGGACTGAAGGCTACCGAGTTAAAACCGAAGCTAGTGGCTTGTTACAGAGGTTAAGGACCGAAGGTGCTTAGGGGTAAGGCGGAGGCCCCAGGACAGCACTCTGCTCAGACTCCAGGCTCCGGTAAACAAGACAGAGCCGAGAGTAGGAAATGAGACCCCTGGCTTTGGCAAGGAGCGCATATACATGGGCGATCAGAAGATGCTTTGAAAGAAGCAGAATAGTTGTTCAATAGTCTAATATTTTCTCTCTTTTCTGTGTAGCTATGCATGGTCAGACACAGCGCTGACAAATGTTAAGGTAACATATGCTAGGAACACACATGTGAAAGTCTTTCGATTTTACAAATATTTCTGGTTATAAATACTTATGGATATTTATTTTAGGTTTTACTGGGTGGAATTATTTTTAGGGCTTTTCAACAAAGGAATCAACACGATCAATTCTTTATTTGTGGTATCTGTGAGCAAAAACATCTCAAATGAAACAATGGTGTGACAGAATCTGTATTAGTATTAATAATTCTCTAGCTTTTATGGTTGTAATCTTAGCAGCAACTTACAAATATTCTATGGAAAGCACTGCAGAAATATAACTTTTCACTAAAAAAATTAACAAAATTAAACACATATTTACCTAAAAGACTGAAAAGAATATATGAATGTATGTATGACTACACATATAACAGGGTTCACGTAATGTAAAAGTATCTAATTGGGAAGAAATGGTCTTGTAATAAATTACCAGCTTCTTTGATTCATAGACTTCAGCAAAACAGGTGCTAGCTCCGAACTGTTGTTACTGTAACTTTAAAAAACACATACTACATATTATACATTTTTAAGTAGTCACTGCTCAGAAGTTAATCTAAAATTTCTACTCTTTCTATGGCTACACAATTGATGATTAGAATAGTTTATGGACTAGCACAAGATACAAAGAGTAAATACAGCAACTTGACTGTGAAACCCTACATACAAATATGAAAAATCATCATATGATGGCAATTCCTTTAGCCATTCCCAATGACTAGACTGTCATTCATGTTCCCCAAATTTTAGGATACCTAAAGTAAATACATATTCTAGAAATCTAATACAGGAAGAAAAATGGACTTAGAAATTATGGGCCCAAATAAAAAGAAATCATGCCCAGAAATATTTTTTTCATCGTATCACCAGAGCACCAGTCAACTTCCCAATCTTCCTCTTAAATAATACATTTTAAATATTTTTACTGTTAAGAAATTACAATGCAGGATCTTGAGGAAGCATTTAAAAGTAACTGTAGTGAATACTTTTTTTTTAATGTTTATTTGTGGAGAGAGACAGCACGCGAGCAAGCTCAAGCTGGAGAGGGGCAGAGAGAGACAGGGAGACAAGGGATCTGGAGCAGGTTCTGTGCTGAGAACAGCGCCCGATGCGGGGCTCAAACCCACAAACTGTGAGATCGTGACCTGAGCCAAAGTCGGACGCTTAATCGACTGAGCCACCCAGGTGCCCCTGTAGTCAATACTTTTTATAAGACACCGTGTACTGCTTAGTAACACTTGCCAAAGTGCTCTGAGAGACTAGTTTCCAAGAAATGTTGACAAGTATTCCACAGAAAATTGGGAAACGCCACAAACCTTACCTCATCTCACCTTCACAGCGTCCATTAAATATCAAGGTTCTGAAGTTCAGCAGTAAGGAAACCTGCCTAACTGTGCTGAATTCTTGGTATCCCGTGCTTATTTCACCATAGAATTTTTTCTTGGCACATATACCCCTTTTGAAATGCGCTCTTTGGTGATTTATATGCATTCTGTAAACCTGATCTGCCCACCTAATTATGTGCTAGCACAAGAGATCTCAACACGTCTTTGTTGTCCATATATATACTGTTGACTAAGTGGATGGATGAATGTGTCTTATCTTGTGTACTTCATTCCGTTCTAGTTCACCTAAGTAGTTTGGGCGCGACAAGAACTGCAGTTCTTAGGAGCTAATTCGTAAGAAAGGGACTGGCTTCCACAAAAAGCAAATGCCACAGTACACGATACCCTGTAAGTAAAATCAGTTAAACACTGTATCAAACTCTGGTTTAAGTAACAAGCCAACCAAACTTTAAGTAAATAAATGTTATATGGGGGAATTACTGAGAAAGGAAAGAGAAGTAAATAATAGTGTGCATGCAGGCTGCAGTTTAGTTGCAGACTCGTGTAATTTTTGAGTTTAAAATGAGCGGATGTCATTTCGTAACATGAGGACGGATTGTGAGTGTTTAGCACACAGATGATCGCTCATCTACTAGGCTTAGCCTCGTCTAATTTCATAGAGGCTGTGACACAAACCTATTTACCCAAACCTTCCATTATATTCAGCAGTGTCTTGAAATGATCAATTTTGAAAGTGAGCTAATGAGATACTCAAGCTTATCTTATTATTCTGAAGTACAGAATAATACAAACAATAAAAATCATTAGATATTGAACAGCATTTTTATACAAATAAAATTTAAAACATCTCAGTTGTCTGTACAGATCCTCATTTGTAACAGAAAGAGCTGTTTTATCTTTAGTGCAATCTACTCAATATATCTGATCACATGACTGCTTTGCTTTTAAATTTTTCATTGAAATTTTATAGCTAAAACTGCACTAATTTACTTGCCAAATACACCAATAAAAAAACTTCTTTCCTCTGAAAATGTTAATTTCAACATAATTACATTTTTCCTTTCAAAATGTAATCAAACAAACCATTAATGGTATTCATATGTACAAAAATTTAAGCACAAAATTTAGACTTATAGGCAAAAATCTTTATATACTTTCTGCTGTGTCAAAGGAAAAAATCTTGGCCTCTGTCCACGGTTATAAAATATATATAATAAATCATGATATCTGATTAAAGTAATTTATCTTTTCCCTTTTGACTTGTGGCTATTGCTGTCAATCATCACCTCATTTGCTTATTGACATTAACATAACTGCTAGAGAACCAGGTTACAAGGAAAAAAATCACAGCTGCTAGAATAGTGTTTTAGCAAGAGCTAACATTCTGGTAAGGGTCACTGACATTTTCAGAATGGCTAAAAATGAAAAGTGCTTCTGAAGTATTAATTTAGTATTAAATGTGCTAAACAGGAGGAAACTAGATGCAGCACTGAAGAAATGTGTGATAAATGGCTTTGAAAATGAAAATTACTGTGTCAAGAATAGGTATCCTTTAATACTGTAAAGTAAAAAAATGAAAAATCAAACAATCATTTTTAATTTATGTGGTAGCCAAATGAAATTTTCATTTGGTTTTATAGCTCTTTGGTTAGTATTACTATACTTGTAAATATGAGTTTCCAGTCTTTAGTTAATTCCTGGGAAACACCAAAAATAAAAACACTTCTGCAAAAAAAAAAAAAAATCACTTTTTCTTTGCTACATATTGGCTCAAAATTAATCACCCCAACAAGAAAGAAGAATATTAACTATGTAAATGTTTTTTCTATATATTGTATATTTTTAGGGTCTTATTTTAGGGCAGTTTAAATTGAGAGGCTCCTTTAATTATGCTCAGAGTCAGGGACATAGCTTTATCTATTACTAGTCACTGGAAAGATATTTTATCTTACCAAAATGCTAACAAATATTAAAACAATTAAGTTAGCTGACAATACTAATAATAATGGGTCAGTTGTCTTCAAATTTTAATGGATAGTCTACAGATTTTCTCTTGTTAACGGAATCCTTGTACACTGTTGGTGGGAATGTAAATTGGTACAGCCATTATGAAAAACAGTACGGAGGTTTCTCAAAAAATTAAAAATAGAACTACCATATGATCCAGCAATCCCACTTCTGGGTATATATCCAAAGAAAATAAAATCAGGATCTCAAAGAGATATCTGCATTCCCACATTAATTTCAGCATCTGTCAACAGATGAATGGATAACAAAAATAGGTGATGTGTGTTTATACACACACACACACACACACTCACACAACACACACATATCATTTATACTGTGTACACATATAATAACGGAATGAATGGTATTCAGCCTTGAAAAGAAGGAAATACTGCCATTTTCAATAACATGGATGAACCTGGAGAACACTTTGCTGAAACAAACCAGACACAGAAAGACAAATGCTGCATGATCTCATTTTTATGTGGAATCTAACAGTCAAATTCACAGGAGTGTAAGGGTTACCAGGGACTAGGGGAGGGAGAAATGGGGAGATGTTGGTTAAAAGAAAGTTTCAGTTATGCATGATGAATAGCTTCTGGATATCTAATGTACAATGTGACTACAGTAAATAGTACTTACTGTATGCTTGAAATGTGCTTGTCACTACCAAAATTAAAAAAAAAGCTGTAACTATCTAAAAAGATACATTATTTAGCTTGAATGTGGCAATGACTTCACAATGTCTATATAATGTGTATCAAATCATCAAATTGTATACTTTCAACATATACAATTCTTAGTTGCCAAATATACCTCAATAAAAAAGAAAAGTTCAAAATTCTCTTTTGTTATGGCAAAAATTTTTGTTTTTTTCTAAGTCAATAAAATATGGTTCTTCATATTAAAATCTAAATGGTAAAGTGAGAAAGATAAAGGCTGAGAAGAGGTTTGAGAGCAGTGTATAAAATTAGGAGTGTGCAAACCTGAGCTTAGTCACTGATTTGAGAATATCCTAGAACCCGGGTTACAAATTTGCTCCACCAGCCTGCCACTTAAAACGGTTTTTCCATTTTCTATTGGCAAAAAAGAAAAGAATATAAAAGGAAGAACAGTATTTTGTGACACATGAAAATTACATGAAATTAAACCTTCAGTGTCCATAAGCAATGTGGCCACATTCATTTATACATCGTCTATAGTGGCTACCACACCACAGGGGAAGAGGTTAAGTGGCTACAACAGAGACCTACGGTGCTCTCCTTGCTCTGCTCTTCTGCTTGGCTCATTACAAATCCCAGTGATGCAGTTAGAACTCTTCGCCTTCTGAATACCACACATCTGGTCCTTCCACAATAGTTACTTATTACCAGTGGATACTCATCATGCCAGAACAAAGAAAGGGAAAGGAAAAAAAGAAACGTGGACTCCAAGTTTCATGTGCTGAAGGCACGGTGCAGTCTGGATAATTCTGTTATCAAATTAGATGGCAAAGCACTGTGTTCAACATGCAGTGACACTGCGGCTGTTCTGGAAGAATACTATACATACGTTGGAATCATCAAGTGAAGTACTCATCACAGTGGCCAGAAAAATTAGAAAACTTAAAGCAAGGTATCTCATTTCATTACAGAATTTCTTTATAAAAATAAAAACATGAAAATACAGCCGCAGCCAAAACAAGCTTCTGAGCGGTTCACTTGTTAGCCAAGCAAGGAGACCCATTTACCAATGGTGAGTTAAAATGTTTTTGATTCATCAACTAAAGTAAAGTGTCCAAAGTAAACTTGCTTAGACTATTTAATTAGCCTTTTGGCAACAACAGTCGCTCAAAGGGTGGAGAACATTGGGAACAACATCAACAGTCAATAAAAAACAAAAACAAAACAAAACAAAAAAACAAGGCAAATGATTCTGAGTAGTTTTCCTTGGCTCTTGATGAGTCAACAGATGTTACTGCTACTGCCTGGTTATTGTGGTTTATTTGATAAGTCAATGCTGAGGCTGAAGTGATTGAAGAGTTAGTTTCTATGAATAGTCTGTGTGCAACAACTATAGGTAAGAGTGTTTTCTAAGAAGTTAAGAAAACGTGACTTTGGTACAAGCTGAAGTAGAATCTGCTAAGATGTGTTACATCTGGTGGTAAGAACGTGTGGAGCAAAAAAAGGCTTAGGTGGTCAAATTTACAAAACTTGTGAAGATGCAAAGTATTAAAACCCTATGGTTATTCACTGTACTATATACAGCAGGTTTTTGTGGAATATGGTTGACTTTCATCTTGTGTTAATGAACTAGTGCTCTCAACATTGAACTTCATGTAACCGGCATCAGTTGTTATCTTTTGTCAGCTATGGAAGGTGACATCCCGATTTGTTCTACCAGTTGGCTTAGCAGCAGTAGTTTTATTGTGAGTTTCTGAGTTCAGAACTGACACTGCAATTTTTCTGGACCAAAAGAAAACACCCTCAACTACTGTTACGGAACACTGAATGGCTTTGGAATCTAGCTTTGGTTGCAGACTTGATGATGTTCTGTAATGAATTCAACCAAAAATTGAGACAGTGCAAAACAATGGGAACAGTTATCCCCACTGTCTGTAGGATTCAGGAAGAGGCTCCTCCAGATTCAGAGTGTTCTAGAGTAGTGCTTTTCAAAGAGTGCCCTCAGACCAGCAGCATCAGCATCGACTGATTACTCATTAAAATGCAAATTCTACTGAATCAGAAGCTCTGGAGGTGGAGACAGCAAAACAATGTTCACGCAGGAAACATACACTAGAGTAATTTTGATGACAACTAACATGATTTGAATCACAAAGTAACACCCAGGAGTTTTATATATTCCTGTGCTCTCAAGAGGGAAGACAAGAAGCAGTATTTCCATTGTCGCACAAATCTGCAGCAGATACATTTTCTGCTCAAACCACAGGTCCGGCAGTGTTTTTTGGACCCTGATGCAAATGTAAAGGAAATTTCCATTTTTCAAAATCCATTCAATTATGCAATTCAGGAGCTTCCACGTAACCCTCAATTGGAAGGCAGCTATGCTCACCACTATACCACCAACGCTGTAACCCTCAATTGGAAGGGATTAATCTGCAAGGCTCTAGCAGGCTAAAAGGAAAAGACCAAGGGAGGAAAGAATCTAATAGAATTCTACCAATGCCTTCCAAGTGATAAATATGCTCCGGAAAATACTCTCATGGATTAACATATGTACTTGGCAATTCTTATCTGTCTGAAAAGATATTTTCAAAGACAAAATATGTAAAATCTTACTAGAGATCAACATTAACAGATGAATACTTACAATCAATTCTGATGATAGGAAATAGTAACTTTGAATCCCAATCGAGTGAAATATTATCCTCCCCATGAGTATTCCATTCTTCTTTAGTAGAACCGTATCACAAAAAAATTGTTTTCCATTACTATGTTTTGAATTCTGTCAATAAAAATTTTGTGGAAATTCATTCTCTCTCTCATTATATAATACCTACATAATAATCTCAATTTTGCCTCTTAGTCCATTACAGAAAATGTTTGCTGACCTCTGCTCCGGAATCAGAAGTCACCCTGCACACTTAAAACACAGGTTAAACGCACTGCCTAGGTGTGTAAAAGCCAGATGTCCAAGGTGTGTAAAATGGCTCTGCCACCAGCAGGTATGTGGACAGGAGGAAGTTCTTCAATCTTTCTTTGCCTCAGTTTCCTCAACTGTAACCGGAAGCAAGCAACAGTATCTATCTTACAGGGTTGTTGCGAACATTAAGTGACTCAGGGAATACAAAGCCTACCAAAGAGGGTCTGGCCAAAGTAAGCATCAACTCAATGTCAGTTGCTAATTTACGATAAAGGTACCACTTCACCCAGTTGGTAGTCAAATTATAAATCTCATCCTCCTAAAAGTTCCACCAGATAAAACATCTAAAATGTTTATATACATTTGTGAGTGGAAAGAAAATACAAGTGCATGAAGGTAATGTGTAGGATAACCCAGCCCTCTCCCAACTGGCCCTTGCTTCTGCCATGAAAACAGAAGATAGGGTGGGTCCTGCCCCATGACAGAAATCTTCATATAGATGGTTTCTTATATGGAAGAGACTGTACTGCTATTTTAATATTTCAAATGTCACAGTATTGCATTCTTTATATTCTAGAAAAGAGTAAGCATAGTACTAGTTTATAACATTTACATTAAAAATTGTTCTTAATGTTTTATTCATTTTTTGGGAGCCTAAGTGGGGGATGGGACAAAGAGAGAGGGAATAGAGGGTCCAAAGCAGACTCCATGCTGACAGCAGCGAGCTCGATGTGGGGCTCGAACTCACAAACCACGAGATCATGACCTGAGCCAAAGTCTGATGCTCAACTGACTGAGCCACCCAGGAGCCCCTATAGCCTTTACGTTTTTAAGGTTTGACATATTATATGGCTTAGCTCAATAATATATTCTTACTCATTCAATAAATATTTATTGACTGCCTAATATTTGTCATATACATAAATTCACTAGCTTATGCACTTTGGGGGAAAAATGCTTTCATATATGTAGTTTTGAGAATGCCCTCAAAAACTGCCCAGAGATATATATTAAGCATGCTAATTTTTTAACTAAGTGTGCTTCTTCTTAAATGGCTACAAGAAATTCTAGAGTAATGATGTCCAATATGATAACCACTAGCCTCAGGTGACTACTGAACACCTGAAATGTGGCTAGCACAACTGAGGTATGGAATTTTTAATTACACTTAACTACAATTAAATAAAACAGCCATATATGGCTAGTGGCTGCCAGATAGGACAGTAGAGTTCTACAGGATTATTCTGGGATGTGCAGATGTTGGAATTTAGCAGTCTGTCCTATGTGGGAAAGTAAATTTGGTTATACTACACACTTAATATTAGTTTGCTACTCAAAACAGCCCTGTCTTTTCATGCCACAAAATATTTTGTTTACTTTCTTAGCAACAGAACTAAACCAACTCACTATTTTAACAAAACAATGTTTGTTTTTCCTCCACTGTAACTGATTTCTAATGATTTAAGGTGCTGGGACACAGAAAAAAATAGATATAATCCACGTATATTTCAGAAGTCTTAAGCCTCTCCCTCAGGCAAATTTTTAAGGCATCTGCTAATAGTTGGAAAGTTATTTTGTTTAGTAGTTTACCTCTTGTTCTTGATTACGCCCACATTTCTACACTGGTATTATCCAGTAGTAAAATAAATAAGTCAGAAGAAAAATGGAAAAACTAAAACCGTCAAATTGAAGAGTTAATGTATCAGCTTAAAAAATAATAACAACATGAAAAAATAAGACTCTTCCTCCAACTAACTCTGAAAATTCTGTATACATCAAACAAAACACTGGCCAGGTCATAAGGCTTATTATAATAAGACATCTTTACATGAGGGTGTGAAAAATTAATTTTATTTTTAAACATCATGATACTTTCTGGCTCAACGTGTTCCTTTAAAAATAAGTTAAAAGGTTTCCATATTACTCTTTTATTACACATGTAATTATTGACTAAAGAATAATATTACTGATGAACATAAGGTAAAAATAATGTGACCCACTCACATATTCTTGAAGAAAAGCATTTACAATATTTTATGAAAACACTTCTTTACATTTTTACTTGATTTAATGGACAATTTCATATCTTTCTTTAAAATCTACAAATGCCTTAATGGAGCAGCAAGACATTCCCACCATTATAAAACTAAACAAAACCAACGCCAAAATAAAACCCTACGAAAGCACATGGATTTTATTATAGAACATATACGAAGTCACTGCGTAAAGCTCTTTTTTATGAATACATTTGGAAAGCTCACATTGAGTTCCAGCACAGCTCTGTTATCAATCTGTGAACAGAAGGACACATCAAGCAAGCAAAGATCTTTACAAGATTCCAGAAGTTTTCTTAAAGATGCTGGACTTACCATTCTTGTTCCTGTTAAAATAAAACAAAACACCTTAAGTATCATATTTATATAATGTCCGGATAAAGAACCCCTTTATTATTTATTATTTAAAATGCATTTAAGGTAAACTGCCTTTTAAAAATTAAAAGCATTTCTTTAAACAAAAGACATATTGAAATAGCCTTGTAAAAAAAATACAAACTGAATTGTTCCATCCAATTTGGCATCTAGGACCTGGATTTTGTCAATAGTCTACTCACTATCTTCATTCCTACCTCCTGGCCATTCCAATCAGCTCCTCCAGACTTTTCCTATTTCTGTCACCCAAGTTCAAAACTGTCTACACATCTCGTTTTCCTCAACCCATGGGTCAAATCATACAGCAATGCTTACAGTGATTCAACCTCATATTCCATGCAGTGCAATTACTGAGCAACTACCACTGCAGAAACTTCTGTTTCAGGCACTGGAGATACAAAGATGAATAAGACATGTGTCTGCCCTAAGGAACTCCTTGACCAGAGTTGAAAACAAATAGTTACAATACAACTCGATAAGTGGTGGGTATAAAATGGCATTATCGGAAGTCACATAATGGCTGAGCAGTACTCCATTTAGCCCACGTTAAATCTGAAGAGACTACTGGCTATTCAGATAGAAGCCACATTATATACGTTATGAAAAGCACCTGCTTAAAGTCAGCACTCAATAAATAACAAATATCATTAGGCTTGAAGATATCATCTATTGTAAAACACGCATGCATGCTTTAACTGTGGGTTTTCTAGGGAGGAAAAAAAATCACTGTCATATCACATAAACACATCTAATGTGATGGAACTGAAGTTTCTGAGACGTTAACTTATGCCTTTTCCCCTGAGAAATCCTTTCTGCTCCCCTCCTTGCCGTGGGCTCCAGAAGCAGTATACTGCTACCTTGACTGCGGCTAGCCCCGTGCCAAACCCATACAGATTCTCCTGGGAATCAGGAGAACTGGAACTCACTAAAGCCTTCAGTGTCCATAGATCCCTTGAACTAAAGACACGAAAAACTGGGTTGGGACTGTTGTATCATATAGCTACATGTACATAGGAAGACAGAGATGGCCAGCATGACAAGAAAAGAGTAAGGCAAAAACAAAGGGAAAAGCAGATGTAAAAGTTATTGGTGAGTGTACAAGGGCAGTGGAGGTGGGGCAGGCGCCTGAGCATGAAGGACAGGAAAAGGCAGAAAAAAGAGAAAACAACGTTCTTGCCTTTTGATAGTTTTCCAGTCTCTGCTGAGGTCTGACCATAACTCCTACCTATGGATCCCAGAGAGACACCTGTACCTTCACAATAATGTTCCTTCTCTTATGTGGAAGTTAGTGTGAGTGGGCTTCTGTTGTACAAGATAAGAGAACCTCAGCTGGGACACTTGGCTATGTGGTTGGTGTTCTTCACCTAGGGTTGTGACTCTTTTCTATTTGCCAGACTTGGTCATTAGCATCTGAGTTTCCTAGTAAGTTAGAAATTCCTAAAAGCCTAAGAGAATAGAATGTCCGGGAAGGAAGTTGGAAGACTGAAAATTTAACAAGGCTAAGGTGTCCTGTCTTATGCTTCCAGAGGACTGTGTGCTTTTGTTTTCTTATCCACCTAGAACACAACTATGTTCTCAGTCAGTTTGCTCCCTCAGGGCAGGGGCCACATCTGTCTATCTGACCTATCTCCAGTGTTGGAAACAATGCCTGACACAGTGTATGCTCAGTAAGTGTGTAATAAATGAAAGAATGAAGGGATGGTGTTTAATTTCACAATACCATTACCCTGGTTTGGACCCGTATTAGATGGATTACCATAGCTAATCTCCCCGATTTTGATTTCCTCGCTCTCCCAATTCACCTACCACTTGTTTCTAGATTAATATCCCTACCACAGCTCTAAATATATCACTCATGCTCCAAATTAAAACCCAGTAATAGCTCTTCCTTGTTTAATTTTGTGCAGATTCCTCATCCTTGTGTTCAAAACTCTCCACGAAAGCCTGCATTATACTAACGTTCTAAGTCAAATTAGATTGCCAATTCTCTGAAGGTATTCTGTATTTTTAACTCCTAAGCTTTTGTTTCATGCTCCTCATTCTGCTTAAAATGCTCTCCTCCTATTTTCTATTCCCTTTTCAAGGATACCTTTCAAATACCTATTAACCTTAAAAAAAAATTTTTTTTTAATTTGAGAGAGAGAGCATGCACGAGCAGGGGAGAGGGGCAGAGGGAGAGAGAGACAAAGAGAGAGAGAATCCTAAGCAGGCTTCAGGCTCAGCACAGACACAAACACAAGGCTCAATCCCACCACCCTGGGATCATGACCTGAACTGAAATCAAGAGCCGGACGCTCAACTGACTGAGCCACCCAGGTGCCCCCTATTAACCTTTTCAAGTAAACTTTTTCATATTTCTTTAATCATATATACTCTCTTTTCTTTGAGCCCCCAAATGAACTTGCTTCTGGCTTGCATTAAAGTTACTTATAATTGTTTTACTGGGGTTTTTTTTTGGGGGGGGGGCAGGTCATAAACTCTCTGAAGGTAGGGACTATATGTTACTCAGCTTTGTACTGGTCAGTAAGCATTTTCAGTATGAAGAAGGTATGCCACTTAACATTTGCCAGACCAATTAACATTTCATTAATTTGTGATTAACCAATCACAAAATGACAAAATAATGACTATAAGCTTGGTTTAACTAAGAATCTTTTTTTCAAAATGGATTCAAACACTTAAGGAAACCATAAACAACAATAAAAATGAAATTTTAGCATAGTGGTTTAGGAGCATAGATTCTGATTCAAATTCAGATTCCTGTGGCACCTGGGTGGCTCAGTTGGTTAAGCATCCACCTCTTGGTTTCGGCTCAGGTCACGGTCTTGTGGTTTCAAGAGTTCGAGCCCCACATCGGGCTCTGTGCTGCCAGCACGAGCTTGCTTGGGATTCTCTCTTTCTCCTTCTCTCTCTGCCCCTCCCCCATTCACGCTGACTCTCTTTCAAATAAACAAACTTTAAAAAATTGTAAAAAAAAAAAATTCAGATTCCTCATTAGACATGAGACTCTGGCAAATCACGTAACTTCTTTCAGCCTGTTTCCACTTCTGTGGCTATAATAACAGCTATCTCAAACACTGTGAGGGTTAAATCGGTTAGTATATGCTCGGAACAATATAAAGCGTACAGTCCCATTGCTGTTAACATTATTTTACTTTGTTCTTTATATTTGAAATAAGATGTTCTAATATATTTGCATGATGGTCCTCTTCCTATAATTTATTTTGCCATAATAATACTTCCTTGCTCTCTCTTCTATTTTTTTTTAGTATAGTTGACACACAATGTTATATTAGTTTTAGATATACAAGGTAGTGATTCAACAGGTTTATACATTATGCTATGTTCACAAGCATAGCTACCATCTGTTACCATGCAATGCTACTACAATATCACTGGCTATATTCCATATGCTGTGTCTTCTTTTCCCAGGACTTATTCATTCCATAACTGGAAGCCTGTATCTCCCACTCCTCCTCACACATCTTGCTCATCCCTCCACCCCCCTTTCCTCTGGCAACCATCAGTTTGTTCTCTATATTTATAGATTTGATTCTTTTTGTTTATTCATTTGTTGCTTTTTTTCCTAAAGATTCCACTTACAAGCGAAATCATGTATTATTTATCTTTCTCAGTGTGACTTATTTCACTTAACAAAATACCCTCCATGTTATCACAGTCTCATCCTTTTTTATGGCCATGTAATATTTCACTGCATACCTATATACCACATTTTCCTTATCCATTTTTTATTGATAGACACGTAGGCTGACTTCATATCTTGGCTACTGTAAATAATACTCCAACAAACGTAAGGGTGCATATACCTTTTTGAATTTGTGTTGTTTGTTTTGAGTAAATACCCAATAGTGGAATTACTAGAACATACAGTAATTCTATTTTTGATTTTTTGAGGTACCTCCATTCTGTTCTCCATAGTGGCTGTACCGGTTTACATGCCCATCTACAGTGCACAAGGGTTCCTTTATCTCCACATCCTCACCAACATTTATTTCTTGTGTTTTTGATTTTAGCCATTCTAATAAGTATAAGGTGATATCTCACTGTGGTTTTGATTTGCAGTTCCCTGATGAATAATGATGTTGAACATCTTTTCATGTGTCTGTTCACCATCTGTGTGTCATCTCTGGAGAAATATCTATTCAGATCCTCTACCCATTCTTTTATCGCATTGTTTTTTCATATTGAGTTTTTAAGTTCTTTATATATTTAGGATATTAACCCCTTATCAGATATATCATTTGCAAATATCGTCTCCCCTTCAGTAGGTTGTGTTTTTGCTTTGTTCATGGTGCATTTTTTTTTATTTTGACGTAGTCCCAGTAGTTTCTTTTTGCTTTTGTTTCCCTTGCCTTAGGAGACATATCTAGAAAAAAGTTGCTACAGCTGATGTTAGAGTAATGCCTGCCTGTGGTCTCTTCTAAAATTTTTGTGATTTCAGGTTTCACATTTAGGTGTTTAATCCATTTAAGTTTATTTTGCGGTAGGGTATTAAAAGGTAGTCCAGTTTTATTCTTCTACACATAGCTATCCAGTTTTCCTAGCACCATCTACTGAAGAGATTGTCTTTTCCCCATTATATAATCTTGCCTCCTTTATTTCTGGGCTCTCTATTCTGATCCATCGATCTATGTGTCTTTTTATACCAGTACCATATTATTTTGATTACTACAGCTTTGTAGTATATCTTGAAATCTGGGATTGTGATACCTCAAGACTTTGTTCTTTCTCAAGACTGCTTTAGCTATTTGAGGTTTTTTGTGATTCCATAAAAATTTTAGTACTGTTGGTTCTAGTTTTGTGAAAAATGCTGTTTGTATTTTGATAAGGATTGCACTGAATCTGAAGATTGATTGGGGAAATATTTGGGACACTTCAACAATCCTAATTCTTCCAATTCATGAGCATGGAATATCTTTCCATTTGTTTGAATCATCTTCAATTTCTTTCATCAGTGCTTTATAGTTTTCAAGAACAGTTCTTTCCCCATTTTGGTTAAGTTTATTCATAGGTGTTTTATTCTTTTTCGTGCAACTGTAAATGGTGTTGTTTTCTCTTTTTTTTTTTTTTTTTTGCTACTTCATTATTGGTGTATAGAAATGCTACTGATTTCTGGATACTAATCTTATATCCTGTAGCTTTACTGAATTCATGTCTTCTAGCAGTTTTTTTTTTTTGTGGAATCTTTAGGACTTTCCATGTATCGTAACCAGTCATCTGCAAATAGTGAGAGTTTGACTTCTTTATCAATATGGATGACTGTTATTTCTTTTTCTTGTCTGACTGCTATGCCTAGGACTTCCAGTACTATCTTGAATAAACACAGTGAGAGTGGACACCCTTGTCTTATTCCCAATCTTAGAGGAAAAGCTCTCAGTTTTTCACCGCTGAGTGTGATGTTAACTGTGGGTTGTTCATATATGGCCTTTATTACATTGAGGTATGTTGTCCACTTTATTATTACTATTATGTTGAGGTAAGTTCATTCTACTTTGTTGAGTTTTTTTTTTTTATCACGAATGGATGCTGAATTTTATCAAATGCTTTTTCTGCATCTACTGAGATGATCATATGATTTTTATCCTTCATTTTGTTGATATGGTGTATCACACTGATTTGCAAATACTGAACCATCCTTGCACCCCTGGAATAAATTCCACTTGGTCATGGTGAATGATCTTTTTAATGTATTGTTGTACGAGGTTTGTAATATTTTGGCCCATAGTTTTCATTTTTTGTGGTCTGTTTGTCTGGTTTTGGTATCAGGGTAATGCTGGCCTCATAGAATATATTTGGAAACCTTCCTACCTCCTCTATTTTTGGAATAGATAAAGGTGAATGGGTACTAACTCTATTTATTTATTTATTTATTTAATTTATTTAACATTTATTTTTGAGAAAGAGAGAGAGAGAGAGACAGCACATGAGCAGGGGAGGGGCAGAGAGAGAGAGGGAGACACAGAATCTGAAGCCGGTTCCAGGCTCTGAGCTGTCAGCACAGAGCCTGATGTGGGGCTCGAACTCACAAACCGCGAGATCATGACCTGAGCTAAAGTTGGATGCTTAACCAACTGAGCCACCCAGGTAAACCAGTGTTCTCTTCTTTAAATGTTTGTAGTATTCAGCTGTAAATCATCTGGTTCTGAACTTTCATTTTTGGTACTTTTTTGATTACCAATTCAATTTCATTATTTGTAATCAGCGTATTCAGATTTTCTATTTTTTCCTAGGTCAGTTTTGGAAGATTGAATGTTTCTAGTAATTTATCCATTTCTCCTAGGTTGTCCAGTTTGTTGGCATGTAAATTTTCACATTATTCTCTTATAATTCTTTGTATTCTGTTGTGTCAGTTTGTTACTTCTCTCTTATTTCTGATTTGAGTCCTTTCTCTTTTATTTTTGATGACTCCAGCTATGGGTTTGATTTATTTATCTCTTCAAAGAATCAGCTTTCAGTTTCATTGATTTTTTTTTCTATTGCTTTTTGCTTTAGTCTCTATATCATTTATTTCTGCTCTGATCTTTATTATTTCCTTTCTTCTATTCACCTTGGATTTTGTTTGTTCTTTTTCTAGATCCTTTAGGTGTAGACTGTTTATTTGAGCTTTTTATTGTTTCTTGATGTAGACCTATATCACTGCATAATTCCCTTAGAACTGCTTTTGCCGTGTCCCAAAGATTTTGGACCATTATGTTTTCATTTCCATTTGTCTCCATTAATTTTGTTCATTTGTTTGATTTCTTCATTGACCCCTTCATTGCTTGTTCATTATCATGTTGTTTAGTCTCCAGGTTTTTGTGTCTTTTCTATTTTTTTCTTGTGATTTATTTCTAGTTTCATACTGTTGTAATCAGAAAAGACACATGGTATGACTTCAATCTTCTCAAATTTATTGAGGCTTGTTTTGTGGCCTAATACATGATCTATTCGGGAGAATGTCCCATGCACAATAAAAAAGAATGTGTATTCTGTTGTTTTCAGATGGAATGTTCTCTATATATCTGTTATTTCCCTCTAGTCCAATATGTCATTCAAAGACATTATTTCCTTGTTGATTTTCTACCTGGATGATCTATCCACTGATGTTAAGTAAAATGTTAAAGTCCACTACTATTACTGTATTATCATCAATTTCTCTCTTTATGTCCATTAATATTTGCTCTTTGTAGGTATGTGCTCCAGTGCTGGGTGCACAGATACTTACAACTGTTACACCCTCTTATTGGATTGATCCCTTTATCATTATGCAATGCTTTGTCTCTTGTTATAGTCTTTGTTTTAAAATCTATTTTGTCTGATATAAGTATTGTTACTTTGTTTTTGTTTTTTTGTTCTTCCACTTCCATTTGCATGGTATTTTCTCCATCCATTCACTTTCAGTGTATGTATCTTTAGGTCTGAGGTGAGTCTCCTATAGTCAGTATAAAGATGAGTCTTGCTTTTTGTTTTTTTTTTAATCCATTCTGCCACCCTATGTCTTTTGATTGGAGCATTTTGGCCATTTACATTTAAGTAATTGTTGATAGGTATGTACTTACTGCCATTTTATTATTTGTTTTCTAGTTGTTTTTGTAGTTCTCCCCTGTTCCTTCCTTCCTTCTCTTGCTCTCTTTCCTTATGAGTGATGAGTTTCTATAGTGTTATGTTTGGCTTTCTTTCTCCTTATTTTTTGTGTACCTCATGAGGTTCAAATATAGCATCCTAAGTATACAGCAGTCTATATTACTTTGATGAACTTCAAAGGCATTCTAAAAACAAAAAAGAAAAAAATAAAACCTTCTTTTTCTTTTTCCCCTTCATGTTTTATGAATATGTGGTCCTATTTTACATCTTTTTACTTATAATTTTTTTATGTCTAATTATGGCCACTTCCTTTAGGACTTACAGAAGTCTCTTTAACATTTCTTCTAAGTCTGGCTTAGTGGTGATAAACTCCTTTAGTTTTTGTTTGGGAAACTCTCTCTCCTTCAAGTCTGAATGACACCCTTGATGAGTAGATTATTCTTGGTTGTAGGTGTTTTCCTTGCAGCATTTTGAATGTATCGTGTCATTCCCTTCTGGCCTGCAAAGTTTCTGCTGAAGAATCAGCTGATGATCTTATAGGTTTTTCCTTGTAGGTAACTTTTTGTTTCTCTCTTGCTTTTAAGATTCTATCTTTAACCTTTAAGACTTTACTTATTACATGTTGTAGTGTGGACCTCCTTGGGTTCATCTTGTTTGGAACTCTCTTCTTTGATGTGGATGTCTGATTCTTTCCCTATATCAGGGAAGTTTTCAGCTACTGTTTCTTTAAATAAGTTTTTCACCCCTTTCTCTTCTTCTTATGGGACTCCCGAATGTGAATGTTTGTTTGCTTGATGTTGTCCAAGGGTTCTCTTAATCTATCTTCATTTTTAAAAAGTCTTTTCTCTTTTTGATGTTCATCTTGGGTGCTTTCCATTACCCTGTCTTCCAGATCTCTTCTGCATCTGCTAATCTGTTGATTCCCTCTAGTGTGTTTTTTACTTCAGTTATTGTATTCTTCAACTCTGATCGGTTCTTGCTTATATTTTCTATATCTTTACTGAAGGTGTCACTGGGTTCTTCCACTGTTCTCTCCAGCCTGGTATTTTAATGACCACTACTTTAGATTCCTTCTCAGGCATGCTGTTTATTTTTATTTCACTTGGTCCTTCTCTTGTTCTTCCTTTTGAAGCATATTCCTCTGTCTCCTCATTTTGCTTGACTTTCTGCATTTATTTCTATGGATTAGGAGGTGCAGCTAATTCTCCTGAACTTGAAGGAATGGTCTTGTGTTTGGTCATCCCCTATGTAGACTATATGCTTGGTGACTTTTGCTGGCTGGCAAGCTGGACCTGTGGCTGGCATGGGTTAGGGGAACCTGGTGCTTTCCACATAGTGAGTCCCTTGTCAGGACAGCTAAAACTGAAGCAGATTCAGGTCAGGATGTCTCAGGGTTCTGTGTGTGGAGAGCACACTAGCAGGACAACTGAAGCTGAAATGGGTGCAAGTCAGAGTGTCCCAGGGTGCTCTGTGCAGGGGGTACCTTGGCAGAATGGCTGGAGCTGATGCAATGTGCAGGCCAGGAGATCCCTGAGCTCTCTAGGCAGAAGGTACCCTAGCAGGAGAGTTGAAACTAAAGTGGGTCCAAGCTGGGGGGACAAGGGGCTCTCCACACAGAGGCACCTTGGAAAGACAGCTGAAGCAGAAATGGATATAAACTTGGGTGTTTCTGGAATTTCCACACAGAGGGTGCCCTGAATAATGGCTGTAGTTGGTGTGGGGTATAGGTTGGGAGGTCCTGGGGTGTTCCATGCAGGGGTCATCTTGGCAGGACAACTAAAGCAAAGATGTGGTCCCTGGGCTCTCCACACACAACATGCCCTGGTAGGACAGCTGAAACTGAATTAGGAGCAAGTCAGGTTGTCCAATGGAGGCGCCCTGGCTGGGTGGATGGAGCTGAGGTTGGCATGGGTGGAAGTGTTCTGGGGTGCTCCACACAGGTGTGCCCTGGCAGGATGGCTGGAGCTGAAGCAGATGTCAGCCAAAGATGGTGAAGCACTCTGCACTGTGGGTGCCCTAGCAAGTCACTGGAAGCACAACTGGTGTGCGCCTGGAGTGTTCTGGGATGTCTGCACCTGTGTCACCTTGATGTGAAGACTGGGGCTGGAGTGAGCACTAACCAGGGGTGTCCTGGTGTGTACAACTTTGTGGCTGCCTAGGTAGGACAGCTGGGGCTGGTGTGGGCTAAGGGCTCAGGGTTCACTGAGGCAGGAGGCCAGTTAGGGTGCCAGACTGTGCACTGGTCTGTGCTTTTAAGGTGGAGGGAGAGTGCAGACCATGTACATAAGCTCCTCCCACCCAGAGAGCATTCTAGCAGCTCTCCCCACTGTTTGGTGGAGTTCTAGAGTTGACTCTTTTATATGCTAGTTGCTCTTTTAAACCATGGCTTTTAGAGAAAGGTGATGGTGATGATGATGATGATGATGATGATAGAAAAATAAAAGAAAAAAAGGGATAAAAAGGGAAAAAAAAGGAAAACAAAAACGAAACAAGACAAAACCAAAAACACACGCACAAAAAAACCCAGTTTATTTTCTATGCCCCAGTGCCACTGCCCCCAAAGCTGGCATGGGCTGTGGACTCTGGTCTTGCTGAGGTTACAGGTGCACTCTGATGACCGGACCTGCTGGTGTCTAGATCCTGGTGGGGTCTAGGCTTTTAAGGTGGGGTGGGAACACAAACTGTGTTGTCCTCCAGTCCCTTTGACCTGGAGAGTGACCCACAGTCCCTCTACAATTTGGTAGAGTTCTACTGTTGTCTCTCTTATGTGTTAGTTGTTCTTCTCCACTGAGGCTTTTATCCTGTGCCCAAGGACAGAGATCTGTTCCTGGTCCCTCAGTACTATCCCCCCTCGCCTCCCCCAACTGCTGTTGGCCTTGTCAGAGGTGGAGGTTCCCTTTGTTACTGTGTCTCAGTTTTTCTTGCTGTTCTCTTGCCATTCTATGGTTTTGCAGAAGCTGTTTAGTCAGCCCTCAGTTCTCTCAGGAGGAACTGCTCTATAAGCAGGTATAAACTGCTGTGTTCTGTGGAGCTGAGTTCAGAGTCTTCCTATGTTGCGATGTCGGACTGGAACTCTCCATATTTCCTTGCTCTTGCTTGGGAAAGTTACAAATGTTTTCAAAAAGAAGCCATTATACTTCTTCCCTATTTGTCTTTCATGTCTCTGTCAAGTAATTCATATGTTTGTAAGCCGTTAGGCCACCTGAAAACCAACCCCAGTGCTCACAAGTGTGCTTTTGTCTGAGAGTCATCATTACCAACTTCTTTGTAGTTCTGTAGCATCTCTTTAAGACACTGGCTACTCCTCATCTCTACTGTATGAGGTTCGGGCGGGGGGGGGGGGGGGGCGGTGACTGTAAAACAGATATTAACCAACGCCAGCCCCTATCCTCTGAAGTGAAGCCTAATGTAATCAGTGATCCAATTTTAAAGGCCTCAGCTACCTTTCCTCATTCTCTCTCATTTTCTTAAACTTTCCAAAATATTTCTCCTGTAAAAGGTCTACACTAATTCAAAGTGGTAGGTAGGCAGAAAGGAAAAGAAATAAGCAAGGAAAGCAGTCGTGGTGTTATAAAAAATCAGTACTGACTATGTTGGGGCCCAAAACCTTGCATTTGAACCCTTGGCTCTGCCATATATTAATTGCTGGACTCTAGTCCCTCTTCTATGAAAACACAATGATATCCAATTCCCTGAGCTATGAAGAATAAAGAAAATATAACACAGATGAGGTATCTAGCCAAAAGTGTACCTGTAACAGGCAAGAATTTCTCCCTAAATGTTTAGGCAAGAGTTTCTGATAAAAGTAGCTTGAATAAGTAATATGCAACCATATGAGCAACATCCACAAATGTATCATAAACCTGGACTGTGCAGAGATTTTCAAGGAAACCACAAATTCAGATGCTGAAAATCTTCACATTTCCCCGTGGTTGAATGTTTAACAGACAGGAAAGGACAGAGTCCACTCCATGGACTAACCTATCAACACTAACAGATTACCAGAGAACACAGTACAGGTGCTATATGAATTCACAAAGTTCCAACTGTGTGGGCAATTTTAACTATGGTGCTGCCAGCACTTCCGGCTAAAGTAAGAAGTAACGAAGCCTCACAGGGCTCCCAGCTGATAAACTGCAAGAAGGACACAAGGAATCCCAGAACTGGAAAGGATTTTCAATAGATCTGCCCTGGGGTAGAACTACTCCTAAAATCTAGAATTATTGGAAATGAAGATTTGACAATATTCCTTAATCATGAGTTTAACATCAAGAAGCATTCAGACACACACACACACACACACACACACACACACACACACACACACACGTATAACTCATTATACAAATGGATTAATTTCTTCTCTGTCTTTAAAATGGAGAACACAGCTTATATAAATTCTCACTCTTCTTACTAGACCAAGAATTAATGTTTATTTAGAGCTTTCTGATAGGCTCAACTATAAAATTCTGTTATTGTCCTCACTCTTTTACTTAAGTACAGATATAATTACTCTCTGTATCAACTGGCCTATCTTGCACTTCTTCAAACCAAGCAGGCTTATCAGGACAAAATTTTATTGTACGTAAGTTTTTTTTCCCCCCTTGCAAAAAGTCTGAGATTGGCTTTCACATCAAGGCTTTAAAATGAGTTTATACATGGGGCACCCTGGTGGCTCTGGCAGTTGAGCATCCAACTTCGGCTCAAGTCATGATATTGCAGTTCATGAGTTTGAGCCCTGCATCGGGCTTACTGCGGTCAGCCTGTCAGCACAGAACCTGGGTTGGATCCTCTGTCTCCCTCTCTTTGCCCCTCCCCCACTTGCGCTCTCCCAGAAATTTAAAAAAAAAATCTTAAAAAAAAAAAAAAGCAAAAATAAAAAATAAAACAAATATATATACTGTATCCTTACCTAGTATGTCCAGTTGCCGTAATCGGGTACAATTACATGCCAGTTCTTCAATGTCTGTGTCACACACAGATCTGTTAGCTGTAAGAAAGAGTTTTTGCAAGTTTGGGAGCTGGCGTGCCAGTCTGGCGAAACACCCGGTGCTGCTCTGCAGTGTAGGGCACCAGCCAAGGTCGAGTTCCTCCAGAAGCGGACACCCAGAAGCCAGTTCTGCTATCCCGTTCTCAGTAATATTCTTACACCTCCACAGATCCAGAGTTCGGAGTTTTTTACACTTGGCTCCTATCATGCTGGCTATCACATCATAGTCTTCAATCTGGAAATCAAATCATTCCAGTCTCTTACATATTATGCTCAGAAATACAGACTGCATAGAGCAAGTTAAAACATTCATAATCATCTCCTATTGTTTGCTTCCATGTAAACAGACCCACGTTCTTGTTAATATAGATCTACCCACTCATCTCACAGATCTGCCACTGTTTCCTACAACAGCAAGAATAATCGCTTACTTAAAAATCCACCTAACAGAACTCTAGACAGAGGGCTTCATGAATTAAATCCCAGAGCAGTATGAAATCTTCAGTCCCTCACAAAGAATTTGAGGATTTTGTGTTGTTCTTGCACGCCTTCCATTTTGACCTTGCTGCTGCTACTCGCTCGGTTCACGGGACCTCGTTTCTTCTATTTTATATATAATTCATCAACTGTGGTAGGTATGTAAGAGCCCCCTAATAGAGGTGGGCACTTCACCACACTCTAAAATGGTATGTGAATATGTTGAGAGTCCTAATAATGATACTAGTTTGGGGTTAAATGAGGCCTTTAGGGACTGAACGTACAACACAAAAATAATTTAGATTGTGATATGTTGTCTCAGTTACTGGAAGTGTCCGACGATTTACTTCATGATCACAAGATAATTCTCTACTAAACAGGGATTAAACATTTCAGTTCACGGGCTTTATATGCTTTAATAATGTTTTTCTTAACAGGTTTCTTTAGAGTTTGATTTGATTATTTTTTAATCAGGTATCAAAATTATCACCAGAAGTCAAAAGGAAACAAAATAGCTAACACTTCCAGGTATCATTTCCTTGTGTTCATTTGTTTATTCATATCTTCAACTACCATGTGCCAGGACCACTCCAGAGGCCAGGAACAACAGTGAACCCCAAAACAAAGACTTTGTTCACATTTTTGGGAAAGACAAACAAACGAGCAAAATAAATCCAGTGAGTGGTAAGTGGTGTTAGAATAATGAAATAGGGTGATCAGACTGCCAGATGCGCAGAGGGTCACATGCAGTGGAGGAAGGGAGCAGGGGAGAGAGGGGTGATTGTTGGGATTTCCAGGAATGAACCTGGTGTATTCAGGGAACAGAAGTAGGATCAGGAATGGCCCAAGGGGAGTGAGGAGAGAGGCCATGAGGGCAGAGAGATATGCAGGGGCCAGGCTGTGATGCCATGAAAGAGTTTGGATTTTTATTTTAAGTACCAAGGAAATCAATGGAGGGTTTGAAACAAATACGACTTACACTAAAACAAAAACAAAACCCCCCTCTGGTTTCTGTGTGGAGTATGGTCTATGGTCGGTAAGACTGGAGGGAGGAAGCCCAGCAAAGAGGCCTGCATTAGCTTAGTGGAGAGAGGCAGGGGCTTGCAATGAGTTTGCAAGCAGTGAAACGAGAAATGGACACATTTGGAGCTATAGAGCTATATTTTGAGTCAGAACTAAGGGCTGATGGCTTAGATGAAGTCATGGGGATTTCTACGGTCTTCAGGAACTGTTATGGTAGAATCAAGCAGAAGACCATGAGAAACGATTTGAGGGGAATACAACTACTTAAGTGAGTGTACCCAAATACACTTTAACTCTGAAAATTAGTGCAGCCAATCAACTCCTTTACAAAGAATTGTCAAGCTTTCCAACACTCGTGATGCTTACTTGCTATTGTTTTGATAGTCAAAAATAAAATCAAATGAATCATCCTGCCTTTTGGTCAACTGATAGAAAAGAAGCTGAAATAAACATGGTATTAAAATATCAACAAAGATCTGTCTGTGTTACTGTTCTGGTGAACCCTGGACCTGCTGTGAAATGGGAACAGTATTTCTATGACAAGTGTGGAACGTTTCCACCACAACGTAAATAATAGTATCAGCAATATCACGAATATTTCTGAACTTCAATGTCAAGTCCTTAAAACTTAATTTCCTGACAAACAAATATCAAAAGCAACAATATTTTACTGGCAGCTACATACTTTAATTTAATAATAGCCTACTTATCTTAAGTAGCATTTCTATTTTTAATATATGTGCTGCCGAAGCGAGCACTTAAGTAGCATTTCTTACAGTATATCATACATTAACAGAAGTACAAGGAGAAAATGGGTTCAGGAGTCAGGTAAAGCTGCAAAACACTGGCATACACAAAGGCACACAGTTTCTTTGTTGTAGGATATACCATTGAAAACTCTAGGAGGAAGGCAGGGTAGCATTATTTCCTAATCTTAATCAGGAATCCCTACCTCACTGCCCCCCAATACACATCTTTTCTTAATTGAATATCTTTTAGGACTAATGTTGCATGAGTCAACTTGAAAATGTTGACTTAAAACATACTAATTCCAACTACAAACATATATGTGATTCCAAATCTCAAGTATGTGTGACCAGACTCCTGCTTTTCTAGAAGATGTTGTTCCAGTTTAAAGGGAGGTAAGTAACAGGCAGAAAAAGGTACCTCTGGCCAAGGTTAAACAGCGGCCTTACCAATCTAAAGAGGGCGAGCTAGCAATAAGCAACAATCCAAGCGGCAGTAACTGGCTGGTCTGTCATCACAGAAAGTCCCATCAAATGTAACTGGGCCCATCCAGAAAAGTCATCAGAGGGACCCAACAGAAGCCCATGAAATGGCTTACGAAGATAAGAATTTGATCAAAAGTAAGGAAAGTCTAATGTTGAGTTAACGGGCTCCCAAGATTGTTTCTAAAGACCGGGGTTGGTCTGAGCCCACACCTGGTAGTTTAATCAGGCCTAACCACCAGGATGGTTTTTATATGGTGATATGGAGATAAACAAGTGGTCGTAACAGGTCTCTCTAGCCTACATTGCCAAATCTTGGAGCATCTCAGAAGCCATCATTGAACTCTAAAAGGTGTTCACATGGAATTTCTTTTAGGTTGAATCCAAGCTTAGGACGCCAGGAGAACTTCTCTGATCTTGCAACCATCCTGCTTATTCAGGTCTTCCTAGTAAGTGGATACAAAATTGGAATGGTTTGGGGGGGGGCACCCGGGAGGCTCAGTTGGTTAAGCGTCCAGCTTGGGCTCAGGTCATGATCTCATGGTTTGTGAGTTCAAGCCCCACGTCAGGCTCTGTGCTGACAGCTCAGAGCCTGGAGCCTGTTTTGGATTCTGTGTCTCCCTCTCTCTGCCCCTCCCCGCTCGTGCTCTGTCTGTCTCTCCCTCAAAAATAAATAAACATTAAAAAAAATTAAAAACAAAACAAAACAAAATCGGAATGGTTTGGGATCTCCTGAATCTGTTTTGCGAGGGGAAGGTAAGAAAGAAAAGAGGGATGGATTGCCCTACAGTCAGTTATATTGGGAGATGCATTTCCTCTGAGTGTGTGTACATGTATGCACACACACATGCACATACAAATACCAAGAGTTCTCCTGTCCCTGAAGTCTCAGTATTACTTATAAGCCACATAATTTAGATGAAAAGAATTTAACTCATCCCATGAACTCTTTCAATGGCACCATAAAGCTAAAATTTTTAATCTGGAAGGACCTTAAAGATTATCTAGTTCAACAGTCCCTAGGCATTTGGATTTAATGGACCAGTAACATTTCAAAAAAATTTGAGTTCTAACATAGGGTGTCCATTTACCTTAACCAGTAAGGACAGTAAAACAAACACACACTGAAAACAACAACAGCAAAACAAACAAACAAAGATAAACCTACCTACTATCAGCAACATTTCCAGGAAATAATTTCAGAACTTAAAAACTAAAATTAGCTTTGTGACAAACGTACTGAACTACCAGCATTTGGGTATGACTGATATCTTATTTTGTAAAAAAAAAAAAAAAAAAAAAAAAAAAAAAATCCAGAGAGGTACATAGCTTGTCTGAAGCTTGTCTGGCTCGAGGCAGAACCAAACTCTTTTTACCACAACACATTACTTTCCTTGCTCTCCTGGATAAATCATGTTGATGTTTCAAAGAGATCCTCTCGAATTTAAGAAAAATGTTTGAAAGTAGGGTACACGGTAGTTCGCCATAAATCTGAAAAGCTGTGGGTGAGTGTGGAGTGGCTGGGTCAGGATAAAATTCACCCATGGGAAGAAAAAGAGAACAAGCGATGGAGTATAGGTAAAGAATTTTCAAATACTTACCATTACACAACTGCCCAAACTAAGGTGCTGAAGCTCTGAACAGAAGTTCAAAATGCTGAGCAGTGCTGTTTGCTGCCATCGGGGACCACATTGGCGGCAAATATGGAAAGCGAAAGAAAGTGAAACAAAGAGGAGAGGTCAATTAGACATTAAAGGTTGTCACCGCTTTTCTTGAAATAGAGCTCAAACCCGAGGTTACAGACAGCACAAATGCCATTTAATGAGTCCCCAGGTGCTCCCACCATTGATTGGCTTGAAGTCAAGGTAATCATTACTAGTTTCCATGTAAGTCGCCACTTCGTAGATGGTTTTGTGGGCCCCACAGACACCTATGTTCCCTGTGACCTCTCAGCTCATCTCCCAAAGGTAAGCAATTTGAAAGTCTGGTTAAGACCGAACGGCAAGACAAGCTTAACAACCCCGCCCTCAAAAAAAAAAAAAAAAAAAAAAGTAAGAAAACAAAAACCCAGAGAGGCCTGGTGACACTCTGAAGAACAGCGGCAGTTCTGACATTCACTGATCAGCTGCCGCCTGATGGAGCTGCCAATAGAGTCACCCCAAATCAGGATTGAGCTGGTGACGTTAATGTCAAAGGATTCTCTTTGCTGACAAGGATACCAACAACCATTGAGCACCTGTCACTAGCAACATGCTGACTGAAACATATATAACGTGCACTTTCTAGTCATGTTCCTGCCATTTAAGCCCATCTACTCTGTGCAATGAAAACGGTCTCACCACTGAAGAAACCCAAAGATATGCTAGACTGCTACATAATCATGGTACCTAAAATATCTCTAGTCATAAGTTCATTTGATGAAATGCCTGCCATGAAAAATTACCAAAAAAAAAAAAAGCAGCAAAACATTCACATTTCTAGTTTTCTTTTTTCTATTAGGACAAAAAACTACTCGAACTAACATGGCAAAATTTCTTTCTAAACATTTCAACTAAATCGTATCTAAAAAAAATGACGATGACACTGTACAACCTCTGTTTAATCTGCTCCAAGTGTTCAAAACCTGAACAGTATTAGCTGGAGAAAGGACAAAGAATGTGTCAATGATGATACAAAACATTAGTTCGAACCCAGGTAAGATTTTCCCAGAGAAAATAATGAACTATATCAGGTAAAATAAACTTAGTTAAGGCAAAAATAAAATAATAGTTACAAGAGGTCCTAGAACAAAACTAGACTTAAGACTAATTGTTTCACTGCTGGGCATTTCTTTAAGCAAAATTAAAAAAAAAAAGTTTATATTCATTTTATGACTTTATACCTAAGTTTCAACACAACTTATCACATTTATAAGACAATCCCATCTAGCTCTCAGAATGTTGACATTAGAAGAGATCTATCAAGATAAATTAATTTTCTGCTTCTCCATAATACTTAGCTATTTTAACTTACTAACAGATAGGAAAATGACATCAGGTTTGTTTTTATTAAAATACCAGATCCCTATGACAAGGTTGCTTGATAAGACTTTCCCATGAGCAAGATCCAGGACATATTAGAGAACTTTTATAGAGAATTCCATATATTCTTGTCAATTCAAAATTATAAATGGCTCCCCTTCCCCCACCCCTATACGCACACTCCATTCAAGAACTTGCTGATAATTTATTTTTAAACTATTTACAATGGCAAACCTCAGGTATATGAACAAGTACAGAATCCAATGAAATGAATACCCAGGTAGCTGCAACTCAGATTTATCAAATCTTAGCATACTGCTTTGCTTATCCTTATTTATTTGTGAATCCCTCCATCCATTTATATATTTCCTTAGAGGTAACCTTTATCATCACTCAGTGCTTAAAAACATGATTGAAAATTATATAATTTGGGGCACTTGGGTGGCTCAGTTGGTTGAGGGTTTGACTCTTGCTTTCGGCTCAGGTCATGATCTCATGGTCATGAGACTGAGCCCCATGTCAGGCTCTGCTCTGGGCACTGAGCTTGCTTAAGATTCTCAGTCTGTCTGTCTGTCTGTCTGTCTCTCTCTCTCTTTCCCTCTGCAGGGAGGTTTTATATAAAAACAGGGGTTTTATATAAATGTGCACATACTTTTGCATCTTCCTCGACAATGTTTGTGAGAAATTTGTCCGTGTTGACACTCACAGCTTTAGCTCACTGACCTGTTAACTGTTGTATATCCTATTACGTTATGCAACATATATTCCCATTTGGTGAATATTTAGTTTGTTTATAACTTTTACCATAACAAAGAATGTTAAAATAACCATTCTTATATGTGTTTCCTTGTGCATTTTATAGAAGAGTATTTCTCTAGAGCACATGCCAGAGGAAGAATTTCTAGGTGTTTAGGTATGCTTAAACTTTATCAGATTTTGCAAAACAGCGCTCCTGAGTGCCTGCGTCAATTGACGTGCCCACTAGCAATGCAAGAGCGCTGGGTCCCACATCTTTGCCAACATATAATCTTTTCATCCTTTTTAATGTCTGCCTATCTGATGAGCATGGAATGTTAGAATATTTATTAGTATGATTACTAGTGAGATTGAAGATCTTCTCATATGTTTATGGGCCACTCATATCTCCTGCTCCATACACTGCTTAATCATATCCTTTACTGATTATTTCCATTAGATTGTTCCTTCCTTCCTGACTTGTAGGAATTCTTTTCCATGCTGGATACCAATCATTGTCAGTTTTATCCATTACAAATATCTTCTCTAAATCTAACACGTCTTTTGCTTTATTTATAGAATCTTCTGCGACATGAAACGTCAAATTTTAATATAGTCACATCAATCTTTTTCCTTTATGTTTGTATTCTGTTGTCTTCTCCAAAAGGTCCCTCTTTACCCAAGGGAGAATATTCTTTTTTTCTTCTTCTTTTTTTTTTAAATGACACCATTAAAGTTTTTCTTTTTTACACTGGTTTTTAACCCAGTGGTAACTGATTTTTATACATGGGAGCATATCAAATTTCATTTTTTCCTTAAGAACAACCAGTTGTCCTGGTTCAATTTATTGAAGATTCTACCTTATCCACTTATTTGCGGTGTCTTCTGTTATATTTCAAGTTTCCATATGTGTATGAGTCTATTTCTGGGTATTTTGTTTCACTTGTCTATTTGCCCTTCCCCTGTACCAACACTTCAGTCTTTCCTATTATAATCTGGAATGAGTCTATATATGTGGTAAGGCAAACACCTTTTCCTCATTCTTCAAAACTCTTAGCTGTTCTTGATCCTTTGCTCTTTGATATGAATTTTAGAAACACCTTGAGGATTTTAGTTTACCTTTTTAAAAGTAATACAAAAAGATTAGTTTTTCTTTCTTTCTTACCCCATGGTCAATACAGTTGGTCCCTGAACAACATCAGGGTTAGGGATGCTGACCTCTGCACAGTAAAAACTCTGCAGGTATAATTTTTGACCCCCTATATCCTAACTACTACTAGCCTACTGTTGACGGGAAGCCTTACCAGTAACATAAATAGTTAATTAACACATATTTTGTATGCTGTGTGTATTATATACTGTATTTTTACAGTAAAGCTAGAGATAGTAAAGTGTCATTAAGAAAATCATAAGGATGTCGGGGCGCCCGGGGGGCTCAGTCAGTTGGGCGTCCGACTTCGGCTCAGATCATGATCTCACGAGCCCCGTGTTGGGATCTGTGCTGACAGCTCAGCCTGGAGCCTGCTTCAGATTCTGTGTCTCCCTCTCTCTCTGCCCCTCCCCCGCTCAAGCTCTGTCTCTGTCTCTCTCAAAAATGAACATTAAAAAAAATTTAAGAAAATCATAAGGACGAGAAAATACACGTACAGTACTGAACTACATTTATTGGAAAAAAAAATCTGCACATAAGTAGACCCATGCAGTTTAAACCCAAGTTCTTCAAGGGTCAACTGTATTTACTTTACTGGCATTTTATCAATTTCTGTGTCATTAACTGTCTATTATATCTGATACCTTCTCACTGAATTTTTCTTCTTGTTGAAGAATATTTTTAAGAGTTCTTTTAGCGAGTGTCTGTGAGTGGTAAAACCTTAACAACACATATTTATAGAGTAGTTACCAACATGTCAGGTACTGCTGTAAATTACATACATTGTTTAGTCCTCACAACAACCCTACACACTTGTTTAATAAATATTTATTGAATGTCTACTCTGTGTTAGGCACTGTTTACACTTGGGATATATCAGTAAACACAGCAGATAATAACCTATAAGGTAGATACTGTTATTCTCATTTATAAATTAGGAATCTGAGTCACAGAAAGTTAAATACCATAGTTAGTCTTTAATTTTCGCTCCGTCCTGAGTGAAAATTTAGCCAGGCTTAAAATTTTAGGCAGTCTAATTGTCTTCCTCTGTAAGTAATATATTTTTTCTCTCTGGGGGCTCTTATCCATTTATCTCATATTCTGCAATTTCATCACAATGTGTCCAAAGATTTATTTTCACTTATTCTGTTTGGTATCCTGAGTGAACATTTGACTGGAAGACCTCCAACTGTCATCATGAAAGATGAAGATTCTTGGGGCGCTTGGGTAGCTCAGTCGGTTGAGCATCCGACTTTGGCTCAGGTCATGATCTCACAGTTTGTGGGTTCAAGCCCCACATCAGGCTCTGTGCTGACAGCTTGCTCAGAGACTGCAGTGCAGCCTGCTTCAGATTCTGTGTCTCCTTCTCTCTCTCTGCCCCTCCCCCACTCATGCTCTGTCTCTCAAAAATAAATAAATATTAAAAAGAAAGAAAGAAAGAAAGATGAAGATTCTTAACAATCCTTTTTTTCGAATATTGCTTCTCTATCATTTGGTCTGGTTTCTTTTCTTCTGGAACTCCTATTACATAAACATTTGAGTCTCCCAAGAACCAGTGCCCAGAGTAGCTTAAAAAGTATGTTCACAGTTTATTCTATACTCCTTCCTTTCAGAGATGGAGCTCACTTAGTTCCTCTCCCTTTGAGTGGGGGCTGGATCTAATGATTTGTTTCTAACAAAAAGAACATAGCAGAGTGATGGTATGTTAGGTTATTGTGATGATTAATTTATGTGTCAATGTGCCTGGGCCACAGGGTGCCCAGATATTTGGTCAAACATTATTCTGGGTGTTTCTGAGAGGGAGTTTTTGAATGAGATGAACATTCATCTACAGATAAATCAGCAGACTGAAAGCAGATTACTCCCTAATGTGGATGGGCCTCATCTAACCGTCAAAGATCAGAATAGAACAAAAAGCTGACTCTCCTCCAAGTTGAGAGAATTCTTCCTGCCTGGTATCCTTCAACCTGGGACATCAGCTTATTCCTGACTTCAGACTGAAACTGAAACATTGACTCTTCCTGGGTCTCAAGTCTGCCAGCCTTCAGACCAGAAACACTGGCTCTCCTGGTTTTCAGGCCATTGAACTTGGACTGAACTACACCATTGGTCTCTGAGTCTCCAGCTTGCTGACTTATCCTGTGGGCTTTTTGACTTGCCAGCCTCCATAATCATGTAGGCCAGTTCCTTAGAATAAAGCTATACACACACACACACACACACACACACACACACACACACACACACACACCCTCTTATTTCTATGTCTTTGGAGAACCCTGACTAATACTGTTATAAAAGGCTATTGCTCCTCTTGGTTCCCCCCATCTCTCAGTCAGGAAAAGCCAGCTGCCATGTCAGAAGGACACTCATGAGGCCTATGGAGAGGCTCGTGTAGAGAGAAACAGAGGTCTCTGGCCAACAGCTAAAGAGGAAGTCTGCTAATAGCCATGGGTGTGAGTTTGGAAGCTGGTCTTCCAGCTGCAGTTAAGCTCTGAGATGAGTGCAACCTTGTTGGACACCCTGAGCCCAAACTATCCAGCCAAACAGCTCCCAGATTCCTGAGAAGTTATGTTAGATGATGAATGTCAGCCTTTCCAAGCCACTCAGTTTTGGGGTAGCCTATAGATAACAATAAATAAATAATACAGTGACTAGCACATAGAATAGACACAGTATATATTTATTAAGGCAATGAACAGGATTACTATGAGGATTAAGTGAGGTGTATGTGTGCATGTACGAATGTATGTGTACGTGTGTGTATATGCGTGTGTGTGTATATACATATATATATTTAATGCATACAAACTACATATAATAGTGCTTGACATCCAAAGCTTTTACAAGTTTAAGTGCATTCCTCAAACCTTTCTAATTTAGCAATATCTTTGTGTCCAATTTAGAACTTAATTAATTTTTTATTATAATGACTATCATTTATTTCCTAGATTTCTAACTAGCTCTTTACCACAACTACTTGCTCTTGCTGTTTCACTCTATGTTCCATAATTTCTTGTTCCATTTTAAAGGATGCTTTCATTTACTTCTTTGAACTCCCATCCCCTGACTTCACTCTTTGTATTCTTCCCTGTCTAATGGTCTTGCAGACTGCCTCTGTCTGGAACCAGGACTTTTCCTTTTTTTTCTTTTTTTAGAGGGAGAGAGAGACAGTGAGTGAGCATGAGGAGAGAGGGGCTGCTCCATGCTCAGAGCCCTGACGCAGGGCTCGATCCCATGACCCTGGGATCATGACCCTGGGATCATGACCTGAGCTGAAATCAAGAGTCAGATACTCATCCCACTGAGCCCCCAGGTGTCCCCAGAACCAGGACTTCTACTGAAAGTGCAGTGGTCCTGCTCTGCAGTGGTACCGGAGATACTGCAGAACCAGGAGAGGCTTGGCTCAGTTCTGACAATGAGGTACAGCCAATGCCAGGTCACTATATACTTTTTGTTGTATGTGCCCAGGCCCAAATCCCTCCTTTCTCTAAGATTTCCATCCAACCCCTGGGGTGGCTTGGACAGTCACGTAACACAGTCCCCTGATTCTGACTACACCCGTGTTGGGACAGTAAGATTCTCTTTTATCAAGAGATGAACTCCTGTTAAATCAGTTCTTCTAATTAAAGGTAAGAGTAAGACAAAAAAATGTATTGCCAAGAACGCCGTATTAATCTGTCTTGACTATTCCTTTGAGGAGCCACGTGTATTCCTTACTGTCTAGCTTACCGATTATAATTTTGAGGCACAGACAATACACTTCTGAATTCAAATTCTCATAATTACGTAACTACGAAACATCTTGTGTAAAGGCAGATGCATTCTAGAGGAATTACAAGCCGTGGAAGAGGAATTCATGGCATACTATACTTACTCATGCAAATATTGTACAATAACTTACAGTCTGCACGTTAAATTGGGAATTAAAAATTCATTTAATGGTAGACAGAACTATTATTTTCATTCCTACCTTAAAGAAGGAGCTAATATAGGATAAAAGATTCATGTTGAATGACATCACACATCTTTGCTAAGTAAGAGCTGTGAGACATGCTGAGACCACCACACGAGGGGATGGAGGTGATGGCTAGGGGGAACAAGGATGGCCTAGGAAGAGATGCTGTGAGGAATATATCAAGGAGTCAACAGAGATCAATAAAAGGGCCGACAGGAAGCACTGAGGTGAACAAGCACAAGTTTACAGTTCCATGACTTTCTCCAGCAGAGCTCATGAGAAGCCCGAGACTGTGGGAGTACCCAGGTTTAGAAAACACAACAATAGTTTGCAGTCTCTCTAAATCCATTTAACCAATTTCCTCCTAGAAAATGTTTAGGATCTTCTCTATGCTGTTAGTATTCAGAATTAAAGTTCTGCTATTGATGATGAAGCAAAGAGAAGAAATTCTTTGTTTCCAAATATAAAAGGGCCTGATTTGGGAGAGACCACAAACTCAATGACTTAGAGCAGGAGTTGACAAACTACTGCCCCAACGCCAAATCCAGCCCACTGCCTGCTTCTGTAAATAAAGTTTTACTGGAACAATGACACACCCTATCATTTATGTATTGTCTATGGCTATTTTTACACTACAACAGCAGGTTGAATGCATCTGCACTTACACATATGACCTGCAAGGCCTAACACATTTACTATCTGGGCCTTCACAGAAAAAGTTTGCCCACCCCTACTTAAGAGAACAATTCTATCACACTGGGTACTTGCGCTTCTAGAACACACAAGTGGATGGATTAAGGCTACATTAGCAAGTATGCCGTGAAAAAGGCATTCAGAAATAAAAAAGTGAAAAATCGTATGAACCTCTGACTTAAGACTTAAGACATCTATTAGGTCCTAAAGTCCACAAATTCTGCTGGTTAGTTCAGTAAAATTCAATAGGAACACAAGAGTAGCTCTATAAAATCAAAATACAATTTATTTAAATAGCTATCAGCTTTAATAATGCAAGGCAGGAGATGCGTTTTCAAATGAGTTTGTCATTTTTAAACAAAGGCCAACCTTATTTTTTTTTTTTTAAATATCCAGTGACTCTTTTAAATTTTTTTTTCAACTTTTTTTTTTTTTTGGGGGGGGGGGACAGAGACATAGCATGAACGGGGGAGGGGCAGAGAGAGAGGGAGACACAGAATCGGAAACAGGCTCCAGGCTCCGAGCCATCAGCCCAGAGCCTGACACGGGGCTCGAACTCACGGACCGCGAGATCGTGACCTGGCTGAAGTCGGACGCTTAACCGACTGCGCCACCCAGGCGCCCCAAAGGCCAACCTTATTTAAATTGCCCTGGAAAGGAATCCACTAAGGAGTGACTGGATCCATGTTAATTTCTCCTACAGAATTATCAAAACATACCCTAAGTGAATGCTGGCATCTAGTAGTAGAATATATGTTCCTAAAAAAAGAATCCCTTTGCATTCCACCTATAATCTACCTACTAACCCTGTTCAAAAGCTCCAAAATCCAACAGATAGCTATTAGTCACAGAGAATTATTATTAATGCCTCTCCCTGCTATAAGGAAATTTAGTAAGGGGTAAAAGAAGGAAATTCAAATTTTCATTCACATTTTTTTTAGGAAATGCTACCCATACACTACATAACCTTCTATCCTCCAGACTTTGAAAGTACTAAGGAAAAATACTTAGTAAGATGGTAACTGATGTTTATTATACTCACATATAAGTTTTAGACAGTCCAGGTTTATGGCTTAGTAGAGTTCTACTTATCATACCGTGTACATTTCATAATACAGTGAGACATTGGTTAATCAATGTTTGCAGTACTGTGTTTACCACTTTACATTAATACAGGTTTATAGTTGTTATAACTAGTTTATGACCTTTGTTGCTCAGTTAAAATTAACTGTTGCTTATCTTCAGTAAAGAATTTAACCCTTAATTATAACACTCTTACTATAGGAAGATAGGATTCCAAATCAGTATTCTCTAACTCTACGAAAATGACTCCTAGAAAGCATTCTAAAGGAACATTATAGGGGCACTTGGGTGGCTCAGTCGATTAAGCATCTGACTTCCTCTCAGGACATGATCTTGTGGTCTGTGGGATCAAGCCCTGCATCGGGCTCTGTGCTAACAGCTCAGAGCCTAGAGCCTGCTTCGGATTCTGTGTCTCCCTCTCCCTCTCTGCCTCTCCCCTACTCGTGCTCTATCTCAAAACTGAATAAACATTAAAAAAAAATTGAAGCAACATTAAAATAAGTTTATGTATTACAGATATATATTAGCTAAAATATAGAGACTAGTGACATCACCTGATCACAAACAAATGTACATTCACTGACCATGATATATTTCAAACACAACAGAGTAACGAGATGGGATTTTATACAAGTATATTCCCTGCATGAGTATTCATAAATTTGCATAACAAATATCACCAAAGAAATCCAAAGAACACAATCAATTAGTAGAATTTAAAATACACATGTATGTATGGGTGACTGACTGGCTGACTCAGTAGAGCATGTGACCCTTGAACTCTGGGTCATGAGTTCAAGCCCCACATTGGGCATGGACGTTACTTTAAAAAAAAAAGTATACACTGTATATATGAATCTTTCTTCAATTTAATTTTTTTTTGCCCTAGTATCCCAATCTCAATAAATTTGAGGAAGGTGAATATGGAATCAAAGTTGAAGCATTTTGAGAACTATTTAAAGCACTTGAAACTAACTATATGCAGAAACAATCACCATTCCAGAGTATTTCAGTTCAATTACTTTATAGAGATTTGCTATAAACCATCTACTGCAAATTGTTCTCTTTTATACAGTCCAAATGTACAGTACAGTATAGGTTATACAATGATACATAATCACAACTTGAAAATAATTTTGTCTTTTATACCTTAAACTTTAAGATCAACATTGTGGTGGAAAAGTTAGACTTCTCATTGGTTTCTAAAAAGAAAAGGTTAAAGACCATAAATGACATAAATTAATAAAGCTCTTACACCTACCTTCGAGGAAAAAAAGGAAAGCTTTCTAAAACTAACTAGAGTTAAAGCTACCCTAGACCAAAGACTCAGAAATTTGGCTATATGGTACAAGTTTCAAAATAAGGTTCAAATAATTTAAATTCCAAAAGCCCATCTGTGTGACAGAACAAAATCTAAGACTAAACCACACATGTTTGCCTTGCTCTGTAGTCTCATTTCAGAACCATTTTACTATTGTAGTGGATCTCTCCTACAATCATACAGTTGAATGCATCTTTGCTCACAGATGACTAGGCTGATCAATTTCCGTATCAATCCATAATGGGTGATAGCAGATATCTACAGTCACAAAGTCAGGGCAGTTTCCACACCAGCTGGACTTGACAGTAACCTTACTGAGCATATAAAAAAAGAATGTTTCAATCAGAGGGGTAGAAGGGCTGGACCGTCAAAGAAGCATGTAAGAGGAGTCTGAGGCATATGCTGGTTGACACTGTTCGTCTAAAGAGAGTGTACTAGTGCAAAGACTTTATCTTCTTTCCTTCCTGTTGAGATGAAAGTGTCAACCTGTTCTGTGCTGATGCCTTCAATCATTTAAGTCACATAACTAATTCTCAGTGTTCTCATTCTAAACTCACCAAGTAAGTCTTGTAACTATAGTTTCCCTAGTGGCATGCCAACAGTGAGAGAATATGCTGATCAGCTATCTCTAATGAATGATGTCCTTTCCAGGTAGATTTCTTCTACCTGATTTACTGGTGGATGATAACAAGTCTGACCCCCAAGAGATGACACGCTCTCTATATCCCACCTCACTGCACTGACAAGTTAGGCTTCTTGACCCTGAATGAACCGCAGCCTATTCTCTCAGGCCACATATACTCAACCCCACCAAAAGCCTCATATTCCCACTGGAACTTCTATAAAGCCTATCAGGATAAAGAAAAGTATAGATATATTCTTGCCTGGAGACATATATTAAAGGCTTTAAAAATTGTTAACTTTAGTATCTGATAGTTCAGTTATATAGAAGTTATTAAAAATCTTAACTTTTAAGCTATTTAAGAACAAAGTAATTATTAATCTTTTTGTTTTATGTGTTATATTAATCTGTCTGAAGTGGACTGCATTTTAGGTGGCAGTTAGCTAATGGTGCCCTGCATTAGTCAATTTACATGACCAGCATAGGTTTTTTCTGTTTCAGTTTCTCCTCTTGGTCTTGGTTGTCTACACTGACTCTGTTAAGTGAGAGGCCATCCCTTTCATTTGAGTTTATTAGCTGCACTGGTTCCATTAAAGGAAAGGCCATCCCTGCTTCTACTTACCAGTATAAAAAATGTGCTCTTTAAGTCAAGTAAGAATGCAGTAAGGAGGCCACCATTATCTCTGTGTCAAGAAGCAAATTCATGTCATTAAATCAAGCCAAACTGTTTTCAAAAGACAGTGTATATATCTTTAGTGGGAAAGCCCAGGCACTTTCATCAATAGACGGGGGTCAGATGCATTTTTACCTACATATCTACTCTGCCAAATGAACTGGTACAGAAAGCAGAAAATACAAGGAGAGTGCGGCTATCCAAGAGAAGTAAAGATCAACTACTTTTGTCGTCTTCTAGCTGATGAAGATGAAGCCAGTGGGGTCCTTGAAACTGTCGTCCCTGCCTAGTAGGCCAAGTAAACAGTTGCTGAACCATACTTTCGGATTACTATCATACACTAGTCCCCCACAATACCTATAATCAGTTTTTTCACTTCTTCAGATTCTTTCAATTTATGCTCTATCATTCTTGAAGTGAGGCAATCAAAACTGGATGCAGGTGTTCCATTTATAACTCCAACTTTTAAAAAACACACTTGGTTTTCTTGTCTGCTGCTAAGCAACAGAATGACATTCTTACTGAGCTACTATCATGCCCCATCTCACACCCATTCCAGATATTTTTTTTTCTACAAACAAAGAAAAGGTAAACAGGTTCAAACTTCCACCGCTAATCCACATTGTTTTAGTAAATGCACATGACCTCTCTCCAAGACACTTTCTATGCAATATGTGAAAAAGTTGTTGTTATGCCATCCTTTACAAACTGCATTAGTTTATTAAGGCTGCTACAACAAGGTACCGTGCACTAGGTAGTTTTAACAACAGAAATTTATTTTTGCACAATTCCGAAGGCTAGAAGTCTGAAATTGAGGTGTCAGAAGGGTTAGCTTCTTCTCAAGCCTCTCTTCTTGGCTTGAAACTGGCCATATTCTTCCCTTGTTTTCACATGCTCTTCCCTCTGTGCTTCTTTGTATCCTAATCTCCTCTTCTTATAAGGACACCTGTCATATTGGATTAGGCCCCACCCTGATGACCTCATATAACCTTAATTACCTCTTGAAAAACCCTTGCTCCAAACACACTCACATTATGAGGTACTGGGAGTCGGACTGCAACATATGAATTTTAGGGAGATACAATTCAGCTCATAACACAAGTATTTAACAGTAGGTTACAGATACATGTCCCTTTAGAAGCAAAGAATTGTATCTTCTAATTTATTTTCAAATGGTTCAGGAAAAAAATTATGCGTATGGTAAGGGAATCTACTTTTTATGCTACATTTCTTTAAGTCTAAAATTAGTTTGAAATTAAAGGTTTCCTTTTAAGTATTTCAAGGTCTATTTAATGAGTTAAATTTTTACAGCCCTCCTCTCACGAAAAGACATCATCGTATATGGCAGGAGAAATGCTTGCAATCAGTGTTTATCAAACATAAAAAGAATCTAGTGAACAGAGAAGAAAAGGACCAAAGGGACTGAAACAAAGTACGCCCCATCTTTATACATCTATAGCTTTAGTATATATAATATACTAAATATATACTATAATATAGCTATAGTACATACATCATTATACATTATAGCTACCCTTTTGTCATGGATAGCAGAAGATCCTAAGTACAACAAAGCTTCCTTCCTGTCTGTTCTAAGTTCCCACCTTTTGCCTAACAAATCCACCTAAAAGATCCACCAAATTCATTACAAAGAAAATTACCCTATTTATCAACCCACTTCACTAGTCATTCTGGAATCATACAGTAAACAAGGCCTAAGTCTTGGCTGGAGGGTCATTTCTCCCAATAAGGTTGCACAACAGACCATTCTCCAACCAAGCACACACCTGTGACGTTCTTGGATGCATGTGGGCTTACTGCACACCAGCCTGCTTTGTCTCTCTTTATCATAGTATTAGCTTGTTCTTCACTAGGCATATGTTTACTGCTCTTTGCATCTACTGAATTCCAACAAGTGTATACCACTGACTCTGCAAATAGCTTATTTAGTGATGTTTTTTGGTTGATGTTTTAAGAAGACATTTGTTATTTCTCTGATGAAACCAGTTCTCATCTCAACCCTAAACACATCTAAAAAATGAAAAAGATCTCATGAAACAAATGAACAAAACAGGTTGAACTATATTGCACTATCTTTTAGGGCTAAAACTTCTGAACAAATACAGATCTGTTCAAATATTTTCTTCTACATTTTTCAAGTTGCAGATCTAACTGTCCATCTGTTCAATAGATATGCTTATCTACTAATGAAAAAATGAATTGATAAGAGATAGCTATCACTCATTCATTCAACAGAAGTTTACTAAATACCTACTATGTACATTCACTATAATGAACGCTGTTCTATGCACTAGTCGTGAAAAAAAGTAAACAGTCAAAAACATGGTCCTTCCCGTCAAGGAGTTTTTAATTTAGGAATGAACATTCCTTTCACCAGAAATAAATCAAAAGGGTAAAAGAGATAATTCAGCCTCAATCTCCCTTCACACATGATGGAAAAGATACTTCTATTTAGGAAGATATACAAGAATACTTGACGAAGGTGGGAATATTTGTGTAGGACTATGCTGGGTAAATCTATACTATTATTTCCACAACGATACAGGTCCATCTAATTTATAAAGTGTGGGTTTGTTTTTTTTTTTTTAAATACATATGACCTAATTTGGTCTTTTCAATAGTTTATGTGATAGGGTAAGTTTGGCTTTTTTTTAATAGATAAATAAACTTTTAGCTTAGTACAAGTGGCTTACCCAAACACATAAATCTTTTAAGTGGAAAAGCCAAGATAAGGACTGAGTTGTATGACTTGGGTCTATGATACAGACTAAATAACAAATATCTTTTCAGTTTTTAAATTATCAAATAGTGTGTGAATCAGATACTTGAATCCTACTGCTAAGCAAAAGTTTTAATCATAGCTAAAGTCTCAACAAGATCCTACTGCTGCTTTCTCTCACTTCAGGGTACTGGCCATAGTCAGCCAAAGCAGTGGGACTGGGCAGAAAATCTTTTTTTTTTTTTAATTTGATAAACTTGATTCATTGTAATTTGTAAATCTAAGGTGTACAGTGAGTGACTTTAATACTTTCATATATTGAAATGCAATTACAATTGAAATATTTGTATTGTATCATTACAGTATTATTGTCTATACTCATTATACTGTGCATTAGATCTCTTAAACACCGTCAATCTTACCCTCCCCCCACCCTCTATCCCCTGGTAACTACCATTTTATTCTGTTTTATCTATTTATGGGTTTGACTTTTTTAATGAACTAGGCCAGGTAAAGGTTGGGCTCAAAAATTGGTGACAATGGCACTGGGACTTATTTTAAGGTTGCTCTCAGTGTACTACCAAAGCAGCAATCAAGCAATATGAAGGATATGAACCACAATACAACCCCAGCTCCTGACAAAGTTACAGCCTTGATGGTGAAATCTGTCGGGGAGAGAGAAGCCCACTGCCCTGGGCTCACGGCCTGTTTCACCGCTGGCTCAGAAGGGGCCACGTCAGCATGTCAGGATCTATCCACTGGCATATTAGGCAATTCTCACCTGATTATACTTTCATTCTCCTGGGTTCTCAGTCTTATTGAGTAATCAGAACTGCAACATGCCTGGCTATGCCTAACAACTTAGGAACATACCACCTAGACATCAACAACACATAGTTTTACCTGCTAAAATTATTTGGGGGATTATGTGTCCCAATGCTACTGTCCACTAGGGTATAACATTGAGAAGTGGCCTATGGAACCCATTTGCTTAAAGCATTATTATGTATTGATTCCACAAACTATTACTTAAATTTTCTAAATGTAATTTAAATAATTGTTATTTATAAATGCAGAGCAATTAAGACTTCAAAATAAGTTTAGTTATAATGAAAATAAAAGACAAGAATTCCACTTCCTTGTAGAAGTTTCAACTACAAAATATTTATAGAATATAACTTACTAGTTTGCATTTTACACTGGATCACGATGTTGTGTATGTTAGTTACAATGTTATATTTCCTTACCAATTGCAAATCTTTTCTAATAGGTAGTAAGGAAAAATCTCTACTTTAAATAGAGGCAGTCAAGTTATTAGAATAACCACCATTCTGTGCTTTTACATAGCATACAGTTTTAACTATGACACTGAGACCACCAAACTTGTTCAAATCCTGACTCTAACATACTGCTCTGTGTCACTGGGAAGGTTACTAATCTTTTGGAACCTTCATTTGATCATCTGTAAGATGAGAATGACACCTACTTTCACTGGACTAGTGCAAAGAATTAAATAATACGCAAAATGTCTAGGACAGCAAACAGAATACATTCAGTAAGCTTTCCCAAACACTGGGGCTAAAACCCAGGTCTCCAACATCCTCTAAAGCTTTGCTCACTAGGCACACAGACTTAAGTCTTATAAAAATGGCACAGATGTATTATGTTTATTAGTGTAAATTATATAGAGGCCTGTAAAGTATAACTCTACGACACCATCAATCTGATCTCTCTGAAGTTAAATGCTATAACAGACTCAACATTTAATAATACTAACTTTTGCTTATTTAAAAAATTTGTAGAATTTAGAAAAACAGGTGAAAGTGGCACTGGATAATTTGTATTGCTTGTTAAGAAAAAAAAAAAAACTCTCCCAGGAAGTTCAAATTTGTTTTATTTTTTTCTTCTCATATATTTCCTCAGAGCAGACAGAGGCATTTAAAATTAATTGCTGTTCCTTTTTTTCAAAACAGTTCATAACATCTGAATGTACTGCCAATGATTACACGGGAGGTTCAGAGAGAAGCCAAGCCCCTAAATCTTGTCTTATTCCCTGTTTGTTCTCCATCCACCAACATCACTGAGTGTAGGACAGAAGTGTACATTCATGGAAGAAAGAAGGGGGTGACATAATGCCGTGCCTAAGTGACAACGGAGGTGTTTGCAGATTGGTATGAATGCCAGTGTTGTAGCTTCTGCTTGTTTTAAGAGACCAGAGGACTGTGCTGCCTTCTCCCTTTATTCCTGTGACCTACTGAGTGCCCACGTCAGCATCTGATACAGATCCCAAGGATGAGAAGACACTAGAAGTGAATACTAAGTATAGGTAGAGAGCACTGAATATAGACTTGAGAAGCAATAAAAGTAAACACTGCCTGGGTAAATTTTTCCCAATTTTGAATTTTCCCATTTACAGCACTCAAATGGCATTATTTTTATTTTACTGTAAGTTAACTGTAAATCATTAAAATGTAACTTTATAAATTTTTTATACACTCAATGTCAGAAAATTGTATAAAATAAATGTATAAATTATTTTTATAATATTTTAGCAGATGGAACTACCACACGAATTTTATTTAATGCATTCCTACAATGATTTTACATCTGTGTTTAAGTAACCGAGGGAAGCTGGAGATGATGCTTGCCATCTAGAGTTAGATATGTATAGATCTCCACTCTGGAGATAGGAAATCTTCTCAGGCTTTTACAAATCACACTTCTTAAAAAATATACTCGTATGTGGAATTTAAGAAATGAAACAAAGGAACAAAAGAAAAAAGAGACAAACAAAAAAAAAAAAACCACACTCTTAAATACAAAGACCAAACTGGTGGCTGCCAGAGGAATGGTAGACGGGAGGATGGGTAAAATAGAAAAAGGGGATCAAAAGTACACTTAACACAATGAGCACTAATGTACAGAATTGTTGAATCATTATATTGTATCCCTGAAACTAAGAAAAGAAAATGAGTTTAACAATATATAGTCATATTCTATCAGTTTCTTGAGGTAAATTAAAGAAAACTGGATTACTTCATGATTTCCTGACACTTAGATATTGTTGATATAGAACATTTCAAAAGCATCCCACAGGCTATACATTTTTTAAGGTATCTAATTTATTTTTTAAATTAATCAATTAATTTTTATTCTCAAGTTAGTTAACACACAGTGTAGTCTTGGCTTCAGGAGTAGAACCCAGCGATTCTTAAAAATCACCGTAGATGTAAGGTGCCTAGCAAGTTAGTATAATTTCTTGTTTTTATCCTATTTTTCTTCCTGAAAATTCCCTGAATAATTAACTGTGCTATATTTCTTCTTAAAGTTAAATTTCACTGGAAAATTTTTAAATGAGGCATTATCTTGCTCAGAGGACCTCAGACTTTATAGTACATAGGCCAATAAAAGAGTTAATATATCAGTAAAAATAAGGTATGGCATAATTTAAGAATGGACAGACCTACCCAAGAAAAGATAGCTGACAATTTTACACTCACAAGTGGTAAGTCATTTCACGACAGACCAATTAAAACATGGGCTAACACTATACTTAAACACGCATTCAGGGATAACGGCCCTTGTATTTCACAAAAGAAGAATCTGGGAATATGAGAGACTGTGTGACTCAACCTAGATCATGAAGCTTGTCACTGGGCCAGAACCAGAATAAGTCTTCTTTCCACTATACCAGGTTACCGGTTAAACTCTGGCTAAACATTGTGCCCCAAACTGAAAATACTGTATTAAACAGACGCTCTTATACTCACATACTTTCAGGCTTCCATAGATTAGAAAAAACGCCATGTCTATACAAGGGTATATACTCTGATCTACCAATAAAAAAGGCTATATATCCAGATGGTTGTATAGGTCAATTCTAGAACAGATAATTCCCATCTATCGAAGCTATTCCAGATCAAAGAAAAAAATGGGAGTTTCCCATATCATTTTGCTGCGTTGTCATAATCCTAGCCTCAGACCTGATAAAACAGCAGGAAAAGGAGAACTACGGCTCAATCTCACTTAATAAAGCAGATGTAAAAATTATTTATAAGTATAAATCCTTAAAAGATACTAACTATGAACCAGGCACTGCTATAGAACTTCATGTATAGTAAATCATTTAATCCTCACAAAAACTCTCTGTGGTGCATACTATTATTATCTCCATTTTACAGAAGGGAAAGCTGAAGTACAGGAGGTCAAGAAACTTCCTCAAGGTAACAATTCATAAGTGATAAAGCTAGAATTCAAACTCAGGTTAATTTGGCTCCAAAATATTAGGAAATTAACCCAGCTTTGTATTAAATTAAGAACATGTAGGGAGGCAAGGACTATTCGACATAAGTCATTATATTGAGATGAAAGAAAAAAGATGAATGTATCAATGGAGGCTTAATATACATTTTTGATAAAATATTCTTAAGCAAGCAAAAATTATAAAGACTATTTATCAGAAAGCAATATCAAACAACATATAAACCCAGTAAGCTGCATGAGGAGTTGTCTATTTAGTTCGATACTAAAGTTCCAGTGCCTAAAACAGTACCTAGCACACAATAGTCAAACGTTTGTTGTATAGATGTTTTTAAAATGAAACATTAATGACATTCTCACCACATTAAAAATAACACCGGTACACCTGTTATGACTCTTGCTGCACATTATTTATTAATTTCTATCTAATAAAGCAACACTTTAAATATTAAAAAAGACAAGGTATAGTAATTTTGAGATTATGTAATCGTATCATTAGAAAATCCAAAAGACATAAATAAAAATTAGAACAATTATAAGCATTCAGGAAAGTGAGCAGATACAAGATAATGATACAAAAACAATGAACTTTAACAATAACCTATTAAAATTAAATAGAAAACAGTACCTGCGACTACAAAATGCAAAAAATAAACCTTTTAACTAGAAAGATACAAAACCTAAGTGAAGAAAACAACAATACGCTCTTTCTTGGACATAAAGCAAGGCTTACATGACAGACAGGAAGCCTTATTAAAAAGCAAAATGAAATAAAACGAATACACTTCTGATAAAATCCCTTGCCAAAAGCTGTAAGTGGCAGAAGAATATACAAGGATTTAAAAAAAGTTTTAAAAGCTTAGAAATGAGACTTCCCCCACCACAGAGTAAAACACGCTACAAAACTACCATGATGGTACTATTATCACTACTACTGTTACGTGCAGCTAATGTTTATTGAGAGTTTACTATGTTCTAGGCACCCTTTAAGCGCTTTACATGTAATTTAATTCTCACAACGACCCTAATATCTGTATTTTTAGTCTCTCCATTTTAGAGAAAAGGAAACAGAAATACCAGAGGTTAAATACCAGAGGCTGACTAAGGTAACACTCAAGACAGGCAAGAGTTCGCTATAGTGGGAAAACTACCGGTATCCCATTTTGGAAAAGTAATTTGGTTATTGTATTCATTCATTTAATAAATACTTATCAAAGAGCCAATCTTTACCAAGTACTATTCTAGATGTTGGAAACCCGGCAATGAAAAAGACAGACAAGGCTCCTACTTTCGTTAAAATTTATATCCCAGTGTAAGGAGACAGATAATAGCAAGAAAACAAAATCATTTCAGAGTGATACAGATGCTAGAAAGGAAATAATACTGGATAAAATGAAAGGAATGAGCCAGAAAGGGGCTACCTTTTTATCAATGTCCAAGAAGTGATCTCTGAAAAAAAAAAAAAAAAATACTTGAGTTGAACACTGAGCTAAGAAAAGGGCAGCCATGTAATAAGCTAGAAAACATTCTAGACAGGCAGAAGGGCTGGGACCAGATCAGAATGTTCAAGTACCAGAAAGAAGGCCAACATGACTGAAGAAAAGTAAACAAGTATATGACAGTAAGTGGCCCCTAGTAGGTCCCAGCCACATACTCTTTGATCCAGTAATACCACTTACAGGATTCTATCCTACAGCAATAACAGCATGTATATGCAAATTTCTGCACAAAACAATGTTATTGCTAGATAGTTTATAAAAGGAAAACAATTGGAAAAACCTGAATGTTGATCACTTGGGAAATGGCTGAATAGATAGATTATGGTATAACCTACACTACACACTTAGTGGAAAGTGTCAGGTGGTATATGTAGAGATCTGGAAAAAAGTCCTAGAGATGTTACATGAAAAAAGAAAGTAGGTCAATATACATGACAAGATTCCATTTTTCATTAATGAGCCTCCTAAAATATGGTATCAAGAATTTTAACTCCTAAGTCTGGCCCTGGATAAATTCCACTTTGCTTCTTAGCCCTCCTGCATACTATCATTCTGCCTCTTTTTCTAATTCATTCCCTGCCAGCATTTCAGCTCATCTCAGCTCATTGCTTATTACATGAACAGTATTACAAAAATTTTAAGAACACAGAGAAGAACCTCTTCCTATAATTATAAAAACAACACAATACACTTGAAATAATTTTGAAATGACTGAATCAGTTCTATTGATTTTAGAATAGTCAGGTGGCATCATAATCTATTTAAAAATCAGAAAGCACATTATCATGAGCAATTACAGGCAACTAAGTATTCGGTTGGCTATCACAGTAGCAAAGACATAAAGGATGGTTATTCTTACCTCTATTTTTGTTCTATAGAGAACAAGTCGTCTAAGACCGCATAATTTGGCAATGTGGTTGAAAGCTTGAGGTGGTAATTTATCACAGGATGAGAGATTTAAGTCCTGTAAATTTGGACACATCTCAGAAATAATCTCCAAGCAAGTTTCATTAAGAAAGTGGCTACAGGATAATTCCAGGCGCACTAATTCAGATCCACAAACCTTTAGAAACCTGTAAAAACAATGTTCCATGTGAATTTTGTAAAACTAAATGATACTTTTACAAGTACACTGGAATTACCTCAACTCTTAATAGGCACCTTCAGAAGAATGGATTTCTACTAGGGAAAATGTAAAGCTCGTTTCACTTAAATTCTCATTTACTGCTTACCAAAATAGGCATGATTAGGCTAAAATAAATCAACCCGATATGATAAGATGTATTCACATCATGGAAAAAGTCAGCCAATGCTAAGTGAAAAATTAAGAAAGCAAAGAATGCATTTCTCCTATCTATCTAAAATTCACACCTGAGTTTGTAGAGCCAAAATCCAAAAACATAACAAAACTCTTAGAAGATATTTCCCCCTAAACAATATCCATTCAGTGCTGGATAATTTACTTTGAATATGACACACAAAGTGAAAGCTTTAATTAAATGACTTCAAAATACATCAGACTAACCTCCTCTTAACTAAGGAAACGTGGAATTGGTTTAACCATACTATTGTAATGTTCCTTATGTTTGTTACTATTTACCATACTGATGCTGAAATTATTACAAGATATTCAATTGCAGCTTCGCGTCAAGTACACAGAAATTATTCAACACGGTGGACATAAAATTCCGTATCAGACTGGTAATAACAATATTTATCTTAGTTGCATTACAGATGGCGGGGGGGGGGGGGGGAACAGTCCCGTCCATAATCATCATCTGAAAATAATATAAAAGGAGATGTGAGTCTAAGAGTATCTGAATCCATGAAACTTTATCACCTAAGCAAATTGAACCCTTAAGTGTACCAAATCATCCCTGTCCAGGTCTCTCGACATTTTCTTGCCTATGACAATGTCACATCAGTGACATACTGTTAGTTTATTTATGCCACATCTTTTTTCCTCATTAGCTTTCAAATACACATATAAAATAAAACTGACTAAATCAATCACGAAAATAAAAGAAATAACACTAAAGGATTAATTTTTGGCCCTGTTCCACTACTTCTAAGCATGTGACCTTGGAAAAGGCATTTACCCAAGTCTTAGCATTTTCTCAGCTGTAAAAGGCAGACGAGAATTACATAACAGCACTCACCACACTGCCTCATGGTTTTGAACATCAAACAATATGTGAAAGCAGTTGGTAAAGGTCAAAGCACCCCACAAACATTAAAATAAAAGTTAAATCGTGGCCAACTCACATTCAAACAACAATAAAAAAATTCAGTTGCTACCAATTTATTTTAAATGTTGAAAATAACTATTGCCCACATATCTTATTTACACCTGAACGCCATTTATTCTCAATCCAATGCAATATATGTTCTGTTCTCCCTAAATTCGCCCTTTCCTTTTAAATGCCAAATTCAGTGCCCTTTCTTTTCAGTGCTTGAATTACTTGACTTATTGTGGCATCTTGCACAACTGCCCATCCCTTCCTTAAGATTCCCTGACACTCCTCAAGCTACTCCCTCTCCCAGATTTCTTCAAACCCATCCCACTACTGTTACCTTTGCTAAGTTGAATTAGGTAAACTGCAATTTGCATCAATCATGTTCATTAATTCATTTAACAAATATTTATTGAGCTCCTAGTATGATCTAGGCATTTCTCTGGGCACTGGGGAGTTAGCAGTGGACAAAACAAAGTCCCTGCTCTCGGGAGGCTTACTACATTTTGGTAGGAGGCAGGCTATAAACAAGTAAATGAGTAAAACAAATAATAAGTGAAAAGTGTCGGGGCACCCAGGTGGCTCATAGGTTAAGCATCCAACTTCAGCTCAGGTCATGATCTCACGGTTCGTGAGTTTGAGCCCCACACTGGGCTCTGCACTGACATTGCTTGGGATTCTCTCTCTCCCTCTCTCTCTCTCAAAATAAGTAAATAAACTTAAAAAAAAAAAATGAAAAGTGTCAAGGAGGAAATAAAAGCAAGGAAGGGCAACAGGAAGTATCAAGGGTAGATAGGGTGGTTGGAGACACCTCACTGAGATGACTCAAGACCCAAAGGAACTAGCAGTATAAGCAAAGCAGGTATCTGGGAAAGAACTTTCCAGGCCGAGGGAAAGGCAAGCACAATGGCTCGGGGGCAGGATACCACACAGACTGAGGAAATGTGAAGAGACTAATGCGGGAGGTACAAAGTGAGGGGGAGATGAAGCACAGGTCAGAGAGATAAGAGGCAGTTCATATAGTGTCTACATTTTACTTTGAGGGGGATGGCCTTCTCAATCATCAGAGGGTCTTGAGCAGAGGAGTGACACAAACTCCTTGTGTTTTAGCAGGATCACTCTTGCTTCTAGGTAGAGGAGAGACTCAAGGGGAAGAGGAGTGAAAACGGGGGCAGTCAGGTCACAATATTCAGGAAAGAGAAGATGGTGCACGAGATCCAGGTGGTAGCAGTGAATGTGGTGCTCAATATTCAGGTTCTGGATCTACCTCAAAGGTAGGCAATGTATACTAATTATGACAGGGGAGCCTGGGTGGCTCAGGAGGTTAAGTATCTGACTTCGGCTCAGGTCATGATCTCACGGCTTGTGAGTTCCAGCCTCGCGTCGGGCTCTGTGCTGACAGCTCGGAGCCTGGAGCCTGCTTCGGATTCTGTGTCTCCCTCGCTCTCTGCCCCTCCCTCCCCTATCCCTCTCTCTCACTGTCTCTCTCTCTCCCTCAAAAACGAATAAACATTAAAACATTTTTTTGAAATAAATAAATAATGACATACCTCTATACACTGAATTGAACTCAGGCTCATCTATTCCTCAACTACTACTTTTTTTTTCTCTCTCACTTTTTTTTTTTTTTTTTAATCTTTGTTTATTTTTGAGAGAGAGACAGAATGTGAGCAGGGAAGGAGCAGAGAGAGAGGGAGACACAAAATCCGAAGCAGGCTCCAGGCTCCGAGCTGTCAGCACAGAGCCCGATGTGGGGCTCGAACCCTCAAACCATGAGATCATGACCTGAGCTGAAGTCGGATGCTCAACCTACTGAGCCACCCAGGCGCCCCCCCTTTTTTTTCCTCTTAACTACAATTTCCTCCCTTACTAACTTATTTATATTGAGCTTTATAAGCTGCCTCAAATTCCACTTATGAAAATTTGAATTCCACTTATGAAAATTCTTCCACTTGAAGAATTTATGTTTCCTCTATTCTTAAACAGACTAAATTCTATGGACTCAGGGTATTTTTCCTGTAGGTTAAACTATTCCTAAGAAATGGGACAAAATTAACAGTTTTCCTAGCTTTGGGTATAAATAATAGTTATAGGTGGTTCTTCGTATTTTTATAAACTAGCAACCTAGAAATGGACGTAGGGTTTCAGAGAACCTATTTTGCTTTGATACTTCTATAAATATTTGAAGATTATAGAAGTTAAATGAGCATATTAACTCTTAAAATCTTTTCGCATCTTATCTCTTGAACGTCTTCATTATTTGGCAAAGTACTTTGTTCTATAATTCTTTCCCAAATTGGACTTGGAATACTTGGACATCCCTTTTCTCCTTACTCCCATTATTGAACTTTTCTCCTCTAAAGAATTTACAGGCCAATCAGCAGAAAACCAACCGGTTAACAGACTAGAAAACTTCCCAAATTGATTTAATGAATGGTAGAATTTGAAAGCACAATGAAGATAATGATCATGCCTGTACTACCTTTCTGACTTTCCCTCTCTCTTTTATATTACATATTTTCAGTGTGAGCAGATTAGTCAATATCCCTATACTCTGTTTTCCTGAACTTATAGGATCTACACTACCTAATTTTTCATGATCTCTCCAGTTCAAGAAGGGAGAAGTAGCAGCAGAGTCAATTAATTAGCTGAACACAACTCTCGTTTCTTTCCTTAATGCTCCTCATTTAAATTTTATTTTAATGCATAATTACATGTATGTTTTTGTCTTGGTCATGTATTCATTCATCTCAATCATGACACTGGTCACTCAAAATGAGAACTAAGCTTCTTTATTTCCTACAGCCTATTCATTCCACGGTGTGAATTCTCATAAAGTATTTCTTGATATTGGGGGTATTATGAGAAGACTTAATTTCACACGAACAATCCCAAACTAGGTCTCCTGCTATAAGAAAAGAAATAAATGGCTTATCCTTATGTGGTGAATTAATTTGTCCAGAGTAATGTAAGTACATAAGAAGTAACTTACTAAATGGAAACTTGCAGCCTAAAATAATAAAATCATATGAATGAATGATTTGAGTTTACTCATCAAAATAAAAGACACTAATCCTCACACTTGCCTGATGTATAAAGATAAGGGGAGAATTAAACACAAATATCTATGGCTTCTGATTCCTAATTGTACATTTTGTTAGCTGACTCTCACTGAGTTTTATAAAATAGCATTTTTAAGATAATCTTTAATCCCATGTAATTTGGAACATTATTTAATACATCTGATCCAAAATGAAGCCGTTAAAAACAAAACTTGCTGGCAGGGGAAAAAAGTCTTAAAGTTGTCTCCAATCTCTGGGAATTGGACATTCTAAAAGACAACTGTATAAAGCATAGGTAGGCAACTGAGTAAACAAATAAACAGGCAATGAGCTCTTTATCCCATAAAATTGTAGCTCTGTGTCAAAACATCTAATAAAGTTCTAGAAACTAAAAAGCATCCAAGAATGTTTTCTAAAGGAAACAATGAGAGGAGTCAGGGGTAAAAATCTCTGCATAGCTGAGGTGGAGATCAAGGTGATTAATTTGGGCAACTATCCGAAGAAAAACAGTAGTGGAAAAATAAACCTAAGGCTTTTTGAGCATCAGAGTGATATGATTAAGCCTCAGAGCACAAACAGGCAGGGGGGCAAAGAAATATCCAAGACTTTAGGGAACTGTATTATAAAAGAAAAGTGGAATTATAAAAGATGTGATTTTAATGAGTAATGATATGCATGAGCAGTACTTGAAGTTGCAAATCACAAATCTGGGGATAGAATAGGATTTTAATAACTGATTAAAACTTTTAAGTTCTTGTTATTCCGATTCAACCTATTTTCCTGCTCTTCTGAATAATATAAATTCCTAAAAAGTTCTTTGAAATCCAGTTAAACAGTTCCAACTTGTGAGGATAAGGTTTTTTGGCAACAAAAACAAACGGTATCAAACTTTTCCCAAAGACTTACTCATCATCACTGGTCTCTGGTTTAAAAATGTACTTTTTTTTCTTTAAAGTATTATAAATAAGTCTTCTTCACAGTAATGAGCATAAATAGACCGTACTTATTCATAGATTATTCATTAATAATCAAGCCATGAATATTTATTGTTTATTCTGGGAATGCTGCCTACAAGGCATAATGACTATCAATTCGGCAGTCAAGTCAAGGGGGCCAACAGCAATCAGTAGGCAAAACTCCAATATCTCCCACCCAGAAAAAGAATTCTCTCTTCTCTCCCTGGTATTTAAACTTTTTACTTTCTTAATGGGAACAAGGACTATGCTTAAAGGAATGCTATCAAGATTTATAGTTTTACTATCTGAAATACTACAGTAAAATATGGAAAACTTAAATGTATGTATGTACCTTCGTGATTATTTAAACAGCCCCACAGCAACTAACATGGCTGAATTGAAAATGGAAGAGAAATTGCTAGAGAGAGAGTAGATTGGAGATTTAGTCTTGCAGATCTTTATCCCTTATGAGTCTAAAATTAAAAAGTAGCATTACTAAACTTTCTTCTTACAACTTATGTCTCTGCTCATGCATCAGGATGAGCTACATAAAGGGAGTTTTAAAACAATGATTTAATATTACTGCTACATTTTACTCAGTATATCACGGTCATATGCAACATTTTCCCAAAGAAGCTGGGCTTCAGCTGTTCGCCATCAATGTTTTCTTTAATGTCTACACTCATTAGTTGTCATACTGTTATTTTATTAATTTTATTAATAAAAATATAGGATGTTTACATGTTTATCTTTATATCTTTATCATTTCTGTAGCCTGATGTAGGACTGTGTTCAACATCTCTTGATGTGGCCAACAACACTCACTATAATTCCTTATACACAAAGGGTGAAAACAAACAATAAATTCCCAGTAGTGGGAAACATTAAGGAAAGAGCTACAAGAGGAATGAAAATACCTGAAAGGTCCTAAGAATGTAAAATAATGCTTACTGACACAGTTATTCTAAGAGTCAGTTAGCCTTGATTTCTGACCTTAGGGCCTGCTCTAAATATCCACAGTTATCATTAAGCTCAGTTCTTCTTGGTCCTATTAGCAGAGAGCACAATTTTCAAATGAAGCGAATGTATCTGGGCCAAGGGGAAGTAGAAAGGATTAAGCTGTGTTTCACTGGATTGCTGTCAAATGTCTAGCAATTTTTAAAATGTGGATTCTACAAAAATTCACCAGAATCACACTGCCAAAAAAGAAATGCCCATTTTTCTACCACAGACATCTCCTCTTAAGAAAATTCACATAATGGAAACCATTATGTATACATAGCATGTTATAAAATCGTTATACCCTCTGACCCACCACACCATAATGTTTTATCGAAGAACTCCTTTCCCTGGCTCTATTTTTGGAGGAAAAGAAAGGAATTCAGTGCATCCATGGTTTCAACATGTGCCATAAGCCATCACTGCTTGTGTTTATTTTTTACTTTGATGCATGAACTATCAATATTAGCACTTTGAACACATTGTGACATTAGTTATCTCATCTGAATCTTATGCTATCAAATATTTATTTTTGGAACTGCATCTTTATTTTTATAGTCTAGTCAAGGGAAAACAAGGCTCAATATACAAATTTCTAATTCATAAACCTCTGTTTAAGAATGTATCCACTGAGGATGCGTGAAGGGAGAGCTGTTGTTCATTTTTAAATTCTAAAAACGGGACAGAAAATTATTCATTAATCAAAAATCACAGGTAATTTCCCCAAAGTTTCTACTCCTTCATTATTTAACTTAATGAAATGATGGGATTAGAGTGTAACATACAATGAGAATAACTCTCAGCAAGGTTAAGAGAAAAACACCTGTTTGTATCATAAGAAAAATTAATATGGCATTACTAAATGAATATGCACTTGTGCAAGCTTTCAAATGTTTAACAGGTGACATTTAATAGTAAGGAAACGAAATGCTTCAATAGAAAGGAGCAGAAACACCTGGGCAGGTCTGCAAGTGTGGTCGCCTACTTAGCATGCAATTGCATTTTCAACATAATTAGTTTAAATGAGCTTCTAAATTTGGGTGATGTACTGCACATGTAATTAAGATTTAATTAAAAATGTTCCATAATAAATTGTTTTCCATTTCTGACAAATCACATTAGAGAGGTGGATTTTGATTTGGAAATAGTTTTTAAAATGTGTTAATCATCTATGCCGAAAATGTGAGAAAGAAAAAAAAAGGGGGGCTCTGTTCAAAGTTACTTGGGACTTAAAACATATGAGGTAAAGGGCAGACTTTCCTTTTATCTCATTATAAAGTTTCGCTGAAGGGGATGAAGAAACTCACATTTATAAGCAGAACACGACGATACACAGAATGGATCTCCTTTTTATTTCCGTATGGTGTATGGTAGATACTTTCGAACTTTGGTTACGGAAAAGACCACGTAGTAACAACCGCAACAAGGCTTGGCACTAACCTGCTGAATCCTGCAACAGAGATGAAGCCCCTGTTCCCAGTCCAAGACAAGTTGAGCCACTGAACAAGGGTGCAGCGCGCCTGCAGAAATTCCAGAGAGGTGTCACTTAGTTTTGCCCAGTACGGCTGCAGATTGAGGTGGATGTACTGTAGAGGATCACAGCAGTGCTGGTTCAGTAGTTTGCAAGTCTGTGCTAGTCTACACAGGTCCGGCAGTGTAAGATGGTTCAGAATCAGTTGAATGAGCTACATCAAACAGAGAAACCAAGACCATCAGGACGGAGAAAGAAACAGTATCACGTAAGTACATCACATGGTCTAATAAAGAACAATTGTATCAAATTTGATGACAGTGTCTTCACATACTAGATAAACCAAGATTCATCCAAATTATCCAAATTATAAGAAAGCATGCATGCAGAAGACTATATTACATTCAAAATTGTTTACAAGGTACTTCAAGTTCAGATTGACTACTCATTTTTTTCCAGTATAAACAATTTGGTAATCAATTTTTCATGGACTCAACATGTACTGAACATCTACAGCCCAGCAAGCATGGTTACGGAAGAGAGCTCCGACTTCCAGAGTTTTGCAGGGCCCAGTGGGAACTGGTTAGTGCAATAAGATGTTTTAATAGCTTCGAAAAAGAGGAGCATAGGCTGCTATGGAAGAGAAGGCCTAACCTCGAAGGAAGAGTGTATTTGCACGAGGAAGGCTCAGCTTTAAAGGGCGAGAGGCAAACGAGGTGAGAGACTAGTTAGTGGTAGGGTCTGGGTTACTAAGAACTTGAATTTATTCTGAAAGCAAGAAGGAGTCTTGAAGGGATATAAACTGCAGAGTGACAGGGTCAGATTTGTGTTTGGAAAGCCCACTGCAGAGGGTACTACTGGAGGCACAGAGGCAGGGAGGCAGGGAGGCAGGGAAGCAGAGAAACCGGTCAAGGAGCGATTACAGAATTCCCAGAGGAAAGAGAAACCACGGGCCTGCTAGCAGTGATGATGGAGTAGCACACGGATACAAAAAGTATTAAAGGGGAGGAATCCAAGGGATTTTTACCTCTAATTAAAATCGTTTTCCTCAAACTAGTTCAAGATTTGTTTTTTCTTGACGGTGCACAATTTGGGGTTTCTAAACTAATACTGTTGAATAGCCTATTCTGAACCAAGAAACACAAAGAAAAAAAAGACCAAATATTTGCTAAATGGTAAAAATCTTTAGATGAGACAGAATATTGAGTTTCTTGCTTAACACAGTATGTTTATCTAGCTACATTTTTGTTTTGCAAATATGCCCCTTAACCCAAATGATGTTCTTCTATTTATTTGACTACGTAAACCCAATACTAGTTTCAAGTCATAATTTCACTGTTTTAGGCCAAAAGATTACAAAATAGTGACAACATGATATTTAAAATAAGCATAAAGAGTGCATAAAGTATGAGCACTGCTAACTAACATAAATATTGTGCTCCGTGAGGTTTGGAGGGTTTTTACTATTTATTTTTAACACTGAACTAGACTTTAAAAATATTAAGAGTATGTGTTATAAAAAAAAAAAAAACAGGGAAATATAAGGAAATTAAAAATTAGTCTAAAATCTCATCACCCCGATAACAGGTAAACTGCTGACATGTAAAATATTATACAAACAAAAAGAAAATTCGGGTAAAACATTAGAAAAACCCAACACTGAAGAAGGGTAGTATATGAGAAGTTTCTCCCTATCTATCCTCAAATCTAACAAACCCTCTCCCCATTGGTAAGCACTGTTCATTTTTCTGATCTCTTCCAGACAAATATGCATGAATATGTATAAAATCCTATGTATGAATATGTATAAAATATGTATGAAATCCTATTTTGGATTTGCACTAAAAGCTATACCTTGCTTTTTTCATTTAATAATTTATCTTGTAGGCATCTTTTTATCTGCACATAGAAATCCACCCCATTCCTTTTTAAAGATGTGGCATACTATTCAACTAATTTCTCACTTACAGAGTTCCTGGGTTTTTCCCCATCGCAAATGATACTGCAATATCATTGTGTGTGTGCATATTTGGCAAAATTTGCAAATATACCTCAGGGTAATTGCCCTTCAGAGCATCAATTTACTAGAAACAGTGTAAAAAAGTACCCATTCACGGATGTCCTAGACAGTACTGGTATCAATGCTTTAAATCTTGCCATTCTGAAAGCAAAAAAGGAAGAAACGAGAATAAAATAGTGTGACATTGTTGTTTTTTATTGCTGTTCTTTTTTTGTTTTTACTACAGAAATGTAACCCTTTGCCAAGGGAGTTGCCAAAGTTTCTTTCTTTTCTTCTGATCTGTTTCTGGATTCTATTGTTCCATTTATTTATTCATTATTTCTCTCTTATCAATAGCCCTGTGAGTCAAATGAGTTTTGTTCTAATTTTTTAAAAGTTTATCTGTGGGAGTGCATTGGATTGTTTGCTTGCAAATGAGACTCTATCTTCTTCTTTGTTGACCCACAAATATCAGTCCTATAGCTTCATAATATGCTCTGTTATCTGGTGGGACTAGTGCCCCCCTCTAGCACTCTTCTTTTCCAGAATTTTCCTGAGTATTTTCACGTTTTTTTCAGGTGAAATTTTCAATTAAAGAACAAAAATTCTGTTTGTATTTTAATTAGGACTTCATTGAATACATGAAGGAAAACTGACACCTTTACTTCATTGTATCTTCTTATTCAAGGGCATGGGATGATTTATCATTTAATGATCTTTCATGTTCCTAGAGTTTCTAAAGCTATTGACTTTTGTCTATTAACTTTGTAACCTGCCAACTTTACTTACTGTTCTTAATAGTTTTTAGTCTAGTCTCCGAAGTATTCTAGTACAGAATCCTATCATCTAAAAAATGATGATGATTTTACAGCCTCCTTTCCAAAAATTATGCCTTTTCTTTCTCACATCTTCCAGCATTGGCTAGTACTTCCAGAACAATGTTAAGTAACATTGTTGTCTTGTTCCTGGCTTTAATTTAAATGTGAGCCACAAATGTGATACACATATATAATTTCAAATTTTTAGTAAATACATTTTTTTAAGTCAAAAGACTCTAGTTAATAATACTCTATTGTATACTTGAAGGTTGCTGAGAGTAGATCTTAAGCATTTTCAACACAAACAAAAAACGAGAATTAACGATGTGAGGTGATATATGTGTTACTTATCTCGATCTTGGTAATTGTTCTACAATGTATATGTATATGAAATCATCATGTTGTACACTTCACATATATACAATTATATTTACCAATTATTCCTTAATGAAGTTAAGAATAAAGGCAAAGGAACAGGTAATATTAAATATATTTAATAACATTAAAAATGATCATTTCAACATGTAAATCAATATAAAATTACTGAGATATTTTATTCTTTTTTTTTTTTGTATGAAGTCTTTGAAATCTTGTATTTTACATTTTCAGCACATCTCAATTCAGACCAGCCATATTTCAAGTGCTCAATAGTACATGTGGCTAGTGGCTACCATATTGGATAATGCATTTCTAGTGTTTGATAATTAAATATGTTAGCTTTTGGTTAATGATATTTGGTAGTAGACAATTACTATCATATAGCTTAACAAGGTATTTATTTTTTTAACGGAGATGGATTAAAAATTTGGATATCTGTCCAGCTGTCATTTGTCAACAAATTTTGTTTATCCACTAAGATGACATAGGATTTTTCTCCTTTGACCTAGTACTATGGTATTATTATATAATTCTCTGATACCAAAACACTCTTGAATTCCAGGAATACATGCTGAATGATTTTATTGTATTATCTTTCAAAATAAGTCTATTTATTTTATTTGTTTGCTGAAGTACAATTGGTCTGTGGTATTTTTAGGTACTATATGTTATACTGGCTTCATTAAAAAGTTGAAAACTTTTCTTTTTCTTTATGCCATGAAATAATTTAAATAATATAGGGTTTATCTGTTTCTTAAATGTTTGAAAGAACCTATGACCCACCTGGACTTGGCAATAGTAGGACCTTAAATATTTGTAGAATGAATTAAAAATCCATTGGTTTAACTATAATATTAAAAGTTATTTCAAGAGAATTTGTAAAGGCAGTTAGTGCAAAAAGGCATTAAAAATTAAGTATATCTCTGTATCAGAGGATCAATAATTTACTTTTTCCAGATGATTTGTAATTTAAATAATACCCAGCAACTTCTGGCATTGTTCCAAACAAAAGTCACCAATATGAAAAGATGTATATTTTGTGTGAAAACATTCTATGGTAACTTAATATTACATTTTAAGCAAATATCCAAATAGAAAAAGAATAATGAAAAGTCACTGAGACCAGGACACTGACATGTGAAAATGCACTTTGGGATTTTGATTAAATGAGAGATAACTGGTTTCAGGCCTACAGGAGAATACCCATTAATCATTATTTGTCTAGTGTCTATAAAAACATGTTTTCATACAGGGGTATCCCAGCATGAAGTACCATTTGCTACCACAGCGAGTGCAGGATGTGATGTTGGCAAGGGCTCAATTGTGCCCTTATTTTCAACTGTGGAAACACTCACTTGATATATTTAAATGTTGGGGGTTTTTTCACTTTAAATAATTTAGATTATCTTAAAAATAATTTGGGTATTTTTTTTTTTTAATTTCTCCTTTTAGTCACGGTGAGATCATTCAGTGTTCTGCAGCATTAACTCTCTATGCAATGTACTCTGCTTTCATCATGGCTGGTTAATGTTCTCAGGACTACAGACTCTGTCCCTCACCTTCTCCCACATGCCCTTGTTGTACTGACCAAACCCCTTGCCTGTATTGGAAGCTTTCCCTCTCTACTGCCTCCTTCCCTTCAGCCTAGAAACATGCTGAAACCTCTCCCAAACTGCATCACAAACAGAAAACTTCCTAATCTGCTGCTTCCTCCACCATTTGTCTTTTCTCCTTTTAGAAGGCAAGTTAGAACAGATAATACCTCTAATTCATACTCTCCTTCATTTTGATATGCCTTTTTTGAGTGCCATACAAAGGGGTGGAGTGTTAGTCAAGATGACAATATTATTCATTATTGGCGGACAGTCTTATCCATGTTACAGCCCCCAGAGTATATTAACAGAAGTATTTTTCTGCTTATACTCAGAGTAAACAGTTTTTGTCTCTGCTTCTTTCTCCCTCCTTTATGCCTTAACCAAATATGGCAAGGTTTTCTCATCCCTCACCTTATGTTCATGGCTCCACTGAACCGATAACAGTAAAGGATTATCAAAGATGTCCCAATAACCAAAACCTGTGGGCACTTGTAACTTAGCTCTCTGCAGCCATGTGGCTGACTGGGTCCTTTTTGTGTTTTCTAGGCCTCCTCTTGCTTTGCTTTTAAGACTCTCTCATTGTTATCCCAAGCGCCTTTTCTGACAGGTCTTCTCTATGAGACTCTTAGATGTTAGTATTCCCAGAATTCTGTCCTTGGCCCTTTATTCCCACTCTACAGAGTGTCACCAGTTAATTTCATCTACCATGATGCCCCTCTCCTCTTTCAAGTGGACTCACTCAAATGTAAACTCAGACCTGCCTCCTGCATTTCAGACTGAAACACTAACTGCCTACTGTCCTCAACCAGACAGCGGAGATGCTTTGATGAATCACAGGCACCTCAAAGTCAGTATATCCTTCCCACCTTCACCCACTGTTTTATGATTAATGGCATGTCCATCCACTTAGTCATTTCAACCAGAAACCTAAAAGGGTCTCTGATGTTCTGCTTCATCTGTAGATAAACGTTTACTACTTTCAATTCCTACCTCCTGATCTCCGGAATATTTCTCCTACTCATCTCCCTTCCAAATCTTCCAATATCCAGGCTTCATCATTTTTTGCCAAAATTACGGCAGTAGTTTCCTAACTGGTGTCCCTGCTTCCCCACCCTGACCTCCTCTTGCCCTATTCTTCATTTACCAACACAGTTACCTAAGACAGAAATCTCATTTTGTTATTCTCATTTTTAAAATAAACAAAATAAAACCTTCGATGTTTCCCTAATGACCACAGAAAAGGTTCACTCTCTTGTTTATACCATGACACATATGAAAGACGAAATTTACACGAAGGCCAAACACCTGGGCAATTATTCGAATTGTGGGCCAAGAAGTGTGCAAAAATGCCTACATATTGTGGATGATTCCTGGAATGTTAGCTATTCCACACCATTCTCTCCCATTCAGAAAAGCATTATGAATACAAGACAACACAAGAAAGTGAGTATGAAACTATTACAGGTATAATCTTGGATCTGCTCTAATTTTTCATCAAAAGTAAACTGATGCAGCAGTGATGCAGGCCGCATACTGCCAATGCTAGACTGTCCCAATCACTGTCATCTACACGAATGGTGTCCTGGGGAGTCAGGCATCGAGGCAGTCCTAAGCCTCCATCCAATTTCATCCTCTGCAGCCATCTTGTTCCCAAACGGGTTACAAAGTTATACTTCCTCTCCCCTCTGTACATTCTCTTCCCTCTGCTGGAAGTTCCCCTCAGGTGTTCATTTGAATGCTACGTGTCAGCATTTTATCAGGTCTGGATAAAATTCAAACAAACACTGTTCAAATGTATTGGCCAAATTTAAGTTTCTATTTTGTCGTTTTAGGAAATGGGTGAGAATCAAATAAGTGCTTTTGTTTCTTCCTGATGAACTGTTCCCACTGCTGTGAGGACAACTGCTCCTTGAAGCCCTGGGGAACAACACTGTCAGCACCCTACCCTCCTCTCTTTCCCCAGCTCAACTCTTCCTTCACCTTTCCCCAGTCCTCCCATTAAGGGCCAGAGGGTCTTGTCCGATCCGTGAAGCTTTCTTTCTGTAACACAAGACTTGACCTAGACGGCCTGGGTGGGGTCCTGTTCATGGCTTACTGACTCAATTACCTTGGATCCTTCGCTTCATCTTTATGTGGCAGCTCTAGCTACTTCGCAGGACACGACAGCATTTTAACCGCAGAATGGTGCACAGGCATTGTAGTAACCATTAGGCTTTCAAGAGACTATCTTGCTGTTCTATGCAAGTTAAGCTACTTGTGTTACTACAGTGAAAGCTGAAATACCCACCAATTTGGAAGGCGGCCAGTTTAAATTGGCTAAAATTTGCGTTATAAACACAATAAACACAAAAAAACACCATTTTTCTTAAAAAGATTTGGTTATATTATTTTTAGCCACACACAGCAGTTTGTCAGCAGGGGACAGAAATGCCTGGCAGGATCCCCCACCACCAGGGGGTGTGCTTCTGGCATACGATGCCTCGGGGCCAGGGACGCTAAATATACTGCAGAAAGGTGCCTGCAAAGACACACTGAAAATAAGACTTTAAGTAAAGGCACTCTGCACCTGCCTAGACCAAAAATTTCAGCTAGCCAGAAGGATATAAAAGAGAATTGATATAGAAGCATAAAGGAGACTTGGAGAAACTGTGGACTATCAAAGAGAATAGGCATCCTTCTCACGGTCTTATTAATACTCTAATGCAAAACAAAAGCGGTAAAATTACTTAACACAATTTTGTCCAGCTTTTTCAAAGTCAAAATACAGGTGACCCTTGAACTACAGCAAGGGTTAAGAGTGTCAACCTCCCCTCCACCAGTCGAAAATCTATATATACTTCTGACTTCCCCAAAAGTCAACTACTAATAGCCTACTGTTGACTTGAAGCCTTACAGATAACATAAACAGTCAAGCAACACATTCTGTATGTTAAACATAGTATGTACTATATTCTTAAAGTGACGTAAGCTAGAGAAAAGAAATTGTTAAGAAAATCCTGAGAAAAACAGATGTATCATACTATACTATAAAAAACTCTATATCTAAGTGTACCCACATAGTCCAAACCTGTGTTGTTCACAGGTTGACTGTATATGATACATGAGATTATGTACACCATACCAATGTTTCTATTTCTCTGATATCTAGCAAAATAAACATTAATACCTAAACATTTAAAAATTATAGTGTTATGTCCAATATTGCTACTGATTATCTTTGGCTTACCTCATAAGGCAGTTTATCAAAATATCCATTATTTGGCCCTTCCCTGAGGGCAGTACTGCTAAACTTTTTGTTAAGACTGTCCATTCCACAACCGTCCTTTTCTTCATAGTCATCATCTTCTAGATCATTCATGTCAATAAGTGAAGTCTTGAGAGAAAGCACTGGCTTGTCCTTCGTACCATGTAACACGACTGCATCTAATTCGGTGTAATAATCCAGAAGAGAACTATTTACTTCCAGCCGTATAAGGTTTGTGGGAAAATTTATCTGCTTAATACAAGGTTTAAATTGGCGAGCCTGGGAAGCATTCACCTTCGTCGGTCTCTCTGACCAAAGAATCTCCCATCTGCCAAAGAAAGAAACTTACCTATAATACACTTTAGAATGAGATTTACTGTTACCTTAAGGTTATGGCCCCACGCCCAAAACGTTATAGTGTGACACACAAAGGTATTAAATAAGGTGAACAGAATCAAACACAAGTGTTGTTTGTTTATAAACAAATTTATAAACTAAATGTCACAGACCTTGAAATATTTGTACTACTTGAATTATTTTCCTAACGTCCTAGAAAGTACTTTTTTTGCTAATTCCATATCAGTCAGTTAGAAACTGGAAGAGCTAGCGTTACATCAAGAACACCACTCAGTTTTAAAGGAAAAGGATACCTGAAGTCAGAATGAGGTACACAGGGGAAATTAAGCTCTGTTGTGTACATGTCCTAAAGCCAACAGTGGAAACCAACATGATCATCTTGTCACCCCAAGCTCTCCTTTTCCAGCTTCTCCATTTCTGTTACTGACATCACACAAACTCAACACTTCCATTATCTTTGATTTTCTCTTATTGAGTCATTAAGTTTTGTCAAATTTTTCATGAAATCATCCTTTCTCTATGCTCTTCTTCTAAATTCTCATTGTTCTCCTCTTTTAGTCATCTGAGTGTGGTCTCTATCTGGCAAGTACCTAACACATAACAGATAAATAATATCTTCTCTACTCCTCCAAAACGAACTCTACTTTCCAGCCAGATTAATCATTACCTTCCAGATAATAAACTTATTTCTGCTTTTGTGTCTTTGCTCATGTTGTCTCCCCACAAAGAAATGCCCAGTTTGCAATTATCTGCCCATCTCTTCTTCAAGGCCCAACTCAGATTCCATCTCTTCATAGAAGTCTCCTAATAAAACTAATCTCCCAAATTATGTAAAGATTCTTCATAACCTAGGATCATCAGATATGTAATATTCTTCCACATGTGTCACAAGTAACCATTTCTCTAATACTCTTTCCAAATACATTAGAAAACAATTAGAAACACAGATAAAAAAAATACTTCAATAAACATCTTTCCATTTCTAATTATTGACTTTAGCTACAGAATTTTTTAAATACAGATTTTATGTCAAGACTAAGAATATTTTTAAATCTGAATACATACTACAAACTGCTTTCAAAGAAGCTTATGCTAATAGTATACAAGAATGGCTACTGAAAGTATTATTTATTTTTAAAAACAATCTCTAATTTTATGGTAAGCCATATCTCCACATGACAATTTATAATTCACTGATTACTAACAATATTTAAAATATTTTCATAAACTTATTAATCATATGAGGGGTTTTTTTCCTCTAATATATTGCCAGTTCATTTCCTTGGCCCAGTGACCTATTAAGATTTAAGTAAAAACTGATTACGGTAAGACATTTAGGAAACTGAAATAGACAAAAAAGCGTGAGTCATCAACATGTAGGTACCCTCATGGTCTTTAAGCCAAGATGGCAGCAAGAAGGGCATACGGGGAATGGAGAAAGGAAGCATGATCATTTCTACCTGTGGGAATAAAAGCACACAGCAGAAGCTCACAGGGATCATAGTAAACGGATCACTACCCACTATAGTAGCAACTTTCGCACTTACTAGAAGCTTTATAATCACCTCATAGTTGCTACTTTTGCTGGTTCTTTCCTGAAAATTAGAAATAAAACTCATCAAACACAAAGAGCCTGTGAGTCCCGTATCTGGAGACAACATGAGAGTTAAGAGTGGAGAGACAGGTCCCACTCTATGACCCACCTTGACAAACTGGGGAAGAGTTCTACTCTAAGGAGTAGAGCAGGTTGTGGCGGGTATAAGAAGGAAAGGAAAGCAGGCTGGGCATCTTCCTCTTCCTGTAACATGGCAGTCAAGCACACTTGGAATGCCAGCCTAGACCTGGGCACCCCTACAGATTAATCGCAAAACTCTTGAGGGTTCCTAACAGTTCTGATTTGAACAATCTCACATAAATTTATGCATTTACATAAATGCATGTAAAGGAACTGACGTATGAATCATTTAAAACCATGCTGGTAGGAAAATGCATTCCTAATTTTGAACAGTATATTTCCACGAATCAGGAGGTAAACGGTTTTATTCATTCTGTTGTTGCTATGGCAAAATGACATCAGATGATGTTAGAGAAATGTCTCATGTCTAGGAAAGAAGGACCAGTCAGGACCCTTTGAAATAACTGCCTGTACTGGTTCACAACACATGTGATCTTAAACCCAGTCTGTTTTATTATTTAGCTTCAATGAGGAGCTTTTACAAAGCTTAACAGGAAACACTGAAAATGTGACATAGAAATCACCTGTGCCAGATCCTTTGCAATAAATAAATACAGCTAATACATGCTCTTCATGTGCAGTTTGAACTGTATATTGTATATTGTATAAATGTACAAATATAAGCTTAAAGAAAAGCATTGACTAGAGCAGCAATATTCTATGTTAATAAGGTATTAATCTACCAAAGTCTTCCTTACCTACTCTGCAGAATGGACAAGGCTAGATGATGCTTCAAATTGACTTCCTTAACTTTTGTGGTATATCAGGATTAATGCTATTTTAGCATCACCTTCGCTTTTCTATATAGCATGAATATTATATATTTACCTATACATATAACTTAAGTTGTAAATGTGACAGTATACTTAAAGGAGAACATCATCATCATCTTATCAGTGTTTAGAAATATTTAAAAATATGTCTAAATATAAAAACTTTCAAGTATCTAAATTGGTTATTTATATTTCACCTTTGTCTTGATAATGTAAAAAGTAACAAAAAATTATGAAAAGAAAAATTATTTTATAGGTCTGTGGCCAACTGAATTAAGTTAACATTAACTATGAGATCAATCAAATTGATCCTGAGGTGTGTGCATTAAAGTGAATTTTTATTTAAAATTTCTTAATAGAACTAGAATGTATTATTTCAAAGTTAGCAAGAGAAAGGTATCTATTTTATCCAACAAGAAAATATGCCAGTATCATTTTATTCTGGAAAACTAAAACCAGAATCTTAAAACTAGTCCATGAAAACAAGCAAATGCAAACAAATGTACATGTGCACACGTGTGGGTGTATGTACACACACACACACACACACACACACACACACACACACTATTCTGTGAGATAGCCCCAACTCCTTTAATCCTCTAGATTTAGGACAGCATTAACAAGATTAAACCGCTTTAAATTGTGCTCCATAGTCCACACATTTAAGTGTTTACTATATATGCTCACACACTGTATATATCTACCAGACAAGTCTGACCAACTCTAAATGCCCTATGTAAGTATTTTAAATCTACACTATCGCGTATGCAGGATTCAGCTCTGAATCCCATTCTGGCTGCACTATAGAACACTTAATTCTGGGATGGTAACCAATAACATTCACTTCACCAGCCCACTTATTTCCCTTTCTGTTGATGATACTGAACGCCTACTATGTGTCCAGTTCTTAGAAACAAAGAAACAAACCACTCCTTCTATGCTGTTGATCTCGTTTCCCCATTGAGAAAGGCTCTCCAAGGCTCCCAGGAAGCAACAGGTAAACCAAAAGAGAGAGAGAGATGTTCACCAATAGAAACCAGAGAAAGCAAGTTTTCCAACATATTTAGGTTGGAAGTCAAGCACACAGATGCAAAAAGCTTTCCTATAACCAAAATTTCTCCTGGTTAGTAAGCATATGTAGTAGTCAGCACAAAGACAATTCTCTTGGCAACACTGCTCCATTTCACCAGCTGAAAGTAAATGGATAGAAGAGGAAAACCAACAAGAATAAAAGAAAAGGATTCCGATAGTATACCTACTCATTCCCTGCCTCCCAGCCTATCTCTAATTGGAACTAACTAGCATCTGCTTTAAGAACCAACCACTTTAGGGCCTGGCGACTTCCATGACAAAATCATGCTTCTTGGCCTACAAAATCAGGACTAGACTATGACCAATTTGGGAAACCATTACTTAAGCAACTTCCTTTGGCAGCAAATTCTCTATGTGACAGCCACTTTCTTTTCCTCTCCTTTCTTGACTTCAGTATTATATAATTAAATGCTTTCTTTTAACGCTCAAAAAAAAAAAAAATCAACACCACTAAATTTTATCCCCAAATAACTTTATTCCAGTCAGTTTCTTTAACAGGACCTCAATTTGTCATTTTCTTTCTCCTCTTTTTCTGTCTCTCTCTTCCAATGTGTAACCCTGTACTAGCCTTTTTCTGACTCTTACACAAGCATCCAGTAAGATCTTATCCCCAGGACCAGGACACTGTGTAGTACCTATTTTCTTTTCTCTTAATAGGGCAGTAGGCAAGAAGTCAGAAGACTCTGAGATCTTACAGAACTACCTGTAACTTATCTACTTCATTCACTGAACAAAGAAATCAACCAGACGAAATGGGGAAAGACTGCTTTTGAATTTTGAATGTTCCGGGACTACAAGTCCATTTCCTGCAAACAAATTCCTGAACGACTCCAACACACTCCCTTGTTTGCTAACTCTTAAGATAGGCATAAAACCATGTACTCAACTAAAATACTAGGTAGTAGAGTCCAGTGGTTCCCAAATAACAGCGTGTGATGGAGATTTCCATGAATAAATGTGAAAAATAAGGAATGTACTGGTAAAAAGTTAGACAGGGAAGGAGGCAGACCATAAGAGACTCTTAAAAACTGAGAATAAACTGAGGGTTGATGGGGGGTGGGAGGGAGGGGAAAGTGGGTGGTGAGCATTTAAGGGCACCTGTTGGGATGAGCACTGGGTGTTGTATGGAAACCAATTTGACAATAAATTTCATATTTAAAAAATATGCACAAATATACATGTAAAATGCCAACCATTCTTTAAGATTCTGATCATGCTAATTTCTCAGTATAAACTGAGGTTTCTTTTATGACATGATGGTGATGACAAATGATGTATTCCATTTGTTTGTGTTTTTAACGCGTACTTAGCAAAGTAAATAATGTGACAACCTGTATCAGTTTTTATGATCATTTTTATTATGTTTACTAGTTTAAGACCGTCAGCTTTCTCTCCCTGTAGTCCACTTAGACCTCCTGGTCAGTTCTGTGTGCCCACCTTCCACATCTCCTTGCTTTGCTCCTAAGGGCCTCGACCTGCAGCCTTCTTCAAAGTACAGTCTCTCCATCCAGAGGGCAGCATGTGCCTAAGAGACTTCCATTCCCCTTCCCACTCCCCTGGCCACAGCCCAAGACAGGTGCGGGGAGTATAAGAGCCCACCTCCCTAATAACTTTTCCTCCAGGCAGACTGGGACTTCACGTGAAAGCGCCTCCTTGCCTGACTTCTTCCTCTCCCTAGCTCTCCTGGCTTCTCCAGGAGCACTTCCAGAGCAAATCATTTGCATAACAGCAGTCTTGAAGGTCTGCTTCTGGAAAACTGGATCCAAGAGCCCTGCGATTCCCAAAGTGTGGAAACCACTAGGCTAGATCTTAAGAATGGCACTTACACGCTTGTGGCCCCTCACTAGCTTATTCTCCGCACTCTTGAACCTTTTTCAGAAAGTTCTTCAAACACCCAGATCTCATGTCATGATTTCACCTTTGCATGTGTGGTTCTCTCTGTACCTCTCCCATCCAAACTAAAGCCTCACTCAACCTTCGGCTCTCGGTTAAGTTACTTCCTCAGGGAAAACTTCTCTGAGCCCCACAGATTAGGTCTTCCCACCACCAACACACGCTCCCTGTGATCTTATGGCCTTCTTCCAGACTGACCTACAACAACTCAGAGAACAAGAGCCATGTTTGTCTGGTTCTTTGTTTTGTTCGCAGCAGCGAACTGGCAGAGAAGGTGTTCAATGTTTCTGACTGTTTAAAGAAATTCACCAAAATGTTAACAGTTACTGAGTCTGAGGAGAATTGTGGAGGTCTTGTTTCCTGTATGTTTTCTTTCTTGATATTTTATAACAAGTCTTTTTAAACAATGAAACACCTATTGATTTCATAATCAGTAAAATTTTAAAGGTCCTTTTTTATTCTGCAATAATATATATTGGCTAAATTATTTTTCTCTTAAAATGTAAGGGTATTGTCTATGGAATAAAGATAAAATTCAGTTAAACAAATTAGAGATATATCTATAAATAAAGTCGTCACTTTAACCTCAACCACACACTCCAACTCTCAGCTAGGAATCCAAGAGCATGATTTACACTCAAAATCAGTTATGCAGACATTATGTTTTAGATTAAAGATACTGCATGTTTCATAGATCTCATTCCCAAATTTGTTTAGCTTTTCAGGAAAAAAGGGGATAACTTTGTAGGAAAAAGACAAAGAATGACAGAGTCCAATTAAACAATTCTCATGTAAGAAAGGATCCTTCCCAAAGGACTTCTCCCTCAGGGGGAAAAAAAATCAAACCTGTATATTGAACGATGCTGGTTTTGTGTTTAAAAAAAAAAAAATAGATTTATCAGTAGTATTATTCACAATGAATTTTCGAGGTCATTCTGAAAAGAACAAATAGAGATTATTCCAGCAGTTTCCAGCTCGAGCTGTATTTATTTCCTGACACCGGGGAGGTACTCCCTTAGAGTTGAGGGGACAAGGGTCTTCAAGGAAGCAATGTGGCAGGTGGTAACTGATCCTTATCCCCACTCCTCCTCCACTGGCAGCTAGAGTCTTACTGTTTAACAGGTGCCCACAAACTGCTCTGGAGTTAGAATACACTCAAAAGGGCAGGGCTTTTTGTCTATTTTGCTCATTGTTCACTGAGGTATCCCCGATACCCAAAACAATGCTTAGCACATGGTAGACACACATAAATGTTTAATGAACAAATTAATAAAGTGATATAAAGATCTTAAAACTGATAACAACAAGTAATAGAAAAATGAGCAAATAAGATGATCAGACAGTTCAAGGAGAAGGAAATTTAAATGGCTTTTAAACATGAAAACATATTCAAGCTTGAAGATAATAAAAGTATTCCAACTTAAGGTTTATATAACATTTTCACCTACCAAACTAGCAAAAATATTAAAATTAACATACTCTGTAGGTGAGGCTTTGACAAAACACGTATGCACATACACTGCTAATACGAATATAAATAAACAGACTCTTTGAAGAGATTTTGGCACTATATATCAAAATTACAAATACACAGACCTTTGGCTCAGCAATTCTTTTGGGAACTTAACCCACAGACATACTTGCACACGTGAGGTGATTCATGACAAGGTTATTCATTGCATTAATTCTCAAAATAGCAAAAGCATGGAAAAATTAAGTTCCCATCAATAGGCGTTTGGTTAATAAGTTGAGATACATATACACTGTGCATTACTTGCAACTATAGAAAAGAATAAGGAACCTCTCTCTCTTCGTACTTATATGAAAAGACACAATATGTAGTATTAAATGAAACATGGTATAGGACAATGTGAATAGTATGCTTATTTTGTGTATAAAGAAGTAAAATATTTGTTTTTGCTTATATCCACATAAACTCTGGAAAAAGTAAGTGGATAAAAGTGGTTTCTTTGAGGAGGGATGGGTCTTAGGCACATGGAGAACAGGATATATGCAAGACTGCATTATGTACTTTTTAGATTCTTGAACCGTACGAATATATTACCTAGTCAAATAATTATATTTTTATTTTATTTTATTTAAAAAAATTTTTAATGTTTATTTTTGAGAGAGTAAGAGAGAGGGGAGAGAGAGAGAGATAGAGTGTGAGCTGAGGAAGAGAAGAGAGACAGAGGAAGACACAGAATCCGAACCAGGCTCCAGGCTCCCAGCTATCAGCGCAGAGCCTGATGCAGGGTTGGAACTCATGATCCATGAGATCATGACCTGAGCTGAAGTCGGATGCTTAACAGACTGAGCCACCCAGGCACCCCAAATAATTATATTTTTAGAACACAGGAGGCTGAACTACAAAAGAGAGGCACTGGTATGCAAATTGATATAAATAGGCTTTTAGAAAGAATGCATGAATTTCTCAAAGCAACATGTTTTTAATGAATATGCTTGTTACAAAAACATCCCCCTAATATTAAAGCTAATCCCCCCAATACCCCACCTTAAGTATTACTCTATAGGCCTACTTTGAGTTACTCACTGTATGTAAAAGCAATCATATGATACTTTTCTTAAATATGTTACAGGTCATATATCCTACTAACTTCTCAGATTGGCCCACATCCCAATTAGTTCAAATCATGCTTTTTTTGTTTATAGTAAATTGACACACAAATCTCATGACATATGAATGCTACAGTGTAAGGTGTTATAGGTACAAAGAATTCATCATATCTTAAAATGTGTGATCTTTCTTTCCCTATTAGAAAACTAAGGAAAATTTTAAAAATCCAATTTGTTTAGGGGCTCCTGGGTGGCTCAGTCTGTTAAGCGTCAGATTTCGGCTCAGGTCATGATCTCATGGTTCGTGAGTTCGAGCCCCGCATCGGGCTCTGCGCTGACAGCTCGGAGCCTGGAACCTGCTTCAGATTCTGTGTCTCCCTCTCTCTCTGGCCCTTCCCCTCTCAAGCTCTGTCTCTCTCTCTCTCAAAAATAAATAAACATTAAAAAAAAAATTGTTTTAATCCAATTTGTTTAAATTAGTTGAGAATAAAAAAAGACCTCCAATATTAAAACATCCAAAACCTTCCAGCCATAAAATCTGGTCATTAAAAACTGAGTCTTACCTTACTTCAGCCGGTGGAATTGGGGAATAGGGATTTGCAGAACAAGCCAGAATTCTAATGACTGCTCCAGGATGATAGGTTTCCAGAACATGAACGGCTGTAGGATACACCTGTTGTTCAAAAGTAAGTTCCACATAGTCTTGGCTTTGAAAATTAGGTGGCGTCCTCTTGAATGGCAAGGAAGCACTAGGACACTGATCCCACCATGTTCCGTAAGTTCGAAATACGGCTGTCTGAGTGAAGTCACCAGAACTTGGAAATACATTTGGTACACCTGCCAAATTCCACATGGTATAGGACATACTGTTCTCACTTCCATAATGGGAACTGAAATCCACTACTTCTTTGGCATACTGGACCACCTCTGCGTGGAGAGGGGAAGTCCGGCTGTTTGATTCTATAGTTCTATGGCTGTTCATCATTTCTCCTCTTGTAGCTGTCCTGGCTCGGCGCCGAAGGCATATATAATAAAACATAGTCAGAACGGTTAACATGGGAAAGACTGGTGACATCTAGGTGTGAATTATGAAGCTTCAAAAGGTCAGGTGTCCTCAGTAAGACGCATGAACTCTTTGAAGGATGTTCTAAAAAAAAAAATGAATGGCTTGGTAAAGTAAAATAACTTAAATAAGCAGAAAAATGCATGGATAAGGTAATAATTAGGTTTTCTTCCCAATCTAATTTCCCAGAATGAAACTGAAAAAGCACACTCACTGTAAATGTGAAATCTCTGGCATAACTTATCAAATATATTTTTAAGAAACCTAAATATTGAAAATGTATATAATTCTATGCTATGTGGGAAGCAAAACTGATATTATAAGGCAATGGAAGGTATATATGATCCAAAAAACTCCATTTCATACAAAGTTCTATCTTTCAAAAAATACTAAAATCCTTGAACTTTTAAAATTAAAATTATTTAAAATATACGGTGAACCACTAAAACACTGCTGTGAATCTGAAAGAACCTTAAGGCATTTTTTAATTTTACATTTTAACAAATGATTCCCTATTGTTAATTATTACTTACCTCCAAACATACTAAGTACAGATTTCACATTATGGGAATATAGTTTTCTGGAGCTGACAGTTAATCCAGACCAACTAAATTAACTGCCTTACACCTCACAGATCACCAGACAGTGTTTAATTTATAACTCTTAGCAGTATTTGTTAGGGCAGTCCATGGCTGGCTGGCATCTGGTTAGCTGCCAGACACTCTTAGAAATCACTCACCCCAGAGAGAATGGTCACAGGATACACACAGGAAATGTAAAAGTTGGCATTCATCCATGTGCCTTGAAAATTGCATGCTGATTTCAGGTTCAAATGTTGAAATGTCACATTCTTTTACCTATAAGATAAGAGTTTTAGAAGATACTTTTATTTCCAATTTAGGAAGTCAAATAACCCAAAAAGATTATAGATCATCTTTTAGACAGATAAACATAAACAGCTATTTATTTGATATAGAACTTTCTAACTGAACAGGTTACATGTTTCTGAATCTTGTGGACAATTCTGAATAATTTATTTAAAATTTCATGACAAGAGCACCTGGGTGGCTCAGTCGGTTAGGTGTCCGACTTCGGTTCAGGTCATGATCTTGTGGTTCATGGGTTTGAGCCCCAAGACAGGCTCTGTGCTGACAGTTCAGAGCCTGGAGCCTGCTTCAAATTCTTGGTCTCCCTCTCTCTAGTCTTCCCTGCTCATGCTCTGCCTCTCAAAAATAAATAAGCATTAAAAAAAATTTTAATGAAAAACCAAAATTTCATGACAGAATGTATTAAAAATATAATGACCCCTTTCTATATCAACGCTACAAACCTATAGCTTACGGGTCAAAGTATGTGGGCAGACACATGTTATGGGGACCAAACAGTACTTTTTATCTCATTGTTTATTTTTATTTTTTTAAAAGTCTGATTATAATTGATACGTAATGTTACATTAGGCTCATATGTAAAACATAGTGATTCAGCATCTCTACAATATACTATATACACTTATACTGTGCTCACCCCAAGTGTAGCTACCATCTGTCACCATATAATGCTATAACAATATCACTGACTATATTCCCTATGCTGTGCCTTTTATTCCCATCACTTATTCATACCATAACTGCAAGCCTGTATCTCCCACTCCCCTTCACCCAGTTAGCCCATCCATCAACCCCCTTCCCTCTGGCAACTTACAGTGTTCTCTGTATTTATAGGTCTGATGCTGTTTATTCATTTGTGCTTTTAGGTTCCACACATAAGTGAAGTCACATGGTATTTGTCTTTCTCTGTCTCACTTATTTCAATGAGTGTAATACCATCTAGGTCCATCTGTGTTGTCACATGACAAGATCTCATCCTTTTTTATGGCCATATAATATTCCTGTGTGTGTGCATACATACACACACACACCACATCTTCTTTATCTATTCATCTATCAATGGACACTTAAGTTGCTTCCATATCTTGGCTATTATAAATAATGCTACAAAGAACACAGAGGTGAATGTATCTTTTTGTGTTAGTGTTTCTATTTTCATTAGGTAAATAGCCAGTAGTAGAATTATTGGATCATATTTCTATTTTTTATTTTATGAGGAAACTCCATACTGTTTTCCACAGCGGCTATACCAATTAGATTCCCACCAACAGTGCGTGAGGGTTCCTTTTTCTCCTATCCTCACCAACACTTGTTATTTCCTGTCTTTTTGATTTTAGCCATTCTGACAGGTGTAAGGTGATATATCATTGTGGTTTTGATTTGCATTTCCCTCATGATTAGTGATGCTGAGCATCTTTTCATGTGTCTGTTGGCCATCTGTATGTCTTCTTTGAAAAAGTGACTATTCAGGTCCTCTACCCACTTTTTAATCAGACTGTTTTTTTTGTTTTTTTTTTGTTTTTTTGGTATTGAGTTGCATGAGTTCTTTATGTATTTTGGATATTAACCCCTTACTGGATATATGATTTGAAATATTTTCTTCCATTCAGTAGGATGCCTTTTTGCCTTGTCGACTATTTCCTTTGCTGTGCAAAAGCTTTTTATTTTGATGTAGCTCCAATGGTTTATTTCTGCTTTTGGAGACACATGTAGAAAAATGTTGCTCTAACCAATGTCAAAGAAACTACTATCTAGGTTCACTTCTAGGATTTTTATGGTTTCAGGTCTCACATTTAGGTCTTTAATCCATTTTGTGTATGCTGTTAGAAAGTGGTCCAGTTTCATTCCTTTACATGTAGATGTCCAGTTTTCCCAGCAGCATTTATTGAAGAGACTGTTTACTCCCCATTGTAGAGTCTTGTCTCTTTTGTCATAGATTAATTGATCATATAAGCATGGGCTGTCTATTCTGGGATCTCTTTTCTGTTTCCATTGATCTATATGTCTATATTTGTGCCAATACCATACTCAAATAGTACTTTTTAAAAGTCTGACTAGGTTGTAACCCTTAAAAAATCAAGAGGACCCCCTGTTAGAAGAGCTCTATACTCTCCAGGCAGCTGCCATTATTCCCAGCCAACTTCATTAGTTTGTAACACAGGCTTAACCTCTGTCCACGTTGAGTAGGTACCTCTGGTCTACACAAACAAGGAATTCAAATATACTCATGCCTGTACCTAAGGTTTAGAAGTTTAACAGAAGTTTAACTTCTCCTAAGAAAACATAACTTTTCTTTAGTAGAGTGATGGGTGAGCCTTTCAAAACTTTAACACTAAGACTAATACATTAAATGTCCCTGCCACTCAAAAGCCTTCAATAATTTTTTTCTTACCTATAAGACATAATCTAAGTTCTTCAGTTTGACCTTCCAAGGTTCTCCTCAAGCTAGACCCACATCTATTTGTCTAACCCAGTAAACTCAGTCAACCTCTAAACACTGTATTACTCTAGGTCTGTCTGCCTCTATCATTCCTTTTCCAGCCACTTTACTCACTATGTTTAGTCTCTGACACCACCTTGGTATCAGATATATACCTTAGCTCCACAAGGGTTTACACTAAAACTAAGTTTCTTGAAGGAGGGAATCCAGCCAAAGATCTTCATTTCTCAAAGTACGAAGAACATGGTAGGTACAAAATACTGTCGTGTTGACAGAAAGGTGATGGGCAAACAAAAAACACTATAAAAGTCTAAAATAATTTAAAATTATATAACAGCATTCTTGTGCCTCTTAATCCCAGCCAGATGCAAACACACTGAAATATAACCAGTAAAACAGTAATGAAAGAACTGAGCTTGAAACAAGTGAGGAAAATCCACAGCTGTGAGAAACAAACAGCACACAGCAGGCGCTGAAGCTAATACAACTCTCGGAACCAGTTACAGGCCTTATTGGTTATTAGGGGACTTTCTAACACCCATGCAGGAAGGTTATTTCAAGCCAGAGGTGACCTCTGGAAGATCTTCATAAAGCCAAACATTAGGAAAGATCATCCTATCTGGGAAACCAGGTATATAAAAACTTAGCTCAATGGCCAAGAAGCTTAAGAAGATAGGACACCAATTTAGGCAATGGAGAAAAGTTGCTAGAGGGAAATCAGACCCTATTAGGCATATATCATGCCTCATAAAGAGCATGGGCCTAAATTCACACTACCTTCATCCCTAAGCCAAAAAGCATGGGCCTAAATTCACGCTACCCCATCCCTAAGCCCCCCCTCCCCAAAAAAAAACAAAAAAAAGTAGTCCTGAGCTGGTAAAACTTTAGAAGCTGATAGGGGTAGATGGGAAACCTCTCTGCGGGGATGCTTCCACGACACAGGACAGACTAAACCCTTACTAAAGATACAGCACAGTAAAAACTCACAGACTACAAGACAAAATGAACCACGATGAAGGACAGTCAGTAGGCAGACTCACTAAGTGGAGGAACTTGCACTCCAAGAACAAGAAATAATAGAACAATCTGAACAAGACAATTTCTGGAGAAGAGTAACAAAACATGTATTAAAATAAATAAGGTGGGTCTGCAGCACATGTCCCTAGAGTTGATGTACCAGGAATCGACAATTTGGATTCACCTCAGAAAATGTAACACCAAGTGCTAAAGTATAGGTCATGTTATCAGTGTGGGAAAAAAAATTATCTAGTATGCACTTCTTTATTCAAATATTTCACCTACCACAAGTATAAATCTGTTGCAAAGAAAAAATTTACAAATGCACAAATCTCAAATATTTAATGCCAAAATTTAAAATGATACAGCTCTTTGATCATATACACTTCATTCCAAAATACGCTCCTAGGTAAATCAACAGGGGTAATTTCCCAAAGAATTTATTTGGTCCTTCTGTCTCTTAAAAGAAAAAGAGTAAAATAAACTGCAAAATGAAATTTAGGAAATAAAGAACAATTTGTAAGTATCCAACTCAAGTGACAGACAACTGGAAGACTGCAAGTTTTATTCCTGGAAATCTTCATGAGCGTGACAGGTAGGCCACCTGCAAGGTGGACGGATGGGTCTGGCTTTATAATCTTTGGACATCACTTCTCACTCCACAGTCTGTAAACTGCTTCGAATAAGTTTCTTTCACTTTCTTTATAAAACTGCATTTATCAGAAAGTAAAAATTTCATAAAACCAAAGATACATCTTCAAAATAAGATTATCATCATTCATGTGAACTTTCACAATTATTCTGGGCAAAAAGATGGAGACAAATTGGGATAGCCAAATTCTATTTGACATACTCAGCCACAAACTTTGTTTCCCAGCTAGCTTTTACTACTACAGAATATGGGATAATATCAAAAGCAGCAAGAGTGCCATATGAGCAATATCATTTTAAAGCTGTGTTAGAGTAAAATTTTACATTGAAGCAACATATGTAAAAGTGAGTTATAAACTGTAAATATATGTATTATGTATTCAAACTTCTGCAGAGTAGAAGAGAAATGTAAATGGATGCTTTATTTTTTCCAACCACGAATAACAATAATTGTTATTTTTTAAGATAAAGCTAAAAATGACAAAAGAAATTTTTGAAAGAAGGAAAAGCAGTGTATAGTACACGGAAAAAGCAAATATATTTATTCTTTTCCAGCAGTACTATTCAGAAAAATGTAATAAAGTTAAAACCTGCTTTTTGAAAATAAACAAGGCATAGAAATAAAAAAGGAAATGTGCAAACCCATTGTTAACACCCTTCATTGATTCTAAACTCCTTTCCAATCACTCAGATGACACATCAAAATGTTTGGGGCGGCTGGGGAAGAACATATGGAGAAGAAAGGCTAGCTCACTCTACTTTTCCCTGGCAAATGCTGCTGAAAAGGGGATTGGAGCCATAGTCTCAGGACTCATGTGGACAGCAATGGCCAATGCTTAAGTCCAAATTGTCTACGTACTGTCTGGACTTTAGCCAAGGCATGGAGGCAATTTGTGATAACCAATGAATATCCCAATGGGCAATGAACCAAATGCAAAAGATACAATAACTCTATTTTATGGGGAGAATGGGATTCAAAGGCAAAATGACTTTTCCCACCTGGTTCAAATAAATAAATATTAGTCTGTTACACTAAACTGGTCCAAAAGGATGATTATAAAATATACCTTTTGAGAGGCATTTTCTTTTCTGGTTCATTCAAAATGCACCTTTAATTTTTAAAACTCTTACAACATATACAAATATTATTTTCCACTTAACAAGTCAGAATTAGAAATAGGGTGATTGTTATCTTGTTAGTCATTTAATCCAATTACTCGCCAACAATGGCTAGGAGGTGAGAAATTCTCCACAACACATGGAACTTTTCTACTAGCACAATCAAGGAATACAGAACGACAGCCATTTGAACTTCTATCCTGAGACTCTCATACTCCTTGGGAAACAACGTGCTTTACACGACATGATTTTATTATAATACAACTTTATTTTCAACTACATCTTTCATATTCTAAAATGCTTAACAAAGTTAAATAATACAATTGCAGAGAAAGCAGTAACAGTGGAGAAGAGAAATTAAGAGGTGTAGACAAGGGAGAACATATGTTTTCTACTGAGATTTGAAGTGAGATGGGGAGTCGATGAGGCGGAGAGAAGCAGGATGGCAGGCGCTGCAGAGAAGGCGGCTAGAGCTCCGGCACGGGGAAGAGGAGGGATGGAAAGGGCTTTTCATACAATAAACAAAAGGAGGCAATCAGAAGGAACCGCAGCCAGGACCACGCCAAGGCTAGGTTCACAGTGGGAGGCAAGAAGCTAGAGACAAGTTGAAAACTCAAGGAGGATTCTCCACGTCAAGTGAAAAGATCCAGGAAAAGGAAAGAGGACGGGCAACAAGGCACGGCCAGACACTGAAGGCAATTCCCATCACGGTACCTCCGCAGAGCGGCCCGTGGAGACGTGCCCGAGAAGAGCTGGGGGAAAACGAGGGTCGGGGCCGCTCCGCAGCAACATACCAAAATGTAAGAGTGCATAATGTGGTAAGGTATCAAGAAGAAAGGCCAAACGTGAAATGGTATCATTTCTGAATCCTGCTGAAACGGACCAAGAGACGCGCTTTTGAGGAGAGGTGTCTTGCAATCAAGACACGGGCACATGCAGGAACATATCGGTCAAGAAGAATGGATGGAATCAGATTTGAATTCAGGGCAGCAGCTGCCCCTCCTAAGCAGCCCTCTTTCCTGGCCTGCCCCCTCCAGGCTTCTCTGCCATCACATGCTCTTATATCTCCTCCTCTTGTTGGAGCACTTCTCCCCGGGGCTTCTTCCTCTTCATCCTCAAATATACAGAGGTACCACTGAACAAGGGCTGACTTTCTGATAAAATACTCCAGAATGCTCCACCTACCTGTGCACCAGTCTTCTCCCCCTCCCTTCCGCTTCTACACACTCACCACTCTTGCCGAAGAACATCCGCCTGGCCCTCACCACACCTGGGCTTGCACACCTCAGCGTCTTCAAGTCTTCCACTGAGGCTGGGCTGCTCTGGAATGCCCCTGTTCTTCCCCCACTTGGCACACCCTTATTCATCTGTTAGGGTCCGTCAGCTCACTCACTGTTTCTCTGCTCTTACATTTTCTGGGTCATTTCTTACATGGTGAGACATTTTTTCTGCCCTCCCAGACAATGAATTCCTCAAGTTCTGAGATGTCACTGAATGGTAACTACACTGTTAGGGCCTAGCACATGCCAATATATGCTCAAGAATCACTTGTTCTGTTTTTTGAAGACCGGCACAGGAGATGGCTGGACAGAATTAAAATAAACACAGAAATGAAGCCAGAGACTCAAGGTAAGAACACATAGATGGAAAAATGAAGCAAAAGGAGCTCCATACCTTGATACAGAGCAAAAGAGGGGAAAAAATGGATAATAAAAACCGAAACACAATAGGTAAGAATCAAATGTAGGACCTTCTTTGAAGCCATCCAATAAGGAACAGTATACATATTGAAATTTTACTTTTCAAAGAGAATGTAAAAAAGTAGTAACCTCTGTTAGTACAAAAGCAGCCCCAGAACCCATAAAAGAGACTTGACCTTGGCTACAAAGAAACTGATTGAAATTAAAGAAAGATTCATGAAAGAGATGATTGGAAAGGTAAAAGGAAACTATTTTCTCAAATACAATGAAGTTTTTTTTTTTTTTTTTTTTTTTTTTTTAGCACTCCAAATCTATGTTAAAGACCGGAGGATGATTAAGAACTGGAAAAACTATGAATGAAAAGTAAATTCTTAGAAAAAGTGATAACCTAGGAGCAAGAGGGCACAGACAAGCTGAGAAAGGCAACAATAAAAAAGAGCAAGGGTAAAAAGACAAGTTGATACAGTTCTGGTATTAGATGAGCTACGAAGGAGCACAGACCGAGGCAAAGCAGCCCTCTGTCTTCACCATAATTATTTACATTACAATGTACTATATTAAAATAATGTAACACTGTCAGCAAGGAGACTACCGGAGACGGAATATTACTACCTGATGTGCCTCTCCCTTCCTCTAAGTAAATCTTCCTCTAGTTAAAACACTTTTACTCTGATTAGTTTTTATCCAACAAGGCCCCAATATAGAATAAATGTGTAGAGTTCTTAACTGAACCAAGCATAGGAACTGGGAAAATAGAGCCTCCTATCCAGCTTCAAAGATTCTTGAAAATCTAGAGCAAAAGAAGGCAGGGGAACCACTGAGAAAGAAAAATCTAAAGGTGGAGGAAAAATCCTGAAAACCAAAGACAAACAGTACTTCTTTCTCTTCTGGGAATCAAAGTAGCACTCAAAACTACAAAACGTAGCATTTCAAAACTTCTGCTGAGGTGATGAATGATCGGTGAGGACTAAGCAAGAAGTACAGAGGAAGTCAAATTACAAATAAACCTGTCAGAAAACAAGGGATAAGATTTAGAATCAATTTAAACTAGAAACTGATCATGGTTAGTTTTGCAGAATGTTTTCTCTCTCTTTCTTTCCTATACTTTAACAACTAAATCTCAATTTATGAAATACTTCATGACCATTCTTTAGTAGCAAGAGAAAGGAATTAAGGAGTCAATGTTTTGTTTTGTTTTTTAAAAAAAAAAAGCAAACAAAACAAAAGTTTTGTGTCTGGCCTGGAGAAACCAGGTCTGATCCCCTCCTTCTTTACAGTTTAGGGTTATTCTGGCATTTGGTTAAGCCGGCTTAATCTCTTTAATGTTATCAATACATTTTAAACAGGGGCACTGAAGTTCACTCCCACCACCAGGGCTTTCTTGAGGGTGCCAGGGCCCTAGGCCTTAAAGCATTAGCCAAACTCCCAATTTGCAAATCAGAGTCAGGAGTTCTTGCTCCCGGCTGCAGGCCCAGGCCCCAACATGTCCCCTTCCTAGGGTCACAAAGAGCAGAGAGGAAGAGGAACCTGGGGGTTGTGTGGGAATCTGCTCTTAGGGGCTGGATGCCTCTGCCTGGCCCTGCATAGTGCTGACTGCCCCTCCTCTCTCTCAACAGATTCTGAGTAGTGCCTGAGACCCTGCCCCGTAGGGCTTAAAGGTGGGACTGGGGGTGTAGAAGTGGCCTGCCCTTTTCTGTCTTCACTGAACAGCTCATTCTAACAGGGGAGGAAGGGGGAAAGCTCTAGATTGGGTGAGGGGAGTGGGGGTGTCAGGGAGGCAAGTGTGCTGTGTTACTGTGTCAATAAACTGAGTTAAAGTTAAAAAAAAAAAAAGTGACAAGGAAGGACATGTTCCTAAAAACACAGATATGATACATAAAGTACCTTAGGTACAGATACCACCATGCTATATTATCTATATTTTACCGTTTTCTTCATTGTTAATAATGGGTAAGAATAAACCATCTGAGTGGGAAAATAACCCTAAACCTTTGGCAGATACACAATGTACATTTAACTAAAGTCTAAAATATTTGGAATATCTGGTTAAGGGCAATTTTAATAGACTCACTGAAGCCAGAAAAAATCTTTCTAGCTCTTAAGACCATACATTATATTGAATTTACTTTAGCCAAATACTAACTGTACATTTTTGTACAGTAAAACAAAGAGCATTTTACCTAACAGAAATATATTACATTTATACTTAGCCTCCCTAACAAAAATCCAACTACAAGATCATAGATATGTCACTTAGCCATTCTTGCAAAAAGACCAACTAACTAAAATGGTATAGTACTGTTAAATTAACTTTGGTGTGCAATTTACATTCCAAAAAAAGTACTCCACTTTAAGTGTATAGTTTTTGTTTTTAATTTTTTTAATGTTTATTTATTTTTTTTTTAATTTTTTTTTTTAACGTTTATTTATTTTTGAGACAGAGAGAGACAGAGCATGAACGGGGGAGGGTCACAGAGAGAAGGAGACACAGAATCTGAAACAGGCTCCAGGCTCTGAGCTGTCAGCACAGAGCCCGACGCGGGGCTCGAACCCACGGACCGTGAGATCATGACCTGAGCCGAAGTCGGACACTTAACCGACTGAGCCACCCAGGCGCCCCATAATGTTTATTTATTTTTGAGAGAGGGAGAGAGAGAGACACAGAGACAGAGCACGAATGGGGGAGGGGCAGAGAGAGAGGGAGACCCAGAATCCCAAGCAGGCTCCAGGTGCTGAGCTGTCAGCACAGAGGCCAATGCAGGGCTCCAACTCACGAACTTTGAGAAAATGACCTGGGACGAAGTTGGACGCTTAACCAACTGAGCCACCCAGGCTCAGAGTATAGTTTAATGAGTTTTGACAAAGACACATACCAATGTAATCATTTCCAGAACTGAAATATAGAATGTTTCCATTCAGCACAAAAGTTTCCTTGGTGCCCCCTTCCAATCATCCATCCACTTCCTTTTTTTTTTTTTAAGTTTACTTATTTATTTTGAGAGAGAGTGCAAGAGGGTGCAAGTACATGTACACGCACACGAGCAGGAGAGGGGCAGAGAGAGAGGGAGAGAGAATCCCAAGCAGGTTGTGCACTGTCAGCACAGAGCCCGATGCAGGGCTTGAACTAACAAACTGCGAGATCATGACCTGAGCCAAAATCAAGAGTCGGATGCTTAACTGAGTGAGCCACTCAGGTGTCCCATCCCATCCACTTCCTGCACCAGATAAAAAATAATCTGCTTCCTATCACTGTAAGTCAGATTGTCCTTTATTCTAGAATTACATAAGTGAAATAATATATCTGTATTCTGTTTAGTTTATCTGGCACAGCCTATCTTTAAGATTTATCCCTGTTATTATGTGTATCAGCAGTTTGTTCCCCTTTACTGCTGAATCATACCCATTATGTGGACATATCCTGTCACCTGCTGATAAACATTTCGTTTTGTTGTGCCAAAATGTTTCTAAAATGGCTGCAGCAGTTTACATTTCCACCAGCAGTGTGTGACAATTCTAGTTGTTCCACACCTTCATCAGTAGGTAATGTTGTCAGTCTGTAGCCATTCCAGTGGGTGGGTGGAAATATCTTGTTTTAATGACGTGGAACATTTTTTTATATCTTTATTTGCCATTTGTATCTTCTTTAGTGAGATGTCTAATTTGTCCATTTTTAAAATCAGGTTTTCTTGGTGTCATATTATTGAGTTGTAAGAGTTCTTTATACATTCTAGATACAAGTTTTTTTTATCAGATGTGTTTTGCAAACACTTTCTCCCAGTCTGTGCCTGGCTTTTCATCTATTTGATAATATCTTGTAAAGAGAAAAGTTTTCCATTTTTATTAAGTCCAATCTATCATTTTCTTCTTTTATTGCATATTTTTGTGTATCCTAGCAAACATTTTACATAAGAGCAATGTCAAGCATAATTTCAAAAAGGTAAACCCTGGGACAGATAGTATTTAATATCTTAAACCTGGGAACAGTTAATTATAGATTAATGAAATTTTAAGATGATACCAAATTGGATGCTGCAAACGTTGCCGGTGGGAATGCAAAGTGGTATAGCCACTTTGGAAAACTTTGGCAGTTTATAATAAAGTTCAACATACCCTCACCAAAACATCTAGCAATCTCACTCCTACTTTATTTATTCAAGTGTATTAAAACCTATTTTCAGACAAAAATCTGTACACAAATGTTTATATATTTATTCATAATCACTCCAAGATATCCCTCAACAGATGAAAGATTAAACAACTATCCATACAATGAAATATTACTCAGTAATAAAAAGGAATGAACCACTGATTCAGCCACTAGCACAGATGAATCTTAAAATGATTTTGTAAGTGAAAGAAGCCACACTGAAAGGCTACATATTGTATAACCTCATTTATAAGACACTCTAGGAAAAAGCAAAACCATAGGGAAGACAAACAGGTCAGTGGTTGCCAGAGAGTTAGGGGAAAAGACAGGGGTTGACTCCAATGATTACAAACGGCCCTCACAAAGGAATTCATAGGGTAATGGAACTGTTCTGTGTGCTTTCGATTTCAGTCTTTGTTTTGGACCAAAAGAAAGTCAAACTGGAGATTTAATATCCCCATACCGGCTTGTTTATGGGAGCCCTACTTTATTGGCCTCTTCTTGACCAGCATACCCTGAAAGATACCTATTAGTTGGCATGTCCTGCCCATTCATTATGTCTAGCACAAAGCGGCATCACAGAGCCCCTACCACCCACCTGGCTTTAGGAAACTACCTGTGCAGAAGAGTGAACAGTGACCTTCATGACCACAGAGATTCCCAACCAGGTACAAATCAGTCAACATGGATCTGCATTTATAGATATGAGTAGAATTAGCCATCTTAAAGACCAGGAAACAAGTTGCGCAATTAGAACAAATGGTCTCCAATAAAAGTTAATAAATGATAGAAGAATACTGTCAAATAACAGTTGTTATCTTTCGTGTGGATTAATAGAGTATGGGATTCATAAAACAAGTAGAACTAATTTTTTAAAAATGTTAAGGTCTTTGAAATTAAAAACATGGTGGCTAAAGTTAAAAATTTAAATGAAAAAATGATAAGTGACTTGGAATACAAATGCAAGAAACCTAATGCCTATATAAAATGGATTCAAGAGACTGAAGCTGATGAAAATTCAAGTACATGCTAGAATATAATGTAATATTTCAGAAATCCTAAAGAAAAAAAATGTACTTAAACTCTTATTCACACAGAAAAACAAAGAACAAAATGAAAAATATTTCTCGACATGCAAACATACTTCCCATAACTCTCCTTAAAAACAGTCTTTAAAAAGTATTCCAATCAAAAAACAAGAGTAAAAATAAATATTTTTAAAAGGGAAAGACATAATATTCAAGTCACTAGTGACTTTATAGTCAAATTCGAATCATTACAGATACAGTACTGGTGAAGGTGAAAAGGACAGTTGGGGAAAAACAAGTAATATAAAAAAGAAATCAAGTCAATAAAACTAAGAATGTAGGGAAGGCAAGGAGTCACAGTCTCATATTATTAAAAGGAAGTATAAGGGAAACAGTTATATAGATGGTTTTATAATTTCCAGACTTGCAAGGGAGAAGAAAAAAGATAAATATGAATAGGTTAAATTTTCCTATGAAAAGATAAAGCCTTTGCACAAGGAATCTTTGTAATGGAACTGTTCTGTATTTTGACTATGGTGGTGGTCACAAGATCTATATGAAACTACAGAGAATTAAATGCAAACACACCCAAGAGAGCACGTGAAAGTTATGAAATCTAGATGAGGTCTGTAGATTGTACCAATGTCAATTTCCTAGGTGTACTATTATACTTTAGTTATGCAAGATGCACCACAGGAGGAAACTAGGTGAAGTGTACATAGGCATTTCTCTATATTGTTTCTTATCATTGCATGTGAATCTATAATTATTCTTTTACAGACTTTCAGTTTAAGACAGGGGAAAGACTGGAGAAAGAAACGACCAGCTATATGATGTCTAAGGTTTACAAGAGAGGCAAGTAAAGCAAAATGATGTAGGCTGATTAAAATTAAACATGGGCAATATAGATCTGGCACACACAAAACTGACAGAGATGCCAACAATAATATCAGACAGTATAGACTTCAAGGCAAAAAAAATCATTAAACAAGGAAAAAAGGATATTTTGTATTTTGTTAAGATTAAAATCCAAGCGATTACACATAGGATAAATTCAACCACATTCGTAGTCACAGTAGGAAACCAACATATTTTACTTACTAATTTGTCAATTTTGAAGAAAAAATAATATAACATAATAAATGTGTCAAATGAAAACAACAGGGAAAGGATGGCTTATGAAAATAAATGTTTTAGAAAAATATCCAGGTATTTAGAAAAGTGAATTTAGGATATTAACATAGCAACTATTTCTTAATCTAAATTTATGATACAAAATATCCAATTAAGAGAATATGTACAAAGTATCTTAATAATCTTGGGGTAGAAATTCAGAGGTCATGAAGAGAATAATAGAACTGACAACATAAATACTATAAAAATGTATATATAGCAAAAGTTCCCAGAAACATTAAAAGAATATAGACTATGAAAAAAAAATATTATCAAATGGTATACCAAGTCACTAAGAGCCACAACATGTAAAGAACTATTACAAACCACTAAGAAAAACAGAAATACTTCAACAGAAAACTAAGCAAAGAGGAAGAACATGTAAGTTACAAAAGAATACAAATGATCAGTAAACATTTATAGATATTTAACTCCACCAATAAGCACAGAAATATAAAAATTAAGAGTAAAAAAATAGCATTTTTCATCCATAAAATTACTAAAATGTAAAAAAAAGTAAAAATGATGGTATCATCTTAGCAGCTATGTTTTGAGACAATTCTTCACAGGTCTCTCATGTTTCTGTAGGTCTTATAAGCAGAGGCACTGATGGCCTCTGTTCCAGATTATTTTTTCAAGGATGTCTACATAGCAAACGTCCATGGTAAAGAGAGGTTTCCCTTTGGAGCAGAGGGCAGGTTTGTTTATTAACCAGCAAAATAAATATAATGCCTCTCTGTAGGGCAAAGATTAAGCAAGTTTACTTGCAGCCCATAATGAAAGATTCAGGTTTCCTACACTCAGGCTTCCTGTCCTATAATGCAATCTACTGTGTGTGCTAGAGTCACCTAGTCCTTATCACATCACCCCACAGAAACTGGGGTTCAAGGAAGCACAAGAAAACGATGATACTCTGGTTACTGCTGTTGCTGTGCTTTGTCTCTGGCCCAGGAGTCTCGTGTCTTCTGCCAGTATCCATGAAACTGTTGGTTTGCAAATAGGGTAAAATCTCAGATCTGTGACAAATCTTGGCAATGATATGGTAGCAGCAGCATTCTTATAAAGTATATAAATTTACTCTTCCAATACCTTTTGAAGAGCAATATGACAATCTATCATAATTTAAAATGTATACAGCCTTTGACCCAGCAGTTGCTTATCTAAGCATTTACACGAAGGAAATAAACAAAAGTGCAAATAAACATATACATACAAAAATGATCCCTGCAGTTTGTCTCTGATAGAAATAAATTTGCAATAGCTTAAATATCAACAGGGGGATCAGTTAAATAAATTTTAGGTTATTCCTACACTGAAATACCAAAAAGACTTTAAAAAGATAATGTTAAATGCAGTGACATAGAAAGATGCTCATCAATTATTACTAGCTGGAAATTATAGAAAATTATATATATATATATATATATATATATATATATATATTTATTACAGTGCCATTTATGAAATAAATGTAGACTTATACATATGTATTTTTAACGTCCGGAAGGAGAGAGAACAAATAATTAAATAATGATGATCTCTGGGAAATGGAGTTATGGGGTAGGTGGGCACACAACACTTTCACTTTCTCCTCTGGCTACTTCTGTATTACTTGACTTTTTTTGAAGAATGTATATATTTATTTTATAATCTAATAAAGTTTCTGAGGATCTATTACAGCAGCACTTGAAAATTCATTACATTTAAGATGTCCAGTTGGGATGGTAAAATACAAATGGACATGGGGCTGTCCTGGGTATCACTTTTATCGGCACTTATCCCTCAGAGCTGCTGAAACCAGGTAGAGAAAGTCCTGAGTCATAGCTGACGAGACACACTACACTTACTGGTAAATAACATAATGCAAAGTCTAGAGACAGGAGGATTTTGAACAGCTGCTTTTCTACCTACAACTCTGAGGAGCAACTCTACATGGCGAGTTCTGAGGTACCAAGAAAAGGGATTTATTATCTAACAATGGTTAATAATTCAACTCACCATGAAAAAGTCTAGCTAAAAAATAATTTCAAGAATAGACAAGAGACTTTAAGGGGGGGGGGGGCAGAGAGGAGTAACAAGGAAATCAAGTTACCCCTACCAAGTGTCATCATTCCAAAAATATTTAGTGGCCTACAACATACCAGACACTATTTTAATCACTAAATATTAAACACATTATAAAGCTAGAATAAGAAAAGCAGCACGGTATCAGCACAAGAAGCCAGAGATCACTGAACAACAGTTCAGAAAACATCCTAAGAATACACAAGAATTAAGGCCTTGGATAAATGGAGTATTTGTTATCAGTAGGAAAAAACAGAATCCCACAAATAAAGATGGGATCACTGGCTAACAATTTTGGGTGGGGGAAAGCGCCCTACTTCTTTTCTCACATGAAAATATTCTTGAGGTAGGTTAAAGATTTATAGATGGGAAGAATAAGATCATTAACGGTACTTAAAGAGGGGCACCTGCTTGGCTCAGTCAAGTGCCTGCTCTTCATTTCAGCTCAGGTTGTGATCTCACAATTTGTAAGATGAAGCCTGGCCTTTGGCTCTGTGCCGATAACACAGGAGCCTGCTTGGGATTCTCTCTCTCCCTCTCTTTATCCCTCCTACACAAGAACCTGTAGGTGCTCTCTCAAAAATAAACAAACATTAAAAAAGTACTAGAAAAAAACAGAGGTGAATACATACATACACACACACACACACACACACACACACACACACACACACACACACCCCTCATGTGGCAAAAGGTCTAAGAGGGCAGCAAAGTTAGCTCCTTAAGACAGAATGTTGATCCTAGGAAAATTAAGGCAGAGACTAAGAGAGCAAAGAACAAAGGGGCAGTTTTTGCTAACTGACCATGTTCAAAGTAAAAGATAAGCAGTTAGCAATATTTTAAGATGCCACGTACAGAGTACTATAATTGCATCACTAGATCACAGCATTATAAAGAAGAAATTAACCATTTTACATTGAGTTGACCTCCCTGCTTTTCAAGTCAGTAACAGAAGAGAAGTGCAGGAAATTGAAGGTTCAGAAAAGCCAACATTTGAGACAGTGTAAGAAGTTGGCACTCAGAAAAGAAGCATGAAAAGAAGAATCCAATTCAATGAGAAATAAGAGAGTTCCTACCATAGGGTGATGCACACTGCCACTAGGAAGACCAGTACACCGTCTCTTTCTCCCAATAACTTAGTATCTAATAAAGGACTATAGGATAGTTGATGATGTATTAGGAAAATGTCCCTTTACTTAACCAACAGCTACAATATGCAGTACAGATCTACAGACGCATTAGGTGAGCTTTTTAAGGATAAAATGTGCCTGATACCAAGGAATACAGGCCAGGCAGCAGTAAAGGCAGCTTGTGTCCTCAACCAAATTGGAACAAGCAAGATCACAGCCCCTGGCGTAGAGTCAGTCCTCCACGGCATAACGCCAAACACGGTATCCTGTCAACGCCACTACCTGACCACAGGTTTATATCACCTTAACTTTCTATTTATCCGTATATATTTCAATCAGTGACGGCCTCTTGAGGCTATGTGACAATAAGCATTTGGGAACCATCAAGGCAATCCAAAATCACTCCCATTGTAAACAGGTTGACAAGGAAGCCCAGTGGGTGGTTAAAGTCAACACGACACTCTAAGGACACCCCTAAACATAGAAACTGCCGGTATCTTGTGGCAGCCCTGAAGACATGGGCCTGATTAGTCAAAAACCATCGATGCCAGAGGGAAGTCAAGGCAACACGCACAAGAGCAACAAGTACACAGCCGGGCAGGTGGCCGACGGGGTGGCTGCTGGGTCAGCACGGCCCAGGGACACCGCGGTGTAAACAACCCTAGGCAGGGTGAACGCCGGCACGCCTCACGTCTTGCAGACAGAGCGGGACAGAGAAGCAGCACCCAAGGCACGTAAGCCATTCACAGGTGCCCAGCAAGCTCCGCAGCGCGACGCGGGCTTCGGGGGAGGGGCGATCGGTGGGGACCTCTGCCCTGCGCCCAGGCTCCCCGAAGCGCGGCGCTCCGCCCTGGCCCGGCCCCGCCCCAGCGCCGAAGGAGGAAGACGGAGACCCGCAGGAGGAAGAAGTAAAGGAAGGGCCGTACCCTGTAGGGTCCGGGAGAGGTGCGCGCCGTGGGCTTCACCAGCGACCCAGGCGGCACCGGGAGACACCGGCGCGGGGGCGGCTCCCAGAGTCCCGCGCTGCGGCGCGGCGGCGGCGAGCGCGGCCCAGCGCGACCCGGAAGGAAGAAGCGAAGGCCACGAGGAGGGGCGGGGCCGAGACGGGGAAGGGGCGGAGCTAGGGGAGAGGTGGGGCGCCGCTCTGGCCTGAGACGCTGCGCGGAGTCTGGACCGCCCTGTCCTAGGCTGAGGGGAGGAGCTTCCTACAGACTTCCCAGACTCAGTCTTGCCCTATAAATCGCCCAGTTACTCCCCAGCAGGCAGTGGTTTAAATTCGCTGCAGGAGTAATCCCTTCCTCGCGCCAGCCTGCCATCTGTAGTGTACTCCTGCTAGGGCTTTTGCAGTCCAGAGTTGGTGGGTCAGGTGATGCCTAGGGGTGGTAAGGTCCTCAGAGCAAAAGCGGAAAATAAATTACAGGCGCTCTAGAGGCATAATTCACCAAATTTGCAAACCTCTTCTGCCCCAGATACAAATCCGTCCTGCAAACTCATTTCCCTCACAACATTTGGAAACTGTGACCATTACCTCTCATGAACGAGATGCTCTCACATCTCCCTTACTCGGTTACTTTTATTTTCAGTAGATACAATACCACTTTTTTAAAGTTTGCATTATATTGATCTCGTTACAAGGTTTTATTAAGATGGAAAAACCTTGAATACTGAAGAGATGCTTACTCGTTACTATTTAATTGCTCCTAAAGAGGAAAAATAAAGATATTTATTTATAAAGTATATGAACTGAGCTGATATATGTGGTAAAAATTGTATGCAAAACTAGACATTTTAAAAAAGAATTGAAGTTTAATTTTCAGTCTCTTTTGAGTGTGGGCAGCTTAGTGACTTGCTTCCAAAGAATATGGAAGGGAGAAAAAAGCTTTATTGTGGAGAAACCTGGTAAACACTATCTTGGCCAGATGAAAATTAGCATCAGTGATAAATCAAGTTCTAGCATGCACCCTGATATGCTGTGATGAGAAAGGGGTACTTCATCTCCATGATATTCTTCCTCAAAAGTCATAAACCCAGTCTGACCTTGAAACATCAGAAAAACCAGGAAAGCCTACAAAACACCTGAACAAACTGTCAAGTTAATGGGAAAAAAACATAACAAGGAAAAACTGAGAAGTTGTCACAGACCAGATGGACACTTGGTTGACTACATATAACATGGTATTTTGAATGGGATCCTAGAACATGAAAAGGATGTTAGTGGGAAAACTAGCAAAATAGTAATGGAATTTAGTTAACGGTTATGTACCAATGTTGGTTTCTTAGTCGTAACAAATGTACTATTATAATATATGATGTTAACAAATAAGGGGGAAATATATGAATGGTATGCAGAATCTTCTGTACCACCATTGCAACTTTGCAACTTTTCTGCAAATCTCAAGTCCATTCTAAAATCAAAAGTGGAGTGCAAATAAATTCACTAATGAGTAAATAAAACCTGCCCTTTTATGTTTGCCCGTGAGACTTCATTGAGTTGACACCTTTAGGGCACTCAGCCCCAGTCTAACTAAAACAGTTTCTCATTTCTAACATTATTTTGAAATCAATTTTTCATCGAGGTATAAAATATATATTCAGAAAAGGACACAAAATACCAATGGAGAGTTTCATGAAAAATGAACACACTCATGTATTCACTCAGATAAAAAAAAATAGATCATTACTAGCATTCAGAAGACCCCCTTGTTTTCTTAAATCTCTATCCTTCACTCCTCCCCAAAGGTAGCCATTTTCCTGACTTCTAATACCAGAGTGGTTCTTGCCTTTATGTAGTTGGATTCATACATTATACACTCTTTTCAGTGTGGCTTCTTTCTCTCAACATTAGGTTTGTGAGAACTATTCATGTTTTTGAGTATGTTGAGTATAGTGGTAGTTTCTTGAGTTTCCACTGTATAAATATACCATAATGGACATTGAGCTATTTTTTGGGTTTGACAAACAATGTTCAAACGATGCTGTTATGAACATTTTTATTCACATCTTTTGTTGCAAATCTTTTGCACACCCCCCAATACAGTTTTGTCTCTTTGGTGTATAAGAGATATAGTAGTTGGTGCTATTATTTGTTTTGCTTAGTGCTTTGGTTTAGTTTTGTTTTTAAAGGCACTTAGAGTGCTGCTTGGGAAGTATATAAGTTTATGTTTAAGGAAAGGGAAAGACCGGGGCAAAGTTCCATTTCTGTGACTAGAGGAATTTGGGTCATCATGGCTCAGTCTGTCCTCCCTCCAACCTTCTCCTCTCAAGTGCCATAACATTGCCATGCTTCATTCTCTAAGCGGAAGAGCCAAGTGGGGCCAAGGAAAAGGGCGATACTTATCAGTTAGTGATGGCGCTGATTTAATGGGTGAACTAATGCCTAGTTATTAAATGGAATGTTGTTTGGAGCTGAATAGCATCCCACGCCGTAACAGCACTATTACAAATAAAGAAAGTCCCAACAAAGCTTAATTGTGCATAAAGAACCAGCTCAGCAAGCTAGTTATGATCCATTCTATGTTCACTTCAAAAGTTACAATGTTCGACTCAGATGGGGAGGCGGGCAAAGAAGCAGCAGGTTCAAAACTCTTCTTTGTCTCTAACTCTTAAAACACTCACCATCATACCCTCGACTGTTTTCAAGTGATTTCGTCTGTGTCTTAAAACGAAATGCCTACCAACTATAACCTTTCAGGGTGAGGCGTATGCATGACAACGAGACAGTGTATCAGAGAGGCAGAGATAGCGTATATTCAGCACACTGCAGGGAGGGCCAAAAATGTCTTCACAGTGTGCTCCCTGAGGTTTCCTACCACTGGTTACCAAGTAAGGTCTTCTGTCGAGTCAAGATCTCTCTGAAAATGCAACTCCATGCCTTGGACTATGTAGCTCAGGCAGAATAATGTACCTCTTTATGAAATCTTCAGTTAACTAGTCTACTGAAAACTATTATTTGGTCAGTAATATAAGTCAGTCCAAGGTTTTTAATAGGCCAATGGCCAGAGAGCATGAATAATAGCCAGTAGGAATGATCTTGTGGTGAACTTTTTTCAACCTCTTATAGTCTATAAAAAGTTTTATGTTAGTCTACCACAATTTTAATCTAGGCATAGTGACAGCCTTAAGAAAAAAGAATTTTAAGCAAGAAGTAAGCCCAAAAGTCACGTAGTCCAAATCCCTTTATTACAAATGAGGAAACTGAAGCTCAGAGAGGTTGACTTCCCCAAATCATACTGTCTGTCAAAGAAACCTAGTTCTCTGACTCTACATCCAGAGGGTAGAATACCCTCTGTAAAATAATACCACATTACTTTATGATTTAACAGAAACTTAACTATCCATATTACCATCACCTTCAAGTACCCTGAATACAGTAGAAGAAAATTGAACTTGGGAGTAGGAAGACCTGTCTATCCAGCTCTGCTGTATAAGAACTCTGTGATCTTGGATAAGTTACAACTTCTCTGAGCTTGCTCTCACTTCTATGAAATGTGCCTAACTCACACACACTGGAAAGACTTAAAGAGATCATATATGTGAAAGCACTTTGCAAGCTATGAAGTAGTATGCAAATGTATGAATATTATTAATATTTATTAAAACATGTTGAAGATAAGAGTTGAATCTTTCCAGCACAAAATGTCAGAATAGAACCTTCATGTTCATTCTCCTCTAATCCTTTGAATTGTCACCAGAGGAGAGAAAAGCCTCAAAAGACAGGATAAATTATCCAAAGACTTATAGCAAGTTGCTGGCAAGCCAGGACTTGAATTAAGTCTCCTAACTTGCAACTTCAATGAACTTCTAATATGTTTGATAAGTGAACACTAACTACAAACCAGTAAGATGGTTTAAAACGATCTGATAAAACTTTAAATGTTTATTTTTGAGAGAGAGAGAGAGAGAGAGAGAGAGACTGTGTGTGTGTGTGTGTGTGTGCAAGCAGGGGAGGGGCAAAGAGAGAGGAGGACAGAGGATCTGAAGCGGGCTCTGTGCAGACAGCAGCAAGCCGGATGCAAGGCTCAAACTCACAAACTGCGAGATCATGACCTGAGCCAAAGTCAGACACTCAACTGAATGAGCCATCCAGGTGCCCCAAATCTGATTAAACTCTAAACTGAATTTATACAAGTTTAGAAGGGATATCTTGAAACGCTTTTACAAGTATTTAAAAAATATATTTAAAAAATAAAAACGTATCTAACTCATACTGTTTGTGCTGTTTTGACTTGTATTATTCCTTTTCCTATAGCTTGGATCATTTACTTAAAAACTTAACATTCATAAAACATTGTCAATGGTTGAGAATAACATGGGAGAAATACCACCTGGAAACAGTGGACAGAACACTGGAAGTGGATCTCTTCCTGAGGTAACTTCCTGCCGAGGGTTCTGTGAGGACGGAAAACACAGCCATGAAACTGATGTTCATGGCCAGGGCATCAGCTAAGGCCAAGTGAGGCTACAATCCCTCTTCTTCCTCCTTTTTCTTTTTTTAAGTGAATATATTTTTGAAAGAGTTCCTGTGTGTTTGCATGAGGAAGATCCCTGTGGTCTATTCATAGAGTGATATGGTAATCAATAGAAAAAAGCAAAGTTTTTCTGTCCATACAGGTAAAATAAATACGTGAGGGTTTCAATATTAATGTTCCACATAATTCAATCTGCAATCCCTCAGTATTATTTTGTCCTCAATGGAAGATTCGAGAGGACTGGATTACCCAGATAAACACTCATCATTCACCTATTTATTTGTGCCCTTGCACAACTGTGACTGTCCCTTCCCCACTGTAATATAGTCTGTGTATTTAAAACAAAAAAATTGAGGGGCGCCTGGGTGGCTCAGTCGGTTAAGCGTCCGACTTCAGCTCAGGTCATGATCTCGCGGTCCGTGGGTTCGAGCCCCGCGTCGGGCTCTGGGCTGATGGTTCAGAGCCTGGAGCCTGCTTCAGATTCTGTGTCTCCCTCTCTCTCTGCCCCTCCCCCGTTCATGCTCTGTCTCTCTCTGTCTCAAAAATAAATAAAAAACGTTACAAAAATTAAAAGAGAAAACCTCTTATTAAAAAAATTGAAAATATGATTTTCTGGGTAACCTAAATTCTTTGGAAAATAAAGGAGTGTATCCTATTTGTGTTATTGAGCCATAAATATTTTCCCCATCTGGTTAATATGAGTAATAAAATGTATATAGTAAATACAAATGACTCAAGAATAATTTATTAAGCATAATTTAAAATGAAATCTTTACCACAATTGTTGAACCCTTATTATAAATCTTCCCTCAGACCCAGTACTCTTTGCCAGTGCGTTTCTTTCATCCAGCAGCCCTGCCTCTCTCGTCGATAGTGTGTGAAAGGACAGTGGTAATCTGACCAAAAGCTCCCTAAAAGTGCATCTTTAAATATCAATCTTTGAGATGCTCCAACTGTTTGGAGTTTTTTGGTTAGATTCCTCAATGCCTTATTGGGAAAAATTCCTCTATTTCAAAGTCATTTAAAAAGAAAAGACAGAAAACAAATTTACAAATAGGCTTGCTTTTATTCCCTCCTGGTTTTAAATTGGTAGAAGTTCCAGAATTTTGAGGAGAAATTGGCTTTTCTTTAATAGGTTCCTCAGAACATTATTGAAGACAAAGCTCCCTATTATATACAGTTCTATAGCTATTCTTTTGTTTTGTGTATCATTTCAGCCTTTAATGGTGAGAGATTTGAGTGCTTTCGAGTAGGGGTCTTTTCCTCCAAATCAAATGACTCATAAAGCAAGTCAGTAAGAGAAGAGGGTGAGAAGCCAGGATGGCCTGCTGGCTGCGTTCCCCCTTCCGCCCGCCTCCTGGCCCCCTGCCCTCTGAGAACGCCTGTGGCTGCCAGGACGGCACAAACAAGTTGGAGACGGGCCAGACAAGATTTAACGATGGGCACTTGGGATCGATCTGTTATGGAACCGGGCACTTTCTTTACTATTTACTAAGTAGATTGCTATTCATATAGTGTTGGACTATTTTATAGGATAAGATGTCTTGGGCTAATTTCATATTTGTATGTCCTATTTCCCTAATAATGAATATTTTTCCATAGCCTTTAGTGCAGCTGGAAAACAAGCTTAATGCAATCAGTCAAAAGTACCTCTTTAGAGAAGCAATGCAAGTGTTTGAAATTCAGAAGAGTGGGTCTTTGAGCTACTTTCTTTGAAGGTCATATTGAGGATAGGAGGAGCCACCATAATATTTCTAAGGGACAATATTAGTATTTTATTCTTCCACTAATAATAATTCATGTTCATTTAGACTAAAAGAGTTCACATACAAATTGTGTTTGATGTCTTTTCTATTCCAATTTTGTCTGTGCCTTCAACTACAGACAAGAATCTAAGCAGGCATTCTTTTACATGGAATGATTGATGGATACAATTTAGGTAAAAATAGTAAAAGTCCTATAGGCCAATACTTCTAAAACTTCAATGTGCAATGGAATATTATTCAGCCGTGAGAAAGGAAGATATTCTTTCATTTGTGACAACATGAAAGGACCCTGGGCACATTACGCTAAGTGAGATAAGGCAGACCTCACTTATGTGGAATTTTAAAAAGTTAAAACTATAAAAAAAAAAGAATAAAATGATGGTTACTAGGGGTTTGGGTGGGAAGGATTAAAATGCTGGTGTTTAAGGGTACAAACTTATAACAAGTAGTAAATAAACCATAGAGATCTAATGCACAGTATCATGAATACAGATTGATAATGTTGTAGCATAATTATGTAATGTGATAAATATTGCTACGTTGGCAATCTTATTACAATATGTAATATTATATGTTATACGTAATATATATATATGTGTCCCCAAAAAGGGGACACCTGGGTGCTCAATCAGCCAAGTGTCCGACTTGATTTTGGCTCAGGTCATAATCTCACAGTTCACAAGATCAAGCCCGCATCATACTCTACACCAACAGCATGGAGTCTGCATGGGATTCTCTCTCTCTCTCTCTCTCTCTCTCTCTCTCTCTCTGCTCCTCCCCCACTCACACTTTCTCTCTCTTTCTCTCAAAATAAATAAATAAGCATTTTTTACAAAACAATATATGAATGTGTCAAGGCAATACATTGTGTACTTTAAACTCACACAATGTCACATATCCAATTTATCCAATTGGAAAAAAAACCTTTAATGTGTATATGAACCTCCTGGGAATCATGTTAAAATACGATTCTGATTGCGGGTAAAGCCTGAGTTCTGAACTCATAACAAGCTCCCAGATGATCCCGGTGCTACTGACCTCTGAACTACACTTTCGGTAGAAAGCTTTAGGCCATTTCACCAGCAGAGTATTATGTCTGAATTGTGAAGACTTACGGTGAACAGGTACTAATATTACAAAGCAACACCTCAACTTCAAGTGGAGACTCGAATAAAGTAAATGCATAGCGTCTCGTCAAACATTTGTATTGACTCCTTCCAATAGTTTTAGATTTCCTTGGGAATAGGGACAGGTAATCCACAGTCTCTTTCTGTTTTACTGAAAAAGTAGGCACAAGAGAAAAATCTGTGAAGCGATGGCACAAATGGTCATCGCTTTAGTCTCAGAAGACTGTGGCAGGCCCATCTTGCAAGGTAATCGAGAGAGCCGGCAGTCAATATTAGAACAGTCTGGGGATAAAATTCTGGCCTATGCCAACACCGCATGGGCTTGACCAATTTAACTTTCTATATGTCAAAGTTCTCCACCAGTAATGTCACATCTCCAGCCGCTGTTCTGCTGCGTCCCGCCTTTGTTTTCACCCAGCGCAAGTGCAGCAAGGAAACGAGGGCATAAGAAAAACATCAGGTTTGTTATTCACAGCAACAGCTCCAGGCCCAGACAGCTCCAAAGTAAATCTGAGCAAGGTCTTGCTGTGACTTTGTGACCAAAGACTTAATGTTCTCATACCATTAGTGGGCTCTGGCACTTTATCAAACCTGTGATATTGACTAACTACCAGTAATTGCTGATTTATGGGCAAAGTTTTCTTAGCCTTGTTTTCTTCGGGATTCTAATATACCTTCATCTTCTGGAAACGTGTTGAATCAGTCAGTTCACGTTCTCTGTGAGCTTTGCTGTTGACATATCTAAATAGAGGACATCTTGCCCTTTTACCTGTTGCTGTTGAGATGACTTTGTAGTACTTTACTTGCCTTAAGCTATCTCTTAAGGAAAAAAAAAACACACTTCTGTGCATGCAGGGAGGGCATATGGGGAATAAATTGTATTGGTCTATAATTTGTAAAAGCTCTTTACTTAAGCAGGGTAAGATAATGATATAACTAGAAGCATTTCTAAAGAGCATCTTGTCCAGGATGACAACTGAATTTCATTTCTAGTGCCACAGGATGGAGGGATGAGGGTAGATGTACCTTTCATTTTCTAATCCAGGTCTAGTATCAAACCTAACTTCTAGTCCATGCTTTCCTTCTCTTGTTCTTTGCTTCCTTTTTCTTTTCTATCTTTCTTTCTTCTCTCCACCTAAAATACAACTCCCTAGCTAAATACAAGTACCAACCTGACCTCAAAATTACATCTCAGGAAGGATTAGGGTCATACCAAGAGCGTAGGACAACCCTATCCATTTAACCTCCCCTTCAAACTTCTCCTACTTATTCCATCACTGACTGGCACCTGGGGCTCCCCAGAACCACTTCCATGATGGCCTTTGTGCTCTAGCATTTCCACAGGGGTCCATATTACTGTGAGTGCTTTGTGCCTGTATGGTCATATTACAGTAACCCTTGAACCACACTATAAAATGTTTATAACCAAGCCACAGCTCACAACAGTTGGACACATCGATATATCTCTGGTTTCCATTTAATTCCTTTTCCAGAATCAGTAACTGCTGTCAGGTGCTTCCTTTATCTCTCTTCACACTTCCTCATGCATTACATCCAGCACTGCGAGGCAGGCAGAGGTTGGTGAGAGTATTTGAGATCTTATAATATCTTGGAAGTGTCCAAGTATAGAAATAGATTTTGTCCTGTTTATTTCTGGATTCAGGAGAGTGCTAATTGCAACCAAGACGTCTAGAGCTGAGTTAGATTTCTCTCTGGCAGTGTGACCTTGGCTGAGCTACTTCACCTTTTTGATAGTTTGTCAAGTGTGGATAATGGCATCTCCTCTTAAATGTGCTTAATCAAAGAAGATATGCAAAAGAACTTTGCTCTCTCCACAGGAAAGGTTCTGGTCTACATAAATACAAAGAATTATTAAGATACTGATATTTTCAGGCTGAGTTAAGTGCGATTGAATTTTACACCATTAAATGTGCATGTTCAGTGATTTCTTTATTGGTAGGCTGATTCTTAGTATGTTAATGAAGACCTATGTATAGTTTTCTTGATTAACTCATGGCTCAAGACTTGTCACTTCAAATACCAAACAAGACTTTGTTTTTTGAGGTGTTGCGTCCAATATCTCAATTATTCATCTTAGGAATTAGTGTAAAATTAGCGCAGATCCCTGTTCATATGGAAATAGATGGGTATGTTAATTGGAATGCTGCAGCTGGAAAAAAGTCTTGCATAATGAAAGGATTGATATTAATACCTTTGAATGGAAGATGTATATCATATTGTTAGTAAGAAATAATCCATTCATGTGTACTTGTTCTAAACAATTATTTTATGTGGTTTATCTTCCTTCTAAAGTACAAGCTATTCAATGTATTTAGGAAACATTTTGAAATGGAAATACGCTAACACATTTTTAACTTAAAGTAAAAGCTATGTTGAAACACTGAAATTTCTTCCTTGCTCCTTTCTTATATTTTCTGTTAATTTCAATCTCTAAATTGTCATAGTCACTGGAGGGTTTAACTCTTAATCAGAACCGGATTTTCACTAACTATACAGATAAAATACTAGGTATGTGTGATAACTTGCCATAACTGACTTCCTTCAGGTAGGTCTCTCAGAGCCTTTTCTGGGTTTATGTACAAAGGTAAGCCCATAGTGGCAACAATTTATAGAAACGCTGAAGGAAATGAGATACCAGTTTATATCACAATTTCCATCATATGTACATAGACTTATGTATAAATGTACACACACACACACACACACACACACCCTGGACTCAAGTTGAGGCCTTTAATCAATTTTAAGTTTCTAAAGCATTTCACTACATATATGCCTTATTATAATATAACTTTATTCTAATATTTCACCATCCCTTTCATTTAGAAATTTAACTCCACAATCTTATATTGAGGATCTATTATGTGAAAGGCACTCTGCTAAATGTTGCAGAGGAAATAAGGTCTAACAAGGACTTCACCAGCTAGGCTTACAAATATCCATGTGTACAAATATCTTAATCACGAGAGGAGGGTTTAAAAGCATTCTAAACAAAATTCTGCGTGAGCATAAAGTTAGACAAACTTGTCACTAAGCATGGCCGCTTAAAGGAGTTGGCATGTTTAACTGAGCTGAAACGATAACAATTTCAGGGATTTCCAGGCAAAGGCAACAACATGATAAAAAGCCTGCAGGGGGGTGGAAAAAGAGGCAGAAAGCGTTTTGGGATCGGTAATGAGAGAGAGTTGCAAAGATTGGCAAAGTTTGTCCTACTTCTTTCCTACCCTCAGCACTTTGTGATAATCTTACCTCCTTCTCATCAGTGCTGTGAAAAATTGTTTTTGAATACAGATTGATATGTGAAGAAATTCTAAAGCAGAGAGTGATTTCTGAAGGAGAGCCTACACCATAATTTCACTGCTGTGAACTGCCAAAGACAACTGAGGATGGTATTAACTAACACCGTGAACATTCACGGAGGGCTAGGGAGTACCCAAAGGGAAAAAAAAAATCATCTGATTAGGACCAGTGCACAGAGAAGATGGCCGGCAAAGCACAAGAGGCCCAGGGGTGAGAGTCTGTCAGCTGAGGCTGTGAGTCCGGGCACCAAGTATCATTTCATCTTACAGTTACAACCCCATGGTAAAGGACACTGGGAGTTTGGGATGGCATCGAGCGAGTAATCCTGAAATGGACGGGTTTCTTCCGCCATTTCTAACTCAAAATTCTGGGAAGGGAACCCCCCAGATATACCATTTATTTACTCATTTGCCCAAAGGGCCTGTTCCATTTTCTGTGACGGCCTAGCAAATTACTCTCCAACCTCATCGAGAAAAATAACTATCACACTCATAGATTCTGTGGGCCAAGTTTTTGACGTCACAGTGGCACCAGCTGGTGTCTCTGTTCTAGGCTGCCTGGGCCTCACCTGAAGACTTGAAAGTGAGGACTGGATCATCTGAAGGTTCATTCTCTCACGTATCTTGTAGTTAACCCTGGCTGTTGGCTGCAGAGTTCCTCTCCACCTGGGCCTCTCCATGTGGTGTCTCTGCAAAAAAAGCTTGTCTGGCCTCATCACAATATGGCGGTGGAGTGCAAAGGGATAGAGCCGCATGTGGCCACATGTCCTTTCTGTGCCCTAGCTTTGGAAGTCAGACGGCATCACTTCTGTCATATATTGCCTGTGGAAGGGGTTAAAGCTCCTGCCCAAATTGAAGGTGAGAAAACAGAGACACCACCACTTGGGAGGAGGATCGGCAAGGTTCTGAAGGGCAGGCTGAACCAGAATTACCGCTATAACCATATTTGGAAAATAAGGTCTGCCAGAGGGCCCGAAAGAGTTCATAGAACAAACTCTTACTGCCCCTCTCCCTCCCTCTCCTGTACTTTTGTAACTGTTGTGGTTTCTTAAATGAAGAGAGAGACAGAGGATTAACAAGAAGCCTGGACTCTGCTTAGGGGAATTATTAATAAAGCTTATTATGGGTTTTCAAAATTCAAACTCAATATAGATTCATATTCCTAGAGCGTGGGAAGGATAAAAGTATTTGAAGAGATAGCATGGGATAAATCATTGAGGACTTTAAATGCCATGCTGAGAATTTAGGTTTTATGCTGGACTTGGGACTTTGTTTTGTGGCAATGGACAAATGGCTGCACAGTTTTAATCAGGTGACTGACATAATCATTTTGGAAAGCGACACATTTTTTTTTAATGTTTTATTTATTATTGAGAGAGAGAGAGCAGAAGCAGGGGAGGAGCAGAGAGAGAGGAAGACAGAGGATCCGAAGTGGAGCTCGATGTTGACAGCAGTGAGCCTGATGCAGGACTCGAACTCATGAATGGTGAGATCATGGCCTGAACCAGAGTTGGATGTTCAACCAACTGAGCCGTGGAGGCACCCCAGAAAATGACACGTTCCTAAAGCTCTGGGCCAGATGGCAAGAAATTGGTAACTGAGAGAAAACAGAAGTTCTCTCCTTTTTAATTCAAGCATAATTAATGTACTAATGTGTTAATATAATTAATGCTATATTCATTTTCAGGTGTATAAGGTAGTGATTCAACAATTCTATACATTACTCAGTGTTCATCATGATAAGTGTACTCTTAATCCCCTTCACCAATTTCACTCATCCCTCCACCCACCTCCCCTCTGACAAACAGTAGTTTGTTCTTTATACTTAAGAGTCTGGTGTTTTGTTTGTCTCTTTTTTTCTTTGTTTATTTTATTTCTTAAATTCCACATATGAATGAAATCTTTCAGTGTTGTCTTTCTCTGTCTTATTTCCCTTAGTATTATGCTCTCTAGATGCATCCACGTTGTTGCAAATGATAAGATTTCATTCTTTTCCATGGCTGGACAATATTCCATTTTACACACACCAAATCTTTTTTATCCCTTCATCTATGGATGGACACTGGTTTGCTTCCATATCTTGACTATTGTAAATAATGTTGTGGTAAACACAGGGTGGGTGGGGTGCATAGATCTTTTCAAATTAGTGTTTCATTTCCTTTGGATAAATACCCAGCAGTAGAATTACTAGAACATATGGTAATCCTATTTTTAATTTTTTGAGGAAAGTCCATACTGTTCCACAGTGGCTGCACCAGTTTGCATTCCTACCAACAGTGTGTGAGGGTTCCTTTTTCTCCTTGCCAACACCTGTTGTTTCTTGTGCATTTGATTTTAGCCATTCTGAGAGATGTGAAGTGATATTTCATTGCAGTTTTGATTTGCATCTCCCTGATGATGAGTGATATTGAGCATCTTTTCACGTGTCTTTGGATATCTGTACGTCTTCATTAGAAAAATTGGACAGCTACATGCAGAAGAATGAAATTGGACCACTTTCTTACACCATACACAAAAAATACCTCAAAAGGGACTAAAGACCTAAATGTGAGGCCTGAAACCATGAAATTCCTAGAAGAAACCATAAGCAATTATTTGTTTGACATTGGCCATAGAAACGCTTTTCTGGATATATCTCCTCTGGCAAGGGAAACAAAAGCAAAATTAAACTGTGGGGACTACACTAGAAATTCTTTGAACAGAAACGCCTCATTAATCCCAGCTCTCAATGTTGTCTCCAAAATTCATGGACTGGTGTGCCGGACACCCTGGATGTTGAGACCAGTGAGGTGCACCCTAATACTCCCTTGTATTCCTATTCCTTCCAGACGAGTTGCTTGCTCACGGAGAGTCAGGATGTTTGTTCCCAAATCTGTTTATGAGCCATAGTGGCAACTACATAATTTAATTAAATATTTCAAGACAAAAGTAATGATGATGTAAAAGGAAAGAGGGTTGTTGTTTCTGTGAAAATCAAACTACCTGTCTTGGGAAAGACCGAAAAAGGGTTTAATAATTGCTGGAGGATTAAGGGTGAGTGGAGCAAAAGTAAAAGGTTGGAGTGGGGCAGGGGAATGAAAATCTGGAAAGATTTTTGCTTTGCACTTTCAGAATAGACATTATGGTGTTGCACAGTGGTTAAGAGCCCATAGAGCTAAATTTAATGAAACTAGTTCCAATTCGACCATTTGCTATCTATGTGACTTGGGGTAATTTACTTAACCTTTATGTGCCTCGGTTTCCTTATTTATAAAAAAGTTACTAATAGTGCCTACCTCACAGTTGGTGTGAGGATTAATAGAGGTAAAATTAGTAAAGTGCATAAAGGAGTACCTGCTAGACAGCATTAAAGAAGGCTATTATTACTATTATTATTATTAATCATTATTATGCACTGTAGATATGGCTTTTAAAAGAAGGACAATGCAGAACACCAATAAAGGGAAGAAGCTACGGCTACACTAAAACGTAAGGGCGTGAAGAAACATTCATATGTTCACAAGGTATTGTTTTTATAATCCTTTGCTGAAACATACTTGTAAACAACACTGACAAGCCATTGGTCCCAATGATCAGAGACAAGAGCTTCTTCACTGTCTGGAGGGCTCTTGCCAGGTGGGTGATGCTAGGGGTCTACGGCGAGGCAGGGGGAATGGAAAGTAAGGGGCAGTGGGAGACATGATAGAAGGAGACTCCGTGGTACCTGAAAATTGCACACAAAAGGAGAGCAAGGACTCCAACTCCCAACTTTGAGCCTGAGTACTTGAAAAAAAAGTCAGAAGAAAGTATTCAATTTGGGAAGGGAATAATTAAAATGCTTTATTTAAATATAATTGTTTTGAAATGTTGGTACTTATGAGAATTTGGTCCTGGGGCCTCTACATTTCTTCCCCAAACACTCTATCTGTGTAAACTCATCTCATGGCTTTGGTTAGCATTTTCTAATCGTGCCGAAATTCATAATCCAGCTCAAACCTCTCTGCTGAACTTCAGGACACACAGCTGGATCCCAGATACAGCTTGAATGTTCCACAGAACGTTCATTGAACACTCAATGTGTGCCAAGCAATTTGTCATCTTCCCACTGTCACCTGTTCCTTTTCCAAATTGCCTTAACTGATGATATCATCATGTACCCAATCATTCAGGCCATGGGTAATCTGGAAAGCAATCTAAATGTCTCCCCTTACCTTACCCCTTACATTTAGTTGGTTTCTAGGAATTTTTACCCTGTAAATATTATTTTAATCAGTCCTCCTGCCTCCTAACTCCTTTCCCTGCCTTTATAACTGGTATCTCTGCCTTCATGCTGTCTCCCTTCTGACCCATTGCTACCAGAGTTATATTTACCGCACGAATAGTTAAGAATCTTCAGTGGCTCTTCATGGTCTGTAGGACCTAGCCCAAAATTCTATAGATGGTACATAGCATATGAGACATATTGTAATCTCCTCTCTACTTCTTTCTCCAGATTCATCTCTACCCCTTGGACCCTCTGATCAGCCATATGGATTTATCATGAAAAAGAATCCCACCTTGCAGAACTTTCCATTCGAAAACTTGGCACAATGGAATTTTTAAGGCAGAAAATTTTAAGTGATCAACGAAGACCATTTCTATCGGCTTCAAGGAATAGAAAAAGACTATCCCAATCAAAATTTTCTGAATTCTTTTTAAGAAAGTTTATCCAGTATAATTCCCGGGGGGGGGGGGGGCGGAATCCTCAAAAAAAGGTGTTTGCAATCTATATTTTATTCTAAATATTTGTTTCATAAATTTATAAATATTTGCTTCTAGTTAACAATAATATTTTGCATTTTCCTGGCATTTACTTCAATGATTAACATTACTATTTTTATAGTATGAATAGGACCAGAACTCTGATTTATAACACTATATCTATAAGATGAAAAGAATTTGTCTAAGAATGACTCGACTTCTAACAATCCTTTAAGAACCAATTATGCTGTCAGAAGTGCCCTATACACAAAGTTAGAAATGAAAAAGAGAACAAAGAGGATATTAAAAGAACACCAAGAAAATACTTTGCACAGCTCTATAATAATAAAATCTAAAGAAATGAACAGTAGTCTAAGAAAATATAAATTTCCAAAATTGGCCCTTGAAGAGGTAGTAAATCTAAATAAATCAATTTTCATGGAAAAAATAAAGTTGTCACAGAACTACTACTTAAAAATGTGCAGGACCCAGATGGTTTTACAGATGAATTATTTCAAACTTTCCAGGAACAAATTGTTTCTATGTTATATAAACTGGTCCAGAACACAGATAAAGAAAGAAACTGTTTCTCTTCCTTATACGAAGTTAGCATCCATTTAACAAGAAGAGTGCAAACTTCAGACCAATCACCCTTGAAAGAACTGACACAAAACTCCCAAGGAAAAGATCAACCCATTTACTTTGAATACTTTTAAATGTTAAAGAATGACCCAGCAAAGGTAATTTCAAAAATGCAAGGATAGTTCAATAGTGTAAAATGTATTAAGAGATAAAAAGGGAAATTATATTATTATCCTGTCCTGCAAAGAAAAAAAAGGGCCTTCATTTTTTTTTTAAATTTTTTAATGTTTATTTATTTTTGAGAGAGAGAGAAACCAAGTGAAAGCAGGAGAGGGGGAGAGAGAGAGAAAGACATAGACTCAGAAGCAGGCTCCAGACTCTGGGCTGTCAGGACAGACATGGGGCTCAAACCCATGAACCCTGAGATCATGACCTGAGCCAAAGTTGGATGCTTAACTGAGCCACCCAGGCGCCCCCAAAGGCCTTTATTTTTATAAACTTGAACTAGGAAGATGCACAGACACTCCATGGTTGGCATAACTATAACTTGCTCTTAAAATGGGTATGAAATAGACAGTACACCCCAAGATGTCACAAGGTATCATAAACTCCAGATACTCTGAATGTGGACCAGCCTGCTTCAGCCCAATTCTCTCTCTCCTTCCTCCCAGAAATGGAGACTGAAATGCAAAGCACCACCCATATCACTGCCCTGGGGCAGAGTGGGCATAGATAGAGTCAGGGAGACAATGCAGGGAGCAGAGAACGTGGCCCACGGATAAAAACCCCACGCCTAGGAAAGCAAAAAGCCATGGCAGGCATTGTAATGAGCATGTTGTCAGGGAGAAATACCACTAATGGAATGAATGCCGATGCAAACGCTCTTCGTTGTCTGGAACTGACCCTACAGCTCTGGTGATGCTTTAACCTAGGTGATAGAGGACCCAAACAGTGGGCAACGGAAAAAACCAAGTGATCCAGCTCAATACAAGAAAAGCATCCAAACAAGGGCAGGACAAAAACCATTACCTTAGCTACACCTGGAACCATCCTGGGTATGTGCTATAGTGTTTGATATTTATTTATAATTAAGTTCATCATACAAGGTGTAAGGTAGAGAGAGAGGGAGGTACTGATCATGTGGCACAACACCATGAAGACCTAAGGGCCCGCCACTAAGGGGAGTCTCCTGAACTGCTTTCTTTGGTTTTGTTTTTTCTTTCTTCAAAAGCTGGGATGAGATGTGTCCCCAGCTTCAGGTGAAAACCACGGGCTGCTCTAGCCACTCCTGACTGGGGAAGAGATTGGTATGTGAAGCGACGGCAGCCTTATAGTGGAGCCTGTAGGCATTAAAGTAATAGTAGATGATGACCATTGTTTATGATGCGATAAATTTACATTTAAGGGGCGCCTAGGTGGCTCCGTCAGTTAAGAGGCTGACTCTGGATTTGGGCTCAGGTCATGATCTCACAATTCGTAGGTTCAAGCCCCGAATCAGGCTCTGCGTTGGCAGTGCGGAGCCTGCTTGGGATTCTCTTGCCTCTCTCTGCCCCTCCCCCCCCCCCAAAAGAAATAAATAAACTTAAAAAAAATTTAAATTTAAGTGAAAACATGACGTTTGAAATCTAAGCATAAAAATATACTTAGGTGGTTTATGTGTACAGACAGCTGTTTCAAGAGTCCCAAGACCACTGTCAAGCTGAATGATTTGTTGAAAGGACCCACAGGACTCATTGTAGTGATTTATTGTAGTGAGAAGATACAGATGAAGATTAGCAAAGGGTAAAGGTATGCAGGGTGAAGGTCAAGAAATACCAGGCACAAGTTTCCAGTCTCGCCTTCCAGTGGGACTGCACAGGGACGTACTTCATACTCTCAGCAACAATGTTTTGTTTTGTTTTAACTTTTTAAGTGTTTATTATTTATTTTTGAGAGAGAGACAGAGAGCACAGTCAGGGGAGGGGCAGAGAGAGAGAGGGAGACACAGAACCTGAAGCAGGCTCCAGGCTCTGAGCTGTCAGCACAGAGCCCAACGCGGGGCTCAAACCCACAAACTGTGAGCTCACAACCTAAGCCGAAGTCGGATGCTTAACGGACTGAGCCACCCAGGCGCTCCTCCCAGCACCAATGTTTGACAGCACATATAAAGTGTTCCCAAATAAACAGCTCAACCGAGTTTTGGTGTCCAGGGATTTTTACTGGAGGTCAGTCATGTAGACATGCACGGCTGCACTATCACAGCTACTCAGTATCCACTACCTGCCCAGACTAAAACCGGGTATTCCAAATCACATTTTATTTTTTTAAAATAGGCTTTTTTAGCTTCTGCACAGCAAAGGAAACAACCAACAAAACTAAAAGGCAACCAACGGAATGGGAAAAGATATTTGCAAATGACACATCGGACAAAGGGCTAGTATCCAAAATCTATAAAGAGCTCATCAAACTCCACACCCGAAAAACAAATAACCCAGTGAAGAAATGGGCAGAAAACATGAATAGACACTTCTCTAAAGAAGACATCCGGATGGCCAACAGGCACATGAAAAGATGTTCAACGTCGCTCCTTATCAGGGAAATACAAATCAAAACCACACTCAGATACCACCTCACGCCAGTCAGAGTGGCCAAAATGAACAAATCAGGAGACTATAGATGCTGGAGAGGATGTGGAGAAACAGGAACCCTCTTGCACTGTTGGTGGGAATGCAAATTGGTGCAGCCGCTCTGGAAAGCAGTGTGGAGGTTCCTCAGAAAATTAAAAATAGACCTACCCTATGACCCAGCAATAGCACTGCTAGGAATTTATCCAAGGGATACAGGAGTACTGATGCATAGGGGCAACTGTACCCCAATGTTTATAGCGGCACTCTCAACAATAGCCAAATTATGGAAAGAGCCTAAATGTCCATCAACTGATGAATGGATAAAGAAATTGTGGTTTATATACACAATGGAATACTACGTGGCAATGAGAAAAAATGAAATATGGCCTTTTGTAGCAACATGGATGGAACTGGAGAGAGTGATGCTAAGTGAAATAAGCCATACAGAGAAAGACAGATACCATATGGTTTCACTCTTATGTGGATCCTGAGAAACATAACAGAAACCCATGGGGGAGGGGAAGGAAAAAAAAAAAAAAAAAAGAGGTTAGAGTGGGAGAGAGCCAAAGCATTAGAGACTGTTAAAAACTGAGAACAAACTGAGGGTTGATGGGGGGTGGGAGGGAGGGCAGGGTGGGTGATGGGTATTGAGGAGGGCACCTTTTGGGATGAGCACTGGGTGTTGTATGGAAACCAATTTGACAGTAAATTTCATATATTAAAAAAATAAAAAAAAATAAAAAATAAAAATAAAAATAAAAAAAAAATAAAATAAAATAGGCTTTTTTTTTTTTTGAGCTATTTTAGAATCACAGAAATACTGAATAGAAGATACAAATATTTCCCATCTACTTCCTGCCCCACACATTCACAGTATCCCCTACCAGAGTGGTACATTTGTAACAACTGATGAATCTACGTCGACACATCATTATCACCAGAAGTCCATAGTTTACATCAGGGTGCATTCTTGGTGTTGTACATTCTATGGGTTTGAACAAATTTGTAATAACAAGTATTCACCATTATAGCATCATACAGAATAATTTCATTGCCTTAAATACTTTCTGTGCCCAGCCTATTCATCCCTTTGTCTCTCTAACCCCTGGAAATCATTGATCTTTATACCATCTCCATAGTTCTGCCTTTTTCAGAATGTCATATAGTTGGAATCATTTGGATGTATCCTTTCCAAATAGGTTTCTTTCACTTGGTAATAGGCATTTAACTTTCCTTTATACCTTTTCACGGCTTGTTCATTTCTCTTTTAGCACTGAATAGTATTCCATTGTCTGGATTATCACAGTATTTTATCCATTCACTTACGGAAGGTCACCTTGGTGAATTTAAAGTTTTGTCAATAGGGGCGCCAGGGTGGCTCAGTCAGTTAAGCATCCGACTCTTGGTTTCAGCTTAGGTCATGACCTCATGGTTTATGAGTTCAAGCCCCACATTGGGCTCTGCGCTGACAGCACAGAGCCTGCTTCGGATTCTCTCTCTCCCTCTCTCTGCCCCTCCCCACCCCCAAATAAATAAACATTAAAAAAAACTATCAAAGTTTTGTCAATAATGAGTAAAGCAATTATAAACATCCACATATAGGTTTTTCTGTGGAAATGTGTTTCACTCCTTTGCGTAAATACCAAGGAGCCCAGTTGCTGGTAAGAACACAGTAAGAATATGTTTAGTTTTGGGGCGCCTGGGTGGCTTGGTCGGTTAAGCGTCCGACTTCGGCTCAGGTCATGATCTCACGGTCCGTGAGTTCGAGCCCCGCATCAGGCTCTGTGCTGACCGCTCAGAGCCTGGAGCCTGTTTCAGATTCTGTGTCTCCCTCTCTCTCTGCCCCTCCCCTGTTCATGCTCTGTCTCTCTCTGTCTCAAAAATAAATAAACGTTAAAAAAAAAAATATGTTTAGTTTTATAAGAAACTGTCTTCCAAAATGGCTGTTTTATTTTGTATTCCCACCAGCAATGAATGAGAGTTCCTGTACCTTCACCTATAAATCACACCTTTAGAGCAAGCTTACTTGGTCAAACAGGTGTGGCATGGCCCGAGGCCTGAGGCACACGAAAACACTGATTAGGCAGAATATTCCAAGGCTTCAGAAGTTCTCTCCTAGCAGTTAGCTAAGGGCCAGGCTGAAGACAAGTCTTTGGAATGTACTGAGTTGGAGCTATGGTGGTCTGCTGAGTTAACCCTTTTCTGCCCCTATAGCCCAAGTCCTGAGAACCCGGCTGCAATCACTAAGTACCTGGTCTACACCCAACTAGAATGAGAAGAGGAAGAGCACCATGACTTTCTCCCAGGAAGTCTGAAGTAACAGGAAACACCCAGTGGCTGAAAGGCTGACCCTTCTCTGCTCAGATTAGGTATTTTCATCATTCCTGGGGTGATGCCACTCTGACTCCCACTTGTCACCATTACTTCTAGCTCGCAATGTAGCCTGCCTAAAAAGATAAGAAGTGAAGCCCTCTACTGTGCTCCGGGCTAGAAACACAGCCCCTCCTCCTCATTCACAGGGCCTGGGGAAGCTAGAAAGAAGCTTGCCTGGGTTTGGTTTGGAATTGGTGAGTTGGATTTCTCGTGAAAAGATACATTTGGTTAGAAAAAAAGAAACTGCTTTCAATTTCTTCTTTGGCACTAAGCAGAAATTAATCTTTAACTAGACTACGGTAGTATTTTTTAGTTTATTAATTTATTTTGAGAGATAGAGTGAAAGAGAGAGAGAGAAAGAGTGCAAAGGGAAGGAGCAGAGAGGGAGAGAGAGAATCCCGTTGAGCTGGCAGCACAGAGCCCAACACAGGGCTTCATCCCACGACCCTTGAGATCATGTCCTGAGCTGAGATCAAGACTCAGACACTGGGGGGCGCCTGGGTGGCTCAGTCGGTTAAGCATCCGACTTCGGCTCAGGTCATGATCTCGCGGTCTGTGAGTTCGAGACCCGCGTCAGGCTCTGTGCTGACGGCTCAGAGCCTGGAGCCTGTTTCAGATTCTGTGTCTCCCTCTCTCTCTGACTCTCCCCCGTTCATGCTGTCTCTCCCTGTCTCAAAAATAAATAAACGTTAAAAAAAATTAAAAAAAAAAAGAAAAGACTCAGACACTGGACAGACTGAGCCACCCAGGTGCCCCTTTAACTAGACGACTTTAGACACAATCTTTTGCAAGCCTGGGCTTTGACCCTACAAAACAAAGCATGTATTCTGGATTGACAATGCCCTATCTCCCTCATAACCAGAATTTTTGGTCTGGGGACACGAAGGGTGGAGATGAAAATGATGCCAATCTTAATGACACCAAAAGGCCCACTCTCAACATTTCAGGTTAGACAAGGCCAGACCAAGAAAAATAGTGCATGCCATTTTAAAGAAGTTGGATTTATCCTGGAGTTGAGAAGTTATTGAAGGAATTTACATGGGCCACTGCAGACTAAGGTTTATATTTTTAAAATATTGCTCTGAACACAATGAGGACTGAGGGAAACAAGAATGGATGCCAATTTGGGAGGTTGCTGCATTAATTAAGGCAAAAACTAACTACTGAACAAAGACAGTAACCGTAGGAGTGGAGAGGAATTTGGATAAGAGATATTCAGAGACTAAAACTGACATGCTGGAAAGGATCTGGCATGATGGCCACATTCTGGGTTAGATGAGAGCAAGGCAGAGAATGCATCAGTCCTGGGTTTCCAGTAGGGAATGCATAGGAAGACCTAACCCGTGCATGGTAGACTACACATAGGAGGGGTTAATAAATCTTTATTAAGTTGAACGTTGGAGGAGGAATTTTAGGAAAATTATTCTGGAAGCAATAAGTCACAGGCCCTGGATAGAGGGGAAACCAAAACCCAACGTACTCTAAGTAGGATGTGACAGAACAGGAGAGGCCTAAGCACTCGTGAACTTTCAAAAGGAAAGTCCATAGATTCTGATGATTGATTAATAGAATACAATGTATGAAGGGGGGAAAAAATGAGTCAAACTTCCAACTCTTAATTCCTGGCTAAGTACCAAAGTCACATGACTGGAGTCCCATGGATAAATATTATTCATTCTAATAAGGAACTTCAATCTGAATTTGACTGTATGGTTAAATTATTTCTCTCCATTTGGCACAAAAGTCTCATTATATTTACAACCATTATTCCCATTGGGAAAGAAAGTTTTCTTGCCCAGAATTAAGCTGATTGCCAAATTCCTGTTTGTGCTGATGATGTTTAAGTGCCATTTGCTTTTGTTTCTAAGTTACTCTTGCTCCCTAATGAATGGAGATTTAGTTTGTGTAACCATTTAATGCACCAAATTTTAAAGCCTGATTGTAACTTCTGGTTGGAGATGTTTGACCTTTTATCCACATTTAAATGTCTGCAAAACATTTGGAAACTTCAGCTGGGAGATCAAACGCAATTCTGTCACAAAGGTTCCTGACCTTTCTACATTTCTGAGAAAAGGAATTAAGACTTCAGGCTTTCTTAATACACATTTGAAACTAAACTCATTGATTGAGAGCTTTCTGTTCTCCATTTGTCTCCTCAGCCTCACCCAACGTCAGTGTGAAATCTGTCGCTCTTTATCCATTACTTTCTCTTTTTTCCTCTGACCTCTATAAAGTTCAACTGACTTTCAGGTGAATAAATACAAGTCCAGATTGTGTTTAGGTTTTAGCAGGTATTGCCAAAATGGTCAGAGTCTTAAATGTCAATAATCCTAATACCGGCTGGCAGAGGGTTTACTTAAATTTGAGACCTCAGTCTCGTTTTCAAATATTTTCCTCTTCTCCATTTATTCATTCAATAACTCCTTTTTAGGCGTACTGTGTACCGGGTATTTGGGATACATCAGTGAATAAAACTAAGATGTTTCACTCATAAAGCTTATATCTGAGTGGAGATATAAAGTTATGAGCATAATAAATAAGTTTATCTGTGGTATATGAGGAGGTGATTAGTTCTCTGAGAACAGGAAAACTATAGAGTAGGCTAGGGAGGAATTAGGAGAGGAGGTGGGGTGGAGAAACGGCTATATTAAATATAGAGATCAAGGTAGACCTTGTGGAGGAGGTGAGATAGAAGTAGAAAGATAGAATGTTCCAGAAGCAGCAAGTAGGGAGGTTTGGCGGGGGGTGGAGGGGGGGGGTCGCAGAGGACATAGGCATGACATAGACATAAGCATAAGCATGGACAGGTGCTCTGACATGCCTGTTGACAACCTCAAGGCCATAACTGGCTTTTTATCTGGCCATAACTATGCAACCTTTTCTTCACTCTTCCATTCCCCAAATTTTCTGCTTGTTAAGCTCATGTATTCACCACCCTTCCAAGCCATTCACGTCTACTTCTACCTGTATGCCTTTGTACATTCCTCATGGCACCATATTTTGTACCTTTATCTTGGTAGCAAAATCTTCTCCTTTGCTAAGGTCTACCACATGGTTCATCCATCCTTGGTGATGTTTTCCTTAAATGTATTGACCCATTTTTTTTTCGTTCACTCAGTGCCACACATTTTATCCCTCAAATGTTTGCTGTCTTGTATCATTCCTTTATTACATCACACATGTAATTCTTTTCTTATAGAGTTTATGCTTCCTAAAGTCCGAAATTGCTTCATCCGTATTTAACTAGCCTTCACAGTTAAATATAACTGGTTATACAGAGATAAATAAGACTCTCTCCCTATCCTGGAGGAGTTCAACCTGGAGAGAAAATGGCCGGCAAATCAATAACAGTGATACTCCAGGATGGATACACAGCTAGGATTCTGAGAATGACAGCACTCTAAACAGAAAGAAAAGAAGAACCAATATGTATTAGATGCTACACGTTATCTCGTTTAATTCCTACAAGAGTCTGGCAGATAGAGGTTATAAACTTCACTTTAGAAGAATGAGGAAACTAAGCTCCAGAGAGGTGGAGCTTCTTGACCATGGTTACTCAGGTAGATATGATCAGTCCTGGGGCAGGATTTAGGCCTTTGATTTTCATTTAACTACACAATTTTTCCACTTGCCTATTATCGTTTACCAGTCCAAAGAACACAGCAACTAAGAAATATGTTTTAAATCAGTCAAATAAAATAGTGATTTCTTTCATTTGCCCTTATGTTGCCTTTCAAATATCAGAGGATGCCCATGGTAAACACACTTTTCTTTATTTTATAAACTTCAATCTTGTCTCTCCTCAGACTTTGATTTAAAGAAAACATGAAATCCAGTTCTAGCTATATTTTTCTCTTACAATTCCTATTATATGTTTGTTTAAAGATCAGTTGTGAAACGAAAATGTCAAGTTTGAATTCTAACTCTGCCTTTCATTTATTACAGGTTATTCAATTTAGTGGTTTCAGGTCGCTCCATTTATAAAATGGAGATACCAACATGAGGACCCTGGCAGAGTTAATTAATATTTTAAGAGCATCTGATATTATGCAACTGAAAATACCAGCTAAGTGAACAAAATTGCAGTTTTCATTGCATGCATAGAAAACATCAGAGAATACATGCACTAGACAATCAGGTGACTTCTCAAGTAACTGTTGTGGAAAAAAATGAAGACAGTCTAAATGAGAACAAACAGAGGCTATTTATTCAGAACTTGCTGTAGCAAGGGAGTCAGCCACCATCACTTGCATTGTAGCAGAGACCAAAGGCAAGCAGAGGAGTGGGAAAATTTTATAGTAGAAAAAGGAGACCTTTTAGGTGTGCTCTGATTGGAGGCTGTTGGCATGGGGAAGCTGTCAACAGACTAGCGAGAAGTGGGGCATCCTAAGTGAGGGGTTAAGAGTGTATATTTGGTTTTCTCTGGCTGGTTCTTGGGAGCAGAGACAAGAATTAGGGAAGCTGTCAGTTATCAATCAAGTCCTGACCATTTTGTTACAGATGTTATTGTTTGGCTTCCGGGATTAGTTGCTAGAGATAGTGATCGGACTTTCCACAAGTCTGACTTATAGCAGTTTGGTTTCCTAGGCTAGCTACTGTAGGTAATGTATCGTTTCCTGGGCTGGTTGCTACCTACGCAGGTATTTGGGATACATCAGTGAATAAAACTAAGATGTTTCACTCATAAAGCTTATACCTGAGTGGAGATATAAAGTTATGAGCATATCCAGTTCTAGCGTTCTATTTTCTAGCGTTCTGGCATTCATATCAGAGTTCTATTTTTATCTATGTCTTGGCCATTGTCTGTTTGCACATTCAGTCCCTCACTGTAGATCTATCGAAAGTTGAGTTAGCAGACCTGTATGTTTTACAGGACTCTATGCGTACTTTAATGAATTGCTGTTTTTCATTGTTTATATTTTTTAATGTGTATTTAGAGAGAGAGAGAGCATGCGTGAGAGCAGTGGAGGAACAGAGAGAGAAGGAGAGAGAGAATCCCAAGCAGGCTCTGTGCTGTCAGAGCAGAGCCTGACGCAGAGCTCGATCTCATGAACCATGAGATCGTGACCTGAATTGAAACCAAGAGTCAGATGCTTAACTGACTGAGTCACCTAGGTACCCTGAGTGGCTGTTTTTTAAAACGCAGTTCTAGAAGCATCCAGAGGACATGTGCTACCTTTCCTAAGCATTAACCTCATGAAATTTGATATATTACTAATTTGGTCATTTTCTTCTTTTGTCAAAATTTGTATCTAAATATTCTAGATGTGACCAAATTTCCATCATGATTTATTAGAAGATATATGTAGGATAGAAAAGTAATGAGTTGTATTGTAAAGAGTTTATTATCATCATTGATTACCATTGTTAATTAGCCTTCCAAAAAAAGTTAAGAGTGACCATACACATATTCATACTCTTCACAGGCTTTTAGGAAAAAAAATTTAAGAAAAAAACACTACAACTGGGACTCGAGATGCTGCACACTAAGCAATATGAAATTTCTAGAAAATAAGATCACATTTTAAACTCTCCATGGCAAAAATCGTGGCCAACACAGGAAAGGTAATTCAGGCATATGTTGCAAGAGTCATAAGACTATCAACATTGTGGCTTTGGTGTATATTTTCTTGGTCATTTCAAATGAAGATAGCCAGAAAGAGTAGACACTTGTACACTGCTTGGATAATTTTTGATTAGTGATGCATCTCTCCTCCACTAGTAGTTCTCATTATCAGAGGTCAGATGAGACCTCTGCTAGCCCAAGGGGGTAAACCCAGACCTACACTAATCAATATGTTAAATTTCATGACTGTAGTGATTGGTTCCAAGATGGGCTCATGACTTCACCTGGTCCCATCAGACTAAATGTCAGGACTTTTCATGAGAATACTGGAAAAAAATATTCTCATACTTCCCTGGTGGGCATAAGCCACGAAGGCTATTTCCCAAGGACAAATGGCAGCCATCTTGCAACCACAAGAAGAGTTCAAGTCTAAGAATAAGATCAACAGAGTTAAAAAGCACAGTCCAGCAGTGCACAGGAAAAACTCAGTTTCCATCTCCTTAAGTAGGGGAAAAATCTACTTCCTCCCTACTACTAGTTTTTTCCCTAGTGAGTCTCCTTTTCTACTCACACAGAACACGTCTGACACTTCTGGTCATCAAATGTGTAGAGGTTTTTCCCCACAACAGCAAGGAACTCTCCATGACACCAGCAGGGTATCCTACAATTTTACTCAGTGCTAACACTATCTACCTGGAGATAGTATCAGATCCCAGATCCCACAGGTTAAAGTTTAGTCCCACACCACTGTAGTCTCTTCCCTCCCTGCCCCAACTTCACACACCGATTGCAAGTCCAGTATGTCACCTGTGCTTCTGACCAACTGGTAACAGATTGCAGGTTCCAACAACCCTCTCCTTGGGGGCAATTAATTTGCTAGAGCAGTTCACAAATCTCAGCGAAGCACTTACATCTACCAGTTTATTGAAAGATAATGATAGAGGATACAAATAAACAGCCAGATGGAGATATACATAGAGTGAGGTCAGGTCTGGGAGGCTCCTGAGTACAGGAGCTTCTATCCCTGTGGAGATGGGGGTGCAACACCTTCTCAGATATGAGTGTGTTTGCGAGCCTGGAAGTTCTCGAACCCACTATCACTGGGATTTGTGGAAGCTTCTCATGTAGGTATGATCAATCATTGACTCTCTCTTCTCTCTAGGGAATGAGGAGCAAGGATGAAAATCACTACTTTTCCCAACTTCTAATCAAGGTTTTGTCTTTCCAGTAACCTGTCCTCATCCAGGAGCCCACCCACAGTGATCTCAATAGGAGAAAAGATGTTCTTAGTGCTCTTACCACTTAGGAATTTATAAGAGTTTTAAGGGCTCTGTGTCAGGAACCAGAAGCAGAGACCAATATATCTATTTCTATTACCCCAAAGCAGTCAAGAGAGAGAAACCAGGGAGCAACTGATGATACTGTTTGAATTTATTTTCCTAATTATAACTTTATAATCTTTTCCTAATTTTAAAATAAACAAGGAGAGCAAAAAGATAACATAAACAAGCTAAAGAAGTAAGTAACCCTAAGGGTGCCTGGGTGGCTCAGTCCATTAAGTGTCTGACTTAGGCTCAGGTCTTGATCTCATGACTTGGGGTGGGGGGGGGGGGGGACACATATTTTGGAACAACGCTGGCAGTGTCTGACCACAGCAAAGCCCCTCAGGTGTAAGGTTCCTCTTAAGAATGTAAAAGACACCACCCACTCCCCCTCAGGTTTCCCTCAGGAATTTGACAAAAGACTAAAAATAAGTGTTGGATCATAAAAGGTATGACTCACAAGGAATGACATGGTCATAGGCTACCCCTCATATAGTGGAACCAAGCCAATCAGGAATGGACCACCCAGCACCTAGAGCTATCAAGCCTTTAAGGGTAGGACCCAAGAAGGAAGTGGGGGAGAAGGGAAGAGCATGCTGACCAGAACCTTATAAAACAAAGCCCTTTGCCTACAGTGAGGGCATTCACTTTCTAATGTCCCCTCTCTGTAAAGAGAGCTTTCATACTATTCTTCCTTTCCCATCTTATACATTAATAAACTTTTGCCTGCTGCTCATTTTGTGTCCACCTCTTCATTCTTCGAAGCAGCGAGACAACGAACCCCGGGTATTGAGGTAAAAAATCCTGCAACAGCAACATATATTTATTGTCAGTAGTAGACTGCAATTGTCATGCAAGAAGGAACAATTTTTTCAGCAAAAGCCCCGGGACAAAGACGGTTATTTCTTGCAAGGAGCAGCTATGGCCACAGACCAACAGGCAGGGTTTGGCCACAGACAGCGTTAGAAACACGGCTGGTCCACCCCAGGTTTGACTAGACAAATTCACACATATAATCTCAGCGCCAAAGAAAAACTACCATGCCACAAGCTGAAGCCGAGGCAAAAGTCATTGCTTTGAAGGGGAAAGACCCGTTCCAGATGTCCCTAAGGCTTCTCTGCCCTCAGGAAGCTTTCCATCAAAAAAGGGTCTTTAGAGCCCCTGTGGGAAGTGAAATGAGCAGCCATGTGCTTAGACTGATTTCAGAACGAACTCTTCATTTGATCAGAAAAGTGCCTTCACTGCAGGCCTTTTATAGGCCATACTCCTCAAGGCAAAACTTCTACTCCCAGAGACTTTTCTGTGCTGGAAGAGAACAAACCTTGGTGCATTAGTCCTAAAGAGACATTTTTTACATCTAAAAGAAACAAAATTCAACAGAGCTAGAGTTATGTAAATGAGCCAGACACAGCCCCTGGTAGCCTAAAATGGCCCCCGTGCTATTTACTTCTTCACAGCAGGCTAAGACCTTTAGCCCAAAGCCTGTCAGCACCAAACTCAAATTTTCACACATCCAATTGCTTTAAATAGACTCCAAATAAACATATTTTTAGCCTATTTGGAGCCTAACTACTTTACATACCCCGTGAAAGCCACCCAATATCTGCTCACCATAGATAAGACAAAGCCTGTAGCTATAAACGAAGCCAAACCCCTGTTGCCCTTCAGAGCTCTCTGACCCAGAAACTCCCCACCTTACTGCTGAGCCACGTCACCTAAGCACATCGCCCTCACTCTGATTTCCCCCTATTTCTCTAGGATTTCATCTGCCCTATTCCCCTCCTGGGTGGTGGCCTCCTGCTGCTGTTTCTGGAAGGTCTGTTGCTGGGAAGGGCTTACCCTATCCCACAGCCCTATCCAAACACTCCCCAGTAAAGCTTGTTGTATGTTACTGTGGTCCTGTCTCTGCTTTGTTAAACCTTGGCATCTCTGTACTTACCAGGGCCAGCTCAGTCCAGGCTTTCTTTTTTTTTATTTTTATTTTTTTAACATTTCTTTATTTTTGAGAGACAGACAGAGAGTGAGCAGGGGAGGGGCGGGGAGAGAGGGAGACACAGATTCCGAAGCAGGCTCCAGGCTCCGAGCTGTCAGCACAGACCTTGACATGTGCCTTGAACCCAATAACAGTGAGATCATGACCTGAGCCAAAGTTGGGTGCTGTGCTTGACCAACTGCACGACCCAGGCACCTCTTTAAATTTTGCTTTTTTTTCCCCGAGTCCAGGCTTTCCTTTTTCTTTCTTTTTTTCTTTTAATATGAAATTTATTGTCAAATTGGTTTCCATACAACACCCAGTGCTCCTCCCAACAGGGGCCCTCCTCAATGCCCATCACCCACCCTCCCCTCCCTCCCACCCCCGGTCAACCCTTAGTTTATTCTCAGTTTTTAAGAGTCTCTTATGGTTTGCTTCCTTCCCTCTCTGTAACTTTTTTTTTCCCCTTCCCCTTCTGTATCTCCCCCATGGTCTTCTGTTAAGTTTCTCAGGATCCACATAAGAGTGAAAACATACGGTATCTGTCTTTCTCTCTATGACTTATTTCACTTAGCATCACACTCTCCAGTTCCATCAGGAGAAGATGTATGTCTTCTCCATACAGGAGAAGACACTCCTGTATCTTCTGTATCTCCCCCATGGTCTTCTGTTAAGTTTCTCAGGATCCACATAAGAGTGAAAACATACGGTACCTGTCTTTCTCTCTATGACTTATTTCACTTAGCATCACACTCTCCAGTTCCATCCACGTGGCTACAAAAGGCCATATTTCATTCTTTCTCATTACCATGTAGTACTCCATTGTGTATAAAAACCACAATTTCTTTATCCATTCATCAGTTGATGGACATTTAGGCTCTTTCCATAATTTGACTATTGTTGAAAGTGCTGCTATAAACATTGGGGTACAAGTGCCCCTATGCATCAGCACTCCTGTATCCCTTGGGTAAATTCCTAGCAGTGCTATTGCCGGGTCATAGGGTAGATCGATTTGTAATTTTTTGAGGAGCCTCCACACTGTTTTCCAGAGCGGCTGCACCAGTTTGCATTCCCACCAACAGTGCAAGAGGGTTCCCGTTTCTCCACATCCTCACCAGCATCTATAGTCTCCTGATTTGTTTATTTTAGACACTCTGACTGGCGTGAGGTGATATCTCAGTGTGGTTTTGGTTTTTATTTCCCTGATGAGGAGTGACATTGAGCATCTTTTCATGTGCCTGTTGGCCATCCAGATGTCTTCTTTAGAGAAGTGTTTATTCATGTCTTCTGCCCATTTCTTCACTGGATTATTTGTTTTTCGGGTGTGGAGTTTGGTGAGTTCTTTATAGATTTTGGATACTAGCCCTTTGTCTGATATGTCATTTGCAAATATCTTTTCCCATTCCGTTGGTTGCCTTTTAGTTTTGTTGATTGTTTCCTTTGCCGGGCAGAAGCTTTTTATCTTCATGAGGTCCCAATAGTTCATTTTTGCTTTTAATTCCCTTGCCTTTGGGGATGTGTCAGGTAAGAAATTGCTGCAGCTGAGGTCAGAGTCCAGGCTTTCTTAACGTGTTTGTGCTATTTTGTTCAGAAGAAATGTATTCCCAAAATCTTATCAATGAAACAAATTTCACTGTATGTTAATATTAATATACTTTTCCTGCTCACCCAAGTTTTGAACCAACTGACAAATAAAGGAGTCAAGGGGAAAATGATCAAACTTCTGAAAAAACTATGAAGACTATCATTACAGGATTTTTTACCGCAATATCCGGGATTCATGTTCTTGCCGCTTTGAAGGATGAATAGGTGGATGCAACATGAGGTGTTTTCCCCACCCAGGAGATCTCAGGCCCTAACCTTTCCCTCTCTGCTTCCTGAATCCTATCTTCTCCTATCATACTATGACATTCGTGTGTAACAACAACGGGCTCTCTAATGCTGTACCCAGAGTTAGGCAGATTTACTCATTCAGTCTCGGGGTGGGGGGGGCGGGGAGCTGGAGATCTAACCTTCCCACTCCAGGGACAGATCTGAGCCCACACTTACTCCAGGCAGTCAGGAAGACACATCTCTAAGTGACAGGCAGAGGAAAGGGCTCAGCCTTTTCTCAAGCACACCAAAGAAGCCACTGAGTGACAGAGGCTAAGAGCTCCCTAACGGATGACCCTCCACATAGAATGAAACAGCAGTACTGGCAATCAGTGTTCTCTAATCTCACATTCTCTCCGGTGAAAATGAAAATGTTTCTGTGGAGAAAGCTGAGATCCAAGATGCTATGATTTTACTTGAGAACCACCCCTTTCACAATCATGCACTTAAAGGAGGAATACTACTATTTCTCCTGATAAAAACACTCTTCCAGATGCTCAAATTCTATAAAAAAAAATGACTACATTTATTTTTTTTAAGTTTATTTATCTATTTTGAGAGAGCATGAGCAGGGAAGGAGCAGAGAGAAGGAGAGAGAGAGAATCCCAAGCAGGCTCCGTGCTGTCAGTGCAGAGCCCGATGAAGGGCTCGATCTCACGAACCGTGAGCTCATGACCTGAGCCCCGACCAAGAGTCAGATGCTTAACCGACTGAGCCACCCAGCAGCCCTGACTACATTTATTTTTATGTTGAGGGTAACAGTATACATGCCTAAAAGTATGACAGATGAACTGAACGAAACACAATTGACTGATAACCCTTAGTTGAGGGTTATGAAAATTCCACATTGTAGTCCGTGCCAGGAAAACATACCACAGCTTTGGGTTTGTTTAGCACCTTTTCCGGCGATTACTTTTCCAGTTTTTCCCAACGAACAGTTCCACCTTGGTCCTAAGAAAGAAGAGGCTTGAAAGTGCAGCAGTGCCGACAGCCCAAAATCTGGGAAAAGGAAAGCACGTGTGGGAACCCATCATCCTAAGCGTCTCCAAGGCAAGTTGTTGTGTGGCATTTAGCAAGTCATACCTTGATTACAAATTCCATAAGCTCACGTATCCGCCTGGCACACTTCTGTATTTGGAGGTACCCTTGTAGATGGCAATCTGGCAGGAATGAAGTCTACAAAACTTAAGCTCCAGGAAGTAAGACTGGAAAAGTTTTGAGCACATGAGAACAAGAGGTTATATGAGGGTACTGTGGCTTTAACTGTGAGCCCTGAAACCCTGAGCGTGTTGTGACACTGTTGTGACATTTAAGAAGAGTTACACCAGACAATTTAGATTTCACTGTGACATATGCTGTATAAATTCTTTAATGTTTAGCTTATCTTGCACTAAACAGCAGAAGAATACTTAGTAAGTGCAAGTAGGTCAACATCACTTTAATTTGCATTATCAGTTCAGAAGAACATTTTACACTATATGTGTTGTGATAAAACACTGTGTCATTTCTGTCACCCAATGCAGAGTATTTTTAGGTCTTTGCACATTATGTGTAGAGATATTTGGTATTGCCTTTAATGTAACTTGCCATCTGTGTTCTAGTTTCTCAGCATTGGCAGAAGTGAGCTAAAAGCATTGGCCAAACTTCAAGGGGTTAAGATTTTTGCTAACAAATAGGGACTATTTGATATGAAAACCATCATTGTTTGATATGTCAAATAAAACATTTGTCAATCAAAAGTCTTTAAGCACCGGGCTATGTGACATTTACTCTTTTATAAACCAACAAAGTCCCTAGCGGCATGCCTTTTTTCCTCTCATTTAAATAGTGGTAGGAGACCAAATCAGACTTCGGGGCAAGTTGATAACTGCCAGTCACGATTCCTGCCTTGTTTACTATAATGAGGAGGGTAATAAATGCATCTGACCATTTCGGCTGGCATTTGCATAGATGAATGATTTGTCCAGTCAGTCGCTCTCCAGTGATTTGGGTCTTTTTGTCAGCACAAAGAGCATTCAGTCTCTCTGGAATTTACAGCAGCCAAGCTCTCATTAGCAAACATCCTTTACCATGAATGATTCAAATAATTACCACTGAAATAATAAACTGTTTCACAAAAACATTTTATTTGATGGCTCCAAACATCAACTTTTCTGAATTGTTGACATTCAAATAAGCCAGAGAGCTTCATTGTTAAGGAACAATGGCTCTCTTGTTAAAGGGTGGGCATTGTTTTACCTCCAATAGACCTTTAAACTTGGCGAGCTATCAAATGCGTCCCTCAAACTGCCAGCCAACATTCTGGGTAATCAGAGGGCATGTACCAGATGGAGCTGTTAAAACTTTACATATTCAAACTCCAGGAAATATTCTTTAGATTTTCTTTTGAGGTTGCAAACCTAGAACTCCAGATTAATTAGCAGCTGCTACTCTGTATCTTTTTGCACCTATTGGAGCCAAATAATATTAAATGTCCTCACTTATACTAAGCTATTCAAGTGCGAGCTCTTCGCTGTAATGGTATTCTATGTGTATAATTAAGTGTTATTTGATATAGTTTTGGAGTTCAAACAAATGAGCAAGCAACAATTATACCTTATTACGATCTTCTCTAGTGCATAGCCATAGGGTTGCATTACCAAATTCATAGCACCAGGCCAGGCAACAGTTCCTGTTATCAACTTTTTTCACCCTCTGCGCCATGCATAATTTAGAGAGTTTTATTAATTTTGAGCTGGTTTAATGTATGCGCATGTTCTAAAGATCTAGGTAGATTGTATGACTAAGTTTAGCTTTCATAGTGCAATTGTTTATGCATGTAAATGTCTGAAAAATATTTTCCCTCAAAGCTTAAAAAGCTATGGTTTCATTTAAATAGATTAACTTGCACATTGCACCTTCTTCCTTACCTGCAAGGAAAAAATGCAGGGAGGGAACGAATGGAATATATTTCTGTGCTTTGCAAATTTCCTCATTACTTTGCTTTCACTTTCAAATTTAGACATGTTATATATAGCAAGAATGGAAAACCGTCAACAATACTGAAATACCTTGATGTTCCTACAAAATTACAACACGATGCAAGAAGATCGTGATCATTGGTACGCAAAATTTTTAAGTGTTAACTTTGAGGAATAGCTTAAGGATATTAATAATACCAAGTAGATTTTATAGACTCTATAAGCCACTATCTCCTAGAAGTCAAAGATATCAAAATTACCCCTGAAGATGTGCTTGATATAGGCGGCCACTTAAAATGGCATACAATTCCTTAAGCTTCCATTTCTATCCCACAAAGATAGATGCAAACTAGAAACATAATTTGTCATACTTAAAATAATTTACTTTACTTTATCGGGACTTTGTGTCCAAATCCTCAAGTTTCTCCTTTGCCGCTAGCTCAGAACCTTCGACGCGGAATGGTGTGGCTTTTTTGTTTCCCATTCCTCTTGCTGCCTGCCCTAGCTGGTAATCACGGTCAAGACCACGGGGCCCATTTTTCATTTTGTTATTTGGCTTGTCAAATCAAAGGTCAAGAGATGATGAAGAAACCCCAAAATAGCCCAGGATTGGCAGATTTTCCCCTAAGTTTTCTAACGGAATTTGGTGCTTATGAAAGTGAGGGAATAAAGAACCGGCTATAGCCATAAATCATGCAGGCAAGAGCCTTCCAAGTTTTACATGGTTTCAACTGCCTGGTGCCCAGAGGCCCAGAAAAGAAAAGCGGGCATCCTACCATTAATAGTGCCATCCCCGTGATCTTAGGGCTGAGGGCATGTGAGGACAGCTCTCTGACATCGACTCATTGTTTGTGATTGGAGATGTGGGCAACAAAGAAGTGCAGTGTTAACTCTTTAGCTGTGACATGACGTGATATATGAGGCATGACTTGATATACGAGGGATATAGACTCACAGAACGTTAGCGCCAGGAGCGACATCAAGATCACAGTAAACTGCAGAACTTGTACTCGAATCCAGGTCTCTTGACGGCGAAGGCGGAGGTCATTCTCGGAGTTAGGCCATAGTGATAAGCCCCTGAGGCTCAAACCTTACTTGTGAGGACCTCTCTCATTACAAGCTGACACAGTCACATGCCTTATACATACATGAGGTTTCTTTCATGTTAATAGAAACGATTCCACATAGTGCTACTCTTGGTCAAGGTGTCTTTTCGTGATGATGTTGCTCTAGTCGCGGGGACAAGAATCATTTGTGGTGATGTTTGTCATTTCTTCCCCAGTGATCTGAAAGAAAGTTGTCCGGTATTGTGCCATTAGAGTAAGGGACTATGTCTGTTCTTTTTAAAGGCAGGGATTTTTGTTTGCTTGTTTGTTTAAGAAAATATTCCAGGGGCTGCTACTATCACGTCTTTGAGATATTTGAGCCCAGATCTTCAACTCACATGGGAAGAGTACTGTTTTCAGCTCCGTTTGGAGGGGAGAAGAGAAGTCCCCATGATTCCTTTTGAAACAATTAATGCAGTCTCTTGGATTGTCCCAAATTACTGATGTACTTGACATTGTGGTTTGGTTGTAGAATGTATGCAAGTGTTCTCTCCTTCATCATGCACTGATAATATTAACTTTTCCTCTAAGCTCTGTTACAGGCTGAATTGTGTCCCCCCCAAAGTGCATACATGGAAGCTAATACCCAGTATCTCAGAATGTGATCGTATTTGGACATAGGGTCTTTAAAGAGGTGATTAAGTTAAAATGAGGTGGTTAGGATGGACCCTAATCTAATCTGACGGGTGTCTTTATAAGAAGAGGAAATTTGGACATGAAAATAGACCAGAGGTGCACTCACACAGAGAAAAGACCACTCGAAGAGGGAGCAACAGCCGTCTGCAAGTCAAACAGAGAGGCTTCAGAGGGAACCAGCCCTGCCAGCACCTTGATCTTGGACTACCAGCCTCCAGAACTGTGAGAAGATAGGCTTCTGTTGTTTAAGCCACCCGGTCTTTGATATTTTGGTATGGCAGCTCTAACAAATGAACACCAGCTCTTTGAATGTATAACTTTCTCTTATCTCTAAAATAGCCCTTATGGAGCACTCCACCTGAGCCGAATTTCCTCCCCATCTTCTGCCTGCGAAACCCTTACTCATCCTTCAGTCCTTGGCTTAGGTGACACCTCCTCCAGGAAGACTTCCTTCACTGTGCTGCCCTGGTCCAGTGCTCCTCCTTTGGGTTCAGTAGCTATCCCAACACTTGTCACCTGGCCCTAAGCAGTAAAGCTGAGTTAACTCTTGTAAGTAACAGCCAAGGACCTTCCCTTGCTCAATTTTAATGAAAAAGTGCATTATGTTACAAATCTTGGTGGCATGGTTGACTTGCATCCTCTGTAAGGAAAGCAACAAAGTTCCAGGTACATGTGCCCTCTACCAGCTTTGGTGAAACATTTTCTTAATTAAGACTGGTCAAAAAAGTATAAAGCAAAAAGAGTTAGGGTGGGCAAGAAAAGTTGCAACCAAAGGGTTTTGTAAAGCAAGACATCTGTCACCCCGTAAGTGGGAACAATATAAGTTAGAGAGAAATGTGGGGAAGTTCTGTTGTTAGACGCATATGCAATGGGAAATTACCAACTTGAGAATTAGAATAAATAGTGGTGTAAAAGTGGGATTGTGAAAGTCCTGGACTTAGGCCCTCAGACTTGCAAAATGCCACACCGTGCTGACTGCTGGCCTACTACATACACACATATGCACACTCACATGCTCCCACCTACACACCTGCACACATACACGCGCCCATGCATTTAAGGCAGAAGTAAACTGGACAGTCCCAGAAGGGCGCTGTCGCTCATTAACACTGTACCGAATAAGGTGTATTTTTCCTGTTCAACATTTGTTAGCTGCTTTGAGACAGCTTTTCATATCTGATCTGATGTGGAAAGTCTTCTGATTGGGTGGCACTTAACTAAATCAAAAATTCACCTACTGGAACTAGCTCCCTACCCTGAAGCTCCCTGAGAGCAGGGACCGTCTCCATGGCACCCTCAGTGCCCATGGGCACAGGACATGGAACTCAAGGTCCCCAATAAATATTGTTCTTGAAGTGGAATGAACTGAGTGAGAGAGAAAGAAAGAGTAAAATCAAGAGTGAGAGGAAGCTTTCTTATTCTGGCTCCTTCCCCAACTACTTCCCTCAAACCCAAAAGCCTCCAGTGTTTGCTTTTATTCACTCTTTTTGACTTGAACCTCTCTTAAATGACCATGTTGAATATATATATATATACATATGTATATATATATATATTCAATATATATATATATATATATATTTTTTTTTTTCATTTTGAAAGGGATGAATCCAAGTTTTCAGAGTTGGAATGACAGATTCTGTCCTTCCTAACTTACTAGATAAATGTACCACCACAACCGTTCCAGTAACTTTTCCCATTTGACTCTAAATAGTTATCATGAAATAATTATAGATGCTTTCTCCTGTTACGTGGAATAATTGCCTTTCCCACCCCCACCCCTGAACTTATTCACTAAGCTTTAATCATCACAAAAAATTTATTTATGCAAGGAAATGGCAAGTTATTCACTCAGCTCATTTTATTCGCCATTGTCTTCTGATTTCTTCACACTACTTAATTTAGCACGTCAAGGTGAAACGATTAGTTTATCTCACCTTGACACAGCTACAGTCCACTGACAAAACACGTTTGTGACATTCTTGTTGGATACTTCCTTTCTAGTAATAGCTATCTCCTGAATTACTTATCGTGGGACGGTATTTCCAAGTCAGAGTAAGTATGTGACCAGCAGGTAAATCTGGCTGATAATAAATCAGAACAAATAAGGGCATCAAAGAAAATGGCATCTCTTAGGACCACTACACATGATAAGTGGTTGTTTCAGATCAACATCTGCTTTTACTCGTCTTGATGATAAGAAAAGCCCAATTAACACCCGCCACTTAAAAAGATGCAACTTTTTATTTATCTGAGTCTCTACTGCTAAAAACCTTGCCAGATTTACAATTCTAAAGACAACAGCTTTTTGTAAATGTGTTTTATTTGCAGTTATAATATCTATAGTTAAATCAGTTCATTAAAAATAGAGTTGTAAACTATCTCTCAAACTGCCATATTTGAGTGTTTAAAACAAAATGATTAAATCATATTCTTACACTGCATTTGGGTAGAACTGTGAAGTTGTCTAGTATACAAAATAATGTCCTTAGTTAGGAAATCCTTTCTTAATTAAGATGGAGGTTAGGCCCATGTAATTTTATATTACACATCTAGTCACTCAACCCAGGATTAAATAAGCATGGTCCCTAAGCACTTCACCGTGGTAGTATTTGCTACACTTAACTTTGAAAGAGCTGTTACCCCTCTCGGTCTCAGGGCAAATGAGCAACAGTGTATAATCCATGGAAAGTGGACATCCATGACACCTTCTTAAGCCCAGAACAACCATGTACTACACCAGAGGTGCAGAGCCTTCAGTCTTGGTGAAAGCAGGCTGTGTTTTGCCTTTTGAATTATATTATTTTTTATAGCCCTACTTGGCTTCATTCTTTTCAAGAGAAAGCTAAGGGACTTCTTTCTTTTAATAGGAGCTGAAAAGATCCTAGGGTTTCCACCAGGCTCTGTGGTGGAAGAAACCCTGTGAGTGAGGGTGCACCGGTCGGAAAAGGCACTCTGGAGGGAAAGCCAGAGACCTGTGTCCCAAGCGCAAGCCTTCGCTGCTAATTGTGTGCTTTGGGTCTGTCTCTTAATCGCTCTCTACCTTTATGTCTTCATTGTTAAAATAGGAATACTAATAGCTGCCCTGCCTGCATCGTTGTTATGAGGATCAAATGAATTAATAAATGGGAGAGTGCTTTGGAAAAGTTAAAAGTGCCACTCAAGCGTTAGCTATTCTTATTTGGCTTTCATATTCTTCGGAAACCCCATTTATAATAAGGCCCTCCTGGAGAAGTAGCTGTTTCTTGAAATCCCATGAAAGCTTTGTCTTTGTATTATCTCTTACGGGTTCCTTTGGAAGTTCAGCAAGTCTGGCTGTTCCCTACTGTGCTGTGCATACATTGCCCAAAGCGATTCCACAATGGGCAGCCTGCTCCGCGCATGCGCACGGTCAGCTGGTGAGGATTGGCGCCGTGCTGATGGCATGAAAAATACATACGCTATTTATTGTGTTTTTCTCATTACAAAAGTAATTGTTGGGGGGGGGGGGAAGGAAGCGTTTCACTTGCAACAGCAAGGAAAATATTTAAGGATACCAGATATTTAGGGATACTTGCCTAAGGCAATGTCCCCTCGAACAACAAAATTGGGGAAGCCTTAAGCGAAGGATGCACACATTCATGACGGGGCTTGGCAAAGGACCCTTCAGTATAGGATTGGGGCAAAAGTCATCCTAAGTTGGCAGAGTTCAGGTCCTAATTGATTGAAGTCTCTGGAGGGCCAACAAGGGTTATTACCAACAGTTCTCTCTCTCCAGTTAGTCCCGTCTTCGAAGGCTCAGAGGGGGTTCGGTCCTCAGTCCCACAACAGGATCAAGAATATAAGGTCAATTTACTTTTGAGATAGCACTGGGAGTTTTACCACTGATTTATTTTTCTGCAAATTTAACATATCCCAGGGGTTCTGCAAGAAATGTGCTTGGGCAAGTAGCACCAGTCTTGAGAAAGAAGAACAAAACTGGAGATGGCACCATCCCAGATTTCAAAATATACCACAAAGTTGTAGTGATCAAAACAGTATGGTACTGGCACAAAAATAGACACATAGATCAATAGAAGAGAATAGAGAGCCCAGAAATAAGCACACACTCATATGGCCAATTAATCTACAAGGCAAGAATATGCAATGGGGAAAAGACAGTCTCTTCAACAAATGGTGTTCTGAAAACTGGACAGCGACATGCAAAAGAATGAAACTGAACCACCTTCTAATACCATACACACAGAAAAAAACCCTCGAAATGGATTAAAGACCTAAATGTGAGGCCTAAAGCCATAAAAATCCTACAAGAGAATATAGGCAGTAATTTCTCTGACAGCACCTGTAGCAGTGTTTTCCTAGATAAGTCTCCTAAGGCAAGGGACACAAAAGCAAAAATAAACTATTGGGACTACATCAAAATAAAAAGCTTTAAAAATTTTCCTTTAATGTTTATTATTTGAGAGAAAGACAGATAGAGCAAAAGTGGCGGAGGGGCAGAGAGAAAGGGAGACACAGAATCCAAAGCAGGCTCCAGGCTCTAAGCTGTCAGCACGGAGCCAGATGCGGGGCTCAAACCCAAGAACCACGAGATCATGACCTGAACTGAAGTCAGATGGTTAACTTAGCCACTCAGGTGCCCCCAAATAAAAAGCTCTTGCACAGCAAAAGAAACCATCAACAAAACAAAAAGACAAGCTCCTGAATAGAAGATTTTTACATACCCTTTTTTGTTTTTTAAGTTTATTTATTTATTTATTTTGGGAAAGAGCTTGCATAGGGAAGAGGCAGGGAGAGATGGAAAGAGTGAATCCCAAGCAGGCTCCACCCTGATGTGGGGATTGATCCCAGGGAAGTGAGAGCAGGACCTGACCCCAAATCCAGTCAAACGCTTAACAAACTGAGTTACTCAGGCATTCTGATATTTACACATTCTTAATAGAACATTTTGAATTGACAGAAAAAATATAAATTACTTTCAATCTTACTATCTAAATATAAGCATTGTTAATGTTTTGATACATATCATATACAGCCTTCAGGCCTCTTTCCACGTATACATAATACATGTTGTATATTTGGAAATATACGTGTTGTTATGGAGAAGATATTTGTTACTTTCCCCCTCTCTACACTCTTATGTTGAAGCCTGACTCCCAATGCGACTGTATTTGGCAATAGGGCCTCTAGGAAGTAATAAAACTTAAATGGTGTCATAAAGGTGGGTCCCCAATCCAACAGGATGAGTATCCTTACAAAAAGACGCACCAGAGAATCTCTCTCCTCCCTCCCCCATCAACCTTGTGAGGACAGAGTAAGAAAGCAATGGTTTTCACCAGGTACCAAATTGGCCTTCCAGCCTCCAGAACTGTGGGAAATAAGTTTCTGTTGAACCATCCCATCTATGGTGTTGTGTTACAATAGCCTGAGCAGACTAAAACATGTGTACTATACACTGCTATATCATTTGTGTTTTTCATTTAGCAGTAGATGATGAACATTTCTCTGTGCGTTACTATTCTACAGTGTGATTTTTAATGGCTTTAAAATATGATAAAACGTGGGCGCAACCTAAATTTTTAATAATCCCTATTGGACATTTTGACGATCTTCAATTTTTGGTTATTATAAATAATGTTGTAATGAATACCCTTGGATATTTATCTTTTTACATAGCTCTCATTCCTCAAAGTAGAACTGCTGGATCAAAAAGAATGAATATTTTAAAAGCTTCTGATGTATGCATTAAAATGTCCTCCAGAAAGACTGTATCAATTTATACTTCTACTGACAGTTATCTGAGGTTGCCTATTATCAAGAACTCCCACCAACAGTAGGCACTATCATTGTAAAATGGTACTTATTGGGGCCCCTGGGTGGCTCAGTCACTTAAGTGTCTGACTTCTGCTCAGGTCGTGATCTCATGGTTCATGAGTTCGAGCCCCACATCAGGCTCCATCCTGACAGTGTGGAACCTGCTTGGAATTCTCTCTCTGCCTCTCTCTATGCCCCTCCCCACTCACGCTCTCTCTCTCTCTCTCTCTCAGAAAAAAAAAAAAAAACTATAAAAAATATTTTAAAAAATAAAATGGTATTTGTTGATCTGAAGGCAAAGAGGTATCTCATTGCTATTTTAATTTGTATTCTTAATTCCTAAATTAATGAATTCTGTTTATTTTTGGATTTATTCTTTAAGGATAGAAAAGAAAGAACATCCGTCTTAACATATAATTATTAACACTTTATTACTAAAATCTTAATTTTTCAATATGACATTTGTTTTATGACATACACTTTACCACGTGCAGAGAACACTTGATGTATTCACCAATCCTGCAGCTTCTAACACAATTTCACTGCTTTATTTTTCATGATTCTTAGAAGACCCCAGAAACATGGAATTTTTATAGGTTTTAAGGAAGCTGGAATTTAAGTCTGAATTAGCCTTAGAAAAACTTCTAGGAATCCTTAATACAGAAGATTATGAGATGCTTCAACATAAATGATATGCTGGTAATATGGCAATAGAATTTTCAAAATAGGTCATTTTAATTTTACTACCTGGATATTTTTTTCTATATGCCTTAATTATCCATTCTTAATCTTCATTATGGCACATAGCAGATGCAAAATAAATATCTGCTAGATGATTGAATGGAATAATGGAAGAATCATCTACTGTGTTCTCATTTTAAACCGAAACAAATCATATCTATTCAAAACCATTTTAAATTAATGATTATAATCAACCTATTTCTATCCCCAATGCAATCCTCCTTTACATTCTTCTCTGTTATGATAAATTCTACTTCTTTTCTTGCCACGATCTCCTGAAAGACCATCTTTCTAGAAACTACTGAGTGGCTAAAGAGTCAAGGAAATGTGCTTCTAATGCTCTAACTCCATGACCATGCCTTCCGCTGAATTTCAAAATAACACGGGATAAAATTAGGGAAAGCATGATTCACAATTTCTCTAAGTCACATGGAGAAAAAATGACATGTAAATTTCCTTATTTATTCTTTGGTTTAATCAGAAATCGCCATAGAAAATTTGCCCTAAGTTGACCTTGGAAAATTCATTGTTTATTTTTTTTTCAGCCCATTACCCCAGGAGGCTTGTTGATCTTTATTTTCTTTTACTGAGACTAACCTTGATGTACCCTCCACTTTTGTCCACTCACAGTGAAAATACCTTTTGTAAAAATTAGTGTCTATTTTACAGTCGTCTGTGAAGAGGCAATTGCTGAGAGATTTGTCATCACATTTTTGATTCAGTTTAAAAAGAGTTAAAAGCAATTTTCTTCAAAAAGACCAGTACAAAAGTACTCCTACATGTACTAGGCTTTCGGATGCCTCAAATATTTTCATGAATGAAAGCCCTTTTGGTTATTTTCATTATAGGAGAAATTCTTTTATGGAAAATTCAAACCAACAAAGAAAGCTCAGATCGCAGTTCTAACATTTTTCAGCAGAGTTGACCAAACATGGGTCCTAAATTGACGTATTATGAACACAATAAATAAGGTTTTAAAGGCTGGCTAACACTGCAGAGCTTTGGGAAACAGACCTCTCCTTTATGTATCTATCTTTCTGGGAGTTCATGGATCATGAGAGGACATGGAATTCGAAGACCTCTGGTTATTCTTACAATAGCCACAGCTAATGGACAGCTGGGCAGCAAGGGTCAGTCACTTCCTGTAGAATCATCTGTGATGAATTGTCCCTCTTGCCAGCTTGGGAGTGGAGGAACCCTTATATTGCCGACCAGAGTTATTAAAAGACTGCACTGGCATTGTAAAAGGTTAATTGCTAATGGATAAACAATGCAACTCAAGCCACTTCTGTTGAATCCCTACTTTGTGCAAGGCACAAAGACGGTAGTGTTGGAAGCCGTGGCATGGGCGGTGGTGGTGGAGTTGGTGGTGTGTGTGTCTGTGAGGGGAAGAGAGTTACAAAGAGGAATGACCTAGTCACTGCCCTCATGTGTGGAAATGCTCTAATGGAGGCAGAGCTAAGGGCTGTGGGAGCAAAGCGACAGGAGACACATACTCTAAAAAATAAGGAACAGGTATGAATCACCCAGTAGGAGCCCAATGGTTCTAGAATCAGGGTACAACAGATAGAAATTAAACTCCATGAAGTGGGTCAAAAGGCAATGAATAGTTTTAGAAAGAGAGACGTCTTATAGGTGGCCAAAAACATATAGCTTCAACAAATAAGGATTAGTCAATGAGAGAGAGAGAAAGACAGACAGACAGACATACACACACAGAGAGAGAGGGAGAATGGCAGAAGTCTCATTGTAAAAGAATTAGAATCTGAAATAGTCCAAACCACTTGGTGAGCCCTAACTCCTTTCAGGTTCTTGTCTGTGATAACTTACCTGTATGTAGAATATTTGCCCCATCATTAGAGTGCAAGCTCCAAGGAGGCAGCCAATTTGTCCATTTTGTTAATTGCTCCCCAAAGAGCATATGACACTAGTAAGCACATGAAAATATCAACAGAATGAACATATAGACGTATATGATGGATGACTTACCGAACTGCAAGGGAGACCTGTATTCCAGAAGCAAGGATTTGAGGAAATACACCCTTCCCTTATTATCAGGTTGTAGCATAAACCTGCAAAGAGCAAGAAATGTGTAGGCTATAGCAAGACACTGATTCCAATTTTTTTTTATTCTGCTGGATTGGCATCTAGGACCCAAGACGGACATAAAGATGATTCATTGATTCCATACTTTGTAAGGAAAGCAGAAAACAATTAGAAACAAACACCATCTTCAGAGCTTATGAAGATTTGGCCCAATTGGTTCTACTACTACAGGGATGGGGATTCAAAGGGGACACTGGAATCAGAAGTCATCAACTCAGTGGGGAGTGCTGCATGTGGTTTTCTTTAGCTTTCATCCTCCCTACCGGTCTTCAACCCCTGGGCCAAATTAGGAGGAAGGCTTTCAGAGAATTACTTGTAGAGATAAAGTTTGTAAGAAGAGGCCGCTGTTCACTCTCTGGTTGAATACGCACTATGCAATGTCATACTCCGGTGTACCAAGTGAGGGGGCATGGTGAGGAGAGAACACCAAAGACGTGTGACTGGACTTTCCCCACGTGGTGTGGCAAAAATGGCCGACTTCCCCATGGATCAAACAAATATAACAGAAGGTGGCTAAGCTGAAGTCCAGAGTGAAAGGATACCAGAAGCAAGAGGTAGTGGGGCCTATTGCTAGAGGTGAATGTGGATTAGTTAGAAAGGACTGAGCTGAGTGAGTCGGGGCACTGTGCCATAGAGAGAGGTATGACATCCCTGCAGGGCCTCCCTAAGGGCAAGAGCCCTCATGGAGAAAACCTGGCACAACTTCTGGCCTGGAATGCTCTCCCAGTGACCACCACCCTTCCTTCATCAGGCTACCTCCTCTGGACTCTCCGATCACATCAGCTCCCCAGAGAAGCGTCAGACCGTGATTATCTTTGCAATGCCTTGATTAATGGTTGTCTTCTCTTCTAGACTGCAGCCTTCCCAAGGGCAAGGGACCCTGGGACTTTAGCTCAGTGTGAGACTTTAGCAGCGCAATGCTTGGCATGAGGTTGCAGCCTGGTGGGTCAGGAGAGCCAGCCCTGGTTAGAACACCAGTGTTAGCATCTTCTACCTGTGCCACCTCTCTACACCTCAGTCTCTTCATCTATAAAATGGGGTAAAAAACATATTGTAAAGATTAAATGAGACAATACATATAAAGTGTGTGACTTAGTACGTGACACAATTCTTATCCACAAAATGGACAGCTTTTGTCTTTTCTGAGTCGCATTCAGTATTTGCTGACTTGAATTAACAAGAGCCAATGGTATTGGGTGCTCGCTATGCCAAGTACTGTTGAAATGCTTTACATTGACTATTTCTTTCCATCCCTCACCCCCCCCTAAGAACAGGGTACCACCATCGACCATATTTTACTGATAAGGGTGCTGACATGCAAAGAGGTTAAGTAACTTGCTCAGAGTTGCACTGTGATGCAAGTAGTAAAAACAGTTTAAGGAGCATCCCCGATCATGACATATATTATTGATTGCCAACGGGTTTGTTGTAAATGCTTCTTTATCTCTGGCACCCTCTTTTCTGGCCAAAAAACAGAATTTGTAGCAAACAGCCCCATCTTATATGAAAACGTTGATTTTTCTATAGCTATGTACTAAAAATATGTAATTTTTAAAAGCCCAAATAGTCGAGGGAACTTCCTCTGTAGTCGTATATATTATTTCTCATAACTCAATATAATATGTCATCTGCATCAAGGTCATTTTGTTATTTGCTTTTATTGGACACATGCAAATTTAGAAGATACCTTAAAATCTGCGAACCTTGAAGTACATAATCACCCTGGCATTGGTGTAAATATAAATCACTTAAAATATATCAAAGTAGGAATTCTAGGAATGTTTGATTGAGCAAAAAATCACAGACATCTATATTTGGCTATGTTTACATCTACCTATGTAAATAAGTGACTTTCTATTCATATTCATAAATAAGGAATTCAGCAATATTTTATCTTCACATTCTTACCTTTGAATGGAACTTACACATTGCTCACTGACCAATTTAACTTAAAAAATAAAAATTTGAGACACCTGAGTGGCTCAGTTGGATGAGCGTCCGACCAGCTCAGGTCATGATCTTGTAGTTGGTGAGTTTGAGCCCCGCGTATGTCTCCCTCTCTCTCTGCCCCTCCCCTACTCATGCTCTGTCTCTCTGTCTCTCTCTCTCAAAAATAAATAAACATTAAAAAAAATTTTTTAATAAAAACTTGAAGAAAGTAGTTCATTATTCACTTAAAGCATTTTACACAGAAAGCTAATAATTTTTTTCCAGTTGTTTAAATGATGTGCTGTACAGAGGTGCACAGTATTTCCCTCTAATCTCATCTTTGCTAAATGCACAGAGATTCAGGAACCTAGAAGTTAGGAGCTCAGGCTCTTGGGTTATACTGACCTGGATTCAAATCCTGACGTGACTTAGTCAAGATACTTAAGCTCCACAACCCTTAGTGTTTCCATCTGTAAAATGGGATGATAATATTTACCTCTCAGGGCTGTTGTAATCATTAAAGAAGATAACACAGCAGTCCCCCTTTATCCATAGGGACACATTCCAAGACCCCCAGTGGATGCCCCAAACTTCAGGCAGTGTGGAACCCTATCTATAGTTTGCTTTTTGCTATACATACATATCTATGATAAAGTTTAATTCATAAATTAGGCACAGCATGAGATTGACAACCATAGCTAATAGTAAGACTAGAACAATTGCAGCAATATATTGTAATAAGAGTTATGTGTATGTGGTCTCTCTCTCTCTCTTAAAATATCTTATTGTACTATACTCCCCTTCTTCTTGTGATGATGTGAGACGATACACTGCCTCCATGATGAGATAGCATCTTCTATCTACAGAAGACATAGACACTGTGACTCAGGGTTAGGCTACTCTTGAAATTCTGCCAATACTTCAAAAGGAATATCTGCTTCTGGACTGCTGTTGATCTCAAGTAACTAAAACCATGGATAAGATGGGACTACTGTAGTTGTGAAGGGCTGAACAGAGTTCATCTACATCTAGAAAAACAATTTCCAGTCATGTCTATTAGTGACTCCCATACAACACTTGGTAGATGTTTAAATGATTGTTGTTGAATTGAATCAAAATTCAGGAGGCAACTGTGGAGTCAAACAACAGAGTCTTAGTATGAGCCACTATTTAGCTTTCCCCCAACGCATTCAAATGCAGGTTGTATAGGACTCACCCTGAAAGTTTTTGAAAATTTAGGATTTTGGTACTCTGAAAATTCTGACTCCATCAGAAGGTGTGGTATAAGGCCACAAATGCATTTTTTTAAATGTTTTTACTTACTTTTGAGACAGAGAGAGACAGAGCATGAGCAGGGGTGGGGCAGAGAGAGAGAGGGAGACACAGAATCCAAAACAGGCTCCAAGTTGTCAGCACAGAGCCCGACACGGGGCTCGAACTCATGGAGTGTGAGATCATGACCTGAGCTGAAGTCAGCCACTCAACTGACTGAGCCACCCAGGCGCCCCAACACAAATACATATTTTTAAAAGCTCTTGCAGGGATTCTGATGGCTAGCCAAGTTGGAGAACATTGCCTCAAATGCACTTTGAATTCAATACAAAATTTCCCCAGTACTTCCATTGGCAGGATGAGCCCCCAGTAGAAGGGAACTGGATCCCAAGTGTTTCCTGGTTAAAGAATGTCCATATTGGGGTGTCTGGGTGGCTCAGTCAGTTAAGCATCTGACTTCGACTCAGGTCATGATCTCACGATTCCTGAGTTCGAGCCCCACATTGGGCTCTGTGCTGATGGCTCAGAGCCTGGAGCATGCTTCATATCCTCTGCGGCCCCCCTGTACCCCCCCCCCTTGCTCATGCTCTCTCTCTTTCTCTGTCTCTCTCTCTCTCTCTCAAAAAAAATAAACATTAGAAAAAAAAAAAAGAATGTCCACATTGCAGGATCTGCAGCCTGATTCCCAAAATGACTGTTTCAACTCCCTAAAGGTTTGGCCAGTGAGAAGAAGTCTCAGAATGGCATGAGAGAAACCATAGGGAACGGGACTGACCCTGAGCATTTTCCAAGATGTCAGTGCCCCCAACACAGGGAACAGCAGCTCCTCCCACCCGGAGATGGAACACATGGTGCACAGGTGAAAGAAAAACCCTACATCCTGATTGGATTTCTGCTCTTCTACATCTTTCTGTGCTATTACAAAGGCAGTCAGTAAATACTCGTGAATTAATTATTGTCATCTTCGAGCCAGCCTCCCATCATAGCAGCCCTTAATACATAACGCCTATGGGTTGTGAATCTAGCCAACAAAGTTGATTCAATGAATATGCCTTCCCCCCAAGTCCTATGACAAACTGCATACATTTTATTTCTCCCACCTGCAGGTCTGCTTTCTCCAGCCATGTGTGTTCATTCCCTCTCACACGCCTCCAGGCACGCCATGGAGTCACGTGCTCTAGGGTATAAATAACAGACCAACATTCATCTCTGTGGTGGCAGAGAAGCTGCTGCCACTTTCTCTCTCTTTCTTTTTTTTTTTTCTGGAAACCTGCCTTTGGTGTGACAGTATACTACAGCAGTTTGAAACATTTTCACAAAACATTTCTGAGTGAAGCGGGGAGAGGAGATGCGGAAGTGAAGATACTGCTGTGGCCTTCACACATCAGTTTATAACTTGCCTAAATATTTGTCATCATGTCAACAGCACTTAAGCATGAGCCAATAATTCATTTCAATCCAGATCTGTATTCTCTGAAGTGTTCTTGAGGGAAAAAGTTGCTCAGTGCTTCTGAACTTTTTATTCTGTTATCACTGGGAAAATATCTATCTTTTTTTTTTTTTACCTGTTTAGGATTTTCTTTAAGGAATGGTAACAAAGATGTAAATTCTAACAGAGCCGGCAGTGTGTCTATTTTTGCTCATCATTATGTCCTCCCTAGTTAGCACAATGAGTGACAACAGTAGGTGCTTTAAATTATTTTTTTAATCAGTGAAGACACACTTCAGAAACGAGAGTTAGAGGACCTCAGAAGACAAAGAGACCTTTGGAAGGCCATTTCAAGGAGAGAGAATCCCCCAAAAGATGGAAAATTCTTTTCTTCCAGTGCATACAGAGAGAAGAGAGGGAGAGAGAGAGAGTAAGGAGGGGGAGTGAAGAGAGAGAGAGGGAGAGAGAAAAGGTGGGGGGAGATAGAGGAGAGAGAAGGAGACAAAGAGAGAGGACAGGGAAGAGCATAATAAGACCAAAAGGACAATATGGTATTTTTCAAGGAAAGCAATTATGTCCCTTCTCCTTTGTTGCCCTTGATAACAAGGGGACTGCACACAACATATAGGTGCCTCGAGTAGAAGTTCCTGCAATGCCCCTCTCCATCTTCTAAGGCTGAAGTCTTGGCCTGGTTTACAAGGCCTCACATGACCTCGCCCCTGCCCAGATGTGAAGCTTTACTCCCATCTCCACCATCCCCTCCCAAGTGGGCGATATTCCAGCCATCTTGAATTTCCTTCACATTCTCTTACGTATGGGCAATTGGCTATACTGCCAGGAACATGTTCCACCCCTTCACTGGCCAATTCCCTTTTGTCCTTTAGGTGTCTGCTTAAATGTCATCCCTCCAGGAAGTCTCTCCAGGCCTTTGGGTTGGGCTCGCCCTGTCCCAGCATCTCCTAAATTGCACCATAAATGCTTGCATCACTGCCTCTGCCAAGACTGAAGACCATAGCCTCCAGGGAGCAGTGACCCAGCCTACGTTGTTCATCATTTTTTCAGCATTGAACACAGCCTGACACACAGTCCTTAAATATTTATTGAATGAATGAAGAAACTAAGAGAACGGAAGAAATCTGCAGCCTGAGCAAAGAGCAAGGGACCATGTCAGCAGAAAGATGGTGGGCGCACCGAGTCGGGGTTGGTTTTCCTGGCCTCTGTAGGATCCATTCTGGGGGGTCCCAGAAGATGTGGGAAGGTGAACCTAATGCACCTGAGCCCAGAATTATGTGTGGGAAACAAAAGAAAGCAAGAGTAAATTACTGCTGATAAGACTAACAGGTTTTGAGAATCAAAGACTATTTGCAGTTAACCCACTCATTTCGAGCTATATATATATTATGAAGCAGTTCTTATCGAATAAAATTGTCACATAACATCAGGCAGAAGTTCTCATCTCATTTTTCAAGTTTTATCCTGACTTATAAGGAAAGAACAATATGCCGACCAACATAATTCCATGCAACCATTTTGTAGAAAATTTATAAAACAAATAGCTTGATTTTAGTATACAGAAGCAATCAAAAAGAAAGCTTTTAATTTTAAGATTTATGTTTGGCGCCTAGGAAGCTCAGTCGTTTAAGCGATCGACTTCTACTCAGGTCACGATCTCACTGCTTATGAGCTTGAGACCCGAGTTGGCCTCTGTGCTGACAGCTCAGAGCCTGGAGCCCGCCTCAGATTCTGTCTCCCACTCTCTCTGCCCGTACCCCACTCACATTCTGTCTGTCTGTCTCTCTCAAAAATAAAAAAAACATTTAAAAAATTGCTTTTAAAAAGATTTGTGTTTTGAACATGGAGGTTATTCTAGCCAAGAGCTATTACTTTGGTTTTTGCCACCTATAATCCTATTTTGAGTGCGTATATGCTTAGGGTAATATCTCTACAAAAACCCTTTGTTATCCTGGTTAAAAAAGAGGGGGAGAGGGGCACCTGGGTGGCTCAGCTGATTAAGCATCCGGCTTCGGCTCAGGTCATGATCTCGCGGTTCCTGAGTTCAAGCCCCGTGTCAGGCTCTGTGCTGACAGTTCAGAACCTGAAGCCTGCTTCAGATTCTGTGTCTTCCTCTCTCTCTCTGCCCCTTCCCCGCTCACACTCTGCCTCTAAATAAGTGAACATTAAAGAAAAAGAAAAATAAAAAAAACAGGGAGAGTAATCAAGTCATAGTTATGAGGTGACCCGAATCATCGTATGTTTCTCGACTGCCTTAATTTTCTCATTCCAATGCAAAGTAATGTTGGACTGGGTCTCTCCTGCCAAGAGGCTTTCAGTCCCACTGTGGGAATGCAGGGTGGATGCATCGTGCACTTACCATCGAGGAGACAACAGTCCTGGATGCCCCAAGCACTTGGGGGTCCTGCCCTGCTGGGATGATTCCCTATTACCTGACTAGAGTTGTTAATTTGAATTTTGTTCCCTCATTTTCCATCTTACAATGGGAAATTTTCTTCTAATTTTTACAGTCTACCATTTTATTTAAAATTCTTATGTAATATACTTGATGTTATAATCATTTTGGGGTTTTCTATCATATGCTTGGTCAAGTGCTTTGCAAATAAGAATTGATGGTCCAGAAATTCAAGAAAAGAGAAACCTGGCAAAAAGCATTAACTTAATGAGAATATCTGTTATCTACAATTATTTATTTTTTATATCATCAACTGCTTCATTAGATGAGGAAAAACTATGTCCAATAATCCTTTGAATACTACCAAAGCACTTACCACATTAATAACAAACTATTACTCATTGATACATTATTCTAAGCATACCAGGCATTAATCAAATATCCTTTATCAGCCTGTGATAATTTTCATCTATGGGATAAGAAATTAGCTGATAAGTTTTAACGGATATAGAAATCACAAAGTCAAACTTCAAAAAAATATGGGGTTTCCAGAAATTGGAGAATGGATTAAAAACATGCATTAAAAAAGATGCTAGAAATGCATTAAATGTCATACCTTTGAAATTACCTTGTTTCTTAATTAGAATTCTTCAAGCATATCAATTGAACTTGTCCTCACTGAGAACCACACCCTAGGCAAATTCAAAGCATGGAAGGGAATTATTTTCTAGTTAATGGAGCATGTAAGTTTATTTTAATATTCAAGGTTATGATGGGTGAAATGTAAACTGGAAAGTTTTCCTTTTTATCACGGGTCATGGTATAATAGCACTACTTACTTTATGAAATAAATGTCCAATTACCATAAAACAAATGGAAGGTCATTACATTTTACTTGGCTTTTGTATGCAGTCTATGAAATGTGTTTCCTTACAAATTGGCACGCTGTAATACTTTTGTGTTTGTAGTCAATCCAGGGAGCCCAGCCTTATCTCTTCCTCATTACAAACCACATGGGCTCCATTCTAGTGGCGATAACTTAGTCTTTCTCATCACTGAACCTTTGCATTAATCATTCTCTCTTCTGTTTTTTTTAATGTTTTTTTTTTTAATTTATTTTTTGAGAGCGAGAGACAGAGTGTGAGTGGAGGAGGGGCAGAGAGAGAGGGAGACACAGAATCCAAAGCAGGCTCCAGACTCTGAGCTGTCAGCACAGAGCCCGGTGCGGGGCTCGGACCCACAAACCGTGAGATCATGACCTGAACCGAAGTCTGACGCTTAACCAACGAGCCACCCAGGTGCCCCAATCATTCTTTCTTCTTAAAATGACTTCTCCATTTCTTCCACCAACCCATGAGCCTTTTCTTCTTCAAGACATTTCAGAAACTCATTTCTCCTACACATGCCTTTCCTGGACTTCTTTAATCATTTATAATTATACATATGTGAAGCTTGGGTCAGTTATCTTAACTGACTACATAACCCAAGTTAACAGATGAGTCCCTTATTTTGACCTGAGAAAAGATTGCTAGTTTCAGCTCTCTACGTGTTTGTTTATTGGGAGAGGAGGCTAGGGATGGAAGAAAAGGACTAGTTAGGAGTGTGTGGCTCGATGCTAATTACCATCCTTGGAACAGAGTTTGCATCATATGCCAATATCACCCTTCGCTTTCGTTGTTCTTTGTTATCGTACACTTATTTCATTTGCGTCTGCCTGTCTCCGCCATTAAATTCTATTTATTCCTTCCATTTATGGTGAGTTTTTTGGAACCTACAATGTTAGAATTATTATGTGTTTCTCTGAGGAGGAGTGAGGTTACGTTGGTTGATGACGCCAAGGTCACAGACTCAATTGCCTTCATAGCCCAGGCAAGTTACCTAAACGTGCAGAGAGACACGGCGTTAGACAGGGAGCAGAGGCTATGTAAACTGGAGGGTACCCGCCCAGCCTAGAGGGATTCAAATGCAGAAATTTGCAACACCTCTGCCAGTCCAATTTGGCCTTCCAGTCACTAGTTTGCAACCCCCAGTGCCCTTATTTCTTGCTCTGAGCCTGTGAGGTATGTTGGTGGTGACAGGGTGATTAGCTACATTTTATTGGTGAAGGAATTGAGACACAGAAGAGTAACTTTTGTAAAAGTCACACAGGAAAATCAGCTTCATGCAGATGTCTTGTTCAAACAGAATAGATTGCAAAAAAGATATAATAAAAAAGCATGGTCTAAAACCTGGAAGTGATTGAGTCTGACTAATTCCCATAAGGAAAATATTTTCTAATATTTGGAAGCAGTTTTTCAGTACCTTCAGTAAGTTTTAAAAACAATGAAATCAGTCAGTCCCTTCACTATGATCTGGATATAAACACATACACACACACATGAACATACACACACACACACACACACACACGCACACACACACACTTTTATTTTTATGATAAAGTTATAATTACCCTGGGAAATTTGGCATCTTGTCCTTCCTGAGAGATTTTGGCTAATATGTGAACCACCTTTGATTTATAGAAAACTTCATTTTTAAGGGCAGGCTTGTTCCTTTCCTAGATATCCTACAGGTTTTCTTCAAGACTATGTTTTATTGCTCTTAGTTTTGATGAGAAAGGAAAGTTGGGTAAGAGATCCTAGAATCCACTATTTAATGTGAATGCTTTGAAATTTTTATCCACTTCCACTACAAGCTGAGGAGTAGGCAACGCATATTCTGCAAATCAAGCCCGTTAAAATTCCACTGCAAAGTGTGGACTTGACTGACTGCGAGTGGAGCTGTCAGCTCGTACAGGCATCACTGTCAAAGGGCCGTGTCATCTGTCAGTGTCGGTTCCAGCTCACTGTTCCACATAGAGGGAATGCACTGTTGCCTCCCAATTGATAACACGCTGCCAGAAGCATGTTACTTTCTCATCCGTCTTCTTGTAGCTGTCAAAAATGGAATCCATTAATTAGTTTGTTCTTGTGCATTTTAGTTGTTCTAAAGACATGTAAATTTCAAAGTAAGACAAATAAAAATCCCAACCCAAACCATGAGGCCAATAAGGGCTCAAAATCCCAAAGTGGCAGCTATTGCTGACAGTGGTGAGACTGACCAGCTAAACTCTGCCTTAAGTGAATGTAATGATGTGGCTAGTTTCCCATCCCTTTTAATGAGAGCGTGTTTCCCAAGGCGGCAGAGGGATGGAGAGTTAGAGCAAAAGGCGGGAGACGCCCTGAACATGGCTCTAACTAGTCAGGCAGTTTGACACAACTTAGGGAGTCTGGTTGCTGCTGCTACTGCATGATTACCTTTTTGTATGTTATTCCTCTCCAGTGGCTTTCAAAAAAAGTTTGATGGGCTTTATTTCCCTCATTTTGGTGGTCCCAGAAAGCCTGGGCAATTCCGTAAACTCCATGTACTTTAGACAGGGTGCCTCATGTGTAATTCACTTCGGCATTCCAATATACAGCATATCTATGAATTGAAGGAATATTCTATAAGAAAGTTGAAACAAATATATTGAACAATCTTTATGTCTGGTATAGCATATTGCAAAAATGAGCATGGTTCAGCTTAACCCAATTTTTTCTCTCTCCATCTTTTCAAGTCGGTGATGAAGGATCACACTGACAGTAAATTATTTTATTCTATTCAATTCAATAAGCATTTATTAAGTGACTACTCTGTGTAACTCACGGTGCTAGGTACTCTGGGAAATACAAAAATGATTAAAATACGACCTTAGTCCTCTAGAAGCTCGTGCTTTAGAAGAAGAGGCAGACACACACACAAAGAGCCCTGATTCAAGACAGACTGCAGGAAGTTACTAAAATGAGCCGTGGAAGAGAGGAAAGAGGGACGAGCTCCATGTCAGGGACTCTGAGAGGGATTCCTGGAGTGGGTGATGTTAAAGCAAGGATTTGAAGGAAGGGTTGGTCTTCCCGTGGCTGAAACGTCCTCAATTTTAAAGGATGTACCACGGATAGAGGGAAAAGTATACACCAAAGCAGCAAGTCTGCAAATGACCGGGCAGATTAAACTTGCACGGGTGGGGATATGCAGGGAAGAGCTTTCCACATGGAGGTAGCAGCATGAGGGCTGACCCAGTGCAGTGCAGGGAGGACCCCGGGATAGAGACATCCTTCGATGCACCGTGCATTTTACCACAGGCACTCCCTTTGGGAAAAATGTTTGGGGAAGGAGTTGATTTGGAGTTCATCTAATCATTTGTAGCATAAATGATTGATAAATACAACCAGAAGCCTCCGAGGTTTTTTCCCTTCTTCTTATGTTTGCTCATCTCCATCCAGGTTATAGTATGGAAAAATATGGTCACTAGAATGAATAAAAAATAATTTAGCAGAATCTTTTTTTTTAAGACCATCAAAACATTTAGGGAATTTCTGACTCTTTTGCAGCAGACGGCACTGTGGTTTAGGATTATTTTAAGGCCCAGCAGGGAAGGGACTTGGTTTTGCTCATTGCTGATCCCTACAACTCAGAAGAATACGCGGCTCATAATAGGAATTCCAACAGCATTTGTTGAATGCACTTTTCACAAAACCTAGGTTTCACAAAACCTTCACTGCAGCTCAGCCGGGTCTCAAAAGTGGAACAAACACCACTCTGCTCAGCTGCATGCTGCCCCTATACAGGAGGTACAACTTTAGTTTGAGATGGAATGTTACCAGAAAGACAAGAACTTCTTACAAGGGGTAAAATTCAGACCCTTGTCAATTTGGTTGCAGTTATTTCTTATGACTTGAGTAAAGCTGATTTAAGAGGAAAGGAAACTTAAACTTATAGCTTAGAAAAATGAACTATTAATAGAGGAATTTTGCTAAGGCTAAGAATGATCGAAATGTTCACGTTTCTGGCTGTGAAATGCTAACAGTAAGGTGATACCTAGAATGAAATGAGGTTGTCAACTATATGGTTAATTCAGGCCTCCTAACTGGTCCATTCTAATTCAGTGAGCAAAGTGTGTTTTACATGAAGAAAACTAGTTTGACTGCCTTCGCATGAAAATAAGCCAGGCAGCAGTAACGTCTCTCCTGCACTTTGGGATATAAGGCCCAGTCTTAGTGTGTGTGGGTGAAGAAGGTTGACCAACTGCTTCCCTGACTCAGCTCCAGATAGTTTCCTCATGTGCTTCCGAGTCAAGAAGAGTCAATGTGGTGACTTCTCTAAGTGGAAACAATGAGGGGGACACACCTAAGAAACATTAGTACCTGCTAAGAGTATAGCATGGAACAGGAGTAACATCCAAACATTCTACCTGTGTAGTAATATCCAAACATTCTACCTGTACCTTCAAGAGTGGGCACCGGTTGCAGCATCGATTTGGAGTCCTGGAGGTCCCTGCTGGGTCAGGCCTTTGGTCACTGGATAATGAGGGAGAGACGAGAGGAGCACAGGGTATGAAATGGTGGATGGGGGAATGCTAACGGCAGCAGCCATTTTCCACCGGGACAAAAACATTTTAATCCTTGATAGTCAGTACAGCCAAACCCGAGCATACCAACGGAAAATTATCCCTGAATGTAGGCATAAAATCCGGTTTCTACCCATGAGGAACTTTTCATGACTGCTCAATCCTGATCAGAAGAATATTCCAGCTGGACGGAAGACTGGACCAACTGACTAGAGGAGAGTGTCCAGGAAGTTTCCTGGGTCTTATACGTCTGTTAATAGATCCACTGTTATAATTCAGATCTTGCCTAAAATTCTACTCCCTGCCTGGATTGGGTGGGACCAGTACCTTCTAAGGGCAGTTGACATGTATTACAGAGAAGGGGCAAAAGACTCCCTTTAACCAGTTGGGATGTCGCGCTTCTGTAAGGTCCTTCACACACTCAGACACAATATTACCCTTCACATCAAAATCCCATTCACTTCACTCAACTTCTACTCAGATGACGGAACCGAACCAACTGGGCTGTTTAGCCATTCTGATCCCTTACTGTCAGCAGCAACATCTTGCTTTCCTCAGATCAGCTTTTCTCCCTCTCTTTCCCTTCAACTCCCTGTCACCCAACCTTCTCTGAATAAGGAATTATTAAACCCACTGTGTCCTAGGTACAGGAAATAATGTTAAACTGGAGACCATTTAAAAAAAATTTTAAATGATTATTTTTGAGAAAGAGAGAGAGAGAGAGAGAGAACAAGCATGAGTGGGGGAGGACAGAGAGAGAGGGAGACAGAATCTGAAGGCTCTGGGCTCCTAACGGTCAGCACAGAGCCCAACACAGGGCTCGAACCCATAAACTGGGAGATGATGACCTGAGCCAAAGTCTGACATTGAACTGACTGAGCCAGCCAGGTGCCCCCAAAGTTTTTAAATTTGTTTTTTAATACTTATTATTTATTTTTGAGAGAGAGCATGAGCAAGGAAGACACAGAGAGAGGAAAACACAGAATCTGAAGCTGAGCTGTCAGCACAGAGCCCAACATGCGGCTTGAACCCACGAACTGCAAGATCATGACCTGAGTCAAAGTTGGATGCTTAATTGACTGAACCACCCAGGTGCCCTAAACTGGAGATTATTTTAACACTGAACTGCATACTAGTAATTCATGGATGGTTTATCCCAAGAGTCCTCTACCCATAGCAAACTTCTTCCACTTTACATGTAAAGGGTTGATGGGCACAACAGGGGTTGGATGCTGTTGGGGTAGGTTACTGTGGGAGAAGCTGCATCTTAGAGGAACGAGAAAAGTCATCCCTCTTACAGTGGGTGAAAAGCTTTGCAAGTGGCACTGGAGCCTTCCCTTTGCACACATCTCGCTAGCTCTGATTAAAATAGGCCACTGGCGTGGTGGTTCTCCCCATGCAAGTGCCGCCTGACGAGTTGATCTCAGGTGCCCCCTCAGGTGATCTGCCCTCACAAGGCAGATGGTCAAATCATTAACTGAACTTTGATCCCATCAGAGTTCAGAATCAGGCGCAAGTAGGTTGGATGTACCTACCGAGAATCCTTTTACAAAATGAACACACTTGTGGAGGCTGGAAGCCCACATATGCCCTTTCCAATAGAGGAATCCCTTAGAAATACTTGATTTCTCATTCAACTTTCTTTTTTATAATGAACATATTTGTCCTTGACCACGAACTCCTGCCATAGAAGAAGACAGCAGTTTGGTTAGTTGTCTATAAATAATACAGCAAGATCTGTTAACCTAATTTCTATATGTAAGTTTTCCCCTTCTAATTGAATGCTTTTTCTCTTTCTTTCATTAAAGTCAGCTTCCCGTGACCTTTAAATTCAGTTAGAAAAGTTAATCCTCTGGTTAATCTGGACCAATTGGTTTCTGAAACACCACTCAGTGACAAACCATTATTTCTAGCTCAGCTTTTAATTGGTTAGAATGTTATTGCTGTGAGATCCAGTAGCTGTCAGCTTTCCCTGCTAGCCAGTCTGAGCCTTCTGGACGTATTCCAAGTCATTAAAGCAATATCTCCTGTTCAAGCCGGGGATATTTATCCTGAACCCAAGCCCAGTGCTCTCTCCTGCTCTTATTTAATTAAGGCCTAGGGAATGTTGGAGGGAGTCCTGCGACAGACTAGGGACAAGTACACTTTTCGGGGGGGAAAACCCTTACGGTTCAGCTTCTTTAGGTGAAATGCTATTTTTAAATTGTTAGGTGAAATTGCCATACAAATCGCAACTTAGCCCTGATGCTAAATACATGTTTCCTCAGATACTGTATATAACATGTCTCAGCTTTGAATCTCCCCCTGTACTAAAGAGCCCAAAAGAACCCAATTACGGCACAGTGAGAGAAATATGTATCTAATGTCAAACATACAGATAACTTATTACAATTATTTCACTCTTAGGAATAGAAGATCTTGCATTTTCTTTCTGATTGTGCTATTAGTATCTGAGGAGCCATAGCTAATAACCGATGATCGTTGCAGCCATCCTGCTTTTAAACAGCCACAGACTCAAAAGAGGTTATCCACAGGTATTTTTCCAGCTATGTGCCTAGAGAGAGTGCTGTCTGTGGGCCTGTTGTCAGAATCCAGGGTTCAGGCCTGAGCTTTCTCCTGACTGAGTGATTTTGATTAAGTTATTTGAGTTCTCTGGATTCCAGTGGCCTCCTCAACAAGACAGCAGTGAAGTACTTCTTATCTTCTGGTTTTCTAAGTGCTGAGTATTAATCAAAAGGAAATGTATAGGAAACACTTGAAAACACTGAGAGTCATGCATTAAAAAATAAAATTGTATTAACATAATATCATCACATTAAAGGACAGGCAGGGCCAGGTTTAGTCATTTACATGAGAGACTTCTTTCTCTTGCCATCGCAACTCACCATTTCCTGGTTTCTAGTGCCCCTGAGTTCCTGCTCTGGCACCTTCTCCTCACAGTCTGTGCCCTCTATTTGTCTGATTTCATTAAGGGAGGAGGGGAAGGGAAGATGCTTCTTCCCACTCCTGACAACTCCTTCCCTGTGGAAATGTCCCCACAAGTGAATCCCTCCTGGTCCCTTCCCCTCTTCTCACTCCCTTGAAACCTTGGTTGGCCAAGACAGTTATTAAATCGATAAATTTGGGAAGAATGAGCTGAGTATGCTTGGCTCACCACATCCCTTGTTGTCTCAGCACTGTGTGCCATCACTTTACCCAGCACATAAGCTTCATGGCCAAGGCCTGGCCTAGCAGTAGTAGCCCCTGAGAGTTCACCTGTCACTGGGTGGAGAACTGTCTAATTCTGGCATCCGGCATTGTAGATGCTTCTCCTCTGCAGGTGTGAGCCACATTCTCCACTCTGATTTTTACCTTTCTCCCCTTCTATTTTCTGGTTGATTCGGAACTCAAGTGAAGAAGAAGGGTGGTATTTATCACTTGTTGGACACCTCCTACAAGCCCTCCAAACTTACAGACCTGTATTTCTATCCTGTGTTTCCCACTGAGCTCCAGATCCATATACCAATTGCCTTTGAAAGAATTCTGTGTGTATGTTCTGTTAGTACATAAAACACACACACACAAACGCTAAACTAAATTATTAAATTAAACCAAACTCTTTACCTCTCCCCTATCGCATTAGATCACGTATTTGCAAGTCTCACCATGAAGACCCTGACGGCAGGGATCTGGCACAATCTGACACCTGCATCATACAGGAGCACAGTGAGGGGTCAAGAGGGTTTACTGAGTGAATAAACGAGTGGAGAGGCTGTAGTGACCCTGCTGGGACAGGAGTGCCCTGGGCCAGCCCCCTTCTGTGTCCCCCCCATCTCCCTTCTGCTCCCCCAGCTCTAGATGGACCCAAAGATCCTGTGTCAGGGCAACCAGCAGACCTACACGACGATTTCTGAGTGCACAGAAGGTGAGATGTCAAGGCCACGGGCCCTCAGCCCTGAATGGTGGGCCCAGCACTGCTGTCACGCTAACGTGGACAAGCGTCACCGCGCACCATACGGGGAGGGCACAGCATCCTCCTGCTCTCTACCTCCGTATATCCCCTAACTGGACTCCCTCCCTCATCTCTTCCTAAACCCTTCTAGTGCATTCTCCGGAACACACCCCAGTCCCCTTTATCCTTAACCTCTCCTCGTATTGGTCCTTCTAACTTTCTTCTTCTAACTGAAACCTGGCCATACCCTGAAGGCACTGCCTCCCCTGCAGCCATAACAAGTGGCAGGTTATTTTTCTTACACCCTGCATCCAAATGGACCGAAAGCTGAGGCACTTCATTTCCTCACTCTTCATTTCCTTACGAACACCTGACCTTCTCACCTGCCTTTAAGCCCTCAGCTCCTCTGAGGCTCTTGCCATCAGACACACCGACCAGAATCCTCACTTGTTGCAGTCACCTGTCACCGTAGTCACCTGGTCATCCCGTTCTTTCCTCAGAGGTGTTAGTCCCAATCTTGTTGTCACCTCTCACACCGCCTCAGTCTTAATTCTCGGACATTTTTATATTTGGGGGGATAATAGTGATATTCTGGCCTCTCTCTCCAATGACTTTGACCTCTCTCCTATCTCAGTCACTCACTCCGTGGTCACAGTCTATCATTATCAGTATCTGCCACCTCTCTGTAAATCTCAGTTTCCAGGCTCCTATTCCTATCTTTCCTGCTTATTCCTTCCAGTACCCTGATTTCAATAGTATTTCAAGTGGGACTTGCCCTCATTGACTCTACGACCCTTTCCCTGTCCACCTCCCCCAGGTGCCTTCATTTCTTTCCTAACCCGATGGCATTTTTGTCAGATCTATAATGGAGATGTAAAAGGAACCACTATAGAAGAGAAACTAGGAGAAGGAATATATTTTTAAAGCCTAAATGATAATGCTAACACGCACATTAAAAAAATCCAAAACGTTTTCTCGAGGAATTTGGGGATGTATTTCACTCCTGCTGTTAGCCCAGGAATTCAAACTTCTGGACTATGGTCAGAGTTTCAGGACTGCTCTTTCATTCCTCCTTATATCAAGTAGGTCGTGCAGGAGCCCTTTGCATAGCAACACAAATGGGCAAGGCCTCAAGATACAAATTGCTTTGATAGTATAGACTCATTTGACAAAAATTTCTTACTCGTAGTGTCCCTGTAATGTAATGATTCTATGAAGCATTTACAGTCAAATCTGTTTCTGGAACCCATTCTATTGCTGGGCAAATTCAACCTTGGTTTTATCTTTCCCCCATAGCATCTGATGAAATATCTGACAACTCCATTAGAATAGTAGATGCAGGTGGGGCGCCTGGGTGGCTCAGTCGGTTAAGCAGCCGACTTCGGCTCAGGTCACGATCTCGCGGTCCGTGAGTTCGAGCCCCGCGTCGGGCTCTGTGCTGACAGCTCAGAGCCTGGAGCCTGTTTCAGATTCTGTGTCTCCCTCTCTCTGCCCCTCCCCCGTTCATGCTCTGTCTCTCTCTGTCTCAAAATAAATAAACGTTAAAAAAAATTAAAAAAAAAAAAAAAAGAATAGTAGATGGGGCTGTTGTTATATATTAACAATCACTTCTAAAGGGAGAAACAGGTACCCAACAGTGCTCAGATGGAAGAGGCACTAACTTATGATTGCTGCATGAAAACATGTCATTTGATGGTAATCCACCTTGAAATAATTTGGAACTTCATTTAAAATAATCCATTCATGGCGCTTCTGGGTGGCTCAGTCAGGTGAGCGTCTGATTTCAGCTCAGTTCATGATCTTGTGGTTCATGGGTTTGAGATCCATGTTGGTCTCTGTGCTGACAGCTGGGACCCTGGAGCCTGCTTTGGATTCTGTGTCCCCTCTCTCTCTGCCCTTCCCCCACTCATGTTCACGGGCTCTCTTCTCACTCTCTCTCTCTCAAAAATAAACATTAAAAAATGTTTAATAAAAAATAAAATAAAATAAAATATTACATTCACATTCAACTACAGATGGAAAATAAGATGAGTAAAATTCACCTTAAAAATTCACCTGAAGTGTGCCTGAGTGTTTCAGTCGGTTGAGTGTCCAACTCTTGATTTTGGCTCAGGTCATGGGATCCAGCCCCACATTGGGCTCCATGCTGAGCAGGTAGCCTACTTAAGATTTTCTCTCTCTCTCTCTCTCTCTCTCTCTCTCTCTTAAATAAACAAACAAATAAATAAAAATAAATTTGAAAAATTCACCTTAAAATCTATTTCTTATATTGGTTACTTCTACCGGGGGAGAAAAGAGATGTCATTGAATACAGAAGGGAAAAAATTAGACTGGATATACTAACTAGATAGCAATTTTATACTAAAATAGATTAAAATGGGAAAAATATAGGGATCTTTGGGGATTAAGGTTTCTATCTATCTATCTATCTATCTATCTATCTATCTATCGTCTATCTATCCATCCATCCATCTAGTGCTGTAAATTTGGTAAGGAACAATATTGTATTATTTTTTTCTGTATCTTTTAATTTTTACCACATATGGAATGAATTGTATCAGAGTTGAGACAGAAAGGATGGATCCTTATTAACTCTTTGCCTAGAGAGGAAGAATTTCTGAGCATGACCTATCTCCAGTTAAAATCAATTAAGTACCAAGAGAGCCATAAACTGGCCCAGGGCTGAAATCTATTGTAAAACTTCCTGGAAAATTGGAACAAAGAAAAGATGCTAATTTCTCACAGTAGAAGGGAAGCATCCTTTTAATTGGATCAGATTTTTTTTTTTATCTTCTGGATTTTAAAGACTGGCCAGGACAATAAGTACCTCCAATAAATTTTAACCCAATCAATGTGACTCACAGATTAGAGAACGCTGCCATTCTTTTACCTGACAGGTAGCAAGGATTGGTGAATTAACAGAGGACTAGTGTCTCCGTACTAAATTATGCTCAGGAGGTAGTACCTACTGGGAAACTTCATAAAGATTATAAAACTTCTCTGGGCCACCATTTTATCCATTTAAAAACAATTTTATACATGCCTTGTAAAAGTTAAACTTATAAACTTTCCCCCATTAAAAGCTTCTGTCAACATGAATAGATTGTGAATAGGCTTGGAGAGGGAGAGTAGGCAAAATAATGATATTTCCTTTTTTTGTAAGATTCTTTAAAGGAGACTGTACTGGGGGAGTGAGGTTGGAGACATGGAAGCAAATAAGGAGGCTGTTGGAATAACCTGAGATGGAGACAATGAATGGTGGTATCAGGGGAAGAGAAAGGGACGGAGTGGAAACATATTAAGGGGATAGAATTTATTTCTTCCATATTTATGGTCAACCTAAAGCCATTTGGGGCATTACTGCACCCATTTCCCATGACATATGGTCCTCTTTTAATCTTTCTCCCTTCTCCTTTTCCTTCTACTTCTCACTTATCCCCTACCCTTTCCCACAGTGTTCCTTCTTTTGTTACGCACGTTCTAGTCCGCCAGCCAAATCTATGGCTTGACCGTTTGGTCTTCCAGAATTCAGGACCTTGAAGGCCCTGTGGGAATAACGCATGTGACAGGTGAGGGGTCTAATGTAGATGTCACAACCTCTAATTTAATGGTAAATAGAAAAAACACTGAACAATCTCAGGCACTAACACCAAAAACCCTAACAAGGGAAATACCCATATTTACTCATCTACTATTGGTGCCTTTGACAAAACAAAGTGAGGTCTATGATGAAAGATGATACAGCAAAAAAAGCTTCCACTCATCCAAATAAGAATAGTGGGTGGTGCGATGAGCACATGAGGTCAGGAACTTCAGCTCTTGAAACCCTCGAATCCCTATGTCTACCACCTGCAGATGTCCAATGACTATTTGCCAGAGGAAAGGGTGGAGGAATGAATGTTCACAACCATGCAAAAGTTTATTTTAGTGGAAGGCAGTAGAAAGCAGTGGTAAGAACAGATTGTAGCCAACCCAGTACCATCCCCAGTTCCTTCAACACTCTCTCCACCATCGTAGGAGAGAAAGCTGGGAACTATAGGCTTCAGAATTCTTTGTTTTGCAGGGTCCCAGATTAGATTCTGTGGGTGAGAGTCACACCTATGAGATTTAGTGAGTGAAAGAGAAGAGAAAACATTCTCGGGCAGTGGCTAGTGCACTGGCATTAGCCAGTGCCAGAGTTGGGCTGGGAGCTTCAGGCATCCTCCTAAGAATCAACCATTTTGTGCTACAGGAAGCTGAAATCATGAGCAATTCCTACAATTCTGGCCCATCTAGATTTTCTGAAAATCAGGAGTGGCCTTCCTGACCTTTGCTTTCCAAATTTTATAAGTGTCTAATTCCCTGTAGTAAATCTCTTCCTGCTCAAATGACCTAGAGTGGCTTCTGCTTGGTTGAATGAACCAAGACTTATAGTGATTATAAGCTTGGATACAGAAAGCATGGGTTACACTGGATCCACCACATAATACCTGAGGGAGCTTGTGTAAGTTTCTTAAATACTTTAAAAATAATTTTCCTTGTTTACAAAAGTAGGAATAATAAAATTACCTCTGCCTTTCTTACAGGGTTTCATCAAAATCCTCTACAAGGATTAAATAAGTTCAAGTGTGTAATAAAAGCCGTTAGCACAGTGCTTAGGGCAAATAAACTTCAAAAATGATGTTAGCTGTTCATTTTATATATAGTGAGATGTAATAATACTAGCAATAATGTACTCAACAAATAGCTCTTTCTCCTCTGTCCTTGTGGCTGGTGCATGCTCTCCTTAGAACAGGGCACAGCAGAAACTGCAACTCATAACATACCATCGGGCAGGGATAACAAAGGTGTGATTTCCACAACTCTAATTTTAAGGGAATGACCAAAAACTCTGGAAAAGGCCAGTGATCCATGGTGTGACCAATGCTAGGTCTGATTACATCTCCATCTGTTGCAACAAAACTCTTGTTGGGTGATGACACAGAGGCTTGAGTAGCTCTTGGCTAAAGTAGGAGTCGGGAAGTCTCGTTCCTCCAAATATTGCTCTGTGCTCCTAGAATCTGTGGGGGAACTTCCTTCATCACTAATTTTCTGTGGGTTGGGCAATAAATATTCCAAAGAAGGATGGAAGCTGGGAGACCAACTGTGTTTGAAGATGATTAATTCAAAGAGAAGAAACACCAGATTAAACCCACTTTGCCCTCAAAGAAAAGAGACCTTAATCATGATTCATTAGGAGCACCTGGGTGGCCCAGTCAGTTCAGCACCCAACTCTCGATTTCAGCTCAAGTCATGATCTCACGGTTCATGGATTGGAGCCCCACATCGGACTCCATGCTGGCAGCACAGAGCCTACTTGGAATTCTCTCTCTCCCTCTCTCTGCCCCTCCTCACCTCTCAAAAATAAATAAATAAACATTTTTTAAAAATCCATGAATTCATTAGAAGCTTCTCTGTAACATTAGTTTAAGGAGTTACAAAACCAAAGAAGGGATGACAGTTTGGGCTTCATGATGGAAACCTTAGATACTTAAGAGCATTGCATATCACAGAGAAATGTGGCAAAGTGGTGTGTTAAAATATATGCAGGATGACTCCCTATACTTTCTCACTGGGGCTCACAGGTGGCGGGGGGGGGGGGGGGGTGGTGAAAATTGCCCTAGTCACCGTTCCTCCCTGGAAAAGGCTGCTGGTGTCATTCAAGTCTCACTTTGCTTCTGCTTTCCCAGAATTTGAACAGAGCTATGTTTAATAATTCCTCACAGCAAGCAATGTCTCCGAGTCACTAGCTCCATAAGGAAGGGCAACGATGTGAATTACTCCCCAGAGCAGAGCTTACTATGGTTCAGGAAAAGGGGACATGGTGGCCCTCTGGGAATGTGCCAGGCTAATGCGCTGTCCTCTGATTCTCATGGGGATACAAATCCTTGCAGGGTACAAATGCTTTCCCTTTTACCCTTATCATCCAAGATTCCTGAAGGTTCACCTCTTTTTTCTTTCTTTTTTTTCATGAAAACTTCAACTTATTGTCATTCTCCTATTCTGTCTTTTCCTGTGAAGTAAAAAACAATCTTGATTAGCCAACTTGGACACAGAAACCATCTTTTATTGCTTCTTTCATTCACATGAGTTGATTAGAGAATGTTGGTAAGATTCTCCCACTCTTTGAAAATGAGGCTCTGAAGATAATATCTAGCTACCTAGTGTAGTCCCAAACCCAGTTTCCTCGTTACCAACATGCTAATAGGGATGAAAACACACTGGCTTTTTGGTGGATTATCTTCACGTAGAAAGTGCTAGCACAAGAGGAGCATCCCATGGTATGTGGGGAAGGTATGCAGATTATATACACAGGTGGTTCACAGGCCGAGAGCCCTGTTAGGGTGAAAGGGAGAGATTTTGAGTCTTAACCTCCAGAAATCCTAGCTCTGGGAGAAGGAGGGACTGAAATCCCAGGATACAGTGCCCTCAGCCCTGGGGTTGGCTCTTGTTGTAAACCCCTCTAATTAGGGCTGATGTTGGTTTTCTTGAAGGACACACAATGTCCCTCTTCTGGAAAGGCTCTTGGTCTGGATCCCTCTCTGATCAGCCTATTGGGGCCCTCAGGAGGTTTAGTGGGAGAGACGGTGTGGCTCAGCTAAAATTCTCAGAAAATCAGGTCTACGTTCTCCAAACTGGGACTTCACAACTAAGATTAACAGAAGGTAAAACAGAAGCATAAGATAGTATTCATAACTCAATCAAGTGTTGATTTAGAAAAAAAGCCATGTTGAGCTAACTTTTTAAAAAGTAGTCTTCTTATTTAATATTTTTCTTTTGCTGTTAAAGGAGAAATTTAAAAATTTAGCTTTATGGTTAATCTTTATTTTAACACTAAGTATTCAAATACAAAAAGGAATAACACTTATGGTTTTAAAATATCTGTACTCATATCTATTGTTTAGGTAGAGAAGGAACCTACTTGAATGGGTTTGAAAGGGGCATTGACAGTTTATTGGCACAGGCCAGGTACTGGCCTAGGCCCCTTTAATGAATTATTTCAGTTAATCCTCAAAATACACCTTAGGACTATTATTATCCCCATTTTACAGATGAGAAAACCAAATATTGGAGGTATTTAGTAACTTATACAAAGTTACACCACTCACCCTGTATAGGGGTGGGATTAGAATCCAAGTAATCCGATTCAAGAGGCTATACTCTTAAGCCGTAGGCACACCGCTTCAAAGAATAAAGAAAGTTTTCCGAGAGACCAGCTTCTAGGCTTCTATAGAAATGGTGGTCAAGCCTTTTAGTTGTGAGACAACAGTTTCTCTGTCACAACCAAATGAACCTTTGCTGTTGACCAGACCACCCTCCAATCTCCCAACATCCAGTATGTGTTCTGTCCCATGGGCAGAAGTTCTGTTCCTTCTTTACCACCCAGCCTTAATCAGAGTCTACATCCAGGTTTTACCAATGGATCTTGAGGTAAGAAAGGTAGGACCACATCACGACACCTGTCAGGGAGGGAGTTGCAAGCCTTACAGAGAAGCTTATCACCCCAAAGGCTTTGAACCACAAGGATTACTTTGTAAATTATGTTATCAGACTCAAAGTTTGCAATAATTAACGATTTACAATAATTTGTCTCCAGCCTAAGTCAATGAGAACCGTCTCATGTTTCTACCTCCACCAGAGCAATGAGCTATCAGTCTACACTTGGAAACAACAGTATCTTTCATTTCTGAGGAGCTTTCAAGGTTACAAAGTGCTTTCATATCTACTTAATTTTCACAAAAACTCTGAGATTATTCCTGCTGTCCCTAGTTATAGAGGAGTACATTGCAGTTGTTGAGAGATGAAGTACCCTGGCTCAAAGTCACACAGAAATGGCAGATGCGACACCTAAAACCCATGTTCCATCTCAAAATCTAGCGTGCATTGCTGTTACGAGGTTACTTAAGGTAGAATTTCACCTTTATTTATTTTCATTCCTGGGGGTAGGTGTTCATAGTGGCGTATGTACTACGCTTTCTCACGTCCTCCGTCTGACTTCTAAGTAGATAATAACCGCCTAATCAACCTGGATGACTTGAGTCTTAGATGATTCCTTCTGTCTACAGGAGTCATCTGTCATCATGTAAATAACTTTATTCTTGACATTTATAACCAGAGTCCAGAAAATCTAGAGTTATAGACAACTTTTAAGAAATTGAATAACAGGGGCGCCTGGGTGGCTTGGTCGGTTAAGCATCCGACTTCGGCTCAGGTCATGATCTCACCGTCCGTGAGTTCGAGCCCCGCGTCGGGCTCTGTGCTGACAGCTCGGAGCCTGGAGCCTGTTTCAGATTCTGTGTCTCCCTTTCTCTCTGCCCCTCCCCTGTTCATGCTCTATCTCTCTCTGTCTCAAAAATTTAAAAAAAAATTTAAAAAAAAATTTTTTTAATAAAAAAAAAAAGAAATTGAATAACAGCTAGTTTAGTGTTACTGTCGACACCATGCTGGATTGAGAGGGTGGAAAAGGAGTCCTCAAGAGTGTACATTTGGGCAAGTCACTGCCCTTCCCTCAGATTTCCCATATGCAATTTTGGATGGTGGATTAGCATTAGACCATCTCTTAAACTCTCACATTTTATGAGTCTATTCATTCCAGCTGAAATCTAAAGGAAAGCAGTGAACCTGGAGGCAACAGGGGGCCAGCAGGCATAAAGCTGGCTTCTGTAATTCCTCTGAACCACCACCCTTTGTTCCCAGGTAACAAGAAGATAAATGCTGGGAAGAACTTGGGGAGCTCATGGAGCTGGGTCACAGGTGCCCCTGCAGGGTCTCACCTAAGCCATGTGGGCAGAGACACCCTCCTCCCAGGTGAGGGTGTCAACAACCTTCTCAGAAACAGTTCTCTACTAGAAGTTCTTCCTTATCTATCTTCCCAACGACACACCTCATCTGTGCCCTTTTCCTTTTCTTCCAGTTTCTGTGCTTAAAAACTCTTTGCTGACCACCAGTGATATAATAGTAAAACACGAAGAAGCTGTTTGGCCAAAAAAAAGGACTCAGACTTTAGAGACTATCCAGGGACTCTTTCTTTTTTAAAAAAAAAAAGTTTTTATGTATTTATGTATTTATTTGAGAGGGGGAGAAGGGGAGAGGGGCAGAGAGAGAGGGAGGGAGAGAATCCCAGGCAGGCTCTGTACCAGCAGCATAGAGCCCAATGTGGAGCTTGAATCCATGAACCGTGAGATCATTAGCTGAGCTTAAACCAAGAGTCGGACACTCAACTGACTGATCCACCCAGGGGCCCTGGGAATCTTTCCTTTAAACAGCAGAGGAAATTGTGGTTGAATTCCAGCATCCATTCTGCCTTTCCCAGGTGAATAGTAATAATGTGGTTTGGGGGCTCAACTCAGATCCAAGGGCAGGTTCTGAGACACATAAGCCTAAGGTGGGATCATGATGTTCTGATCTCTCTTGCCATTAACTGGTTTAAAAATCCAGGTTTGGGCCAATCCACACAAGGCCTTAGTCGGATAGCAGGAAATGACTTGTTCAGGGATTGACTTTCCTAATCTTTGGGACCTCTTTATTACTACATCCTCTTTGCTCATTCGAGTCCAGCCATTCTGACCTCCTTGTTTCTTGAACATGCCAGAGAGACTTTGTAGCAGCTTCTCTCTGTACTTGGAGTGACTCCCCCACACCCTGTAAGGCTACCTCCCTCATCTCCTTTAAGACCTGGCTCAAATGTCACCTTCTCAATGAAACCTACTCTGTCCATCCTATTAGAAATTGCAACCAACTCTTTTGTCACCCCAAATTTCTTTGTTTTCCTGTTCCCACCCTCCATACTATCTTTTAAACCTTCTATATAGTATAATCATTTATTACATTTATTGTTGCATATTTCCACTTACTGGCATGTAAGCACCCAGCAGGGATATTTGTTTTGTTCACCCCGAGTGTCTACCACGGGGCCTGCCTGGCTCCTGGTCAGCATTCAATCCCTTCTCTTTATTGCACATCTTGTAATCAGTCAGAATCTGGATCCATTTTACCTGAGTAGATTTTACCTGCCTAAAATTTTATGAAGTTCAAATATAGAGCAGATAATAACATCGTCATGATCATAATCAGATATCATAACTGATCATCTAAGAGGGACAATTGTGAGAGTAATAGGAGAAGCTATGTTTTCAGGTATATTGAGAAACAACTGATATACATCATTGTACAAGTTTAAGGTTTGATTTACATATATTGTAAAATGATTACCACAGTAGGCTCAGCTAACACCCATCTTCTCATATAGATACAATAAAAAGAAAAGAAGGGAAAAAAAGGAAAAATTGTTTTGTGATGAGAATTCATATGATTTACTCTAACGTCTTTCCTATATATCACACAGCAGTATTGGCTATAGTCATCATGTTGTATATTATATCCACAGTCCTTCATATCCCATAACTGGAAGTTTGCACTTTTTGACCACCTTCCTCCAATTTCCTCCCCCCCCCCACTCTTTGTCTGTGACAACCACAAGTCTGATCTCTATTTCTCTGAGTTTGATTTCTTTCCTTCTTTCTTTCTTGCTTACTTTCTTGGTTTCATTCCACATGTGAGTGAGATAATGTAATATTTGTCTTTCACTTAGTGTAACACCTTCAAGGTGCGTCTATGTTTTCACAAATGGTAGGCGTTGTTTGTTTTTTATGGCTGAATAATATTTCATTTTATATTTATATGTAACATATACACATATATGTACCACATACCATATATACCTATACCATTATATATGTGTTGTGATATAGCTATATCACAATATATCTATATCACAATATAGATATAGATATAGATGATATAGGGAGATATAGATATGGATGATATAGATATCACAGCTTCTTTATCCATTCATTTATCAATGGACACTTAGGATGTTTCCACGTCTTGGCTGTTGTAAATAATGCTGCTATGAACATGGGGGTGCAGATATCTTCTCAAGTTAGTGTTTTCATTTCCTTTGGATATATTCCCAGAAGTGCAATTGCTAGATCATATGGTAGCTCTATTTTTAATTTTTCGAGGATTCTCCATATTGTTTTTCCTGGTGACTATATCAATTTACAGTCCCACCAACAGTGCACAAAGGTTCCCTTTTCTCCACATCCATGCAAGCATTTGCTATCTCTTGTCTGTTTGTTGATGGCCATTCTAGCAGACGCGAGGTGAGAGCCCATTGTGATTTTGATTTGCATTTCCCTAAAGACTAGTGATATTCAGCATCTTCTAATGTACCTGTTGGCCTTTCATATATATTCTTTGGAGAAATTGTTGTTAATAATTATATCATGACAACAATTTAAACAGGTGCCACCAGGCGCAACCAGGACTTGGGATCACCCTATTTACTAGGGAGTGTGGTCCAAGGAACAAGAGTGGGGGACTGTGGAACAAAACAGGGAAGGAGAGAGAGCAAATGTTCTTGAGCTGCCTCCTGCTCGAAGTGCCTGGTTGCTGGATCCTGGGGATAGTTTGAGGAACCATATGCAATGTGTCTCAGAAGCAACTGTGCAGAGAGAAAAGAGGGCAGCATTTTTGCCTCGGCCTAGTTAATGGTTCACCCACAGGGTATTTTCAGGTTGTACATGCACATGTGCTAAGTGGGACCCTATGGAGGCCCTGCCATGGCCTCCTACAAAGCAGGATCTGATAGCACAGACCTAAAGTATGAACCTCTAGGAGGAGGAAGAGGCCACTGTAGGAGCAACTAAGAGACAGATGAAGCCAAGAGAATAGAAGTGGTGAATACTGGAGCCTAACACAGTGCTCTCCACTCCATACAGAGTTCTACCTAGCCCACTGGCCAGAGAAAAATAAAAAGAATCCGGAAGATACAGAGCCCATAGACTCCTACCCATAGGCTGTTATTTAGTGTAATTGATCTCTAGATTTCTCTATGCCTTACACCAATTTTTAAAAACAAAAATTTTCTTAAATCCATGCGTAGTCACCCCATGGGGTATATGGGGAATGATTTTGCTTAAAAGAGTCTCTTTCTTTTGATAATTTCTCTCTCTTATGGATAACATGGCTTTCCACTGGAGACAACAACATAAAACAAATCTTTTCATGTCCCAAATATTGCATCTCTCTTGGCATTGTGATCTCACCATCTTCCTTTCCCCTGCCCCCTTCCAGACTACACATGATGAAGAGATGTGGCTCTGGTAGCTATAAAGGGTCAGGGCGTGCAATGCTGGGCAAGAGCAATGATGAAGCGTTTCCCTACGGAGGAGAAATGAATCCCAGGCCTCCCATAGCATTTGGATCCTCAAGCTTTCAAAACTGCTACGTCAGCATGGGCCAGAAACAACACAGAATATCTCTCTTTGGTCTAAACATAAAATAAATTCTCAGAAGTCCATTGTGATAAAATTAAAATAGGGGACCCAAGGGTGTTCTAAAGTGCTACCTGGAGGTTTGCTGCGGAAATTCTATGAGTTATTGTTCTGGGAGCTTTAGCGTTGTCATAAAAAATAGTGGGTCTGGGGCGCCTGGGTTGCTCAGTCGGTTGAGCGTCTGACTTCGGCTCAGGTCATGATCTCACGGTTCGTGGGTTCGGGCCCCGCATCAGGCTCTGTGCTGACTGCTTGCTCAGAGCCTGGAGCCTGCTTCAGATTCTGTGCCTCCTTCTCTCTCTGCCCCTTTCCCGCTCATGCTTTGTCTCACTCTGTTTCTTAAAAATAAATAAATGCAAAAAAAAATTAAAAAAAAAACAGTGGGTCTTTGCAAGTGGCTGCTTTCCTCTCTCTGAAAGAGCTATAGGTGGAATTTAGGTGTACGGTTTAGAAAAAAAGAGTTTTAGAGAAGTAGATGCATTTGGGGGTGTATACAAATTCCACAAAGATCTACATATGGACCATCTGCATATGTTTGAACTTGGGTGCCAACTAGGAAGAAAAAGCTCAGTCTTCTAAAACTGGCTCATGGTGCCCAGCGGTAAGTGGCTGACGCCATTCCTGAGGGTACAGACCTCTTGTGTGGTGGTCTAAGGACTCCCCCAAGCCAAGTGAGGGGGACAAACAGCAAGGCATGCATCAGGACCACAGGCCTGACTCTATTTTCACCTTTCCTGGAAAAATCCCATGAGCCCATCCCCTTAGGTAAGGGTAGGCCAATTTTAGGCAGGGAAAAAAAAATGTATTCACAGTAACATATTTTTACTCCACACACCTGAATATCTGAAGTGATACTATTTAAAACAGGACACTAAGAGAAATGACTGGGAAGTATTTTACAAAGACTAAGAAGCAATAATTCTTAAACTTGAAAATATAAATTAAGAGGTAATATCTAGTTTCACAGGGAAAAGGAATTCGTCTTACTCAGCAGACTCCAGACTTGTTTTCTGCATCTCTTACAGAGGTGTCCCTCGAACAATTTCCCTTCTTTCTCAAGAAATAAAGACCTATCTTTACAAAAGTCATCCCACCCATCAGAATTGCCCTCTCTGCTAGTGGAATACATATTCAAAAGAATACATAAAAATACTCTGCTCTTGGTTTTGCCTCTTCCATCCTGTAACCTCAGACATACAGCTTAATCACCCTCAGAGCTCATTTCCCAAGATTCTCTATGAAGAATTTCCATCTCTTTCACAAAGTTCTCGTCGTTTTTTTTTTTCTTGTGGTATTAATGAGCCCAATAAGATATCTTAGCAAAACAACCAATGTTTTCAGAGTCCTCTACCGTAAGTGTAATTAGCTCCTCAACTGAGACACAAACATTGTACCCAATCTTAGATTCAGGCATCAGCCATCCACTCTTTGAAGAAGATACAGTCTCTCTTTTCTTATTGTTAGTCTGTGTCCATGGGCCAAGTATCCTACCTTGCTCACCTTACTGTCTTCTAGGCTATTACTTCCTATCTGTCTCCCCTTCAGTCTTGTGTCAGTCCTAGAGTCAAAAATCATGGCACCGATGTGCCACTTTTAACCAAGTTGCCCACTCTACTTTGAAAGCTATGATGGTTCCCGGAAGTCTACAGACTCAAAGTCATGGATTATAGGGACTATTTCTTTCTTGATAACTGAAGTTAGAAAATATCAAAGGTGCTTAATCCAAAGTCCCATGGGTGGGCTTTAGGAGAATATGGGAGTCCTTATAACTGTACAAAAAAATTGTGTTTATGGTTATATGTTTGCATTTTTTCCTGGGGAAAGAGTACTTAAACTTCATCAAATTTTCCAAGTGATCTATGACACTCCCAAGATTAACAATCCCTGGAATAAAGAGCTTCTTTGACTGACTCCTCTGAGACTTAAGGAAAAAGAGTGTGAATCAAAATCACCAGAGAATGTGGTCCTCCCAAGTGAGGCCAGGTTTGCTGACGTAATACCAATTTAGGTAGTTTTTGAAAATAAGAAAATGGAAAAATTTGCCTATGAAAAAAATAAAATATTGTCAAATATGGTGTCTTCCAAATAAATGCCAAGTCCCTAGGAACTTCCATGTGCAGGGCCCTGAGATGGGCGTTGAGACTGAAAATCCTAGAACCCTCAGTTTCGTTTGCACTGAAGCATCCTGGGACAGTCTCTTCTTTCCTCCTTCCTTTACAAGAAAAAATGTCCGCTCCGATGGTGCAGGACAAATAAAACCAAGTCTACATATGTAAAGAACCTCCTCTGGGCTATCTCTTCTCTCCCAAGCTATCAACCATTTCCCTCCATGGGCTTAGGTATCATCCCCTTTTATCCACAAGTCAGAGACAACTAGGTCTAACATTTTCGCTAGTCATGTTATGACAATTCCATCAGCCGCACAACATCACAAACCAATGGCAACATTATTGAACACATGTTTCAGTGCTAAGTGCTTTGTATGCATTACCTCATTTAATCACAAAACAGTCCTGAAAGTAGGTATTACCATCAAGTCCATTTCACCAATGAGAAAACTGATGTTAAGAAAGGTTAATTTATGCATCCAGGTTCACACAGCTGGTGTGACAAAACTGGGATTTAAGCCTGGTTCTGCCTGACCCCAAAGTCCGCCTGTGTTCTAAACCACTACCCTATAAGGCCACCCTCAGACAACTAAACTGGAATGGAGTCTCCTCACGTCGCAAAGCAATTTTTCCAAAGTAAGAATTTCACAGGTGTGCTGTGAAAGATGCTACCATGATCAATACTTGAAAATGCAAATGCAATCATTATATTATGTTCACCTCAGAACACAAAAGCTTGATTGCATAAAAATGCTGCTTTTATTAGTAAACAGGAGAAGCCTGAAACAGTCTTGCAATTTCTGTATTGCTTTATCACTACTAGTTTAGAGTATGAAAATTTGATCAAAGCACCTTCTTAAGAATTCAGTTTCATTTATATTTTCAGTCCCCAAATATATAAATATGGCTATGGTACCTATCAGGGACATTAAGGACACTTGTATGAAAATGGAATTGAATGTTGCATTGTAATCCTCTTTTTCACCCAGCAGAATTTGGCGGGGGTTGGGGGGTGGGGGGAGGAATATACTTAAGTGACTCTGGAAGCCATAGCTCAGCAAAATGTCATAAAACAAAATATCTCAATCTGATATCAAGTATTCAGATATTACCTTTTCAATAAAAGCATCTCTCTCAGGTTTATAGCATCAAAACAAGAAGAAGAAAATTATAACACGGTTATAATTTTATGATGTGTGCCACTTAGAGAAAAAAGAGAATTTTTTTTTTCACTTACTCTGATGTTGGCAAAGAGAATTATTGCCCTAACCCGCCGCCCTTCTCTGCCTCGGGAAGTAAGAAGTTGGATAGGGGAAGATGCGTCTATACCCAAGGCAATTAGAAGAAAGAGAGGAGCGGTAACAGATCTCCTCACCACTCTCCGGGTAGAAAATCCCCCAAATTTCTCTCTCATAGAATCTAGTGATTACTCCCGAAACGATTCAAAACTCAGACTCCCGGGCTGTGCTGGGCCTGCAGTGGCCCGGCTTGAGGTGAACCTCGGCCTCCTTGCTTCTCACCCTCGACTCCGGCTACCAACAGCAGAGGCCAAGCAGAGAATTTGCAACTTCGCATGAGAAGCATTTGCAAGGAAATTTCTGAGAATTGCTGTAATCGAGGACCATGAAAATCAGGTGCAGCCACATCAGTCAGGAAAACGGCTTTGAAAACTCTTGTGCATTTGGCGGTTTCTAATTTAGAAGCCGACTTTGCCTATCGACTGCTTGCGTGTTCGCCTGATCTGTGGCACTGCTCACTCTAACCCGGCCCATTGGGAAATTAGTATCACCTTGGCTCGAGATCAGTCAAAGCCATGGAAATCGCCATCTGGTGTGAATCAGGGTTTGTCAGGAGGTGCACAGAGAGCACCCTTCCTCCACTGACAGCAGGTCCTTACCAAGTCATAGCTGGTGAGAGAAAACATGCTGCCAGCCGGTAGGATGCGGAGGGCATTTCTGAAAAGGTCTCCTGTGTCTCTGAATTATTTAACCAACATAAATTCCTTCAAAAACCTAGCAGCAAAGTTATATTCGGATACTTTTCATTTGTGCTCCCCAGGAAGAAAACAATTTTTCTTATATTTTAAGAGTAAAAGTTGCCTAAAAATCACAGGTGAAGGAAGGATTCCACTAACTCACAGTGTCAAACAAAGAATGTCGCCTTCCGTGAATTCTAGACTTTCTACGGTACTGTTTCATCTTAGCTGCCCGCCTGAAGTGGCAGGGAGTTAAAAAGAAGTTTCTCTTTAGCATTGGCTTTTTTTTCTTTTTTATGATGGAATGCTTTCACTATATCTTTTTCTTAGACTTGACTTTTTTTTTTAACAATTCAACATCTCTGAAATTTGTATGTGTCTAAAATTGATATCTTCGTTTAACTAGCAGCACGTTTTTCGCTCGGTTTCAATGGAAATGGTATTTTCGTGGCAATTTACCCAATGCAAATACCCATGTATCCCTAAGCTTCCTTTCTTATAAATATGCCCAGAGCAGTTTTGAGATACACCAAAGACATGAAGCAGAGATCCCCCACCAGCATCACCACCACCTTCCAGCTGTGTCTGTAGCTGGCCAACCTCTGCTTATCCCAGGATTTTCCCCTGGGAAATTCCCCAGGTCCTGGGCAGTGACACACCCCTGCCGTAGCCCAAGTTTGTCTCACTCCAGGCTAAAGATGAGTTGTTCTTGGGGTGCCTGGGTGGCTCGGTCGGTTGAGCGTCCGACTTCGGCTCAGGTCATGATCTCACAGTCTGTGAGTTCGAGCCCTGTGTCGGGCTCTGTGCTGACAGCTCAGAGCCTGGAGCCTGTTTCCGATTCTGTGTCTCCCTCTCTCTCTGCCCCTCCCCTGTTCATGCTCTGTCTCTCTCTATCTCAAAAATAAATAAATGTTAAAAAAAATTTTAAAGATGAGTTGTTCTTGCCATGTCATCTACCATCAATAACCAACCGCCTTCTTCTCAATATTTTGTATTAGTCTTTCCAGAGATATTCGCTAACTGGAAATAAAGCAAATAATGTAAAAATGAAAAAGGATGGACAGACAAGCTACGCATGGGAAGACCTAGTGAAGGTGCCTTCAAATTAAGACTATACCTTAAAATACCCAAGCCCGGGGATCTTGTATATCAGTCATAACTTCTGAGATCTTCCCTGGTGTTGGGGAAACTGTAAAGGATGATGCCTTGCCCCCAAATTAGATTAGGGTTGACCTGGCACCTGCACAATAAAATAAAATAGGAAAGTAAAACAAAACTACAATGAAATTAAAGCAAACATGCCTCCCTAATTCTCCCAGAGGATGCAAACTGACAGCCCCACGTTTTCTACAGCTACTTTCATGTATATTTGGCTCTGTTATCTGCTCACGTGATATTTTAAAAGACAAATGGGGCGGGTTTATTCTGCGCCACAGCTGCTTAAGCAGTACCACTAGCCATGACACTGGAGTCAGGTATAGGGCAGGTGAGTGGGGAGAAAACTGTTGATAAAAATGCTGTTGTGTTGGTAAACGAGTAGGACATTTCACGTGTCAGGCAGGAAGTGAAACTAATGTGTGAAACCAATAGCGGAACAGGGTGGACGGTCTAGACGAAGTGTCCTGCGGGTGGTTGGCCCTGGAGATGGCAGCAGGAGTCTGGGAGGCTGGGGACCCAGACCAGGGAGCCCTTCACTAGTGTGTCAGTCCGGCCAGGAGAGACAAATGAGACCGAAGGGGCAGAACACAGAGAAAGATGGGGAGAGGATCAACTATAGATCCCGTTTGGGGACAGCTACTTTTAGGAGATCTGAGGTGGATATGAAATTAGTGAGGGAGACTAAGGTGCAAGGAGGGATGGAAAGAGGAGGGTATCACGTCATGAAACCCTGAGGTATGTTATCAGATGCTGTGAGAGGTCGGGGACAACCGCAGGAGAAAGATGTCGAGTCTGCCAGTTGCAAGGTACCAAGTGAACCCGGTGAGGGGAACAGTGGGGCAGAAGCTGGATGTGAGCGTCAGGAAGTGAACGGCTCCTGAAGAACACAGAGCGTGAAGACTTCTTCTCAGAAAGCCAGATGGTCCAGAAAAACCACCGGGAGCACCAACTACCTTTCCAACACACTCACTTAGCAAAGAATCCCGATTGTTGCCTATTTAGCAAAATAATAGGTACCCATATTTTGTTTTGAGACATCTTAGGAACTTCCTTCCTAGCTATATATTTCAAAATCACCCTTTCTCCCACCAAATTAATCAATTCCCTGTTTGTGTGGCAATTATTTGTTGTGGTCAGGATCAGGGCTGGAACATTGACCCTTTCTGAGGTCAACAGCAGTGCTGTGCTTCTGGCTTCCTCCTTGCCACTCAGCAGCTGCCCTTCTAGAATTTACTGAAAACAATTCGTCTGCCAGGAAAATTTGCCAGTGCTATATTTATTGATTTCAGAAAGCTGTGACAAACAACCATGATGCTGTGTGTAGTAAATCGTCAGAATATAGTGTATCACCTACAGCTCTCAATTGACTTAGGTCAACACCGTGAAATCACCAAAATCACCGTGGTTTTAGGGCACACCAAATCTGCCTCTTAGTGGATTTTTTTGGAGGCTCATCAGACTTCAAGTTTAATCTCACGTTAATTGTATTCTATATAAATAACCAATTTTGTGCATGTGCTCTGTATAATGTCATGTTACAATAAACCTGCGGAGCATTCAGTTGATATTATGTCTCCTCTGAAGCCAGAAATTTACTCCACTAAAAGCTGTTACATATCAGACTAGTCCTCTGCTATCTATGTTATATTTTCTCTGCTCTGTGTTTTGCCCTTTTAGAAGTAGCAATCTACAGTTAAATCACAGAAAAGATGGTATAAAGTTATCGGCAGGGGAGGCCAGATAGCCACTCTGGCCCAAACAATCATTTTCCCTCAACGTGTATCTCCATTCCGAGTCCTGTGCCTCGGGACTTTAGTTCAGTCTGTGCACCCAGCGTTGATCAGGCTTAGGGATTGAGCTCATGCTGACTGAGCTGGAGAGATGATAAAGGAAATGCCAGTTTATTAACTACCACGAGAAGCCTAATGTCACTGCAGATCAGGAATTCAGTGCGGCTCTTCAGCACCTTCTCCTGTAGGAAAATCCACCTGTGGAGAAGAGCAGGAAATCTGGCTTCAGGTAGACCTAGCCTTCACATCTTTCCTTCCATTCACTGGCCGTGTGATCCTGCTCCGTGAAATTCTCCGTGCTGTAGTGTCCGAAGAGGTGCAGTTGGGACAGTGATAGTGTTTTCTCATGAGGCCGTTGAGAGAATTAAATGAAGAAATTCATGTAAAATGTTTATCACTGTGATAAGTAAATGTGGAGTATTTACTACTATTGCCGTGTGGAAAGATGAATCACGATCAGGTTATTTGGGGACCAGGGAATCAGAGAAACACTGGGTTGATGAAGAATCTGACTCTATTAGTATTTCCTTCTGAGCTATTTGTCATGCATAGAGAGAATGTCCTCTACCCAGAGCTATAAAATTATTCTCCTATATTTTAATCTAGTATTTTATGGTTTTATTTTTCAAATGTAAATCTTTGCTCCCTTTCAAATCTATTTTGTATAAGACGTCAGCTTTATTTTTTTCCTTAAATGGTTATTCAGCCATCCCATTTCATTATATCTCATTTTTTCTATTTTCTCTCCTGAAGAATACATTTCTGGTGGGGGCTTACTTTCACACCATATTTGCTCTTTGCTGGAATGAATTCTTGTTGAAGAATCCTATCTTTGTAACTTTTAAGTGATACAAATATGGCTATAGTTTTGGGTCACTTTGCAGATCAACATAGGGGAATTTCCTTAGAAAGGCAGAGCGTTACATTGGGATCCCTTCTCAACTGGAGACCATTAGTTCAGCACAGACCCTTACAAGTTGCCTGTGTCACCTGATGAGGGGCTTGTTTCAACAAGTGGCCGCTTGGTCCTATGAAAGGAGGAAAAGGGCCAGAAGCCAAACACCTGAAGTCCGACTCTGGAAAAATTATTTAATCTTTGAGCCTTAGAGTTTTCATTTACAGAATGAGCAAACTAATGCCTGTCTTTTTCCTCTCAAGATTGTATAAGGATAAAATCATATCACAGAAATGCCTGTGCTTTAAGAAACAGTAGTGCTCGCCACCATATGGGTGTTACAGACAGTGGGAGGCTTAAGGGATCTTTGGCCCAACAAAGGGGGGTACCTCTTGATCACCTGAAAGGGAATCTTAGGAGTTGGGGGGAAAGGAGTCTACCTGGGAAATCAAGGATTGCATTTAGCGAAGTGGGAACAATATTGGTTGAATTAGGGATTTCACAGGATGTATGGATGATCTTCTCAAAACGTCCTGATTGGAAATGACTACAGCTATTGGGCCTTCCGCAGCCTTGGCTCAGGAACATGCTATATCGTAATTGCAGATAACATAAAATACTTGCAGACGAACGGAACCAGAGTAACTCCAAACTGTGTCTTCACATCTCTTTCCTACCGTCGATTCTCCCCTCTGTGACTCACACACACCCAAACTAACACATTCACTCACTGCTCCACTCCTAATTTCTAGGTATTTCTTCTCAAAAATTTTAGGAGGAAGGCCACTGTAGTGCACAACTCCAAGAGGCACATGCACACCACCGTCTGCATGAATGGTGTACTCTGAATTTGTGTGGAACAGCCAGGCTTCCACAGCAGCACTGTGGAGGGGAGGGAGGGTATATTTCAGAAGGTGGCTTTAATAAGATAGGAGCATCTCTGCAAGTAAGTCTGCAAACTTTTTATTCACAGAATAAGTAAAATAGAAAATGCTGCTGAAGAGTCTGGAGAACTCCAACTGGGGCTGTACCTAAGTACCCAAGCAAGCTCGATGATCCTCAAAATGATCGGTCTCAATGGCTGCAGTTGTTCTAAAGCCAGTGTTTTAAATGTGCTGGCAAATGGTGTTCTAGAGCACAGATCTGCAAGCTTTTTATCTTCTGTGAAAGGTCATATACAGTAAATATTTTTTTGCTTTACAGACCACATAAAATCTCTGTCATGACTACTCAGCTCTTCCATTGTAACATGAAAGCATCAGATATCATATATAATATGAATGGACAACATGGCTGTGTTCCAGTAGAACTATTTGTGGTCAGTAAAATTTGAATTTTATAAACTGTTAGCCATCACACACACACACACACACACACACACACACACACACACACACACACAGCCTTGATTATTTTTTTCACAATTTAACAATGTATTACCATTCTTAGCTGATTTTTTGCTGATATCTGCTTCAGGCACCTCACCAAAGGGTCACTCTAGAGAGACCAGTGAGGGCTGCTGCTGGACTGTAACAGTCTGGCCTAGTTTGGGCCCTGTGGGGACACTGGGCCAACCTTGATCTGAAAATGACCAGCCTGGGAGAAAGGGGAGGAGCTCATTACAAAGCTCTCCATATTTCTTTGAGAGTCAACCACTGGATTCTCCGCCTTACCCTTATCAATGTTAATGACGTCAAAAAGCTAGAAAATGTTGCCTGCTGGTTTCTTGCAATGCTCTGAAAGTTTTTAAGGCTATCTTACTTGGTATTATAGTCAGAATAAAGGTCATAGTTTGAACCCTGAGATGGCTCCTCCTTCTGGGCAGGCCCCTGTATACATAACACGTTGCAGATAAGAGAACATTCTTCCACTGCATACATCAGACCTCGAGATTTCTTGTTTTTGTTTATTTCTTGGTTTGGGGTTTTCGTTGTTTTGTATTTTTAGGAGATACAAAAAAAAGAGAAGAGAAAAAAACCTTCACTTTCTACCACCTGCTACTGAATTTACTGAATTAAGCACTGGTATGAAAATACAATACTCTGTATGGTTTATTTGATCACACTGTTCTCTGATGCCATATCTAATTTTTCCAGCCTGACCTTTTCCTAAAATTCTTCTGGCTCTTTCATTGGGATTTAAATGAAAGGGCAAAGCATCTTGCATAAATATAGAAACAGAGTAGGAATTGTATAAAATCCACTGAAGCAAAAGAAACTCAAGGCAATTAATGGCATTCATTGAATCTACTTGCTCTCAGGGAACTTACTATCCTATACCACACAGAAAACCTCTGAGGAATACACTGTTTATCATTTATGGAAGGAAAAAGGGCTGTAAAAAGAAAACGCAAAGGAAATAAGTATATCCATATCTTGAAATCAATGACCAGACTACTGTTTTTGAGTTTTCTATTTCAAGAGTAAAGATTTGGATGGTTAGTAAGGACCTGTGCATGTAACCCAGCCCTTCCTCTGAGAAATATCTTTCCCTATCAACCCCCCCCCCCCCGCCCCCACATACAAACAAGAGTCATATGTTTTTAACCTCTAAAATAATATGAATCTTGCCCAGGAATTTTCATCATTATGTAAGTCTAGATTAGAGTCAGCTCCAAAGAATAGTAGGACTGTCAGTCCCTGACCTGTGCCTCTTGTCCTATCTTTTCTTTTGATGTCCCCAGTGACTTTGTCTTCTTTATTTTCCTCTATTTTTTGTTTCCTTTTATTTTTTTTTAAAGTGAGTTGATTTTGAAAAAAAAAATATTTAAATTATGGAAAATTCAAAAAATGTAACATCACGTTCCACCATCCAAAAATAGCATTTATCACATTTCCTTCTGTTATAAAAAATTAAATATTGCAACTATAACTAAAGCCTCCTTTCAACTTCCCCAGAAGCAACCTTTATCCTGGGACTGTTGTGTATCTTTCCATGCCATTTTTCCTTCCGTACATATATGAATCCACAAATATTCTTTAGTGCTATTTTATAGATTTATATTTTAATAAATGGACTCTTCTGTGTATATCCTTCTGCATCTGTCAGTTTTCAATCAATACTATGTTTTTTAATCTTTCCATATATATTCTTCCTTCTTTAAAGCTGCTCATCACCCGCCTCATCCTTTGGAATTATTCTCTCTGCAAGGCTAGTCAAGGAACCCTACTTTCCCAAAGACCTAGTTTCCTGATGCTTTGAAATAACAATATACAAGCTCTCTTAATTTTAAATATTTTACTACTTATCACCATGGGAAAACAGGAAGTAGTAAATAAGACACATGGAAAATTATAGAATTTCAGAAATCTTGGTATGTTCAGAAAATATAGCCCCATGCTATAATTCCTAATGTCCTGGCCAAATTCAGATAGTGGCTGGAAACCCCACTGGTATCCTATTCCTTTATTTTTGAAAGTGGAGCTCGATAAATCTCACCCCTCCCCTTGACCTAAAAAGAAAGATTCTGCTGACCCCACTTCCTATAACAAGGCTCAGCCTAGACTCCTGTACAAATGCTCCATTAGTTTAATTGGGTGAGTTCCTCTGTGAGGACATCTAGGCCAGATAGAACCCATTTCACAGAAAGATTTCACTGTTAAGACAGAGTGGTTAAGAGCCTGGTTTCTGGGATCCAACTACATGAATTTAAATGCCAGGTCTGCCCCTGACTAGTTCTTTGGACTTGGACAAGTTTCTTTATATCCATGAGTAATATTGTCTCATCTCTAAAATGAAAATAATAATGGTTGTTTGAGGATTAAGAGCTAATCTATAATGAGTCCTTGATAAGTGTTAGTAGCCATTATTATCATTATTGTTATTCGGGGTCCTGCAGATTCATGGTCCCCACATCGATTCACAGTCAATGAAGAGAAATGAGCCTTATACCTCTTCCTGAAAACTTGTCATTTAGATGCAGTCAATATGCTGGGTTATCTAGTGATATTCAGTTTTTAAGGGCAAGCTGAGCTAAAAATCCATACATGAATATAGGTTCAAAAGTTGATATCTCACTTACGTGCAGCCCCATGAATTTTCAGGATTAAAAAACCAGCATCATTACCTTCAAGAAGTTTTGTGAATTCACATCAGAATGCCAACTAGGGAATCAATATTTTAGCAATAGTGCGGCCTGGAAAAGTGGCCCCCAAGGAGTGCCCTGAGGGTGAGGGAGGCATTTATCTATACCAGTTATTTATTGGCTATGAAGATGAAGACAATGGTCAACAAAGAAGATGTTTATTAGAAGCTGTGATTACTTTTACCAAACCAAGCCCACTTGTGTGCAATCATGGAGATACTCACAGAAATAAGATGATTAAAATGATTATTGGTCCATTTTACATACTATGGAAAAGTATTCACTATGATTCTTCTTTTTAGAAGAAAGCTCCTGTGATAAAATTATGACAAATAGCTTTTATGAACTTTTAGGAGTTGGACTACTTGTTGGTGAAGAAGCCACCTTTGCCAATAATGACAAATTTGTCAATAACCATTTCGTGAAACTCTGACACTCCAAACAATCCCATAAACAAAATCAAAGCCAGTGTGTGGGAGAAAATAAACAACAGGAGTTCTAAACCAAAAAAGGAATTTAAAAAGCCAGTTGCAACTTGAAAGATGTTAAGCAAATGGAAACCGCCAGAAAAAAAGAAATCCCTGCAGTAATGACACATGGGTTAGAACTCAGGAGGTCACTTAAGGAAAATTCTGTACCTGTTCTGGGCACAAAACACACTTGAAGTGTCACAGGTTTGCCTCAGTTGTGTTCAAGACACATTCTAGACCTTGAAATTGACTGCTACTAAAAACACAGAGATGGTGAAGTATTATGCAGGTGTCCTCAGAGGCCCAAACTGTGTTCACCTTTTGTTCATACACATCTCTGGAAACCACTTAGTTGACTTGTTTTTAAAAACTGTGAAGATCAAAGCCATAGTTGATGTTTTGATGGGTTTCTTGCCACAGAACACTGATCCAGAAACCATGTCTTTTGTAGCATGCCCCAATTTCCCAATTGGGGCATATGTAATTTTATTTAAATACACCAAGAATTATTTTTAATTCCCTAATAAGAAAAGGCATGACATTCTCTGATTATGATTAGATGGGCTCATGCTAAACTCTTGCCCTGGCCAGCTGTTTGGGTGGGGCTCTAATTCTCCTGAGGAGGTTGTTAAACACATTTGTGCTCCCACCTACTGATTAAGAGGCTTAGGGGAGGTAATGTTGGCGACACCACCTAAACTGTAAACAGGCCTCATCCAGGTTATTCATGAACCATTTGCAATGAGGACACATTCCTCTGATGAAGGGAGATTTTGATCTTGAAGTTGCTTCCTGGATTCATGGCTGCATGGCTTTTGTCAGATCAGTGGTCTCTCTGTTAACAGACAGAATTTATTTACTGTAGATGGTGGTCTGACTTCAGCTCAGGTCATGATCTCACAGTTCCTGAGTTTAAACCCCGCATCAGGCTCTGTGCTGACAGCTCGGAGCCTAGAGCCTACTTCAGGTTCTGTCTCTGTCTTTCTCCTCTCCCCTACTCTCTCTCTCTCTCAAATATAAAAAAAAATAAACATAAAAAAAAAGACACTACTAAACCTGTCTGTCATAGCACAAATGTCAATGTCCAGCTAGACCTAAACTATTCTTTAAAACTGTGATCTGATGAGAGACACGGTGTACCTATTACAGGAAATTTTAATACTGCTCCAATTAGGGCCTAGTCTCTTTTAAGCCTTTTAAAAGGTGTTATCATGATTTAGGATTATTGTTTCAGTATTGACCCATCTTACATATTTTAGGACATCAAACCCATAAATAGGAGATTGATTTTCTTCTAGCCAAAGACTTTTTTCCCCTTAAACATTTCATTTTGATGTCACTTAACTTTGAAAGAAAGGTTACAGCCCTTTGAAAGAAAGGATTTTAGCGCAATGTGGTAAATACATGTTCATTATAAAACTCATAATAAAAATAAATTTTGCATATGAAGGACTTTGGTGAATTTGAGCCATAAGACAAAAAAGGACTCATCACACATTTGCTAAATATTAATTCTCTACTGAGCCATGAAATGGAGCAAAGTTCTAAAGATAAATATTAATGGGGAGTTTCTGCCAATACTATCCAAGAGAATGCATTTTAATAGTAAATAGATCAAGTGAGAATTTCATTTCCCTGGAATTAAAATAAGCTAAAACTTGCTCTTAAGAAGAAATCCTTTACTAGTTTGAATTAATATAACCTCTGTACAATTGTTTTCCTTTAAACATTGATTATTTGGGACCTAGAAAGTCTTCCTAACCTTTTGGTCTTTTGAGAAAGCTCTATGCACTATCCCTGTCAAATGCCTGCATGTTGACTTAGTTTTGATGAACATCTTGGTGGCTTTAATAGAAAATCTTGTATCCCAGATTTTTCTCTGCCACTTCATGACATCATTTTAGATAAATTCTTAAAAAGAACAATGAAAAAGATATTTAAGATTCTACCATTTTAACATACTTGTCATTCTCCTTCTTGATTTATTCACACACAAAAAAATTAACTCACACTTCTCGAAGTAATTACTAAATTTATATATTCATAGAAAACCAGCATACAAGTAGATGATATCACAATTTGATATTTATGAAATGCCAGTTTTCCATAAATATAGAAAATCAGCAATTATAACTGGAGCTGTTTATTAACATTTGGGAGAAATAAATAACAAATGGACTCACTATTCGTTAAAATTCCTCAATAATATAACAACTGTCTCCATCTCAAAATAGTCCTATGTGATAACCATGTTTTGACTTCCGAGCCACTTATGCTAGTAAGCTTACATTTAAAATAATCCCTGTTAAAATATTCTCATTAGCCTTTTCCCATATTTTCTTAGATATTTACCAGTCTTAATGTGGTAATGTGTTTGTGTTGGTTCAAAGAACAATCTTATTTGCTATCAAGAATATGATTTCTTAGCCAGGATTGTGGGTGAGATACTGAAATGCAGTTACCATGAATCTTTCCCATAACTATGTATGTACGTATAATTGTGTAAGTCCAACTAGTCATTTTGTCACACGTCAAGAGCAGAACCAGGTGAACTGATCTGTGGGAACATGTCACATCCCCGAGGAAAGAACTTCAGGATACACGAGGATAGGCACTTTTACCTGTTCACAATTTTAAGGAAGAAATAAGTGGTACATTCTTTATCATCATAACTATGAAATTTTCTAAAGACAGTATTAAATTTTCCACCCTTTTGGTCCATTTCCAGAAGTTTTTTGAGTTTTTGGTTTGTTATTGTTGTTTTGCCTCTCTGAGAGTAACAGGGTTTTAGATAGCCATCTCTCTAGCCAAGGCTCCCATTAGCTACAGACAAGGGAGTTATTTTAAGATGTTACTTTCCAGCCAGTATGTTTTTAGGTTCAGTGTTGTACCTTTCGAAGGAAGAAAAGGAACAATGCACAGATAAAATAAAATAAATAAAACAGGTAGATTGTTTTCTTAGAAAACAATAGTTATCAGTTGTTGAAGAACTCAAGATATCGAACAATTTGGGCTGAAAATAAAGAAAGAAGGTAAAAAGGGATACAACCAACATGGTAGGTTGTAATGAGCTCAGAGATGGGGTACTGAACCCTTCTGAGCTCCACTGGCAACACCCACTAGATTTTTCCTTGACTCTCCGTGGGTATGTGGATATATGCTCTGGCGATCATTTAAAGACACATGTGAAATCATACTATGGGGTTGGCTTTGTAACTCATTCATTTAATCCACTATATGTCAAGAACCTCTTTCTCTGTCAATAAATATTTATGTGGTCACTTTAAAGCTTGTATAGTGTGTGAATCTACTTTATCCAACCAATTCTTTATTATTAAGTAAATAGGTTATTTTACATTACTGATATTTTAAACATTGGAATTATGATCATATATCTTTGCAAACTTTTCCAGGGAGTTCTTTGAAAACATTTCTAGAAGCTATGATTCTTTATAAACTTTTCTAGTAGAGAGAAATTTGTACATCTCAAGACAAATTTTTTGATTATTGGACAAGTCCAATTCAAATAAAAGCTGCTCCTGAGTCTTATAGAATAAATCGAATTTCCCTCTTAGGCTAGAGCTTTTTGTGTACTTAGTGACAGGTAAAAATTACTATTACTCAAAAAGTATATTTTTTCTATGTTCCTCACTTCCTGTTAACCTCTCTTTCGGCATTTCCTGGTAGTTTCTTCTGCCTTTAGACATTTTAAAGTGGAAGGTAGAGTAACATAGATGTAGCATTGAACTACATGAACAAAACATTGAAATATTTTCATGTTTCAAATTTTGCATAATTTCAACTTACATCCAAAATGACTCCACTGCTTAACTTCCAGACTTCTTTTCAGCTTAAGAAAAACAAATTTCTATTTTATTTAAGCCATTGTTATTCTGGTTGCTTTTTGCTTACTTAATGCAATTCCTGCAATAGGTACAGGAGTCATAAACCACAAGTGCTGATAGAGAATAATTATAATTATCCATGCCCTACCAGGATCTTGCCTCAATATAGGACAAACTCATAGTAGACAAGCAAGAAGGACACTGTCAATGAAAAAAGCCATATAAAGTGCATATCAAGTGTATACAATCGATTGTTTTGGAGACAATCTTCTTATGTGACAATCTTTATAACTCTGTATTCAACTAACATCCTAGCCTGGTGTATACTAAACACTCAGAGAGTTTACCATACTTTTGTTAGTCTACGTAGAAACTGAAGACTGTGGCTACATTTTTAGTAACTCATACCCCTTCATGCTCTCCAGAATGACCAGAAGCAGGATGGTTTCACTGTAACAACGACAAAGGTTGAAATGAATGTCAAAGAGGTAAACTGAGGAAGAAATGAGCTGACCTTCACAGTCTCATCGGTCTTGTGCAAATGTATGACTATTTCTTAGAAGGCAATGGGTGTGAAAAATACATGGGGAAAGAAAGATTTGGACGGAGAAAGTGTGGAGGAGAAAACCAAAGAGATAGACTTTGCTAATTATCCCCGGACTCTGAGTACTAAGCAGTCACGAAACCTTTACGACCCTCTGTCTTGGTCCTGCTCCTTTTTGCCTCTTCCTTAGCCCACAGTGAGATACAGACTATAGAAAGATATATAAGGTAATGATCACAAACATTGTCTGACAGAAGAGAACTCAAGATAGACGGCAGGGAAGAGAAGCCCCACCTAATCTCCTTCCCATGATCACAGAAAACTTGTGGAGTTTGCTGTTTGCAACAACTATCACTAATATATATCCCTGGGTTCGATTTCCATTTTAAATCCCTTTTCCTATTATGCAGAAATTGAATGATATTAACATAAATAGCCAATTTAAATGTAAGATAACAACGACGAATATAATTCAAACAGCAATGTTATAAAGCCATTTTAAATACCTTTTTAAAAATAGGTTTAAATTTCATTCAATGTATATTTTAATAGAGTGAAAAATTTCTTTCTTCAGAAAACAACCACAGAAATTTTGAATTTGAGGCTACCTGAATTATTGTTAAAGGTCTTCCAAGAGAACACTTACAAATGAATTTTAATGACATTAATGGTAGGAATTTCCAGCTGGGAAACTTTTGAGAGAGGTTTACCTTTTTTCTGAAAGTCAAGAAGAAATTGAAGATTTCAGATAGTCATGGGGGCTGGAGTTAGGGTGAGAGTATGTCTTAGGTGTAATAATTTCTCTTTTTATTTCAGATATATAGAAAAAGCAAAGGAAGAATGATAACAGGGGAAAACACTCAAGAGAATTGTTTCCTTGGAAAGCTGTTAAGAAGGCATTAACAGAAATTATCCCAGCTGGAGTACTGATCTAGCACACATAAAATCAGCAATGGCCCTATACACCCAATGTAGCCAGAGAGGACTTCATATGCCTCAAGAAGGATTTCAACTACTCACTGGAAATCAAGGGAAGTTGAGTGTATCCATAATCCAGTGCAAGTCACGGGAGTTCATTCAAAACGTTGGCTAGTAAGAATTATTTACTTAACAAATGTGCTCTAGGTTCGTGTATTTCAAACAAAAAGCGGGGGAAGTATTTGTTCATTTTGTGATTTAAAATGGTTAGATGAAGAAGGAAGCAAAGACCTTTGTTCCCATTGTAACAACAATACCTGGAAAAATTGTAAATCGCACTTATTGGTGGGGCTGGCAAAGAACAGAAGACGCAAGGAAGGCTTAATCGACTGAATTCCAGAGAGAAATGAATACTTCACAGGTGAGAAAAGAATGGTAGAAGTTTCCATCTGTAGCATCAGATGCCTGATCTAAGTAGGATGGATAGAGAGATGAATGGATGTCCTCTCCAGGGTCACATGCCTGATCTGAGAAGGGTAGAGTACTCATGGACTCACAATAGGTGAAGAGACTGCAGGGACATTCTAACAGAGTGGGTTGGTAGAATGGCTTAGAATCTGGAAGAATCCTAGAATTAGGAAGAGCTCCAAATGCAAATTGCCTGACAATTCTTTTCTTCCCATCCTGACCTAAACCTGTGTCAAATTATGCAAACAAAGTCAATGAAGATGTGCCTGGAAATCAAATAGTCTGGCACTTGAATTCTTGGGCCCTACCAGAAATGAATCCAAAGGTCAACCAAAATATCTGAAACTCCCTGCTTAAACTCAACTCCCTGATCAACTCCCTCAACTCAAAGCCCAACTCCCTCCCTGCTTAAATACCGATAAGTTCCACCCACAGAGGTGGCACTGGAGCTTGGGGATGGGCTGACCACAGATGATCCTCATCTAATAAAAGCTGCAGCCTGGCTCCAGCTCCACTCCACTCTAGGAGAAATCAGAACCAACTGGCCTCAGCCTATGTCCAGATGGAGAAAAGCATTTAGCTGTTCTGGGGAATAAGTAAAATAAGACAGCAAACTTTCTCTCGGTCTCCACTGTTTATTATACACCATGTTCAGAGTCCAGTACAAACTTATGAGACTTGAGAATAAATAGGAAAACATGAACTATATTAAAAGGAAACACATCCAATACAAGCAGATACTGGAACTAGCAGAAGACTTTGAACTATTATTATCAACATACTAGGAAACTTCTAGGAAAAGATGGATACAATGGAGAAAGAAGAGAGTTATTGCAGGAGAACAACGCAACTATTTTTAAAACAACTATTGAAAACTCAGGAACTGAAAAATGCATATCTGAAATTTACAAACAATCATTGGATAGATTCAGCAGGAGATTGGACACTGCAGAAGAAAAAAATCCATGACCTTGAAAACAGGTCACTAGAGATTATTCAAATGGTCAGAAAGAGAAAACGACTTAAAATTAAACAGAACACCAGTCACTTCTAGGACATCAAATGTACCAACATACAAAAACTTAGAGTCCCAGATGTATCCACATACATAACATTTAAAAATGAAGATGAATTTGTGAGGACTGTCTTGCACATAGGTTTTTGAACCGCTTATGAATCTATAGTTATTTCAAAAGAAAAAAGGTGTTCCTGGGTGGCTTAGTGGGGTAAGCATCGACTCTTGATTTCAGCTCAGGTCATGATCCCAGGGCCATGAGATTGAGTGCTGCATAGGGCTCCATGCTGAGCATGGAGACTACTTGGAATTCTCTCCCTCCCTCTCTCTCTCTCTCTCTCTCTGCTCCTCTCCCCTGCTCATGTGCTCTCTCTCTAAAAAATTAAAAAATAAATAAATAATAAAAAAATTTTTAAGAGAAAAAGAACAAACAAGGGTTGAAATGAAGGTGAAACAAACACATTTTCAGATAAATGAAAGCTGAGGGAATTCAGCAACGAATCCACATTCCAAGAAATGCAAAAGAAATCTCTTCAGGGTAAAAGAAAATGATACTCCACAGAAATAGAAATCTACACAATGGGGAAAAAGAGAGCCAGAAAAAATAAACACATAAACACATATAAAAGATTATTTTTCTCTTTCCTTAATTTCTTGAAAAGACAATTTATTCTTACAGGCAAAAACATTCGTAACATTTATGGGGCTTATAACATATGTAGAAGTCAAATGTACAGTCAAATATATGACAACAATAGCAAAAAAAGGAAGTAGCAGATACGTTCAGTAAAACTGGAGGTCTGGATGGCAGTATCTGAGTCAGATCAGAAACCTGGCTCAGACTGGCGATGGAATAGTGAGTTACAAAGACTGCAGCTATCTGGACATCGTGTTAAGGTTAGAACAAGAGCACCTGATAAATCTTGACATATTTACTAACTGTTCCACTTCTCAGATGGTAGAATAAGCAATGACAGAAATTACAACTCTGAATTTCATTATGAACCAATAAGGCAACACTTACTCATGAATTGAAAGTGACAGAAACCTTGGAAGACAGTGACATTTGTGATGATAACAGAAGTGGAGAACACTGGATGGTCAGAATCATGGAAGCCTTGCTACTCTAAGTGTGGGTTTCAGACCAGTAGCAACAACTTCACCTAGGAATTGTTAGAAATGCAGAATCTAGTAATGCCCCAGCATTCTGGATTTTTATGCAATCAAATTCTGCATTTTAACAAAATCCCAGGTAATTCCTATTCAAGTTAAAGTTTAAGAAGCACTGCTTAGGACGCTTTTTAAAATGCAGATTCCTGAGTTCCCTGGAAGAACTGTTGGCTCACTCACTGTGAAGATGAGGCTTACAAATCTAAATATTTGTCAACTCCCCAGGTTATTCTCTATGCACCAGTATTTGGTATTCTCTATGCACTAGTAATCATTGTCATAAGACTAGAATTCTTCTAAGTACATTTCTTTAATAAAAAAGGATTCTAAAATAAAATCGGTACGAGAAGCCCTACTAATTACCCTCTTATAAATGCACCATCTGAGAAGTCATTCAGGAAAAGGTGTTTGAAGTTATTTGACTCACTGTTTCTTAGATATACTCAATCATGGAATACTATTTCCACTCAGCTCCCACAATAGCAGAAGCTCATGGAATTATCCCATGAACTTCACTTTTGTGTGGACCTCACTTTGGGTATCCTTATGTGTCATATACGTGGCTTCTGAAAGTTCAGAAAAAATCAGGACAGATCCCCATGCCTTGAGACTTCACTGGGAATGTAGTTCAGACTGGAGAATCCCCAAATACACATAAATCAGTAGATGACACTGCACTTGGACCAAGGCAAAGATGAGCACAGGGAGGCAGGAGTAGTCGCAGAAGACTTCTCTCAGAAGCTCAAATTTGAAAGATAGATCGAAGGGCATAGGACCAAGGGTAAGATTTTAAGGATAATGTTGTCACATTGGAGACTTAGACTGGAAGAGGCTGGGACTTGTAAGCATGGTGAAGGACAACCATTGTTCACTGATTAATCTGGACTCGTAGAAAGAACACTCACACGCCAGAGAGAGGTGTGCTCTCATGATCTTGATGCTTCTAGTGGCCGGTGGGCCTCCAGTTGTCCCCTATCCCAGGAGGGCCTCATTTCTAAATGAGAGCCTTGAGGTCATTTATCTCTCAGAGCTTCCTGTTCTTGATTCTCAGTGCTCCTTCAAATAATGCTCAAACCCATCACACTTTTTTTTTCCTTATTGGACTTTTGCGGGAACTAACACCGACAGGGTTGGACACTTACCATGCCTGGAAGCTCTCCTTTGTAGCCCCGTCTACAATCACACATCAAAACAAAGAATTATGTAGATCGATGGCGTGTCTTCTCATTTTGCATACCTCCAGGAAATAATTTCTTTTGTTGGCTGATTCTTTTCTTTCCCCCTGAGAAAGGAGGACGGATTAAAGTTACATCGTAGAAAAGGATAGTTTCCAATAGTTCATAAAGTTGAAGAACCCAAGAAAACTAGAACTTCTGGAAAATGTTTAAAAGCCTGTGTTACTAGTCCCGAAACTGGAAAATCGTTAGAGCAGGCTTCACTTCTTGCTTTTGAGATGTTATCATGCAGGCGATAGCCCAACTGCTTATTTCATTAATTTGGTGGGAATGCTATTATCATATTCATGAAGAAACAATAAAATAAAAATGTAAAGAATGAGACCTAGTAACTCTGCTGCTCAGTCATAATCTGTGACATAGTCAATACATAAGTTCAGCTTATGTTTTGTCAAACATTCTGAACAGGCCCTGACTTCACACTTTTACCCAAGCAAAGAGCCTGTATAATGGTGTGTAAAGACCTGCTCTTTGTTGTTGCCAAACAGTCTCCACAATGATGTGAAGCACTTATAGGACGCACCCTAATATAATTTGATTGCCATGTTAACCAATGCATGAAATTATTAAAATAATTATGTGCTTAAAAATTTTGGTAGGGGATTCAAAACAGAACCTCAGACCATCAGAACTGCAAGAAAACCGTTACAAATTAACTGAGTAGGGTTTGCAAAGTAGTAACCAGCAGTCACAGACTAGCCACAGATACCTGTATTTGGCTATTATTTGTTTGAGATGAGCAGGCTTTTTTTTTTTTTAATTTTATTTATTTTTGAGAGAAAGAGAGAGCTGGAGCTGGAGCCAGGGAGGGGCAGGGAGCAGGGGACAGAAGATCCGAAGCGAGCTCTGAGCTGACAGCAGAGAGCCCCATGCAGGGATGGAACTCATGAACCAGGAGATCATGACCTGAGCCAAAGTCCCACGCCCAGGCGCCCTGAGATGAGCAAGCTTTTTAAAAGGTAATGCAGCTAGTAAATGTTACAGTTGCAGTGTTATAACAGCTGAGTGCCAGCTGTCCTACACTTTATTCAATTTTAACTACTTGACCAAACCAAGCATTTCAGTTTGCAGCAGGGACCTCAGATATAATATAATTCAATGAATTCACAGCTGTTGGTGGACCCACAAAGGGTTGTGGTGTTTCTATATTGATAAACCAAGACGATATTTTTCCTCAGAAGTAATTAGTGTCTATATCAGCATGATATCCTAAAATAAGTTATTTTGATAATAAAAAATAGAACAGCCATTTCCAAGAAAAGCCACTTAGCAATGTTCCGGTAACAAATATATAATGACGTAGATGTAATATTATCTTTTTTTTTTTCTTGCCACTGACCAATGGAAACTTCCTCTCAGACTGTCACTGGCACTCAAATTGGTGTCTGGAAGGCACTGACCTGGCCCAACGTTTTATTTTAGAAGTGCGGATATGGTTCCATGTGGTTCCCAAAGTTGCATGGCTGGTAAGGGCCGGAGCCAGATCTATCACCCAGCTTTCTAGTGCCAAGAGCAAGGTTTTCTCACTTTATCAGCTGCTGGAAGGCACTGTGTCATAAGGCTCTTCTGGAGCTGGATAGAGCCCTGTGAAATCCTGGCTCAGCTGTATAACCTTGGGCAAGTTAATAAACTTCCCCAAGCTCCTAGCCCAGTGCCCTCCACATTGGAGGCCTTCATTTAATTGAATTCCTAATCTGTCTTCCCAGTCTTCCAGCATGCAAGGTGCTGCTCTTGAGACCCATGGCCCTTTGAAGTCTATGGGAAGTGTAATAGGGAAGAAGGTCGGGGGCTGGCCAATGACACTTACATTTCCCTTGTATTCCTCACAAAACCAGACCACTTGCTCTCTCCCCAGGGCCAGTTCGCAGAAGGGGGGTGTGCTTTGCTGTAAAGAAAACAAACTGGCAGCCAAAAAATTAATTGAAAAGCAAATTAAGTCTTTACTGTCATCTCTGGAAATTCCAAAAAGGACTCATAAACCACAGAAAGTCTTTTTGAAATCCTCTTTCCCTATCCACATGCCCTCCCCCCACTTATCCCCCCCATCCCCTCCCCTGCCGGTCTCCCCACACACAACTCCTTGCTGCCAGGGCCCACCCTAATTCTGCTTCCTTTCTCCCAGCAATCTAAAACCTGCCCTCTAGTTCAGCCAGAACAATGTTCCTAGCTCGTTTATTTCTTTCACTCTCTTTTTCTGCCTTTTTTTTTCCTCTTCAATGAGTTAGTACTCTCCATCTACAATACAAATCTTATTAACCCCCTTTCCTCTTCAATTTCCTCCTCGTTCTTTTCTCTGATGCACATGATCAGGCCAAGATGGACTTCTCAGAAGCTGTGGGGACGGGGTGTAGATAATCATGCTTTAATAGTTGGTGTCCCTACCACATATTTATTTACCATATATTTATGCCATAAAAATACTTTATATTCTCAGACATCTTTAAACTCTTCATATTTGCAAATATATAGGAAGCATTATTTGCATTTTACAGAGTAAGGGACCAATGAAAGAAGGGATATAATTGATTTCTTGAGGCCATTTAAGTCATTTGAACAAGAAATATACAAAGCAAATAGTTCTTTTATTCTTATCTTAGTCTTTGAAAACATTTTCAACAGTACATATTTGTCAACAGTAAATATTTACCAAGTACTTACTATGGTCCAGGAACAATTCTAGATACTAGGAAAATAGGGATACATAAAACAGACAAGATTGCTGCGCTCAAAGAGACTTTTGGTCAGGTAGGAAGGAGTATGTGTGTATATATATACATATATATATATATACACACACATATACATATATATATATGTGTGTGTGTATATATATATATGTATATATATATGCTGGCAGAGAGGTAAACAGATAAAAGGATACATTTTGAGCACAATGAGAAGTGCCACAAAGAAAATGGAAAAGGGGTGCCTGAATGGCTCAGTCGGTTAAGCATCTGACTCTTGATTTCAGCTCAGGTCATGATGTTACAGTTTGTGAGTTTGAGCCCTGCATTGGGCTCGGTGCTGATGATGTGGAGCCTACTTGGGATTCTCTCTCTCTCTCTCTCTCTCTCTCTCTCACTCTCTCTGCCCTTTCTCAGAATTAATAAATAAAGTTTTTAAAAATTAAAAAAAAAAAAGAAAATGGAAAAGAGCAATGTTGTGGTCAGTAAGAAAAGTAGGCAGGCCAGGAGCTCATGAAGTTTCTATGGACAGGGGGGCCTTCTTGAAGAGATGAAGATTTGGGGTCAGATCATTCCAGAAGATCACTACAGGCATGAAGGTTCATAAGACCTAGGAAGAGGGGAAATATTGAGGGGAAAGGGAGATTTGCATGTTTGTCAAGCAGGAAAAAAGGCCAATGCTGGTGGAGCCAGGGAGGGAAGTTGGCAATGAACATGGTAGGAAAGGTGGTCAGGGTGCAAGCCATGTTGAGACGTATAGGCTATGGCTAGGAGATGGCCTTTATTCTTAGTGTAATGGGAAGCAATTGGAAGACTTTCATCAAGTGAGAAATATGATCTGATTATCTTTATAAAATCATCCGGCTATGTTGAAAAAGGAATTTACGGAGGCTACTAAGCAGCACATTGCTATGATTCAAGCAAGGTATGCAGATTGCTTGGACAAGGATAGTGGCAGTGCAGAGAAAGGTAGATTCAGGACACCTTTTTAGGTAGAGTAGATAAAACGTCCTGAGGAGCCGGATGTGGTGATGAAAGAAAGATGATTCCAAGGTGTTTGCCTTCAGCAACTGGTGAATGAAAAGTTAGGCCATTTCCTGAGATAGGGAAGAATAATTCAAAATACAGAGAAGTGGGCAGAATCAATTCTCTGTTTTTCCTGTGTTAAACTTGTGATGTTTGGTAGACAGGCAAGGAGAGAGGTAAATGGCATCTGTGAGTCTGTCGTGGTTCAGTCAGCATGCTGCTTTCTCTGCCCCAAACACCTTCCTTCCTTTCGTCAGCAATATCCTGCTCAGCCTTCAAGTGTCAGCTCAGATGCACCTCTCTTGGAAGTTAGCATCTCTCTCCTCTATGGTTTATTTCAGCACTGACCATGGGGAGAAGTGAATGATTTCAAGAGCAATTTAAGGAAGTGAAGATCTGTAGGATGTAGCGACTGTTTGATATGAAGGTTAGCAGGTGTCAACAGTAACGCCCTGGATTCTGGCTTGTCCCACAGTGTGAACGATCATGCCATTCACTGAGCTAGAGAAAACCAGAAGGCAATGGATTTCGGGGGATGAAGGAAGAGCCATATCATTTTTATAATGTTGAATTTCAGATATATATATATATATATATATATATATATATATATACACACACACACATACACATATATGTATATATGTATATATATGTATATGTATATATGTATACGTATACATATGTATACGTATACATATATATGTATATGTATATATGTATACGTATACATATGTGTATGTATATATACATGTATATACACATATATGTATATATACATGTATATGTGTGTGTGTGTGTGTGTGTGTATATATATATATATATATATATATGACATACATGTGGAGCTGTGGAGTAGGCAGTTGGATATTGGGGGTCTGCCCAGGGGAAAAGTCACTGCTGAAGGAATGTATTCAGAGTCCTTAATTACATAGATAGTAATTGGGGCAAGGGCAGGAATGAGACCATAAGAATGAGGGAGAATTTAGTGTCAGGTGAGGAGAACCTAGGACCAGCCATGTTAAGTTTGGTTAAAGAAGGTAGGTCTGAAGAGATGACTAGAGAAAGGGCATTCAGAGAAACAGGAGGAGAACTCAAGAAAGGTTTGTTGTATCCCAGAAACCAAGCCGAGACAACTTGGGGGAAAGAGGTATTAGTCAACAGTGTTAAGTGCTGCAGAAGAGAAGCTACTAGTCGTCCAAACCTAGGATTCCACTTGCATATATTGTGTGCTATAGACATGTCAGAACTCACCAGAGCCGACAGTGTGCATCTCTTCCCATCTCCACGCTAAGTGATGTCAGATTCGAAGCTTGAATTGGCCATGGTGGAGGAACTAACACCATGGAAATCAGCAAACACTACAAATCCCTCCACTCCAGAGAGCTGGTTGTTAAACATTGACCAGCATACCAACAATTAAGATTATATATGAAATTATTGGGGAGCTTTTTAAATATATCAGTGCCTGTGTCCCATTCCTAGCTTTTTAATTTATTTGCTCTGGGTGTGCCCTAGACAATTGTATTCTTTAAATGCTCTCTGGGTATTTGAGTAAGCAGTCAGGATCAAGAACCATGGATCCCTAAAAAATAAAGTAACCACTCATAGAAGATCACACTGATGTCTAGAAGGCAATTAAATAAGCTAGTCAGGAAGAAATAGTCTAGGGTTCTGGATAAGTGGGATTGGGTGGTACAAGTCCGAACAGGCATAGTGTTAAGTCACATTGCTAGGGGTCAAGGTAGGTCGAGGAGGAACAGGGAATACCCAGTATAGGTCCCGACAGGATTGTTCAGAATCTCTTCCAATCTTCTCGCCACAGAATAGAACCTGGAAAAGAGGCCAACTCACAGAGGAGAGTAAGACAGCCCAGTCAGGAGACAAAGGGAACCTTCCCCCTGTAAATGTTGTACCTGAAAGCCAGCTCTACCCCTGGGCTTTACAGGAGCCAATAAATCCTCCCTACGCTTTGGGATTTTTCTGTAACTCACATCTGAAAGAGACCCTTTCAGTCAGATGGGTATGAATTACAATCTTCTTCATCTTTATCATGTCTTACTATTGAGAAAGGAATCTTAATATGAACAAAAATGATGCCTACCTGTAGCTTAGATGATCAATAACAATGGCAATCCTTGATCTGTACTGTCAGTAAAAGCCCCTAAATATTCAATATTTTTAACTCTTCTGTTATTGAGTCATGTCTTTTTCTTTTCTTTTTTCTTTTTTCTTTTTTTTTTTTTTTTTTTTTTTGGTCTTAAACTGGCAACATTTCCTATTGATTTATAAATAAATATCCATGACATTTATGTTACCTAATGAGTAGAGATGAGTACACACAGGACTCAGACTTTACCCTATTATGAAGTGAAAGGTTTAAAGAAAAGTTAGTCAGAGTTTTTTTGTTTTAAATCAATGGGGTAAGCCAGAGAATCGAGAAATCTACCCAGCATTAGTGCTCCTACTGTGTCTTTTACAAATTCAAAACATCCCATATTCCAGGTTTCTTTTAGGTGAATGTTTATAGTTGATTTCAAGAGGAGTGAACAAGGCAACTTGAAAGAACACATACTGCTTTTGGAACTCAAGGTAATTTTTAAAAAAGTGTGTGGAAGGGAAAAGAGCCTCTTAGCCAATTAGCCTAGAAAACACACTCCACTTTAGGATTAAAATCACCCAGATATAGGTGAGGATCCAAGTAGAGTCTCATCTATATCATCAAAGAGGTTCTTCAGCTATTGAGATGAATAAGAGGGTAAACGTTTTAATGGTGCAACAATCAAATGTTAAGATTATGTAGAAGTAGACAGGACCAACCTACCTTCAAGTGGTGGAGATTTTTAATGAGGCAGAAAAATGGCTTTCATTATCTGGTTTATTTTCCAATTTAAATGATTCTTGTGGTAGTATTATACTGTATAGAAGAGAGTTCCTCAACTGTATGAATTTGTCTTCTTCCATAGATGGTATATGCTTGATTTGGTTTTATAAAAGACTATGTTAGCATAAAGTAACACAACACATTAACAGAAACTTCAAACTCCTATAGATAATTTTTTCTGAGTTTAGAGGAGAGTGACATGGGAAAGGATGGTAACACAGGGAAATATAAGATCCTTCTTCTAAAGTTTTATCAGTATTGGGAGTAAGAATATTATTTTGCTAACAAAAAAAACATATAAAACAGGCAATTGGCTTATTATTTTTATAGTCAAATTTTATTTCTTGTCATATAAGCTTACTGATCTTCTGATATCTTAGGTGCAAAACAGAGAACTGAAGATCAGTGTTTAGGTAGTATCTATGCAAGATGGCTTATTGAGTATTGGACATAAGACAACTCTAAGTTCTCTTTCTCCAACAGGATAAGAATGTGGATGACTTCCTGCAGCTCTAAGCATGGACTACGAATGGACTGGGTCCATCTAACTCAACATTCACTTTTGTGGATGTTGTAAGAATCTTAGGGACTTTGGAGGAAAGAATTGCCTTGCTTTTCTTCGTGTTTTGGTGTTGAATTTTTGTTTTGGTTTGCTTTGGTTTTTTGGAAATACTTGGAGGAAAGCATATATGGCTCTGTCAGGTCATGTTGGATGTTTCTCAACTTTTTTTTCCTCTACCATTCCCCTAAAGAGCAAATTTTATTTTAATCAATGAATTTAAATTAAATCATTTTAATTAATTAGTTAATTAATTAAAATTTAGATTAGATTAACTTTCTCCCTAAAGAGAGGAATGGAATTAAAAACTAAGGAACAAGATTTTAGAGGAGGGCTGAGTTTGGGAGGGCCACGAACCATTGTAATATCTAAGATTCCTTTCACTTGCCTCCCAAGAACCGACTTTCATCCCTTTGGGGAGATGAAGGATCAGATATCCATTAACTAATGGAAAAGGAGGAGAGTGGGCTCATTGTAAAGATAGTAGTGGATCTTCCACACCCCAATTATACCAAGTACAGCCAGGCTTCATAAGAAGTGCAAACTAGTTCACACAACAGCTGGCTTCATCATCTCACATCTGAGCTTTCTCTAGGCATCTTTTCCTTACTGCTTCTCTTACTCTGAATGATCAGCCACCCAAATGCCAGATGTTCACCAATGTTCTGGAATGGCTAGCATACATCTTATTGTTCTATCTATCTGACAGTGGCAAGGAGAATACTGTCAACTGTCACTAGCCCAAAACTGGCTCATGAAGGGCCTTACCTAGGGAACTTGCAAAAATACAGATTTCTGTAGATTTATTTTATTTTACTTTTTATTTGAGAGAGAGAGAGACAGCATGAGCAGGGGAGAGGGGCAGAGCAGGGGAGAGGCTCAGCATGGAGCCTGACATGGGACTCCATCCCACAACCCTGGGATCACAACCTGAGCCAAAATCAAGAGTCTGATGCTCAACCTACTGAGCCACACAGGTGCACCTGTAAATTTTTATTGAGGACAACACTTCACAGTGCAAGCTGCTCATTATATATATCAATTTTTTTCTTACTTTCTCAGTCACTGAATTCTTTTTAGTACTGCTTTCTTGCAGAGATGATATAAATAATTAACTAAAAGGGCCTTGCCCTGTCGTTCTGGACTGCCAACAGAACTTTCCTCCATCCGATTTTTAAACAGAAAGAGCATAGATTACTATGGAGATGTTCATAGTTGGGGGAAAAAACCCCAAAAAACAAAACTGATGACAACTTAGAATTCCTCAGGTTCCAAGCTCATGGAAACACACTCTGAAGCACCATTCACAATGCGCAGGTAGCCATGGTGGTGTGAGAGAGCTGCAGAAGAATATGGGCACTCAATCTGAGAAGGAAGGTAAGAACCACTTGCGTTGTCCCTTCTTTGAGGGAGCTTTGTAGTGGGGGATTGAGAGAGTGGTTAAAGGCGAGGTACCCAAGAGAATTTCTCCTGAAATTCTGAATTTGCGGTGATTCTAAATAAAGTGGATTTGGCATCTCATCTGGTATTTGCTCTCAGGCAAAGCCTGCAACCTATCTCCTGTTGCCAGAGAATGGACAGGGCAGCAGGAATACGGGGTGGCCTCCCTTGAAGGACCTGAGCAAAGACTGCTCCTCAAGTCTCCCAGACGGGTAATCTTGTGTTGGGATGTGGCACGGAAGGTAGCCCGAAGCACAGTCTGCCAGGTTCCACCCCGAAACCATTCCACTGGGCATGTGAAGACTCTATGAAGTGGACCCTGCTGGGGGAGGCAGGGAGATGTGGCTGTGCCTCCCTGGGATTACTCACCCTAGGAAGGTGGGCAGGATACCCAAAGGACGTCTCGTGTGCTATCCGGTGATGCAACATCAGTCTCAGTCCTGGTCACCATTGCACACAGCAGGCAGCAGCAACTTCACAGAGCCAGATGAGGCCGAGAAAGGAGGCCACTTCATCTCAGCCACCCACCTTCTCCACCCACTCCATGCTTTGGGATGGAGGCCCGGGCCCACTGGATCTCTAAGGGAGAGGAAACTCAGAAGCTCAGCTCCAAAATGGATACGGACTGAAGCTGTAATAATACTCGTACTGAAATGGAAATACTTTCTGGACCAGACTGATGAAAGGAGATTAAATTTTAATACGGTAATGTCCAGCTATAACATGGTTAGCTTCTCTGAAACCAAGAAGGAAGGGAAGCAGGTGGAAGAAATTTAGGTTCTGCAAGCAAAACAAAGAGAATTTTATTCTTCTACAAGCTTATTTACCACTGCCCGAATCATAACCATTCTACTTTCTCATCACTCCCAGCAGTGACCTTCACCGAAGATACCAAGGCACTGGATTGACTTACAACATAAATCCTTAACATGCAGGTGGTGGTTGTTGTCGTTGCTGTTGTTTTGCAGAAAAATTCAATGAATCTCAATTCTATGAGCTTTAGTTTCTCTGAGAAACACAAGTTAAGGGGGGAAAATGCTTCCTTCTGCATGGTTCTGAGTTAGACGGAGAATGAATTAAAAAGGAAAATTGCACCAGGACAAGAGTGTTGTTACAATTGCTGTGGCACCACGTCGGCTGTAGAGAAGCAAGACTGTAGAGAAGCAAGCAGGTACAGAGTAAAGCATGATCCTGGCTTGGCAGGGTGCCGGGGCTCTGCAGGTGGGCGAGCAGTAGGCAAACGCCAGATACAGAAGACAAGCTCTCAGACCCACCACCCCAGGGCTTCTTTATCTCCTCTCCAAACATCACACTATTTTTCTTCGGAGGATTTTAAAGAACTGCATTTCCATTTTATTACATTTTACTACAACCTATTTCTCAGTAGTAATGTATCCTCGTTTCTTCTACACATTTCTCCACTTTTAACGTTTGCGTTGCTAGCCTTCTTTTGATAAAAATGTGGCAATGAATGTCCTCTACATGTAGTTCCATGCAAACCCACCAGTATTTCTCTGCAATAGACACCTAGAAGGATAGTTTGTCTCTAAAAATCTCTGCCTTTTCAGGGCCCCTTTCTGAAAGCTTTCCATTTTCCACTACCAGCAACAATGTTTGAGATGGCCTGTTTCCACCTTCTCAGATTTGAAATGCTTGAGGGAAGAGTATGCATTCCTATTGTATTGCCTTAATTTGTTTTTTCCTATTGACAGAAAGTTGGAACTCCTCTTAAGTTTATTTACAGGTATTTATATCTAGTAAATACTCTTCTTGTCTTAGTCACCCAATATAATGTGAATAGTAATGGTGAATATGTACACAACTGTTATTTTGACTATTAACACAGCTTTTAGCTTTTAACCTGTCAGAGTAGTAAATTTCATTAACAAATGTCTTTAAAAAAATTTTTTTTACATTTATTTATTTTTGAGAGAGCACAAGCTGGAGAGGGGCAGAGAGAGGAGGAGACACAGAATCCAAAGCAGGCTCCAGGTTCTGAACAAGTGTTCAGCACAGAGCTCTAGGCGGGGCTCGAACTGGAGATCATGACCTGAGCTGAAGTCGGTCACTTAAACCAACTGAGCCACCCAGGAGCCCCTCATTAACAAATGTCTTAAGGCTGACATATCCTTGCTCAGATATTTCATTAGGATATGATTAATGGCAAGTCCCTTACCATTCAGTAAACTTTCTTTTAATTTTTTTTTTAATGTTTATTTATTTTTGAAAGAGAGACAGAGAGACTGAGTGTGAGCAGGGAGGGACAGAGTGAGGAGACACAGAATCAGAAGCAGGCTCCAGGTTCTGAGCTTCCAGCACAGAGCCCAACGCAGGGCTAAAACTTACGAACCGTGAAATCATGACCTGAGCCCAAGTCAGACGTGTAACCACTGAGGCACCCAGGTGCCCCATTCAGTAAACTTTCTTAATCTCAAGTTTATACCTTATATTGGGGGAATTTTTTTTTTCTAAGATTTCTATTATGTCTTCACTTCTCCTTGACTCTCTCCTACTAAAAAACAAAAACAAAAACAAAAACAATTAGATGGATGTTGGACCTTAGGTATTGATGCTCCATGACCCTCCATGTAAAATCAGTTCTTAAAACGTTTGTCTCTAATGCCCATTATATTCTACAAGGTTTTCTCAGCTTTACTTTTCAAATTAATATTATATTTTTATCTGTGTCCTTTATACTGTTTAGCTCTTTTGTTAATTTTAAAATTCCAGTGATCAAAATTCTAATTTCCAAGAAATCTTTATTTTCTGATTGCTCCTTTTTCATAACAATGTTATGGTATGAAGTTAACATAACATAACATAATGATGTTAAAAGAGAATTTCTATTCGAAAGACTGTTGAATTAGTATCCTGAGGATATCCTGAGGATAGAAGTGATTCAATATTTTCTTTAGTTCTTCAAATTATCTGTTTTCAACCATTATGCTAGTCCGCTTAGTTCTTGTCTTTTATATTGTTAGTTTGTATCCAATGTCTGGCAATCCTTGGTTGCCCATTCATTCTGCGAATAATGAGCAAGGTTGATTAATGCATAGAGGTGGAGTGGGATTCCTGTGTTTCTCCATCATGCCTCTCTTCTGCCTTGAAGGAGGAGAGGAGTCTCCATCAGCCGGCCTGCTTTATGTCCACATACAGCAAACCCCTCCTCTCCACCGGTAAAATAAGAATTTATTACTCATTCGAGGACGTTAATGGCTTTGCCTCCTACCCTACATCTGTCATGGAGCTCAGCATTCCCTCCAGTCCTATACCCAAACTCGAGGGCTCCTTGGGTGGCATCTTTACTTGCCTTACTACCTGGGAGCTTGGTGGCTAGCACCTCTGCCACCTGTTGTTCAGTGTGAGACAGTGAGGAGAGGGAGGGCTGGCCTACATGTCCTGACACGGGTTAAAAAGAAACAACAATCTTGATGATTTCTCAGCACCTCTTCCTCCTCTTGCCATGAGTTTACAGGCTGATATTAGCAGATTCAGAAAAGTAGAAGTTCATCAGCTTTCTTCCTGGTTTATGTTCGACTGTGGTGTTCTCTGTTCTGGCCGGTCCTATCCCTTCCATTCTCTATAGCCAGAAATTTCTCGGTCTCTGGCAGAAAATGGTACCCTGCCCTGTTACGAGCACTCTGACATGTTTGTCCATTTTCTGTTATTTTAATGGGTTTTGAATACAAAGAATGGAAAAGCCTGTGTCCTCAGTTGTTCATGCTGATTCGGTCCCCTGGGCCCCTGAGCCCTTCTGCTCAGCTTTCTTTGCCTGAAATGTTGGCTTAAAAAAAAAAAATCCCCTACACCCGCCAGTCAGTATATAGTCCTGCCATTTCTTTTTTTAAATATGGTAATTGCACAGTGAGATATTCCCTTACCATTTCTCCCCAAACTTTCTCACCTGTATTAGCACAAGCAAGGACCCTGTGGCGAGGCTCCTGAGTCCAAACTGCAGAGTCCTTCCAGCCAATGATGATATGTGCAAATTTGGGAGGGCGCCTTGCCGGATCGCACAATCATTTCCTCCATCCCAGGCACTGCAGAAAATAGGTTAATTAACAGGCCGACTTCAGCCTTACTAAATTTATTATGAATTATATGTTCAGGGGTGTTGGTAAAAGGCCAACACTGGCATCTCTTTAACTAGTAATTATTGTGTTTTATTGTTGTGGACCTATAACGCATTAACAAGCCAGGACTCGGCTTTATTAGAATGCACGTGGCTCCTCAGTTCCATGCATATTTATTATGCGAGAGAATGGGATTCTTCTTCTCTAGCCTTCACTAATTTAAAAGAAGATATCCTCAATGAAATGTATTCAAATATTTTGACATTTTGCTTCACCTCACTTACAGAGCAGAAATTGTTTCTGACAGTTATTATACACTGCTGGAATCCTGCTGCTTGGGCTGTTGAAGAACAGGTTGAAAAGACACAGCGCTTGCATTTTGTTCAAAGAGTGATTCTGTGGCTTAGAAATAGCAGCACTGTCAGCTGTGATTCACTGAGAGTTTAGATAATATCCAGTCTGTAGTCACTGCTAACATGGGCTTCTGGGCTTGGAGCGGAAGGAAATGAATGGAAGCTGGTGCCCCGAGGTTACTACCCGGGAGGATGAGTGTGAGACATGGAGCTGGCATTTGGCCACCTAAAATTTGGGTAGAAATCTTCCTTCCTCTTTTCCATGTTGTCAGCACCCTCCCCTTCCCCCACCCCGTTATACCGGGCTTAAATTTCAAATGCATCTATTTCCACAAGGCACACAACAGTAAATGTTAAATTGAAACACTGGGGCATTACAGAGGCTTGAACTGTCTGAAGCGATTAGAGGCAACATTTGATGGGCGTCTCTTTGATCTAACTGCACTGAAAGCCAAAAATCACTCCCGGATCATCTGTGAGGGGCCGTGGGATGCTATGCCACACAACAGCTAACAAACCTAACAAGCAACCTGATGTGATTTCTTTCGGGTACCTTGGTTTATTCAAGTGGACTCCTGCTCTGCATGCAAAAGTATTCTTCTAAAGCGATAGGATAAAATACCGCCTTGCAAAGGGCCTGACGGTAGCAGTGGCAGAGTTTGGCACCAACAGATTGTCACAGAGCCACTGCGACAACTGGAAGCAAGGAGAAAACCATTCAGCAGCCCAGCTAACACCGTGTCTTTGAGTTCGTCTCCCATTTCACATCAAATCCCTGCAAGGTCTGGAAGCAGAAGAGCAACTCAGGGTCAACCCTGATCAGCTATGTGTTCAGAGGAGCCAAGAGGACTCGGCTGATCACACTGTGTATGGAGACATGGTTGACTCTGTTGGGCATAAGTTACAGTGAAACGAGAGCCCATGTGGGGATTGAACCTATTCTTATAGGTTAACAAACAAATAGATCACAGACTGAGAACATACTGACGTTAAAAGAGAAGACTCATGGGGTAATGGCTCTGCCTACATCAGACCGAAGCATCTGGAATTCTGGCTGGTGCAGACATGCATCTGGGGGACTGAGGGCATTTGGGGTTTGACATCCAGATTGCTTGCGACTGAGGCAGCCCAGCTAAGGAGTCGGTGAGGAGCCCCAGGAAGGGTCTCAGTAGGAGAAAAGGATCTTGCAGCAGGTCAGGGGATTTATTTGCTGGCAATGTCTCCAGGGACCTGTGAGTAAATCTAGAGGGCACTGAGGGGTAACGAGACCCATTATTCATCAGAATGAGACATGGCCAATTCAGCCCTCATTAGGGGTCTCTGCCAGGCGGTGAGAGGTCAGACCCTGGCAGCAACCTGGGAATAGATGAGAAAAAGCTTTTGCCACTTTGGAAAGATGAAAAGAAATGTACCTAGATTTTTTTTTTTTTTAAGGTAAAGTCAGCCCTAAAGGAACTACAGAAAAAACGTCTACATTAGACCAGGTAAATTGTTCCAGGCGACTCTCTCAGTGAATAAAGCTAGTTAAGCAGGAAGAGAGGAAGTAGGATCTCAAAGCATTAATCACACTGAATTGCAAATTATCTGTTCCCTGTCTTATTCGTTTTTATATCTCTAGTTAGTACCTTACAAAATGCTTGACACACAGTAAGTGCTAAATAAATATTGATGAATGAATGTCAGACTTTTTCATCTCTAATGTAATCACAATCGGGAACCAGGCGGGAAGCCATATATTATAGTATTTTTGAGGCCAGCCTTAACTGTAGCTGCCCAGATAGCTTCTTACGATGCATGATTTGTGGGATCTAAAAATGTTCTGTTGCTCCAAAATATCTCCACATTCCTGAATTTCTGAATCTCCTCAATTCACACATTTTCCACTGGCCATGCTAATGCAGCTAAGTGTTCTATATGGATTATCTCATTTTAGGGTAATATTACTATTCCCATATTATGGTTGAGGAACCTGAGGCAAAGTGACTTGAGTTTACAGATCTGGTAAAGACCTGAATTGGCTCCAGAGGTTGGGCTTTTCAGCACTATTCTATCCTGCCTCCTACACTAGTCCTAAAAGCCTATAACCATACAGATAACATTCAAGAAAGAAAAAAAAAATAGGAGCACCTGGGTGGCTCAGTCAGTTAAGCGCCCAACTTTGCCTCAGGTCATGATCTCACGGTCAGTGGGTCAGTGGGTTTGAGTCCCACGTCGAGCTCTGTGCTGACAGCTCAGAGCCTGGAGCTTATTTCGGATTCTGTGTCTCCTCATCTCTCTGCCCCACCCCTGCTTGCTCACACGTGCTCTCTCTCTCTCAAAAATAAATAAAATATTTTTTAAAAAAGAAATAAAAGAAATGGTCAATCATTAGCATATTTGTTTGCACTGATTCCTCAGACAAATTAACTAGGCATTGAGTTGGACACTGAAGACAGAGAATGTAAGTTTGATGAGAAGGATGTTTTTGAAAATTCCAATCCCAGGGTTCTGACTCATTTATTTAGCACTTGCTGTGTGCTAGGCATTTTATAAAGTACTAACTAGAGATCCACGGCTGTATGGGTCTGTCTCTATCAGGCCAGTTTCATTTTCTGCAAGGGAAAACCATTTTTTCACATGTGTATACCACAAAAGATGCATTACTTATTTAAGTTTTTAAATCAAATTTTAACTACCCATAGAATTGGGTAAACTTTTTTCTTCTTTACGCTAGTGCATCATCAAAAATTGGAGATCAAACTGAATGAGAAGATTCTCCAAGGGAACATCCAAAGAATGGCTTCATAAAATGTGCTATTGTCCTATTAACTGGGAGTGAGGCCATATTACAACTATTAACTTCATTGCAGGGAAATTTCTATAGCAAAATCGCTATTCAAATGGTCATCTATGAAGGAATAATGGATGTTTTTAGAAAGTGTCTTTAGTAAACATTTGATACAAAATTGAAGCAGTTATGTACGTAGTTTTTGTTATGTATGTTTGAGACCACCTCTTTATTTCCCTTGAACTATCCAGAGATTTTTGTGAGGGAAATATAGCCTGTGGCTCACACTGTGATATTAGCAGTTTACTTACTTGTCTTTTCCCAACATAGTGAAGCTCTAACCAATGTTAATAGTTACAATGAAAGGTAACATTTGCACATGTAAATTCTTGAGTTTCCTAGGAAAGCTAGTCTTTCCTTAGCAGAGATTTCCAGAGATTTATAGTAAGTGGTATAAGAAACTATTGGAATAAATATCTCCTCAAACTGGGCATGCAAAGCTTAGAAATTAAGAGGCTGTCAGCATATTTTTTGCTGTGAATTAAAGGCATCTAGATATCTATATACATATAATATAATGTATATCTAAAATAATATTAGATACTGTGTAATATATGGCTTGTTATATTACTGATATATTTACATATATATAAGTATGTGTATATATGTGTAGATGTGTATTTAATGGTCTGCCCTGTGCCAGGTATTTATAATAACAATGAATTAATACTTAAGGAACACTTACTAAATGTCAGGCATGGTGCTTTAAAAATCCTATTGTAGGGGTGCCTGGGTGGCTCAGTCGGTTAAGCGTCTGACTTCGGCTCAGGTCATGATCTCACCGTCCGGGAGTTCGAGCCCCGTGTCGAGCCCCGTGTCGGGCTCTGTGCTGACAGCTCAGAGCGTGGAGCCTCCTTCCGATTCTGTGTCTCCCTCTCTCTCTGACCCTCCCCCGTTCATGCTCTGTCTCTGTCTCAAAAATAGATAAACATTAAAAAAAATTTTTTTTTAAATAAAAAAAAATCCTATTGTAGGATTTGATCAGGGAAGGTTTTATTGGGTACTATTATCATCCCTGTTTTAAGGTAAGGAAACCAAGGCAGAGGTTAAGTAACTTCCCCAAAGTCACTGAGCAAATAGCAGAACAGGGATTTGAAGCCAGGCAGTCTGACTCCAGAGCCCATACTCTTAGCCACTTTATACATGTGGTCTCGTCTAATTAATACATTCTAAAGCATTGGTGACAAAGCTCCATTTCTGACTTATTTGTGTTTATATTTGCAAATGAAGCCCAATTTATTCAAAAGAAGACTACTTTATGACAGAAAATAGCCTTCACACAGGGTTAATAAATGTGTAAAATGTGCCAATATCCTTGTGTCTCGCAAAACACTTTCAAGTTGAAGGTCAAATCAAGCTAATACTGACCTGACTTCCTTTGTCATATTCACTAACTTTCTTTCACTTTTGAAACTAATTCTGAAATACTAGCACTGACCAATCAACACATGAGGTAAGTTATACCTTGTTAGTCTGATCATGGTTTATCAAAACATAGAGTAATTTGAAGCAATTGCGATTTCCTACCGGATTAAGTGGATGGTTGTTCATCACTAAAGTATTGGATGGTCTAAGTCTAGTTCACTCAGAACTTTCCAAAGCCTTTTGCTGCTTTTCAAATTAATGAGAGGTTCACTGTATATAGGATTTTCACTGAAATTTTAAAAGTGCCTTGGGCGGGGAGGGGTGGGGGGTGGGGGATGTTCCTGGGTGGCTCAGGCGGTTAAAGACCCAACTTTGGCTCAGGTCATGATCTCACAGTTCATGAGTTTGAGCCCCACATTGGGCTCTCTGCTGTCAGCACAGAGCCCCCTTTGGCCTCTGCCCCCCTCTCTCTCTGCCTCTCCCTGGTTTGTGCTCTCTCTCTCTCTCAAAAATAAACATTAAAAAATAATTTTAAAAAGTGCTTTGGGAAACAATGATATAGCATGCTTTTTAATTTTACTTTTATTTGCACACTTGGGCCTTAAACCATTAAACTTTCACAAACCTTCTGGACTTAAAAACACATCATTCAAAGTTGAACATAATTATTGACATTATCAATATTTACTCAGAGTGCATTTCAAGTAGTTAATATGCCTCAAATTATGACCTTTTACTTAAACAATCCATCGAAATAATTTTCAAGATATTTTTGAGATACGCATTTACTTATTCGGGCATTGCAGTGTTAGAAAAAATTACATTTTTAAAAAGTTTATTTATTTTGAGAGAGACAGAGGCAGTGCAAGTGGGGGAGGGGCAGAGAGAAAGAAGGAGAGAGAAAATCCCAAGCAGGCTCCAGAGTTTCACCACAGAGTCTGATGCGGGCTGGAACTCACAAAGCCATGAGATCATGACCTGAGCCAAAACCAAGAGTTGGACACTTAACCGACTGAGCCATCCAAGGTGGCCCAACAAACTTACTTTTCTCTGAGTGTTGAATTCAGTACAAGATAGGTCAAATTTCATCTTTTTTTTTTTTTTAATGTTTATTTATTTATTTTGAGAGAAAGTGAGCAAAGAAGGGACAGAGAGAGAGAGAATCCCAAACAGACTCCACGTTGTCAATGCAAAGCCCGATGCAGTGCTCAATCTCACAAACTGAGATTATGACCTGAGCTGAAACCAAGAGTCAGATGCTTAACTGACTGAGCCACCCAGGCACCTCAGAAATTCATCTTTAATATTAGCAAAGTTATACCAGCTTTCTTTCTTTGATTTAACTTTGTACAATATATCCTCTCATTCCTTTTTCTATTTTCTTATTTTTTATTTTTATTTGCTCCAGCTTTATTGAAATATAATTGATATAAGACATTGTATAAATTTAAGGTGGACCACATTATGATTTAATACACATATGTATTATGGAATGATTACCACAAAAAAGATTGGTTAACCTCACATAATTATGATTTTTGTGTGTTGTGAGAATATTTAGGGTTTACTTTTCTATTCATTCATTCATTCATTCATTCATTCATTTATATTTTGAGAAAGAGAGCATGTGAGCCAGGGAGGGGAAGAGTAAGAGAGAGAAAATCCCAAGCAGGCTTCTTATTGTCAGTGCAGAGCCCTATGAGAGGCTCTATCTCACAAACTGTGAGATCATGACCTGATCTGAAATCAAGAGTTAGATGCTTAACTGACTGAGCCACCCAGGCACTGCCCCAGGATTTACTTTCTTAGCAACTTTCAAGTATATAATATAATATTGTTAACTATAGTCATCTTGCTGTATGTTAGATTCCCAGAATTTATTCATCTCATAACTAGAAGCTTGTACCCTTTGACCAACATCTTCCCATTTACCACCTCTACCCCCAGCCTGTGACAACCACCATTGTAATCTCTGTTTCTATGAATCAGGCTTTTTAAAGATATATCTCACATATAAGTGAGATTATATAGCATTTGCATTTCTCTGACTTGATTTACTTAACATAATGCCCTAAAGGGCCATCCATGTTGTCACAAATGAAAGGGTTTTTCTTTTTTTTTTAAATAGCTTATCCATCAATAGACACTTAGAGTGTTTCAGCGTCTTGGCTATTGTGGATAATGTTGCAATGAACATGGGGGAGCAGATATCTCTTAGAAATAGCAAATTTCATTTCTTTTGGATATATACCCAGAAGTGGGACTGCTAGGTCATATGGTAATTCTATTTTTAATTATTTGAAGAAACTCCATTCTGTTTTCCATAGTGGCTGTATCAATTCACCTTCCCACCAACAGTGCACAAGTTTTCCCTTTTCTTTATATCCTCACCAATGCTTGTTATCTCTTGTCTTTCTGATAATAGTCATTCTAATAGGTGTGAGGTGGTATCACATTTTGGTTTTGATTAGTGATGTTGAGCATCTTTTCACGTACCTGTTCGTCTTTTGTATGCCTTCTTTGGAAAAATGTCTCTTCAGTTCCTCTGCCCATTTATTAATCAGTTTTGTTTTTGCTTTTTTTGCTATTGACCTGTATGGGTTCCTTCTGTATTTTAGATATTAACCCTTTAAATGAAATATGATTTGCAAATATTTCTTCCTATTTGTAAGTTGCCTCTTCATTTGATTGATTTTGTTTTCTTTTGCTTTACAGAAGCTTTTTAGTTTGATGTAATCCCATTTCTTAACTTTGGTTTTTGTTGCTTGTGTTTTCAGTATCATACCTTAAAAATAATTTCAAGATCCCTGTCAAGGTTTCAGGCCTTACATTTAAGTCTTTCATATTTTTGAGTTATTTTTTTTTGAGAGTGTAAGATAGACATCCAATTCCATTCTTCTGCATGTGAATATTATCCCAAAATGATTTATTGAAGAGACCATCTTTTCCCCATTGAGAATTCTTCAATCCCTTCTCAATTAACTTAGTTGGCTGTGTACATATGGATTTATTTCTGGGTTCTCAATTCCATTAGATTGGTCTATATCTATGTCTGTTTTCATGTTTTGCTATGTTATGAGATAGTAATATACTATTTTGGTTATTACAGCTTTGCAGCATAGTTTGAAATCAGGAGGTTTGAGGCCTCCAACTTTGTTCTTTATCAAGATTACTTTGGCAATTTGGGGCTTTTGTGGTTCCATATGAATTTTAGTATTGTTTTTTCTATTTTTGTGAAAAATGCCTTTGGAATTTTGATAGGGATTTCATTGAATCTATAGATGGATTTGGGTAGTGTGGATATTTTCCCAGTATTAATTCTTCTGATTAATGAACACAGGATATCTTTCCAATTATTTTTGTATTCTTTAATTTCTTTCATCAATATCTTATAGTTATCAGTATATAGATCTTTCCTCTCCCTAGTGACATTTATTCCTAAGTATTTTGTTGTTTTCAATGCTATTTTAAATGGGATTTTTAAAAAATTCTTTCAGACATTTTATTGTTAGTGTATAGAAATGCAACTGATTCATATATGTTGATTTTTTTTTTTTTTTTTTTTTTTAGCCTGCAACTTTACTCAATTTGTTTATTAGGTCTAATTGGTGGTCTTTAGGATTTTCTGTAATATAAGATCAAGTCATCTGCAAACAAAGACAGTTTTATTACTTCCTCCTTCCTGATTTGGATGTCTTTTATTCTTTATCTTACCTAATTGTTCTGGTTAGGACTTCCAGGACTATAGTGAGGAGTGGTAAGAGTAGGCATCATTGTTTCTGACTCTAAAGGAGAAGCTTTCAGTTTTTTATCACTGAGTGTGATGTTAGCTGTGGATTTATTATATATGGCCTTTATTATGTTGAGATATATTTCTTGTATACCCAATTAGTTGAGAGTTTTTATCATGAAAGCATGTTGAATTCTGCCATTTTTTCATGTATTGAGATGATATGATTTTTATCCTTTATTCCATTAATGTGGTGTATTAGGTTTATTGATTTGCACCATGTTTATTGATTGAAACCATCCTTGCATCCCAGAGAAAAATCACATTTGATCATGATGTATGATCCTTTTAATGCACTGTTGAATTTGGTTTACTAGTGTTTTGTTAGATTTTTAGATCTATGTTCACCAGGGATATTGGCCTGTATTTTTCATTTCTTGCAGTGTTTTTATCTGGCTTTGTTATCAGAGTAATGCTGGACTCATAAAATGATTTTGGGAGTGTTCCCTCGTCTTAAATTTTTTGGAAGAATTTGAGAAGAATCGGCCTTAGTTCTTCTTAAAATATTTGGTAGAATTCACCAGTGAAACATCTAGTCCTGGGTTTTTCTTTGTTGAGAGGTTTTTGATTATTGCTTCATCCTCCTTAGTCATTATTGGTTCTGTTCAGATTTTCTATTTCTTCATGATTCAGTCTTGTTAGGTTGTATGTTTCTAAGAATCTATCCATTTGTTCCGGGTTACCTAATTTGTTGATTGTACAATTGCTCATAAATAACCTCTGTTGATGTATCTCTGCAGTGTCTGTTGTAATGTCTCCTCTTTCGTTTTTAATTTTGTTATTTGAGTCCTCTTTCTTTTTTCTGTGGGTAGTCTAGCTAAAGTTTTGTCAGTTTGGGGGCACGTGGGTGGCTCAGTCGGTTAAGCATCCAACTCTTGGTTTTGGCTCAGGTCATGATCTCACAGTCTCATGAGTTCAAGCCCCATGTCAGGCTCTGAGCTGACAGTGTGGAGCCTGCTTGGGATTCTCTCTCTCTCTCTCTCTCTCTCTCTCTCTCTCTCTCTCTCTTCCCCCTTCCCCACTCATGTTGTCTCTGTCTCTCTCAAAATTAATAAACTTAAAAAAATCTGTGTTTTAAAAAAGGGTTGTCAATTTTATCTTTTCAAAAAATGAACTCTTAGTTTCACTGATATTTTTTCTTATTGTCTTTCTATTCTCTATTTCATTCATTTCTGCTCTGATTTTTATTTTTTCCTTTTTTCTACTAACTTTTGGCTTAGTTTGTTCTTCTTTTCCTAATTCCTTATAAAAGTGAAATTGTTTGAGATTTTTCTTTTTTCTTAATGTGGGCATTTATCACTATAAACTTAACCCATAAGTTGTGGCATGTTGTATTTTCATCCTCATTTGCCTCAAGATACTTTCTGATTTATACTTTGAACATCTACTGACCAGGCAGGAGCCTTCTCAGGATCCTGTTAAAGGCCCTTTGTGTGAGAATCCAGTCGTGGAAACTTAAGTGAAAACTTCTCCTAGTATGACCATACTATACAAGGTACTGGAGGCAATCCTATCCAGCAGAAGTCAGACAGTATCCACACCTGCCCAAGCCCCTGGTAGTAAGCCCACCAACCACAGACCCACTGCAGACCCAGGGGCAGCCTCATAACTGGCTTCAATCTAGCATGACTGTGCTTCCAGAGGTAATTCCATTGACCCAGAAAACCAATAGAAGGTCTTTACTGATCCCTGAGCAGGCTTCTGCTTGGGACTGGATGGACCTCTGGGTGGGCAGGAGTATCTCTGACCATAGCTGAGAGGGTCTAGAACCATGCCCTAGGGCTGTTTCAGTTTATAGGCAAGATTGAGGTCTACAGACCTGGCTTTGGAGGTAAGAATGGGCGTATCTCCCACCAGGTCCTTGGGTGGGCTGGACTGTTCCCTGACTGTGGCTGGAGGGTCAGAAGCTAAGAAACGAACTCTTTCAGAATCTCTGAGGTTGTAGACATGAGTATCTCCCACTGGGTCCCTGGACCTGTGGGACTGCTGGCATACTGTGACCAAGAGGGAGCTGAAGCTGGTACAGGGTACTCCAGGAAAGCAGATGGGGTATCTCCTGACAGGTCCCTGTGCCAGTAGGTCTGTTCATGGACTGCGGCTGTGATGGGCTGAAGCCCAGTTAGAGGACCTTTTAAGGATCTACAACCTGAATGGGTTTGGCAAGCTTACCTTCAGGTGCTCCCCACACTGCACCTAAGAGGGCCTGGAGATATTCCTGGGCCACTTTCATGTCCATGGCTAGGTCCAAGGTCTGTATGCCTATTACCTGATGCACAGATAGGTGCGACACCTCTCTGGTCCCTTGGTGAATAGTGTTGGTGACAAGACCAAAGCCAAAAGGGGCTGCAGCCAAGTCCTTAGGGTACTGAGCTGTTTTTGAGTCCGTAGCCAGGATCACAGTCAGTGATTGGTTGCCTGGATGCAAGCCTGCCTTCTCATAACAGCTCTCCTCAGTCTCAAACTGCACCAGGGTTTCACAGTGTCCTGCCTGGATCCCGGATCCCCACAAAGGCACTTCTGTCATGGATGGATGCCAAATTATTGTTGTTAAGTGGGGGGAGGGGGGAGATACAAGTGGAAGACATCTTACTGGGCCATCTTGCTGTCATCGCTCCCCATTCTTCTTCTTCACACTCTTCTAAGCCCATGGACTTAAATGTGTCTCCATTAAGCAGTAAACTGTTGTTTCGTCCTAGGAATTTTGAAAATTATTCGACATATTTGATCATGAAACCCAGAGAGCCAAAGTGTCATCATGACCCCTTCAGTAGTTCAGGGAGTAATAGAGACCAGGTAATAAAGGGAGTCCTGGCTAAATTCAGTTCCCAGTGGGCCCACTGAGTCTGAAGACCCACTCAACAGTCACTTCCAAGTCCTGAATGTACATCTGGAAATAATGTACTTGGTAGTTGAAGTAACTCCACACGTTGGGTCCTTAGCTTGCATGGTAAGAGCTCTCATAGTGAGGTAGGCTATATAGAAATATCTGAGACTGCCCGCCATGCCAGCCAAGATAGCAAGTCAAAAACGGTACTTTGGAGTATTGGCAGGAGATTGACGTCCCCATTAGAGACCTATAGGATTCAGAGCTGGTGGCCACGCCAGGTGTCCATTTTATTCACCAGTCTGGCTAACGAAGAAACTGAATACATCCTGGAGAATGACTGTAGACTACTGCTAGCTCAGCCAAGTAGTTTTCCTACTTCACAGAAGTGAACTTCCTACTTCACACAGCTTCATCTGCTGTTCCATGAGGTTGTTTCTGGGACAGATTTACAAGGCCTCTGGGCCGCTGGCTGGCTCACTCAGTTAAGCATCTGACTTTGGGTTTCAGCTCAGGTCATGATCTCACTCACGGTTTCATGAGTTCAAGCCCCAGGCTGACAGCTGTGAAGCCTGCTTGGGATTCTCTCTCTCTCTGCCCTTCCTGCACTCGTGCTGTCTCTGCCTCTCTCAAAATAAATAAACTTTAAAACAAAAACAAAAACAAAAAGAAACAAGGCCTCAGATGTATGGAATCTCGCCACTGATCAAATAAATATTCTTTTTGAATTCCAATTAGAAAAGAGCATAGGGGCACGTGGGTGGCTCTGTTTGTTAAGCGGGTGACTCTTGGTTTCTGCTCAGGTCGTGATCTCATGGTTTCGTGGGTTTGATCCCCGCATGGGGCTCTATGCTGACAGTGCAGAGATTGCTTGGCATTCTCTCTCTCTCTCTGCCCCTCCCTCGCTCACACTGTCTCTGTCTCTCTCAAAACTAAATAAATAGGGGTGCCTGGGTGGCTCAGTCGGTTGAGCATCTGACTTTGGCTCAGGTCATGATCTCGCGGTGTGTGGGTTCAAGCCCCACGTCGGGCTCTGTGCTGATGGCTCGGAGCCTGGAGCCTGCTTCAGATTCTGTGTCTCTCGCTCTCTCTCTCTGCTCTTCCCCTGCTCTCTCTCTCTCTCAAAAATAAATAAACATTAAAAATTTTTTAAATAAATAAATAAATTTTATGAAAAAGAAAAGAAGAAAAGAAACAGTTCACATGAACTCAGGATGGACAATATTTGTTTCCAATTTTGCCTCAGGGCTATGTTAATTCTCCTGCCCTCTGTCATTGTGTAGTCTGAAGAGGTCTGAAGTGCCTGGGTATCTCAAAGAAGATCTCACTGCTCCATTACACCAGTGACATCATGCTTATTGGACAGGATGAGAAAGAGATGGCTAACATGCTTGAAGCCTTGCTAGGTTCCCTGCACTCCACAGAGTAAGAAAGTAAACTCTGTGAAAACTCAGGGGAACTTCTACTTCAGTGAAGTTTGTAGGGATCCAGTTTTTAGGAGTTCAGAAATAACCTGGAATATTTCCTACAAAATAAAAAACAAATTAAAAAAAAAAGACAAATTGTTGAATCTTGCATTCCCTACAACACAGAAGGGAACATAGTGTCCAGTGGGGCTTTAGGGGTTCTGGAGGCAACACAATCCACACCTAGGAACAGAGCTCCTGCTCTGTCTTAGTAGAGACAATGAAGTACCAAATGGCCAGGTATCTAAACTGTTAATTATAATCTGGGTTCTGTCAGACCCACCAAGCCATAAATTTGGGTGGGCCCAACAGTAGTCTATTATAAGATGGAAATGGAACCCCCAGATCAAGACTGGGAGTAGAGTAGGCTGCAAGAGCAAGTAAGTCTTATGTCACCCACCACAGGTGTCCAGCCTCCATCCCCCAGCTCACACATACAGGCATATGGGCGTTCCTGTGTGACTAGGTGAAGGAGGAGGAGAAGGCCCAAACTTGGTTTATGGATGGGTCTCCTCTGTAGATGGATACAAGCTGCATATGCATAGCAGCTACATTACAGCTGCATTCAGAAGTAGCTTTAAAAGACAGAGGAGAGGGGAAAGATTTGTAACGGGACATGTAGCCCCAGGTGAGAATATATAGAGATATCTGGGTAGTGACTAGCGACATGGCTGGCCAGTCAGAGGCCTGGAAGGAAATGACTGAAAGTTTTGAGGCAAAGAGATCTGGGGTAGAGGCATACGGGTGATACAGCGGCCTGGGCATGAAGTGTGAGAGTTTGTGTATCACATATTAATGCCCACCAGGAAGTATCCATCAAGCAAGAGGCACTCAATAACCAAGTAAGCAAAATGACCCTCGTCAGCCTTCTTCATCAGCCAACCGAAAACTGGCATGGTGGGCCTGCAAATGAAATGTCCATAGTAAGAGAGATGGAGCCACAAGGCCACAAGGACCAGCTGAGGCAATAGCTGAGGGTGAGAGCAATTTAGAACAGATTGTGTGGAAAAGTTACCCCCACTTACACCCCAAGATGGACTGCAGCAACGAGGTCAGTAGTTCATCCCACTAATTCCTATCTCTAATTTTCTTCTCAGGGAAAGAGGCCAATGGGACCATGAAGGAGCTGCTCCCTGCACTTGCATGGAGAATGAGAGCTGTGCGGCACAAAGGGTGGAACGCAATGGCAGTGAAAATACACCAGTCAGATCACCTCTTATGGGAACCATAATTGACTGATCACCCCAGCTGCTGTCGCTTTGAATCTACCACTACATCTACACAGAAGCAACACTTCCTGTGGGCAACTCCCAGCCAATGACTGAGCACAGAAGGGTGCTAACAGAAGGCCACCCCAGCAAAATGTAGGACTCCTCAATAAAGCAACATTGACCTTAGGATCCACCCCCCCACCATCAGCCTGGCCAAACTTTGTTGGAACTGTACTGAATTCTGAGACTTTATATCAACCCCTCCTCCCTCCTTCCATAGGAATCAGACCTGCGTTATTGTTTGAAGCTTCTTTCCACCTTTTCCTGCTCTCTTCTCCCTCTTGCACAAGTGTTTCTCCCAGTAAATCTCCTGCACATCTATTACTGTCTTAGTGTCATCTTCTAGGAGGACCTAAACAGCACAACAATCTAGAGTTCTTACCTTCTTTTATTTTTCGTTGAAAATTTCCATTTCTTAAAATATATTCCAGTTTTCTTGTGAAAGTCTCTCTCTCTTCTTTCTTGAATATATTAACCACAGCTATTTTAAAGTCCCTACCTGATCATTCTAACATCTGGATCACCTATAGTTCTCTATTTTTTTTCTCTTTGTTTTTGGACATTTGGTCTAGTTTTTGGCATTCCTGGTAAGTTTTTATTGAATCCTGGACAATATATTTTTGAAATTATAGAGGCTCCTGGTGTTTTTCCAGAAAAGTTTTAATTTTCTTCTTGCAGGTAGAATATGGACAGACCACCTTGATCTAGTCAAAGTGGAGTTTCAAGCTTTGTTAGACTTGATATGTTTCTGATTTAGTCTTGCCTTTACGGTATACTTAGGGTATACCCTTGCTAGGGTCTCAACTGAAAACATGGATTGTTTCCCAGTGTCCCCGGTGGGCTCAGAACCCCCACTTTGCTTCCCCAGACCCAGGAGATTGCTTATGTCTCTGCTGAGCTTGGTATCTTCCTAAATGCTCCTTTTTGTGTCTTGGTATCTCGACGTCTCTCCTTACATCTTCACTGCTTACAATTCAGCAAATGCCTCAAAAAGAAATTGCAGAGAAAATTTCTAGATCATTTCTCTGTGGTTGCCTCTTCTCCTGGCCTCTCAAGTCTTAGCTACCTTGGAAACTCTAAACTCCGACTTTTATCTTTCATTTCAATGAAACCACAGAAAGCTTCAGGCCATCACTTTTTGCCTGCCTTCTTTTCTCCATTTCTTGGATTGGCAAATGCACAAAGGCATTAATAGATGTAAGAGTGAGGCTTATCTGAATATTCTTTCCTTCTCTTTTGGACATTGGTCCTGCACATCCTGGCATCCTTGATGGCCCTCTGATGCATTCAAACACTCTTTCTTTTCTTTTATCCAGTTCTTCAGGCTCCAAATATGCTATACTTCCTCCTAACTCTGGGCCTTGGTACATGCTCTTGTCCCCTCTTACAACATATTCCCACCTCATTCACCTATTTAGTAACCACTCTTCTTCAGATATTACCTAAACCATTGTTTCTACAGGGAAGCCTACTCCAACATCCTTGGCTAGATCCAACCCTCTCCTATAGGCTTTCAGGATACCACACTCACCTCTACTTTCTAGCTGTCATCACTGGTACAATTTGATATTTATTAGTGTAATTATTGGATTAAATTCTCTCTCCTATTATACAATGAGCTTAGTGTGGCTATTTATCATGTCTGATCAACATTATACCCCCAGTGATTAAGGAGTGCCTGACACATAAGGAATGCTCAATAAATAGCTATTGAATGAATGTAGTACCATAATCACCTTTTGAAGTAGCTCATCCACTATATTAGAATATGAATATATGAATTAAGACTCTGTCAATGAGTTAATGAAGCCAATAGCTAACAGCTGAATAGTGTCCTTCTCACTAATAATTACACTGTGTGTGTGTGCATAATTGAAATTGAATTATATATGGCAAAAACGTAAACTTCTCAGTAGTAGGAAAGAGACTTCTTGGATGAATACTTGAATATTCATTGAAACCAGAAAACTACAAAGATCTCCAGGGATATAATTTCAGACTCTGATAAGAGCATTTATGCAGTAATTCATTGAGCAACTCAACCAAAATGAAATGCTGACAAAAAGAAGAAAGATCAAAGCGTGCTTTCAAGGACAGAGCAGGAATCGGGCACTGCAAAAGGAAGGCATGATGTGTTTGGCAGAAAGGTTTAGTGAAAGGGAGAAACAGCAGAGAACGAATTGCTGGGGAGAGCAGAAAGTCCAAAGTGTTGTGTTACCTGTCTTCAACATAAAAAAAAAAAAAAAAAAAAAAATACCCTAACATTCCCACCTCCCCAGCTTCATAAAACAAATAGAAGGGCAGGGTGGGAAGTTAATGCCAAGAGGCCTAATCATTGTGTTGAAATATCCCAGGAAGCCCACTCTTCATGTGTCAAGGACTTCCACTACTTTGCTGAAAAACTACCAAGTCAGAAGATTAAATATTGGACCGAATATTAGTTAGTACATGGAACTGGTTAAGGTTTACACTGGCTACCTGAAGCCAAAATTAACATTTGGTCGACTCACCCCAATGACCGATCAAACCATCCAAATGAGCGCTTTCGTTGAACTAGTTAATTTAGTCACATGGCGGGGGGGAGCAACTCCACGGGGAGATTCTCAAATACAAGGCGTGGTAATCTTGTGTGGAGCCAGACTTCACCACAGAGTCTACATGTTTTGCTTATCAGTAACATTTGCAACAAAGGCCTAGCGGAAGGGCTTCTAGCCCGGTTTCTTTGGGTAATATGCACACAACCAATTGCATTTCATCTGTCATGATATGTATTGGGCACTACCGTGTGCCCGGCACTGTGCCAGGTATGCTGTGGTAGTTTGAACCACAGATTCTATTCCTGGTCTCGTGAAACTTACAGTCCACGGGGGCAAAAGAAGCACTAATCAAATAAACACACAAACAAATATAAAGTTGCAGCCGTGGCTAGTGCTAGCAAGGAGAGGCCCATGGTGACATGGGAGCCTAAAGTCGGCAATTTGGCCTGAATGAGGGAAGCAGAGGGAACAGAAATGTGTGCAAAATCACTTGGGGTAGCTAAATTCTCGGAACGTTTTCTTCTTATAACACCTCACATCTCCCTTTCCTCCCCGAATAAGTATTTTACTTGATTGGGTCTTGGGTGGAGAGCCACACCCACAGTTTGGAAAGCGTGGCACTTCTCTCACCATGCGAGTCTCCGAAGTTTTACGCCCCTCCCCCTCTGATGGCCCCAAGGGGAGAAGAAGGCAGCAGAAGAGAGGGAGAGAGCTCAGGGTATCAGGGACTATGGAAAGAGTGCATCTTCTCGCAGTTACATTACCCTGGAGATACCAACCTCAAGGCGACTTGTTAGCATCCTCGTGGGTGCTAGGACACCCGTCTGCCTTCTATTCTGGCTGCCATGCAGTGAAATTGGGGAAGAGATCAGCTGGAAGGCAGCTCGCACACACTCCAGATGAATGGGCAGCTCGTGATGCCTGCTTGCTCCCGTGTCTCTGATCTCTCAGGAAAAAGATGAAAGACAGGGAAGACAAGGTCAGAGTGGAAGAGTTTACGGAAGTTAACCACAGGGATCAGTCACGTCAGAAATATCAGTGTAGTTGGAACAAAAATAAGAAGTGAAATCACTGGGAATGATTTTAATGAGTCCAAGGCATAGCATTTCCTTCCCCTTGGCGTCGTGTGACGGTCAACGTCCAGCCCACAGGGCAAAAGCAAACCAAACAGGCAGCTTTGGATGGGTTCTTGTTTACCGTGTCTTTGACTGCACAGCACCCGATTTGCAGTTAAAATACCAAAAATAAAAACACCCAACAGCCCACATGCCAGATATTTTCCACTAGGCTTCAGTGGTTGCTTAGGCCCGTGTTGGTGCTAACATATTTTACAAGACTTGTGAAGAAACTACGGTTCTCCACACACAATTGTTTATGTTCCCATGTAAAGCTGCACGCCTTTGTTAATGATAACTAACGAATGATACAGATGCCATGGAAGTTGCTGGAGGTGGGCAAAGAGTGATGAGGTCACCATCACCAGCGTGAGGGGTCCCAAAATAAAAAAAGAGGGTTTATATGCAGAACATATAAATCAGTCAATGCAATGAGCCAGGACTGCTCCCACAGAGCAGAGTGGAAAGTAAGAGCTTGGGAGTGGGGAAAGGGGTTTGTCTGGGTAGCCAGAGGCAGGTATAGGTTACGCTGAGTAGTATACAACAGTTCAAGTAGAAGAAACTCAGAAAGCAAGTCCACCTCGCTGGAAGCAGTAAGGAGCACAGCAGCACCTACACTGGTTCAACGGAAGAGTAAAGAGTGGGCAGAACCAAGTTTCCCTAGACACGAGAGACAGAGAAATCCCAGACTGGGGAGTTAGGGCATTGCCTCTGCTGAGCCAAGAGGCACTGACAAGCCTTCTTCCCCAGGTGTCAGGAACCAGGCTAGACCTGCAGTGAGCTATGTAGTGACCAGGAGCCAAAGGGATGAACCCTTACCAAGACAGCAAGAACTTATCTAGACAAATATGATAGTGGCTACAGGACAGAGAAGCGTGTGGGGACAGAAAGGTTTACCTGTCTAAGGTAAACCAAGTGGGTTAAACAAAGACGAACTGGGTGATAGGGTAAATCACGTACACTGAATGCAATAGGAGGTCTGAGTTACAGAAAAAACGGACCTTTGGATTGCAGCTCCATTCTCTTGGTCCAGGGATTTTTATGCATGCAGTCTCCCACTCCTTCACGTAAGAAATGGAGCCGACAATCCCAGATTAAACAAGTTATCCATCATCTCTCATCAGAAGTCTCTCATTCTTCATGTTTGCCCTGCTCTGAACTGACAGATGCCGCAGAACACATTCATCCAAATGGTCTTTAGCTGACATAATCCTCATTCCCTGTGAACAGAAAGGAAGTAAATGTGTTAACAATTACTCATCCTTTGTGCAAAGGACTACAGAGGAGGTGCGTGGCAGGACCAAGTGCACGGGGCAGGGTGACGAGGAGCTGGCTTGGGGACAAAAGCCACTGGTACCCAGGATTTGGGTTTGAAAGCAAACACCTATTTTGATCTCAAGGTGATGGAGGGAAAAGCGGGCCGAGTAATTCAGGACGAGAGACATGAGGGCCTGGGAGGCAGAGATCTAGCTCCTTTCCCCTCCCGACCTTGTTTTCATCGCAACAACCACACAAATGCCTCTTACATTAAACTACAGCTGAGAACAGGAGATTGACAGAATTTTCACTTTTCATCTGGATGATTCAACATCATGTAGAAACAGCTACTGTGGACCTCCTAAGGAGGGAAAGGGTGGGAAGCAACCTATCTCAAAAGACTGATTTAAAAAAAAAGTTTAGAAGCCACTAGGTGTTTGGTACTTATTTTCAAGGCTATAAATCCCACAGCAGGTGCGCCTAGGCAATCAGGATAGGCAAGAACTCTGATAAATTCAATGGTGATACTTAGGGCCACAGAAACCCTGGGGGGCTATAAATAGTCATTAGGAGTGAGATGTTGCTGAACACCAAGGGGAAAATCCACCAATGGAGCAGAAATGTAAATCAGGAACTACTATGATGAAATTGTGTTTTCACAGAAAGTATAAAGGAAGAAAAAAAGAGAAAAAGCAAGAATTAGATTTCCTTCCAACGCTTAGAATATGAGCCATTTTAGAAAGTGTCAAAAGAGGGATGGAGGGAGGAAGCAATTAAGCAAGCAAACCCCCCCAACCTATTTCATTTAGGGGTCCGTCGGAAACTGGCAGTTCAGTCCCCATATTCTGGCTGTGTCCACAGTCAATGAGCTTACGAGATTGTCACAGCAAAAGGTGTTCTATCACCTTTAGGTTGCCAAGGTTTGGGTTTCTTTTGTAAGAGAACAAAATTTATTGATAAACACTGTTTACTTCTCACATATTCTCTGAGGATGGTGGGAGAATCAATGCACATTTGTTAAGTCATCTTGAAGTGTATGAAGGCCCCTGTGGCAAGGGTACCATGCAGATGTAAAGTAGTTATAATCGAGACACCTGAATGGCTCAGTCGGCAAAGTGTCCGGCTCTTGATCGCAGCTCAGGTCAATGATCTCAGAGTTCGTGGGTTCAAGCCCCACATCGGGCTCTGCCCTGACAGTGTGGAGGTTGCTTGAGAATCTCTCTCTCTCCCTCTCTCTCTGTCCCTCTCCTGTTTGCTCTCTCTCCCTGTCTCTCTCAAAAATCAACTTAAAAAAATAAAGTAGGGGCGCCTGGGTGGCTCAGTCGGTTGGGCGTCTGACTTCGGCCCAGGTCATGATCTCGCGGTCCGTGAGTTCAAACCCCGCGACGGGCTCTGTGCTGACAGCTCAGAGCCTAGAGCCTGTTTCAGATTCTGTGTCTCCCTCTCTCTCTGACCCTCCCCCGTTCACGCTCTGTCTCTGTCTCAAAAATAAATAAACGTTAAAAAAATTAAAAAAAAAAAAAGTAGTTATAATCATTTTCAAAATTCACTTCTCACCTGTTGCCACCTCTACCCCCCAAAAAACATACATTTAATTATCAAGGTGCTTTAATTTATTGGATTACATCTCACACACTTCAGGGAATGATAAAAATGTATTTCATTATATTATATTTAACAATGTAGTTTTCAGGTTATTTCTGGTTATAGCTGTGCTTTTGGTCACCTTTTCCATGAATGATGCTTCTATTATTGAAGTAAGTCTCCTTGAAATGTAACTTTGTGTGACATTTAAAGAACTCTAGGAAAGTCACATTTTTTTGAGGTTCTCCCTCCCTCTTTTTTTAAAGCAAATTTCACATGTGGATTTATAGAGCAATTATTGTTGCAAATATCCAGCAAAACAGAATCAGAGTGGTGAAGAGTTGGTAATGATATTGTTATACCACTTAATATGTTCTCGGCTGACCCACACAGACCCTATTTCAGAAAATGCTTCCATAGACCCAGAACGTAATCGATTTATTTCCTCGGTCAGGGAAGGTTGGGCATGAACTTGCGTGCCTCAATTATTTCTTCTGTAAAATGGTAATACTGAGAGTATCTGCCTCCAAGGCTACTGTGAGAATTAATGAAAGTACCTATATAAAGCTCTTGGTGCATGGTACACACTATATAAATCGTAGGAATCGTGTTTTTTTTGGTCAGGTTATTGCCACCACTGCCTGCCCCATAGAGTGATGTAGGTGATGACCAGGTGCTCTCAATCCTCCTCAATGTCTCTCACGCCTGTGCCTTCCCCAGCTTATTACCAGTTCTTACTGCAGATTCCCTTCACAATCCCCTTGATACCTAAACTCCTACCATAGTCTCTTGACCCAGGTCTTGGTGTCTTTAGAATCCACCTCATCCTGCACACAGACCCCAGTTCTACTTTCTTATAATCATGCCTTCCTATGTTTAAAAAATGTTGATGTGCACAAACCCCCCACAGGATAAAGTTGACGGGGTTTAGCTTGGCCCTCGCGGTCCTTCACATCCTAGGCTCAAGTTACCCTGACATCACCATTTCCCACTCTTCACCAGCAGTGATAACGTTGTCAAGTCCCACTAATCTCTCCAGAGCAATGGCATGCTGCCATGTTCCTAAATCTGAAGACAGTACATGTATTCTTAGGAAGCTTTCCAAAGTTTTTGCCATCACGGTCAAGGAAAAATCAGACACAGGTTAAAGAATCTTCCCTATGTGGGTTGAGCCTCCAGCTTCGGCTCAGGTCATGATCTCGCGGTCCGTGAGTTCGAGCCCCGCGTCGGGCTCTGGGCTGATGGCTCAGAGCCTGGAGCCTGTTTCGGATTCTGTGTCTCCCTCTCTCTCCGCTCCTCCCCCACTCGTGCTCTGTCTCTCTCTCTCTCTCTCTCTCTCTCTCTCTCTAATAATAAAAATGAACATTAAAAAAAATTTTTTTTAAAAAGAATCTTCCCTATGCCAACCCTTCTCCTCTTTCCCTACTAATACCCTAAAAGAGAAAGCAAAACTGCACATTACTACCGAAAACAACTTTGAGAACACAAAGGACTGGTTAGATTCATCCACATTTGATGTGCCATCCAGACTGTTCTGAATCAGGAACTTGGAATTGATCAAGTGTGGGGAGGTCAGGGTGGGTCAATGTCCGGATGGGGTAAGGACAAGGGAGGCTGACAGCCCCTGGGCTGCATGACCAGCACTAGTGAGGAAAGGAGAGAGAAGAATGGTAAAGGTGATTCATGGTAACTTTTGCTGTGTTAACAAATTACTCCAGAACTTAGTGGCTGAAAATAACCATTTTATTTTGCTTGTGATATTGTGGGTCATAAAATTAGTGAGGGTTCAGTTGTGCAGGTCTTCCTACAGCCAGAAGTATAGATATAGGAGTCACAGATATAAAGCTTGCAGTTGAGATCATGGTGGAGTTTTGGATTTTTCAGAGAATGTGCAGAGAAAAGAAAAGGGCCAAGGGCAGCCCTCTGAGGACACTAGCCTTTTCAGAGTCAGCCAAGGAAGGTTTGTCTTAATCACTAACTTATACACATTCCTTTCATATAAAATACTTCTTGGAAAAGGATGTCCATGGCTACTGAGAAAATAGATGACCAAAAATTCTACTTTTCTTCTTAGTTCTCCCTTGGAGTCCCTCTTGTGGTTGCCATCAGATATTACCTGGGGCTGCTGTCACCAGAAGGCTCAACTGGACTGAGCCTTGTCCAGTCCAAGTTGAGCCTTGGACTCAATACACAATTTTGAAGTGAATTGGATAACAAAAGACATCAGCATTTTGTATCCATACTACCAGTCAGAATAAACTAGTTTCGCTGCAGTAACAAATAACCTCACCGTCTCAATGGTCTGAACAACAGAAGTTTATTTCTTCCTCCCATAATATGTCTATGGCAGACTGCTGTGGGCTCAATTCCACATTATCATGATATCCGTCTATGATCCAGCTGATGGAGCAGTCCCTACCTGGAATATCACCAGTCGCCGTGGCAGAGGGAAAAGAGAACAAGGCAAAGCACCCAGTGACTCTTAAAGCTGCTACATGGAGGTAACATATATTACTTCCATTCACATTTTGTTGGCTGAAAATGTACCTCAACCATGCTTGTGCTCAAGGCCAGGGAGGAACAATCTTACAACATGCCCCAAATGAGAGAGAGAACCAAATACAGGCAGTCACCACATAAATAAAATGGGTGCTCACCACAAAAAAAAAAGTTTGATTTTAGTTGGAAGATCAAGGGAGTGATGAATCCCTGGGTTCCACTGCAGAATCCAATACTACACTGTATGTGAACTAACTTGAATTTAAATAAATGAATTAATTTTTTTTTAAAAAAGACAATCAGGGGAGACTTCCTGGAGTAACCAGGAAAGGTAGCATTTGTGTTATACATAAAAGGTGGGAAGGATTTAAATAAATGAAGATGGAGCAAAGAGGGAAGAGAGAAAAAAACACTAAGCAATAATGTAGGAGAGAGTCTCACTTAACCAGAATACAGGGTGTTAGCCCATCCTAAAAAACTTTACATGGGAGAAAAAGATGAATTTGCTTACACCAAACACGTAAGATCAATAAGCTTGAGAGTAAAATGATATGCTAAGTTATAGAATGGATATTAAGGTAGCATGATAGACCATGAAACTAGGTTCACTGAGTAAATGAAAGAACAATCCCTGAGGATGAGATTTAAGAAATAACTTTTTGTTCAAATCACAGAGACAGGAAGTTTCCTATAGGAATTAGAAGATAAAAAAGGGTACCTGGCAAGAGCAGGCACAAGGTGCCTATTCAGAAATAAAAAGGGTGCATATTCACAAGTAAATTTTCAGTCTTCTGTCATGAAAAAAAAAAAAGAACAGACTGTATGGGTTTTGGGTTTAGATGCTGCTAATATCCTCTTGATTACTTGGGTAGGAAAAGTTATTAACATTAGAAATATCTTCCTTTGTCAGGATCGTCACGTAGTAGGTAACTGGTAGTTTCATTGCTATGCTGAAAACCAATTTGGATTTAAAGCTATCAATGCTTAACTCTCAAATACCAGTTAATATTCTCATTTCTGTAAGCCCCTGGAAGGCAGGGCCTGCATCCAACTTAAACTGATGTCTTCACCGTAAGCATAGTGAAGGTGTTCGATAAAATGTGTTGAGTTACATCATCTATAGGAAAGAATAGAATATTATAGAGAATTGCTTCATTTGGGTTGTTCATACTTTTGTTTCAAGGCAAATATTTTGCTTAGGTAAGATTTTTGCCCACATTAAAGCTTTCATGAGCAGAAATGTGTGGTTTGAATACTGATGTGGTAAATCACAATTTTCTTTAAAACCTTATTCTACGCCAGGCTCCCTTCTTCTCCCTGTGTTTTTGTAGTACTGTCAACTTCCCACCCTGGTGAGCTGAAAGGAACAACTTAGTAAAGAACACCAACTACCTTCTAAAAGTGTCCGGCCAAGAGCACTCCTGAAACTATGAGCTTCTGGCTTTTTCTCTCAGCCTCAGAGAACTCCCTGAGTTTGAGCTTTTTCTCTCAGCCTCAGCAAACTCAATATACTCCTCCAAAACTAAGAGGGGAAAAAGGAGGAAAATACAAAGGAAGAAAGCTCTTTATAGCTCCTCCAAGTGTTCCCTAGATTATAATCCTTTTGTACCATATACCTTAGTTCCTTCCAGAAGTCTAGGTTGCCAAACATCAGTATGTCTCAGATCACCAGAGATGCCTTCAGCTCCTGACTACTGGGTGGCCAGGCTGGGATCAAGTTTACCTTTCTAAACATGTGTACGGTAGCTTTTGGTGATCTGGCAATTGTATTTACGTCCCTGACGTTTGGCAAGATCCCTTCCTGAGGAGGTTAAATTTTGTGTAAAGGCTGTCAGGCCAGTAGGCTATGAAATTATTTCTTGGTGAGTTATAGATTGAATATAGTGTATAAAGGGAAAATAGCTATTGCCCTTTCACAGCAATAGACACTTATAAAGCCCCTCCATCTTTTGAGGGATTGGGCATGGGTGCCCACAATCAACTAGGGAATGAATGAGAGGTAGTGAATACCCGTGTTCTGACTAGAGCCTGCTGAATAGGGAGCATGTATCTCTGCACTAGAGGGACCAGGTAGCTAGGTGTTGGGTAAAAGGACCTTAGTGCAGATCGATGCACTCCACGCAATCTAGTTGAGTATGAGCTGTACCATAGCTGGGACAGATCAGGGTTCAGTGAAGGATTTTTACCAGATAGGTCATATTAAGAAAACAAGAATCATTGACCCATTAGACGTTTTATTAAGTTAGTTTTGTCTCCTAGAAAAATCTCCATATTATTCTATTTCATTGATGTATCACAATGGCAAAATGGCGTTCCCTGGGCCTCAGTTTTGCCTGAGTGAGTATGAGAGAGTCACCATACACAGGGACATAAAAGAGCCAGGGCTGGAAAGAAGGGGGAAGAGAACTCTGTGAAGAGGTTTATTTGGAGCAAACTGTTATCTGAGACCTGCAAGTAGCGCGAGGATCCTCAGTGGGGGTATGACTCCTTCATCTCCTGCCCGGTGAGGGCGTTCTCTGCAATGGAGCCACTGAGAGCCATGCCCAAAACACCTAAGAACACTGCTGGCGGAGGGAGCAGCTCCCTGGGCCAGTATGTACCTACAGTATCAGTGTTTCCTCTGCACCAGAAGGAGGCCACAAGGGAGCAAGATTATTCTGGGTGCTAGGCTCCAACAGGGAGAAACAGGAGATGATCCACCACTGTCCAGGAGTCCAGGAAGAGGCACATGCATTAAGAGAACCTACATTACATTAAGAGGACAGTAGGTGAGAGGCCCCCAGTGATGCGACCCTCTGAAGAACCAGGAAACCACCCCAGAGGAAGAACCCTATTCCTTCACTTCACCTTCCCCCAGTTTTGAGCCTAATAGAGATGAAAAGCAGCTAGCAAGGGGGAAATGAAATAAATCAACTAGCATCTTAGCATGGGGATGGTGGTTTAGGGCAGAATTCTACCTTTAAGTTTGTGTATGTATGTATGTATGTATGTATGTATGTATGTATTTAGAGAGGGGAGAGGGCAGGGAGGGATAGAGAAAGACAGAGAGACAGAATCCCAAGCAAGCTCTGCGCTGTCAGTGCAGAGTCTGACGCAAGGATCAAACTCACGAAATCGTGAGATCATGACCTGCGCTGAAACCAAGTCAGACACTTAACTGACTGAGCCACCCAGGAACCCCAGAAGTCTACCTTTTAAAGCAGATGAAAGCAATGGTTCAACATTTGGGGAGAAAATCTAATTTCTGAATTGAGACTATTTTTAGCTTAAAACGATCAGATACCCATCTTTTACCTAAGAATAATCATAAAAGGGGGTGTCTGGGTGGCTCAGTCAGTTGAGTGTCATACTTCCGCTCAGGTCACGATCTCACAGCTCATGAGTTAGAACCCCACATCGGGCTCTGTGCTGACAGCTCAGAGCCTGGAGCCTGCTTCTGCTTCTGTGTCTCCCTCTCTCTCTGCCCCTAACCCACTCACATTCTGTCTCTGTCTCTCTCAAAAATAAATAAACAATAAAAAAAAATTTTTTTAAAGAATCATAAAAGTCACAGGATCTTCCATCCAGGGGCAGAGAAAGATTCTCCTCACTGCCTAAATTTTAAAGGAGCAGGAGAAGCAGACCCAGAATAGTGTTTTATCATATCCTGGGAGCCCTGTACTCAACAGCATAGCACTCACACTTATAATCACCTTCTGAGCCCTGACCTTGACATCACTATGTCTAGTTACAAATGTATAAAAACTGCCTCCAAGGGCACCTGGGTGGCTCAGTTCGTTGAGCGTTGGATTCCTCCTGATTTCAGCTTAGGTCGTGATCTCACAGGTCGTGAGTTCGAGCCCTGCATCACACTGAGCACTGGTGACAGTGCAGAACTTGCTTAAGATTCTTTCTCTCTCCCTCTCCCTCTCTCTCTCTGCCCCTCCTGGACTCTCCCCCCACCCCCTCTCTCTTTCTCTTTCTCTCAAAATAAATAAAACAAAAAAAACTCTGCCACCATCTTTCTTGTGATGTGAAAATCTACAATTTTCTAAGAGAGAAGATTCAATCTACCCGTCTCAATCCTTGGAAATGTTTGCAAGTAATAAGGGAAGGCGTACTTTCCAGAAATCTTATTTCCTCATGAGTGACTCCAAGTGCAGCCAACTCTTTCTCCCATGTTACTGGTCATGGAGGCTTAGGATTTTAAACTATGCTCCCTTAAAATAAAAAATACAGTATTCTGACCCATCCATAAAATTTGCTAGCTACTCTATTCTACCGTAGCTATTAGCTGCCATCTCTTCAGATGTCAGGCTCCTAAAATTTCCTAGACAACCAAATTTCCTAGATTCTCATTCCCCTGTGAACAGGAACCTTCAGAAAGTAAGTGGCAGGGGTGTGAACGTGGGCTATTATTCTGGCAGAGCTGAAGATGAGAGGGGGACGATGGCCCTGATTGCAATGTTACCTGAAGTGGGCTGCACCATGCTAACGGGCAATGGGATCTTTGACTGTCAAAGTGACTTTTTTATTAACAACAAAAAAAATGATTAAATATAATTCTTTATCTTCAAAGTGGTCCTTTTGAAAAATCGTGATATTTCTACAAAAGATGACAATCTGCCAACACAGAATAACTTGTGAATGCAAATATTGCTTCACTTCATTGTTCCTGGTTTTCTTCAGAAGCTACATAATCTTACTTTCTAAAAAATGGAGGCTGCAAAGTTAATAGAATTCAAAAGGACTACCTTTCAATCTGAAAAGTTATAAAGATGTGAGTTCTCCAAGTCTTTAAGGAAATCCAATTATAGGTCTCTTTTTATTATTATTATTATTCAAGCAAAGACCAAAAGAGGAGCTTTTCTTTCCCGGTGTCATTTGCTCAGCAGGAACTCACCTTGACGTTGGAGCTGATTTCCCTGCATTTCTCATTAAGAAGTTACTACCAGATACCCAAACTGAGACAGAAACAATGTTTAAGCCGTCCCAGGCTGCTCTGCACACATGCAGTATGTACTTTTCACGCTTGTTTCTCTGTGGCTTTCAGGGATGGGACTAGGGTGAAGCCAGTGAAGAGCCTAGGACACAAAATTTACAGAGGAACTCAATCTCAGGGTCCTGCAAGCGTAGGGTGAGAACAAGCGTGTCCTTAAATTTTACACCCTAGGCATCTCACTCCTTCACCCTGGTCCTGGCCCTTATGAACCTTTCATTTCTAAGTAATCCCCGATCATTAAATAAGAAAATGAAAATAAATTTTTAAGTCTACTTAAATGTGTACTGAGTTGCTTTGGAGACTTAAAAAGAACACTGATTTAATATTTAATCTTCATACAAACAGGGAGCTGAGTGAAGTAGGCATTGACTGATAAAGCCTTTCTGTGAATTACACACACACACACACACACACACACACACACACACACACACACACACACAAAGCCATTCCAGAGAGAGAGCAGGATTCTTTGAGGTATTCAAAACACAAAGGTATCTGAAAACATTCATCTCTGTGCTAGGAGAGAGGTTCTTATTAGTTCTGTCCAAACTATCTAGTATATTTAATATATTGACATGACCATGATAATCCTGACTATAATTGACCTTTTCTCCTTCATCTTATCATCCTACTAATTAAACTGTTTTACCACACAACATTTTTCTATAGTGATCCATTTTCCCTTGCCCAGGTTTTGGTTATGATCTGTTTCTATCAATTTTTACAATGGGGCTATTTCTATAAGTTTATGAGAATACAAAGTTCTGCCTTTAAGGCTACATGAGACTGTTTATCTAACCCTTGGTTTTGCTTCAGCTCAGTGCTTAAAGACTGTACTGGCTGCAAGCAGCTGCAAAGACCAGTGAGCACCAATCAAAAGGGGGAAGAACAGGTCCTAGGAAATTTTCCTTGACCAGCAGAAATATCTATTGCATGTGTTATTTGATCCCTTGTGGTTTTTTTAACGTTAGCAGTAACAGAAATGTAACGTGACCATTGACAGTTGAAGACTGTGGGGCTCATGGAGTAAGTATAAAAATGACTGGCATTTTCTGCTATTTATCCCAAGAGTCTTAACCGTCTCCCCCCCCCCCCCCGCCCCATTCATACCGATCATATTTGTCCCCTTCCATCAAGTGTGGCTAAAGTCATGAACTTGTGTCTCTCTGAATTCAAATTCCCAATGATCAAGAAGCCACTCTTTGACACCTCTGAATGGCTAAAGCAAACTATCCCACTTGACTTGGACAAGAAGAAAGCCAGAGCACTCCAGTTGTTGTACAAGAATTTAACATCGCATGCAAAAAAAGGATTGCTGATTTCCCTTTTCTCATGGCTTCAGATCACAGGACATACCCGGATTTCCAACAGGCCCCATCACCCATAAATCATAATGTGTGTATTTCTCTCTAATGAGCTAATTTAACATCCTATACACGATCAAGAAATTTGGTGCCTATGTCTATCAGGTAATTGCGAAAACAAACAAACCCCAAAAGCTCAATAGCAGTTGATTTCTTGTTCATTTAATAGTTCCTTGTAGAGTTTCTGGTAGATGGGCAGGTTCCTTCATGCTGTGCATCAGGGATCTGGGTTTCATCCATCCTAGGTTTCTGCCACTCTCTAGGACTGTGTGGTCTTTTGCATCCAATCATAAGGGCAGACAGAGACTGTGGTGAAGGCACACTCTGTGCTTAATATTCTGGGCCAAGAAATGATGTACCTTACTTCCACTAGTATTTCACCAACACGAATAGACAGATGATCCCAAGAGGCTAGGCAATGGGCAAAGATGTCCACGATTGAGCAACCACTTTCCAGTAACAAGTCCATGATGGCAGACCAAGCATTTTGGTGAACATCTCTCTTTTCCAGAGTGTTCAACCAAACATAGAAATTTTCAGGAACCATGACATGCACTGATCATATTTTTCAAATTGAAGCGGATTCTCTCAATACCAAAGCTATGCCATGACTAGGAGTTACTGAAGGAAGCTTCCTAAAATTCCCCACTCTTTGAAGTTTTGAGGATACTCTTTAACACAACAAAGAAATTGTGTACTAAATGTTACTCAATATCTCAAAGAGTTAATGAGCTTTTCAAACATCTCACTCACAGAGAAAATAAAATGTGCATCGAAGCATCAATTTGATAGCGACACTTTTTTCATTTGTGGTCTATAACTTTTGCCTGTATTGTGTCCTATTCTCATTTTTATCTTTAAAAATGCCTGCATTTGAACATTGTGTATAGAAGCTTCCATTCTTGAGAAGAAAAGCATACCAGGTTTCAGTTAATAAGTCAGTCAGTTCCCTCTACTGCCTGTCTGCTCCTTATTGGATCCATAGGTCCATGATGTGTCAAGGATAGCAAGAACCTTGGACTCAATCCAGCCCCAAACTCCTCATTTTACAGATGAGCGAACATGCTAGCTAACATTATTGATTCTCCCTCTTCGAATAAGTTTTCCCTTCGCTTTCCAACCCTCCGTCATTTCTTTTTACCATTGCAGATGCAAGGCCATTACCTGAACTAGCTTCCCTGTGACTCATATACCCTTGTCTGTGTTTACTCATGAAGTTAAAGGGCTTTTGTTATCCAAACAATTCCTTAAGTAATGTGGCAGGCACTATGTGACCCATCTCAATGTTATTAATAAAAGCGATCTACTGATATTTCTTTTTAACTCTTGGCATTGTTCTTCTTTGATGGATACTAGTCAGTCAATATAAAATAAGGCTTACTCATTCTCTTTCTTCAGAGACAAAAACTTTGAGAGAAATACTCTATACAACACCCTTCCCTTCTTTGGTTACGTCTTGCCACTGACAGGAATTATACTTTAGTTAGTCATAAAAGAGTCACTTTTCCTCATCAGTCTGCTCCCCCAAGTTCTCACTGACCTTCCTGTACAATAATCGCAGGACCAAATTGCTATTCAAAGTTAAAGATGGCAAGTATATCTCAGGTGAGGCCGGAAAATAAATAAACAAATGAGCAAATGAATGAATGAATGAATGCTAAAGAGACTCACACTAGTTAAGTTCAGCCAGGATATTTCTTAGTTGTATGTTTTGCAGGGCTGGACATAGAGAGCCACACCTCCACATCCTAGGGTTTTTATCTCCTTGTAGCAGACTATATTTCACGAAATGTCTATTTGGCCTACAAATACTTTTTTTGATCATGGTATCCAGTTATTCACAGAAATGTAACACATCATTAACAGAATATTAGATGCCACCATCTCTAGAAACCCTTGCTGAGCTCCATTTCCACATGCACATACAGTCACCAAGTAAGTAAAGCTCTCTTCCTTTGCATTTCCTTCGCAGCTCCTATTGATATCTGTTTAATACCTAGCACAGTGTATTGTTCTAATCTATTTTGTTCTCTTTTTGATTTGGAAAGCAGACACTAAACCATTGGACGTAGTGAAATATGGAAATTCTCAATAAGTATTAGTTAAGTGAATACGTAGGAAACACTTAACATGGTTTCGGTTAACCTGGTCACGCAAATCAATGCAGGCTCCTATGCCTCAGACCTGAAAATGATAAAATAGACAACAGGAAGATTTCTTTTTAAATGAAACAAACGGTAAAATTGTAACCAGATCAGTGGAGCCAATGGTGACTATTTTCAGGCTGTTGATGATCCCTGGGCTCAAAGGTATAAATATAAGATGGTATTCATTCATTCACCAAATACTGGCTGCATATGCCTACTGCTTCCTAGGGACTGCAAATAGGAGGCAGAAGGGGACCAGTTTGCTGAGAGATTAAAAAAAAAAAAAAAAAAAAAACCAACATGGGTGAATTTTAAGTTCTTCATTAACCGGCCATTTAAAGATCCCTTTTTCATGGTTTTCTCATTGTGTTGCCAAAGTAACACAACTCCTGAGGAACTCCTTCCGCTCCGTACTTCTTTATACCAGCCCGTTAATAACATTAACCTGAGCCTTACTATGTACAAATCTCTGCACGAAGCACTTTATCATCACATTCAATTCTAGGAACAACCCACTGAGGTGAAGTCACTTTCCTTCCCCGTGGCCATCCCCATGCAGAACTGAGCTCCAACCCCAGGCAGTGAACCAAATCACTATACCCCTACATGTGGTTTCCACACAGCCTTCCTCCGCCTTCCTTTCACAGAAGACGTTCACTCTCCACAGCATGTCTTTGACAAAGCCTGGTTCAGGGTCAAGACTTGGTCCTCATGTCTTCCCACTGGCACCTCCCTGACCACTCTCTTCGGTCTCCCACAGCTCTACCTTCGAATGTCCCGACGTGCTCTGCACGGCGCCAGTCTCCTGCTCTATGTCTGAAAAGGGACACAAACAATTTAAGAAGAACCAGACAGTTCTGTGGAGCGTGCCACGGTGAGGGTGACGGGCTGGGCACACTGGGCCCACAGAAAGCCCATGAGATTGCAGTGCCCTTTGAGGCCTTCGGGGCATTGGCAGTAAGACCCATAATTCTGAAGGAATTAAACTCCCCCAGTGAAGAGATGGATACTTCACTTGACCCGCAGTCTTCCCTTTGACCACAGACCATTGACTCTGACAGGCTTCAGAAGAAACTTTCTCCAGCCTGTCTCATCAAAGGGAAGCCTGCTACTGTGCAGAGAGGCTTTGAGGTTTGAAGAGGAGAAAGAATATAAAGTGAGGAACTGAGGGGTCTCAAAGGACATCTCTCCCAACAAAAAGCAAAAGAACGCGAGTATAAAAGACCCATGATTTCTCTAACAGTACGGTAAAAAATACAGGTTGCTAGTTTGTCATATCGTAAACGTTTTCCCCACTGACTCTGAAGCCATCGTGAGCTGAACCAAATCTGAATTAAAAGAGGCTTCAAAGGAAGCTTAACAGTTGGTCACAAGGGGTAAATTTCCCTGTACTGCAAAAGAGAAGGCTCCCCGGAGGGTGCTAAGTGGTAGGGTCCCTTCAGTAGCTTAATACAGTAGAAAATCATAACTCTTCACAGACCAGAGCTGGATGCCACGGCCACCTTCACCAACTTGCTCAAAGTCGCAGTAAAACAAGAATGCAAACCCACAGCTGTCATCTCTGATGACGGATTTACTGACTTCGGATGGCCGCTTCTCTTTTTAATACTTTCCTCCCTCAGCCAGGAGGCGGATGACAGAGACACACGCTGCCGAGGCTCAGAAAACTTCCCACAACTGCTGCACTTCTGAATAAAGAGTCACCTTCTCAGAGAATGGGACACCTTTGAACAAGTGCACATTTGCAGACAAAGCAAGAGGACAATGTTCAGGCTCCCCCTGGGGGGTTGCTCATCCCGCCCCTCCCACCCCCCGCCAGCACCCCCAGCTGCCTGTCTGCTCTGGAGACCTGGCAGGAGGGTGAGTTACTTCCCCGGAAGGGAAGAGGAAATCCAATGCCCACACTGTCCCCATTCACTGGGACTTCTGACTCCCCATCAGGGAAATTGTATGTGTGTATTTAATAAACACTTCAAATTGCCATGTGCCAGGCACTATCCTAAATGCCTTACAACTATCGATTCCCCTGCTCATGACAACCATCCCATTATCCCAACAGGCAAGTTTGATAACTTGCCCCAAATCACATGAATGGCAAGCAGATTGTACCCAACCCAGGCTCCGGCCCCAGAGCCCAAGCGCTTCCCCACCTTGCCCTGCTACTTCACCACGAACTCTCTTTTTCCTACGCAAACAAACTTCACGTCCCTGCTCCGTAAGATCTTCCTCTAGGTTTGATATTCCCAGCAGGGTTCATAAGTTACCAGTGCTTCAAGGTGCAACTTTACAGCCTAGCCTGAGATGACTGGGGAAAGGGAGAAAGGACAGGAGGCAGGGGACCACTGCGATTATACTCCCATGGGTAGTTAACTGGGCAGCTTTGTTTTCCTTTGCTATTTTTCCAGTTGCTATCAGAAAACCAGGAGCTTCCAATTCATCTGCCACTTGAGGCGGTGTCTGCTACCCTCTCCATTTGCAGGCTCCCCCCCCGCCCCCCCAGCTCTTTTACGTCCCCCCACTGGTTGTTACTTGGTTCCTCTGCTTCTGGAATGTCTCTGGACGCTGTTTCATTATGTAGAGTCAGGCAAAAGACAGGCGGATGTGTGTGAAGCCGCGATGAAGCTGGCACCAGGGCTGCGGTGTCTGTGGTAGTTTATTACCGCTGCCAGCAGAAGAGAAATCTGATCCTGGCAGATGCAGCCTGCTGTGAATCAATATTTTACAGGTAGTATACTTTGAAGAGATGACATCAAGACAGAATCAAAAGAGAGGAGGGGGCGAGAGAGAGAGAAAGAAAGAAAAGGCGCAAGTAGGAGCAGGGAATTTATCCTGACATCCTTTGACAGTCTTTCCCACAAGGAGTGAGAAGAACAAGCGCCAGCAAGGGGAGCCGACACGGACGTGGGGGAAGACGGACTCCTTGACAAAAGCCATTACTCCCCACTTGCCTTCACCGCACATGCTATCACAAAAGGGGAAATGCAGCTGTGATACCCTTTGGACCAAAGGAAGCCTGTTCTTAAGCGCAGGCTGAGAAACACCCAAAGGCACAACAGGAAACAGACCTCTTCCCTAGTGCAGTGACGGGGGGGACTCAGAAAACACTAAGTGGAGAGGGGAACGTGCCCTCCGCGTGCCTGTCTTGGTCTGTGTGTTCCAGATGTCCTTGGGGATCTCTGGAAAGCACTCTAGAGCCTTGATCAGGGGGATAAAAATATGAGGTGGGTGACAGGAGACTGCCAGGCCTTTAAGGATCCCAGGGATCTAAGCCAGAGAGAGAGAGCGCGCTCCCCCTCCGGCGCCCCTGAAGGCAGAGGCGCTGACAGGCACCCAGACAGCATTGGGAGGGATGCAGTTCTGCTGAGGATACATACAGAAGCACTGTGTCTACCTGTGGCCTAGAAGAGTGGGAGGGTGGCTTCTCAAGGGGGAAGAATACACAAAATAACAATCAAGCTCCTTTTCTGGACAAGACATTGGGAGTGTTAGAGAGACTCAGAAACTAACAACCCTCAGCCCCAGCCCTCAAAGGGGAATTAGACATATACATATTCTGCTCTACTACAAAGTCAGCCGATGAGTGCCCAAGAAATAGATCAATGATGTGCTGTAAGATTCAGAAAAAAAGGAGATTTCTGATAGCCTAGACCTGTAGCCTTTTAAGATCCAAAGAGATCGGGCGCCTGGGTGGCTCAGTCGGTTGAGTGTCCGACTTCGGCTCAGGTCATGATCTCATAGCTCGTGAGTTTGAGCCCTCGTTGGGCTCTGTGCTGACAGCTCAGATCCTGGAGGCTGCTTCTGATTCTGTGTCTCCCTCTGTCTCTGCCCCTAACCCACTCGCATTCTGTCTCTGTCTCTCTCAAAAATAAATAAACATTTAAAAAAAAATGTTTTTAAGATACGAAGAGAGCCTTGGCTTCAGGGATGAGGAATGCTGACTTTAGACCTGACAGTGGGATCAGGGAGGTGAGCAGGATCTGAGTGAGATGGTTGGATTTCAACAGGGCAAGGATGCATCCCCGGCACAGGAAATTATTTAGGCCAGCATTTCCCAAATTATGTTCCAAAGAACACAGAACATGCAGGAGAGATATTATATGAAATAGCTTCTTTGAGAAACAAGTTTTGGAATTCCCAGCTTACATGGAGATAAAATGTAACACAGGGTTAAAATATTAGAGGCAGTTTTAGGGGGAAGAAAGAGGTGACCAGTAGTTAAAATCTACAGCAGTTAGACTGAACTTTTTTTCCCCCTATTCCTCAAATTTTTATTGTGAAAACTTTCAAAGACACCTAAAAGTTCTAAGAATTTTACAGGGAAAACACACTATCTCCATCACTGAGATTCTTCCGTTAATGAACTTTTTAAATGACAGATTTGATCATTTCACATTCCTGCTCGAAATCCTTCCATGGGTTCCCACTGCCCTTGGGATTAAGGCCCACGTTCTCCAGATAGTTATCTTATGCCCCTCTGTGGCATTACTTTAAGCTTGTCCTTGCCCTCTGTGGATTCAGCCATGTGCTTTTATTCTAGGCCCTTAAATGAACCACGTTTTTTCTAGTGTCTAGGCCTTCTTATGTATGTATGGTTTCCTCTTCTTAGCTAATTCCTAAAAATTCTTTAGGGCTCAGCTTAATGAGAACCCTGAGCAGGTGACCATGTGCTCCCGGTGAAACTTGCTCCCTCCACAACCCTCATGTGCCATTAGGGCTGACCTTCAGGATCTATCACAGTGTCTCACACGCAGAGAGCTCAGTAACATGGGGTCGAAGATGAAGGAGCCAGGTCATGGAGGGCCTTGAATTCCCAGGGAGAGAGACTAGACATCATCAGTAGGCAATGAGTGGACATGGGGAACTTGGGGGAGGGAAGACAGGCTTGAAGCTGTTTCTCAAGATTACTCGGCAGGGACATGAGGTGGTTTGGAGCACAAAGAGTCTGGTAATATGAAAACACATTAGGAGAACATTGCAAGAGCCTGGCTAGAAATAATGAGTTCACTCCAGCTGGTTTTTAAGGAATATGGATAGAAATGAGAGGCTGGAAGAGAGAGAGTCTATGGAAATAGACTTTATAGGACTCCACAAGAGATGCGACATAAAAGGAGAAGGGAAGCAAAGGTGACTCCAGGTTCAGAACCCACATGACGGGAAGGATGGTGATACTTTCACAGAATGGGATCAGGAGAAGGAGCTGAGGGTGAGGGGAAGAGACAGAGAGGTGAAAGAAACTTTGACTTTAACTTTCAGATACTTTGACTTTAACTTTTAAGTGCTGTGGAAACATCCAGGTGGATTTGGACCTTCCTGGAATCCCACTAGCCAAGGCCTGGGAATCACATTCGGCCATCATCCCCCTCCTAACAGTCTCTCAGGCTGGTCCTCTCCTCCCTCTCCACCACTTGACTGCTGGCTTTATGCAGGCCCTATCACCCCTCATCTGAATTCCATGCATGCTGGTGGTTAATTTCTGTGTCAACCTGACTGGACCACAGGGTGGCCAGATATTTGGCCAAACATTATTCTGGGTGTGTCTGTGAGGGTGTTTTTCGATGAGATTAACATTTGAATCTGTAGACTGAGTGAAGCAGACACTCTCTCCAATGTGGGTGGGCCTCATCCAATCAGTTGAAGGCTTGAAAGGAACAAAATATTTGACCTCCCCAACAATAAATGGAAACTCCTCCTGCCTAACTGCTGTGAGCATGGAAAGTCATCTTATCTGGCCTTTTCAGGCTAGAAAGTCAAACTAACGTTGACTCTTCTCGGGTCTCGACCTTGCAGGTTTTTTGGATTAGAACTTAAACCATTGGTTCTTCTAGCTCTTGGGCCTTCAGACTCAGACTGGAACTACACATTGGCTCTCCTGAATATCCAACTTGTATACTGCTTATCTTGGGATTTCTCAGCCTTCACAATCACATGAGCCAATTTCTTATAATTTCTCTCTCAGATAGATAGATAGACAGAGAGAGATATATCTACACATAGATATATATCCCATTGGTTCTTTTTCTCTGGAGAATTCTAAGACATGCACTCTTCCTCTCCCTGGTGACCCATCTCTTAGCCTTCCGCTCTTACCATACTACACTTCCTGGACAAATTACTCTTCTTAAATTAGCTCACTTCCAACTATGCTATTCCTCGGTGAGCTTGGATTTAAAAGGTAAGAGGATGCTGAAGAAATCAATTAAGAGTACCAACAATCTCAGAGAGAGAAAGTTGTAAGAAAAAAAGAGGTGATGAGTAGTTAAGTATGATGAAGCATTGAGGAGAATAAGAACTAGAATGCAGCCAGAGTTCCACAATGAACCATACTAGTGACTTTTGAAGGATGCATTTCTACAGATTGCTGGGTTAATCTGGCCAAGAAGTGTAGGGCAAGGAAGGTAGAAGGTCTAGAACAGAGCCTCTCAAGCTCTCCGTGGGGAAGATTCAGATTGGTCCCCCACTCCGACCCCCAATCAATTGCAGCCTAATATTCTGAAAAATACAATAAAAACGAATTACTTAAAAATGATTATATGCTTGGACATCATGGCAATGTCAGATTGCTATCAAAATTTTTAAATACTTCTTTTCAGTTTCTAAATGTAGCCCATTGTGGACGTGTACCAACAGCTCACACAGAGTGGCATCTGTCCACATACCACGTTTTGAGTAGCAATAGTCTACAGCTGTACTGTCCTATCCAATACAGTAGCCATTAGCCACATGTGGCTACTGAGCATGTGAAATGTGGCTAGTCTGGATTGAAACATGCCCCAGATTTCAAAGGCTTAGCAGGAAAAAAAAATGTAAAATATCTCCTTAATACTTTTGATATTGATTACATGTTGAGATACTATCTTGTTCCTACTGGGTTAAATATAATGAATTATTAGACTTAATTTCACCTGTTTTTTTATGTGACTACCAGAGAATTTTACATTACTTATATGGCTTATATTGCATTTTTTGGACACTGGTCTAGATGGCAAACACTTCTACGATCAAGTTTCCTTAAATGTGCATCCATGGGAAATACACCAGGTAACTTATTTTTCCACAGAATCGAACCACAACGCATCCCTGTTTTACCTATTAGTTATATGGTTGTATCTTAGTTGTTCCTTACAAATATTTGCTTCCAGGATGAGCTGCACTGAACTGAGGACACAGACAGAGGCTTGAGGGGACAGCTGTCCCAATACAGGATAAGGCTCATTTTTTTGCATGCATTAAAAATAACAACGGCAAAGGGTAGGAAACAACAGTGGGCAGAGGGGAGAGGAGGAGATGGGTCATTGGAGGATTAGGTGAGCTTCCCTGTAAATGTCAACAACATCTCAGCATGTTGACATGGCTTACTAAAACCCTAGTGGGGAATTGTGGTATAAGATACTTTGTTAGTCTAAATCATGGAACTAAATATTCTCTTCACAGCAGCCCTCAGCTCTCATATGAAAGAAGAAAAGGAGCCCTTGGAAAAAGTGAACAATGAGATCCCATTTAGGAATAATTTGCATCTTTGAGAATACCATCCCAATTGAAAGACTCTCTTCTTGACAGATTCACTGGGCTTCTGTATCTGAAGAACACTTTAACTTGACTGATAGACTTTGGCTTCACTATGGGTTGAGGAGGGAGGACAGGATACAATGTTAAATTTATCCAACAGTAGTTTTGTGCTCCTTAAGCAAATAAGCAAACAAATATTTGGCCACAACTCTTTTTAAAGATTTTCTAATAAATTAAAGAATAATAAAAAGTTATTCTTGCCAATTAAAGCTATTCAGGGTCATATATTTTTCTTTCCTGTAATGCCAAGAGTAATCAGTTGGGTTCACCCTGTTCATCCCTTTCTCTTTCCATTTCTTATTAACACATACAGCAGGTTTTCACTACGGCAAACTATTTGCTGTCTTGAGAATAACTCCTTTTCCACCTTCATCATGACTAGCAGGTGGTTTGACTAGAGATCATCAGGCAAATTATCTCCATGCCACCACATCAACCTCTCCCCTTTCAGAGGTACTTTCCTCACTCAGTCAGGGGGGTGAACATGGAGTGAGGGAAGCAAACAGCTTTAAGAACTCTCTGCCAGGGGCGCCTGGGTGGCTCAGTCTGTTAAGCGTCCGACTTCAGCTCAGGTCATGATCTCACAGTCTGTGAGTTAGAGCCCCGCGTCGGGCTCTGTGCTGACAGCTCAGAGTCTGGAGCCTGCTTCTGCTTCTGTGTCTCCCTCTCTCTCTGTCCCTCCCCGGCTCATGCTCTGTCTCTCTCTCTCTCTCTGTCAAAAGTAAATAAACATTAAAAAAAAAAAAAAAAAAAAAGAACTCTCTGCCAGTTTCCTAACCACCTAAGGCCAGTACTGCGGTCACAATCTTTGGCTTACCCATTTAATTCTTAAACTTGGCATACAATGCCAGCAAAAGGTACATTGGGAAGGTCATTTTATGATGTTCTCTTTAGACCCACAGAATGGATGGACTTAACGTACTTGATTGTAACAGAAAGGGCAGGACGGATTGAATGTCTCTGATGTTATCTGGGGAAAAAACTAGAAAATATGATAACCGTGTGTGATACCCAAATACTGGAAACCTAGGGTGACCACCCACCCCAGTTTATGTCTGTTTCCATAGTATAATTGTTCACAGAGCCCCCCCTTCATTCTCAAAAGTGCCCCTATTTGGAAAATAAAGTATCTGGCCACCCTACGTAACCTGCAGAAAAGATGAGCAAAGCAACTGGGCATGAGACCCACTCGGTCCCATGCCTCACTTCCATCCATCATACTCATAAAAGCTGTGTATGCTAACCGAATGCTGCATAACCATAATTATGATTTCCATCGGGAAGTGACCATTGATTAGGAAATGGAGTTCTTTTTATTGGAGTAGTGTAGGGCTAGCCAGAGGTTAATGGGGACAAAAACAGGCTGGCCTAGAATCCTTGATAGATTAATACTAATTTGCATGGTGAAGGTTAAGTGCTGTGTGGGCTGCCAAAGGAAATGCAAGTGTCTCAGAATAATTGTGGATAAACAGGAAGGTCGGAACAGGAACAGGGGCAACCTGTGTTCCCCTCCAGCTCATGTCCTCAGGGGTGAAATGGTCGCCTCTCTGGGGGCAGAGCTCCTCAGTCCTTGATAGCTCACCTAATGTTGATAGCCTAGGAGGATTCACAGGAAATCATGAAACACTTGTTTTTATAGTACAATCATCCTTGCCATGGCCCACGACCAGGATGGGAGTTCAAATATCTAACACAAGACATAGACGAGTCAAATGGATGCTCACTGGCAACGGCCAGTACGACTGTGCCATTGTGTACCAGCCGCAAATCACTGCTGCCAACGAAGCCCAACAAGGTCTGACCCAACCCTTTGCTTACCACACTCCCTCGCTCACTGTGCTTTAGCTACGTTGGCCCTTTTCCAACTTCTCAGATAAGTCAAACTCTTGTCCACCTCTGAGCATTTTCCTATTTTCACTGCCTGGTATATTCTTTATCCAGATCCTGGAAGGGCTGAGTTCTTCCCTTCTGCCATGTGCAAGTGCAGAAGGCAATTCCTTAAAATGGTCTTCCAGACACCTCTATTTATTTACGATTTTTTAAATGTTTACTTATTTACTTTTGAGAGAGAGAGAGAGAGAGAGAGAGCACAAACGGGGGAGGGACAGACAGAGAGAAAGGGAGACACAGAATCCGAAGCAGACTCCAGGCTCTGACCTGTCAGCACAGAGCCGGACGCGGGGCTCCAACTCACAAACCGTGAGGTCATGACCTGAGCCGAAGTCAGATGCTTAACCGACTGAGCCCCCGGGCATCTCCAGACAACTCTATTTAAAGAGCCATTCTCCTGGGATATTCTCTGCCAAGTCTCTCATTTACTTCCCTCACTATGAGTCATAAGGTGAAATTATCCTGTTTACTTGTTTTCTTGGTCATTGTTTGTCTCTACCACAAGAACAGTAGCTCTTATTCTTGTTGGCCATTATATCATTGTGGCAGTGTTTGGCACATAATATTTGTTGAATGAGGAAAAAAGAAATGAATGAATGAATGAATGAATGAATGATGTCTATGGAAGAATAAGCACAATGATAGCCAATGGGGGACAGTTGCCTGAAAGCTACCTTATCAATCTGAACCTCACGGAGCCAAAAAGCCCTGAGCAAAGAAGAAATAGCATGGCTGAAGGACCTCCTTACTGGATACCCAGCATACGTCCAGGGTTGAGAAGTAAAAGAGGGGCCAACTTCTTCCCAAGATGCTCTGACCACGGATTATGAAGTACACAAAGTCCAGCAAAATGTGGCTACTGTCCCCAGCTATCTAACGTTCACTCCACTCCCACAAGCAGAGTAAAATGTTGGGAAGGAGAGGGTCGAGTCAATTACCAGGGAATTCATGGGAAAAAATCTTGTGGAAGAAAGGAGGGGAAGGTTGGGGTTTGAAGGAGGCTGAGAGCAATGAAGAGGGCAATGCTCTGAAGAATTCAGAGTTGTGGTCCATTCTAACACATTTCCTGCCCCATCCCACCTCCACTCAACACTGCATTGTCTAAAACCTGAGGAAGTCACTTGATTCCTCAAGTCTTCGTTTTCTCATATGGAAAATGATGATGGGGGTTACTTCTCCAGATCCTATGAAGAATAAGCGCTTTGCAGGTGAAAAGACCTCGGAACCCTAACCAACAAGCAGGGCAATGTGGTGGCCTCGAGTAGCACAAGCGATAACACAGAAAACCTCCATCATCATCATCATCATCATCATCATCATCATCATTTCTATGACACAGCGACAAATGCTCCAAGATCCAGAGTAGCATGACAATCACCATTATTACAAATAGCACATGACTTCTGTGATGTAGTTGTGCTCAGGTACAAAAGGTATTATTTGATTTGATCATAGAATTATAAACTGAATTATTTCTCATATAGGAGATAGTATTAGTGAACCAATGGCTTTCCCAACACATTTAACATTTAGCTTTTTTTTAAATTTGTGTAATGAAAAATAAAACAATATCTTTTCCCCCAAATATTACACATCCTTCATCTACTTATGTGCCCCTAGAAGAATTCTTGATGTGCCTTCAGATGTGCTTGTTCGTAAGTTAACGTGTAATAGAGCAAATAAAATTTCCAATATCTTGACCTGGAATCTTAATTGTTTGGGACCCGAGACCTACTTACATGCTAAAGTCACCATATGACAGTTATAAACTTGTGAGTGACAAACAGTTGTCACTGATACCCTGGAGTAAACATAAACCATTGACAGTTTGGCTGTGGTCCAAGTGCTCCGGTGTGGGTTTGATCAGTGAATTCACATTGTGCGCATAAGCATGGCCCCGTGGCCGAGCACCCCCAAACCCTCTTAGTGGGTGCCCGTAAGCTTGCCTCTGCAGGTTCACACAGCTTACACTAGATCTTGATCAGAATCGCCAGGACCTTCCCTCTAAGGAATTTTCCTCATTGTGCTACATTTATGCTCAGCCGGCAAGGCTTTGCATTTGAGTATTTTGTTGCAGGGCTATCTGTAGGTAACTTTAACCACGGGTTGGCCGACTCCTTGTCTATTGCACTGGGTTGTTTCCACTCCCAAGCCCTGCGGGTGGAACATACAACCTTTGCCTGAGTGAGTAGCGAATGCTTTCCCTGAGTCTGTATGACAACTTTTTCCCCTTCTGCTCATAGGAAACTTTGCATTTGCAGTCCTTCTATAGGACACAGAGGACCTGTTAATAAGGACAATTCTCAAAAACTGTTCATCTATGCTCACTGGGATAAACAAGCAAAAAGCAGGCAGAACAGGGGACCCCTCTTGACTTAACCTAGGGCCAAACCAAAGCTTGTAATACCACATATTTATTCTAACTATCTTAACACTTCAACATCATTATATAGCTTTCTCAGATTAAACTGAGGTTGTTTTTGTTTCCTGTCTGCTGATATTTTATTTTAAAATTTAAACCTAGCTAACATGCTTGTTTAAAAGTTTTCATTTTATAATAAATAGTAAGTAATCCATTTGATAACTCACTCCAGTTATTTTATTTTTTAACTATTATTAATGCCTATTTTTCTACTTGTAAAACTAAAAATATATACCCATATAGAAAGTTTAGAGAACACTGAAAAGCTAAAATAAAAATCATGCAGAATCCCACGCACTGAAATTGCATTTCGATGTATTTTCTTCCCTTTTTTCTCTCTCCATTCATTTTAATGTACATAAACAAACTGGATCAGAATCAAATGAAAAGCCCCACTGCATTGTAATTCTTTTATTGGAAAAGGGGCCACAAGAAAGAGTAGCTCCATTCACAAGGCCCTGCCTCTGGACCATGGAAAGGATGTCACCTCTTACAATAAACACACTTGGAGCACCTTCTGTGTGCTTAGCACTCCGCTGTGTGCAGGGAACAGAGATAAATGGCACAGTGCCTGCGCGGTCACCTGTGGGAGGCAGAGAAGTAAATGGAAACAACATGGTATGTAGAGCCCATGACAGAGGGAAGTTCAGAAGGCAGGGATAAGAAAAACTTTCTGGAGGGGACGGCACTGGACTTGAGTCTCAAAGGAGTAGGAGAATGATGAGTGCAGAAGCTCAGCATTAGACAGATGGGCAGATTCAGGAAACTGCCAGTGCTTCTAAGCAGCTGGGGCAACTGGATGATCAACTGGAGACGGTCAACTCAGTAACTCCCTTTTAAGGTTTAGAGAAGCCAAATTTCTTTTGCGTGCATTACTCTGTGTCAAATGCAAGATATTTGCATCAAGACAACATTGATCTTCTGTACATGAAGCTATGACCTATGGACTTTCTCCAAGTCCCCCCATGGACTTGAATCAATCAGTTTTAAGATGGCCAATGTCCAGTTTGATTGAAGACATTTACGAAACGCCAGCTTAGAAAGAAAGCAATCCTGATCAGGCTTCTTTTTCTTCTCTCTCTCTTTTTTTCCATTGAAATCTATTGGTCTAATCATCCACAGAGCTAATACCTACCTAGTGAAAAAGCACAGATTTCTAAATTATCCACTTTAATAAAAAGTCATGTAGCAGGAAGAGAATGAATAGTGTACACATCCTCTAGCATACGTGTGGATATATTCTCTTATTTATGTCTGTTCAGTTCTCTTATCCACCAGCCTTCTGGTCAGAGACCAGAATGTTGAATGCTAAAACCGCTAACAAAAGCAGTAATGGATGACTAACAGGACGTGTTAGACCAGGGATGCCAAACAGGTTTCATTTCACCTGCCAGATCCTGCTGGTTGGTACTGATTGTCTACCAGTCAAGGGTCAGAAAACTTTTTCCATAAAGGGCAAGATAGTAGCTGTTTTAGGTTTTACATGCCATATGGTCTTTATGGCAACTATTCAACTCTGCAGTTATAATGCAAAAGCAACCACACATAATACATACACAATTGTGCATGGCTGTGTCCCAATAAAACTTTATTTACAAAAACAAGTAGGGGGCCAGATTTAGTCTGATGATTCCTGGCCTAGAGCACTGAATGGAAAAGGATCTAAGGTTGCATCTCAGCTATGGGATAAGGGTGGGGACACAAACTTGTAATCTCCATGTTTTATTAACTCCATCTAGGAGCTGAAACTTGGAAATGAGACAGCTGAGTCCTAATTCTGGCTCTGTCTCTAATTCACCAGATAATTTCAAGGCAATTGTTTAACCTCTTACATCGGTTAGTGTTCTTGGCTGCAAACAACAGCATCCACTCTGACTAGTTTGAGGCTCAAGTCATAAACCACACAGCAGGATAAACATGGTAACTAAGGATCTAGGGGCGCCAGCCCAGGCCCCTAGAGAACCAAATGCCTTCACCGTGGTGTTGGCCAAGGGATCCGCTCTCCCGGGCAGCACCTCATGTTTCTCACTTCTGTGTCCAAGCCTCAGTTTCCTGTGCATTTGAATAACAAGTCTAAGTCATATATCTGCTCCTCAGCTGAAGAGAACAGCTGGAAATACAGGGATTCCATCTTGAGAGAACAATACTCACGGGATGGGAAACCATCCAAACTTAGAAAGGGTGCATAGAAGGTGGTCAACCATGGCCGACAGAAGTCCACTCTATCTCCCAATCTGGATTTCTTCCCCCACAAAATTGGCAAGCCTGTTGTAACAAACTGCTAAATATAGTCATTTATAGGTCATTTATGTTTATAGTTAAACATTTAACAATGTTTAACTCCTGATATAAGAGAAAGTACTTTGCTTTGACATAATTGGTTATTCTTAAACTTCCCAGGGTTCCAACCTGATGTGCAAGCAGCTGTTGAAATACATAATAAATATATGGCTTAACATCTACATTTACCCCTGATTTTGACTTGTGCTTCATTACTTTCTTTTCACCCCACTTCTAAAAGTAGCTTCCCCATACACTAAGGGGTACAGGACATCAGGGAAAACACAACTACTCTTCCTAACGACAACACAAATAACAAGGACCTTCCCAGCCATACTTTTACTATATCAGAAAAACAACCAGTGGCATTTTGCAATTTTTTAAATCTCTCTTTTTCTTTCTTTCCTTTCCTTTCCTTTTTTTCTTAACGTAAAGTGGGCCAGAGGCCCTGGCACCATGTGTGTCCCCTCTGCAGTCCTGGCAAGTGTCCTTTATACCTTGACAGCTTTATCACCTACAGTCAGCCTTTTCCGTAAGCCAGGCAGGCACATTATTGGAAGCCGGTGTGTCGGCTCCTTCTGTGCCTTTATTGCTGTTCTCATCTTTGTCTACAAAGGAGGAGGCTCTTTTATGGTTGTAGGGATAATTGATTCACTAGACTTTCCTCGGGTCTTTCAAAAAGCTTCTCACCTTATAACTTACTACGATTGTAGGCTCCTCTTGCAATTCAAGCAGTCAGGTAATTGTCCAGACTTGGTAAAAGCGCCCCTTCTCTCACTTCTTAATGTGGGGCTTCTCTGAACTGTTCCCTGCGCTGAGGAATCGCCGCTCCTACCATCAGTCGTTATAATTTCTGTAATTAAAATCCTTCTTCTAGTCTCACCAAACTTTCATCTAGAACACATTTCCTCTAATTCAGATCTCAGCTGCTGACACTTTTTTATTTTGAAAAAACCTATTTTTTTTTACATTTTTTTTTAATTTTTTTTTTTAACGTTTATTTACTTTTGAGACAGAGAGAGACAGAGCATGAATGGGGGAGGGTCAGAGAGAGAGGGAGACACAGAATCTGAAGCAGGCTCCAGGCTCTGAGCTGTCAGCACAGAGCCCAACGTGGGGCTTGAACTCACGGACCGTGAGATCATGACCTGAGCCAAAGTCAGACGCTTAACCGACTGAGCCACCCAGGTTCCCCACATTTATTTATTTTTGAGAGACAGAGACAGAGCACAAGTCGGGGAGGGTCAGAGGAGAGGGAGACACAGAATCCGAAGCAGGCTCCAGGCTCTGAGCTGTTAGCACAGAGCCCGAAGTAGGGCTCAAACTCACAAACTGTGAGATCATGACCTGAGCCAAAGTCCGACACTTAACCGACTGAGCCACCCAGGTGCCCTGACACTTTTTTATTTTAGAGAGAGAGAGAGAGAGACAGACAAAGCATGAGCAGGGGACAGGGACAGAGGGAGAAAGAGAGAGAGAAAGCAAATCCCAAGTGGGCTCCATGCTCAACACAGAGCCCAACATGGGGCTCGATCCCACGACCCTGGGATCATGACCCCAGCCATAATCAAAAGTCAGACACTCAGTTGACTGAGCCACCCAGGCACGCCTGCTAACACTTTTTAAGTAAAGAAATATGCAAAATACTTATTTGCTCCATACAATCAACTTTCCTTACCAAAGTACAGAATGATAGAGAAATCGCTCCACTTATTTTAAGACATAACAAAATTTATTCCAAATCATAGGTGTCTTGTTGTACCTCCAGCAACAAGCCAGGCCTGTCACATAGGGCTCAATAAATACTTGTTGAAATGGAAATAATGGAAATGCTAAATTCTAAATGGCTATATACCTCGTCCCAGATTGTTCTTCTGATATTTTATATTCTATGGCACAAATATCCATGGTATCCAATATTAGATAAAATACCAGTCACAGTAATGGAAGCAGAAATTGCCATGAATCTTTTTCTTAAAACAAGAGAAACAGTTAATTATTTGGTCAGAATATTTGTAGATTCGGTAAGTATACCATATACATTTTATTTGCTATAAAGGACTGAAACCAAGAGAGGGTCAGGAATCCTTTGGCCTGTCTTTACCACCCTGCCTCAAGCTAAGGCAGCCAAACTCTTAGATAATAAATCACTCTCTTGGCATGGTTTTTGAGTCACGGAATACAGGATATGGATTGTTCTTTTCATTTTACGTTTTGCAGAACAATATCTATAATACCTGAGTTATTAGTGGAAGTTTATAAATGGGTTTCAGAGGTTCATAGATAAGCTAATGCACAACGTGTTGTTTATACCTGCAACATATGCCAGCAGGGAAAGAGTCCATAGTGTGAATCATGTTCTCAAATAAGTTAGTGACCAAAAAAGCTCTGACCTAAATGTAACGAAATATAGCTCCACTAGGGTTTCTGTCTGTTTGAAGCGACCCAGCCTAAGGTAGTTTGAAAGGAACTGGTAGTGGATGGCATTTCCAGCTTTTCTGGGATTTCTATTAATTTGGTAGCTTACAAGCATCATAGACTCAAGGTGCGAACTGACTGGAACTTTCACCAAAAAATGTGCTCCGGAAGGCAAGATGCAAGAAATTATGAATCCAGGTCAGCCGGACCAAAATGACCGGTCTAAGATGAGATTTCATCTATACCTAAAAACTCTGCCAAAAATGCCAACGTTTCCCAGGCGGTCCCTGCACTACCCAAGCGGTGGGATTTTAAAAATAGAAAGCATCAAGAAAGTCAACAGCTGAAGGCATAGTTTGGCATGTACGAAGCCTGGGTTTCAGTCCACACTGATGGTGCCGACTGGATTTGTTACAGGATCTGCTGGAAATCAGTGGATTCTCCAAGGACAGAGGAAAAAGGACATGCTAATGTAAAAAGCCAAGTAATACAGGAGAGTGGAATGTCCAGGGAGAAAAAAAAAAAAAAAGGCCAATATATCCATACTTAGAAATGGTAGTCCTTTTTGAGTAAATATAAATAAAGGCTCCTCTCATCTTACAGGCACACTGAACTCTTTCCTGTTCCCAGACGGTGAAAGTTTGTCTCTGCAACCCATGTGTGTTGCAGAAATGAACTTCATCTTACTCTTTTCAGCTTGGATCACTGTACTCTCTCCCCCGAGGCAGAGAAAATGTGTATAGTACTTTTTTCCCCTGTCCCTCGCTGACATACAGCTTCCAAAGAAGGCACTCGCTTTGGCTGAGATTGAAACATGTCTTTTCCATGTCCATGATCCCAGCCAAGATGGACTCCTTATGAAATATCTTATCTATAAAGGTTGGGGGAGCTCAGAACCAGCTTTCCAAACTTTTGTTTTAATCTAAAATAGCACGGAGAAAATAGCCCATGTTTTTTACCACCTATCAGGATAGAGGTACAACATGGTTTCCTCAAATAGAGTACATTTTTTTTTTTAAATAAAAGGAGGGAAAGACTTGTCTCTTCCCAAACAAACACAGGCAGCTAAGTACAAAATCCAGTGTCTCTTTTAGCAAAAAACCTAGTGGTCACACTGGAAGGTGGAGAGCAAGTTCTGAAGAGAATGAGATACAGAACAGGAATTTTTTGATTTGTAAAGTGGAAGGCAAGTGCAAAGAAAATTTGGGAATGTAGACCAGTAGGGTCTTAACCAGAAAAATGAAAACTGAAGTAACTACTATTTGGATAATTAGCCCAAACAAAGTATTTCCTGAGTAAAATGAGGTTTTATACTTTCAATTACCCAGAAAATTGCCTTGAATTTCCGTCTCATGCTACAAGTATAGATATGGGCAAAGCTATTTACTGATGAGGGATAAGGGAACAAATGAATCGAGAGCGATCTAAGGGTGGGAAAGTTTCGAGCAGCTTTAAACAATCATTCTGCATAACTTAACACCGAGAGTATAATTTCATAAGTGGACTATTTCTATGGCATCCATAAAACTCAGGGAAAAAAAATAACGGTGAGTATTAAAAAATAAAGCTAACCAGGTATCATTTCATTTTACATAAAATAGAGATTGCATTCCCAGCTGGCCTGAAGTTAAGACAGCTATTTCCATTTACTATGCCCCTTAAAGCAGTTTTAAAAGTATCAGCCTCTCTGCTCAATTGTAAAATGCCTGCTAGTTTTTGAAGGAGTGCTTTGGAGGGTGAGAAAGATTCAACTCTAAAATGGCTAAGAGACAGTTTTATGAATCTCACTGTGTCTACAAGATGAAGTATTCAGGCCATTATCATGTGCTTATATTTCCAGGATGTGAACAGACAGCTCCTGACTCGGTATTGATGACTGCTTACTATGCTGGCACCTTTTGTGCCGCACAATAGGTAACACGTCTGCAAAACCGCTCTCAGAAGCAGGAAAGGCAGCTGTTAAAATTACACTCTTCCTGCATGAAAACCACCCCCCAGTTGTGAGCCTTGTAAGTACTGCTAAGAAGTCATCTTACCTGATCTCTGTTGATGAGCTTCATATATATGTGTGGTCTTCTGAAAATATCATCGAGGCGTGTTGCCGGTCTTATATTATTAGCAAGAAATTCTACCTCTTGTGAAGCAACATTATGGCTTAGAGACCCCCTAATTCCTACCTATTAGGCAACCAGTCTCCCATTGGGTTGGAAAAGGCTGAAATTTGCATGCATATAGAGTTTAACCAGAAACATTCATCTCAGGAGAAGAGGACATCTCAAGGTGGCAAAAATCCAAAGTTTCCCATTGCTACTTAGTTTGCCTCTTCTTGTACAAAGCCCTTCTGTCTCCCTAGCCCACTACCCAGCAGCCCACCAGAACCACGAGGATCAGCCCTGATTGTGCTAAACATTCCCCTGCAGGAACCAAACACCATTCATTTCACCAAAGGAAGAACAGTCAGAGCAGGTTTTCTGTAATGACAGCAAGGACCTTGGTTAAACGCAAGGGTCCAGCGGAAACCATCATGGAAATTTCTGCCTGTTACCTAGGAGGCTGGGTGCTCAGACAGCAACATTCAAGAAATGGTGGCCCAGTCTCTCACATTTGTTCATTAGAAATCTGTATTTGTTTTCTGGGGCTGCTGTAACACATTGTCACAAATTGGGTAGCTTCAAACAACAGAAATTTATTCTCTCACAGTTTCAGAGGCCGGAAGTCAGAAACCAAGGCTCTAGAGCGGAGAATCCATTCTTAGCCAATTCCAGTTTCTGCTGGCTATCTTCTACCGCTTCTTGCCTTCCGGCCACACCTTTCCAATCTCTGCCTCTGTGATCATAGCGCCTCTTCTGTCCTTTTTAGCCCCATTGCCTCTCTCTTCTAAGGACATTTGTGGTGGCATTGTAGGACTCACTCAGATAATCCAAGATAATCTCCTCATCTCAAGATTTCTTAACAATGACATCTGCAAGAACCAATTTTCCAAATAAGGTAATATTCACAAATTCTAGGGATTTGGATTTGGTAACAGTACCGAGGACCCTAATTCTCGAGTAGCCAAAGATTTTGAGAATCGGTGCAATTGTTGACTGATGCAAGGTTTTGGTCTATTTCACAATTTTCTCTAATCTAGGCCAAGAACTTTGGCCTTTCTTGGTGCACTGGTCCCAGAGGACTTGAATAAGTCTGGTTCTGCCTTGCCTTCCCTTTAGTCCTGCCACTTCCCTTCACCCCCTCTCCCATGTCCTTCTCTTTACCCAACACACCAACACTGCTGCTGTTACAAAGAAGCGGGCCCTGTAAAATGTTTCATCTCTATTTTACGTGTCTCGTCTTAAAGTGAGTAGGCAAGAAAACGAAGCATCGTCTACAGAATCCTTATGCTACAGTGACTTACTTTTGCTATCAATCGGGCTACCTTTAGGACCAAAAACTTCTCCTGCATGTCATATCTGTCTCCTGTTTGTTTATCTTCTTCCTTCTTTACTCTCAGATAGACCAGGCTAAGCAAATGAGGTCGCCCTGTTGTTGGAGCCCATTGCTCTGCCAAATCCCGGCAAAGGTGAGGATTGATAGATATTGGGGTTGGGGAAAAATGTAAGGCTACATCTCCTCTCACCCCAAAAAATTCCCTGGCAAGGAGTAAACACAAAAGGATATTGTCCAAATTTGGTAGTGTCTCTACAGCTAGGTCCACCTTAAATATGAATTCAGGGTTGAGCCTTGCTTTTCAACACCCATACTACAATAAAGAGAAAAGGAATTGCAGCTCAACAGCACTGCATTAGAAACGTGCATAGCTTAGGTGAATTTAACTTAATGCACCAGGCTGCCCGGAGAGAAAAGGAGAGAATATTTAGATCATGGGGATGTTTCCATCTGCTTCCACTCAGTGAGCCTATGCCCCAATTAGCATGATATGGGAGACACTAATTTCTATTTCCTCAGTCAGTTTCATCTCAGTATCCTAGTCCCTCTCAAAGCACGAGTACTTGCTACAGTGTGCATAATTCTAGAATTGAAAGATATATATCGTCATGCCACATGACCCTTAAAGACAATCCAGCAACTTCATCATAAATGTATATATAATATTTGCACGATTACATACATACTGTTGTATTTTTTGCTGTGTAGGGATGTTTTTAATTATTTTCAAGAGTAATTTTGACAACTCATGATTTTTTACTGACTTGATAAGCTCTGCTCATTACAACTCAACTATGACAAAAGAAGTAAAGGCATTAAATAGCTAGAAGCAGAAGATACCATAGAGAGTATCACACATTTAAGTGCTTTTTATGAAAATATTTGTAACTCCGGCTATAGAAGTAGTTTTAGAGTTTGCTGCATCCAGAATATGGCCTGTGTCAATCAGAATAGGCTGTTATGCTGCAGTAATATACAACCCCAAAGTCCCTTGGAAAACATCAAGGGTTTGTCTCTGCACACGCTACACGTCTATTGTGGATCAGCTACGGTCCTTCTCTGTGCCATGTTCATCAGGGGCCTAGGCCGACCACACATGGACAGTAGTTGTGGCAAAGAGAAAAGAGACAGCAAACAGTGCCCTTTCTTTTAAAATTTCTGCCCGGAAGTGGCAGACGTCACTTCCGCTCACACTGCATTGGGCAGAGCAAGTCATATGATCACTCTTGAGTTCAATAGGTCAGGGATGTGTAACTCTCCCGCAGAGAGAGGAGAATGGAATACTTAGCAAACTTCCAAAGATTCCCTTCCATATTTCTCCCAATGGCCACCCAACTGACAGTTAAAACCTTAACACCTCTCGAAGAAGCCCATCCTACTTTCAATCAGTTCTAAGTACTAGAGAGTTCTTCCTTAGGTTGGTTACAAATCTATCTCCTTGGAGCTGTCATCCATTGGTCCTCTTTTTGTGCTTTGTCAATGAGGACAAATTTGGTTATTTTCCATGGGACAGCTCCTCAAAGATCAGAAACATCCAAGCCCTTCAACAATCTCTCATGCAATGTGACATTCCATCTTTTCTCAATCATTTTATTTTTTCAACTCTCTATTCTGATAATAAATCTCCTTAGTATTCCTTTGTCTTGTAGAACTTTTGACACATTTTGGCTAGGAGCGATGTGTTTTTGACATCAAATTCACTTCACTGGGTTCAAATGCCTATCACAAAGCCTGTGGTCTCTCTCTCGATGTCCAATGAACAAGATTCAGCAGGAAGATACACGGTTATGGCACCCTAGGTATCCGTGTTCCCTGGCACTGTTTGTACCTCATTAGTAAACATTTTCTTGAAATTATCTTGGATACTCATTAAATATTATCAGCTACTTAGAACAAAGGATAATTATGAGTTTAATGAAGCGTGTACCAGCTTGCTCAAGTCTAACGTTTGTTTCTCTGCTGGGACCCCATTTTACTTTGCACTTATCCTTCAGCAAAGCTACTCTACAAAGTCACTTTGGCAATAAGAAGTATTTAATTAGATTAATGAATTTTTATCGCCTCTCCTAGGGATTAGGCTTGTTAAATCCTGGCGACCAAAGAACAACAGATTTTTTATTACTGAATGTTTAGGGATGCACTGGTTGTGCTGCCGTGGCGGTCCTCATAAGTCAGCCTGCTCTGGGCAGTTGTACCTGGCATCCCTTGGTAAGCCAGGGATATTTGGCAGACAACCTACGCCTTCAGTTAAATCACAGAAATCAAAATGCAAATGAAATCATGTGCACCCCAAACAGGGCTTCGGCAGCTGTCTATCTGTCAGAGGCTGCTGACTTATCGTACCCTGACAAAATGTGCCCCTCTTCCTCAATTTGCAGGTGTTTGAGAGGAAAGTGAAGACCCTATAACCAGTATGTCATCTTCATGAGAGCATGGGTATCCACTGATATTTTTCCTAATGTTGGTGTCATGTTTAATAAGAAGGCAGGAAGGGTGAAGTTTTTTTCAGAGGAGTTGTGTTCTAAAGCTGTTAAGCAATATACATATGTAAAACAATTTGGTGTCTTTCATAACGAATCCTTTGAATGACGGTAACATCATTCATCTAGAAACTTCAAAGCACTTTTTTCTAAAAAAAAAGATCAACCGTGTTTCTCCCCGATCGCATTCCTATGAGGCACTTTTCAAGCATTGGCACCCCCACTTAATGAATGGAAAAACTGAGGCACAAAAGTACAGAATTGGCCAAAGTTGTAAAATAAGTCAGTATCACAGCAAAAGAGCAGTCTCATGATGACAAGAATGATGGTCTTTCAGAAGTATGTAAATCCAAATGCAATCACAGGATTCTCTCTCACAGTCTTACAGTGACGCCTTGAGAAAAGAGAAAAGAATCCAAAAGGGGCCTAAAAGGAGATCAGAGGCTTCCTGGGGTGACAATTTTTGATCAGCGTGGAGAGGGGAGAACAGAGACATGGAATGTCGAAAGTAGGCTTCATGGAAGTTCAGAGGGAAATTCAACCAAAATGTAAACAAGGAGCACATGACTACATTTAGCCAATTTGTAAACATTTAGGGTTTATTACACAACAGATGCTGTGACCATATAATTTAGCACACAAATTGGGACAGTTTTGAGAGAGAAGAAGGTGCCATTAATAATACACTAATCGTGCCTTTCTCAGTGCTTTGCAGTTAGCCTAGAAATCAAAGTTTTACAGTCTTTTCAATACGTATTCTCATTTAAACACTGTCCAAGTGTTACACAAACCTCGCGTCTCGATGAAGGAACTGGCAGAGGAGTAAAACAATGAGCAGAAGAAACGGTTTTCAGTAACTACAAAATGTGAACCAGGTTTACATTACAGCCTGTTCTCTTCTCAGATCAGCCTTCTTTCCTAACACATCAGGTAGAAGAAACACTGCCTGTGAATAGATTGTACAAGGCTCATTTATCTAATTTTTCTTTCCGATTATTTTTTTTAAGCCCGTACTCTCTGCTGCCCATGTGCGGCTGGCCTGACTAAAGCAGTCACAAAGAAGGCAGCATTTAGGGACTGTACTTACCTGCAGACACAGACATTTATCACCACATTGTCAGGAGTTTCCTTCCTCACAGGGAGAGTTGGACTGGATGCCCCTCTGAAGGAGAAGTCCCCTTCTACCACTCACCCTAGTAAGGTGACTGATGGAAACGGTAGCATGGAGGGGGAAACTTCTGGAATGTTTCCAGAATAAGGGCCCACACCTGCCTCTAGACAAGTTGTGTTCAATAGAATTTTCTGAGATGATGGAAATGTTCTGTATCTGCATAGTTCGACACAGCAGCTACTCACTCACCACAGGTGGCTATTGAGCATCGAAATGCATCTGGTGTGACCAAGAAGCTGAGCGTTTAATGTTATGACATTTTAATGAACCTTAAAGTCACGTGTGGCTATCATGTTCAACAACACAAATGTAGACACTCAGGTCTGTATGCAGACCACTTTGTTTTCTGGGAATCAATAGACATGGCCCTTGTTCAAGTTTCTAACACCTAAGCACAGTTTTGCCCATTAGAAACCATCTTGTCTTTAACTAGAATAAGGGCCAAATCTTATTTGGAGTTCCGCCTGCCAAGAAGGGAGCCCAAGTGGGGAACCTTCCCATCGTTATGATGACACCTGATCAGAACGATGATCTAGCAGTGGACACTCTGGGGCCAACATCACAACCTTAAAGGACGGTCTCCAAAGAAGGGAAATAATGCAGCACACACAGACCTGCAAAGTAGAAATGTGTGGATCTGCCAAAGCATGGAATGCTCATGCAGGAGACTAAATGCTATCTTTCCATTCTTTTATCTGCAGTTAAGACACAGTTTAAAATAGCTGAGTGGTTGCCTTTGTGCTAATATCATTTAATGTTATGTTTGAATGGCAGGTCTGATTCATCAAGGAAGCAAGATCTGTCCTGGTTTGGATGGCTCCTCTTCCAGTGAAGACAGCTAAGTGACTACAGATTGAGAGCTCTTTTTTGCTCCTTCTATAAACAACTCTGGTGTCAGACTACCCCCTGCTGGACAGATAAGGAAGGAAAGTTAGGCACCATAAAAAAGGACCACCACCCTCCTACTTCCTCCATGAATGTTCTATTTCATTCACGGTTCAGGAAACTATGAGTTTGGATAAAATGGCAAGGCATTTGCCTTGGTGACACCCTTTCATATCTTCTAGATCTCGATGGGGCATGACACTGAAGAGGTGACCCCACCAAAGGTAAACGTGGACTTGTTTCTGAACCTTTTTATGGAAGGCTTACCATTCATTACAGGGTCTACGGCTTTGGAAAGGAATAGCACGTGTTTTATGAAAAATCAAAGCTGGATAAATTGTAGAGAAGTTCAAATTAAAGCAGTTCACACACCCATACACACACAAAAATCAATTCAACACATGGACATCAGTTGGTTAGCCATCTGACATAACCTCCTCCAGTCAGCAAACCATGCAATGAATGCAGTTCTTGGGACTTTCTGGCACTAACCCATATTTGCAACGTCAATACAAATACTTTGCTATTAGGGCATATTAAAAGGACAAATGTCCTTTGCTGTGAAGGTGCTTCCTAAAGTCCACAATAAAACCGACTGAATTTCAGCACACCTCTGACCTACAGAGTCATGATAGGCACTAGATCCGTTACAAATTCAGAAATAAGCATTGAATTTGACTTTTGAAACTATTTAAATCCTATTTGACTCTTCTATCTTTGAGAATTACGGTATTTTCTTATCTGTTTTCCCCATTTCCAAAATGGAATAAGATATGAAATTAAATATAAACTCACATAAGTTAGAAATAATTCATCTTGGGGCGCCTGGGTGGCTCAGTCGGTTAAGCGTCCGACTTCGGCTCAGGTCACGATCTCACGGTCCGTGAGTTCGAGCCCCACATCAGGCTCTGTGCTGACAGCTCAGAGCCTGGAGCCTGTTTCAGATTCTGTGTCTCCCTCTCTCTCTGACCCTCCCTCGTTCATGCTCTGTCTCTCTCTGTCTCAAAAATAAATAAACGTTAAAAAAAAAAATTAAAAAAAAAAAAAGAAAGAATTCATCTTATTACATCCTTCCCGCAGTGAAGCCACAGCTAGGATTTCATCAAAATAATCAAATAGCACGTAACAGCACAGATGTGCCTGATGCCACTCAGCTTCATTTAAATAGATCCTGCCCCTGGCCCTTAGTGATAAGCCAGACAGCACTGACCCTAGGGGTAAGGACAGGTTACTCTGAGAGAGAGCAGTGGTCTGGATACTGTTACAGTGAATCTATCACTAATTAATAAAAATGGGATGAACTTCCCCTTTTATTATTTTCCTTGACTTCATGACAATGATACTTTGACAAGATCCTGGACCACAACTACTGAAACCTTAGCCTCATTTACACCAAATGCAGTTTCTGAGAAAATGACACATTGCTAACGCCATGGCAGCCCAGTCATTAAATCTGCCACAGGGTCTGGACAGGACGAACCAGAAATGAAGTAATGCTATTACGCGTAATACTGGCCATGTGCTAATGGGCACCCACCAGTGATGACTAAACCTGATCTTCGCAGAACAGCGCAGCCACGGACGGTACTGTTTCGGAGGTGATTTATCTCATCTCAGGGCCCTGCACTCATCGAAGCAGGGAGGAGGAGAGAGTCAAAGGAAAACAGATTGTAACAGGAAGGCAAGCGAGGAAACCAGTGCTAACTTCACAGCCCGTCCTTCTCCAAAGAATAAAAGTCACCATAGATGAATAATCATGTTCTAACACTAACAAACTTGGGAAATTCAGAACTTCACCAAGGGTGGCTGTCTCCAAGTTGTTCTGGCCCCTCTCAGCTCTCGTCTTGTTTGGACCTCCGTGGATGGGTCCTGTTGCCCGACCAGAGGACCACTCACACACACTTAGCATGCACACACACCCATGTGTGTCGAGTGCTTTTGTGATCCTGTTCATCTGACAGAGTCCCATAGGAGATTTTGAAACTATAAGCGAGAAGATTCCTTAAGCATGTAAAAGTAATTTTTGGACATTTTGTCCCTTGTTTATAAACTCACTAACAGGTAAGAAACTAAGAAAGCCTACAGCAACTGGGTGGGGAAAATGCAGAAAGCAACCTCTCCTGCATTCAGAAATGGGGTCCTCTGCCAATGTCAGCACAGGGAGATGGGGGTGGGGGGATGAAGTGAATGAGGTGAATCTTTTCCTTTCTTCCACCTGGATCTCCTTCTGCATGAAGCGGGAACAGGAATATCTGCTTTCCTGACAAAAGGATTTTGCTAATGCTTGAAAACGGCCTTGCTGGTACAAAGTGATAGGTGGCCCAGGAGTGTACTGTGGGAGAATGGGAGAAGCATCCAGAAGAAAAAATATGGCATTAATCTCTTTAAGATCTAGGGGTGACAGCAAAAAGAGATAAATTTTTAAGGTATTTCAGTAGAAGTTCTCAAGATAGATTTAAATTCATGAAATGAATAGATCACAAGCTAACCAATCTATTATCCCAGCTACCTTGATGATTGATGGAGATCAATCAGGTTTTAGCCAGAGCACTTGTTTTTTATTGTTGTTGTTGTTGTTGTTTTCCAAGACTGGTTTCAAATCAGGATCCTCGTAGCCCCAGCTCAATGCACCCACTCTTTACTAAACTGCCTCTCTGGCAATGACAACTAGCATATCTTACACATTTAGTGTGTGCCAGTCACCATGCTAGTACTTTCCATGCATAAACACATTCAGTGCTCGGGACAGCCTTGCAAGGTAGGGTTTGTCATTATTCTGTTTGTAGATGGGGAAATGAGGAATTGGGCCAAGGTCACACAGCAAATAGAGGCAGAGTCAGGACTGACACTCAGCGAAATCCAGTTATCAATAATGTACAGATAGTGTACGTTCTGACATTCAGAGCTGTGGTACTTAAGAAATAGGGGTGTCCATTTCCAAACCCCCAAAAGGAATGGGCAGTCAGTCTACACATGTGGACCATCCTAACAGCCAACGTAAATCTGATCCGTTTGCTTTTACTCACCTATATCTGGAATAACAACAAATTAACAAGCTGAATATCCTTGCTCCTACCCGTAGCTGAATGTGTCTGCATGCTGTATGATACCATGTACATTAACAAAGGTGTCTTAATGTCTCATACCCATCCATGACAAAGTCTGTCCTTGAAGTTTGATTTAGTATTGCTGGTTTCTGATTTAATACCAAAAATAATTTCAACTCAATAAATCTGTTTAGAGAGGAAGACTGAGAAAAAGAGACAGGTTATGAGGGTGTCTTCATGTTCTGATGTTATAGATACAAGTTTAATCAGACAAAGTTTTCACTCAATTCACTGAAATGTACCCACTGTCAATGGGTTCATCTCTTTCTCTGTGACAGGGATGATGTTAATTTCTCCTGAGTCACGTGTGAAGTGACCAGGGGAAGAAATACAATAAATCCACCCAGAAATTGGATCTGCAAAGGTACCTGGTAATGGAATGGAAATACCACAGAATCTGCTTAGAGCTAAGGTTTGGGCAACATCTATTCTGCTTGGCACTGAGAAGAATTTTTTTAAAGAGAGGAAAGGGGAGAAGGATAAAGTGGAATCTAATTTTGAGAAATAAGGATTAAAGGTTCCATTATTCATGCTGTTTTCACTGTATATATTGAGTTAACAACGTGTGATTTTACTGGATGAAAATGTGGGCCACATGCAAGGAGAGTGTGGTACAGATCAATCCCCACAGTGACAGTAATGAGTGAGGGTTAGTGTCTTGTCGGCGTGGGGCTATAAACAGTCCTGGGTTTTGAGCTGGTATAATAAGTGGAGATTGTTCCTAGACTTACTGGGGAGCACAGATAGTTTCTGCCACAGGAAAAGCAACCCCTCCTCCAGAGGCAGAGAGGCTCAGTACTGCTATCTCCCCGCTTATCTTGCAGTAATGTGCGGATTGCAAGCCCCAAGTGCAAGCTCCTGGCAGGGGGCGGGGCTGCAAGCTCCTTGGGGTTGGCTGCCTGCCTTCCTTCAGTTATTTATTCTTTCTACACACTGTTTTGTCAATACTTGAGAGGTAGGTGTTTCACCGCCCCAACCCCCCACCACAGACCCCTTCCTTTCCCAAGGGTTAAGGGTCAAGGGAAAAAAAAAACAAAAACAGTTAACAAGGAAACCCTGAGAGGCTCAAATGTGGATCAATCCATTGTGATGGGACAAGGAGTAGACAAAAACAGGCAATAAACTTACTTCTGAGTTCTGTAATGAGTCACAATCTAAGCCACCCCCACCAAGCCCAAGGTGAGGCTGCTAGAGACTGGCCGAGGACAAGGGAAGAGAGGTAGAGCATTTGTCTAAAGGTCATAACGTGCCAACTGGCCAGGAAAAATGGGGGCTTCACCTCAACGCGATTTGGTGTCCTGGATTAAAAAACAGAGAGAGAGAAAGGGACTTTTCACTTTCAAAGCTATTATTGGCTATTAACTACACACATGCTAAAATTTAATGACCTTTTAAGTGCCTATTATTTACCATTAGAAAGCCTGCACATCACCATTAGGATGGAGATCAGATCAGGCAAGAATCAGGCATGGATCCTAAATCTAGGGGAAATGTCCACACAGAGCAAGGCATTTGGTATGGTTTTAAAGGGCTCAACCACAGACTGCTTATTAGTTGCAAGGGGAGATTCAGTAGTTATATAAAGGGAGAGACCAGAAGCTATTTTGACTGGGTGGTCAAAATTAACATCACCAATCAATGGGAGGTGTTGTTTGACTGTGGATGTGCCACAACATCACCTATGGAGCATTCCAGCCAAGAATGCGTAACCTTCATCAACAAACGATGAGGTAACATCTGGCAAAATGAAAAATGTCCTCTTAAGAAAATATATGGAGGCCTACCTGCATTCTTTAAAAATTTCAATGTCAGAAAAGGAAAAAAAAAAAAAAAAAAAAGACTGTAGAAATGTTCTAGATTAAAAGAGGCTAAAGAGATACGACAACTAATTGCAATACACGACCCTATACTGGAACCTGTATTGAGGGAGGAAATGCTCTAAAGGCCACTATTGAGCCAATTAACAAAATTAAAATATGGGCACTAGCTTAGACAAAAGGATCGTGTCAACATTAAATTTCCTGAAGCTGATAGGTGTGCTGTGGTTATTTAAGAAAATATCCTTGTGCTAGGAATGCACGCAGAAGTATTTAGGGATAAAGGACCATAATATATGTAAATTACCCTTAAATGGTTCAGAAAAAAAATAGTCTGAGTATATATACATTTACATATATCCTATTACAGAGTATAAATATATGTACATGTAAAGAGAGAGCACAAATAATGCAGCAACGGGGGTAAAATGTTAACAATGAGTAAATACGAGTGAAGACTTCATGGTGTTTTTTGTACTATTCTAATTCTTGCAAGTTTTTTGTAGGTTTGAAATTATTTCCAGATAAAAAGGGTTGTGTGTGTGTGTGTTTTTAGAAATGTTTAAGCCTTCAAGTCAGTCCTGCAACTTCCTGACTTATTTCATTTGAATGGATGCTCAAACGGGAGGACATGACACAGAGATGCATTTTACCCAATTGCCTCGGTCTCTGTTCTACCAAAAGCAACATATCCAGTACTCAAAATCTTACCCAATCTCACACCAATAAAGGGGGTATTGATGGCAGTCATGCACTATACTGACAAATTTTCATGCATAAAAGAAAATCAATAAAACAAAACTGCATGCTATCTTAAGCTGTATACACTTCAACACTGGGATTCTCAAGCAATTTTACATTTGGAAATTTCCAATTATGGTCACATATGTCTTACTCTAGTATCCCAACACAGAAATAAAGTATCCAATAGGCAGCCTTCTGAAAGCATTCAGTCTAAGATACAGAACACAGTTTGAAGCAACATATTATTGTAAATTATCTGACCACTGCCCTTTTATTTAACTAACATTGTTTTTAGTATCTCTTTACCAACAACCCAGAAATATCCAGGTGGTTGGCAACTTAATCTAGACTTTCACTTAGTTATAGGACCTCAATAAAAATCTTGCATTTCTGTCTATTTGAAGTTTTCCTGATCCCATGATTTGATGAAAAGATTGTGACCTACCAAAGGTTGAAGCCAAATAGGCTAAGAGAAGGGAAGTATTATCCCTGAAAAGCACCCCCTTGTCACCAACATGGTAGCTTTTTCCAGCTCTGTATCTAATGTTTACAATGGTGGAATTTGGTTAATCTGTTGCAGGCACCCATTCATTAGCAATTTGAACTGTGAAGAAAGGGCACCAGGAAGAAAGAAGATGAGCTTTAAGGGACCCAGCTGAAGCTCCCCCCACCCCGAGAGTTTACCAGAGTTCCTCCTCCTCCTCGTGGGTCTTGAACCCCAGCCGTCCACACCTGCACGAGACTGCTGTGTGTTTTGCTCAGCCTCTAGTCTCCTAGTCACCACTTTGCAGTAAGCAAATACCTGACATTCAATGTCAGGTCCACCTCTCTGGACTTGCTCTCTCCACAGGACCTTGGTCCCTCAAGACCTTGCTGCCTCCATGGTTCTGCAGTGCCTTCAAACAAATGGTTATTAACATTTGTCCACCTCTCCTAGTTATTCTTACCAGAAGAGTTAGGCTAAAATAAGACATGCTGCCATTGCTGGATGCCATTGCTTAGCCAGAGAGAAATTTGAATCTTGTTAGAGCAGTTGTGAACAACAACAACAAAAAAAAGCAGAAAAAAAACAAAAAACAAAAAACAAAAAACAAAGAACCCAAAGATGGGAAAGCTGTGACTTTTATAGACATGGAAGAAAACTTAGCCTTAACAGCAACAACAACAAACTTGGTGGAATGTAGTCCATTATTCAAAGTGTGACCACAGAGCTTTCTTCTTCACACTTTTCCTCCTCTAAACACTGGGATGATGCTTTTTGCCCCTACTTAACGGCGCACCCCCAGGGAGAGGAAGAGCATCGTAGTGAGTTAAGGCAGTTTTTCCAACCACACAATGTAAATAATCAAAATAGACATTTCATAGTATAGGAGGGTAGGAAATAGCATTTATTGAGCACTTACTACATGGTAGGCACTGTGGCAGCACTTCACTTTTAATCCTTATAGAAGGCACCATTATTATCTCCATTTTTACAGAGGAAGAAATTGAGAAAGTAACTTATCCCAAAGCATACAACTAAAGAGTGGCAGAGCTAAGATATGAACCTGAGTAGTCAGCTGGGGGGTTGATCAAGCAAAGCACTCTTTAAACATCGCACTGCTCAGCTGGGTAGCTGGAGCCAAAAAAGCTGAGATGAGTACTCATATCTTGTAAAGGTGAAATCCTTACACTTCAGTCTCTGTCAGCTGGTCCCCTTCACAGTGGCCCTACCTGTGTGTTGGCATTTGGCCTCAACTTCCACTTGCTGCAGGATGACAGCGCCTGGCCATCGCCTCTCTCTTCTACCTCCCCGCAAAAAAGGGAAGGAAGTGACATCTGACTCTTCCCGTGCACCAGATGCTGGGATTGGCCCTTCACACCCTTTATCTCATTTAATCGGCACCACATCCCTGTGAGGATGGTTTTATTATCACTATTTAATGGTTGAGGAAATAAGGGGCCAAATAGTGCAACAGCTTGCTTCTGTCTCCCTCCAGAGCCTATAATCTTTTCACTGAATTGTGCTGATTGCACTTTGGGTCTGAAAGAAAGGGTTAGGTTTCACTAAGGAGTATCACCGAGGTACTCTAAAATCAGTCGCTCAAAAAATAAGAGGCCAGGTCTTTTACTGGCAATGGATTCTCATGGGAAAACCCTTTTCAATGAAAGCTTTTCTTTTGTAAATTACCATCTCCTGAAAAATAATGAATTCTGCCAAACCTACCACAGAATAGTTAGACCTAAAATTCACCAAAGAAAAGGCTTCATTTCGAGTTTTCAGCAAACGATTGAAAACCAAAGATTGGTATGAGACATACTACATCAGATTGGCTAAAAGAATACCACATTTAAGGAGTCTGAACTCCAGCTAACGACCGGGCGCGAATTATTCCTTTCCCCCAAGCTTTCCAAGTAGCCCCAATGAAAAGGTGGGTGTGGGGGGCAGCCTGGATTTGTTCGGCAGCTGGCAGATGTCAGGACTTCCCTCTCAGGAGGTTGAGAGGAGCCTGAACAAATGTAAAGAAACGGGAATTAAACTCTTTTCATGCCTGGTTATAATGAGCGATGTCTAGGGACTCTTTGACAAGGAAATTAAAAATCTTCTACGTTTCATGGCTTAGTGAAAAGAACACTAACTTTCAAATCAAGGGCTGGCTCAACCTTTTACCAGCTGTGTGACCTTGAACAACTGACTTAACCTCTCTGTTTCCATACCTTCCGTGGTATTACTGTCACTATGAGGATGCAGGTAAAAGGGCCAGGCACCCTCACCTGACACATAAAAGTCACGGAATAAATGTTGGACTGCACCTTCCCTTTCTTGTGCTAACCTAGCAGAACAGCAGCCCTGGAGTCCTTAAAGCAGGAACTCCCAAACTTTAGTGTGCAGAGAATCACCCAGGACACTCTCTGAGACGAACATTCCCTCCCTCTGGTGCAGGAGGTCAGAGGTGAGACTGGGACACCCACAGACCCACTGCCAGCTGGGTCCCTGAGACCCTCACTCTGAGGAACACTGCCCAAGGCCTTTCTCACATTGCCCTGCTGGGGACAAAACCACACTTGAACTGTACCTCTTTAAGTTAAACACACGAACCAACACGTTCTCCTTTCCTTATGTATCTGTCTGCACTGGTCTGGGTGCCCAGCGGTGCCCGCTTGCTTCATCCCGGAGTGTTTCCTATGACATTCGGGCACACCGGCTGGCAGAGCGTACTGCCAGTTCCATAGCACCCTCCCTGTCCGGCCAGATTTATGCCGTCAGCTGCTTCCAAAAACCTAAATCATGCCTTAGACGCGCTGTCTAAAAGGGACCTTGAGGCAGAAAAAGTTAAATGGGAAGTGGAATCACTCTGTGGCAATTAAAGCCTTTTGAAATGACTTTCATTTCTCTCCAGTATTTTAAATTTTTTCAACGTTTTTATTTATTTTTGGGACAGAGAGAGACAGAGCATGAACGGGGGAGGGGCAGAGAGAGAGGGAGACACAGAATCGGAAACAGGCTCCAGGCTCCGAGCCATCAGCCCAGAGCCCGACGCGGGGCTCGAACTCACGGACCGCGAGATCGTGACCTGGCTGAAGTCGGACGCTTAACCGACTGCGCCACCCAGGCGCCCTCTCTCCAGTATTTTAAAGAACTACTCTTACCCACCTCAATGCCTGTGATGCTTTTCTGATATTGCTATTTAGGAAATACACATATAGGTATCAGTGAATGCCTAGGGTTATCTGGTCATCAAGTTCTATAAAAAAAAAAAAAAAATCTGTATTTCATTCTGGCCAAAGAGTTTTGTTTATTTGCTTTACAAAAACAGCTGGTAAATTAACATAGTCAACCTCCTTTACTTGCTCTGTCTTCCATTCCCTGCTAAGTGGTAAGAATGAAAATAAACAGTAGTGAGTCCACAACACGCACAGGAAGACAGGACGAGGAAGTGGGGAGTCAGGGAGAGAATGTCAGAGTATAGATTCCTCCTTATTACAAAGGCAACACGTAGGGTGTTTGTGTGTGTGTGCAACTGCTGAACAGTTACGGATCCTACTTATATTTCCAGATCTTCATCTTGACTGGGGATTAAATCAATACGTTGAAGCCAGAAGCACAAACCGAAAGTGACCATGTAAAACCTTGGCCGTGGATGCAATCGCTCCAACCACTCGCTTGTCAGCAATCGAGCAATGCACTAACATTGTTGGTTGTTCTTAAGTTAATTCCACCTGATCAATTGGTTAAGTGGGTCAGCTGCTACTTGATGACTAACCCAGGACTCTAATCAGCGTCGATGACAAGGAAATGCAGTGACCCTGACAAGATCCAAACAAAATGAAACCGCCCTTGTAAGACTCACCTAAGTCACATAGAGAGGGTCCATCTCATAATAACTGAGAATTTTTCTTCCTCTTTCTCCTCCTCCCCCTCCCTCCCCTCCTCTCCTCCCTCTCATATTCACACATGCTACATTTCCAACCGCAATCCCTCTTGTTCCCAAATGCCAAAATCGACGCCAACTACTTCTCTTTTGTTCAGCCCCAGTGCCTTCTCATATCCATCCCTGAAATAATACCCTAAAGCGATCACTTGTTGCTGCAGGACAAAGGCAAGCATGGAAAAGAATATAAAATGAGGGCTGTGAGTTCTCTGAAAATCTCAGATGCCTGCTGAACTAAGCCATCTACGAATCTTAGTCAAGCAGAGAGCTCCCCCTAATGACCGGCTCAGGAAGGGAAAAACAAGGAGAGCCTGAGGTTTCATACCGTCCTGCATTTCCGTAGATGGAAAACAGAACAGGCCATTTGTCAAATGCTAATCTTGTTCAAAAAAGTCTTGCCCATCTTATACCCCTTCAGCCCTCACCCACAAGTTTCCCTACCATTGCCAGCAGCCTCTATGTTAGAGTCCCACCTGTCAAGGCCACCTGGTGGGGTGCCCCGTCCCCCAGTAAAGCACATGCCTGTGGCACAGTGAAGGTCTTTCACACGGAACCTGGCTTAGATAGCGTCCCCTCGTCGTGAGTGCCAGGCTGTCATGGTGCACTCTTGGGAGCTGTTTGAAAAATTATATTTCTGGTCCTGAATTAAAGGATTGCATTTCTCCTGAAGGCCAGCTGTTGGCTGACTTCGGTGCCAAGAAGACACTCTTCGAAGTGTCCTCCTGTGTTTCTTTAAATCGTTACTCATCCTCTGGCTGAGAGGCAGCCAGCAAGCCTCACTGGGGATTTGTCTGCTCACTGACAGGGCAGGACCCTGATATCTGCTCTGCTCAGGAGCACCTTGAGAACCAAAGAACACACAGAGTCCTCTGAACAGCAAACGACAGCAGCTTCCACATCAAAGGAAAATGAGTGTCACTTACTGAAGCTGACAAAAGACTCCAAGACATTCAGGGTCTCATCCCAGCTAGAATAAATGAGGATGTGGCCCCCAGCCAACCTTCTTCTGCCCCTCATCCTCTTTCAGACCTGATTCCAGTCAGGTCTGTAAGACCCAAGTTCTGCCCCAGGGCCCCCATACCGCATGCCCCAAATATTGGGTATTAGCCGTAGACCTCTTCTCCACTCCAGCCCTCAGTCAGAACATTCAGATCAGCCACCTGCTCCCAGAACTGCCATTAGGACACAACGTGACTAATGCGCTAATCTGGAGGTGGCAAACTGGAGGCTGGTGAGCCTGGCCAAATCAGGGTGGTCAGAGAGTCTTTATAAAGACCATGCAGTGTTTTCAAAAATTCTGAACTAATGATCAGCCCTTAAAAATCAAGATACTCTGGGGACACCTGCGTGGCTCAGTTGATAAGGTGTTTGAGTCTTGGTTTCGGCTCAGGTCATGGTCTCATAGTTCATGAGATCGAGCCCCCACATCGGGCTCTGCACTGACAGCACGGAGCCTATTTGGGATTCATTCTCTCTCTCTCTCTTTCTCTCTCTGCCTCTCCCCAGTGCTCTCTCTCTCGATCTCTCTCTCTCTCTCAAAATAAATAAATAAACTTAAAAAAAAATCAGGATACTCATATATTAATTCTTCTAAAAATAAGGCAAACCAGCTGCCTAGACTCTGTCTCTAGATACACACTTACAGGGTCTGAGCCGCAGCTGGCCCAAAGAGGAGCCTGAACCTTACCACTCCTGTCCAACTCCCTACTCACCTCCCCCCCACACCCACCCCCACCCCACAGGCAGCCGCCCTCCCTCCCTCCCTCTGAGCTACTGGCCTGGCCCCTGAGGCACTGTGTTTGCAACCATGAATTAATCAGATATATAACACATTAACACAGATTAGTTTATTTGGCACCTCTCCCAGGTAACATCTTAACCCAGTTAAAATGCCTGTCTACAGAAGATTCCTAAGAAGTGATTCTAATGAAATCTGATAATGGGAAGGTCAATGGGGGAAAATATTCTAGCTTCAGAAAGCTTTTCAGCACCTTCTAATTTCTCAGTGACAGTTGGGTGCTTGCCACATTTTCAGCATAGGACCCACTCTGCACTATCTGGTTGATTTGTCCAAATTAGTTCCGTGTGGAAATAAAAATAGAGATCATACAGTAACCTTAAATCCTTTTTAAAACAGACGGCATAAATAGATCTAAAATTTCGAGATGGGCCTGAAGTTAGGATAATTTATTTGTGTTTTTTTCTGTGTTTTCTTTTCTTTCTGATTGCTTTGTAAAGGAATCTGTGCCCATAAGTCAAAGATTTTGTCTTCACGCAAATGTTGTGTTGTTTTCAGCTAAGAAAAAAAAAAAAAAATCCAGGCAGGCCTGGAGTCATTACAGTGACAATCACAAGGTTCAAATGCAGACAGTCAATGCAAATTTTTCAAAGTAGAACTTTGAAAATCATTTTGGAAAAGAAACCGCAAGCTTACTGCTTTATGTTGAGCTTTTTAAAGTAAGAGCTTGGTTGGATGGGTTTACCTAGTCGATGGAGACAGAAGTAAATAAATAGAAGTATAGGTAGGATAATACTATATAGAAAAAACAAGACCTATGTCAAAATGTAAATGCTCTGAGGATAGAGTCTACCAAACTTTCATTGTCTCCTTATAAGTCTCTAGCCCAGAACTCAACACCCCAGAGCCCAGAACTCAACACCCCAGGAGCACTCTTAAATATTTGATGCCTGACTGTGTCCAGGAAGCCACACTTCTCAGCCTATTATACTACAGCATGCTCTATTTTACCTGAAGGACTTTTCCAATTAGAATGTTGTAATCAGAAGTTAATCAGGCAGAACATTCATAATACTGTCTATAATTTTACCAGAAAAAAAATATATTTATTCTAGATATTAGATTCTTTTTTAGCCTCTCTACGTTTTACAGCTTTATAGCACTGGGTTTTTTAAATTTAAGACAAAATTTGAAAACATAATTATAAAAATGCTATAAAATAATTTTCATAGAAATTACTAGAAAGGTATTCTTGATTTTTAAAAAATACCATTTTTGAATCCTCAACTTTGGTAAAACCTTCATTGACCCAAGCACTCAATTTATCAGATAATATTTTTGTAATTTTATCAAAAATAAGCAACAATAAAAATTGTTCATCGGAAATGTAATTTTTAAACAGGATGAATAATTCAACCTCTACATCTTTCAAGACAGCTATGGGACTACATAATAAGCAGTCATGATTATAACAGAAACAGTGACAGATAATAAAATCCCAGACAATACCAGAAACTTTGAGTTTATCTATTCTAACACCCTTCATTTCATAGGTGAGGAAATGGAGGCAGTGAGTGCTGAGGTGAATTGTCTAAAAAGTTCCACTTTTTCTTACAAGCAAAACCAGGTAACTTCTGGTCTGGCGTGCTCTCCATCATTCCAGACATTAGCAGGTGAAGATCCAGCCACATGGAATATTCTGCATTTAAATTAAGGCGACCAGGAGAATTCATAAACACACCCCTCCCGGTAGTGGATTAGACTTTTTAAGTCTTTCTCATAAGAATTCACTGACTATAGGGGCCTCTGGGCGGCTCAGTCGGTTAAGCGTCCGACTTCGGCTCAGGTCATGATCTCGCGGTTTACGAGTTTGAGCCCTGCACTGGGCTCTGTGCTGACAGCCCAGAGCCTGGAGCCTGCTTCAGCTTCTGTGTCTCCCTCTCTCTCTCTGCCCCTTCCCCACTCACACGCTATTTCTCTCTCTCTCAAAAATAAATAAACATTAAAGAAAAAAAAAAAAAAAGAATTGACTGCCTATATTAAATGGCCTTTTAGAAACTTGAGCGCTTGTTGATACAACCAGCATTTATTGCACACTTACCAGCAAGCACAGGGCCCCAGGCTAAGCTCAGCAAGAATGACAAAGAAATGGAAATTCTTCCCTGCCTTCCAGAAGCTTCCAATCTCTTAGAGGAGACAAGAAAGAAATGAGTGAAATAGTTAAAGAAAATGCAGAGTCACAACGAATCACTGGTAGGGCAAAGCGTCCCACAGGATTAGCCAAAAAGCAAGACCAGATATGGGTAGGAAGCACCAACAGATACCCTTCGTGGAAGCTGATGCTTGAACTAAGCTTTGTTAAACCATTAAGGGAAAGGAGAGCAGAGGAGGGAAGACAAGGAGAGGGGAGGGAAAAGCAGGCCTTCAAAAGACAGCCCCACTACAGTAAAGTACTTTTTTTTTTAATTTTTTTTTTTTAACGTTTATTTATTTTTGAGACAGAGAGAGACAGAGCATGAACGGGGGAGGGTCAGAGAGAGGGAGACACAGAATCCGAAACAGGCTCCAGGCTCCGAGCTGTCAGCACAGAGCCCGACGCGGGGCTTGAACTCACGGACCGTGAGATCATGACCTGAGCCAAAGTCGGCCGCTCAACCGACTGAGCCACCCAGGCGCCCCAACAGTAAAGTACTTTTGACTAATCTGCTTTTCTCCTTAGTCATGGCTATAAGCAATTGCAAGTTCTGAAAAGAACCAAATCACCTTCTAACCTTGACCCCTAGAAGTTTCTGATTTCTGGCATTCGTGACTCTCCTTCCCCCTGTGCATGCCCAAAAAAGAAGTACCTTCTGATCAGCCTTTTGCACCATGCCTCTGTATTACTGCTTGGCGGGGCATGGAACTAAGAAAAGGCTAGTGGTATGTTTCTGTAGTCACAGATCCATATTCGTGTTCCTGGTAACGGAGATAACTATCCAGTTATCCCTGGGGGGAGAGGGGAGGGTTGATTTACAGAGAATCGCCTCCCTAGAAAGTAGAGTCGGTAGCTCTGCACTGACACAAGATCTGGAACTTCCACCCTGGCATCAGGAAAACCTGGAGCCAGCTCTACAGACCCTGGCAAAGGGAAAAAAACCATGTAGCTAACCATGCCACGGGCACTGTGCATATACAGCTCACTTAATCCCCAAAGCAACACGGCAAAGTGGATGTATGATCATGCTTGGTTATCACTTACAGAAACAAAGGGGGCTGCAATGACCTGCAGAAGTTAGTGTTAAGGCTGGAACGTGAAGTCAGGTGGGCCCGAGCACTTTGCACAGGCATCTCTGCCTCCCTAGAGGTCACTAAGTGGAAAAGGGAAGCAAGACCCAGACATAATCCTTTTTTTCAGAGTCCCAGCTCTCTGCTAAACCTAGCAGGGTTTGGCTTAGTAATTCAGGAAGAGATTCCTGCTGATTACCAGGTGAAAGTTGGACCCAAGGGAATCCTGGCAAATTGTGAACTCTTGAAGGTGAGGGCCAAGTCCCTGCTCTATCCCCTGTGGCAACTCGGGACAGTGCCTTCTTGACCATCTGCCAATCTCAGTAGTTATTTAAAATAATGAATCAGCTCCAAAACTTTGCTTTGCAGTATACTTATCTTATCTATACTAACCTGCCAGCTTGTCTTTCTCTCTCTCTCTCTTTTTTTTTTTTTTTACTGGAATGAGACAATGGTGGTAACTTGCTAAAATTTGACTTCAAGACCATTGTCAGAAAGGGTCATATCTGGTGTTGTGTATGCTGTAAATAAGTGACGCCCAGCAATTTCTGGTGTGGTAAAAGTCAGTGGTAGAATGAGGGGCACTTTGGCCATTGGTAGAGTCTGTTCTGAATGAAATTCTTTCCTTGGAATGGATCACTGTATTCAATATGGATTCCAGTTCAAGCTTTCTCGCCCTGCCCAATAATCATCAGGCACCAACGTGTGCCCTGAGATTAAATCAATACCGTAGAAATGTGGGGACTGACGTTAGGACAAGCTTGTCCTGCTTACTTTTAGATTATCTTTTTCCTTTCTTCCAAATTTATCACAAAGGAAATGAAATCCAAGTATCATGAAAGAGATAATAATATTGTACCAGATTAAAAAATGATGACAAACTAGTTACAGCTTAACTTTCCACAAGGATAGTAGTACATGCAACAACTTATTAAAGCCATAATGCTGAAGCTTGGCCCGAAGTTGCGCTCCCTTTAACGTTTCTTATATTCTGCTCATAAAATCTCTGAAGACTGAGAGACCCCATGTAGGTACAGTTACTGCTATTTCAGATAAACCTGTAATAAAGTTAATCAGGGACACATTTAACAACATACATGTGGTAATTGTTATGGCCCTGCATAGTAATTGGATATTAAGACTAAATGGTTCACATGAATTATAGAAAAATGGAAAAGTCACATTACCCCCTCCTCTATACCCCTGGTTCCCAAATGCCTGTACAGACTACCTATTTCCAAATCCTTCGGACGACTTTTTGAAATTATAAATTCCTGACCTCCGTCCCCCCCAGAGAGTCAGATTCAATACTTTTGTTATAGAAGGAAGCTTTGCACCACAGCCAGGGTCTCAAGTTCAAATGCTTTCCCAAGCAAGGCAAGTAAATTTGTGTATCAGATAACACAAATGTCTTTAACAGAAGTATATATATATATATATATATATATATATATATATATATATGGGGAAAAAAATGTTTTATACAAATGCATTTACTTTGAGAATTTTTTTAATACCGTTAACTGCTTCTGTCATCCCTTCCCTACCTGGAACCCCTGGAAAACACATCTGTGTACTAAACTGAGGCTGACAGTTTGCAACCTCTGTAGACTATACCATACTTCCCATATCTTAAGGGTTTACTTGTGCTGTCACAACGAAGCAGAAATGGTAGACAGAAGTATACCTTCCTACATTACAGTTAATCCTAAGTCACTGTTTACTATACACATCCATTCATTTCATTCACTAAATCCTTACCGGGCATCTAGCATGCTTCAACTGCTTATCTCAGCCCTGGAAATACAAAACTGAATAAGACAAGTAGCTCGTAGTGTGGAGGGATATGTTTCAAAATGATTCTGATGGTCAGAACTGCATGAAAATACTCCTTTAAATCCAGGTGTAAAACTGGTTTCTCCCTGTCCAAGTGTCCAAGTGCTGGGGGAACAGATCTCTAGCAGAATCTGTTTTGAAGTATTCCTCCCCCCATCTCCCACATCCCAATATCAGCCTAGAGGACAGGCCCTCATCAGAAGCTCTGCAACTCTCTGAAGCAGACGTTACCTCATGCTACATGGCTTCCTTGTTCACAGTGGCTCCGAGAGAAATGAGGCTTCCAGGACATTCCATCCTGCAGGCCGTTTGGTGATGTATTTGAAATGATCCATTTCTGGGGCTCTCTAATGAGTGACATTTATAGGGTGTCCTTCTCCTCCTTGAATCAAAAGACACTGAGATTTCTTTTTACCTCACACTCCCCCAGCCCGTGCTTAGTGTTTCTATGGCCAAAATGTTGAGCAAGTCGTTCAATTCCATTTCTGCACTCACTCTTTCGCTACTGAAATGCAAACTCCCCTGGGTAATTCCAGGCAGTTTCTTTACCCAGAGATCATCTCTGGCCACAGAACAGCTCAGCTGCAACCCGTGTTGTGTGCGCTGCATAATACTGTAACATTTTCAGAGTCAGGGAAGATTTATTCAGTGATCAACAGCTTCAGCATCCTGAATCACTCCAGAGACAGTCTGTTAAAGAGGGGACCTTGAGGGAGCTGAAAATGTAAGCAAGAAGTGAAATAATCCTCTCTTTCCCTCTTAACCCTTTAAGCCCTGATAAGGAAATCGCATTGGTTGTTTATATACATAGGGGAAAATTCTAGAAGTAAATCCCTCAAAATATTCAGAGTACTTATGTGTAGAAGGTGGAATTAAAGGTGATTTTTATCATTTTCTTGTTGCTAATCTATATTTTCTACAACAAACCTTAACTCTATAGTAAGAAAAATATTTTAAGACACATATTTATATACTATTCTTCAAAAAGATCTTTCAAGGGGAAACAAAAAAGACATCATTAGCTATCTCAGGAACTAGGTCAGAACTGGGAAGACTAACACACTATTCACCAAAAAAGACAGAGTGGTTAAATATAACCAGAAAGCAAAGGCTTACCAAGCTTTTAATATTTGAAGTCAATACAAGTCAGGAGTTGCTAATCATTTTTATTTAACACTACCCACTAGACCAAAGCTGTTCAACTTATCCCAGTTTGCTTAGAAATTCAGAATTGAAGATATCCTGAGAGTGAGAAAAACTAGAGTGTCATGTACACAACTCTCTAAGACCCTTCAAAGTGAATATTCAGTCTTCCATGCGAACTCTACAGGAGAAATGGGCAAAATGGCCTTGTTGCTAATTGAATGAAAACCAAAGAGGCAGATCGTGCAATGCTCTACCTACCCTACCTAGTCTGTCCACTTTTAGAATACCAATGGTTTCATGGCTGAAGGAGAAATCAAGTTACGACTTGAATGATCTTTGAACTCAAGATCAAGGTGAGATATATCTCTTAGAAGTACAGACACATCTTCCGTCCCATTCTTGCCGTCATGCTGTATCCATGTGTATGACTAGTTCGGTAGAATTCAGTTTGTTAAGGAAAACAAATTTATTTGGTAAGCCAGCTTGGGGCATTTGCTTACCTGATGGTAGGGCTTTTAACTTTTTTGTCATTTGACCTCACATGCACACAGCCAAAACCAAAATGCCTCATATACACACAGCCAAAACCAAAATACACACCAGGGGAAACACTAATAGACCAGGTAGGCAGACAGCAAGCAGAAGACATTCTGAACAAAGATCACCCATTTGACTAAAAGGAGGGGGGTGGATTTCAGATGGTAACAAACCCTCTGAGCAAACAGATACCATCACACAACCTGCATATGTAAAACCACTAGATAATGACACCCATGTCAGGAAACAATCTCTCACAAATTATGGATTTTGCTCAAACTTTTAATATGAAGAATGATATTTGTTACTTTAAGTTACAAAAAAAAAAAAGTCTCACTATGTCAATTATACTTCAGTTAAAAAAAAAAAGAAGTTTACTATAAGAAAACACTGAGCCTCAGGGCGCCTGGGTGGCTCAGTCGGTTAAGCGGCTGACTTCGGCTCAGGTCATGATCTCACGGTCCGTGAGTTCGAGCCCCGTGTCGGGCTCTGTGCTGACGGCTCAGAGCCTGGAGCCTGTTTTGGATTCTGTGTCTCCCTCTCTCTGACCCTCTCCCGTTCACAGCTCTGTCTCTCTCTGTCTCAAAAATAAATAAACGTTAAAAAATTAAAAAAAAAAAAAAAAAGAAAACACTGAGCCTGGATCCCTATTAGTGAACACAGTAAGAATTAAATTTAAACCTATTTATGAAAATTCAAATTAATTGTTTTCACTGAAGTAATAACTAACTTTAATTATATAGAATAAAAAGCACTCTGTTTAATTAACTCGCTATTCGGTTCTTACCAGGTGGACATTAGCCAGTGTTTCGTCCTTAATTATGATATATACAATCAACTCACCCAGACAGTTTAAAACAGGGAAGTCAAAGTTTAATTTTTTTTTCTGTCAGTAATTGTGAGAAAGAAAAATAAAAGTAAGAGTTGAAAATTTTTAAAAATCAGGCAAGGCAAGACAAAGGGAGAGACACCCATTTCCATAGAATTATTGTGCTTTGACAGAATATACAATTTTCTCGGGGCAATTTTCTCTTTAACCATCCCATGAACCCTCCTTCCTGTGATGGACGAACAGTGCAGTATCTCCTGATCTCAACAGCTGCACCAAGGACGACGCTCAGAATCAATGTGCCCTCTGAAATAGGATGAAATGAAGATTTTAAAGCTAGATACTTACATGTACATGGTTTTAGATTTTTTAAATACCTTTAAAGGTATGTTTCACCAATGTTATCAGATTCAATGTTATTTTCTGTTTTTCTAATCACATCCCATAATGAATATGAGCACCAATTCAGGATTAATTTTTAAAAAAAAAGAAAAAAGAAAGAAAGAAAGAAAGAAAGAAAGAAAGAAAAGGAAAAAAAAAAAAAAAACCAGAAAGAGGGAATAGAGGTGTTGCTTAAGAAAAATGCACACAGAGACCAGGCTTTCCCCTGGACAGTAGGAGACAATCACTGGTGAGAATGAGCTCTCCTCTTTCTCCATCTCTGTCTCCCTGTCTCTGTCTCTCCCTCCATGCACATGTACACAAAACAACTGAAAGATGTCACCATGAACAATCCCAAGGATATGCATTCATTCATTTCTAAGTGCTATATAATTTCATCTTAAGGACAACTAAGTATGTATTCGCACTAATGAATATATGCTCTTGTTTGAAGTGTACAAGCCAGTGAAGCTCTGCAGAGGTTTGCCACCGAATGTACTTCAAATTCTATCAGATCAGATCAAATTTATCCCTGGAAAGACACTCTGGATTTTCTAGATCTTCCTGACAAATTTCCTACCTAATCAGGATGTTAATGAGCTATTTTTCTTGTTTGTTTCTTAATTCCTGATCCAAACAAGTTATTTTGGACACACGTATTTCATATATACACTAAGCTGTGATTCTAACTTGCGTATAAGCATGTTAATAAATAATGCATTGTCTTGTCAGCTTTAGCAAATATGCGTTAGGTTACAACATTTCCTCTTCTTTCCATCAGTCCATTTGGCAACCATTTCATCCAGCAGCTACACACAACAGTGTGAAACTACTCCAAGCATTGTCCTTAACCAAGATGCACCGCGGCATTTCACTGCTAGGGTGGCAGCATTGGGTGACCTGTGGCATAGCCCTCAGTGAAGTGAAAACCATTTCACTAGCTGTCTTTTCAACTGTGACAGGCCTTAGTCAAAAAACCAGAGAGTGTGACCTGCCAATCACAGGAGCGAGAGGCCCGGGGGCCATATGTCACACGATTCTACAGCCCCTTCTGACTTTCGATGTAAGAAATTCCCAATCAGCAGGCTCCTGTCACCCATGAGCTGCAAACACAAGAGTTTTTCCATCTACCCTTGTAACTTGTTTGGTCATGGACTTGGGTGACTTCAATGTGAAAATTATTTCCCTGGTGGTATCTGTCATCGGTTGAGATATGTGATTGTTGGTCCGCTAGATTCACAATTCCCCAGAAAAGGTCATTGATCCAAATCTCGGAGAGTAACAGAATCCGTGTGTGGCCCTGGTGGACTTTTGCCCATCACCGCACCCTAGGAAATGTGGCCCTGGAGCAGGGACCATATTTCTCCTCGAACGGAAACTACTCTGTTGAGTTGCTAAGCCCCCACTCAGAGCACCAGTGTCTCATCCTCACCACACTAGCTGCCAGCTCCAAGCCTCAAATGGGAAAATGAGGTAAATAAAATAGCACCATACACATGTTACACATGTTGTCATTGCTTTTACTATCAGACTCTATACTTTTGCAAACTCGAACCTCGTATCCATTTTGCGAACTGGCCTACAGGATGAAGGGGCTTGGGTTTAGAGATAACTATGGTCTTGGTAGCCAAAGGGATTTGGAAATAGCTCCTCCCCACACCTATCATCCCATTCCTCATATTCACCCCTCAATCTGATTCAACACAGTCTGTTAGGTCTGCCTGGGAGGCTTGTCAAAGCACAGACTGTTGGGCCCCGCCTAAGGAGTTTCTGATTCAGCGCATCCAGAGTCATGCCTGAGAGCTGCATTTCTAATAAGTTTGATGCCGGCATTGTTTGTCCAGATTCTTTGCGAATCATGGCTATAAAGAACACTTCATTTAGAGTATTAAAAGAGGTGTAGGAGAAGTAAAAATAAATGAGTTCTAAGGAGAAAATGTGGGAAAAGAGGGGATCCCAAATGGTTGTATTAAAGACGTACCAGCCTGTCCTATATACAGATCATCTGGTTTTCCTCTCATTTACAGGTGAGTTAACTTCAGCTCTTGGTGATTAGGTCATTTACCCAGTACCATGGGGCTGGTCCATCAATAACACAACTAGAGGTAAAATCCAGTTCTCTTCTATTCCAGCTCTGTGCTTTCTGGTGCAATATATTGCCAGCAGTTAGGGTTCCCACTATTTTTGACAAGGAAGGACGGTTCACGCTTCATCTCTTCAAGGAAAAGTGTGCTCAGGTAACCCACTCTAGCCACAGGAATCAAAATGGGAGGGCAGGAGAGGAAGCATCGGGAAATAAAACACCATCCGGCACACAAATAGGTCTCCAAGGAACGGCAAATTTACTCACCAGGTTGGGTGACTTAATAGTTGACCTGGCATTGATTTTGAACTTTCTGTTTAGGATCTTGACTTCACTATCCAGGAGGTTCTGGAGTAGCCCCATTCCCTGCTTGATTTTTGACAGTAGCGGCTTTCAGCACATTCCAGTTTCGCTTGTATCTGGCAGAGATTACGCCTGTACTTGCCCTAGAAGCATGGGCCAGCTCCCAGGACAAAATGGAAAATGTCCACTCTCTTTTTAGGAACATCTCCACATTAGAACTGTCTGGTAACTGACCAGCTGCCACCCAGTGCGGTTTAATCCTCTCTATTCTGGCCAGAGAGCATAGACTCTTTCCTCTCGGGTATGTGGTGAAGATTCTGAAGAGGAAGGAGCTTCAGTTTCAGTGTAACCAAAAGCATGTGAACGGATAGCCAGCATCTTCAGCCCTCGCTGTGGGAGAAAGAAATGTACACGACTTTGTTTTGAATCTGAAAACCCTCAGAAGACATGAGGCTATTCCCCATATTGTTAATCCAGTTGGGCTCCTAGAGTCCTGTGCCTTAGACATCATAGGCCCTTGATAAGTGTATGTTGACTTGGTTGAATTTTAATGACACATCCTTTTGGGAGAGCTAACATAACCCAGGGCCATCTGAAAGAGGAGAGAGCAAGAGCCCACAGACATTACATGGAGATGTAGTGAATTCAGACTACTGAGTAAATTCCTTTCTGGTAGCATACATGGCAACGTTTCAAGTATTATAAAATAATGTCCATTCCATATTAGTAGGGAGGCAATTCTAGAAAGATCTAGAAATAAGGTTTCCTACCCATCTCCAATTTCGTCACAACACTTAGGCCCAGTAATGAAAACAATAATGCTGTCGTACTTTTGTTTGGTTAGCATAGATTTGGTTAGTACAGATTTGTCTCACTGGGCATTCCCCAGCAGAAGTACTGAACTCTAACCTTTCTTTCAATTCACCTCTTGGTCTTAGGAAAGACAGGAAGATAAGAATAGGAGCAGAGATGTGCTGGTAAATGTTGAACAACCAGCCCTCTGGGGAAGGATTGCCCTGATTTGCAATGTTTGCCAATTTCTGTGGTGTAAATACTTCACCGCAGTCGATTTAAACCTGACAGCAACTGAACAACTGACTTGCAAAATTCCTGACAAAAATGAGCTCTCATGAGCTGCTACAGGCCAGCACCCGCACACCATTAGATAGGGAAGAAATTACATGTGGCAAAATTATCTCATACTAAACTAAACTGACAGGATTTTCCCCACCCTGTAGGAAAAAGAAAGACAGACTAGCCAGATAGGTAAATAGATCAATAACATGCAGAATCAACTAAAATGACACGATCTTGGAGTGACTGGAGACATAAGTGCCTGGCAATTAGTTCACAAAAACTAAAAAGAATCCTCAGTTTTCTGCTGTAGGAGCATAATATTGGAACGTATGTCTAAAGGTCGGGGTTTCAGACTGCCGATCCCCTGATCCCACAAATTCCGTGAGTACACTACCTTAAATTACCAAGCACAGCATGATTCCATGACCTATGCTACCAAATGCTAAAGGGACAGTGGGGTGTGACAAAAAGCACTCACTTAGGCTTGCAAAGCCCCAAATATAGTCCTTGTTCCTCTACTGAATGACTTTGGGAAAATCATGTAACTTTTTATGTTTCAGTTTGCTTCATCTATAAAAAATAATCCCCTAAAGTCCCTTATGACTCTAAAATGCTAGGCCTCTAAGTGGAATTGTTAAAAATCACTGCAGTTATTTTGAGTTTAAAACTATGCTTGCTGCGGGGCTCCTGGGTGGCTCAGTCAGTTAAGGGGTTAAGCGTCAGACGCTTGGTTTCAGCTCAGATCATGATTTCACGGTTCCGTTCATTCGTGGGTTTGAGCCCCATATTGGGCTCCATGCAGAGATGGCAGAGCCTGCTTGGGATTCTCTCTCCTGCCCACCCCCCGCCCCTCCCCTGCTCACTGTCTCTCTCAAAATAAATAAATTAACTTAAAAAAAACAACTATGCCAGCTGCAAAATACTGGTAGAAATAAAGGCACAAACACAATTGTTGTTAGGGTTTTAGCACTGGAGCTGAGCAGACCACTCTGGCAGAATTGTTGGTGAGAACCAACGTCAGGGGCGGTACCAGAAAAGCACCCGGTGTCAGCTCCTTGTCTTTTAATAATTTCAGTAATGGAGGACTGGAATTTGCCTCTGACCTTCTCCACACCCACCCCACCGCAGCTTCTGTTAACCACCTGAGCCGCAGACCACACAAACACCACCTCCCCGGAGCCCACGGGGTGCACCTAGGATGGCCTTGCCATTGAAGGTCCACACGGGCTCCTTATCAATGCAGGTGAGTGTCTTCCTTGGCATGAAGCACCAATTTCACAAGATGATCTGAAACATCCCTTCTATCGCTCCAACTAGAAATTAAAATGATTAAAGATTCAGTTCTGTGCCTATTGAAAATAACACTGTTCTACTCATTCCTGAACCTAGTGTGAAGTCTTGCAGAGACTTCTGACTAATAAATTGTGTGTGGGGGGGGGGGGGGGGGGGGCGGGGGGAGAGAGAGAGAGAGATTGAATAAGCCTGTGAGCTGATGTGTATGTGGATATAATTCACGGAAAAGTGACCAACAAATGATTTTAAAAGAGGATTTGGTTTTGTCGGAATTCTAGCTTGCTCCAAACATTCAAAATAGCAGCTTTAATCTAGAGCTCCTCGGGTATTACTAATTTGTGAATTAAAACTATAATTATTGAAGACGGATGTAATATCTTCACCCCCTGGTTCAACATCAAACAATCAAATCTCAAATTTATACTTTGAAAACAATGAGAATAAACACCATATCAAGCATAATTACCAAGATTATGCTCTAACAGGCTCCGTCAAACCCCAAAATGAGACTGTATACAAAAACACATGACTGAGGGCATAGGGAGGGAGGAGACATAGCCTCTGAATAAAAGGGAAGATCGCAAACTAAAAAGTCAACTTTTGGAACTATTTGCAGTTGTTTGATTTGCCTGGAACCGAGGGGGGAAAAAATCTAGCTCTGAGTCTTTGTGATTATTAATTCTTCGAAGCAAAAAGAACTTTATTTAAATCAGGCCCTTAGGTTGGCCGAGTGTGCGGAAGCCTCGCTCAGCCTGCAGATGTCTGTCTGAGCTGCCACATGGCAAGGACTGGCTCTGGGGGTCTCGGGAGCCCAGCACAAGACCCAGAACTTCTGATTTGGGTGCAGGTTCCAAAACTCCCCGTCCCTTTCCAGTTCATTACAAACGCCTATTGTTTGCCATATTTATCTGCCATCACTGCTGTTTGTTAGCAAATGGAAAGAGAACTGCCAGGACTAAATTTCAGCCTGCCCGCAGAATAGTGCAAAGGCGCTACCGGAATTGCACGACAGATGGTCTTTGAATGATATACAGAACCTCTGCCCTTGGGCCCGCTTTGGAGGAGCTGTTTTGGATTGTTGCTCGCAAGAGTGGGAGGTTGTTGTGTGATATGTGATTATTCCATAATAATTTTAATTATTTTGCCTGTTTTCAAACAATAGTCTCAGCCTTTTTTAATTTTTACACTCACTGAGTTGTGACACGAGCATTCTTTTCTCTATGTTAGCAGGGATTAAAATCAAGCCCTGTATCCCTTCCCATTTTTCAAATAATCCATGTTTAAATAAATTACCTCGGTCTGGAAAACCAAGTTACGTGGCGTCCTCCTGGCACGCACACGGGCAAGGAAAAAAATTCCTCATCGTGGTGTCTGGTTTGAGATTGTCGCGGAAACAAGTTTCAAGAAAAGCCTGCTCTTTGCCTCTTTGGGCTCAGGCGAAGGGAGCTTCATTTACATGCATGTGGGGATCCCATCGGATCTGCTCAAAGGTACAGTCCGAGGCAGTCAGACGGCATCCGATGTGCATGTAAATGAAGCTCCCCAAGTGGGGTGTAGGCTTCTGGAGATGCGGAAAACATGCCATCTCGGCCTCATCCAAATCCAATAGAAACTTCCGAATGTTTTTCTAAAGCAGCAGGAGCCAACGAGAAGCAGATGCTAAACTTTTCAAGGCATCCGAATACATTTCTCTTTCCCAGATAGATGCATTGGCTGAGCACTGCCGGCCAAGGTGTGGGGTTAGAACCCAGGGTTTTCGTTTCTCGGCCCAGCAGGCACCAACCTGCATGTCCCAGGGGTCCCAGCAGCGGCCCCCAGCTTTCACCTAAAGGAGAACACCACTCTGGCAAATGCCAAGCCTGCCAGAGACTGTATAAAAGGATAAAATCTACAGTGAGTCTGAACCACGGGAGAATCTGGGAGTGAGTTAATATTCATAAGATGGCCTTTTTGCCGCACATAAGAATGTGTACCTCTCTGCCTGGAGTTTGTTGCCTATGATATTCTCCCCTACAGCTAAATTCTGTGTCCCCAGTGAAGCTGTGGTTCCAGTCCCACAACTGAGAGCCAAATCAGGCTCTGGATAATTTCCAAGCCGACTAGTCTGGCACCTTGGTAATAAGAAAGAAATCCTGCCTCTCCTTGGTCTCCAGCTAAGTGATATAGTTACCTTGAAAACAGGCATCTCTGGTGAGTGGGGTTACTAGAAGAGCGAAGAAACAAAACTCTGACCCTGCTATTTGATAGAGAAATCCCCCATGGAGTCTTAAGTGCTTCCCAACAACTGTGGTTTTAATCCAATAACAGCCGCTCCTCTAACAGAGAGAAACCCAACTCACACAGCAGTTAATACCCAAATGAAATTCAGATAACTCCCACTGTGTTGACAAAAAGGATTGGAGAAACGTCCTCTGCTCCTTCCCAAGAAAGACGTGCCTGTGGTGAGATTCAGCCAGCCCACCCTCCCGGGGAAGAGCCACGCCGCTTTCTCCCCAGCAAGGCTGGTGTGCAGAGATTTCTGGTTATTCAGAGCACAGATTCGCAGAGAAAACATATAAATTAATGTTTGGCTCCTCAAGGAGCCACCACTACTCGTCTTGCAAGGCAAAGAGGATCACGTAAGGAGAACTTGTCCAGCTTGCCAAGGTGTGGGTGCTTTTGTAAGAATGCCGTGGCTGAAATTTTCACCGAGGCGTGTGATCGAAACTAACAGCTCTGACGATATCCTGCACAATGTAGATCTACGCTCTCCACCTATTTGATGTGGTGAAAGCCCACTTTAAACATATTTATATATTAGAATCAGTCACTAAGTTCCCATATAGTTCAGGCCCTATGCAAGGAAACTTAATGCATGATCTCTAACCCTTACAACAACCAGGTAGGTATTCATTATCCTCATTAAATAATGCAAATGAGGAAAAAGAGTCCCGTGTCGATTAAATGACTTAGCAGAGGTAACATAATAAGTAGCCAAGTCAGGATTTGAATCCCTGTTTAATTCCAAGGACCATATTCTTTTCATTGATGTATGCATGTATGGGGAGGGGGTTACATTCACATATGGCATATAGCCTTGTAAAAATGAATGCAAATTTCAGCATATTTTGGATTACTGACGGAGGAGACTATGTATGTGCTTGGTATCTGGTGTGAATTCTCAAAAAATACTTGTTAACTGGAGTATTCCTTTATAGACATACAATTGGCAAGGAAGCTTTAGTCTTAATCATATAGACTTTACCTGCTACTTCCTTTGGTCATTTCACATGATGTTTACCTTGACTGGACCTAAATTCTGGAAAGTTTCCCTGGTCCGGTCAAAAGGATTCAGCCAACCCAGGTTCCAGGTGAAAGCAACTACCAGTACTTATTCCTGAGATGAATTCAAAAACTATCTAATAAGCACCCACAACCAACTCAATTCTTCTGACAAAGACATATGGTAAATAAATAAATAAAATAAAAATAACCTCTCTTAAGCATGGAAAGTTCTGATAATCTCACTGACAAAAATATACTTTATGTACTGAGTATACAACAGCAAATGGAGCAAATGATTCTCTATTTTGTACAATTCCACATTCAACCAACTACATTTTGTGTTTTGTAAATAAATGTTCCTGTGTTTTGGTATCTAATTCACATGATTTAGAAAACAATGTCATTTTAATACAAACATGCATAAGAAATAACAGTTATTTGCTGCTTCAAGACGACCACTGGAAGTTTCCATTCAAGATAAAAAAATAAATGGCCTGGGTCAATAGCAAGATGACTATCACTGAAATAAATATATATTTAAAAGAACAGCTATATTCAAATGTAAGCCATTTTGCCACATTTCCTAAGAGCTCCTTTTTTAGCATTAGCAGTCAAAAGAGTGGCATCCTATCGGGACCCCAAGACCTCGATGGATGGCAAACTTAACAGTGAAAAGATTGCACAAAGTGCTTTTATTCTGATCCACACGTGAATTAGGCTCAAGCATAAAGGAAAAATAAATGGGAATTAGAGGGCAACTCACAGAGGCATTCCAATTGGGGAGAAAATACCACCATTAATTCTCAAATGCAATTTACAAATACAGCATTTGAATTTTCTAATTGTTTCTACAAAAATGAGGCTAATGGAATTACATTGGAACCAACCATTTAATCATACACAATTTTGCTGACCAATGTCTCTGTACATCCAGTCCTGAACTCCTGCTCACATCTGTAACCTTGCCAAACCTTGAGTCCAAAAAGAGAAATCTCTTTTTATTTTGTATTTTGTTTTCCACCACGGGTAGGAATGGAAGAGGTTGGTGATTCCAAGTCCTCCATGTTTCGCGGTCAAATAGGATCAATTTGATACAGCTGCCAGGGACATAAGAAGCAGAAAGGGGGCCCTAGAGATTATCTGTGCCAGTAGTTTTCCAATCAACCAGAACCACTTAGAATCTACTCACTAGATTGTCTACCGCTCTCACCTCCAAGGACCTGATAATGCCCTCTGCAGGGAACAGGACAAAGGAAGTCTCCACAGAATAAGCTGCCAGACAAGTGATGTTAAGTATCCCTGAAACAGGTATAAATTATTATTTTCTACCAGGCACCCATGAATACACACTTTTATATGGCAATTTTAAAATTTTGCAATAGGTGATGCAATAGACCTCCCAAAGGCTTTTACCTAAGACTAAATACGTGTGTCCCGTCTGTTTTCAAAGTTCTATACATACAATGCTCCTAAGAGTGAAGCGTTCAGTTCAGTCTGATGAAGTGAGTCATTCATTCATTCACTCATTCATCCATTCCAGTATTTGTTAAATTTCAGGTATGCCAAGCAGTGGTTATTCAGTCAAAAAAGCATACTGTCTATTGAAGAGACAAACACGATAACAATTACAGGGCAAAATGAGAATCGGTATGTAACAATATTTCCCCCAGTTTGACTACACTACAGCCTCCTTCAGCATTTTATTTTTCTTTTTCTTAATTTTTTTATGATTTATTTTTGAGACAGAGAGAGAGAGAGAAAGAGAGAGAGACAGATTGCGAGCAGGAGAGAGGCAGAGAGAGAGGGAGACACAGAATCCAAAGCAGGTTCCGGGCTCTGAGCTGTCAGCACAGAGCCTGCCTGACTCGGGGGCTCAAACTCATGAACCGCGAGATCATGACCTGAGCTGTGAGATCATGACGTGAATGGAAGTCAGATGCTTAACCAACTGAACCACCCAGGTGCCCCTCCTTCAGCTTTTCACAGGGGCCCCAGGCAATTCCTCTTTTGTCAGGCACAGCTGACAACACCACTCTTCTGGGAACCAGAGTCCCCCTGTGGCTCTCTACCAGAACTCTCCTGTGGCCGTGGCAGGGCACGCTGCTCTGCCATACCTCTATCACCCTCATGCCTTCTTCCTCTTCCAAAATCTTCTTCAGAGCAAGACCAGCCTACACACTATGGCAGAGTAGAAGGATACAACCCTCTCTTATCTGTGCTTTACCACGTCACGGATCCTAAAGAAATGTTACAGAATGTAGTGCGGTGGCACTTGTAGTCCTTCCTTACATACCCATGGGACTCAGACCCATCGGAATGAGACCAGGAGACAAATCCAAGCCTCCCAAGAGACCCCTTGAACTACTTGGAAATGCCTTGAGCCAGGCACCTTGTGGGCTCTGCAAAATCACCAGAGCTTCTTGAAAATTGAGAGAAGACAGAACTTGGGATTTCCTTTCCCAGGTTTCTTAGCCTTAATGTTAACACACTTTTTGTGGGGTCTGTCCCACCACATCACAGACATGTCTTGACACACGTGACTCCTTCTTCAGCTCCAGTGGGGGCAGCACCAGTAGAGATGCATAGGAAGTGTTGTTGGAGCCCAGAAAAGGCAGCTGGGTCTGTGAAATGTCACTGAGGAGATAAGATTTGGAAAATGAGTTGGGCTTTATTAGGTTGTCATTGTGCATGGAGGAGGAGAAAATGGCAAGGACACAGAGAAATGGCCAATTCAAAGGCTTTGAGGAGTGAAGACAGTACTGTGTTTAGGCAAATACAGATTTGCTTGCTGAACCACAATATCCGGTGTGGGGAGGGGAGAAGCAAAGGATGACACTGGAAGGTAATAAAGGGTTTGATCATAAGAGGTCTTACATATAAAATGAAATAAAAGAATAAATAAAAGAATTTGTTTTATCCTGGTTTGGTTTTGTTTTGTTTTTGAGAGCGGTTGTTTTGTTTGATTTGCAAACCCCCGAGGAACTGAGCTGTTTGATTATTCGATCATATTTATCCATTGGAAAGATCACCATGCTAACAGTATAGAGGATGGATTTGAGGCTAGACAGACCAGAACAAGAAGAGACAAGAAGATCTCTATGGAAGAGGCTGTAACAGTCAGGAGGCAGTAATGAGATGTTGTGGAGGCAGAATACTGAGTAAACTCCTCCTCCTAGATGTGGGTGGGGCCTGAAGATTTAATGGATTTCAGTTTTATGGAATGGCAAAGGGGAAGGAATTGTGTAGATGTAAACAATGTCCCTAATCAGTTGTGAATTAATCAAAAGGGAGATCCTGGATGGACCAAACCTAATCAGGTGAGCCCTTAAAAGAGTATTTAGAAGTCAGAGACTAAAACTGGCAGGGAGGGTCTCCTGCTGGCCTTGAAGAAACAAGCTACTCTGTCTGGGGGCGCCTGGGTGGCTCAGTCAGTTAAGCATCCAACTTCTTCGACTTTGGCTCAGGTTATGATCTCGCGGTTCATGAGTTTGAGCCCCAAGTCGAGCTCTGTGCTGACAGCTCAGAGCCTGGAGCCTGCTTTGGATTCTGTGTCTCCCTCTCTCTCTGCCCCTCCCCTGCTCACACTCTCTCTCAAAAATAAATAAAAATTAAAAAAAGAAAAGAAACAGACTATTATGAGTGGGTCTACAAGAGGGTCACATGTGAGGACCTGCAGGGGTGTGCCTGGAATCTTATATAAACCATGAGATAATAAATGTGAGTTGTCTTAAGCATCTAAATTTGAGGTAATTTGTTATGCAGCAATATAAAAAGTACAGGTATAGCTAGCAGGGGACAAATGAGTAGTATATTCAGGAGAGAGAACTGACAGGAAGTGGAGTTTGCATAGATGGGGATGAAAGCAGGACTCTAAAGTGGCCTGGGATGGTAGATAAACAGATTCGTTGCGAACATGGTGGGCTTGCTATGTCTGCGGGGCATTCAGGTGGCCATGTGTAGAATGCAGTAGGATATAAGGGCCTAATGCCAAAGTTAAGCCAAGGTTCAATCCCTGCTAAGCAAGCCAAACTCCAGTGCCCAAATCTGAGGGTCCAAACAGAAAGCAGAAGCCAAGGGCTGGAGCCAAAGTGGGCAGAGTAACCAAGGCAGCCACGTTCTAACGAGCATGCAGGCTGGAAGCAGGCAGATGGGAAAGGGGCCTGAGGAAGTTGCCTGCAGGTCTCACAGGGACTCCACATGCTTACATAACCGCTCCAGAGGATTTTGTTCTGTGTTGTTGTTGTTGTTGTTGCTGCTGCTGCTGTTGTTGTTGTTGTATTTAAGAAGCAAATCAAATCAGGCAGGCCCATGGTTAGCGTGTGATCACCAGGGAACATGCAAGGAGAAAGGAAAGACGACGACTAAGGACAAAGCTCTAGGATGTATGCATGTTCAGAGAACAGGAAGGGGACGAGGAGTTTGCTCTGGACCAACAAAGAAAGGCCTGACAGGTAGAAGAATGAGAACCGGGTTGCTTCTGTAAACCCCTGGAAACATGAACTTTCTAGTGGACATGCTCACTAGGCTTGAATGCCAACATACACAAGGCAGGCTGAGAACACCCAGGAGATAAGGCAGTTACAAGATGAGTGGAATTTATGTTGGCAAAACTTTCAAGTTGAGTCCCAGTGGCTACTCTATAGCAACCGCTTTACTTTTCTCATCAGGAAAAGGAGAGATCAATGAGGGTGAAATACCTGCCTTGCTTTTCTTACGGGGTGAGGAATTCTCTCCTTCCTTCCACTCTGCTTTCTAGAGGCTTGAATGTACAGAGGCCAATGCTTTTCACTTTCATGGGCATTGGGAGACTGGATATCAACCTCAGTTAGGACACCAAATTTGCCCTGAACTGCTTTGTTGGGTCCCCATTACTGCAAGCTAATTCCTTTCCGAAAGGAGGAGCTTGGAAACAGCAATGCTTGCCGATCATCTCTAATCCCCAAGAGGTACAGGAAATTGAAATGCAGAAGAAGGGAACCTCTCTTCTCTTTAAAGACACATTGTCACTTTGTGCATTTGGCATTTGCTTTATCAGAACACAGCTGAGAACTAAGAAAGAAACATAAGAGACCTCTGAGCAGCCACCATCTACACTACAGAGCCCACCATCATTAATGAACTCCACCGAAAGGGATTTCCTGGGGCCCTTACTCAGGGTCTCATCTTCCTCTTCAGAAATTCTAACAGACTTGGTGATATGGTTTCTTTAATTTTTTTTATGTTTATTCATTTTTGAAAGACAGAGAGGGACACAGCACAAGCAGGGGTGGGGCGGAGAGAGAGGGGGACACAGAATCTGAAGCAGGCTCCAGGCTCTGAGCGGTCAGCGCAGAGCCCGTCGCGGGGCTTGAACTCACGAACCGCGAGATCATGACCTGAGCCGAAGTCGGAAGCTCAACCGACTGAGCCACCCAGGCACCCCTGCGATGTGGTTTCTAAATGCACAGCTCAATAAGAGCAGCAAATTGAAAGAAGAGGAGAACTAGAAGAGACACATCAATAACAGTAACGAGTGACAGCTGATGGCTTAACAGCAAGGATGGAAACAGGGGAAAAATAACTAGAGAAGGCAAACGAAAGAAGTAAAAATCACAGCAGTTTAGGATCATTTAGTGCAGAATAAAAACATTCTACATACTACAACAGACCCCTGAGGGCACTAGAGCTCAGCATGATGGCCTAGGCCATCATTAGAAAAAAGTTAAATTACATTTGGTATAGTCTAAAAAGGCAGAGACATTCGTAATATACAATAAGAGGAGACTTATGGCTCGATCCATTTATTCTTTAAAAAGCAGGTCTTGAGGAGCAGCTATGTGCCAGGCAGTGAGCCTGGCACAGAGACATAAGGGAGCAAGAATGAGATGATGCCAGTCTTGAGTCGTCTGGGAGTCTCAGTTATCTGGGAGGCTCAGCTACTCAGAGAGACACATTCCCTGAAGGTATCTTTGGGAGAGCACTTAGAACATTTATTAAAATATCAGGGCTCTTGGAAAACCTAAATGATTCACACTTCTCTCATTGGCAAAAGCAGGTCTATGATTGATTACCTTCATTGAAAAACAAGAAGAAAAGTTAACTGTAATTCTCCCAGCAATAGCAACCTAGTCACTGGTTGTATATTTTAAAAAAAACAAAACAAAACAAAAACAAGTTTAGGACATGTGACAATTTTTAAAGTAGCTTTTGTACACTTAGAGTATATAAAATTTGTTTTGAGGCATCAATGGAAGCCCCAAAAGTGTTAAAGTTAAAATGAAGAGGTAGCTTAGATCCAGGGGGAAAGCGTGGCTCTTTGTGATCAATATCTTATACCATTTTGACAATACCACAGAATGAATTCTAAACCGGTGTTTCCAAACTGTAGGTAGACCAGTTGTGCCAGAATCCCAGATTTCTGGGCCTTAACACAGATCTGCTGGGATGGAATCTCTGGGATGGCATCCATAGTTTTCAAGGGGTGCCTGGGTGGCTCAATCAGTTAAGTGACAGAGTCTTGGTTTTGGCTCAGGTCACGATCTCATGGTTTGTGAGTTCGAGCCCCACATCGGGCTCCATGCTGACAGTGTGGACCCTGCTTGGGACTCTCTCACTCCCTCTCTCTCTCTGCCCCTCCCCCACTTGTTCTCTGTCTCTCGCTCTCTCTAAAAAATAAATTTAAAAAATGTTTTGATAAATAAATAAATGAAAACCTCTCCAGGTGATGCTAACAATCAGAACCACTTAGAGCTCTAAAATCCCATCATTTTCTATGCATTTTATGTCAAATAAGTGAAAGATTAATTTGCCCGTAAATACTATAGCCCAAATTTAGTGAAAAGAAAACCCCAAATTTTCCATTTCAAAATTTAATCTTATAATGAAAGAGGAAAAACATTAGCAAGAGAAATTAAAACCCTTGGTGTTTTTTCATAATTTTGAGGTCTACAGATTAGAAAAATGAGGAATTAAGCTAAAAAATTTTCAAACACACTTCTATTTTGGCTACATCATCTTTATGTCATCATGTATGAACCCTCAGGGTATTAATAATAAAGGCACAGGAAATCTGAAACTTTTGTTGTAAAAAAAGAATATCAAATAAACTTGTCAGTCTTTAGAAATAATGCCAAGTCTCTCTCTCTCCTCTCTCTCTCCCATGTGTTAAGTTTCTGCTTATGCAAACCCAAATATAACGTAAGGATGAAAGAGGAAAATTGTTGAAGCCACAAATAGTTTCATTAAATGGGGTTTAGGGACCCTGTGGAATGTAATAGGTTAGGGAGAGTGACATTATATGTAATTAAGATATTTAGGATTTATTTCAGCCCCCAGGGGACAGATGCAAAATATATAGCTATGAATAACAATGGTTAAACAACAATAATCCAACTTCTTGGAACCCAAGAAGTTTGATGGGTTTTCGTTTTGTTTTGTTTTTAACGCTAAGTGACTGTTCCTTGGAAAACTCTAAGAATAAGTTAAGCAAAAGGAAGGTTACTTGACTTAGGACCAAAGCTTAACCTCCCAGCTGGGAGGCCAGGTGATTCCAAGTATGCTTTCTCTCTCTCTCACTAAGAGGAAGTCTTTGTGCTCTCCTTTCTCATCAGCAGCAAACTGAAAGACTTTCAGACCTAGGAAGTTGTGGTGACCAGGGAGTGCACACAGATTTTTGGCAGGCCTGAGAATCTTGTCTGTCCTTTCCTTGTTCGGTATAAATTCAGTGTAAGATATCCCTGGGCATTTGGCGTGAGGAACAAATTGGCAAACCAGCGTGTACACTCTATACGCAGGGCATTGTGTTAGGAGCCGCGGGGAATGGTTATTTTAACACTATACAAGCAAGGCTTCTGTCCTCAAGGAAATTAAAATATAGCTGGGGAAAAAAATCCACAAACATCAATTAGGGAATTGTATGCCATAATTCATGATTAAGTAATAAATTAATGTCATAGCTGTTTAGAGAAGGGAAATTAAAATGAGAATAATTGGGAACGACTTCATGGAATTCATGCACATGGGCTTTGAAGGATGCTACCAGACCTAGTCTCAAACGGATACACAAGGGGAGGAACTGGCACTCATACATGAATTGCACGTGAGAAAAATGACCTGACTGTATTTTCCTTTCTTTTTATATTTCCTTACTCATAAGGAAAAGGAGTATCTTTGCCCATGTCCATGACTTAGAAATGTTTCTAAAATGAGGTTGCCGATTTAACACATTTGGTGTTCATATTCTCTAGACAATCTTCAGTTCTAAGTTTCAGGAAGGAGCAAATTTGAAATAGTAAGTAGGAGAAACATGAGGGGGGCAGAGGGGTGCTGCTGTAATTAAACAAGCTGGAAACAGAGAGGAGTATCTACTAATAATGATGGATGAGGAACACTGAAGCCTCAGCAAGCTAGGCCCATCTAAAGTTGAGAAAATACAACTGTACTCTTCCCATTCACCCACTCCTATAGTCCCAGAATGCCTCAAAGCTCCTGAGAGTGTATCTTCTCTTCTTATCCCAGTCTCTTTTTAAGAAAAGAAAGAAAAGAAAAAGAAAGAAAAGAAAGAAAGAAAAGGAGGAAAAAGGAAAGGAAGGGAAAGGAAGGGAAGGGAAGGGAAGGGAAGGGAAGGGAAGGGAAGGGAAGGGAAGGGAAGGGAAGGGAAAGGAAAGAGGGAGGGAAGGAAGGAAGAAGGGAAAAGGAAAGAAGGGAAGAAGAGAAGCGAAGAGAAATTAAATGGGAGAAATAAAAGGATAAGTGTGGTTATTTTTTCATTCATTCATTCATTCATTCATTCATTCTTTTCAAGAAAAAAATTTTTGAAGACCTGTTACTTTAGGTATTAGACACAGTGGTGAACAGAAGAGACAAAGTTCCTACAATTTTGGAGCTCTGTGCATATGGAGAAAAAAAATTCTTGACCTAATGATTCTGAAAAAAAACGAGGTAAACAAAGCTTTGGATGTACCTCAGCTCCAGCTCTCCATGAGTCAGTGAAAGTCAACCTGGATTAAAAAAATTCCTACCCCACAGGGAAAATTCACCTGTTGGACACTGAGTCTAGATGCATAGCCTATCTCTGCTGTTTCCTTTCAGGATCTGGCCTCTTTTCCTTTGGTTAGCAATCTACTTCTCTTCTGCTTTAGGGAGCTGGCCTTCCTTGCCTCTTTCTCTTACCTTGGCAAGGCTCTCTTGTCCTTGATTCTCCCATTTTGTTTGTTTTCCCCAAACTCCAAAAGGCAATTGTGACATCCAAATGTGAATTATGTGATTCCTTCCTCCAGACCAAGGGCTAAGGAGTTAAGAACAAAGGTCCTTGTTTGCCTCTCAGGGGCTGACCCTCCTCACTCCTGGCCCCGGGCCCTTTAGGGGCCAAAAACATGTCTTCTGGTTTTCAAGCTTGTTCTTTTAAAAGGGAAACCTAAAACCCTTTTCTTTCCTTTAATGAATTATTCTAGTTTTGCTCTGAGACCACGGCTCCTGTTTTATTTTCAGTTGTCTTTTTCCATAACTCCTTTTAGAAATAAAAATGGGAAACGTTATCTAGCCCCCAGGAAGAAATATGTACATACATTCAAAAAGCAGTTTCATGCAACCTTAATAACCTGAATTCTATTTCCCTTTCTGTACATGATGGATGAAATTACTTTGATTATGCTGGCTTTCCAATTACTCATTCATGCCAAGAAAGCTAGCCCTTGAAACCTAGTCACCTTGTTTATTTCTTTCCCACCTTGCCCTTCACAATCAGAAAATCAAAGAGCACTGGAGCCGAAAGGAGCTTCCGTGATCCCCAAAGGAAGGATTAAACTTAAAAGTCATACATATTGATTGACCTGAGTTTTCTAAAATTACACCTAAGTAACTATTTCAATACCAATTTTTAAGCTGTAAAAACTGATTTAGAGTTACAGAGTTTTGAGTCATATGAAAGGCTTGGTAAATACATAACTTGGTTGCCAAAGGGTTTCTATTTAATATGTCAGGAAAAGATTTATTCCCTTGTAGTCACTTGATTCCTTAATCCAAATCAGTGGTTTTCAAATTGTGCTCCTTGGAGTCCTAGAGTCTACCACCCCAAAAAGTGAAAGAGGACCAATTTTGGAGCCTCCACACCCCCTTCCCCAGGTTTGGCCAGAGACCCTCATTTTTCTCTCTTGGGGCTGGGTTCTCAACCACAAAGTTATATGAATAAAGCTTCCTGCTACTATCCATAAAGGAGGGGGGGGGAGGGGAGTTTAAGAAAAAAATGAACTTAAATAGGTACCCAAATGAAATATAAAACGTCAACCAAATCATCGTTTTCTCACAAACACAGACTGGGGCAAACAACTGTTCCCAGAATCAGGCTGACCTTCTGGAACATAATTCCCACAGACTGCATCTTCTCCATCTAGCACCAGGGTTCACCAGGAGCCAACTCAAAAGCCATAAGCATTTCTGGCAACTTTGATATAACTCTTTTAACCTGCTTGTCATTTATAGTTGCCAGCTGACTTACTCATTCAACACTTAATGAAGGACTCAACGATGAGCACATGATGCCTGGAAGCAACAAATTTTAGTCTAGCGGGGAGGCAGACAAGCAAACAAACTATACTATGTAAAAACAAGATGACCATTATTTTAATGGAGGACGTACAAAGTGTAGTGGGAGCCTGGAAGAGCCACACCCTAGAAGATTCAGGGAAGGGCTTGCCAAGAAGCCTCAGCATGTTCCAGGTCAAAGCACAAAGTGTGAAGGATGACGGAGGGAGGTCTTGGCTGGACGGACAAGCAAGTTCCACATCATGAAGTATCCTGCCCTATGGAGGACTTCGCAGTCTATCCCGTAGGAAATGCGGAACCAACAATCCATTCACCTAGCATTATTGAACAATGGATAAGGTCCTCATTTGCTCAGTAGTTTGGTTTTCTTCCTTTAGCCCATTCATATATTTAACAAGTATTTCTTCAGTACCAATTCTGGGCCAATCACTGCTCCCACCACAAAGAAACCTTGACGTCATCTAAATCCTCTGAGGCTCCAGATCCGCTACCCACCACCCCGGCTCAGCTTTTCAGGGTAAGCAACCCTTGGATATTGGCTCCAAATGCCCAGGCATTCCCTGAACAAATACTGCTGCCCATGAATGCAACTGGCATCTGGTATGGGAATTTTCCACCAAGAATCAGCAATGGAATCTTTTTTAAACTGCAGAAATAGATAACACAAGTAAGGAAAAGAGTTAAAAAGGAGGCTCTTAAAAACATTTAAAATAGCTGCTCAGCATTGAAAATCAGCTTAAGGGATGGCAAATGCAAATGTGAGCCCAGACAGGCCCAGCTCAGTTTTGCAAATCCTTTGGTAATGAAAATAGATCCGCACTTTAATTTTTCAAACCATAAACCTCCCCGAAGCAAGTAAGAAAAGAGAAGAAACAGAAGGGAAATGTTCTACAAAGAAAGTGGATTTTGGATTTGACGATTTGAGGGAACTCAGTCAGGACGAGACTCCCAACAACTGTGAAGTAGTCTCAGCCCGTGCTGGTACCTGAGGTCCCATTCTGCACTGTCTGGTAAGGCTGGGAGCGTCCCTTTCCAAAGTCCCTGGCTGTCCAGGGTAATGTCATCTCCCTCCCACCCCCAACCACCACATCAAGCCCTGCTGTCTGGAAAGGAGACTGTACCTTCATGCACACTAAGGTATCAATGATTGATAGCAGCTTTCAAATGCCATTTCTCCTATAGGGTATTTGCATTTTAACAGGGTACAAAACCTCACGCTGAAGGGGAACTCCCATGAATGTGAATACACGCAAACAGTTTGCAGTGATGTTTTCCTACTTCTCCACAGACTCGAACATTACCTGGCAGGAACGTGGTAGCTGCTTGATTATTTAACAAGGAAGAAATTGAGACTTACAAACCAAGGATTTCATACCTAGAGTACTTTCTTGGTGGAAAATAAAATGAGGGGCAGGACACATGGCTCCTCCGGTATTAGACTCCTGCAGACTTCCCCAGCATGCCCTCAGGTGGCTTCATAGTAAGTGCTGACATGCTGCCTGTGGACCCTTCTCCCTGCATTCCAAAGGGTCTCGGACATGCTCTGCTGGCACAGCATCTCAGCAGCCGATCTGCCGTCCACTGAGCCCTCTCTGACAACGTCTTGAACTCAGCCTCGGGGCAATGGCAGGGTGAGGGGGTGGGCTCTACCTCTGCCCCGGAAGAGGAATGAAAGCTGCTCCTTAAATCTGCTATTCCTGTGTTCTTTAGGCTGCTTTAACATCTCATGAGCGAATCCTTTATTGCTTCCATCCTTTATCAAAATTAGTAATTCTTTAGGTGCACCTGGGTGGCTGGGTCAGTTGAGCATGCAACTCTTGATTTCAGCTCAGGTCATGATCCCAGGGTCATGAGATCAAGCCCCACATCGATCCGTGCTCAGCGTGGAGCCTGCTGGGTATTCTCTCTCTCCACTTCTACTCTTCCCTACTTGCTCTCTCTCTCCAAATAAAAATAAAAATAATTTTTTAAATTAAATTAAATTAATAATTCTTTATATTAAGCTTTCCCTGTACAAATTAAGTAAATAAAATAAAGCAAGGTGCTTTTTCTTTTGCTGTGACCTTGGTAAGTTACCAAATTCTTCTCCCCTCCCCCAGCTCCCCTTCCATATTCAACCTACGGAAAACATTATTGCTTCTGCCAAATGATTCAGATAAAGCCAGATCACCTACTTTTGAAGCCCTTGTATAATTTTCCGACATAGAAGATCACCAAAAGGCACTGCTTCAAGGTAATATTTCTGAGTGTGTTACCTTTCTGGTGGCTTATGTATATACCTAAGTGGATTCAAATATCTTAAATTTCCAGGAGTGGCGGGGAGGGTATAAATTTACTCACTGGCTCACTTCTTGGCCTATCTTATATTGTAGAAAATCTAGGGAAACAGTCCATGGAGTAGGAAAAGAAAATAAAACAAAAAGCCTAAATTTATCCACCTAATACCTGCTGAAGAACTCAGGAAATGAAGACAGAAAAACAAAGTGTACTGAGTAATGGAGAAAAGCATGATGAAAAGACTTATATAGAAATTTAGAGATTTAGACACTTTCAAGGAGATCCTAATAAGTAGTACTGTAAATGATAAATTTAATCTCTCTTTAATCCTTCAAGAGATACAAGCGAAGATTGACATTACTTTCTGTCATGGTTGCCAGAGGATTTCTTAAAATTCAAGGCAAGCCACATGGGTTCCTGTCATACTCAACAGTCTATCCAAGGTTGTTCTTACACTTTAAAATGCTTATTCTTTCAAATAACCCTACAAAAGCACCCTGAAATTCTGCTTCTGAATCTGTAAATTAAATTTCCTAATGGTGATCATATTCAGCCCTCATAAACTGAGCACAAATACCTGTAATCCCTCTGAAGATGAAGCCTGCTTTCCAACCAATGTATCTGTGCACACAGTCAAGGATTGGTGTTCACCATTCTTATGTATCAGCCCATAAACCCATCTCTAGAGTGCTGATGGGGCTCCTTCAACATGGCAAATGCTTTCTCAACTAATTAGTTTTCTAAACTAATGCTTTCTCAACTAAAGATTACAACCATACAACAAAAACCACCCTATGTGTAAACACTAGTGAATCATCCCTGCATGGCAGATCCTGCCATTGACCCAGGTTTATTTCAAACTAGTTCAATGAAAATGCAGTGAACCAGTATACATCAACTCTACCAAAAACAGTAATGGAGGGGTGCCTGGGTGGCTCAGTCAGTTGAGCATGCGACTCTTGATTTCAGCTCAGGTCATGGCCCCAGGGTCCCAGGGTCATGGGATCAAGCCCCACACTGGGCTCCACACTGAGCATGGAGCCTACTTGGGATTCTCCCTCTCTCTCACCCTCTGCCCCTCTCCCCTGCTCACACTCTCTCTATATATAAAATAATTAAAAAGAACAATAATGGAATTTGTCCTACTTAGGTTGTCTCTAAAACCAGATGGGGAGTGAAACACACACCTTTTACTTTTTGTCTTTCCATATTTGTTTCCTAGCCTGATACCCAAGTAGGTGTTCTGTCCATGACCTCCAAAAGGGTGGCTGGATCCACTCCCACTTTACTTCCATTAACTCTCAATCTCCACATGGCCTTAGCTTTGATCTAACTGGAACTCTTTCACCCTGGTTCCCCCAATATTGGGTTCTCTAGTCCATATCACATCTTTATGGATCATCTACAGCCTATTGTTTTCATTGAGCCACCTCTACTGTATCATATTTGGACTAGCTTCAGAAATAGATTATCCCTCCTACCATTCTACCTGTCAAGGACTAGTAATTTGTTTTGTTTCTTATAATCCCATTAACCCATGTTTTGTTTTGTTTTGTTTTGTTTCGTTTTCCATCCCTAGCATATAGCCAGGCCATTACTGTCAATTCCCTGTTATGTTTATCATTTTAAACCAAAAGCTCTTATTTTATGCTACCATTATGATTCATTCATTTCTTCAAAGCTCCTTCACCAAATAATATTTGAGATTATTTCTCTGATAATATCTGAGATTATTTCTACCAAACGTCTTCCTTTCTTCAAATCAGAGGAAACCACAGTAGCAGTTAAGGATGGAATGCAGGGAGAGCTTTGAGAATAAGTCAATGCATTTTACGACCCTAAGTCAGAGATCCCTGTGGTAACCGCTACTGATTGGCTGATGCAACATCTATACCCAATTTCCTACTCTTTTGGTCTTTTTCACTATAGAACATGGAATGATTAAGTATGCCCATTCCTAGGCTCCCGTACAAGTAGGGATAGGCAGGTATGTCCAGTAAGACACAGCAGAAGTCTGCTGAGGTGAGAAAAGCTTTTGGTTTCCCAATAAGAGAGGCAAATATAGCTGTCCTTGCCCCATCCACCCATCTTTCTGCTTTGAAGTTGAGTGCAATACCTGATGCTGGAGCAGCCATTTTGTGACTGTGAGACAAGGAGTATAGTGGAAAGTTTGCCCTGATATTGTTAAGATGCTGAGCCAACGCTAGCAGCTGCCTGTCTCTCTGGCCCTTTGTTAAATGAGCCACTATAAACTGGGTTTTCCGTCACACACAGTCGAAAGCAGTCCTACTTAACATACCAGGGCCACCAAATATCTTTGCCGAGCTACCTTTAGAAATATCTTCATCTCTAGCAACCCAAGTGTCCAACAATAGATGAATGGATAAAAAAGATGTGGTATATATATATACAACAGCATATTACTCAGCCATAAAAATAAATTAAATCTTGCCATTTGCACCAATGTGGATGCATCTAGAGGATATAATGCTAAGTGAAACAAGTCAGTGAGAGAAAGACAAATACCAAATGATTTAACTCATATGTGGAATTTAAGAAACAAAACAAATGAGCAAAGAAAAAAAGAGACAAAAAAAGACTCTTACATACAGAGAACAAATTGGTGGTTACCAGAGGGGAGGTGGGGGGGGGGGGGGTGAAAACAGGTGAAAAGGATTAAGAATACACTTACCATGATGAGCACTGAGTAATGTATAGAATTGTTGAATCACTGCATTATACACCTGAAACTAATATAACACTGAACATTAATTATATTGGAAAGAAGTAAACAGATAAACAAATAAACAAATAAATAAAAATTTCTTCATCCCTTTCCCACTTTGTGAAAGAACCTTTATTTAATCATCTTTGTTTTTCTGAAAAGTAAATTATCCTTTGTTTCTTTTCAGCATAATACCACAAGGAATAAATTTTTAGATTTTGTATGCTTATGAACTTAGTAATATCTGTCACAATCTGACATTATGTTACATAATTACTATGATTATAATATGTTTATTATTAATAAACACACCAAAATTGTTGCCAATATGTTGATTAATTTTACTATGCCACAAACATCTTTTACTCAATAAGAGTAATATCATATTGCACATGTTGCTTATATTTTATTAATAATACATCATTATGTTATCATAGTATATATTATATTGTCCATTTGTTGTCTTTCTTCCTCACTACAGTGAAGACAGTGCCTAGAACAGCCCCTGGTGCCGAGTAGCTATGTAGTAAGTATATGTCGAATAAATAAAGGAATCTTACCAAAAAAAAGTCCTTACTTAAAATTAGCCTGTTTCAAGCAAAAAAATTTCCAATGAGTGTGTTATTAAGAGGTCAGTTTAAATGAAGAGTTCATCTTGACATCCTACAGAGGCATCCTTTTAAATGCTGGTAATTGGTTTTAAAAATAAATTACATTATTTTGTTATTTAAATTCCCCATCAGCAATTAGACTTCTGTCTTTAAAATGGGAGTCTGGGAAGATAAGTCACTTTAGTAGACTCCTGTCTTGGCCATGGTCCTTCTTAAACACCCTGTCTGGGGCACAGAGTCAAAACACAAGGGATTCTCCTCAGCCTGAGGGATCAGGAGCAAGATGCTGACCCACACTTTTTGCCCAAAGTTAGTTTCCAAACCCCATTCAGAGCTCCTTTTACGACTAGCATCATCTCAAAATGTGTACCCTCTGTTTTACTCTATGCTGCATAATTTAAAGAAACAAAATCTTCATGAAAAAAAAAAAAAAAGTTTAATCCTCTCTGCTGAAAAACAAAAAAGAGTATCTGGTAGCATGTGATCTGAGAACATGTCAGTTAACATTAAAAATGACCCATGCTTCTCTTAAAAGTCCTTCCCACCTCTGGAAACTGAGCTGATCTTTCGACATGAATTCTGCCCCATTCTAGAAGCTATGTACACAGGAAGGATTATGGCTCTTTCATAAGAGAAGAATTCTTCACAGCCAATACTGGATCAGTGACTGGGATCTGCCTGCTACATTCACATCAGCTATCACTCTTATCCAGATTTGCCCAATAGGGCACTGCTGACTACTTTCCAGAAGCCTGAAGTCTTCACTCAGTGCACACAGGAAAAGCAGAGTGCAGCATGACAAGCTCTGAGCTACTCACCTGTCACCCAGAAGGACAAGCCCACCCCTGCAGGTTCCACTGTGGAACTCTGCTCAGTGGACTTAAAAGCCAGGGTCCAGCCAATTCAACCTGAATGCAGAAATGTGCTCCCAAAGGGCTTAAAGGCCTGGAATTTGTTATCTATTGCTGTAGAACAAATTACAACAAACTTAGCAACTCAAAACACCGCACATTCATTATCTCATGGTTTTGGTGGGTGGGGAATTGGGGCACAGCTTAGCTGGGTCCTCTACTTCAACGTCTCCTGGGAGACTGCAATCAAGGTATCAGCCAGAGATGCAGGCCTATCTGAAGGCTTGACTGGGGAAGGATCTGCTTCTAAGCTCACACCGTTGTTGGCAAGCTTTAGCGTCTTCTGGGCTGTTGGACTGAGGGCCTCAGTTCCTCACTGGCTATCAGCCAGAAGCCACCCTCAGTTCCTTGCCATGTGGCTTTTCCATAGGGCAGGTCACAATATGACAGCCTGCCTCATCAAAGACAGCAAGGGAGAGCTCCTCAAGCCATTTATCTCCTTTTCAGGCTTCAGTTTTCATGTTCTCTTCCCCCACGTTCAATCAGAAAGTACATCCTACTAATTCTGTCAATAAAGCATCTCTCAAATCTGTCTCCTCTCCACTTCAAATGCTAAGATTCAAGCACTCTTCTTCTCTCTACAGAACTGCTTCAATCGCTTTCTAATCGGTCTCTCTGGCCCAGTGGTGTGCTACTAAAGGTTTAACAACTGACTCTCTAGGGGGTGAATAAAGCCCTGATTTGTGGAATCTGCTGATTTCCATGGTAGACCTCCTCCCATCCTGGCTCATTTCAAGCTACTCAAGAGACATCATTGATGGCAGTGTGGGAATAGAAGCTCTGTAGCACACGACTCTGGTTCCACCACACAGATACAGCAGATGTAAACAACCCCAAGAGCATCAATGATAGTAAAATGTAGTAAAATAAGCTCTATGTACTTATTGGTTTTGTTTTTAATATAATTTAATTGTAACTTTATATAATTTAATACGTAATAATGTCCGCGTTCAACAACCTACTCAGAAAATTCCTGAGAACCTAACAATTGACTCTCACAACATAATCAACGTACCCATTCCAGCACATCATGGCCCTGTCCCTACTGTTTGCACTCAGCTTGTCTCTCAAAGCACAGTAGACTGACAATTCAACACAAATTTGACCATGTAGTGACATGCTCTTCTTGGTGGTTTCTCATCACCTGACCACACCTAAGGCTCTGACGGTCGTATTCTGACCACACCTATGGCTTCAACTACATTTTAGGTCAAATGATAATAATAACAGTAACAGAACCTAACAGTCATTGATCCTTACTCTGTGCTAAGTACTTGGTATACATTCACTGTATCATTTAATCTGTGTAAAAATCATGAGTTAGCTACGTTTAGTGTCCTCATTTTACAGATGAAAAAACTCAGTGACTTAAAAAGTTGTAATAGAGTTGGGCTAATAATAAAGCCCAGACTCTTAGGACTAAGATAGTCTCATCGAGAATTCAACACTCTCCATATGCACTATGTTCTTCGCATCTCCTTCCCTTTGCACGTGTGTTTTTCTCTAGGGTACCACATCAACACTGACCCCAGTGCCACATCACTCTGCCCTTATCTACCTAAGGAGCTGATACTCTATGTAGCACTTTAAACTGGGTAGTAAGTAAAACTAAGAGACTCAAGAGGATACAGCCAATGATGAAATTCAAATCAGTGCCGATTTGGGGCAATAAAACTTTACCAGTGGGGGATAAAATTTATTTTATCCAAGTGCCAAGTCATAAAGGAAATAGCTAAGGTGTCTTAGAATTGAAACAGCCCACATCCATTTAGTTAAAATGGGATCTAGCTAACTGCCACTTCTTAAGCTACCATGAAGTTAGCTAGAATTAAAAAAAAAAACAGAAAGAGGGGGGAAAGAGAGAGAGAAAGAAAGAAAGAAAGAAAGAAAGAAAGAAAGAAAGAGAAAGAGAGACAAAACTCATAATACCAAGCAAAGATAGACACATAAGCTATAGAGAGCTTATTGCCAGGATCTGTGTGGCATGGAGAAGTCTAGAGTAGTATTGCCCAAGCCCACTCCTCCCAAATCTTTTTCTCCCATTCTGAGATAGCAAATTACAGAAAACAAGGCAGGAAGGAATTGGAGAGAAAAAAAGGGCAGAGAGCCTGTTGGTCCTGCAAAGCATCCTGGGAAGCTTATTCCATATATGTAAATGAGGTGGGTTGGGCCAGAGAGAGATTTCTGAGTGAGGTGATGTTGGAGAGGTTAGATGTTTTTATTTCTTCCTTTCAGTTCATGAAGGAAAACAGAAATGGAAAGTGAAAATGGCCCCACTACTGTATATTAGAGCTGCCCAAGATAAGAATTTGGAGAAACTGGGAATTAGGCTAGAAAAGGAGCATATCAACTTTCCCCATAGCTATGACTTTTAAAAGGCTGTTAGCAGTACACATGGGAATAACAAAATCCATGTGTCTGTTAATAAACACTGAGGCTGGATTATTCTCTCCTCATCAAAGCATGAGTAAGGAGAAAACACAAGTGGTTGACAATTAGATCCACCCTACAAATTATAAGTTTCCCCAACAAAATACTATAACAATTCGGTTAGAAGCAACAAAGAGCAAAAATGTAATTTTTTAAAAATCTGCGCTGAAAAAACCTAAATGTACAAATTAAAAAGGATCAAAACATATTATTCAAAATAAATGATTACACCTCAACACATCCCTGCAATCTTTAAAGTACAGGAGACAAGGAAAATGAATCCTTTAAAAAGGAAGATACAGAATATCTCTAGTATGATACCATTTATACAAATGAGGAAAAACACACACATTCACAGCAATACTGTATATTATTCATGGAGGTATAAATATTATATACAATTACAAAGAAATGGCCTGAAAATTACATTTCAAATTCTTAATAGTGGCTGTCCTTGAGTGGCCGTGGAGGGGGCTGGTGAATGGGCTGGGAAGTGGGGTGCTGGTTCAAGTCCACTTTGGCTTTATCTCCAATGTTTTGTTAAAAAGGGGGAGGGAGGAAAGACAGAAAAGAAGCAAGTGAGACAGAATATAAATAGTTGTTCATTCTGGGTATTGAGAGCATTAACGTTTGTTTTATCCTTTGTACTTTTTGGCATCTTTTAAACTTCTCTAAATAGAAGGAGGGGGAGGAGAAATCCTACAAGCAACCAAACTGGGAAGGGGGAATTCCTACAAAGAAAAAAATAAAATCAATCGGAGCTCAGATGTCTCCTCCATACACTAAATCTAAAAAAAATAGTTTTGACAAAAACAGAAACAACAACAACAAAAAAAAAACTAAAATTGTATACCCAGCCAAGTTGTCATTCAAGTGTGAAGAGAATAGAAAAATATCCTCAGGCATACTGGGCCCAGAAAACATACCAAACTCTTCCCCTTCTTGAAAAAATAGTTGAATACTTACTCTACTAGAGTGATAAATCAGAAGAAAGACCTGGGAGCTGAAGTATAAAAAGATTATCAGTAAATATTGTAAACAGCCAAGGGCAAAAATAATATATATATATGGACACAAAATCAAATACGTATCTCTAGAAAATTTATTTAAGGAGGAGACGTGAAAAGCAAAAGAGCCATGATTTAACAACAGTAATCTGGATCCCCAAAGAAACAAGAGGGTGGGAAGCTGGAAGCAGCACAGAGTGGAGAAACAGTAACAGCGTGCTAAAGAGCCCATCTTACGTGGTAGCGGAGCAAGACCCAAGGTAACTTGAATTCTTGGATCCTGAATGAAATGTGGACTGAGGGGAGTTTTTGAAAAACAAAGAGGCATAATACCCTCCAGTTCCATCCACGTTGCTGCAAATGGCCAGATTTCATTCTTTCTCATTGTCAACTGGTATTCCATTGTATATGTAAACCACATCTTCTTTATCCATTCGTCAGTTGATGGACATTTAGGCTCTTTCCATAATTTGGCTATTGTTGAGAGTGCAACGTGGATGGAACTGGAGGGTATAATGCTAAGTAAAATAAGTCAGGCAGAGAAAGACAGATACCATATGTTTTCACTCATATGTGGATCCTGAGGAACTTAACAGAAGACCATGGGGAGAGTAAAGGGGGGAAAAAAGTTACAGAGGGAGGGAGGCAAACCTTAAGAGACTCTTAAATCCTGAGGGTTGATGGGCGGTGGGGGAGAGGGGAAAGTGGGTGATGGGCATTGAGGAGGGCACATGTTGGGATGAGCATTGGGTATTGTATGGAAACCAATTTGACGATGAATTATATTTAATATAAAAAAAGAAAGAAAAACAAAGAGGCATGCAATATGAAATTTCAAGTAGGATGTGAGCCATACATATCACTGAAGAAGGAGGAAACAAACAAGATTTTGTCCCCCACACAGCAAAATCCTGAAAACAAAGTAATAATAATAATGACCTAAAAGCTATAAGCCCAGACCAAGATGATACAAGCAAGGACAAACATATTAGTAATCGGGGACATAAAAATTAAAGCAATGAATTATCATTTTTAATGGTCACATTGGCCAAATTTTAAGAGCTTATTAATATCCCATATGGACAAGTTTGTGGTGAAGTGGGCACTCAAGACTGATAGAAGGAATATCAGCTGGAACAGATTCAATGGAGACTCATTGCCAGTGTATATCAAATGTTGAGGTGAGTATATATACTGCAGAAATGATACATCGTGACAATAGCATATATGCCAAACTCATAGTGACAATGATTTATATGTATACTTTCTAGGACGGCATTGTTTATGGTAGCATTAAAAGAATGGAACTAACTTAAATGGCCATCAGTAGCATGAGGGGAAATAAATTGTGTTATAACCATTTAATCAGTTAGTACCCAACAGTTAAAACAATGAAATGGACCTATATGATACGACACGGAAAAATCTCTAAGATATTATCAATAAGTGGCTGGAGGAGATAATGTACAGAACAGTATTACAAGATATAAAGATGTACGCATTTTATTTTGTTCCTAACTCCGTATTAGTGTATATGTATGTTTATGTAAATATATAGAAAAATATCTGGAAAACATAGATAAGAATTTTTTAATAGACACCTCTGAGAGGAAGGTAGCCTTTCCCTCCTTATTCTATACACTCTATTCAGTTTACATTTTTATGCCGCAAATGTATCTCACGAGTAACTGTTTTTGTTCTGTTTTGTTCTCTTCCTAGGCCTTACTCAAATGTCAACTCTGTAATCTTCCCCTGATTTCCTGTGCCTTTCCTCCATGATTTAAATGCAGGCTACATTAATCACCACATTCACACGTGTACTGTTATTTAGTAAATAATTGTAAACATATGTCTTCTCCCACATAGAAGGGCCCCCTGTCTTACTTGTCTCTGAATTCCCTGCAGCCAGTACAGCGTCTAGCACAGAGAGGGCTCTCTTTGTTTAATCAAATGAATAATGATTTTAACCGATCAATCAAAACAATACAGGAGTGAGACGGTTAAGCTCTCCAAACTCTATGGCTAGGTGATCTATGCCATATCTGATTCCATGGCCTGTAGTTTAATCAAGGTAAGCTCAGAACTCTTCTTGAAGAAGTAGTAATTAAGAGTAAGGATTCAAATCTCTTCTCCTCCACTTACCACCTGGTGACCCTGGACCCATCACTTACCTCTCCGCAATTTAGTTTCCTCTTCTGTGACATGGGACTAATAACAGTTCCTTCTTTATAGAGCTGTTGTAAACATAAATGACTTAACACTGTATTAATTACGACTGTTGCTATTATTAACAAAAGACATGTCTAAAGAACAGCAGGGAAGGAAATAAAAATTATTAACAAAATTGTCAAGGCATTGGCGTTAACAGATGCTATCCCATGGGGTACAAGAGAAGGGAGAAACACTCACCATATCTCTATACACTCGCCTCATATTAGCATGAGCCAAGGATCAGCCACCCCTAAATGCTGAAGAGACCTCCAGCCCCTCCTCCACCTGCCCAGCCCCCATCCTGTCTCCCTGCCTCCTTTCCCTAGCCCCACCTCTTGAACCCCAACTGTAAATTCCACCCTTCCTAGCCCTGGAGTTAATTCTGTACCAACTGATGGGGGAAATTCAATAAGCCCTTGGCCAATTCTGCACTCCTGAAATTTTGAAATCCTGGCGGGAAAAGTATAAGCACTTCTCTAATATAAAAGATACAAATGTTTGAAGGAAACACTTAATAACTACCTTGCACCAAATGAAACTTTCTTGAAAGCTGATCTTAGAGGATGGGGGTGATTCAGAGAAGTGAAAGATACGGGGGTCTTTTTTACAAATGACTATAGTAAGGACAGAATCATTGTGGAAGCATCACGGCAGGTCCATCTGATCCTGTGCCCACCCCCTGAATTGCTTCCATATTCTGTCTGTGCCATACTTCCTCTCCTCCCCTCTGCAGCCTGAAGAAGTTAATGAAATCTAAATGTGGTTCTATGGTAAAAAAATAAATAAATAAATAAAAGTACGTTGATCAATCTTGGAATCTCACAGAGGCTCAGAAGCAAATAACAATAACAATTCCTTGGATTTCTAAAGCAAGCCACTACCCTTAAAGGCCAGCACAGAGAGGGGAAGCTGAGACAGGACTAAGCAGAAGAGAGGCAGCTGCCCCCTGCCAGGTGGACGGAGGCCTGGCTGCTCTGAGGGAGGTAGGCTGCCCCCACCACAAGGGTCATTCCTCGCTCAGAAGAAAACTGTTCAATATTTGGGCAGTGGGGCAGGGAGCCCGTTCTATAAATTGTGGGAAGCCCCATTTCTGAGCTCATGTCTCTGGCCAGAGAGATATCTGCAGGATTTCCTCTCCTGAGGAAACCGAGCTGAAGAACTCATTTGGAAAGCCTATTCCCTGTGTTTCAGAAATGCTCTCCACAGATCTGAACTAATGGGGGTTTCCACCTCAACCTGCCACAAGCCACATTTCTAAGAGCGACAGTTTTTATAATACCCTTTTCTTTCACTGGTTCCTGGTAAGGTTTTTATCACAAGGCTGAGGCAAAATCTGAGGCCATATAGTACAGGTGCCAACAAAGGCTCTTCTGGGAGAAATGGACGAACCAACTGGCCCCTAGGATTGCTATCGGGGGCTTTAGGTCTAGATCATGATTTAGGGTGACATAATCTGACCATCTGAATCTCTATAATAAGGGGTCTCGTTTCATACAATTTAAGCAGACTCTTATCAAGAGAAACAAGCCTGAGCAACAAAGAGAGGAGGAGGAGGCAGACAGGCCACAGGACCCACGGCGAGTGCATTCAGGTGCTTGTGAAGCTGACAACCCATGTGAATGTGTGTGACCATGAAAACTTTGAATTAGCTGCCAGACAGAGTAAGTGCCCTAAAACCAAGATAAATTTTCAAATGCTTTTATTCTGAATATTTATTCATAGGTCAAGCCTCATTTTTCATTCCATTAATGCATTCATATTGCACCTGTTTTCCTCTCCCTTAGGTGCTTTACATATCCAAATGAACAAATATCGATTCACTCCAGGTTCCTTCGCTGTCTCCTAACTCTCGGCCTCTGACACTCCCTTTCCCTCCCTCCTACGCTGCTCTGAATCTAGTTGCATCCTGCTGTCTTGGTCCTTCTGGATCTCCGATCCCCATCCCCGGTCCCACGCTCCCCAGCCTCAGCCTCCCCCGTGTGTCCCCTTTTGTTTATCCCAAAAGATGCTGGGCTGAAAGTAATTTTTCTTTGATTTAAAATCTGAGCATAAGAAAAGCTTTATTAATTGTCAGCCCCTGGTTCTAAAGAGAAGGCAGTGAAAAGAGTTCATTAATGCCAAGTATGGTTTTTATATCAAGATTCTTTAAACAACCTTATGTCATTGAACCAGAGTCCACTGCTCAGCCTTACTGGTTTAAAAAAAAAAAAATTCTCCCCTTGTATTTAGCATAACAAGCTAATCACCAGATAAATTCCACCAAACAAGGGATCAGAGGGACTTGAGGACAATCTTCCCTTTTAAAAGGCTGCAGTTGGAAACCTGACATGATTCAGCTCCACCGAAAGCTTCTCCACTACCCTGGAAAAGCAACCCACAATCTGTCTCCAGATTATTGCATGGTATTTATTTCTATTAACTTTTGATTGATATGTAAATACATCAATGTACACAAATTGTAAGCGTATACCTAGTAAGTTTTAAAAAACCGAAACCCCTGTGTTTTTAGCACCGAGATCAAGATAGAAGATGTTGCTAATATCTCAGAAGCCTCCTGCATGGCTCTTTCCAGTCATTAACTGTCAAATATAACTATAATTCTGACTTCTATCACTGCAGATAATTCACTGTAGGTGATATTCACTATAGATAATATCACTTCTAATTCACTGTAGGTGAATTTTGCCTGGTTTTGTTCATATAAATGGAATCATACCATATGTGCTCTTTATTGTCTGGCTTCTTCTGCTAAGATATTTATGTCCATGAGATGGTTCTATGTTGTAGTGAGTATCATTAATTCATTCTTTTTCATTGAGGCTAGTATTCCATTATATGACTATAACTATATTTATCCATTCCACTGATGGTGGACATCTGGGTGTTTCTAGTTTGGGTGATTACGACTAATGCTGCTATAAACATTCTTGTATATGCCTTTTGGTACATACATTTATGAATTTCTGTTGGATTTATACCCAGGAATGGAATTGCTGCATCATAGGATACATATATATTCAACTTTAGAAGATAGTGCCAGTTTTCCAAACTGATTTTATCAATTTACACTCCACCAACAATACCTAAGACTTCTAGTCCTCCACATTGTCTAGACACTTAATATTTTGCTAATTTGTAAAATTGTAAGCATGGTTGATAATAGCTCATTGTGGTATTAATTTGCATTTCTTTACTGGCTATCAATGCTGAACATCTTTTTGTATGTTTATTAGCTCTTGAAAAGTGCTGGTTTGAGCCTTTTGTCCACATGTAATAGGATTTTCTCCTCTTACTGATTTCTAAGATTTGTTTTATAAATTCTAGATGCTTCCCCTTTGTCTGATATTTGTGATGCAGATATCCTCTTCTGTTGCTTGCCATTTCACTCTCCTTAATGGTATGAAAAAAGATTCTTGATTTTGATGAAGTAGGCTAATCAAACTTTTATTTTATGGTTAGTTTTTTGTGTGTCCTATTTAAGAAATCTTTACATATTCCCAGGTCTTAAATACATTCTCTAAGGTTATCTTCTAGAATATTTGTTTTGTGGTAAAGTTTATGATTCACCAAGAATTGATATTTGTGTATAGTCTGTGATAGGGACAAAGTCCATTTTTTCCATATTTCTATCCAATTAATCCAGCAGCCTTTCGCTCTGTACAGCTGTGGTAACTTTGTCATAAATCAGGTGGCCCGGAATATATGTAGGTCTGTTTCTGGACTTTCTATTCTATTCCTTTAGTCAATTTGTCTATCCTTAAGCCAACAAAATAGTGCTGATTACTGTGGCTTTATAAGAAGTCTTGATATCTGAAGTCTATATCCTCCAACTTTGTTCTTCAAGATTTTCTTCATTATTCTTAACTCTTTGCATTTACATATAAATTTTAGAATCTGTCAATTTCCATTAAAAAACTGCTAGAATTTTTATTGAGATGGCCTTAGATCTATAGACCAGCTTGGCATCTTTTCTTTTTTTTTATTTTTAAAAAAAATTTTTTAACGTTTATGTATTTTTGAGACAGAGAGAGACAGAGCACGAACAGGGGAGGGTCAGAGAGAGAGGGAGACACAGAATCTGAAACAGGCTCCAGGCTCTGAGCTGTCAGCACAGAGGCTGACGCGGGGCTTGAACTCGCGGACCACGAGATCATGACCTGAGCCGAAGTCGGCTGCTTAACCGACTGAGCCACCCAGGCGCCCCTGGCATCTCTTTAATATTGAGCCTTGAACATGTTGTAGTCCTCCATTTATTTAGGCTTTTAATTTGTCAGTAATATTTTACAGTTTTCTGTGTAGAGCCTTGCATTTATTACAGTCTTCCTGACTATTTAATTTTTGGTGCTAGTACAAATGGCATCTTTTTGAAAATTTATTTTAGAATTTGGTGTGGTTGATATATGTATATATAGTTGCAATCGATTTATATATGGACTTTGCTATCTACAGTGGACTTGCTAAATCAACCATTATTAATTCTAATAGTTCATCTGTAGATTCTTTTGGAACTTCTACGTGCACAATCCTGTCATTTGTGGAAAAAAAAGTTTATTTATTCCTGTAAAATACTTCTGTCTTTTGTCTTATTTTCTTATCTCATTGCACTGGCTAGAATTCCAATACAATGATGAATAAAGTGGCAATAGAAGACATCCTTGCTTCATTCCTGGCATCGGAGGAAATATTTTCATTATTTAACCATTAAGAGTAATGTTTGCAGTTGGTTTGGGGTTTGGGTCTTTTTTTTTTTAATACTTTTTCATAATTAAGAAAGTTACCTTTTATTCCTAGTTTGCTAAGGATGCTGTCCTAAGTTGGTCGTAAATTTTATCAAATCAGTTTTTTTAATTTCTTGAATTGATCATATTTTTTCTCCTCACTCTGTAAAATTTCTACTTAACTCCACTACGATCAGAGAACACACTCAGTATGATTGTGATTTTTTTTTTTTTTGGAATTTGTTGAGACATGCATTCTGGCCCAGTACCTACACTATTTTGGCAAATATTGCACGTCTACTTGAGAAGAAAGTGTGTATTTTGAGGTTCAGTCCTGTGGTTCTATATATACAGCTAGGGAAATTTTGTGGATCGTGCTATTCACATTTTCTATATGCTTACTAATCTTTGTTGTCTGGAAACCAATTACAAAAAAATAATTACAAAATCACCAAATGTTTGGAAATTAAGCAATACAATATTAATCAACCCACAGTATTTGACTCAGCCCAGCCTAATGAATACACTTGCTACAAGGTTTCTGTTTAGACTCTATGGCTTGCTCTGCAATTGGCAAATGCCCCATGTGAGGAGGTTAATAGTATATATAGGGCTCACCTCAATACATATTCTTTCTCTTTGGGATTTTGACCTACCAAGTCCTGACTACCTTGATTTCCCTTTGTTGCCTTCGAACAAGTGTTTTACAGTAGCCCTTATCAGGATGGTTAGTCTGATACTAGCTACTCCATCTTAATCGAAGCAGGAGTGGTAATTACTTTTTAATAGGCTATAAGGAATACAAAGAACTAATTGGATTCATTAAATTATTTGGTTAATTAGACTAATAACTACCTTGAACTTCCATAGCACCATTCTTCCAAGGATTTCAAAGCATTTCTACGTATTAAGAAAGGACTATTACTAGTTCCCTCCAGCTCTGATTTGTAAATTTAAAATTAAAGTAATGGAATAAAATAATGTAAGTTCCTAGGTAGGTAGGTATCCAGCGAAATTAGATAAAAACAAGTATTAAACATGCTGATTGCCAGAACCATTGAAGTGGTTTTAAATCTCAGGAAATAGACTTCCCATAACTGCAACATAATTCATATTAAGTATGTCACCCCCCATAACCTCTGCTCTAAAGAGATATGGAAAATACGAAGTATATGCAAAGAGTTGGTCTGGACACTTCATCAAACTGAGTAAATAAATTGGTATCAAGGCCACTCAAATTATGTTTTAAAAAACATAATTACAGTAAAATAATTTTCCTTTTTTTTTTTTTAATTTTTTTAACATTTATTTTTGAGACAGAGACAGAGCATGAACGGGGGAGGGTCAGAGAGAGAGCGGGAGACACAGAATCTGAAACAGGCTCCAGGCTCTGAGCTGTCAGCACAGAGCCCGACGCGGGGCCTGAACTCACAGACAGTGAGATCATGACCTGAGCCGAAATCAGACGCTCAACCGACTGAGCCACCCAGGCGCCCCGTAAAATAATTTTCTATAAGATTTACAAGACAAGAAATACCGAAGTGTAATTCAGCATTTGGTTTCTCATGTAAGTGGAACCATAACAATATTACAATATCACAAACCATATTCTGGTTTTTCTTTCAGGCTTACTGTAACAGTAGCCTTTGAAGTAGTATTTTGTTCTATACAGTTGGAGTTTTTTTCTGTGCCTTCTCTCCAGAATTGGTATTAAAACTGAATTTCTTACAGATTCTTTCCAGAGAAGCATATTCAGCATATAAAAGACATTCAAAGATTAGGAGGAAAAACTGAATGAGGAGACAAGTTACTAAATTAGCGAGTAAGAGCCTGTAGACCTGAACTCTAAATCATAGTAAATAGTTACAAATGAATCATGAAGCACCCAATAGATACCCAATAAATATTTGATGATATTGATTTCTTGCAACCGACAATGAGCTTGTTGCGGGGCTTTGATAGTAATTGGGTACCTCATCTTAATACCTCGACACAATGGAGTTTAGGATAATCCATCATTGTGCTTCTCTAAGGCTCCAAATAACAAGCACAAGCAGGGTGAGAACAGGTTGACCTCACAAGGCCCCTTGAAGCCCTGTGATTTGAGAGTTAATAAGAAATGGAGCCTGGCATTTTTGTAGCTAATTTCTGTCCAGAATTAAAAGTATCTCAGATAGAATGGCTGGACTTCCTACTTTGTCTTGGAAGACAAGAAAGAAACAAATATGGTGATGCCTATTTTACAAATCAGCAAGCACATAGAAGTCAAATAATGACAAGGGTCACATAACATGCCCATCCTGGCTAGGAACAATGCCTGGGTATCCCCTACCAAGCTAAGGAGGTTTGGGTTAGTATTGACTTCCGGTTTATTGTTACTCCCTACGCTGCTTACTTCATAGACCAAGTCCTAACTAGACTTTCTAATGGCAGTACCATTCTTATGTTTGTAAATTAACCACATCCAGTGTAATTCTTTTTTTTTAATTTACTGGGGTGTAATTGATATAAAATATTATATGAGTTTCAACTGTACAACATAGTGATTTGACATTTATATACATTGCAAAATGCTCACCACAACAAGTCTAGTTACCATCTGTCACCTTACAGAGTTAATACAACGGTTTTGAGTATTATCCCAATGCTGTACATTATATCCCCATGATTTACTGATAACTAGAAGACCAATGTATTTATTTTGAGAAAGAGAAAGAAAGCGCACACACACGCACGAGTTGGGGAGGGGGAGAGAGTGGGAGAGACAGAATTCCACGCTCACAGTGTGTGGGATCCATCTCACAAACCATGAGATTATGACCTGAGCCAAAATCAAGAGTCAGACGTTTAACTGACTGAGCCACTGAGGTGCCCCTAGAAAATTCTATTTCTTAATCCTTTTCACCCATTTCTTCCCCCCAACCTTCTTTCCCTCTGGCAACCACGAATTTGTTCTCTGTATCTATGGTTTTTTGTTTGCTTTGATTTTTAGATTCCACATGTAAATGAAATCATGTGATATTTGTCTTTCTGTGAGTTATTCCCTTAGCCTAATAAACTCAAGGTCCATCCATGTTGTCACAAATGGCAAGATTTCCTCTTTTTTATGGTTGAATAGTATTCCACATCTTTATTCATTCAACCATCTATGGACAGTTAGGTTGTTGTCATATCTTGGCTTTGTAAACAATGCTGCAATGAACATGAGGTTGCATATATCCTTTCAAATTAGTGTTTTTATTTTCTTTGGATAAATTCCCACTACCCAGTAGTGGAATTTGCTGGATCATATGAGAGCTCTGTTTTGGGGGGTTTTTTGTTTTTTGTTTTGTGTGTGTGTGTTTTTTTAAGGAAACTCCATACTGTTTTTCACAATGGCTGTACCAGTTTACATTCTCACCAACAGTACACAAGGGTTTCCTTTTCTCTACATCCTCACCAACACTTGTTATGTCTTAAATTTTTGATAATAGCCATTCTAACTGGTATCATTATAGTTTTGATTTGCATTTTCCTGATGATGAGTGATGTTGAGCATCTTTTCATGTTTCTTAGCCATTTGTATGTCTTCTGTGGGAAAAAAAAATGTCTTTACATATCCTTTGCCTATTTTTTAACTGTATGTTTGGATTTTTTGCTATTGAGTTGTGTGAGTTGTTTATATATTTTGTATATTAACCCCTTGTTGGAGATATGTTTTGCAAATATCTTCTCCCATTTAGTAGGTTGCCTTTGTATTTTGTGGATTTTTTTTTCATTGTGCAGAAGCTTTTTAGTTTGGTGTGATCCCATTTTTTAATTTTGCTTTTGTTTCCCTTGCCTTTGGAGTCAGGTCCAAAAAAACATAAGCAAGACCAATGTCAAGGAGCTTACTGCCTGTTTTCTTCTAGGAGTTTTATGGTTTTAGATCTTACAAGCAAGTCTTTAATCCATTACAGGGTGATTTTTATATATAATGTAAGATAGTGGTCCAGTTTTATTCTTTTGCATGCAGCTGTCAGTTTTCCCAACACAGTTTACTGAAGAGATTGTCCTTTCTCCACTGTGTATTCTTGCTTCCTTTGTCATAAATTGACCATATATGCATGTTTTTGTATCTGAGCTCTCTATTCTGTGATTTATGTGTCTGCATTTATGTCAATATCATACCGTTTTGATTACTGTAGCTTTGTAGTATGGTTTGAGATCAGAGAGCATGATATCTCTGGCTTTGTTCTACTTTCTCAACATTGTTTTGTCTATTTGAGGTCTTTGTGTTCCCATACACATTTTAAAATTATTTGTTCTAGTTCTGTGAGTAATGTCATTGGAATTTTGATAGGGATGACATGGAGTCTGTAGATTGCTTTGGGGAGTGTGGACATTTCAACAATATTAATTCTTCCAAACCATGACCACAGAATATCTTTCCATTTATTTGTGTCTTCTTCGATTTCTCTCGCCAGTATCTTACAGTTTTAAGGATATATGTCTTTCACCTCCTTGGTTAAAGTTATTATTAGGTATTTTATCCTTTTTGATATAATCATAAATGGGTTTGTTTTCTTAATTTCTTCTTGTCGTAGTTTATTAGTATATAGAAATGCAACAAATTTTTGTATATTAATTTTTTACCCTGCAAATTTAGTGAGTTCATTTATTGGTTCTAACAGTTTTTTAGTGAAGTCTTTAGGGTCTTGTATATATAGTATCATGTCATCTGCAAATAGTGAGCACTTCTTTGTTTCCAATTTGTTTTGTTTCAAATTGGAAACAGTTCACCTAATTGCTGTGGCTAGGACTTCCAATACTATGTTAAATAAAACTGAGGATAGCAGGCATCCTTATCATGTTTTTGAAAAGCTGCAAGCTTTTCACCATAATGTATGATATTAGCTGTGGGTTTGTCATACATGGCCTTTATTATGTTGAGGTACATTCACTCTATACCCACTTTGTTAAGAGCTTTTATCACAAATGGATGTTGAATTTTGTCAAATGATTTTTCTGCATCTATTGAGATGATCATATGATTTTTTTCTTTCATTTTGTTAATGTGGTTTTACTGATTTGCTGATGTTGAACCATCCTTGCATCCCTAGAATAAATCCCACTTGATCATGGAGTATGATCCTTTAAATGTATTGTTGAATTTGGTTTGCTAATATTTTGTTGAGGATTTTTATCTGTATGTTCATCGGGGATATTGGCTTGTAATTGTGTGTGTGTGTGTGTGTGTGTGTGTGTGTGTGTGTGTGGTGTCCTTGTCTGGCTTTCATATAATTCTAGCCTTGTAAAATGAGGGGTAGGTTCAATTTTTTGAAATAGTTTGAGTAGGCTAGGTTTTGACTCCTCTTTGAACGTTTGGTAGAATTCACCAGCAAAGCTGGTTAGTCCCAGACTTTTATTTGTTGGGAAGTTTTTCACTGCTGATTCAATCAGCCTACTCAGGTTTTTAATTTTTTCAGTCTTGGATTCAATCTTAGAAGATTGTAAATTTCTAGGAATGTATCCATATTTTTCTAGGTTGTCCAATTTATTAGTGTATAGTTGTTCATAGTAGTCTCATGATCCTTTGTATTTCTTGGATATCAGATGTACCTTCTCTTTCATTTCTTATTTATTTATTTGAGACCCTCTTTTTTTTGATGACTCTAGCTAAAGATTTGTTAATTTTATCTGTTCAAAGTAACAGTTCTTAGTTTCATTGTCTTTTTAGTCTCTATTTCATTTATTTCCACTCTGATTTTTATTCTTACCTTCTATTAACCTTGGGTTTCATTTGTTTTTCTTTTTTTAGTTCCTTTAGATATAAAGTTAAATTGTTTATTTGACATTTCTTTTATTTCTTGAGGTAGGCCTATATCGTTCTACACTTCCCCTTTAGAACTGCTTTTGCTGCATCCCACAAATTTTGGTGCCATATTTCTGTTTTCATTTGTCTTTAGAGGTTTTTAAAATGTGTTTATTTACTTTTAAGAGAGAAAAACAGAGCATGAGTCGGGGAGGGCAGAGAGAGAGGGAGATACAGAATCCAACGCAGGCTCCAGGCTCTGAGCTGTCTGTCAGCACAGAGCCCGACGCCAGGCTGCAACTCACAAACCATGAGATCATGACCTGAGTCAAAGTCAGATGTTTAACTGACTAAGCCACCCAGAGGCCCCTAGGGTTTTCTTTCTTTTTTTTTTTTTTTTAATTTCTCTTTTGATTTCTTCTATGACCCAGTTGTTCAGTAGCATGTTGTGTAAGCTCCACATATTTGTAGCTCTTCCAGTTTTATTCTTGTAATTAATTTCTACTTACATACTATTGTGGTTGGGAAAGATGTTTGATATGATTTTAATCTTCTTGAATTTATTGAAACTTGTTTTATGGCCTAACATATGATCTATCATGGACAATGTTCCATGTTCACTTGAGAAGAGTGTGTATCCTGTTGCTTTGGATGGAATGTTCTGTATATATCTATTAAGTTCATCTGGTCTAATGTGTTATTAAGGCCAATGTTTCCTTGTTGGTTCTAATAGGATATCTATTTATTGATATAAGTGGAGTGTTAAGGTTTCCTACCATCATTGTATTGCTGTCAATTTCTCCTGTTAGGTCTGTTAATATTTGCTTTATATATCCTAGTGCTCCTATGTTGAATGCATATTTATTTATAAATATTATGTATTTTTGCTGGATTGACTCTTTTATCATTATGTAGTGCATAATGTCATTATCTTTTATTACAGTCTTTGTTTTAAAGCCTATTTTGTCTGACATGAGTATAGCTACACCAGCTTTCTTTTTGTTTCCATTTACATGGAATATCTTTTTCCATCCCTTCACTTTCAATCCGTGAGGGGATTCTCAGTGAGTCTCTTGTAGGCAGTGCATAGATGGGTCTTGTTTTTTTACCCATTCAGCTACTCTATGTCTTTTGATTGGAGAATTTGGTCCACATATATTTAAAGTAATTATTGATAGGTATGTATTTATTACCATCTTGTTCACTGTTTTCTGGTTGCTTTTGTCATTCCTCTCTGTTTTTTTCCTCTTCTCTTTTTCTCTTCCATTGTGGTTTGATGATTTTCTTTAGTGTTATGTATAGATTTCTTCTTCATTTTCTTTTGTTTATTTACCATAAACTTTTGCTTTGTGGTTACTGTGAGGTTCACATTGATCATCCTGTGTATATAACAGTCTCTTTTAAATTCATATTAAACACATACCCAAACTCTAAATTTTTAGTGTCCCTCCACATTTTATGTATTTGATGTCACTTTTTATATCTTTTTATTTCACGTGTCCCTTAATTAATTATTATACTTTTAATTCATTTTACTAGTATTTTTTAACTTCTTAGTAGCATTGTAAGTAATTAATCCACTACCTTTATTATACTTACCTTTTCACTGAGATTTTTACTCACATTTATTTTCTTGTTATTAATTAGTGCCACTTCTTTTCAGTTTAAAAAAGTCCCTTTAATATTTTTTGTAAAGCTAGTTAGTAGTGATGAACTTCTTTAGCTATTGCTTGTCTAAGAAACTCTATCTCTCCTTCATATCTGAATGATAACTTTGCCAGGTAAACTTTTCTTGGTTACAAGTGTTTTCCTTTCAGCACTTCGAATATGTCATGCCACTACCTTCAGACTGAGAAATGTGCTGATAGCCTTATGGGATTTCTCTTCTATGTAACAATTTGTTTTCCTCTTGCTGTCTTTTAAGATTTTCTCTTTATCTTTAACTTTTGACATTTTAATTATAGTTAAATGCTTAGCTGTCTTTTGTTTCATATTCTTTGGAACTCTCTGTGCCTCCTGGGCCAGGATGTCTATTTCCTTCCCCAAGTTAGGGAAGTTTGCAGCCATTATTTCTTCAGATGTGTTTTCTGGCCCTTTCTCTCTCTCTCTTCTTCTGGGCCCCCTATAATGTGAATGTTATTCTTTTTGTTTTTAATTTTTAATGTTTTATTATTTATTTTTGAGAGAGAGAGAGTGTGAGTGGGGGAGGGGCAGAGAGAGGGGGAGACATAGAATCCAAAACAGGCTCCAGACTCTGAGCTGTCAGCACAGAGCCTGATGCGGGGCTCGAACTCACAAGCTGTGAGATCATGACCTGAGCTGAAATTGGACACTTAACCGACAAAGCCACCCAGGTGCCCTGTGAATGTTATTCCACTTGATGTTGTCCCAAAGGTCCCTTATTTTATTTCTTAAAATTCTTTTTTCATTTTGCTACTCTGTCTGGGTAAACTTAATTGCTTTATCTTCCAGGTTACGAATCTATTTTTCTGCTTCATACAGGCTGCTGTTGAACCTTCCTAGTTTATTTTTCAGTTGTCATTGTATCCTTTGGCTCTGTGATTTTTGTTTGTACTTTCTTATGTTTTTCTATTTTGGGTTGAAATTCTCACTGTGCTTATCCATTCTTCTCCCAAGTTCAGTGAGCATCTTTAGGACCATTACTTTGAATTCTTTATGAGGTAGATTACTTATCTCTGTATCCTTAATGTCTTTTTCTGAGGTTTTGTCTTATTTTTTAATTTGGGATGTATTTCCCTGTTTTCTCATTTTGCTTGACCCTCTGTATTTTCCTCTACATATCAGGCAAAATAGCTACACTACCTCTCTCAGTCTTGAAAAAGTGGCCTTGTGTACACGATGATCCTTCTCATTTGACCCATCCCTAGCTCTCAGTTGTCTCTCAAACCTTTGCAATTGTCTAAACTGCTTGATTTATTCTTGTTGAATGTGTTCCAAGACTTCTCAGTGATCCAAGACGAGGAATCTCATTTAGCACCTACTTTCAGGCTATGTGGAAGCCAGACCGACAGGCAGCAGCTTTTAAAGTATGCAAATATGTATAATCCTGTGGGATCACAATTGTAATCCCTGATGGCATCCAGACCAGGAGATCTGGAGATGTCTCCTGAGCAAGTAGCAAAAATTGGGGCTCCAGACAAGTGTATAAGCTCCTTTCTGGGAAATCTTCAACCTGTAGCAAGGCCAAGGGGGGAGAATGGTGTCTCCCTGCTTACATTCCCTAGGAGTGCCTTCTTAGTCTCTAGATATGTAGGAAACCTGAAATCTGTCCCTCAAACTGAAGTTCCAGGCTAAATAAATAGGTCCTTTTCACAAGAACACTAGGGCTGGGTTTTAGTGCCCTGGGATGGTGGCCTGCCAAGAGCTTCTTTCTGCTTATTAAAGTCCCATGGAATTCTGGTACACTAGCCTTCTTGACCATGGGGACAGGAGATCAAGAGGTGTCCCCTATGTGGATCACATGCCTCCACTGGCTTTAACGAGGCAGCTGGAGAGCGTAGGGGGCAGGGCACTCTTGCCAACTTCAGACAAGCAGTGGAAAAATGTCTTGTCCTGTGCATGCCCACAGGCGTCAGCAATGCAGCAAGAGAATGCCTTGTCTGTGCATGTGCCCCAGCTTTAGGCTAAGAGCAGGAGAATGCTGTGACAGCTTGTAGTCACCAGCCCCAGCCAGGGCATGGGGGAGCACTTGCAAGAGCCTGTGCTCTCTGGTCTCAGCCAGTGCCGCAGCTGCTGGCTCCACCCATCCCAGCAAGGTGGTGGGAAGATGCCACATCGGAGCCAGCCCGCCTGCCCATCCCAGCCGGTTATATGGAAAGTGCAACGATGGTGTCTACCAGCCTCTCTGACTGACCTCCCTAGCTCCTCTAGCCAATCCCCCCAGACTGGTAAAGGTATGTCCCTCACGAACAATATAGGCACTTTTCAAACTGCTGTTTCCTCACCGGATCTTGGGTCAAGCAGGACCAAATGTGAGCCCTTCAAGAGGGGCCTCTGTTTCTCTTAGCACCTGGGGACACCCAGATGTCAGCCCCACTGGTTTTCCAAGCCAGGTGTTCTGGGGGTTCAGCTTTCCGGTGCAGATCCCCGGGGCTGGGGTGCTCCATGTGGGGCAGCAATCCCTTGCTCCTCTAGAAGAAGCACTTGTCTGATAAGATCCCTCCCTATTGTCCGTTGCTGTGCTGGGGGGTGAGGTTTTCTGCCTCTTCTCCTTGTCTCCACATTGTCCTTTTATCCTTTGTTGTGGAGAGCAGTATATCGAGTTTTCAGATCTTTTTCAGAGGGAAATGATCCCTGGGTAGCTGTGGATTCAGTGTGTCTGTGAGAGGAGGTGAGTTCAGGTCTTCCTGCACCACCGTCTTGGAGCCCCCCTGACACATCTAGTATAACGCTTCTAACACAGCTCACCTGTTCGGTCCCATTTAGGAAGAAGCAATACAGCAAAATTATCTAAGTGAGGAAGAGGGGGAGAATTGGAGACTCAATTCATTCTCACGTGTACAAAGAAAGGTTCCCACCTTGCTGAATGTTTCTGGCAGGTTATCATCCTTCATGATGAAAGCACAAGAGAAGACAGGTAAGGAGGGCATTTAGCACAATAGTAAGATTAGAAAAATAGTAGTTCAGACCCTAAACAACCTCATACTTCATGAAGCTTAAAAAACCCAAAAGGAGAAGTTTCAGAAATAATATGAACATCACTTGAGTGTTTACAATGAATAAGTCAAATATTTACCATTTCTTCACCCACAACCATGATGAAAAGGTCTATGGAAGATGTTGTAAACAAACTCCTACTTTTTAGCTAAAGACAGATAAGTCTCTAAATATATTAACTCTGTTTCTGCCTTTGGCTGGCTGTATGCAATATGCTCAACTTCCTTTAAAACCTTGAGACCTATTCACCAGCCTTGGGGTATAAGGGAAATTGAGGCAGCAGCAACCAAGCTGCCAGAAGGAACAGTTCAAATGTTTCCCAATATCCAGTCAACACCTGGCAAGCATCTAGTGGCTGGAAGAGTTAAGTGTGCCCCCCAGGAACAGATGTGAAAAAATGGATAAGGTGAACAAACACATCCAGTGTTCAAATGTTTCTTGCTTTATTTTGGTTTGCTGATGTGAACAGACTGCCGCCTCTTTCTGATTCTCCAGCCCTTTCCGATCAGAAGGGCTGAAAGCACAGTGGCGACTGCCCCCCAAGAGGGCCGGTGGGTGCCGCTGGGAAGGAAAGGAGACCTGCTCACTCCAGCTACTGCCTCAGGCTGTTCAGACCACCCCCCCCCCCCAAGTCCCTCCCCCCCCACCCCTGGAGAATTTCCGCCCTCCTCCTACAGCCCCCTGCTGAGAGTTAGCCTTCTAGGTACCTCTTCCTGTTTTTGTGTTCAACTTGCTCATTCCCTCCAAAAAGGACTTTGCTCTAGATTAAACTGCTCACCTCCCTCTACCATTTCTCAGGTTGCATTCAGAATCAGAAAATCCAAGAAATATATTCACAGATGTTCCCTTGTTTATTTGTTGACTCTGTGTAATTTGTTTGCCCTAATTTGTTTTTGTCTACCTTGGGACTTCCCTTTTTAATTTCCCTTTCTCTGTTTACCCCTCTTTGTGGAGCAGCGGTCTGTTAAGCTGTGAGAGGCACACGCCAAATTAAAAAAAAAAAATGCACTGCAGATTGTTTTAAGCATGGGCTGCCCCTTTGGGCCTGAAGGCCTTGCTTGAAGCCTGCACCTGCTCCTCCTCCTGAGACACAGGGCTCCTGATCTTTATCCCTTGCCTTTAAGCTGCCTGATTCCTATTATCCAAAGTCAAACAGCGTTCTCTACATTCACGCCTCCAGCACTTGGCATGAAATTAATAAGCCTGGCTGATATATTTCCCTGGAAGCCTGCCACTCTTTAACAGTGGTGTTAGATTAAAAATTTTGGCATGGTTAATGAACAGGGGAAAGCTGAAGCCAAAAGTTTCATGCAGCAATGCAAAGATTTGGGGGTTATGAAAAGAATACCAACTTTCCTCATATTTTCTGAATGCCATCCTAATTACAGGGTTAGATAACAAACACAACTAGACAGTCAGCGCTAGAAGAAAGAGTGCATTCTCAGGCTGTACTCATATTTAGATTTTATCATCTGTCCTTTCAATCACATGGCCTTGTGTGAGACCGGGTTATCTAAAATTGTAATAATAGCTATTTGTGCTCTAAACAGGCTTCTCTCATGCCAGGTCACTATTTTCCTCATTAAAGGAGCACTGTGAATGATTTCAGGCCACAGACTGATCTTCCTGAAGTGAAAGTCAATCCAGTGAAAGGAGATTATTTGGAGTTTACTGAAGACCAGTGTCTCGTTGTTGGAATTCCAGTACTCATTGTTTAAGTCTGTAGCCACAGTCCCTGAGTCGTAAAAACACTGCCTCCTCACTGCAGAAAAGGTGGATACTTGCTACCCACCCCTTTGTTCCCCACTCTTCTCTCAGCGCAGCACCCAGCCATAAAGGTTAGCCTCACTCAGAATATTTAAGACCCAGTGGGTACTCATGACTCATCCCACTGGCTAAGGATTTCGCAAAAGGGTTACAAGGGTTTGGCAAAACCCAGGCAAAGTCTTGTATCCAACACAGGGTCATCTCAGTGCAGAAAGGAGCATGAACACAGAGACATGAGTACTCTGCTCCTGGTTACCCACCTCCACTTCTGAGATGGGAATACCATGCAACCAGAAGCCTGGAAGCATGAAAGGACCAGAAAGTGGTGGGAGGCAGAAAGGAAGAAGGAGAAAGAGGAAAATTATCTCTGCTTCGTGAAAGCACAAATATGCTCCACAACTTTGTTCTATCCACTGAAGAATGGCTAGCACAGGTACATGCCATCCCCCTTTGGAAAGCCTTGGCTTTGAATTCCATGGCCCAGCAAAGGCAAGATCTCGGGTGCTATAGAGCTCCTAATTCTTTGGTCTAATTTGGAAAACCTGAGCAAAGAACTCAGAAAGAGATACTCGGCTGATCAACACAAGATTTGTTTTTTATGTACTCAAAAGTGTCAGATAAAATCAAACTAAACCTGTCTATGATCCATGGGTAATATAAATCCAAGAGACTGTTATTTTTAGGTTTCACATTAGTTTTCCTGGTCGCTGGAACAGTTGTAAGAAAAAGCATCATGTCAAAGTCACCAGTATCACTCAAAACATTTATTTACAACTTAAAAAAAAAACACCCTAAGATAGATGAATGGAAATCATGTCACCTCCACTTGTATTGGCCAATGTGACAGCCATTTTGGCACAGATACCCTGTCTAATCAATGACTTGAAGGAGAAACTTAAATGGAATAAATACCCCTCCCTAGACTAAAAATAGAAGTATGACTAACACTCTTCCCTTAGGTTACTGAGAGGCAAAAGGCTTTTACAGCACGTGAGGGTTTCATCAGGAGACAAGAGTTGACCCTTGGTAGAGTCAAATCAATTTCATAGCAACCCATTACAACAGGAGTCTACTGTATTCATTATTGCAGGATACTTCAAAGCTTTTTTTCAATATAAAGAAAGCATAAAGAGATCAAAGCTCCTGGACCACACATAATGCAGTTGAAAGTTGTCCCAACATGTTCTCTGCCTGCGAGACAAATAAGTTAAATATATTTGCAAATGTCAACTTCGTCCCTTTTAATACCTCTTAAATCAGGTCAGTGAGTCTGTTTTGGAAACAGAAGTAGGATGACTCACATATACTTGCTTGGCTCATTACTTGAGCTTAGACAACAAAGCAACTCAATTTTAAGCACTCTGGAGTTGCCCCTTATGGTCCACATCCTTAGGACATTGTTATACTCAGACCATTTATATTTACAGCCCCATGCCTTTGAGGACAGTTTGCCACTATTGTACACACACATCATTATCAAGAAACCTGGAAGAAGTAAACCCATTTTAAAAAATATATTTAGATTTTCTGGCCCTAAGACTAAATGCTGGTTTGTTCCTGTGGCTGTGCTGAGAGTTGGGTCTCTCAAACTAAACTCGTCCTAAATACTAGATTCCTTTCAAAATAGGATGGACTTTTGCAGTAGATGATCTTCCGTCTGATTTTAATTTTTTTTAACACTTATTCATTTTTGAGAGTGAGAGAGACAGATCATGAGTGGAGGAGGGGCAGGGAGAGTGGGAGACACAGAATCCAAAGCAGGTTCCTGGCTCTGAGCTGTCAGCACAGGCCCCGATGCAGAGCTCGAACTCACGGACTGCGAGATCATAACCTGAGCTGAAGTTGGACGCTCAATCAACTGAGCCACCCAGGCGCCTCATCTTCTGTCTGATTTTAAAGACACGTTCCAGTGTCCCAACATATTCATTTTATCTTTGACCCTCTGAACTCACATTGCCCCCTGCTAATACCTCTCTTGGGAAACAGCCTAATCTCCCTTGTAATAAAATCAGGGCCTGGTACTTGTCTCAGTTCCTCAGCTCAAGGGTAAGTACTTCAAGGCAGATCCCATGTCCTTCTCTCAACCCTCCTGAGCATATGTATCCTCATGCTCACTTATATAGAGGAGATATGTATCCTCATACTGGTTTATATAAAAAAAAAACCCTAAAGTTAATTTGCATTAGATAAACAAATGAGTACATGTTTATAATCAGCCCAGTGCTATGAAGACAAAAACCTCTTTTTATGATTCTTCATGTTCAGAACAGCAAAAACCTCCAGAAACAACTGCTTTGGCTGAACAAGAACACGAAGATTCCAAGTGGACAGTAGATTAAAAGAGGGACCACAAAAGAACTACATGTAAGTAGAAAATTGCTTCAAGTCTCCAAGTATCATTCCTGTGTCTTTCTTATCTCCTCATCATCCCAGTTGGCCCAGTTCAGAAATATCCTGCAGCATCTTCACAGGTGCCTCATGCCTGGCAACGATAGGTTTCCACCAGATAATCAGCATATACCAACCAAGAGAAAAACACAACATTGAGCTCGGTGGGAGCTCAGCCAATATTCCTACTGGCTTCCAGGTTGAGGGACAGACATCTTGGGCATTGTATTAGTTTCCTGTTGCTGTTGTAACAAATTACCACAAATTTTAGAGGCTTAAGATGACACACATTTATTATCTTACGGTTCTGGATTTCAGGGCTTTCAAAAGGGTCTCGTTGGGCTAAAGTCAAGGTGTCAGCAGGGATACATTCCTTCGGGAGACCCCAAGGGAGAATTCGCTTCTTTGTTTTTCCCAGCTTCTAGAGGTCACCTGCAATCCTTGACTCATGGTCCCATTTCTTCATCTTCAAAGCCAACAACATCAGGCTGACTCCTCACATTCTTCTCTCTGGTTCTCTCCCTTCTGCCTCCCTCTTCCATGTATAAGGGCTTCTTATGCCTATACTGAGTCCACCTGGATAAGTCAGTATACTCTTCCCAATCTCAAAGTCAGCTCATCATCAACCTTAACTCCACCTTCAACCTTAATTCCCTTGGCCATGTAACCTAACATACTCATATGTTCCAGGGATTGGGACTTGGACAGCTTTTTGGGCCATTATCTTGCCCACCACAGGCTTGCATAGCAGGAAAAGCAAAGCCCCAAAGTTCTGAGAGACGCTGGCCCAGAATGGAGCAGGAAAGGACCACATGCTAGAGAACATTCCCTATAGAGCCCTGTCAAAGGGCCAGCACCACGCTCCATCCCCGGAAGCCCACTAGAGCACCCTGCCTCAAATGTGGCCTCATTTCTCCTTTCAGGAAAGAGTGGGAAGTGATGGACTAATCTAGGCTAAAGGACTTCCTATGTCTTCCCATGACATAGGAGCTCCCTGAGAAAGGGCAACACTTGACACAGGCTAAAGCTTCAGACTTCATTTGGGAAGCCATTTGGATGATTTCTCAAAATGCATCATGTACTCACTCCTCTAGCCACCTTTGCAATTAGGCTGACCTTATACCACGGCAACAACCGATTATCCCACATAAGGACGAGAATGAGACAAACCACAAGACCCAACATCCATGTGTGCTCACACACACGTGCATACACACACACACACACACACACACACACACAACTTTCTTATATTGTTCTTAGACATCTGAAGGATCTTTTTCTCAATTTGAAAGTCACATAGGAAAAGAGTAACTTTTCCATTATAATTTGCTGCTGCCACCCCCTTAGGGGTGTCTGCACGGGTCGCTTAATGCCCTGAGATGAGCAGGGGTGAGATTTTTTATAGGGTAGTGTTTATCTTCACCATATGTTTTCTACTATTGACTGAGAGTGTTAATTGGTGTTTCAGGAATCAGGAGGGGGAAGATCAAGGGCATCTAGGGAGAACGCATCATCTAGTGTCCCCCTACCCTCAATTAGTAGGTTAACACATGTCTAAATGCTCATAATTTGTGCTGATCTACTGCTTAGCCAGCAAATGGGTCCCACTTGGAATGTGCTGTATGTCAGCCTCACAATTTCCCTGTCTTCGACTTTACTTAGGAAAAAGGAGGAAGATTTTCTTTATGAATATGCTTCCCCTGCAAAATAAGAGTGAGCGTGACCACCCCAAGCTTCATAAGGAGTTGAAGGTTTAGGTGGCTCCCGGATGTCCTGACTCCATCCCCTCCTCCCAGGAAGATCCCCCACCATCCTGCCCGAGCCTCATTTCCCCTCCTTGCCTCATATTCCCACCTGCCTTCCTGGGCACATGGACAGTAATCCCTTGCCACGTCTACCACTGCCCTTCCCCCTCTTCCCTTATAGACCCAGTCCCATGTCTCCAGAAAGCCCCCAGAATGCTTTCAGAGTATTCAACCTCACTACAAATAAAGACATTCAACTTAAAACTGCACAGAAAGATGGACTCTCAAAATGAAAAAGATTCTACAGCTGATGGCGCTCAGTGTAATCAGGTTGCTGACAGCGTGAGTAAGCAGGCAGCGCTGTTTGGAGTATTTGGAACAACTTAGCTGGAGGGCAACTTGGACACAATTGTGATGAGTCCTTTAACTGTTCATGTGCTTTGACTCAGTAATTCCTCTTTGGGAACCCATATTAAGGACATGGAAAAACTTATGTACAATGTTTTTATCACTAAGTTACTTGAAATTGAAAAAAGATCTTGGAAGCAACGTGCTACAACCTGAGTGTTCGTGTCTTCCCAAAATTCGTATGTTGAAATCCTAACCCCTAAAAGTGACAGTATTAGGTGGGGCCTGAGCTAATGGGATTGGTGCCCTTATAAGAGGCTCCAGACAGATCCCTAACCACCTTCTACCAGGGGAAGCTACAGCAAGAAGTCTGAAGCCCAGAAGAGGACCCTCCCCTGCCCAGCAGGCATCCTGATCTCAGAGTCCATCCTCCAGGACTGTGGCAATAAAACTCTGCTGCTTATAGGCCGCCCATTCTGTAGCATTTTGTTAGAGCAGCGCTAACAGCCTAAGACACAATGAATCCTAACGATAGAAAGGTAGTTGTATAGGGGCGCCTGGGTGCCTCAGTCATTTAAGCATCCAACTTCAGCTCAGTCATGATCTCACAGTTCATGAGTTTGAGCCCCATGCCAGGCTCTGTGCTGACAGCATGGAGCCGGAGACTGCTTGGGATTCTATGTCTCCCTCTCTCCCTGCTCCTCCCCACTCATGCTCTGTCTCTCGCTCTCTCCCAGTCTCTCTCTCAAAAATAAATAAACATAAAATTTCAAAAAGAAAGGTAGTTGTATAAATGATGCACTCATTAAAAATCATGTTTTGGCAAAATATTTAGAGACAGAAAATGGTGGAAATACAATTTTAAATAAAACAGCAGGAGACACTATCATCCCCAAATTTGCTTTATACATTGAATTATTTGCCAGAATGTCGCCCTAATATTCCTTATTACTCCTTCTCTTCTTGATGTGGCATTAATTACCTGAGAGAAGAGATGACACAGTATAAAGTAGAAAACACGGGAGTCAGTTGTTGACTCAAATGCCTCAGCATTTACACAAAGTAGTTGGAAAGATGTAATGTGAAGAAGACCAGAGCCTCCCCCACACATCCTATCCCAAGATTGGATAAAGATCCCCTTGCCTGGATAGAGGAAGGGTTGGAGGAGATGTCACGAAGTAAAGAGCCTGTTCATTTTGTGTGTGTGTGTGTGTGTGTGTGTGTGTGTGTGTATGCTGGGGGAAGGAGTGAAATATGATGCTAGGCTGGAAAAACTGAAAGCAAAGAGAACCTAGCCCCTTCCTGACCAGAGCCCTGGGATAAGAGCAGACTGATGCAGAGTCCCCTGTGCCCAGAGAAGAAATGGCCACGAGCCGGGTCTAGGCTGATAGGTCCTTCAACACACACACACAGCCAGTTCCTGGGAAAGTGTGGGAGCCTCAGAACGAATCAGCAAATTAACATTCAGGAGTAGCACAGAAGAGGCAGGCCCCCTGATGGCCTTGTGAAATCTCTGACAGCACGGGTGGCACCGAAACAGCCAAACAATCCCTAGGTGATCATGAAGGGAGGGAAGTGGCTGAGAGGCCCCAGCCTCAGAGGACCAGTGCACACCCTCCCTCAAAGCTCTAGCCTTGCACCAGCCCTTTCATTCCTTCACCAAAGACCAGAAACAGAGTTCCCTCCCATTTTGCACGCCATGGTCAATGACTCCACCAGAGAGTCGTGTTTTAAACTTCTGACCTACATGCAATTAGTTATCAAAACCCGTGTCCAGCCAAGCCTGTCCACTGTGACTGCCCTCCTCAGACAAATCCCTCCTCCAGCACCATGACTGGACCCCTGAGCACGGGCGAAGGATCTCCCTCCATCCAGGCTCTTTCCTCATCATTTTGTCCCCCATGATGCCAGTGGAGTCATCCTCTTGGAACGGTCATCCCACCAGCCCTGCTTGGAAGCCTCCAGCAGATCCTCAGCCCAGAATCCAGGCTTCCCGTGGCCCCGACACCACATGATAAGCAGACCTGCCCAACGAATCCCCCGTACCTTCCCATTCTCTGCAACGGAAATCCCACTTCAGGTTCTATTTTCTTGCCTGATTCATTTTTATGATCCAAACTAGCCCCTCTTCAAATCCCATGTCAAGTCCTATTTCCTCTAGCAGTACTTCCCCATCCTTTTCGTTGCCATAGATCTGTCCTTTCTTCGATTCCTATAGCACTTATTATATACACCATCCCTTCAAACTCCTGACTACTCATGGCCTCATTATTTCGTAACTGAAGCACATTGTGTCTCTATGGCTCAACCACCCAACTAGGCCAAGCTCCTGGGGGGGGTGGGGGGGGCTAGAGCAGGTCTTCACCACAAGCTGCCCAGTGATGAGAGCAAAGTGCTCTTTAATGCATTTGTCGAACATCAATTTCTACTCCTTCATTACCAGCTTTGTGCAGCAGAGGGGAAAACAGAGCAGACTGCAGAGAGGGGCAATGGGCAGTGTGAGGACCTAGGAAAGGATTCCAAACACAGGCGGGAGTGTTCACTCTAGAGCACCACATTTGAAGGAATTCATTTAGCCCGTATTTGAGACTACATTGGTAGGACTTAAATGCCTAGACAATGTCAACACCACCAATGTGCATTTTATATCTGAGATGAAGAGAGAAGCAAGGTTTTAAAGGAAAGAATATGAAACTAGGACTTCTTTATTGAAGTGATTTACACACAATTTACCAAATGATGACACAAAGCCAAGGCCACAGAGTAGCTGTGTGTGTGTGTGTGTGTGTGTGTGTGTGTGTGTGTGTGTGCACGCATACACATTCATGGCCAAGAGAGCTAAGAACTGGCCCATCACATTTTATAAGAAAGTGTTTAAATAGTATATGTTAAGACCAAGAAAGAAAAGTATATCTACCATATCAGAAAAATAGATGAGGGATAGAAACAGGAAATTCATGCACACACACACACACACACACAAACAAGTTCAGTAAACATAAGGAAAAAAAATTCCACCTCATTAGTAATCAATCAAAAGCCTTTCTCCTTGATTCTGTCCTTACAGTCCAAGGCCATCACAAGTAAGAATTTCAACAAACAAATCCTACTGAAATTTGCTTTGCATCTACTATGTCAGATGCTGAGCGGCAATGGAAAGCCATCTATAAGTTCAAGAAAGAGATTGGGGGGGCGGCGGGGAGAGGGGAAAATGGGTGATGGACACTGAGGAGGGCCCTTTTGGGGTGAGCACTCAGTGTTGTATGTAAGCGATGAACCATGGGAATCTACCCCAAAAACCAAGAGCACACTTTACACACTGTATGTTAGCCAATTTGACAATTATATTAAAAAATAAAATAACAATTTAATACAAAAAAGTTCAAGCAAGAGGTGACATGATCCTCTCCATCAACCCATTACTGTGGATGGTGACTGTGGAAGGGGACACGGGACAAGCCATCCTAATCGTCTGTGCTAAGAAACGAGGAGAGCCAGGATTAGGACAGTGGTAGTGGAGGGGACAAGATTTGCTTCAAACCTGAATCATTCTCTTTTCCCCTCTAACCTATTTTTTCTTTTTCTCATTTGAATTCGTCATATCTCCCAATATTACAAGTATGGCAGAAAGGGTGTTCTCAGGAAAATCTAAAAACGGGCTTTTCTTTTTCACCAAAGTGTTGAATTCTAAACCTTGGAGGTTGTGTACAAATGTGCTCAGACTCAGGAGTGAAAACGAACCATTTACTTTTGCTGCCTAAGTTAAGTGAACCGGAGATCAGAAGACAAATACTCCCCAGATGAAAAGTCAATTCGCTTCAAAGAATTATTTTCTCTTTAATAAATCATAAAGCCTGATTGTAAGTCACGTCGCACATAGCCAGTGCTCTGCGACTGATATTTGATAATGATGGTGACGGTGGTCATCTGATCAACAGCAAGTTGCTATTCCTTACACAAATGAAGAGAAAGACATCCAGGGCAGGGGGCCGATCTCAGATCTTCAACTACAAAGACATTGCATTTTAAGATATTCTGTTTTACTTGGTTTTTCTTTCTTTCTCTCTCCCCATCAAGTAAAACAAATGCTAGGTGTTATTTTATGAGAAGCCTTAAATCTTCTCATAAGGAAATAAGGAGCAGAAGTTCAGCTCCCGAGAGTTCCTGCTCACCTTAAATGCTTTCCTCCCCTGCTGGAGAACATGACTGGAATCAAAAGGCCCGATTGACGTCTGTGGAGATGGGCTCTCGGCTCCCGGCGATTTCCAAAAGGACAATGTCAACCTCCTAAGGTGGGATTTGGCTGTGAAAGAGCAATGTGTTCTGTTAAAGATGCACATATTCGTGCCTTGGCTGGAAGTGAATCCCAGCCTGTTGTTTTCACTTGGAAAGGGTATATTTGGTGATACAGAATAATGCAGCACACGGAATCAACTCAGCTGGGAAATATTCTGGGGACCTGCTCAGGCCTCAGTTTATGGAATTGAAGAGAACCTGGAGCGTTCTGCAATCCACTCCTCATGAACAGCACACACCTGGCCAATTCGGGGAAAGCCGAAATCAGCTGACTCAATTGTTCGGCATCGGGGAGACGTAACCGGGGTGTTGGAAGGTAGATACACTCCAGGGCCCTGGGTTGACCAGGAGTTTGCTATTGTTTGCTATTTTTCAGCAGTATGTGAGGCTAGAGAAGCTCTGTTAGAGCTTTCAAAACTGTTTTTTGGTCCTCATGTTCCAAAGGGCATTCACTACGGCTCTAATGTTATCCTGTTCGATTTCAACAACTCAGGTATGAGCCCTCACAGGTGCCGGGTACTGCACTAGGCACAGCAGCAATGAAGATCACCAGGACAGGAGTCCTCCTCCATGGAGCTCAGCACGAAGAGACCGCAGTTTTACTCTTGGGGGCCACCTTCCAGTCTAGACATCTGTTTATGATTCTTTTGTTCAGAGAGGGAGACAAAAAAAAAGCCCTAAATCTCCCCCAAATCATATTTTATAGCTGAGAGCATAAAGTGAAGGTTTCTTTTTTAAAGTCCACTCCCCTCTAGCAAAGGCAACACTCAAGGCATTTGCAAGTGAGGAGGGAGATAAATTTATCATGAAAAGCATAAGATTGGGGCACCTCGGTGTTTCATTCGGTTAAGCGTCCGACTTTGGCTCGGATCATGATCTTGTGGTTCGTGAGTTCGAGCCCCACGTTGGGCTTTGTGCTGACAGCTCAGAGCTGATTCTGTATCTCCCTCTTTCTCTGCCCCTCCCCTGCTTGTTCTCTGTCTCTGTCTCTCAAAAATAAATAAATGTAAAAAAAAATTTTTTTAATTAAAAAAAAAAGAAAAGGATAAGATTAACCAAGGGAAAGTTATTCGAAAATATGTTAAAAGATCTTATGACGAAGGCCTGATTGGCTTCAGGTGCCTGTTTGCCAGACTATAGAGTTAGCTGCAACCATTTGTAACATTTGGTGAGGTGGAGCTTCCGGGACCCACTGTAAGATCTCAGCAGCAGAAGGTTTCTGTACAGGGGTGCCTGGGTGGCTCAGTTGGTTGAGTGTCTGACTTTGGCTCAGGTCGTGATCTCACAGTTTGTGGGTTCGAGCCCCGTATCAGGCTCTGTGCTGACAGCTCGGAGCCTGGAGCCTGCTTCGGATTCTGTGTCTCCCTCTCTCTCTCTCTGCCCCTTCCCTGCTGGCTCTCTCTCTCTCTCTCTCTCTCTCAAAAATAAATAAACATTAAAAAGAAAAAAAAAAAGAACGTCTCTGCACAAACGTGTCCAAGTTTTTTGAGTGACTTTTTGAGTTTCAAGAATTGTCCTATTGAACCTTCCCTTCCCTGAACCCTCATCCAGGGAAATGAAATCATGAGAAAAATGACTCTTCCTGCCCAGAGTAGCTAGAGAAAGAGACCACACACAAAGGTCATAAATGTCCAGTGTAATCCCTGACACATCCTTCCTCAAGACTCCAGAACATCTGCCTTCCTACTTGTAGCTCTGGCCATATCAATCTGTAGTCACTTGTGTATGTACAAGCGACTTATCTCCACCTTCTAGAATGTGAACTTCTCTGAGGCATAGGCTTTGTGGAATTCACCTTTGTAAATGCCCTCAGAAGAGGACCAGCTAGTGGCTGGAGGGGTTCTGCCCAGTCTTGACACTGTCGCAGGAACCTTGAGGGGTCTACAGAAAGAGATTCCACACCCTTCCCTGAGGAAGAACCTCAAGAAGGGGTATAAGCCATGGTCTCTGAGCAAGAGAAGTGTATGGCCTATAAGGGACAGGCCTCCTGTGAGACAACCCCATCACTAAGAGCAGGTACGTAACTCTCAGAGTCTAGTGCAAAATGAAAATGCACTTGTTCAAAAATTCAAAAATTATTAGGAATTTCAAGACAGTGACAGCAGAAACCAAATGTAGGGCCCTGTGCAACTATACAGGTCCCATGCCCATGAAGCCAGCCCTGCTTGTCACCTCCTCTGCTTCACCCCACAAATGCCATCTGGTTGTACTACCGCTCATGCCTGATCGACTCGGACTCCAGTGTCTTTGGCTAAAGAGAGGAAATGAGGTCAATATTCATGACACATTAATGACCTAGACAGAATTGTAGTAATGGAAAGAGCTGTCCTTGGGTTCTTGGAGGACCATATTTAGCCAGCGACAAAAATAATAAGTACTATTTTCTACCAGATGTCTAGAGACATACAAAGCATTAGCTCATTTAATCCTCAGAACAGCTTTATAAGATAGGCACTATTCATATCTCCATTTTATAGGAAAGGAATCTAAGTCTTTAGAGGATTAAGTAACTGTTTAGAGGTCACACAGGAAGTTGGTGGCAAGACTCACATGCAGGTCTTCTGGAGACAAAGTCCAGAGTCAATATACTTACAGCCCCTTAGCCCCCAGTCTGCCCTGAAGGGCTCTGATTCAACAGTGGGAGAGAATGCACCTGGAGAGCTGCTTGAGACACCAATAAAGACATCACCTCCTCCAGGAAGCCTTCCTGAATGTCCTGCCTCCTTGATTAATCCCTTCCTTCTCTACTCCCTCTACACTATGTATTTACCCCTATTGTACTATTATTAACCCCTCAACTGATAATTATTTGCATGTTTTCCCTATTCAACAGTGAGTCCTTGGAAGGTAAAAATTATGTCTTCTTGATTTGTTCTCTCAGCTCTTGATACATTGCCTGACTGATAATAGGTGCTTTATAAACATGATTTAATTAGTGGAATGGGGTGGGGGGGAAGAGAGTGGAATGGTGTGTCTTAGATTTATCATCTTTTCCATACATTCCAGAATCCTTTAGGTTAAAAGGGCTCTAGGGAATAGTGGTTTGAAAAAAAATTTTTGCAGGGGCGCCTGGGTGGTCGGTTAAGTGTCTGACTTTGGCTCAGGCCATGATCTCGTGGTTTGTGAGTTCGAGTCCCATGTCCAGCTTTCCGCTGTCACCTGGAGCTTGCTTCAGATCCTCTGTCTCCTTCGTCGTCTGCCCCTTCACCACTTGTGCTCTCTCTCCCCCTCAAAAATAAACAAACATTTAAAAAGAAAAAAAGAAAAAAAATGTGATTCAGTGGCTGTGACCCTCTTACCTGTTGAAAAGTGGAAATTTAATTCATTTCTGTCCTTGAAAAGTGGATGCTTCTCCATCTCTGCACCTTCTGTTTCTTTCTGAGCTGCAAAACAGGGCGAGCAAGGGTACTCCCAGAAAGAATAAGATAGATCCAATGACCTTTTCAACAGTCTTTTAGTCTTTTGAGTATAAACATTCATTTTAATCCTCAAAAGCAATCATTTTAGGATGTTTGCCTAATGACTGCTTTTAAGGGGCAGCTCCTTCATAGAGCAGCCCTGTGCAGTTTGCAGTACGGAGAGACCTGGGTCAATATGACTCCCTGCTCTGTGATCCCTGAGTTCTTACCTCCCAGTAACTAATTCTCAGAATCAGTGTTGTCCTGAGCCCTCTTCTGCCAGGACTGGCTTGCTCTGGTAGCATCTTGGTACATTTTCATGTGAGCTTTAATTAAATCTTGTCTGTTAAGGTGTCAGTGACCCTTGGCAGCTAAAAGGTAACACGTAAAAGTTAATTTCCTAAGGTCCTAGGGCACAAAACCCTGACAACGTGCAGGAGATACACATGTGAACTCATTTCAAAAGAAGCATGTCCGAGGGGTGCCTGGGTGGCTCAGTGGGTTAAGCGTCTGATTTCGGCTCAGGTTGTGATCTCACGGTTTGTGAGTTTGAGCCCCCACGTCCGTCTCTATGCTGACAGGTCAGAACCTGGAGCCTGCTTCAGATTCTGTCTCCCTCTCTCCTGCTCCTCCTCCACTTATTCTCTCTCTCTCTGTCTCTCTCTCTCTCTCAAAAATAAACACTAAGAAGTTTTTTAAAAAGTGTGTTTGAAATGGACTGTTGGGAGTGAATAGAATTTTTTTTAAAAATGTCTTTAATCAACGAGAAAATGTTTATAAAAGTCAAGATAAACCAACTCAAGTCTTGACTTACTGTTAACATTGTCTGGGAATATGTGAGGCTGCTGGGGAAAGTACTCATACGGGAGGAGGTGCCGAACAAGCCAGTTTGGACTAAGGAATCCTAGAACTGGACACCGGCTAAGAGGCCTATAGGTATTAACACAATCCCCACAGATGCTCTAGTCTCCTGCTGCTGCTGTAACAAACTGTTGCAAATTGGGTGACTTAAAACAACACAAGTATATTACCTTACAACTCTGTAGGTCAGAAGTCAGAGGCGGGTCTCTGTGGGTTAAAACCAAAGTGCCTGAGGGGCGCCTGGGTGGCTCAGTTGGTTGAGCGTCTGACTTCGGCTCAGGTCATGACCTCATGGTTCATGAGTTCGAGCCCCGCGTCAGGCTCTGTACTGACAGCTCAGAGCCTACAACCTGCTTCAGATTCTGTGTCTCCCTCTCTCTGCCCCTCCCCCACTTGTGCTCTCTGTCTCTCTGTCAAAAGTTAACAAGCATTAAAAAATATATATTAAGGGGCGCCTGGGTGGCGCAGTCGGTTAAGCGTCCGACTTCAGCCAGGTCACGATCTCGCGGTGCGTGAGTTCGAGCCCCGCGTCAGGCTCTGGGCTGATGGCTCAGAGCCTGGAGCCTGTTTCTGATTCTGTGTCTCCCTCTCTCTCTGCCCCTCCCCCGTTCATGCTCTGTCTCTCTCTGTCCCAAAAATAAATAAAAAACGTTGAAAAAAAATTTTAAAAAATAAAAATAAAAAATATATATTAAAAAAAAAAAAAAAAAACCAAGATGTCTGTAAGGCTGCATTGCTTCCTGGAGCTCTAGGGGAGAATCCATCTCCCTGCCTTTTCCAGCTTCTAGAGGCCACCTGCGTTCCTTAGCTCGACGCCCCCTTTCTCCGTCTTCCAGGCAGCAATGTTGCATCTTTCTGACCATTTTTCTGTAGTCACATCACCCTCTGACCACAGTCTGGAAAGCTTCTTCACTCTTAAGAATCCATGTATGTTGATTGGACCCACCCAGTCTCCCCATACCTCCTCCTACATAAGGCTGCACTGACCTTTGGTTCTATACATCAGTGGAGACATAAGCTTCCCTCAGCTTGACTGTCTAACGACCTTCCAGTGGAAATGGCTCCTGTGCCCCTGCCCATCTGCATGGCCACCTCAACTTCTTGTGCCAACACCAACCGAAGCCCCACGGCAACCACAGGTACATACATCCACCTCCAACTCAAGGTGGTCAATAGCATTAAGCAACAACTAAGTTTACATGCATGAGCCTGGAAGAGATGGAATGTTTTTTTCTGGTTGCCTCATTTTTTTATGTATATATAAGCCTTTTAAGGTCATTCCACTGTCCAAAATAAGAAAGAGTATTTAGAATGTCAACATCGTCATTTTCATTGGCACTTTGTGGTAGTAAAATATACAAATGTAACCCATAATATTTGATTAATGGACATGTATACCAAGAGAGAACTGTAACACTATCTTTACATCAAAATGCATTTCCCTCAGCATAATAGGCAGGTTATAGAAACACACATAGCCCTTTGTTGCTCTGCTGAAATAGGAGTCTTTTAAAAAGGATATGTAGACAAATTAATTAATAAAGTAATAGAAAGTGTAGCTGTCAACGTTATAAACACAGCTGTGATGGAAGAGAGTTCTCACTTATGTGTAATAAAAATTGTAAAAAATTATTTTCTCTCCTGAACAAAGCATATTTGGCTTTCAAATGTTTGCCTTCCCCTCATGGTTCCCAACCTCCCAACGAAAATAAAAGTGTTAAAGGTCCCTGTGTATGCAGAATTCCTTTTTGTCTGTTATCAAGCATACTACATTTAAATTACAGGCTTTTTAACACTGAAAATTGCAAAGTCTTTAATGCCTTTTCTGAGTTGTGTGGGATACTCCCCAGAGACTTTCTCTCTCTTTCTCTCTCTCTCTCTCTCTCTTTTTAAAGTTTATTTGTTTATTTTGAAAGAGAGAGCGTGCACGAGTGTATGGGGAGGGGCAGAGAGAGAGAATCCCAAGCAGGCTCTGTGCTGTCAGCACGGAGACTGATGCAGGGCTCCATCTCACAAACCATGAGGTCATGACCTGAGCCAAAACCAAGAGTTGGACACGTAACTGACGGAGCCACGCAGGCGCCCCTCCTTTTTTTTTTTTTTTTTAAACTAGGTATTTCTCTCTGCTTCCTTTCAGCAGGGAGGAATGTACAAGACCTTCTCTGTCCAATAGATTACTTCTGAGTTTTTCCACTTTGGGACACTCCCAGGTCCAATCAGAGGGACCGCCTCAGGTGACAGAGATGGACTTGGAGCATCGGCTTTCTCAGAGAGCCCCAGTCAAGGCAGGGGGGGTGGCAGGGTGGGGCGCTGCACCCAAAGCCTGGCACCTCGACAGGCCGGGAGAAGAATCTCAGTAAGGGCTCCCGGCCTGGAGCCACCTGTGACAAGTGACTGGAACCTGTGTGCTCCCACTGTGTCTCTGCAGTGTTCAAAACACAGGCCCATCAAGTCATAGTTTATTAGCGATGAGGGTAAAATACTAGAGACTTTAAGAATACTGTCTAGCTTACTAGCCTTTCAGGGTGTAATGGAAATGAGAAAGAAATGGAAAAGGAAGAGAAAGGAGAGGAGGGCAGGAATAGAGTGGACATGTTTTGAGCATCTCCGGTGAACCAGGGGCCTTCCATACCTTGTCTCTTACAATCCTAATAGTCCGCAGCCATCATTATTGTCCCTGATAGCAGGGAAAGGGGACTGCGGCTGGGAATGTTTATCAACTTGCATGTGGTCCAGGACTAATAAGCATCAGAGAAGGTCTGTCTTTTCCTGCCATCCCTCTATGATTCCAGCTCCCAAGTCCACTCCTTGCAAGCGGTTACACTGGGAGGTCACTTAATGCATATGAGGGCCCTTGCCCTCACCCCTCCTTTTGGGTGAGGTCTCATCCTAGCACACCAAGCAATTCCCTTGACATGGCACATGGGTGTCACTTCTTCTGCCACCAGACCCTGGGTATCAACACAGTCCACCAGCATGAAAACACTTCAAGCAGCAGAGAGCCTGAATCGGGGCCTCATTGTCTCCTCAACACTCCCACAACCCAAAGAATTTTCTGGGCTCCCCCCTCCCATCCATCCCAGTGGAGTCCAGCCAAGCCCCAGGCCCCCAGGGGTTTCTCCAGGCTGAGATCAGGCCCTAGGGCACTATCTGAGGGGTTTTAAGTCTTCCCCTCAGTGGTTCAGAGTGGTCTGAATTTTATAGGCTGCAACTTGAGTTGGTTTCCTACCATCCATGGGCAGCTGACAGCTGTCAGGGAGGCAGGTCTCCCTCTTGCCGCCGGCCAGTCCTGAGGCTCATTCACTGAGACAGGGACAGAGCCCAGACTGACAGACCGCTTTGGCTGTTTCAGTGAGGCCCCAGCAAACTGGGTTTGGCTGCCAACAGCAGAACATGCAGGTTTCTCGAACACCACTGGATCAGGTTACCATGAAATGGACATGAATCTGGTAAAAGACACTGGCCCCTACTGCCGATTGCTTTGTTTCAGCCAAACACGCTTTTCTCTCATTCCAGTAACATCTTTTGAGCTCCTCCCATGCACAAAGTCTGGGGATACAGAGCATCTGGAATGTGTTCTGCCCACACCTGCGCTGATAAAGCATAATGTGCCATTTGTACATTCATTCGTTCATCATTTACTTATTCACTTATTCAGTAGATAGATACTCTGAAAAATACTGTTAGGGAATGTGGAAAATGAAAGAAGCACTTGCCAGGTATCCTGCCCTCGAAAAGGTTATACTTTAACAGAGGAGATAAATCACAGATACAACTCTTTAAGATGAGGTAAAATACAACAGATGCAACGTAAAAAGGACAAGTGGAGTGGGCATGTGTCTCAGGAATAGAAAGAAATTACTGGCATTTGGAGTATCAGGGAAGTTGTCTGGAGTTCGTTTCCCCAAAGGCAGATCCTGAGACAAGGATCTGAGTGCAAGTAGCTTATTTGGGAGAAAGAGGATTTCGGGAGGCACAAGTCAGCGAAGGGAGGAAAACCAAAAAGAGGTACTTGACTGAGTAGGCTACAGCTATGAGCTCCCCATGGGGAAGCCCTGGGAGAACACTGAACATGCCTCAGAATCATCGTGGTGAGGGATGAGGAGTGCTCATCCCCCAACTTGCATCTGTACATTGGGGCTCACTCCTGGACGTTAACTTCTTTTGCCTGGCACTCTAAACCCAAGTCTGTGGCCAGAGAGTACTCTCCAGAGTTGGGGGGTGGGGGTGGGGGCAGGGAGTCCCAGTGTTTACAGTACCTGCCTGTGGATCCTCCAGGTGGGGTAAGAGAATGTGGGTGGGGTACCCAGCATATGCTATGCAAGTCTTCATGGAGAGTCAGTACTTGAGCAGGTCTGTCTTTAGTCCATTTGGGCTGCTATAACAGTTATACCACAAACTGAGTGCCTTATAAACAACAAACATTTATTTCTCACAATTCTGCAGGCTGAGAAGTCCAAGATCAAGGTTGTCTGTAGATTTGATGTCTGGTGAGAGCCCACTTCCTGGCTCATTGGCAGCCATCTCTTTGCTGTGTCCTCACATGGGAAGGACAAGGGAGCTCCATCAGACCTCTCTTAGGAGGGCACTAATTCCATTCATGAGGGCTCCCCCTTGACCTATTCATCTCCCAAAGATCCCACCTCACACTACTGTCATGTTGGGCATTATGTTTCCACATATGCAGTTGGGGATGACACAAATATTCAGCCCATAGCAGGGTCTTAAAAGAAAGATAGGATTTGGCTTGTGGAGATGCTATAAGATCAATATGCGGGATGGATGGTTTGAAATAATTTTGTAAATACGGATGACATTTTAAAGATTCAATCCCTGCTTGAAGAACCTTCTTCTATCTCAGTGACAAACTACTTGACCTGACCAAGAGACCAGCTCAAATGGAATCTACTTGGTCTTTGTGTCTATGGGTGGCCTCCAATATTGGTTGTGAAATGCTCCTGCTCCTCAGCTACAGTTATCTTTATGATCCACAAAAGATGCTTCAACTACGTCAGTGGCATGGCTCTCAGCATTGGTAAATAAGTACTTCAAAGCAATGAAAAGAGGTTGAATTTTATAGCCGAACAGTAAATAACCTGCCTCATCTCTTATATTTTAGAAATTCTCTTCCCTAGGTGTATCACCTTTCTACTGAAGACTTGCGTCTGCCTCTTGACTGCTCTGGAAGCAGATGATCTCCCAACAGCCCAAGCACACACAGGGACATTCAGCTCTCTGTAGAGGAGAACGCTCGCACTGAGAATCACCAGGGCCTGAAAGCCAAGGACTCAGATACAGCACCACCTGCTGTCCCGGGACTGCCTGTCCCCACGACTGCTGTTCCGCTGCATGACCCAAGACACAGAGACAAGTGGGTGAGTCGGAGAAATGCTTCGAATTCTGGTCTTAGGAATTTAGGTTTTAGGTCCATAGCAAAATTAGGGAAGTTCTTCTCCTTCGGGGTCAGAGCACCACACATTTTCTGACACCTTAAGGAAAATCAAACTTTTTTTTTTTAATGGCTTTACTAGAAACAGAAGTATCTGAGCTCCTTAGTTCATGAAACTAACATGTCCTTAAAAGAAATGTGAAGATGAATTTCCCAAAGTTAAATCTTATTTTTAATTCAACATGGGAACTTCCTCTTTAAACACATTTTTACTATGTAAGTAAGAAACCATTCGTAGTCTGAATTTTAACTTCCCTCACATCCAAACCAGCCCCACCATCTTATATATCTGCTTCCTAAACCTCGATGGTCTTGGGCTCTCTTAATTTGCAGCACATTCAATTACAACTGTTGTTTTTCAGGAAACTTTTGAAGGTGATGGGTGTGTTTATTACCTTGATTTGTGCTGAGGGCAACAAGTTGTATACATTAGATACGTGCAGTTTTTTGTATATCAATTATACCTCAATAAAGCTGTAAAATAAAATAAATATAAATAAGTGAAATTTAGTTAATTAAAATAGAATAAAATAAAAGAATGTCGTTTGTCCCTTGGCTCAGCTCCACAACTCTTTACTGAAGGCCTGCTGGGAGGAGGGAAGCCCTAGGCTGAGACAGAGAGGCAGAGGGGAATATGGTTCACTTCCTGTAGGCTGCCATCAGTAGTTGGCATCATTCTTTTGTTTTCACTGAATGTCACAGTGGGCATTATCTCAGGACTATAGAAAAGCTAGATATTTTTTTTAACTAAAAAAATTTTTTTTAATTTTTTTAATGTTTATTTATTTTTGAAGGAGAGAGAGAGAGTGGGGGGGTGGGGGTTGGGCAGAGAGAGAGGGAGACATAGAATCTGAAGCAGGTTCCAGGCTCTGAGCTGTCAGCACAGAGCCCGACGCGGGGCTCGAACCCACAAACCGCGAGATCATGACCTGAGCCAAAGTCGGACGCTCAACCGACTGAGCCACCCAGGCGCCCCTTTAAAAAAATGTTTTTAATGTTTATTTATTTTTGAGAGAGAGAGAGAGTGTGAGCAGGAGAGGGGTAGAGAGAGAGGGAAACAGAATCTGAAGCAGACTCCAGGCTCCGAGCTGTCAGCACGGAGCCCCATGCAGAGCTCGAACCCCACAAACCATGAGATCATGACCTAAGCTGAAGTCCAGTGTTTAACCGACTGAGCCACCCAGATGCCCCAAAAAGCTGGAATTTTTTAATGCAGTGCTGAAAGAGTTACAATGATGGTAATTCTACAAACTAATGAAAAAAATATTGACCTCAATAAATCTTTTTAGATTATTTGCAAAGTGTCTAAAACCATAAGAATAGGCCCCTACTCATTTTCCTTAACTGAAATTAGAAGGCAATGTGTCAGATGAACAATAATCTTTACATTTTTATTGTCTCTCTCCATAGACATTTATAATTTTATTTATTTGCAAGAATTCCTGCCACATCTTGGAATTCTTTCCACAAGTCCAACTTCTGTTGGACAATCCTCATCTTTTCTAATCATCTCAGACATAATCAGTCATATCAAAGTCCTTGACCTCGCACAGGGAAGTCATTAGAAAAGAATTTAGGAAACCCAGCAGGAACGCTTTCCTCAAACCCCTTCAACAGTGTGAGACCCAGGCTGGCTCTGGGCCTCAGCACAACAGGTCACCCCAGTTGGGCTACTTGTTCTCCATTTGTAAGCCCAGCCCCATTCCTGGTTCTAATTCCCAGATGGGGCAAAAGAGATCTAAGAAAGTCCCTTTGCACGTCTACTCTGTTCTGAATGCATTATACGATTTATCTCAATGTATTTAATTGTTGCACCTCCCCCACTCCCCCGCCGAGCTAGGTGGTGTTAGCTCTACTTGAAGGTAGAACAGACCTGGAGGCTTTTACCAACAGCACAAGCCAGTCAGCAGTGAGGCCAGGATCGAACTGAGGTCTGTCTGGCTCCAAAGCCTATGCCCCTCCAGCTGTACCACATGGCCAGTGCTAGACCCCCTCCATGCTCTTGTGCTGCATGTTCTAAGCATCCAGCATCTCTAAACCCTCATCCTCTGACACCCTGCTACCCACTGACTGGCTACTCACTGGAAATTCAGAACACTGAATAACTCTTTCTGCTGGGATCTGCCTCTCCGTTGGGGCCCCCAGCTACCTTTGTCTTGGATCCCCATTGCTGACTGCATGGCTGGGCTGGGCCAGGCCATGTCCCTGTTCCTTGGACTCTGTGCTGCTCTGGCCCGACCAGTCCTCTCGTGGCCTCTGCCGCTGACGGGGAGCTATTCCCAGCCTCTATCCAGTTCGCCTCAGTCTGCCCCATCTGCATGTGAGCGTGTGACCTGGGCGGTGTGAGTCTCAAACAAGGACAGGAGGGGCGCCTGGGTGGCTCAGTGGGTTAAGCGTCCGACTTCAGCTCAGGTCATGATCTCACGGTTTGCGAGTTCGAGCCCTGTATCACGTTTTGTGCTGACAGCTCGGAGCCTGGGGCCTGCTTCAGATTCCGTGTCTCCCTCTTGCTCTGCACCTCCCCCCCTCAAATAAATAAAGACTTTAAAAAATTAAAAAAAAAAAAAAAAGGACAGGAAACACCAGGGCACCAGAGATGTCAGGTTAACAGCCTCCGTGATAGCACCATGTCAAAAGGCTAAGCAAAAGCCAACTTCCAAAAAAGTGAACGGGCTTTTGCCCAGAGCTTTCTGGATTTCTAGCCTCAGACTCAAGAAAAGTATTCAACTTTGTTCCAACTTTGCTTAGAATTTCACTGACCACAGACAGCCAGGGCCAGACTGGCAGTGAGGAGAACTAGAGAACGAAAGCAATTTTCTTGAGTAGCAGCCAGCAGGCTTTGCAATTGAGGCCCCACACCAGGCTGCTCCCCGCTGACACTCAGGCATGGGTGAGGAGGCACCCCCTCATCTCAGGGGGTGGGGAAGCGCACCGACTCTCAATGGAAACCACATGCTGCAGGTCCTACCCCAATTTAGAAGATGCTTCTGTTCAAAGCTGACTCATTCCGTCTCAGAAGCACTCTGGCCTCGGATTGTCTCAAGCCGTGGCTATAGAATAAAGCGATCTGTTGAACTGAGGCAATTCTCTAAATACCTCAGAGCATCCCACAGTCTTGTCTTTAAGACCCAGATAAGGAAGACCAAAGCAGGATGTTCCTTTTCGAGCATGATCAGAAATCACACATTTTCTCGTGTATCAAGGACAGCAAAGCCCATGATTCACACAAAAAGTGGTTCAGAATGATTTTCTCCAAGTAGAAGAAGATAATGAGGACGATAATATGGTCCCTACTATAGCCGTGAGCACCCTCTAAGTACAATGTTTCCTCAATCCTAATGTGCTTAATTTTCTTTTCTTATTGCTAATAATATATATTTATAGTAAAGAATTTAAAAAGTACAGAAAAGCACAAAAACCTGAAATCAATCATTATCCAGTAATTCAAAGATAACTGTTATTAGCATTTTAGTGAATATATTCCAGTCTTTTATATTATACACATACACATTTCTCTCTTCTGTTTTTGTGTTTTTACAAAAATGGAAACATATTATATATGCTATTTGTATCCTGTTTATTTCTCTTAATGATCTATCTGAAATATTTTCCTAAGACATTAATTTTTCTTCTATAAAATAATTATAAGGGTTACATAGTATTTACTGTCACATATTTAAGTTGTTTCTAATTTTCTCTGTTACGAATAACATCAGTAGTAAAAGTTCTTCTGGGTAATTCTCCTTGTGCATCTCTACTTATTAGTTTCTTAAGATAAATTCCTTAAAGTAGACAAAGTCAGGAAATATGAATGTTTTTAAGCTTTCGATTTATATTCACAAGTTGCCAAACAAAAGTTGTACACATTTGTAGAATACACCCTATTCCTTTTTTTTTTTTAATATGCCCTGTCCCATATATCTTTGTCAATTGTGGACATTTCCCTTTTTTTGGCCAATTTAATATATGAAATTGAGAGCACTCTGTTTTGTTTTAATGTTTGTTTATTTTTGAGAGGGAGAGAGCCCGCTCATGGGGGAGGGACAGAGAAAGGAAGACAGAGGATCTGAAGCCACCTCTGCCCTGACAGCAGAAAGCCTGCCACAGGGCTCGAACTCATGAGCCATGAGCTCATGACCCGAGCCAAAGTTGGTTGCTTAACCCACTGAGCCACCCAGGCTCCCCAAAGAGCACGCTGTTCTAATTGGCATTTCTTTGTTTACTAGTGAGATTGAATATTTTATCGTATGCTTTTTGGACATTCACTTAAGTATGTATAACTTTTATCTATTTTTTTATATTGTAGTATTTCTTTTTATTTATTTTGAAGAGCTCTTTATGCACTAAAAATATCCATCTTTGGTCTAGCATATTGTCACCAGTATTTCCCAGAGGCTATCTATCATTTACTTCTTAATATCACTTAGGGCATTTTTTGTATTAGTTACAATTTATTTATCAGTTCCAATTTAATTTGGAAAGTGTTCCAAGAAGGAGGTAAGAACCCTAACATCCACTGGTGGGAACAACTCCACCATGTCACCCAAGCGTATCCACGCTGAAAGCTATCTGAACAACACTCCCAGTATGCACAGGGGCATGCAGTCATCCTGGGTTGTCCGTAGAGATTGCAAACAAACAAATGAAAAGGAGCTGAGATTTAGACTGAGATCCTACCTGAGTTGATTTCTGACCAACGATACAGGACACGGTGCAGCAAACTTTTTCTGTAAAAGGCCAGACAGTAAATATTTTAGGCTTTGCAGGACATACAGTCTCTGTCACCACCATTCTTTTCTGCCACTGGAGCATGAAAGCAGCCGTAGACAATAAACAAATGAGTGGTTTTGTCCAAGTGAAACTTTATTTACAAAAACATGACAATCTGACTTTCATGTAATTTTCACGTATCACAGATATTTTTCTTTCAAGTTTTTTCAACCTTTTGCAAATCTAAACACCATTCTTAGCTTACAAGGCATGCAAAAATAAGCAGTGGCCCATGAGCATTAGTCTGCCAACCCCTAAGGCGGGATGAATATCTGGTTCATACGGATCTTCTAGAGAAGCCTGAGATAAAGGACATGTTTTGATTTGTGAGAAGAGATGTGTAGCACTTCCAAGCAGGATCTTTAAAACGCATCACATGACTGCACCATATTATCTTTTTCTCACTCCTAGCAATGTCCCTGCGGTGAGTCTGGATCCCAGAGGGAAAATATATGGAGCAGGACCATAGTCAACATGCAATGAACATGGAACGTGATAGAGAAATAAACCTTTGCTGATACAAGCCACCAAGATTTGGGGATCGCTTTATTACTGCAAATACTTTAGTGTGTGCTGACTGATACATACCCGAAAAGATTAATTTGTATTTGTATTTACAGGCATTTGAGTTTAAAAGTCTGTTTTAAGCTATTTGAGCTTAAGTTTCTTCATCTATAAATTTGCAGTACTGTTTACACTAGCAGGTTGTCGTGAGATAAGATATGTGAAAAATGCTTTATAAATCACAAAGCACTATGGGAAGGTTGTTATTATTTTTATTATCAAAAAGCCACAAAATAAGGGGCGCCTGGGCGGCTTAGTCGGTTGAGCGTCCGACTTCAGCTCAGGTCATGATCTCACCACTTGTGGGTTCGAGCCCCGCGTCAGGCTCTGTGCTGACAGCTCAGAGCCTGCAGCCTGCTTCAGATTCTGTGTCTCCCTCTCTCTCTGCCTCTCTCTCTACCTCTCCCCCACTCACACTCTGTCTCTCTCCCTCTCTCTCAAAAATAAATAAACACTTTTTAAAAAGCTATAAAATAAGATAGATTTTACAGAGTTCTACTACAGAAGTAAAAGGGACTCTACCATAGAATCAGGGAGGGACACAAGGTAATTCCAATCACAGAATTTTTTTTAAGAGAAAGTGACATTTGAATAACACGTTGAAAGATCAGCAAGATTCTAGTAGAAACATGCACATAGACAGGCGGGGACAGCTCTACCTTAGCACAGTCTTGAATTCACTGTGTCTCTACCCTTGTTCTAGGTCCTAAGACTGGTCTCTGTTCATTAAATTTTGAGAAGGAAAAAAAGAAGTTACATGACAGGTAAACAGTGAGTAATAGAAGAATGTTCATTCTGAATGCTAGACTTTGGGGTTCAGAAGCCAATCTAGGTGTGAACAGCTAGTATGATCCTCTGCTTGGGTCTATAACAGAGATTAGTGGTTAAGACCTCAGCCTCAGTTTCTTAGCCTCCGAAATGGGGATAATAACAGTACCTACTTCATAGTATCGTTCCAAAACTAAAATGGATATGTATGTTTGTTTAGCTATAAAGCTCTCTCTCACATATGTATGAATATGTATACATATATATACTATATATATTCATTAGAACAGGGAACCTGGCAAATACTAAATTCTAGGTATGTGTCCGGTATTATTTTATTTTTTTTGGAGGGGGGGGTAATATTTCAGCATCCCTGTTGAAGAGTTTCATGTCCTTTGGATATGGCTAAACAGTCATATTTAATTCATTCTTTGGATTTTATAGACTAAAAATAAGAATGATTCTCATTTCCCCCAACAGCTAGAGACCCGTTTCCTAACTGTATCCCAAACAGAAAGAAGGCATCGGGTGGAATAAAAGGTCCACAATCTGGGCTCCAGTAAGCACCTCCTCAAGAACGAAGCTTGTTTCTTCCATGGCCTTCCCCTGGCATCCAGGAACTGAGAATCTTGCCCATTAGAGCACCAGAAACAGTGATTAAGATGGACATCCTCTGAAACAAATCAGAAACTTTTTCTAAAGGGGAAAAAGGCTGAACTTCCACAGTATAAATATTACTAGATGGCCTCGGGCTCAGATGCCATTCACAAACTCCTCAAGCTGTGCTCTCGCAATTTCTGACATTTAACAGAGCCCCTGGAGAGAGCTTCAGTCCTGCCTTCGCTCTAGAGCCAAATATTAGCCTCCTTGTGTTAATGAGGCTGAGTCAGGGAAGAGTAAGAAGGGAGATCATTTGAGTGATTTTGCTTGTTAACTTTCAGGCCTGTCCTCTCTCCCGTGCTCCAGAGAGAATGCTGAAAGCTTTCAGGATGAGGACTCAGTGCTCAGTGTCCCCCTTCACCAGGCACCAATGCTCGGCCATAACAAAACTCATCGCCCCAAGTGTCCTGGGCTGCCGGAACCCCAAACCCCAGGTCACAGCTGGGAGGGGAAGAGGACAGGATGACACGCAGGGAAGAGGCAGGCACAGTGGATGGCACAGGGCCACTGGCCTAACCAAGGCCTGCCCCGTCTAGCCCCTCTCGTGCGAGCACCTAAACAGGTGTGGCTCTGATATAAGCATGTAGGCCTCCAGCAAAGGGAGGCTTTGTACTGTTATACAATGTAGGCGGCCAAGGTCCATTTCTGGGCGGGAGGCAATTCATTCGAATCAGCCCCATACCTCCTCCTACACCACAGCAGCCCTGACCTCCTCTTGAGTAGGGCAGCTATGCTCCCTAGGCCTAAGGTTGTCAGATTCAGTATAGGTGAATAACATTTTTTAAATTTATTGTAATGTTTATTTCTAAGAGAGATGGAGAAAGAGCGCGAGCGGGGAAGGGGCAGAGAGACAGGGAGACACAGAATCCGAAGCAGGCTCCAGGCTCTGAGCTGTCAGCACAGGGCCTGATGCGGGGATCGAACTCACAAACTGTGAGATCATGACCTGAGCCGAAGTCAGACACCCAACCGACTGAGCCACCCAGGCACCCCAAAAGTAAATAATTTTTAACATAAATATGTGCCGTGCAATATTTGAGATACACTAAAAAAAATTATTCTTTGTTCATTTGAAATTCAAATTTGACTGGGTATCCTACATTTTATCTGGCAACCCTATCAAGGCCTCAGTTTCCCCATCTAAATGGAATATTAAGCCAGATCACTGATTTTCAAGCTTCTTTAAGGACAAAGTTCTTCTGTCAAAAGAACCCTTCCCCAGATGCACAATAAGAGAAATAGGTAAGAACAGAGCTGCCGTGGTTGGTGTGGAGGTGGGCAGCCAGAGCCCTCCTCCCACCTGTCCCTGAACTCAGATCTGCACTGGCTTCTGTTTCAAAACCAAGAGAGTCTGTCATCTTCCCCCCTCCCCTCTCTGACCCTCTGTTTCCACCAGCCCGGGTTTCCAGGGGCCTTCACAAACAAAGATCTTGCAAAATTTCGGGCCACTAGTGTCTGTTTGCCCCGGCACTAGAATCCTTCACGTGTCCACGGTGGTGGGAGGTAAGAGGCTCGTCTTCAGATCTTTAGGTCATGATTCCAGGCTCACAAACCCATGAGACATGGGCTCAGCCCCTGCTCTTAGACTCATGCTATGGCGACGTAGCACTTCAGAGACTGTGCGTGCTGTGAGGGTGTCCCAGCCAGGCTGTGCACGGCAATGGGGAAAGCCTGGGCTCCACTGCCACTGTTCAGCTGGGTGACCTTGAGACTTAGCTTCTCTGGATATCAGTTTCACGGTAATAGAGCTATCCACATAATAATTAGATAAGATAATGTATATAAAAGAGGTTCGTGAATGAAGGAAGAAAAATTTCCTCCACAAAAGAATACAATATTGTATGATTCCATAGACATAAAACTAAAAAATACAAACTGGTCCATAGGAACAAAAAGCAGATGAGAGGTTGCCCAGGGAGGAGGTGCCAGAGAGGGACTCCCAAGAAGCATAAGAGGACATTTGGGGGTGATGGATATGTTCAGTATCTTGATTGTTGTGGTGTCGTGGTTGTATATACAGGTCAAAGCTTATGAAATGTATAGTCTTTAAATATATGCAGTTTACTGAATGTCATTTATATATTAATAAAGCTATGTCAAAATAAATAAGCACTAAATACTGAAAAAGTAATATACGAATGTTATTATCATCGTCATGCTTACTTTTCTGCTGGCTTTGAGAATTCCTCCAGGGCTGGAGGAGTGTCATTTTCTCCCTACAGCCAAGGGCATTTCTAACAAAAAGTTTTCAAGTTTGTGTGACCTTGTATATGCCCAAGGCTTATGGAATGTTATCGCTTCAGAGGAGCAATGGACTCTGAATGTCATCTAGGCCAACCTTGTTTCAAACGCACCCGTTACTCTTCTTGCACCCCCGCATCCAAGTCCTGCTGGTTCTCTCCTGCCCGTCTCCCGTGTCTCTCCCCATTTCTCTACCTCCACTGTGCTCACCTGGTCCAGACACTACCCTGCCTTGCTAGACCATGGCAACAGCCTCCTGCTAAATTGCACACTCTAGTCTTGCTCATTTCCTACCCATTATCTACACTTCAGCTGAAGGGGTCTTTTAAAATGCAAATATAGGGGCACCTGGGTGGCTCAGCGGGGTAAGCATCCAACTCTCGGTTTCGGCTCAAGTCACGACCTCATGGGTTCGTGAGTTAGAGCCCCGCTTCGGGCTTGCACTGACAATGCGGAGCCTGCTTAGGATTCTTTCTCTCCCTCTTTCTCTTCCCACCGCCTCCCCTCACCTCATGCTGTCTCTGTCTCTCTCAAAATAAATAAATAAACTTAAAAAATAATAATACATAAAAATAAATAAATAAAATGCATTATAACCGTGTCACTTTGCTGCTTAAAACCTTTCCTCATGCCTTTAGAAAAAGACTCAAACTGTCTAGCATGGCCCACAAGGCCTACAGGATCTGGCCCCTGCCTAACTGTCTGACCACAACCTGTACCACTCTTGTTTTGTCTGTGCCAGCCAAACTGGGTTTCTTTTTTTTTTTTTTTTTTTTAATTTTTTAACGTTTATTTTATTTTTGAGACAGAGAGAGACAGAGCATGAACGGGGGAGGGGCAGAGAGAGAGGGAGACACAGAATCGGAAACAGGCTCCGGGCTCTGAGCCATCAGCCCAGAGCCCGACGCGGGGCTCAAACTCACGGACCCTGAGATCGTGACCTGAGCTGAAGTCAGATGCTTAACCCACTGAGCCACCCAGGCGCCCCCAAACTGGGTTTCTTTAAATGGGTCCTTCTCAGTTCAAGTCCTCCCCATGTTTCCCATAAGCTACTTCTCCTGCCTGGAATATTCTCTGTCCTTGCTCCTATAGCCAACTTATCCTTTGGGTTTCAATAGGAATGTCACTTTCTCAAACAAGCTTAATTAATTCTCCAGACAAGCCCTGGTCCCCCTATTTTAAATACCAATGCATCCTATTTTCCTTTTGGTAATCAATTGTTCAATATCCATTGTCCTTCCTGAAAGAAAAGGACAGGAATCATATCTACCTTAATCACTTCTACATCTTTACTACTGAACATAGTGGCTTACACATTGTGGGTTCTCAATAAATTGTTGCTGAATGAATTAATAAATGCAGAAATGTCTGCTACAGTCATGTACTATTCTGTTGTGACTCATGTGCAAACCTTCAAAATCCTTAAAATGTTACCATATTAACCCAAATTTGCGTGAAATTATAGAAGTGATCATTGGCCCTATAAGCCAGGATCACCTTGTGGCAAGATTTGAAGAAAAACTGAAGAACTTGGTCAATAGTGATTATGATTATAACATGAAAATATATTTTATCTCTTGGATTGGCAGAAATTAAGAAAATAGACACGCCTTTTGTTGATGAAGTTGTAGGGAAGCAAGCCCTCTCAATCACTGTCAGAGGGAATATAAACTCATACAACTTTTTGATGAGTCACTTGACATCATATATTTATATTTGAAATGAATATACCCTTTGTTATGGACTAAATGCTTGTGTTCTCCCAAAAGTCCTATTTTGAAATCCTAACCTCTAATGTGACTGTATTAGGAGGAGGGGCTTTGAGGTGATTACAGTAGGTGATTAGGTCATAAGGATGGAGCCCTTATGAATGGGATTAGTGCTTTTTACATAAAGGAGGCTCCAGAAAGATCCCTTGATCCCTTCCACCATATGAGGATACAATGAAAAATCTGCAACCCAGAAGAGGGCCTTCCCCAGACCATGCTGACACCTGATCTTGGACTTCCAGCCCCCCAGAACTATAAGCAGTAAATTTCTGTTCTTTATATTATTTCATTATAACAGCTCAACAGTAGATAGAATTTTACAAAACAAATATTGGGGAAGAAAGCCTAGAAGATATCTACTAAATTGGAGATTAGGTAAAACCTTCCCTCTTTTACATCATAAATTTGTGTATTGTTTTAATTTTTACACCAACATATATTACTTTGGGAATCAGGTAAGTCAATACAGTTTTGTTTTGTTTGTTTGTTTGTTTGTTTGTTTGTTTGTTTTCTTTTTTTTAATATTTATTTTTTCTTGAAAGAGAGAGAGAGTGCACAAGTGGGGGAGGGACAGAGAGAGGGAACAGAGGACCCAAAGCAAGTTCTGTGCTAACAGTAGAAAGCCCAACGTGGGGCTTGAACTCACAAACCATGAGATCATGACCTGAGCTGAAGTCAGACTCTTAACAGACTGAGCCACCCAGGTGTGTCCCCAGTTTTATTTTTTTTATTTAGAGATTTCTTTCATCCAATTTCTTTGTCTTACTATTGAAGAAACTGGAGCCCAGAGAGTCAAGGAATGATTTCTGTCTTCCACATTTACTTTTTTGTCTGTCCAGCTTTTTCTTTGGGTAGCTTCCCTTCTGTCTGATGGAATTTTCAAACCCAGAAATGGGCATATGGTTCTGGCTGGCCAATCAGAATATACATCACCCAGGACATAGAGTTTGACTCATGGGTGGAAATATGACATAAACACAATCAATTAGAATCATCTTCAGGAATTGGTGTGGATATGGAGGGAAGAAGATTTCACGTCTTTCACCCTAGATTATTATTCATGAAAAATATTAAACAGTAATTTTAAAAATCTGTTGCATGTTTATGGTTTTTAATGACAGGAAAAATACCAAGATTGAGTGAAAAGGTAATGTTTATTTTACCTCTTCCATTTTACTACATCTAACATAGTTCAGAAATGTTTCACTAAAACTATCTCTAATTTGGGAAGGAAACTGACACAAGATAGCCAAGAGTTGGATTTGTGGAAGAGAACTACAGTGGCAAATTATTATTATTTAGTTGAAATAATATCAGTACATGCAATATACATCATTGAACACATTTTCAGTCATATCAAATATCCCTCACATCCTAGCTACTAGAGTCCCCGTGAATTGTTTACACAAAATCTTCGAACAAGTAGCCCCAGAATGATGCCCTTGAGGCAAACAACTGAGCGAGATGACAAGAGTGTATGTCGAATTACGTGAAGCGACCCCACAGGCGATTTTGGTTCTTCCAGACCAGTTACCCGAAGTCAGGCACACAGGAGCTCCCACATAACTAACTGAGGATATTTCCTCTTTAAAATGAATATTCAGTGTGTCCCTTGAGATACACTCATAACCAACGGGGAATATTTCTGTCCTGCTTCCTGCCTTCTGCATCAGTGACTGACATACAACTCATCACCTTACTATGTTTCTCTGGCAAGAACTCCATGTTTCACCAGGCAATCTTACCTTTAATTCTGCTCTTGAGAAGTAGATTAAAGATGTCATTAGTAAGGTAAAGATTTAGGAAGTATTGTTTACTTGGTTTACTGTAGAAACTCTCCAAGAATTATACTTAGAAGTAGTTCGGTGCAGTGGGAAAAGCTTGTGTTTTAGAGTAACAGAAACCAGAGTTCAAATCCTGGCTGAGCCTCTTTTGAGATATTTAGCCTGACCACACCTCAGCTTCCTCACAATATAATGCTCAAATACCCCTTTGCTGGGTGGTGATGAATTTGAGCCCTGTGCAGTGCCTGGCACACTATGGAAGTAATCAATTGTGAATGAATCACCTTACAATGCTTCGTCAAGTGCCTTTCCGTGCCGTTCAGTGCTTCCCAAATTTTAAAGTTCACGGTGAAGTATTTTGGGAATCTTGATAAAATGCAGATTAAGTCTGGAATGGGGCCCAAGCGTTCTGCCTGGCTCCCAGGTGATACCAATACTGCTGGGATGCAGACCAAGACCCGAGTAGATTGTACACCACGGGCTCCCAAAGCTGACCCTGGAACCTTGCCAAGACACTTTTAAAAATACTAATGACTGGGTCCCACTCCCAGAGATTCTCACTTAATTGGTCTAGGGTGTGGCCTGGGCATTGGGATTTGTAAAAGCTCCCTTGGTAATTCTGAGGAGCACCCAAGTTTGAAAACCACTCTATGACCAATGGTAATTGTAAATTTGACACTTGTAAGTATTTGTAATTGTAAGTATGACCAATGGTAATTGTAAATCTGCTGAGGATCCAGATGATGGTGGTCACATTTAGGTAACATGTACTATAACACTTTTCTATAACAAATAATGTATATCATGGTGTAATAAAGAGCAGAGAGAGCCATATAACTTAGCAGGTAGGTCTTAGCTAAACAATTTGCCAAAAGAGCAGAAGAGGGTAAACCATTCAGAGTCTATGCGGACTTCAGAGTTTTCTAGACTTGAAATTAAACTACTTTAAATGAATTATATGCAATGCTCTAAAGAAGAGGGATTTTTTAAGGGTGCCTCATCAGATGAATTCCAGTGCGTGGCACAAATAGGGAGGTTTCTGTCCTGTCTTAGTAACTAAAATGTTTGGGTTTCTTTTCACTGTGCATTCTCCTTTGCAACAGAGAGCGGGAGCATAAGACACATGATACAATAGGGAAAATGTCGAGGCCACGTTTTCAAACATAATCATCCAAATGTGAAGGGACACGCAGTTCAGAGGAAACAGAGTAAGATGATATAGCAAGGAGAGAAGAGAGCAGGTGACGCAATCTGATGTGACGCTGACATGCCAGATCAAAGACTCTGACGGGTGAGAAACATTTCATTTGGGAATCAAGTGAATTGTTATCAAGTTAACAGAGAGAAGGAGGACTGTGGAGATAATAGAACTGGCTTTCAGCCACCACATCTAAGGACTTTGCCCAGAGGAACTATTCAAGTACTTGTTCAGAACACACGGTCTGGAAGCTTAAATGAAAGTGCCCAGGATTCCAGCGGGGTCCGCTTGCTTTAAATGTCTCCACCCTAATCCCCGGGACCTCTGACCTGCCAGAAAATGTCACCCATCGTCCAACAATCTTCCTCAGAAAGGACCGATCTCCTCACCTGAGATCTTTATGTATTCTACCAGTTCACTGAGTTTAGCACTTAATTTGCATGTTAGCACTTGCTATTGGACTAATTTGTTATACCTGCCACTAATTTTTGTAACTTGAAAAAAAAAATTCCTTCACCACGTTTTCAGATTGTTAAGTGTCTTTTCCTGCTCCTTCAAACCAACTAATTTTGTTATGTCTCCTTAATTTCTTAACTCTTTTCTGCCATTTGACTGTTTTGCAGAACAAATTTACCACTTCAAAGAAAATAATGTTAAACGATTGATTTGCAAAGCTGAACAATAATTACCTTTGAGGAGTCTGAAGAGAGAGCAGTGAATGGCTTTCTCTCTGATCTTGCTCTCTGAGGTTGCCTGAGTTGGGCAAGACACTCCTTTTCACCTTGTTTTTTTCTGTGTTTTCCACAACTTTTTCCATAAGTGTCTTTAAAATATGAGAGATTTTGACAAAACGGTATAAAATTTCTCAGAAGGACACATTAAAATTTATCAAGGTGAAAGTAGGAATGGAATTAATATGAACTAATTGTACAACTTAGAAGGAGTTTGAACATACCTGAAATAAGAGAATCATGTTTACATTGGCCAGAGTCTGACTCTTAATAAACTTCAAGGAATACCACAGAGTTAGTAATAATTGAATTTAAAATGTTAAACTAAATATGTTTATATGGTGATCAGAATCATAAGGAAAGAATGAAAAAGCTGAATTGAAGACCCTGTCATGAATGGTCAAATAAGAAATCTCACTAAAGTGGGGCACCTGGGTGGTTCGGTCAGTTGAGCGTCCAGCTTCGACTCAGGTCATGATCTCACAGTTTATGAGTTCAAGCCCCACGCCAGGCTCTGTGCTGACAGCTCGGAGCCTGGATGGAGCCTGCTTCACATTCTGTGTCTCCCCGTCTCTCAGCCCCTCCCCTGCTCATGCTCTGTCTCTGTCTCTCAATAATAAATAAACTTAAAAAAAAAATTTTTAAGAAATCTCAATAAAGTATAACTAGACAGAGCAGCTGGAGGGGCCTGACATCAGGGAAGAATGTCCCATGACTGAATCCCTATAATGGAATTGAAGGATAGACCTAGTTATAAGCACTGGAAGGAAATACGGCCCACTGGGTGCAATGTGTTCTTTAAAGAGTATAGTTACAGAAGATGAGGGGGCACATGGGTGGTTCAGTCAGTTAAGCATCTGACTTCAGCTCAGGTCATGATCTCACGGTTCATAAGTTCAAGCCCCACATCGGGCTCTCTGCTGTTAACTCAGAGCCCACTTCAGATCCTCTGTCCTCCTCTCCCTCTGCCCTTCTCCTCTCTCTCTCTCTCTCTCTCATTCTCTCTCTCTCTCTCTTTCTCTTGCATGGTCACAGAAAATGATGCCTGGCACACAGTAGACACTCAGTAACTCCTAGATGGATGGAGGAAGGAATGAGTGGATGGATGGATGGATGGATGGATGAGTGAGTGAGTGCATGGGTGGTTGGATGGGTGGGTGGAAGGATGGATGGATGGGCATTTAGTCAGAGTCCGTAAAGAGATAGTATGCTACCAATAAAGGCACCCAGTTAGGGGACATGAGAAACACAAAAGAAACTCAGCAGCTCCAACAGGCAGGCAGCACCAGAGCTATCCATCAGCAGGTAGAAGGTATTTAGGGAGAAAGAACAGGGAGGCATCTAATAAGAGAAGAGCTCACATCCTGGAGAAACCAAAACAAATGGCAGATTGTCAACACAATAATTTGTAAGAGGCAAATAACACAAAAACTAAACTCTCCAATGAAAAAGCAACAACTACCAGACAGAAGATCAATTCTCAGACCTAGGGCACAGAGTGAGACGTCGTCTCTGGACCAGCATACAACTTCAGGTTATCAGAATTGGTCATGGCTGTACTCGCACCAAAGGCCACTCATGCTGAAACATGAAACTCATTAAATCTCTCCTACCTGGAAATGGGATTCGTCCTAGGGCCCAGGGCAGAGCTGAGACTACAGATGTGTTCAGGAAGATCCAGCCTGGGGGAGAGGAGCCAACAGAGGCTGGAAATTCAACAACCTGGGAAGCAAACAGGACCCTAATGACTCCAGTAAGAAGAAAGGAGAACTGAGATCAGGTTCCAGAAAAATGCAAACACCAACATCTCATGGGCAATTCCAACAAGCACCACAAGCATCTGAAAACATATCCACCTGACAGATAGCTCTATAGTTGAGAAGCTTGAACCCTCATGTGGTCCCACTTCTATGTGCTCCAATTACGTCAGTAACCTAGTGATATTAGTAACCTAATAACACAAGTGCCACCAGCCATCAACATTCCCTGACTCTCTTCCGTGCAAAGAGGCCCTGTCCCAGGCCTCTGTCAGAAAAGAGAATTCCTGTGATTTAGAATAAACTGCTGACAGGAATGCTAAGACTGAGCAAGGATCATGTGAAAGATATCCAAGGATTTCTCTTTTCCAAACTCGAGACATAGGCCATTCGCTCAAGTAGCAGGGATTTCTGCCATCCATTGAAAGCAATGGGAAATGGTCCATTGGGCTCACAGGAATTCGGCTTGCTGAAATCAAGAAGCCAGAATGTACAGAAGGCATTTGCCTTTCCACTCAATAGTCCTCTTATACCCTCATCCAAGTTGGTCTCAGAGCCTGGGCCTCTCTCCAGCCACAAAGACAGAGCAGAAAAGCTGAAAGTCTGAGTCGGTGCCCCAGGATGTGAGCAATTTGCTCAGAGGGAAAGGAGCGCCTTCTCCTACTCCTCCAGCCTGCGGTTTCAAGACACCTTCCCCACATCAGTATTCTAAAGGGGTCCTCCCGAGCAGTGGCATTGAGGCTGAGCGGTTGTTTTGGTTTTAGTCCATTCCATATTTTTAGCCCTCAGCATTGCCTCCAGCCACTTGCACTTGCTTAAGAGGATCATTTGCTACTGATGTTTGCTCGGAGCATCAGCAAGATGTGATGGTGCTGCCTTTGCTTAGCAAATAATCCCAGTTTCAAAGGAGGGAGACAAGCTGCCTTGCAAACCCAGAGCCTCTATGGAGAATTCCAGAAGGAAGACTCGACTTTTCAGAACCAGGGTCTGTGGTGCCTCACCTCGCGGCTCCGTGAGGCACCGTGCAGCAGCACAGTTCCCCCCCGGGGCACACTGTAGATGTGACAAAGGAAAGGAGGGGCTCCCCCAAAGTCTGGATCCCTGTATTGAAAACAAAGTGAAAAAACTATCTGAATTCTGAATGCTAATGAGATAGAAGCCACTGACCCAGAATTCAAGAATAGGAGAGTGCCCCCTACACTTATGCAAGATTCTTGTATCTTCCACCCCATAGCATCCTTGGTGCTGGCAATGATGCCAAAGACAGCTGGCCCCAGGGAGCCTCTCCGCCATTCCTGCCCTCCTGCCATTCACCAGGCAAAGAAGGCTGGGTCTTCTTTGCTGGGCCATTCGTGTCTCCTTCCTGTGAAAAAATGGGCCTAGAGGATCCAGATGAGGCAACTCTATTCCATTCATCTCCACTCTCAGTCTGTGCGGTCTTTTCTTAGCTTAAACCACTAACATCATTCTCTTTCTCTGCTCCTTCCCCCTCTTCAAATCTTGCCCTCCTTGCATTCCCCCAGGGAAAAAGCAGGGTCGGGTGGGTGGCGGGGAAGGCTCGAAGGCAGGACAAAGAAGCTGAAAGGATAGATGAGGCTGGAGGTGGAGACCGATCCAATTGCTATTTTGCCACTATTAAAGCTAGCCATATTGACAAGACCTTCCATTGTCGTCCTGGCAGAAAGTTGAAGATCTCTCTTCTCCAGGCTGTAGCTTTCTCTGTTGGGAAATGGGGATGATCATGCCTATCTTGCAGGGCTACTGAGGGAATGAAATGAGATGATGAGTACACGGAGCCCAGCACTCAGTAAGCGTACAATAAATAGTAGCAGTTACCATTGATTTTCTCCCCGACAGGGCACGCACATCGGCGCTCTGTAGGCCGTTCTCCGTAACTGGCTACCACAACCACCCCACGCAGTTCAACTCAGCCAGATGAGGCAGATGTAGCATTACTTCAACCTGACTGCCTTCAGCTGTGGCCCCTGGAGCTGTGGCCCTGTTTCTTATCACGGCCGGGTGAGCCCCAGAGGACAAACTAAGCTTTGCCTTTGGAGAGGACTAACTTGAAGCTGAAATGGAAATTAAAGTTCCTTTTAGAGTTCAAAACATCCAGATATCTGTCCTTTCCATCTTATAACGCTGCTCAGTATTTGCAATTACAGGCTGGCTTCAAGGAGCCATGCTGTAATTTGAAGGACAGGCTGTATCAATATTTCTGATCCACCTGAACCCATGTAAGTGCCTAAGAAGCTCCCGAACCCTGCAAGATTTACAGACCAATTTTCTCAACCAAAGTGGTTTGCATAGGCTTTGGATAAGAATCTGAAATCATGTTTCCTTATCTAAACTGGACCACTTTAAAAGAAGAAGATACAGGATCAGCTTTCTAGGGAGTGGTTTGTGGCAATACAAGACCAAGGAAAACAATTATCTGGAAAATGAGTGTCACAAATCAACAGTTCCTATACAGGAAAGACATGAGACCACATTTCACAGAGCTTGGGAGAGTACACGTGAAATAACTACTATGATAGAAAAATCACTAATTGAACTCAAGTGGTATTATTTATCTGGACCCTGGTCACTATCTCCCACGTTATAACAGAAGAGATGTGATAAGAAGAGATATTGTCTACCTGAACAGTAACTTGGGGTGGTTGGAGGTCATAAATCGGCACAGGTATTAACCTCCCATTACAGTCTATAACAGCCCGCACCATGGAAGTGATAATGGTGGCCATGCACCCATCCATCTCAGATAGAATAGAGACACGGAACTCCATGTAGCTACAGTGGAGGCCAGTGGTTTCTCGGATATAATATCCCCTGTAGTCCATCAGTATTGAGTGCCCCTATGATCAACAGCGTTTTATCGGGAGCCTAAAAGCTATTCTTAGAAGTAGAAGTATGGTAACTTCAAATGGTTACCATACTGAACTGAAAAATGTTAAAGTCTTGCCATGCAGGAAAAATGAAAACAAATAATAACCTTAAATAGGAAATGGTCTTTCAATAGATTTTTCAAGCATTTCACATCTTTTTGACCATCTGAGGTCTTGATACATCATTTTCATCTTCAAATGGATTTGGGGCTATCATAGCATCTGTCCATAATCTCTCAGCAGTATCAAAATTAGCAAATTCCCTATTGCCCCCCAGGAATGAATCCCTGAGACCATTTGACGGGTAATACGAGAAAAATCGAATCCCAATATACTGGGGAGTGCGGAGCAAGGAATATTTAAGAAAATATCTGAATTCAACTTGCTGGCATTATACGAAATAAAAAGACAAAACCCGAGACAGTGCTCTCCCATTCACTCCCACACAGCTTTCTTCCAGAAGGGCGTTGCCTCATGATGTCTCACAGTCCTGCTACAGAAGTGTTCCTAAGTTAAGAGCTGTCCACAGAAAAGTGATTCCATTAGCAGGATCCTCTAGCAACACCTCCAAACTTCACCTCCTTTTCTCCATCCTGAAAACTTTTCTGATTTTTCGTCTCTGCATCGATCCTTCTTGGCAGCATCAGCAAGAGCTAGGAACTTGTTCGAAATGAAGACTTTCGGACCCCACCCCACACGACTAAATAAGAATTTGCTTTTTATCAGGGCTTCCTCCCCATTTCCCTGCACACACAACTTGGAGAAGGCTGAGCCACGCTACATTCTCCCTATTCCTACACTCACTTGGCCCTCCTGAGTTCTCTCCCTTTTTACGAGCATCCCTGAAGATTTTCTTAGTGATCCTGTTCTGATTTCAGTCTCAAGTATTTCCCTTGGGGCTATTTTGTCCTCTCATAGAATATGAAGCTGTGTGTAGGAAGACATTATGTTTTCTTTTGTCTCTTGTGCTTGTCATTATCCATGCTTGCCCAGGTTTGCCCTGTCTCATTCCTTATACTGGTGGCTCGGTGAAAACCAATTAGCCGCTTGTCTACTCAGGAAGAGCCTGTGTCCGGTGCTATAGTTACAAGGGTGGGTGAGAGGCCCTGTCCTCTAGGAGATGCAGTCTAAATGAGGACAGCTAGACTCTCTCTTCTCATTCATCCCAGTGGAGGCTCTGCTGTGAGCTCTCCAAGGGCACCAACACTTGAGAAAAGGGCTTCAGCAGCCAAAACACAGCAAAAATGACCAAAAAAAAAAAAAAATGATAGCTATTAGAGGTAAGATCTCATTGTCAATTAGGAAAAGTACCTAAGTTTCCTTTCTGCACTTAGATTAGATGGTCAATGCCCAAAGCAAAGAGACACCAAATATCCTTTTCACCCACTACACTTTCCCATTTCTTCTTAATAAAACATTTGCCAGTGGACACAGACCCATTTGGCATCTTTATCAAAGCAAGAATAGAGAAGCCATTCACACCCTAAAATCCTTGGGGTCAGATCTGTCTCTTGGCCTACATTCACCCATATCACTACACAAAGTGTGAACATATGTGGTAGACTAAAAACAGCAGAAAGTGCTTTGTAACTCCCTCCATAAAAGTGTCATTTATTAATCTATACTGGCCCTTTAACTAACATTTCTAATGATTAGATATGACACTAGGCCAGTTCCAGGCCTAAGCCTTGAGAAAGCCAGGAACTTCCATCTTTGTTCTTTTGGGATCCCTGAGTCACCATGTAGGTAATCTGTCTACCCTGGTGGAGAATCTCCATGAACAGGTGAGGCTCTGAGACTATGGAGAGAGAGGGAGGCTCAGTCCTACCAGCTTCCAAGTCTAGCTTCAGATGACTCCAGTACCATTTACCATCTGGCAACAGTCACATGAGAGACTCCAAGTGACACATGCAGAACTGCTCAGCTGAGTCCAGTCAACCTACAGAACCAAATGAGAGCTAATAAATCGGCCTTTGTCTTAAGCTCCTAAATTTGGGGGGAGGGGAGGTTGTTATACAACAATAAATAACCAAAACAATGTATTTCTGGTAAATCAGGAATGGTCTTGGAATCTCAAGATGCTAGCCCTGCCTATTAGTAATCTACTTCCTGTGAAAGAAAATAAGCAACACGTCCACGTGACCCACCAACGGTTGAATGATGTCTCAGTTGTGGTCCCAGTGCATGTGGGAAAATCCTGTAATACCCAGACCAACAGATGAGGATTGATAAAGGACAGGGAGGTCGGGGTCCAGCTATACTTACTTCAGAGTCAGGTACTGACTGTTTTCAGGTATGACCAACCAGACCCTCAAGCAGCTGAGATAACATGCCACCTTCCCCCCTAAACTATAAACTTTGCCACTTTCATTAACGTCTGAACTCCCAGCCTTCAGAAGAGAAGGAAAGGCTCTACCAGAAACTGGTCAGGCTTCTTGTAGAAGTGCCAAGATCTGATCAGGGATCATGCATGAGGAACGTCTACAGATGTTTGCAGTGAAAACACTTGGCTCTGTCAGAATCAAAAAGCCCCAGCAACTGTTTCCTGATCATCAAGTGCGCCCAGTCTTCAGGTCACAACCATCCACTCACTTTCCGATGCTCAATGGGAAGCAATGCACCCGAGACCTGAATCACTATGCAACCAGTAGTCATTAGTCCCAGAGAGCGGCAGAGTGAGTGCAGAGCGGAGGACCATCCGAGGCCGGCCGACCTGAGACCTGAGAGGCTAGACAAAGAAAGCAGCCATGTGCAGCCGATCGGCATCCCACCGTCCACAGAGTTCATCGTGAAGTGGTGAAATGCGAAAGCTCTACAAGAGGCCTGCGAGGTCCCAGCCTCAATCTCACACCGGACACATGAGAACCAGTGGGGGTGGTTTAACGGAATCACTGGCTGTAAAATAGTCAGCACCTAATGTATGCTTGGCAGTGCCCTGGGAAAAGACACATATAAAAACCTGCATCAAGATATAATCAACTAAAATTAGGGGAGTAATTAAAGTAATTAGGGCATATTTATATGAAACTTAATCTTGCCATTACAAATTACATTGAGGCAGAATATTGACGGTACGGTAAACGCTCATGCGCCTGCCTGCCTGGATGATCTTGGACACTCACCTTCCCTCGCCTCCATTTCCTCATCTATTAAGGGAAATAACAACACCATGCTTCATTAATTTCGAGATGCATGTTTTCTCACATTTTAACATCTCTGAAAAAAAAAATCATCATTTACAGGGACGTAAAACTAGTTGGTAGTGTTTTTTTTTTTCTTTCTTTCTTAGTGTACATAAAATGATGGTGCATCTTAGAACCCACAGCATCTTAGACTCGATGAAGAGGTAGGGCCCTACTGCGTTAGCTTGTTGCGAGGATTAAAAGCATTAATAATGGTCAAATGTAAAACTGCCTTACGAGGGGCCAGTGCTTGAAAAAAAATGTTATTGTCACTGTTACCAAAGGGGAGCTTTTTTCACATGTAAGTACCCACCTCCACAGGAACAGTCAACTGTCTGCTGGAGAGGGGTGTGTAACACCCCTGATCCCTACCTAAACAAGTGTACCCTTCTCTTCTTTTGGCTGCCTGGACTTCACATCACCTATCCCTTCCTGTCCACAAGGGCTGGGCTTCTCAACTCTGGCTGCACACAGGACTCACCTGGGGAGCTTTTTTAAATGTCAGTGCCTATGACATCACCCCCGTCCACACACCTAGACACACACACACACACACACACACACACACACACACACACACACACACATTTAACCGGCCTGGGATAGGACCCTGGCCATTGGGATTTTTAAAAGCTCTCCAGGGGCACCTGGGTGGCTCAGTCGGTTGAGCGTCCGATTTCGGCTCAGGTCACCATCTCGCAGTTCATGGATTCGAGCCCCACATCGGACTCTGTGCTGATGGCTCAGAGCCTGGAGCCTGCTTCGGATTCTGTGTCTCCCTCTCACTCTGCCCCTCCCTCGCTCACACGCTGTCTTTCTCTCTCTCTCTCTCTCTCTCAAAAATAAATAAACATTAAAAAAAAAACTTTTAAAAGCCCTCCAGATGATTCTGATGTGCACTCAAGTGGAAAACCACCACATTAAATTACAAGGTCTTTGAGACTAAAGGCCTTTCTAGGAAGAAAACCAGTGGGCACCCCAGTTAGGGTACTGGAGTCAGCCACACGTAGGTTCGAATTCCTGCTCCTCCCCTGGGCTAGCTAAGTGACAAACTGCTTAACTTCTCACAGCCTCGATTCCTTCATCTATAAACTTGGAATAATACCTACCTCATAGGGTTGTTTAGGGGATTCATTAAACATCGTGGTATCAGCTGGGCATACACAAATGTGTATAAATAAATAAGTTGTTGTTATTAGCGTCATTTGAGCACCTACCCAGTGGAGGTGCTTAATAAATATTTGTTGGTTTGGACCCGGAGACCACAGAAAGCCCCTCTCATGAGAAAGAAGGGCAGAGAGAAGGAGGTGATCAAAGGATGCCGGGTTAGGCCATCTCACAACTGAACCGAGGCCTGTCTGAGTCTCACCCTGCGGGCACGCGGGAATAATCACACTCCATTCACCAACAGGGCAGTATTCCTCATGATGACCAATGAGGGAAAGTCCTCTGGCCTGGAGACATCTCTACCTGTTCAGTCTCCTGTTTGGGCATATTGGCAACTGACCAGCATCTGATAATTTGGGCCGAAGCACAAACTGAGGAATCTTTCACAACAAGGAGTTTGAAACAAGAAAAATACCAAATGCAGGTCTGTGTTGTTCCTTTCCTCAGGAACAAATCCTGACCTTGAATGCTGAGCAGAGAGGAAGGCCAGGTCCCACAGGCCTCCCCATCCTGCCTGCTCGGGCCAGGAGACCACCAGCCGGGACTTGCCACACTCCAGCAATAAGCTGTACTAACAAGGGTACATGAGAATTGTGCAAAAGCTGCACAGGGAAATGAACCCCGGGCCCCATTCCTCCCGTCAGCATCAAATTTTTATTTCTTGACTAAATAGAAGCTCTGTGGCAGAGAAACAAAACTGGAATGGAAATCATTTGCTGCCCTCTTGTGGGTGACTTGGTATCCTTTCCGCCTGGTTTCTGAGATTAGAGACCTGTAAAAGCAGGGGGTGGGGGGATAAATATGATGTCCAAAAGCCCTGCTCACCTCTTCAAAGGACTGGAAAAACTGCACGTCTGCCTGGTCCCCAACCATCCTGCATGCCCAGAAATAGGCCTAGTTCTGGATGGGGCCTTGGGTACCCATAGGAAGTCTGGGTATATCCTTAGCTTTGGAGGAAAAGGGGAAGGAAGAGAAACAAAAACAAAACAAAACAAACAAACAGAAAAGCTCTGATTTGTCATGGTGTATAATTTTCCTATGGTACCGATCTGGATCTGGACTCTTGGCCTAACCCTAGGCCAGTCAAGGCGGCTGGGGGTTGGGACAGATAGCAGGATGAGGTATTCCACGACCAATTTCTGAGGGTTACATTTCTCTAGAGTAGCTGAGATCAGGGGCTTAGGCCTGTCATGAAATCCTGAACTAGATCAACCAAAACAGGCTCCAGGGAACAGGAGGGGAGGTGAATTCACACTGTAGTCTGGGTGGGAAGTAGACACCATGCCCCCGCCGCAGCCCAAGTCCCACCCCAAGTGGGCCAAACAAGACCTTAGCCCTTCAGGAGCTAAAAGGATTTCTTTGTTTTGTTTTTAGGAATGTTGAAAGATATCTTCCCTAGCTTGGAATATATCCAAAATGTGTGTTAAAGCACAGTCTCTCTGGAGACTATCCTGTGCTAATGAAAGATTTAAGATTTCCCTGTTAGCCACCACATAATTTGCAACTTAACTAGTGACAGATAAATGAACTAGGATGGATTTTTTTTAATTATTACATTCTTAATATATACATGAAATTTCAGAAACCTTACAGAAATGCAGCATTCTAACAATCTAAGGAAAGAAGGGGGACCTTAATAAAACAGTGTTTATGGGGTAGCTGGCTGCCTCAGTCAGTAGAGCTTGCAATTCTTGATCTCAGGGTCATGAGTTCAAGCCCCATGTTGGACATGCAGCTTACTTTAGAAAAAAAATAATAACTTAAGTTTTAACAGTATTTTATGTGCCATTATCTTTTTATTGATATGTCACAATACAATGGCTACTAACACTATTACTGGAGCATTCCTTCTGATACCAGGAGTATACACATTAGAAGAGCCTATTTTTGGGGCGCCTGGGTGGCTCAGTCTGTTAAGCGTCCGACTTCAGCTCAGGTCACGATCTCGCGGTCCGTGAGTTCGAGCCCTGCGTCAGGCTCTGAGCTAATGGCTCAGAGCCTGGAGCCTGCTTCTGATTCTGTGTCTTCCTCTCTCTCTGCCCCTCCCCCATTCATGCTCTGTCTCTCTCTGTCCCAAAAATAAATAAACGTTAAAAAAAAAAAAAGAAGAGCCTATTTTTTGAGCTTCCTCCAAACCAAAATCATCATTGTTTTCATTTTAAGGCTAGTTGATACAAAAATCAATGAATTTATTTTTTCCTTATTTGATTGCCATAGAATTGCATAAATATAGCTTCATAGTAACAATTCCTCCACTGGAGGAATCATTAAACACATATCTAATTGTATCACTCACCTACCTAGAACTGCTTATGGCCCCACACGTTCTAAAGTTGCACTGTCCAATATGATGGCCACTAACTGTGTGTGTCTATTAAAATTTACATTATAATTCACTAAAATCAAAATCCCTCCATTGCACTGGTCACATTTCAAGTGCTCAGTAGCTAAAAAGAAAAAAAAAAACAAACTCGAGGGCTCAGGAGCTACATGTGGCTGCCATATTGGACAGCACAAATATCAAACGTGTCCAAGATCACAGACAGTGATCAGTGGTTTTGAACAGCATTTTTCTATAGGATGGCTAAAAGCCTTTGGCAAAACAAACAAGGCTCTTAACACCCTAGTCCTATCTGCCTTCCTACTCTCCTGTCTGGCCTCTTTCTCCAAACTTCCCTACTACATAGCCCCCTAACCCATTGCTTACACTAGTCTCTCCGGGATGGCTCTCCTGTACTTCCCACCTCCACTACATCAGTGAATTACTACTTTTCCTTTAAGACACAGGTTAATCATGAGCTCCTCCCTGCAGTTTCCCATGATCCACTTTCCCACTCCCCACCACTATAAAGTCAATTGGCCCTTTGAGTAATTCCGTAACCGTTTAATAGTTTTATAACATATTCGTCACTTATTAATTGTTCTCAATAATGTATTTTACTGACCTATACAATATTTGATTATAAAACAGTTTCTTATCTAATACTAATTTCATCTTTAGAAGTTTTATGAAATAATTATTTTTAACACTAAATGTGAACCTGGATCCCACCCTAGTTTGAAATGTAGTTCTCAAAAAACACCCCTGTAGCTTCAGCGCCAGGGTGATCTGAAAGAATGCGGATTGAACCAGGGAACAGAAAACCTGAATCAAATCCGCAGAGGAAGCCCTAACTACCTGTGTGATCTTAGACAAGGCAACTAACCTCTCAGTTTTCTCATTTATCAAATGCAGATTTTGGCCTGCTGATCTCTGAGAATTCTCTGAGTCCTTCCAGGACCTCTGTCTAAGGAGGGAGCCAATGGGAAAATGGAGGACAATGCCGAGCAGTGCAATTGAGGGGGTGCGGGGTGGGATCAGAACTTCCCACTCTTCATTATGAAGCTTTGGGAAGCTAAATCTAAATTTCTGCCTATTCTTCATACATCCATACCAAGCTGGGTAACTCCAAGGACTACTGCCTCGTTCACGCCACCAAAGCCGCCATGTTCTCAGAGCCACGTCAAGAGTCATCACCTGATAGCGACGTACCTACAGCTGGGCCCTCAGACGTGCTGTGTTTGTGATTCACTTTCAGACACTAGAATTACTGGGGAGGACTCAACACTAAACAAGCCAGATACCACTAGTCCCCCCAAATCAGTACATGGCAGTCTCCTGAGATGTTCAGACCTCGGCTCAACCGTCATCTTCTTAGAACGGCTTTCCCAGACTATGCGCCAGGCCAGTTGTCCTTCTTAACACTACCCCGTTTTGTGTTCTTTATAACATTTACTGTTATCCTGTTTCCTTGTCTATTATATGCCCATACACACACTAAATGATAAGCCCCACCAGAGCAAGACTATATCTGCCTTATTCACCATGGTTTTCCTAACACTGTAGTAATGACTCACACATGGTAAACACATAATAAGCATTTGATGACTGTTTGCTGAGCGAATGAGGTCAGCAAAATTATGGCAGAATCACCCCTACAGTAAAACTCCATTTGGTAGCGTCTTTAAACCTGCCACTATTCCCACGTTTGCCCTCTAGCACTGCAGAGCTGTTTGCAAAAATCTTTTTACTGTCCTGACCTTGCTGTGTTATACGCTAATGAAGCTCCATTCTCATATATTCCAGTGAGCACACTCTCTTCCTTTGGCACTCTCTTCATACTTCGCTGTCCCCTTAGTAGGCCTCAGTGGGGCTTACCAGCCTATACTGTTCCCTCTTTGCTTGGAAGTCAAGGGCACAGGAGCTGGGTCCTGATGGCTCTGTGCATATGGAACAAAATTTTGTACCTCTGACTCCATGACTCAGAGCATAGTGAGTCAACCAAGAGTGGGGGGTCCAGGGACCAAGACAGCTCCAGGGACCTCAGTGGCACCCAAGTGGGATCAATTAGGTGTTTTTCATGAAGACTTTTGAAAGATAGAATGAAAAAACCCAGAGACTAGGAGTCACCAATCTCTAGAAGACATCACGAACACTTACCTGTAGAATTGCCCATTCTGAGATTTGGTTGTCCCATTCTTCCTTTAACTCTGTGAGATATAATGGTTTTTTCTAGTTGATTTCCATTGCTTATAATCAAATGAACCTTAACTGATACAGGCAAGAAGTACTCCATTCCACTCTATATCAAGTGACTCTGTCACCAACATCCTATCTGGCAGATATCACTGTAGTTAGAAATAAATTAATTGTAGTTACAAATAAACTTACACCTTGATTGAAGTTGGCTGTTCAGCAGGAAGCTGCCGGCACACTGTAAAACGTGGGAACGTGGATGAAGGCTACCAATCCAGAAAGAACCGAGGTTGCTGGGGAAAATTGTACAAAACCAAAATGATCAAATTTGATGGGAATAGCGAATAAGACTTAATGTTATAATCATCTACATAATCAGATATGAGAAGCTGGAAAGATCTGGCTTGTTGGCAGTGTAAATGGAGAAGACATGAGGGTTTCAGCTGAGTCTAATCTCCCAATAAGCTAACATGATGAGCACTAATAAACTGATCAAATTTCCAGATCTTGATAGGTAATGATGACACTGCAGTCTGTGTGGATTAAATATTGTTTGAAGTATTGTGTCTAAATCTGTTGCCATTCTCTAAGGGTGACGTTGACTAGAGATCACCAAGGGGAGGGCTCTAAAGAGGTAAGAGATAAAGCGTAACCCATGTGACAGGAGGAACCATTAACACAATCAGGGGTGTTTGGTTTACAGAAGATAAGGTTTAAAAAGTGCAGTTCCTTCATCACAAATTTAAAGACCAAACACAGGAAAGGAAACCTTCATTGAAACTCAGTAGACAGAAGTAGGAACGGTGGAAGAAAATGGAAGGGAATCAGAATTTAATCTAAAACATAGCTTTCTATCAGAATGTTCCAACAACAGAATAACATGTCTAACCAAGAAGTAGGCTACCTTCCCTGGAAATATTCTCCCCCAGGCTAACTCTAGATATTTTAGAACGTGCTCCTGCATTGGTTGGATGAGTGGCATGGATGACATCCCAGGCCCTTTCGATACTAAAATGTGATGCTTCCCAGGCAGATCCTATCACTCACTGGCTGGCTTGAGCAAGGAAGTTAATTCCTCTTGGGCTTTTTAGCCTCATCTATGAGAAGGAGGAGACTAAATCAGATGGTCTCAAGGTTCCTCAAATTGCAAAACCCTGTAACTTACAACAGAGAGGGAATAGGATGGCTGAGGAGGGAAGGTAGGCTCGCAGGGTAGGAAAGATGAGAGAGAGGAGAGAGGACAGGCTGATGTTTACAACAGGAGAGAAAAGAAGGAATCAAAAATTGGAAGGAGAAGGATGAAAAGAAAATGGAGAGTTTCTGACTTTCCCCAGCCCCTCCTCAGTCTATTTAATAGCTCCAGCTCCACCTTCGTCATTGTTCAGCTATTTTGATAAATTTCAGCTGGCGTTAACATAAAGCATGTGGTTAATATCATAGTTTTAACTTCCAATTCAATTTTATTACTGAAAGCGTCTTTTTTTCCAAACAAGGATTTCTCTGAGACCCACTGCATTTTCCTTTTATATTCATCACATATTGAAGGTTTCCAGGAGCCCCTAAATTTCCCATTTATGCTGATGCTCCCATTTGGTATGCTGAGGGTACTTCATCGCCATTCGTTATGAATGAGCTACAACAGTATTGCAACAGCGCTCAGCAAACAGCTCCTGACTTTCAGGTGTCATTACATGCAAGTTAAACTAAATGGATGAATTTTTAGCAGGAATAATGTAGTTCATGTTGACATTATTCACAGCTTTCCCAAGAAGACAGGTATTAATCAGACAACACTCGTGTAGGTCTCAGTATATAAATATTTGGGCGTCTGGCTAAACAGTGCCCTAACCTTTAAAAGGCATATAGACCTTATGCTTTAAATAGGATCATCAGTATAAAGGACAATTTAGGACAAATAAAAGGAAGAATTTCTTTGCACAGGAGTATGGATGTATATGGAACCCATTATCTCAAGAGTTTAAACAGCATACAAATAAAAATAGGCCCCCAAGAAGGATCTCAATAACTCAGTAATCACAAAGTTCTGTGAATTCTTCCTTCAAAATCATTCATGCATCTGTATCTTCCCCTCTACTTCCACTGTCTTTACCTTGGACAACATACATTTACTGAGGCCTAGAGGAAAATTTTTTAAATATGGAAACTCAGGTGTCATCTCTGGAAGTTTATAATCTAGAACGTAGGATGTGGTATCCAACACGAGATAAAAAGAAAAGCATATAGGCACATGCTAGGTGTGCTCAATGGACCGACAAACAGTGATTACTTCAGAAATTAAAAAGAAGGAACCATTTCTCAAAGCAGGAAGACTTCCTGGAGAAGGATGAATTTGATATGGCCATAAGGCATGGAATGGAAACACACAAGCCATTAAGGATGAAAACTCTATAAACCAAGACATGAAGGCAGCCAAGGATATGACACAATTTTGAATAATGCAGCTTTTTAGGTGGAGAATACAGTTCATATCAAAAAGCTTCACATAGAGGAGCACAAAAATAATAATTTAGGAACCAGATATCGGAAGCCTTTGACAATCAAGCTACTGAGTTGAGATTACTCTGTAGGGGGGTAAGGAATCATCAGAGCAAGAAATTCTGACAAGAAGCAATAAGGACCCAAGTTGAGATGTTGAGAGCAACAATGTGAATAAAAAGGAAGGAACACTCTGTTCTATAAGACACTCTTTTCTTCCCTTCTAAAACCCAATGCTGCTGGATTAATCTTCCTTTATCGTTTTGCTGATCTTCCTTCCACTTGAAGGTCCCCGTTGCATCCCACACCAAGTCCAAACTCCTCCTTTTGGCATCCACCATGCTCTAGTGTCTTTCACAGACCTGGTTACAAACCCATTTGCCACTTACTCTCACCAGGACCCCTCCACCGTATTCAACTAGTCAGGGGCACCACTATGGCACCCAGCACATAACACCCAGACTTTAAAAGCATCGATTTCTACTATTTTTATAAGTCTTAGATTAACCTTCATCTAATACATAGGCATAATTAAAACACAAATCATTTCAATTTACCCGAATCACAATTTGGGAATAAACCTCTATGAAAAATTTATCCTTCATTCTTGGCTTTAGATGAGAAATTTTAATAACTAATCTTTCCCATCAAATTCCACCAGCTTTCCATAAGGCCAAGGGCTCCTACTAGTCACCAACCCAGGCCCCCTGACAGCCCCCCTTGCCCACTTGCCAGATACTTTTCACATATACATAGTTTATATTCTCATATATATATTTAGCCCCTCCAAATCACTAGCACAGAACAAAGCACAAGGTGAGCAATAGATACCCATAGATTGATTATATGATTAATTTTTATATATGGATGTTAACTTTATTCTAAGTTACTGAAAGAAAAGGACACTTGGAAATATTCCTGTATACCAAGGGGATAGATAGCTTCAGAGTTCCTCAGGATCTGAGAGCAAGATCAACCAGTTCACTGGACTAACAGAGAATATTTCATTCTCTTATTTTGCAGGAGCCCATGAGAAGGAACAGAAAAGGTGCAGCTGCTTGGAGCACAGCCATTGTGATAAAAGCCTCCCACATCCAGCCTGAGGAGAGACACCCAAGTCCTGCCCATTTAGGTGAGGATATCGGTGGCTTATGACTAGCAAGCCCACATAAAAACTATTTGATTCTCTTTCACATGTATATGCCATGTGTTACAGGACGTAAAATTGGGAGCATACCCTCACTTTCTACTGAGGCCCCAGGACAGTAGGCTCCAACGAATCCCACTCTGCAGTGGAGTCTCAAACCACGTAAGCAGGTCTAGCAGAGGTGGGGGAAGGGTGGGAGTAGTTTCCAATCACCCTTGGGGTTTGGTAGAGAGCTCAACATTTTAGTGGAGAGGTCTACATTTTAGTATGAAGAGAGACAGAGATAATGGCACCATCTACAAGGCGCTTTGCTCAACACACTTTTGGAAAAGCGGTAGAGTTCCAACCAAGGGGAGATGAATTTGCCTGTCATGGGAACTGCCAGATGAAAGATTCCCAGTGCCAGGGAGGTCTCCAAAATTTCTGTGGAAGTGCCCACCACAGAGGCATCTTTACACATCTACAAATATCTGCAACCATTTTGGTGGCAGTCAAGTTAGACATGTTTTCCTCTGCGTTCCTCTGCTCTAACCCTAGAATGGTCAGAAGTTATGGCTAGCCAATGCACGTATGGGGTGGGAAAGAGGTCAGGAGGTACAGGTCGACAGAAGACACAAAATAAAAGTACCATGCACTCTTCTGGTGGAGATTCGAGCAAAGCAAGGGAGCAGCTTCAGTGTTGAATGCAATTCAGAGTTTTGATTATTACACAACTACACATATCCATAACAGAACTGCACCTGTTTTGAGAGACTAAAGAGACTCCCAACTATTCACCATGCAAGAGTAAGCAGATAAACAATGACACTTGCCTAAAATTTCACCCAGTGTTAGGGGGGCAACTAGTCCTACTGTGGCTAACTTTGCAAGGTCAGTTAAAAAATAATAATAATAAGTTGCTTTATAACTGTACCTGACATGTCTGCTTTTATTTAAAAAAATTTTTTTAACGTTTATTTATTTTTGAAACAGAGAGAGACAGAGCATGAACAGGAGAGGAGCAGAGAGAGAGGGAGACACAGAATCTGAAACAGGCTCCAGGTTCTGAGCTGTCAGCACAGAGCCTGATGCGGGGCTCGAACTCACGGACCGTGAGATCATGACCTGAGCCGAAGTTGGACACTTAACCGACGAGCCACCCAGGTGCCCCAGTGACATGTCTGCTTTTAAAGTACTAGCTGCATATGTATAAGACCATCTATAGGAAAGAGAGCTAACAACAATAGCTATTCAATTACAATGAATTCAAATTCCTCATATCAGGGAAGGCTTGAAGCAGGAGAGGAAAAAAGTAAAGAAGAAGGCTTATCACCTACCTACCAGGGATTTCTCCCTCTATTTTTGTGTGCAGAGATCAGGTTAAGTCCATACATGCTAATACTTGAGCAAAGAATGCACCACTAACATCACTCTGCTTCCTATAGGATTAAAAGCTGGTAGGTAAAAGGAATAAACTTCCACGACCCCATAAGAAAGCCAGTTTTATTGGATGTAGTCTCATTAATAAGTTAAATACATTATAATACAGAAAAACAATATAAGACAAAGAGGAGGTGAATGTACCTCACACTCGAGAGGTACATACAAAAGATTTTGTTGGGCAGCGTAAGACTGCAAGGGTGGAGAAAAACGCAGTATACCAACCATGGGCAGGATTTGGGATTCAGATCCATGGTCTGTGTGTCAAGGAAATGGGAGCTATTTGAATTGCGGGGCTATAATTCCATCGAGAGATCCTGAGGACTGCATAAACCACTTGAGCTTACAAAAATTACTACCCCATATTTCAGTCACTTGTGGTTTGTTCTATGAGTAATTTACTGGCTGCCTCTGCACAGTATGTCATGTCAAACTTCAAACTTTGGATATTTCTTAGCAATTTGATTTGTCTTTTACCCGAGGATGTGTCCATTCCTGTAACCAGTCTTCATTGAGCATTTACTATGTGTATCATGCTGTGGAAGAGGTGGAACGTGCGGTTCCCTTTGGGCCTCCACCTACTGCACACGAATCTTAAAGTTATCCAACACCCGAAATTGGACACTCTACAACCACTGGAGAGCCCTGCCTGGGGAATAAATACCCAGCAACAGCAAGTAAAGCGAATGGTTGCTAAGGATGCAACCGCAAGCGTTTGTGGGCGGTGCTCCATCCTAACAGTGTCCCAAAGCTAATATGCACTCATAGGAAAAGCTTCGGGACAGTGACTTGCAAAAGCTGCTTTTAAGGAGAAGGGGTTGATCTAGCTGATGCTAAGACATAGGGCACATCCACCCAGTCAGCCCACACCACCTGCCTCCGAGCAGCTGGTGTAATGCCCTGTCCTTCCCTTTTAACTTCCCTTTTAACACAGATGTGTTCCACGTCCATTTTAACTCTTTAAAGACACCTCTTTGCCTCCTTTATCCCTTCGGCACTAATGTCATCTACCTGTCTGAGATGCTAATGGTGGAGAGAGGGTCCTTGACAGTGGGGGTTGTCTCAGAAAGATGAGGATCCAGCCGTACTGGTGCTCCTTACGCCTATTACAACTCAGATCACATGGTCTGTGGACCACCATTTTTAAACCTCCAGATTCCTGAAAGCCTTGTTAGCCAAAGAAAGACACTGTTTCCTCCTTTCTGTGCTGGGAAGAGGGCCCCTCGGGAAGTGTCATGACTTGGAAAAGTGAGTTACCTTCAGGACTGCGAGAGCAGGGGAACAGTGGAGAGAGGCACAGTGGGCTCCATTTCTTGCATTCCTGGGCCGGAAGGACTCTCCCCACCACAGGGTCCAAGCCAACTTATTTGTCCCTCTCTTGGGGTATTTATCAGCATTTATCTTTTACCAGAGTTTTTATGTGTTCATGTCTCACCTACCGCTGAGGGTAGCGTCAGTGTCTGATTTATCATTCTGTCCCCCACCACGTCAGGAGATGAAAGAGAACACCTTTCTCCTTGGCTGTCTCTCCTTGGGGAAAGTCTGGCAAAAGGAAGCACTCAGCAGAGAAAACAGAAAAAAATCAACTACAGTCAACCATTTATTATCAGCGTAAAGAGACACAAGATGCCAGTAAAAAAATTTTTTGACACAGCATCATTCCTTCAGTGGTGGAATGACAGGTAAAACAAAGTGGCAATTTCATATCTTGGTAGATCTGGAGTTTGGTGTGTGAAGATGGGAAGGGCAGCGGTGGGAAATACGGCGGGTGAGGGAGGCGGGTTCCAGGTCACGGAGAGCCATTTGTGCCCGTACTTGGTCCTGAACGCTACAGAAGCAACACGGACAGTTTCCCTTTTTGAGTAGCTTGACGGCGTTGGCTTCGGCGGCACACGTACTAAAACTGGAAGGATACAGAGAAGACTAGCACGGCCCCTGCACAAGGATGACGCCCAAATTCTCGACTCGCCTGGCAGCAAGGTGGAGAATGGGTACGGGGGAAGCAGACCAGAAGGAAGGAACCTAGTGGGAGGCCGCAGCCCCGGAAGTTCAGGCCGAGCTGAGGAAGGAGATGCATTTAAACTGTTTTCAGGAAGCAGAAGCCACAGGACTGGGTGACTACAGGGGTCTTGCTTAGACATTCGGTGGCTTGGAAACACTGAGAAATGGTAGACTGGGAGAAAGAGAATTGACAGCTCACATCTGGACACGTGGAGACACCCACAGGCAGCGTCCCACGGGCATATGCGTACGTGGGTCTGGAGAATGAGGAGCAAGGTCTGGGGTGAGAGGTGGAGACGTGTGCAGCATCTGCTTATAGGCAGTGGAGAACCATGTGTGCGGTGAGCTCCTCTGGGCAGCAGGCAGTAGACACCCTAAGAATCCTGCCTTTTTCAGTCATTCGCCCAGGAATTCCCTCCGTGAGGAGTCAAGGTGAACGAGGTGTGTGGGGCCAATGGCCATGACCACCAGAAGCAAAGCGAATTGACCAGGGAAACCAGACAGCTCCCCACAGAGAACCAAAGTCTGTCTGAACATGGATCAGGGACCTGATGACAGGGTCTGTGTGTGTTCTGTAAGAAGGCAAACCCCACAGGGCTGGCTGGGAATGATTTGGGAGAAGTGAGTTAAGTCAAGCCATTTCTGGTTCAACACAAGCACCCTGCATCTTCACAGCCTTGTACTCGAGAGGTTGTGTGGTCTGGGGGTGCAAATGCTAGAATGGTGTAGAGCTAGCGGGGCACAGCGGTTTCACAGCCAGGCTCTTAAACACAGACCGTGCACTTGAACCCCAGCTCCGCTGTTCACTTGGCAGAGATCCGGGGTTAAGTTGCTTAAACCCCTCTTTGCTTCAGTTCCTCATCTATAAACTACAGATGGTGATGATGGTGACGCTGAGGAGGAAGGTGGTGGCGGTCCTTATGATGGCGGCAGTGGTGACAGTGACAGTACCTATCTCACCGGGCTGCTGTGAAGGTTAAATGAGTTGCTGCACATAGGTTGCCAAGAACACAGTGCTTGGCACATAGTAAGTGATCTGTAAATGTCAGCTATTGCTGGCTGATTTGGTCACTAAATTCCTCTTTCCAACACTATGAGAATCAACAAAGCAGGAGGTGGAATCGGTGTTTATTGGTATTAAGTGGTATTCAGCCATCGGGAACAATGAAAAGGAGGTTTGAGCGAGGAGGGGCTTGAAGATCAAACTGCAAGACCCCTCATCTTATATACGAGGACACCAGGGGACATGGTCAAGGAGTTACTGAGAGACTAACCCTAAAGACAGTGGAACATACAAATGCAGGGTGCTAAAGACTTTTGTTTCAAGTTACTTACTTATTTTGAGAGAGAAACAGAGCACACAGCAGGAGAGGGGCAGAGGGAGAGGAGGAGAGAGAATCCCAAGCAGGCTTCATGCTGTCAGCTCAAAGCCCAAGGCGGGGCTCAAATTCACAAACCGCGAGATCATGACCTAAGCCCAAATCTAGAGTCCAACACTTAACTGACTGAGCCGCCCAGGCGCCCCAGGTGCTAAAGATTTTTACTCTCTCTCTCTCCAGCCCATTTGCTTCCACTTTTACCCCCTTCACAAGTCCCAGCCCTGCACCCCCTACTGGTTCCTCACATTCAGCGCGGCTAAAATCAAACACAGCTTTCTCCAGACCGGTGTCCCTTTTCCACATTTCCTACACCTGGCAGCCCCCAGCTCCCAGCAAGACCTCATTACCTTGGCCCTCTCCTTCCCTGCATCCAAGACTCGGCATGTCCTTGTGCTCTGTGGCTGGCATCTCCCCCTGCCCACTCCCCCTGCGCCCCCTGCCCCACTTCTGACTTCTCTGGGAACCACTGAGATTGCCCAGCTGCTCTGTTGCGGCCTCCTCTCTGAGGTGTCCTGTGTCCAGGTTGTCATCAGATAAACCTGAATTAAATATCCTCTCCTCGTGTGAGTCCCCTGCTCAGAAAACCTCCTCACCCTTATAGGGATGACTTCCACACAGTGTGGCCCAGGCTGCCTCCCCACTTACCTCTCATCTTACACTTGTACCACTGGTGAATCTGGACTATTTGACATCCCTGAGCAGCCCTAAGATTTCCACTATTTGCCTTTAAATGCACCAGCTAGTTGGAGGGAGACCTGTGAGGGTGGAGAAGGAAGCAGCAGCACAAAATAAACGTGTGGATACAGTAGGGCTGGGGAAGGGGTCCGGGGCTGCTCCCTGCCACCCACAGCCCTTCCCTCAACTCTCCTTCTCCCTTTCGAGGCTCCCTGTGCCGCTGTTTCAATCAGGGTTTACCTGGATACATGTTGAGCATGAGTCACTTAGGGTGTCTGCCCATCCTGGGTAAGGTGAACCTTCAATTCTAACAGGCCCTCAACTGGAGAGGACCCCTAAGCCTTCACAATGAGTGCACCACCATGAAAACAGACCAGGTACCTCTTGGACACACAAGGCAGCCACACTGTGAAGGAGGACGCTGGTTCTCTTCCCTTCGTTTTCCAGAGTTTGCTTTCATCCACAGCAGAAGCGACTTTAACCTTGGTAGGTTTCAAAAGAAAAGTCTGTTGCTAATGGGAATGAGCCCAGCTGGGAAGTGTTTAATGGGTGCTGACAGTGGCATCCTGTGCAAACAAAACAGGCGGCCCCTGAGAGAGCCAGGACACCAACTGCTCTGCCTCTCCTCTAAAAGGAAAGGAGGACAAAAATATGAAAAATCAAGTCATGGAATATTCAGGACAACTGGCAACAAGATACTTCTCTTAACACTTCTGAGAGCACAGCATGTTGGAAAGGCAAACACCCCCCTTCCTTCTGATGCCTCTGAAAGCAAGGAGAGCAAGCTTCCCTAGTGGGACAGACACCAGGCTTGAGTCCAAAACCCCCATACAAGTTCTAGAAGGGTCCGGAGCTCATTTAAGTTGAAGTGGATACACATTGTCTCAAAGCATTTTCAATTATGGGCCTATGTAATAAGGGTCTATGTTAATAAGCAGTGCTGAATGGTTGGGATTTATTAGTCAAGAGAGAATGGGGGTCTGAAAGCCAAACTGTTACCTCTAGAATGTGGGATTAGGGGGTTCTCTCATCTTCCACTTAATAGATAGTCCCACGGTTTGGGAAGTTTGGGATTTTAGATGTTACCTTATTGCAATCTGCCCTAAATGCTAAGAAGCTAATATTTGGATAATAGTTGCTCAAATTTCTAGATAGGATTTCAAACACCCTAAATGTCTCCATCAATCCTGACATGCCTTTTTAGATCCAGCTGTCTTTCATGGTTCATCGCCAGGCACATATGGACAGAACACTAGGAAGTAAGATTTGTATTTCTAAAACCACTGCAAATCAATGACTTGAGCATGTCTTAGCCACTGTACCCTAATTTACCCCCAAGCCTCTTTCCTCATCTACAAAACGGACATCACAATTACTTCACTGGAGAGGTACAAAAACTAATTTAGACACTATTAACAGAAGGGGAAGTTGCTCTATCATCAGGCCTCATACCCACAGCAAAGGTCTTAGCGTGTGTCCTGCTCCCCTCCCCCTTTTCTTCTCTCTACTAGTGGGTATCACTCCCCAAAAGCTCCGAGGGGCACACTGGGCAAGAACTAAAAGGCAGGAGAGGGTAGGAGAGCATATTCAAAGACCTGTTTTCTACTTAAAAAACATTCTGTTGAATTTCTATCGAAAATTATATGCCTAAAAAATTAATTACCTCTGCTTTAATTATACAAGAACCTTACAAGAAAAATATCTTCCCGATCATCTAAGAGACTACCACTTAACAGTATGTTCTATGCAAAGATTTCAGATTTTCCTCATGAGTGTAAAGTTAAAACATTCAAATCTGCAAAGAGAGAAGCAAATTGGAATAAAGACATTCACAGCAAGCTATTTCATAACCATTAGTTATCATTTACACATCAAATACATACAGCATGAAGACCAAATGTACAGAATTTCCACATTTATATACAGTAATCAACATAGTGCACAATTCAAATCTATCTTACAATCAAGTATACAAGTTTAAATATGGCTTTATAAACTACTAACAATAACTGTGCTAAAGTAACTCATAGGTCCAGAAATAAACACTGGAATGCCACCTCGACATTGAGGCCCTTGTTCAGCAAGATGCTATTCATTGTGTTTGCAAAACAGGTGGTGCAGGTAAATGCTTCCGGGCAGTGTCCATCCATCAGCCCCCAAGCAGCTGAAATGTGGGCTCAAATTATACCAACATTGGTCCTTCCCATCTCGGATCTCTGAAAATAAATCTGTGCACCTTCCACACATTTGGTGACATTGGATTATAAACAAACAGAAGAGAGATTTATAATCAGTGAGATGTTGGTTACCAGGAATTATCAAAACATGCTTTTCAGATTGGTATTGAAATTCTGAAGCAATGCATCCCATATTTGCATTATTTGCTTTTTCCCCTCCTATCTTTTCTTATTTTGCTTAAGTCCATGTACTGTGAAATCTTTCAGAAATTTTCAAAACATTCTAGATCATGTGGTCCCAAAAACAGAATTAAAATAGCTCTTGTAAAGGGGACATCTATTTATTCACCATTCTCTTCCCCAACCCCAAATGCCCATTTTAAGTAAAAATACTTACTTACATACATACATACATACATACATACATTCGTTGACCTAAAATCATGCGCCCATGCCTATTTTACATCCACTTTGCCACAAATGTTACATACACATTCTTTAATCAGTTGCAGCTTTCTAGGTGCTGCCTGTAAGTACTCCTTGCCCCATTCCCTAAACTCTACTGAGTCCAGAACAACAGCCTTTGAAAATTTCTATGTTTGCCATGGTTTTTAATGTACACATCAGTACTGCATATGAGCACACTGTGTGTGTGTATGTGTGTGTGTGTGTGTGTGTGTGTGTTTATAAATAAATATGCTAAAGGGCATGCTCAGAAAGTTTTACTGATGAGGCGAATGAGCACAAAGGTTTGGAGACCACTACCTAAATACGAATGATTTGGGGTGTCTCCACTTAAAGGGCATCTATAAAACAAATATACGTTACTTTGTACATTTTATACTCATGAAATGGAAACCATATGCCACGAACCCTTTTGAGAGAATAGAAGGAAGTTCCAGAATCAAAGGAACTGAGCAGAGGCCATCGCTGTCAGCTGCTCTCCCATTTCCCAGGCTTGGCTTCAGATGGCACAATCCCAGCACTTGAGCATATAAATTAAGACAAAGATCAACATTATTTCAGTGCTTCCTGCACCAGTCTTTCATACATCCACAAACAATCCTTCCCTACAAATTGCATTTGTTTTTGATTTGTAAACCTGGATTTTGTATTATGTTACTGACGCCACCTCTTAGACAACTTGCGAGGTGGCTGCCACGTCTCCAACACAGCCGTACCACGTGCTGCCTGAAGAGGCCACCTTTGTCACCCTTTCCTTCTCCCCTCCCACTCAGTGAAATCTTAGTATCGCCAAATGAAGGATTCAGACCCTCCTCTTCCCAGCCATCGTTACCGTTTGAGTCGTGAGACACGCTGCATGATGCACATTCCTGGGGAAAACACATGTTTACAATAAGCATGATCCCATGAGACTGATCACATGAGGTAATCATTTTGACAGGAGTAACACAAACGTGTCGCCCCTACTGAAGCAGAGATTCCTTGAAAATTTGATACTGTTTTTAATCTTATTGCTGCAAAAGAATTCAGATACAATTTGTTTAAGGTAAAAATACAATCATCTGGACATGGTTTGTGTTTGAATAAGCCAAATGCGATCTCTTGTGGAGAGCCAGAAGCAAATATGACAGAACACTTTCAATTCTGAACAACTGTTAAAGGGAAAAGTCCACAGATTGTTGTTTGGGGTTTGTTTTGTTTTTTAAGAGGAGGGGGATGGTAAATATCCAAAGCAGTTCTCTTTCCTAGCCCTCCACTGTACTCCCTCTGCTACCTGTTCAGCCACAGCTAATTAACATGGCAATTCAGCAGCTGACTCCTATTGGTTTTAAAGACATAGGTAGGTGTATAAAATACTAAAGAAAGACCAAAGGTTTAAATATTATTGATAAATGAAGGTTATTCTATTCCAGAGCCATAAAGTAAAAAAAAAAAAAAAAAAAAAAATTGCTTGCTATGGGGAGGGAGGGAGGTGAATGGTCATATGTAGCAATACTACTTTTTATAAAATTAACCAGTATCATAAATATATATTGCTCTACAATTAGTGGATTGTTTCAAAATATGAAGTTGTAATTAGGGACAACCAGAATTTTTTAAACTTCATGAAGGCCATCACGTTCATTGATGACATTATTTAAATGTGTACAGAACACCAAAGTACTGTATCAATCTTTTACTCTAACTTGTTTCTTCCACTAAAATGATCAGGAGTGTGGGTGCTAGCTAGACCACATTCATAAGTTACTTTATTACTGCGATGGGACCCTTTATCTATCTACACGTTTTACAATTTGGGGCAATAATCTTCTTGAAATTTGAGCATCACCACTTTGTCATAATCTAGCCAACAACAGAAACTTCAGAGAGCCTTGCTGTGGGGACAGGTTCCCTGCCTTGGCAGGAGCCAGCATGGTTAAGGAGGTCCCATTGTCAGCCCCAAAAGAGCTGAGTCACTTTCCTTTAAGCGGTTTTTTAGTTTCCTCTGTAACCATCTCTAAGGAGCAAGGCCAGTAAGTTATCCATTCCAGTTATCTTATCCTAAACATTAAGGAACTGTAAATATCTTTTTTTTTTAATGTTTATTTTTGAGAGACAGAGAATGAGCAGGGGAAGGGCACAGAGTGAGGGAGACACAGAATCCAAAGCAGGCTCCAGGCTCTGAGCAGTCAGTACAGAGCCTAACCCAGGGCTTGAACTCAGGAACAGCGAAATCATGACCTGAGCTGACATTGGACGCTTAATCGACTGAGCCACCCAGGCGCCCCTGGAACTTTAAATGTCTTTAGGATATCCTTTAAATTCAGGGACTAAAAACTCAAGTTTCTGGTAAGGAATTCAAATGAAGAAAATATTCATCATCTGTTGACATTTACTCCTGGTACTAGCAAAAGAGCTCTGGGAAAGAGGGACCTCCTGCCCCACCTACCAAGGGGATCGTTTCAAACTTCACCCAGTTTCACCACTGGAAGCAATTGAAAAAAGGTCAAGCACTCCACAATCACACATTAATTGATGGCTGGACCTATTAAAGATGTGTTGCCAGAGTTCAGCATTCAGACTTGGAAGTATTTGTCATCGAATGTATTTTCACTGGTTCTCGTTCAACTTAAACAGCACTGCACATAAAGGAGAACAAAGGATCCTGGATCATAGTCAGGAGCAATAAAAATAACTTCACCCTGTAAAAAAACAAAAAGAAGAAGAAGAAGAAGAAGAAGAAGACGACGACGACAAAGAAGAACCTGAGTAGTTACCTATCAACAAAGGCACCATCCTTTTATTGAAAACACACTCAACAGTTATCCTACGAATGAATTAATGAATGATGAATACAGGAAAACTTGACTGTGCCGATCTTTTTCCTATAAGGAAAAATCCAGCCTACCTTAATAACCTATCTCTCCTACCTTAATAACCCTAGGCCAAAGCCTACTCACGCAGAAGTGGTGGGTTTGAGGCCTGAAATGAAGCTTACCTGGCCCTGAATTAATTTTGATAAACCAACTTTTTGGATGGTTAACAGATAACCAAGAACAATAACAATAAAACCTTGTCAGTTTCAAAATGCCAAGCCTGTCAAAACAAAGATATTCTCTCAATTAACGTAAGACAGCTCCTCTTCCTTCCTTCCCTGTCACTCAACATACACCCAACACAGATAATAACAGAGATTGCTTTTGCATGCACATCCCATACCAATTTTCTACTCTCTGCATATGTCAAAGGCAAGAAAGAATGAACACTAACAACAGTAGCTTTTAAAGACTCTTTAGAAGGCTTCTTCCACTGGGGTCCATGAGCCCCCTAAAGAATCCATGGATGATTTCAGGTCTCTAAATCCGAAGTTACATGTAAAATTTTGTATATTTGCATATATGTATTTTTCTGGTAATAAGGTATAGGACTTTCATTAGATTATCAAAGGAATCCCTGACGCAAACAGTTTAAAAGCACTACTTTCTAGTGTATGGCCTGCTTTCTAGGCATACCTTTCCCATGCAGCCAGCAGGGAAGCCAACGATGTGTGCTGTGTTTCTAGAGGAAGGGGAGATTATAATGAGCTGGGAAGTCTTCTTGCAGAACTGATGAAGTTGGGCCTTGGGAGGTGGGCATGAGTTGGGCCAGTGGACAGGAAGGGCAGGGCTTTCAGGAGGGAGGCTAGCATAAGCAGAAGCAGAGTGGGGACATGAGGCATGTTTAGGCAATGGCAAGGAGACCAACCAGGATGCACTGGATGGCTCATATGGAAAAGCCCTGGGAGACATCCCAGGAAACAAGATGAAGGAAGAGCTGAGAATACCAGGGCCCAGAGAGTGCCCTCATCCTGAGGCAATATGGCACCCCATCAGGGCCAGAAATTCTTTTAAAAATTAATGGTGTAGGGTGGAATGGATCAGGGAAGTGACCAAGCATTTAGAAGAGGCCATTGCATTAGTCTGGGCAAAAGCGGATGTCCTAAAATCAGGGTGTCATGTCTGTTCTGTTCACCCTCTAGATCTCCTGTGGATCTCAGGGCCAGGAACAGGATAGGTGCTCAGTAAATACGCAAGGAGTGATAATATGGCATAGATTCTTTAAAAGATAAAAAACAAAGAATATGGAGTCTTGGTGACTTGGTATCATTCAGAGTCTAGCAGTGCCTTGCACAGAGTAAATTCTTGAATTGGTCTGTACTGGGCTGAACAGACATGGAGAGCAAGAGTGGAAGATTCCAAGCACTCTTTGAGAGAGGCTGGGGATGTGCTGGTTCCATGAGCATGGACTGATTTCTCAGGGAATGTGGGTTTAAAAAAGAAACAAAGTCAAAGTAACGTAACAGCAAGAACCATCTAAGGCAAGGTGAAAGACTTCAGTTCAGGTCTTGCCTATAAATGAATATGCATGTGATATGGAGCCAATAAGAACCTCAGAGGCTCTCTTGTAAGGGGCTTTCTACAACTAATCCATTACCCAGCTATATACATTCTTATGATTTTATGTTTTCTCTTAAATAACCTAGGCAAGACCCATGAAGCTAAAATTCCTAGCTCTTCCCTTCCTTGAACTCTAACGATTTCAAGCAAACGTATCCTAATACCTAATGCCACAGGATGCACAGGCCGGGCTCACTGGAGAGACAGACTACAGCTATGATTCAAGTTCTTGTGTCTGTGGTCAGTCACCAGGGTAGCTAGCTCATGGCCTCAACAATAGCATCACTGTTCACAATTCATTATGTCACAACAACAAAATGGTCAACTCTGACAATATAGCTTACCTCTGCCTAGCTGACATAGGCAGATTAAATCACACTGCTGCTGCTCCTTAATCCTGATGAGTGGGGACGAGGGGCAAAGGGAAGTGGATAGAGGGGCAGAACTTATTTTTACACTGAGAGGTAAAAAATAAAACAAACACACAAACAAAAAAACCGGGCAGCTAGTGGGGCTTCTGTCCAACCAAAAAACATCTGTTAACATTAAAGATCACACCTCCTTAAGTCACTTTCCAGGAAAAAAAGAAACACAACTTGAATAAGTAAGCCAGATGACCAAAATGTCCCCTAATTTCTTGTTATATTTTCTTTTAAGTAGCACCTGTTCACCATATTGGAGAACACTTCAAATCTAGGGAACTTAGGAACAAACCAGGTAAAATGAAAGCCCTTCCAACAAAGACTACCTAGGTCATCCACCCGACAGTGATTTTGTCTTCGTCATTTTGTTTCCATAACCCACATTGGGAAGGTAAAACCTGGGTATATTCCAGGGTTCCAAATCAAGTTACACCTTCGGAATGTTGAGTGCCCAGTCATGAGCTGGCAGGCTAGTACCCAAGACTCCAAGTGGTAATGTCCATTCAAGCCTCTGAGAGAGGCACCTGGAAAGAATGACTTATTTTACAACTTCACGATGAACACTGGCTCTCTATGTACTTGCCCTGCAAGCAATGCACAGTAAAACGATATGTGACTCTGCACAGCCATAACTTAAATCATTCTTGACGCGAAGACACAACACGCTTTGTGCTATACAGTGAGAATAAATTGCAGGCAAGATTGCAAACACAACTTTTTCCAGCTATGGATGGGGATAGGTCAACTCGGTCTTTGTGCGGCCGGGTCCACAGCCTAGCTGGTTATGACATTCACATTTGCAAGCCAGAAGTTTCCCTAGTCACACAGAACTACCACCAGCTGACCTTGGAACACACGTGTTAGAGACAGGCGAGGTGAAGAGTCCTCCCAAGTGTCGCTGGAGATACAACACGCTCATCCATTCATATCTTCCCCACATTTTCATTAGGCACCAAACGGTCCTCTCAAAGATGAATGCTTTTAATAAGAAACTAACAACTGAGTTTCCTGTGCAATGAGAATCTCTAACTGAGGGTATCTCAGCATCTGTCCCCAGCTACACAGGTCCTACACTGTGGCTCCAATGGTAAACAGCCTCAGCAATTCTCCCCCTTTACCTCTTTGTGAATCCGCAGCATTTTAGGATTGTTTTGCAAAAGCCATATTCAAAGAGAGTCTTTTTCAAGCAAATACACAAACTTCTCAGCAGAAATTGCTGTCTCTTTTGAAAAATGTCTCTTTGGCCCCACCATGAATAACCATTACCCAGTGAGTCCGTTGAGATCAGAAGCAAAGCAGCTCTGCTTGCGGTTGTAAATCGTAACACCGACTCTCCTAGCCCAAATCCATGGCCGTCACCCCAGCATCTTCACCGCATATTTCACTGGAAAATGTTCTAAGTCAACAAAAAGGATGTCTTCAGAGATAGAGCGCTTTAGTAAATACAGTAACCCCAAGGGTCCATGTGCTCTACAGGGACAGAGAGGGAGCACAGGGCAGCTACGGGAGATCCTTAAGAAACATTAAGATTTGTCCCCAGCATTGCCTTCCTCTCATGGGGCAATGGCTGAGAACACCAGAAAAGTTGCATTAGTAAAACTGCATAGAGTCTACACTGCACAAAGTGCTTTGATACCTGTCACGTGATCCTCTTCAGACTTCATCTTTTCGATACGTCTTGTAAGATTTGTTTTCAAAAAGACATTACAGGTTGGCAAGCATCTGCTTAGAAAAATCAGTCAAATCCTTTCCCCTTCACCTCTACGAAACCCATCATATTCCTGAGCTTTATTCCCTTCAAATAAATCAAACACAGGCAACTTAACACTCGGGAGTCTACAAAGGACAACATTCCAGCGTGCGGTCAGGCAACGGAAGAAAGACGTCTGCAAATACACAGAACTGAAGACTGTGTGTAGCTGTCGATGCTCTGTGAAAGCATTTTCAACGGTCTTTCAGTAAAAGATTTCCATTCAGGCAAGATCACAAAGAAGAATGGTGACAGAATCCTAACTGCGCCTTTGCGTGTGTTTCGTCTGCTCGGCTTTGGCGAGTGACTGTGGCTGCTGTTGGCTGGATATGGAATTCCTCTGCCCTCAAATGTTCATACGCAGGAAGCACAATAAAGAATAAAATGTTGTGTTTATGTCACACCTCTTCCAAGAGGTGCTACCACATGAATCCTCACAACACCCCTGTGAGGTAGGTAGGTGGAGAGTATCGTTATCCCCACCTTACAGGTGGGGGAAATGAGGCACACAAGAAGTAAGGGACTCGCCCGAAATCACACAGCTAGTCACTGGCAGGACTGAGAATAAATCTTATACTGATTAGCACCTAGCACAGTGCTTTGCACATAGTAGGTGTTCGCTGAATATCTATGGATTTTTATTTCAATTATCTCAACATACAATATACACACATAAAATACAAGCAGCCACCATAGGATATTTGTCTCCTGGACATTTCCCCCGATGATTTCTCTCATTACTTGGAACCCCGGTGGGTGAAGGACGTTCGAGAATCCGTCTCACAAATAAGCCCTCGGGTTGAAGACGATCTACATAGACACAATCCGCAGACAATCTGCTCTTGCCCCTGCTCTGCCACACAGTGTTAGTTTTCTAATGAAAACAAAAATGGATTTCAGGAACCATGCTGACTTTTTTTTTTTTTCCTTTTTGCCTGTTTGTTTTAAATGGAGCCATCCGAATGGTTCTGTGTCTCGTTTGTACAAAAAGAAATAAGGCTGCTATCGTCCAGTTAGCTCGTGAGAACTGTGTCGAGCACGAAGATCTCCTCCCAGCTCAGATGGATTTCCACCTGGGAAATCGGACCAACCCCAGGGAGTGGCCACTCCGGCAGAAGAGGGTCAGCGTGGCCGAACGTCACTTGCACTGTTCGTGGTCTGTGTAGTCCTCCATGTCCACGTCAGAATCAAAGAGCGAGTGTCCGGTGAAATCCGTGTCTGGGGTTCTGGAAAAACTGTTCTCTGCTCCCTCATCTTCAAAGGTCTCTGTCCTTGAGTAAAAGCTGAAATCCAGCAGGGGCGTGTGGGTTTTGCTCCCTTCGCTGCTCTCCTCAGACTCATAGATGGTGTTGTCATCATCATGGTGCCACTCAGGCCAGAATTTCCTCCTTATCCTCTCACAGTACATGGCAAGGTTGATGAGCTCACCTGCGGGGTGGTAAGGAAAGCCAGGGTTAATTCTCAAAGGCAGCAATCTGCCAGCAGCTTGGCCTTCTGCAGGGTTGGGAAGAACGCGGTGGGGTAGACCTTAACAGTGTTTTTCCAAAGATGGACTATCAGATATTTAGATTTTCACACGCAGAAAAAGAAAGGCGAGTGGAAAAAGTTAAGTGTGAGTGGGCTGGGTGAGTGGGCTGGGTAAGTGAAGTGTGAGTGGCCTGGGAGTCGCAGGGTGATGGTGGGGGTGGGGGTGGCGGTGGTAATTTATCCAGAATGGCAGCTCAACTACCATCATTGGGCGTTGTCGAGCATTTTAGTATTTTGTGTTTGCTTATCAAGAGAACTGGAACTTCCGCTCGTTCATATTTAAATTAAGTTATGCCCCATGTAAATCCACCAACTGTCAGCGAGGTCAGCCAGCCAGAAGTAAGTCCTCATTCCACAAATATTGGTGGTGCTATTAAGGGCTGGGTTCTATGCCACGTCGTTGAAGAAAGTTATGTTAAGATGCAAATTTTGCCCTAAATGATCCTAAATAAAATGGATAATTCAGAATTGTCTACGGATGAGTGTGCCCCCCCAGGCACATTTAGTAAAACAGATTTTTTTTTTTTAAATAAAATTGAACGGCTATACTTATAATTAGGTTCCCAACTCAGTTACTGGGCTACTTCTTTTTCCTGTGAATCAAAGGAACACTTCTGTTAAGTTGCTAAAATTGTCCCGGCATTTGTCTGAAACGTGACACAGAACTGACTTTCATTTCCAAATTCCAAATGAAAAATAAAGAGGGTGAGTTTTTGCCTTTGATCCACCAGATGGCACTATTGCTTACGAATACATGATCTGGCACTCCCTTACCGGACTTCATTGCCCTAAGAATATTCCTTGGATTTTTTTTTTTTTTTTAAGTTATATAAACATCTACTTATTATAGAGGTAACCCAGGTTTTATTGAAGAATATTAGAAAATACCAAAACACAGAAAACAAAAGAATTACCAATAATCACATTTACCATATTAACATTTCCGTTTATATTCTTGGATATACATTTACATATATTTACATTTGCTATTTAGCATTTACTATATATTGTCCCTTATGCTACTTTTTTCCACTTAACAACATATAATGAAAAACTGTCAATTTCACACTATCACCTTGATAACTGCACAGCAGTTCATTATTCAGATGTACCATAGTTTCATTTTGTTTTTACCACACCCCCTTCAAGGCCATTTAGGTTGTTTCTACATTAACAGGTCTACTGACTATAGTCTTTAACTACTCTATTTTATTTTCTATCAAAGAAGGTAATACATTCTCATTTTGGAAGATTAGAAGTCTGTATATAGAAACGCCATAAAGAAGAAAACAAAAGCCCCCTATAATCTCGTCAATCCAAGGTAATCACAGTAGCGTTTTGATGTAATTTCTTTCAGTACGTTTTCTATTTATTGTCATTATTAATGTTTCCTGTTACTTCGTATGATGTGGTTATATACATTTTCCCATGAAAATTTTTCAAAACTTGATCGCTGTTCTGCTTACATAAGCACATCTCCTGTAAAATGTAACGAAGCAAATCCCCCTACTTCACAGATCCTATCAAGCAGTGAGCCAGCACTGGTTGCAGGTCACCATTTTCAGTTGTCTCAGATCATAACAGTTCAACTCGTACCATATATGCGCCCATTCTGATTGCCCCTTCCTCGAAGACTTTACACACACGCCCCGGAGCCAGAAGCCAAGGAGCCACAGGATTGCTCCTTAAAAAGATGCATGCCAAACCTTCACTTAGATCCTCCCTCGGGAAAGCAGTCATGAAACACCTCAGCAGGTATGGCTCCCAGTCACTGGTAACCAAGAATCGGATAAAGATCTGGAGGCGGGCACCAAGGTTTGGTGGGAGGTGGTAATCAGAGATGGATTATGGTCACTTCATAGCAGGGTCTGGGGACAGCCGTGTTTGCCTCAATCACGTCCATTCCCTAGGAGCTGTTTAGGGAGCAGCTAGAAAGTCAGAATCTATTCCCAATAGCCACAGGATCTACACCATATACGATTCTATCCACTTCTTTTGTGGCTGTTTTTTCTACCACCTGTTTCTTCACTTTTCTTCCAGGAGAGCCGCCCTGCCTTTGTACTATGTGACATTAATACCACTTCAGTGTGCAATAATAAAAAGTAATAATAGCAAACATACAAATAGCCCTTACTGTGTACCGGGCACTGTTTGAAGTGCTTTTATGCATCTGTTGAATTAGTCCTCGCAACAATCCTATGAGGCAGGAACTATTATTATCCCCATCTGTCATGAGAACACTGAAGCAACAGAGAGGTTAATTAACTTGCCTAAGGTCACACAGTAAGAAAGTGGCAGAGCCAAGATTTAAACACTAGCAGTCTCCAGACTCCATGCCCTTCACCACGAACCACCTCCCTCCCTCCCTCCCTCTCTCTCTCTCTCTCTCTCTCTCTCTCTCTCTCTCTCTCTCTCTCCCCCCCCTCCCCCCACCTCTACTGGTGATCTCACAGCCTGACTTGAGAATTCATAGATGCACACTCCCTGTCACAGATTATTTTTCTCAAATTCTCTCTGGGGTACTAAGAATTATGAGGGGATAGGTGCTGCCCCTCAAAGATAATGAGTTGTCAAGAAGTGATCATTCTATCATGCAGTCCAGAAAGAGTTTGCTTTGATAAGCAAAAACTAGGAGCTCACATACCCATCCTCATTTCCTGCCACTGATTAAAAAAAGAGTAGAACGAAGAATGAAATTTTATGTTTGACTTTGCCAATTCTGTCTGGCTTTGCCAATTCCTTCTGTGCCTAGATTCTCCATCAGCGGACTCAACATGTCCCAGCCAAAAGAAAAGAAAAAAGTTGGCAGTAGAAAATGGCTTTGTGTGTGTGTGCGAGATATTCCTTTGTCAACACAAATGTCTACGCTGAGGATGTAAACTTTGTGAAATAATGGAAAAACTGCATTTTTGAAAGTGTACTCAATAATCAGGTAACAATTCATCCACCAAACTGGTAAAAATTAAGATTTGATAACATCCAATGTGGAGGGTCAGGCATTGTAAGCACATGTCTGGTGGAATTATAAGATTGCTATAACCTTTTTTGGAAAGTAATCTGATGTCATCTATTGAAATTTTAAATGTACCTGTTGGCCCAAAACTCCACTTTTAGTTCTCTATTCTACTAAAATAAAAGCACTAGTATATAAACATATATGTATACCAACCTCGACAGCATTATGTCAGTAAAAAAGAAAGAAAAGAAATATGGAAACAGCCTGAATGTCCATCAATAGGGACTGATTGAATAAATTATGGTGTATCAATTCTATATAATATTTTGCAGATGTTAAAAAGACATGATATTCTATTAAGTGAAAAAAGCAGGGCACCTGGGTGGCTCAGTCGGTTAAATACCTGACTTTGGCTCAGGTCATGATCTCGCAGTTCACGGGTTTGAGCCCTGCATCGGGCTCTACACTGACAGCTCAGAGCCTGGAGCCTGCTTCAGATTCTGTGTGTCCCTCTCTCTCTATCCTTCCCGTGCTTGCATTCTCTCTCTCTCTCCCTCTCTCTCTCAAAAATAAATAAACATGAAAAAAGTTTTTTTTTTTTTTTTTTTTAAAAAAGCAAGTTACAAAGTAATGTGTATAATGCAATTCTATTGTTTGGTTTAAAAGTACTAAAAACAGAGGTGTCTGGGTGGCTCGGTCAGTTAAGTGTCTGACTTCAGCTCAGGTCATGATCTCGAGGTTGGTGGGTTCAAGCCCCTCATTAGGCTCTGTGCTGACAGCTCAGAGCTTGGAGGCTGCTTTGGATCCTGTGTCTCCCTCTTTCTGCCCCTCCTCCACTCATGCTCTGTCTCTCTAAGATAAACATTTAAAAATATTTAATAAAAAAATTTTTTTAAGTTCAAAACAAACTTGAATGCTGTGATGAGGACACCACCTTCCCCTCATCTCCTTGAAGCTAAAGGATACAAATTTGTAGATCTCAAAATACAAATACCCACAAAAGTCATCTGAGCCATCCCCTTCCTGAGACCAGACCTCTTGCTGAACACGTCCAGATGGAGAACAGTAAGTGTGGGGGGGTGGGGATAGACTCAGATATTTCTCAAGGATATCCACCATTTCTTCCACCTTTCAATTAATCAAATAAGAAGCAAAAAGTCACCCAACAGTAACAAATGACTGCTGGTAAAAAAGCTAATGAATAAAGTGCTTCTCAGCACAAGAAGGTTGTGGTTCTCACACATCCAGAAAAATAGCATCGTGCTATGGGCCTGCTACATGCTACAAGGCGGGCAGACAGGTCGCAGAACTCCTTCCCTTCTGGCACTTTTCCAGACTCTGTAGTGCTCCATGTCTGTTTCAAAGAGTGCCCAGATCCACATGCAATTCCCTAATAAGGACACTCTGAACAAAATGTCAAATGGGACTCTACATGAGGAATTTGCTGAGAGTAAAACTGAGATTCTTTACTGGAAAAATGGCAAAAATTTCAAAATAAATTATATACAATCTTAATTGGGGAACAAAATTCGAGGTACTTTCAGACGGTACTCATAAGAATATAAACTGCTACAGTCTTTCTAGAAAACAGTTTAGCCATACAGACCAAGGGCTTATACCTTTTAAGACAGAAGTTCCCCAACTACAAGTTTAGCTTAAGGAAATAACCAGAGATAAGCAAGAATATATATTTATACAATATTCACTTCGGAATATTGGTAAAAAAGTATGTGAAATAACCCATGAGACCAGAAAAAGATTAATCACATAAATTACAGTGTAGCCATAGGATACAGGATATTATGCAACTACTAAACATATTGTTTTAAGGTATATTGAATGACAAGAGAAATGAAGACACAGTTAATTAAAATTTATAAGTTTATAACTGTATCAATACCGTGATCCTGATTTTTAAAAATGTATACATACATGTACTTGATGAAAGATGAGGATACATACCACAATATTAACAGTTGTCTGTGGGTGACAGGGACACAAGTTTTTTTTTTTTTAACTTTTCTATTTTTTCTAGATTCTCTCCAGCAAGGAAATAATATTTCATATATCTACATCTATATATATGCAAACACATACTTATGTATATTTTGAGAACTGTTGAATATTCAAAGTCTGTCCTCCTACTCACCTAAATTAAGGCAAGTTTCTCCCTACTTTAGATGGCTCCAGAAGCAGCCTCTGTGGCTCCCTACTGTAATTAATATCTAGGACCAAAAGCTAATATTTATGCATATGTACACTCACACATTCACACATGTAGCAAGGCCAAAAGTGCCCTGGCTGTTCCAAAGCTAGGCAGAAAACTGCCTGATCTAAGCCATTCACGTTCCTGGATTTGAGCCAGTTCTAAATCATACAGGTTCTTAGTTGTTTCTGCTTCTCCTTCCTCTTGTTACTTCTTGGGAAAGTCTCCACCACAGAAAGAACAAAGGCAGAGAAAGAAGTTGAGACCAAAATATTAGTCTATTAGCAGCTCCAATCAGAAGATTTAGAAGGGCATGAAATCAATGACCAAAATGAGATTTAAAGACCCTCTGTGGACTTTTTTTTAATGTTTATTCATTTTTGAGAGAGACAGACACCGAGCATGAGCAGAGTAGGGGCAGAGAGAGAGGGAGACACAGAATTTGAAGCAGGCTCTAGGCTCTGAGCTGGCAGCACAGAGCCGGATGCAGGGCTCGAACCCACGAACTATGAGATCATGACCTGAGCTGAAGTTGAATGCTTAACCAGACTCCCAGGTGCCCCTAGAGACCCTCTGTGGGCTTCAATGACTCACGCTATACCAGTCCCCAGGGAGAATTGGAAGCTGCTACCTTGTTTAAGAATCAAAGTACATGAAACCGTGTGCCAAAGTCCCTCACAGACGATGGTGTCAGATTCCCCCAAATGTGTGGGTCTTGGGTGGGACTCAAAATCAATCCTCTAATCTTCCAATCCTCCAAAAAGGCTGGCCATTTCTTTAAAAATAACATTAAATGTTTCAAGTCCTTCCAGGAAGTAAAAGAGAAAAGGGCCAAGTCATAAATAATTTAACATAAAGATGCTTCATTCCTACAAGAAGGGATTCTATAGAATTTGAGAGTTCTACTGATAGTGAATACCTAAATGCTCTGACTAAATACCAGATGACCTCAGCCGCACGCATGCGCCTGGGTACAAATGTAAGTCTATGTGTACAAGTGTATGGGATATGTGTGTATAAAAGTATGTGAGCAGAGGTGGTGATGTGTGTACATAGGTGTGTAAGAGTGGTGTGCTAGGGAAATGGAGAGAGGGAGCAGGAAGTAATAGGAACAGAAAGTAGATATAAAACAAACCTCTAAATTAACTAAAGGGAACCAATATATTTTAGATGACCCTGGAAAATCTGATTAAAATAAAGGGAAACTATTTTAAATACTATAAGTATCGTAAGTTCCAACACATCACAAGACAAGGAATATCTCCATGCTGATCATTTAGGAAATTAAGTATCAGTCCATACTATTCCTACCCTCACTCAGCTGAAGTTCTGGAAAACCTTCAGTCAATGCTTCCTCCATTTCAACCATGTTTGGTAATGTATCTAAAGCCTCACCACCACCAATATGAGGATCTGGAGAATGACTCCTGCTGTCCATGCCCTGGTCTGGGCTTCTGGGCCTCACATGAATACACACACACACACACACACACACACACACACAGAGAACTTCAGCCTTCACCAACCTTCCTATCCACTCACCTATGACCACCACACATGAGTGTTTACCTGCCTTAGTTTCTTATATGATTCTGCCTTGCTTGGTTCCAACCATCCATCCACCCAACATTAAAAGCATTCTATATACGATTCACTGGTGATCTCATCTATACCCCCAACCTACTCAGTTGGGGTATAAATACCTTGGTCAACTCTGTCACACCCTTTCCCAAACCCAAATATCAGACTTTGATCCCCACATCCCCGGGCCCGAGGCACTTAAGCGGAGATGACTCCAAACAGCTCCCATCTACCAACACAGGGGAAGACTCTCCCAGATGGCCCAGCTGCCATGTGCATCCCCCCCACTTCAGTCTGCACCGCCCTCCCAAGGAGGGACACCGCCCTCCCAAGGGCACTGTCCCCTCCCAAGGGACACATCAAGATCTGGTCCCTTGACATCAAACCACGTTGAGCTCACTTTCCCTGCTCCCTTGCTAACGTGAATTTTACTCCTGGCTTAACACCCCTACCTTCACCTCCACACATACATTCATCCTCTAGGCTGGTCCCATTCATCCTCACTTCCACCCCTCCAACTATAAGTTAACTCTGGTAGGCCTTACAGCCAAGATCACACAACAGAGACACAAGGCTGTGTTTCTCTGGCTAAAATGTACTACTACTAGGGCTGCGGCTACTACTAACTACTACTAATAATAATAATAACAATATTTTGCATAGAACCAAGCTTACAAAACATTGGTTAACATTGCCTCCATTTTTATTGCTTGAACTTACTAGCTCTACTGCTCTCAATGGATCATCTACAGACACCCACTGGAAGGGGAGAAAAGAATGTTTTGAAGTCAAATGACACAGAAACATATGTTCCTATACCTACATGCGAAATATGTAAGACCAGTTCAGACTCAAAAGGAGCCTCGAGATGGGCAGTGAGCCCCATCAGCCCCACCCCACCATGGTTACTGCAGCATTGGATATACCAGAAAGTGGTGAGCCACCACTGTCCAAAGGAAATTGAGGAAGACCAAGACAAGTGCATGAGGTGGAATGCAAGCCCGGTTTCAACAAGTGTTAAGTCCACTATGTAAGGAGCTGAAAGAAAAGCCCTGGTGTAAAACACGGTACAATTTGTGTCAACCTTGTTGATGGCAGGTAAGAAGCCCAGCGTCTCCTCAACACCTACATATCCTAAGCACAATAAACTGACCCTGGCCCTGGACACGACAGCCTGATGTCTCCATAAAGCACAGTCAAGCTTACAGGCAATGGCCTAGAATTCTCTGTTGTGTTACCCCTGCCTTCACCCCACAGCGACTCCCAAAACCTGAAGAGGTTTGTAGGGCTTGCCTTTGATCAGCCGCTCAGGTCTTGTCCCAGGTAAGGTCCACATTGCCTGTGCCAAGTGTCCAAAGACAGTGGCATCGAGAGTAGAAAGCTTGGGCCCCATGATGTACTTCTTATCACCTGCAACAGACAGAGCACAGAGGTCACTGGGCTGGCCCACACTGCCCTACACAGTCACCATGGCATTCAGCACACATGAATTATAGGTTCATTTAACTGCGTGTCAAAAGCTTTGCAGAGTCAAAATGCATGCACCCCCTTTCTCTTAAAAAAATTAGAAACAAAAGTAAAACAAATTAAATAATTTTATGATATGTCAACCCATACAATAGCAAAACAGGGAAGTAACTGGGAACATATCAAGAGAAGCAGATGAGGGAGGAGGTTCATGGGCAAAAGGGAGATCTGATCACCCCCAGCCCTCTGGAGCCACCTCCTTGTCTCAAACGCTAGTACTGAAAGCCTGAGATGCTTGAGAACACCTGGAAGTTTGCTTACATGGTCTCAAAAGTAACTCAAACCAAGAACACCAACCTCAGCACTTGCTTTTTTAGATTAATACATTTCCTCAGGAAAAACAAGAAGCCTAAAATAAGTTACTTAGGAAGTTTGGAGGCGAGGCTGTCCATGCTGCCCCACGGTCTCGGCAACGCTCTCGCCACTGAGCACCAGCCTCCACAGGAAACACTACATAAACAGAAGCCATGAAGTTACAGGTCCAACCCTGGGATCAGGCTCACATACGATGGTGTTTCGCACTGCTGCTCCCATCTCTCCTTTTCCATCACTACTGAACTAGCTCAGTCCTCGCCACCTGGACTATCACACATGACCTGTTAAAATGGCCCCCGGACGTCTCCTCAGGTGCTGTGGCATAGAGAGGCAGCACAGGTGGTTTATATGCTGGCAACATCATTATTCAGTGTGGTAGGCTGATCAGTACTTAACCTCTCAATGCCTCAGTTTGCCCACCTGGAAAATGGGGATATTACCAGTGCCCATCCCTTAGGGGTATTGTGAGGCTGAACGGCATAATGCACTGTATCTATGTACCTCACACATTAGCTTCCACGACAGCAGCCCCTCTGTTTCTCCAGCCCGTTCCATATCCCACCTGAACTTAAGTCACCATGACAAGACTTTTCACCATGTCACTCCCTTTCACAAATACCTTCAATAGGCTGTAAAATGGATTATGAAATAAAGCCTGAACTCAGAATTCCAGGCTCAGGATGCTCTGCCTCCAACCCATGTTCCAGCTTTGTCTGTCACTCCTCCCTTATTCTAGCACACCTGGGGAACACCTGCCATTCCCAAGCAAGCTTCGTGCTTCCCAAGGCTACACTTTTGCCCATGCTGTGCCCACCCCTTTCCCTGCCCCCTACAACCTGTATGTGCCCTCCACTTCTCTCCATTTGGTAAATTCTACCCATCCTTCAAGGTCCAGCACCAGCCTCCTTTCAAAGCTTTCTCTATTCTTTCTGGTGGTAATGGGAGTTTTCAGTTCACACAGCTCTGTGTTCAAATCTCGCTATTACACACATGACCTTATAGGACTTTAAGGCCTTTTGCGCCTATTGACTTCAATTTATGAACCACAAAATGGGAGGAATTGCTGGTTGTTTAGACGAATAAATGAGGTGACCTGAGGAGAGCACACAGAAGATAGTTCTTCAGGCGCTTGGGTGGCTCAGTCAGTTAAGCGTCTTTTTTTTTTTTTTTTTGAATGTTTATTTTGAGAGAGAGCACACATGTGCCAGCAGGAGAGGGGCAGACAAAGAGGGAGAGAGAGAGTCCCAAGCTGGCTTGTGCTGTCAGCGCAAAGCCTGAAGCAGGGCTCAATTTCATGAACCGTGAGATCATGACCCGAGCCAAATCAAGTTGGATGTTTAATCAACTGAGACACCCAGGCACCCCTAGCATCCTACTCTTGATTTTGGTTCAAGTCATGATCCGAAGTCATGAGATGGAGCCCCACATTGGGTTCTGTGCTGAGTGTGCAGCCTGCTTAAGATTCTGCTTCTGGGGTGCCTGGGTGGCTCAGTCGGTTGAGCGTCCGACTTCAGCTCAGGTCACAATCCCATGGTTTGTGAGTTCGAGCCCCATGTCAGGCTCTGTGCTGACAACTCAGAGCCTGGAGCCTGCTTTGGATTCTCTCTCTCTCTCTCTCTCTCTCTCTCTCTCTCTCTGCCCCTCCCCCACTAGTGCTCTGTCTCTCAAAAATAAATGAATGTAAAAAAAAATTTTTTTTAAAGATTCTCTCTCTCTCTCTCCTTCTGCCCCTCTCCCCCACTCACATGCTTGCTCTCTAAAAATAAAAAAATAAAAAACATTAAAAAAAAGAAGAAGATAGGGTCTTGCCTCTTCTCACCCTGCCTCTTGAGTAGCATTTTTTTTTCCATACTGTGCTCTGTGCTGGTGGGTTTTTATCTTTCCAACTATATGGTAAGTTCTTTGAAAGTAGGAAAAACTTCTTATTTTTATGAAACAAACTCAAATACAATGTTTACTACATGCCAGCATGGTTCTAGATGCTGTACTCTAAAAATATCCACCCACTTCACTGTTCTTGAGCAGCAAGCTGACAACACTAAGCATCCAATGACAGTAAACAAATTGGGAAGAGAAATGGCTGGAGGTGGGAATGTGACTTAACAGGCCAACATGGCACAAGTAAAGCTAGAGGCTAATGCAAGGCGCTACCGATATGTAAATGAATCCAATCAACACTCTGTACACCTGACACAATGTTTCATGTCAATTACATCTCAATTTTAAAAGGAAGTTAAAAACAACAACACAAAGACCAAGGAAAGCCCTACAATTTGCTGAACATGCCCAAATTGTCTTTTCTGGTGACTACGAGCAAGCTGTTCAGGCCAGAGCCCTCAGGGGTTTCCCACTGCCAACCAACATCTCCCTTATTTGGGTCTTACCCTGGGATCTAAAAGCCCACTACCTGTATGCTGGGAACACACGGAAAAAATACTGTCTGGGCAAAAATAACAAAGCAAACCTGGGTAAATCATTTGTTCTCAAGAGTGTCAGTTATTTCTTAAACGGCGCTCCCTGCTGGCTCCATGCCTTGGCATTAGTGCTGGCATGAGAGACGCAGGTTGGCCAAAGCACCCTGGCCCCAGAGCTCTCATGCCATTGTACAGGGGCAAGAGAGGTGTGCCAGCCAATGGTCCCTCCAGGATTGTGCCAGGGCTCAGCCCATTCAAGGCCCTGACATAAGAATACTTTTCTTCCCTCCAGAAAGAAGAAAAACAAGATAGAGGACAGCTACAGTAGCTTCCTGATCAAAAGAAAGAAAAGAAACTGTGGATCCCCTTAGTTTGATTAAAAAAGAGAGAGAAAGAGTCTAAGGGAAATGCCAGAATGAAGTCAGTAAACTGTGATGGCTGTTGTAGAATCCAAAGACTCTGGGGGCAAGAGGCAAAAATGCATATGGATAAACAAAAAAAATTAGGGGGGCACCTGGGTGGCTCAGTCAGTTAGGCATCCAAGTCTTGATCTCAGCTCGTCATGATCTCATGGTTCATGAGTTCAAGCCCTGCATCAGGCTCTGTGGTGACAGTGTGGAGCCTGGAGCCTGGTTGGAATTGTCTCTCTCCTTCTCTCCGCCCCTCACCTGTTTGTGCTCTCTCTCTCTCTCTCTCTCAAAATAGATAAATAAACTTAAAAAAAAAAAAAAACCCTTGGGAAACCTAAAAACAGAGCACATAGGACCTTGATAAAAACAAAAAATTAATTTAAAAAAATATAATCATTTGAGGGCGCCTGGGTGGCTCAGTTAAGCATCTGACTTCAGCTCAGGTCATGATCTCATGGTTTGTGTGTTCAAACCCGGCATCAGGCTCTGTGCTGACAGCTCAGAGCCTGGAGCCTGCTTCTGATTCTGTGTCTCTGTCTCTCTCTGCCCCTCTCCTGTTTGTTCTCTGTCTCTCTCTCTCAAAAATAAACATTAAAAATTAAAAAGAATATATATATGTATATATAAAATCATTTGAATCCATACAACAAGTAGTACATATAGTATTCAGCCCAAATTTCCCATTTAGTGTCAGAGCATTAAAACTAAAAGTTCACAGAGTTAGTAATAGAACCAGACTAATAAGGCTGGCATCAGATCTTTTTTTTTTTTTTCTTAACGTTTATTCACTTTTGAGAGACAGAGAGAGACAGAGCATGAGTGAGGGAGGAACAGAGAGAGAGGGAGACACAGAATCCAAAGCAGGCTCCAGGCTCTAAGCTGTCAGCACAGAGCCCAACACAGGGCCCAAACTCACTGACGGCGAGATCGTGACCCGAGCTGAAGTCAGACATCCAACTGACTGAGCCACCCAGGTGCCCCTGACATTCAGATCCTCTGATCTCTGGCCTCATACTCTTTGCTCCCTGCAACATGCCTCATATACACAGATCATAGTCTCAGGGATGTTCCTTCTGGAACAGAAGGAGGGTTGAGCTGTGATCATTTACAAAAAAAAAAAAAGGCTTTAGTTAGGAATACAGAATATAGAAAAAACAAAAAAGGAAAGAAAAGTCTAGGGTTTTTTAAAGGTGCCTCCAAAAAAAATGGATGGAGTTTAGCATTTGTGGAAAATGCTGACTGACAGATACAACATTACAAGTGTATACACACACACGTTATAAATTTAGAGAATATTAAAATATACTCTGCTATTAAAAAGTCCTCAAGTACCAAATGGCAGGAAGCTTTTTAAAACCTTTTTATTTTGAGGGGCACCTGGGTGGCTCAATCGGTTAAGCATCCAACCTTGGCTCAGGTCATGATCTCGTGGTTTGTGAGTTCAAGCCCCATGTCGGGCTCCATACTAACAGTACGGAGCCTGCCTGGGATTCTCTCTCTCCTTCTCTCTGCCCCTCGCCCACTTGCTCTCTCTTTCTCTAAAAATACATAAATAAACTTTTAAAAAAAATACTTAAACACCTTTTTATTTTGAAATGATTTTAGACTTACGGAAAAGTTACAAAAATAGAGTTCCTGTTTACCTCTTAATCAGCTTCTGCTTATATCAACATCTTATATAACCACAGCACATTTATCAAAACTAAGAAATTAACACGAATACAGTACTATTAACCGCACTATAGACTCCATTCAAATTTTATTAGTTTTCCAACTAACGTCCCCTTGTGTTCCAGGAGCCAGTCTAGGATCCCGCACTACATTTAGGTGTCCTGTATCCTTAACTCCTCCAAACTGAAACTTCCTCACTCTCCTTGTCTTTTGTAACCTCAACATTTTTAAACAATACTAGTCAGTTATTTTGCACCATGTTCATCAATTTGAGTTTGTCTAAGGTTTTTTATGATTAGATTGGGTCATGCAGGGATGCCTGGGTGGCTCAGTCAGTTAAGCATCTGACTTAGTTTCCGTTCGGGTCATGATCTCACGGTTGATGGCTGCAAGCCCCATGTCAGCACAGAGACTGCTTGGGATTCTCTCTCTGCCTTTCTTTCTTCCTTTCTTTCTCTCTCTCTCACCATCTCTCTTAAAAATAAATAAACAAATTTTAAAAACCAGATTAGGTCATACATTTTTGGCAAGAATTCCATGGAAGTAATAATGTACCCTTCTGTGATAGGTAATTTTATGTGTCAACGTGACTAGGCCACGGAGTGCTAAATTATTTGGTCAAACATTATTTTGGACATTTTTGTGGGGGTGTTTTGGATGAGGTTAATATTTTTTTTTTATTTTTTTTAACGTTTTATTTTTTTTTTATTTTTGAGACAGAGAGAGACAGAGCATGAACGGGGGAGGGTCAGAGAGAGGGAGACACAGAATCCGAAACAGGCTCCAGGCTCTGAGCTGTCAGCACAGAGCACGACGCGGGGCTCTAACTCACGGACCGCGAGATCATGACCTGAGCCGAAGTCGGCAGCTTAACCGACCGAGCCACCCAGGCGCCCCTGGATGAGGTTAATATTTAAGTGGAGACTGAGTATAGCAAATTACCTTCTCAAATATGGGTGGGCCTCATCCAATCAGTGGAAGAATAAACAAAACTTCTGACTCTCCCCAGAGTAAGAGAGAATTCCTTCTGCCTGACTGCCTTCAAATGGGGATGTGGGCTTTTTTCCTGACTTTGGACTCAAATTGAAACATTGGCTTATCCTGGGTCTTGAGCCTGCTGACGTTTGGATTGGAACCACTCCAACAGCAATCCCGGGTCTCTAGCTTGCCGACTCACCCAGCTTATCTTGTGACATCAGCCTCTATAACTGCATGAGCCAATGCCTTATACTAAAACTTTATACTAAATACACATATACCAAATATATTTATTTATTTACATACAGCTTATTGGTCTGTTTCTCTGAAGAGCCCCCGACTAATATGCCTTCTCTGGGCATCATGATAGAGGGTCCATAATGTCTGTGTGTCTTATCATTGGTAAAATTAACCTTGATTATGTCGTAAAGATGGTACCTGTGAGATTTCTTCACTGTAGTGCTACTATTTTTCCTTTTGCAATTAAGAATATTGGGAGAGCTATTTTGAAACTATATAAATAGCATGTTTCTCTGCAAACTTTGGCCCACTGATTTCAGCATTACTACTATGACGTTTGCCTCATCAGGATTTTCTGTTTCTCTCACTCCTTCTAACCTGTATTGATTAGTATTTTCCTATTCCCTACATCCCCCATCTACTAATGTATTCAATTATTTATTTATGTAAGTATGTATTCATCAATACTTATCTTATTCTATGGCTTATAATCCAGTACTTTCATTATATATTTTATTGCTCAAATTGCTCTAGTTGTGGCCTTTTGGACGTTGGCAGGAAGTAATTTTAAGAGGGAAATTGAATTTAGATGTGACTCTGCTTAGAGACAAAGAGGCCAAGCTAAGGTCTCAAGACTTCAGCACTCCCAGCTTTCACCAAGCAGTTCCAGATCTCGCAGCCAGACATTGCAAAAACAAAACACTAAGGGCATTTTTGAAGGGTACTAAAGGAACAGGCTTGGGGGATGAGGCAACTCGAGTTTTATTTTCAATAAGTAAACTACCCCCACCAGCTTCTGTAGGGAGGGACAGAAGCAGCTAAGAGATATCTGAGCACCCACAACTCCCTGCCAGCCTCCAGACTGGGAGCGTGGACCAGAACCACTGGTGAGGGCAAATGAAGGCTGAACATATCAGAAACCCTGGGAGGTGAGGGATATCAGACTCCCTAAGGGATACTCCACCAGAGGCCAGTCTCCAAGCACCTGGAACACCTCTCCCTTGCAGAGCGCTCCTGACTATAAGGGTGAGCCCCCGTCACAAAAGAGTGTGAAGTATATCCAGCAAATGACGGCAGGGTGACTTCAGGTGCTCAGGGTGATTTCACAGAACTCCATGCCCTGATCTTCCAGTGGTCTTCTTGAGAGACCAGTGAAGAAATGCAAGTACAGGGACCAAACAGCCAGAGGGGAGGAGCCATGGAGAAGAAAAGCCCACAGCAGGGGCAAAAGGAATTGGCTCCACTGAGGGCTAGGGAATGCTAGCTGGTCCTGGGTGTTTCTAGAATCTGATCTTACCTTTCTTGACTGGTTTGGGCAGCTCCTCTCCATGACAAATGCCATGAGGCAGATGCAGTAACCATTGGGGCACCCAAGGATGACCAGAAGTTGAGTGGGGGTGCTAAGTTAAGAATAACAAAAATGTTCTGGGACCCTAGAGGATACTTGCTCTCTGTACCTCAGACTTGAGCTGTGATTGGACTTTATCAAGATCACTGGTCAAAATCTTGTGGTCCCATTAATATAAGGCTGCTTATCCTGACGTCCAAGCCTGACCTCTGGCTCTTTACACAGTATCTTCCACTTCTCCTGTCATAGACAGCAACACAGGGCTGACCAGGAGACACCAGAACACAACAAAGATGAGAGTATATGGAAGAAGACTGAGCATGTTGGCCAGGTCCCTCACGCCCATTAGGACGGACTGAGATGATGGGTAGAAATGAGGGGGAAGGGTGAATATGGGGAACCAAGCCACAGAGTTGTCCAGGGAGAACTAAACCAACATGGAGTCTGAGAAGAATAGTCAGAATCCAAGCCTGAAGATTCAGACCAAACTGAGAGAACAAGCTGTAGAGCTGAAGCAAGCAAGGTTTGGTGAGCAGGGGAATCAAGGGAAGAGGAGAAAAGCAGAGAACTTTCTAAGTGGGTCTTAAAAGTCTCACTTAGAGGTAGGACCACATAATGGCGCAACTAAGAAAGAACTCCGGGTCCTAGGCTGCTGCCTGGCTCTCAGCCTCCACCTTGGGGAGAACAGGTGAGAGCTGACAGCTGCTAACTTTCCTGAGTCCCGGCTGGGCACACCAAGGTCTAGCTAGTATGCATGCTCTACTTCAGTCAAACATGCTAAGTGTTCATCCTATTCCCCCAGCCTCAAACAACTTCTTATCTGACCTAAGTCTTCCCATCAGACTCAGATCAGGTCCTCCCTCTTCTACTCGGTGAAGACCACCCTCACTGTCGTGGTCCCACAGAGTACCTCTCATTTCCCACTCTTTTGCTAAATCCCAGAGGTATAATGGCTTAGAGCAAGGCTACTCAAAGAATAATCTGAGACCATGAGCATCACAAATTCTCACATCCCATCTACTGAATTAGAATGTCTGGGAGTGAAACTAGAAAAATCTGTGTTTCAATAAGCTTTCAGGTCAGTCAAAATCACCTGGAGGGCCTGCAGAGCTTGGGCCACACTTTGAATGACACTGTTCTAGGTGATTCTTATGCTAGAGTTTGAGAAGTATTGGTTTGGACGAGATCAGTGATCTTCAATTCAAGGACACATCATAATCACCTGGAGGCCTTTTAAAAAACACTGATTGATGCCCTTACCCCCACACCAGGAGTTTCTGATTCAGTAGGTATGGAGTGGGACTCAAGAATCTGCATTTCTAACAGATCTCAGGTAATGCTGATGTTGCTGGTCCGGGGACCACACTTTGAGAACCACTGATCTAGCTCTCTCATCAGGTAATTCACACATGCCATCTCATAGTCTTATTTACGTGCATGTCCTGTCTCCTCACGTAGTTTTTAAGCTGTTTGAGGACATATAACCCTCTGGTTTACTTTTCTGTCCAACAGGTACCTATCACAATAGAAACTGTCAATTAGATGATAATAGCTGTAATTATGTTTGATCGCTGCCCTTTCTTAGAATGGAGAGCTATTGTAAGGATTAAAAGATAAAATAATGTGAAAGTACTTTGCAAACTAGAAGTGCTATTTTTTTTAATGTTTATTCATTTTTGAGAGACAGAGTGTGAGTGGGGGAGGGGCAGAGACAGAGGGAGACACAGAATCCGAAGTAGGCTCCAGGCTCTGAGCTGTCAGCACAGGGCCCAACGCGGGGCTCGAACTCACAAACCGTGAGATCATGACCTGAGCTGGAGTCGGACACCCAACTGACTGAGCCACCCAAGGGCCCCTGGAAGTGCTATTTTTTTAATTTAAATTTTTGTTAATGTTTATTCATTTTTGAGAGACAGAGGGAAACAGAGCATGAGTGGGAGGAGGGGCAGAGAGAGACGGAGAAGCAGGCTCCAGGCTCTGAGCTGTCAGCACAGAGACCGACACAGGGCTTGAATTCACAGACCGCAAGATCATAACCTGAGGTGAAGCCAGACACTTAACTGACTGAGCCACCTAGGCGCCCCTAGAACTGCTATTTTAACCCCAGTAGTCACAACAAGTCCTGCCTGTGGACAGAACCAGTCCAACATCTATCCCAGTGTAGAAATCCCTTCTCCCACTTTCCCACCACCTATTTCCCAACCCAATCCTGCTGGGGACTTCTCCATCACTTCTCGGGCAGGACAGACTATTCTATGGTTAGACAGTTCCAAACACTGGACAAAAATATGACTCCTTACAACTTCCATCATTCATCCCAGCTCTTTCCTTTGGAATCACAACAGAAATTATGGCCATATTTACTCTACCCATTCCTAGGAAAATAAATCTCCACTAACATATTTCCAAGTAAAAGCTGACCACCTGCACATATATCACTATGGAATAGTGGGTAGTAAGTTTACTTCAGGGCATTGGAAATAGCTACAGAAATGAACCTCTGACTCATGCCTGTTCCCTCCCTTACTAATTTTGCTCCCGTTTTCCACTGGTCATGACCAACTCTGTTTCTGCCATTTAGCTTAAGACAAAGAGCTCTGCGGGGCACCTGCGTGGCTCAGTCAGTTAAGCGGCTGACTTTGACTCAGGTCATGATCTTGCCATTCCCGAGTTCGAGCCCCATGTCAGGCTCTGTGCTGACAGCCTGGAGCCTGTTTCAGATTCTGTGTCTCCCTCTCTCTCTGCCCCTCCCCTGCTTGCACTCTGTCTTTCTCTCTCTTAAAAATAAACATTAAAAAGTTAAAGAGAGAAAGGGCTTTGCTAGAAAATATAAGTTCAAGAGAGAAGTTAAAGTCAAAAAAATTTCAAGCATGCATTTTTCTATTAGTCTAAGAAATAAAGAGAAATTGTGAATTTCCTTCTACTTGAGCACTGATATGACTTATAAGCAGATAATTCCAGTGAAGTCAATGTGGACACCACCAATATTTCTATTTGTCCTTCTCTCACCTTTAATTAGGAATTTGAGGAAAATTGAGAAATAAAAATTACTGAATACTTTCCCCAAGGATAGCACATGTCACAGAATCTTGCCAGCCAACTTTCCAGAAGACACATTAAGCTCTTTTTCCACATATGAATCGCCAACAGAACAAAGCTACAAGGAAAAATAAAATCTACTTTCTGTTCTCTCTTACACTCCTGACCAGACCCTCTTTGTTGGGCTACTTCCTTTAAAGAGCTCTTGTCCATATTCCCAGCAACTCTAAAATCGCTGTGTATGAGACGCTTTCCATTGCAGGGGAGAAAGGAGTTGCTATCTTATATGTGAAGTTATTAATCGAGGAGAACACCAGAGGAAGCACCTAAATTTAATGCCTCCTCAGATTTAATTCTAGAAAGCAACTAGCTAGCCCTGCAATTTTCTGTAAGATTCTCTGAAAGAACACCCAAAAAGAATTTTTCTTAGCTTGTATGAATCATCTTGACCGAGTCCCCACTGACCAAAACCAATCATCTCGCCTCTCCCTCCCCATCACCTCTTTGATGATGTCCCGGCTCTTCAGATTCTCTATGGATGAGACCAGGAAGTATATTCCATCCCCACTATAAGGAACGAGTTGCATTTGTTCTTCTATACTTCAGTCCTCATAATGTGTCCTCATAATGTGTTCATAATGTGTCTGACCTTATGAACGTCACACACCCAAAGCCTCCATGGGCATATAACTGTAACTTTAGAAAACTTGGAGAAAGGATTTGCACCAAGTGGAAAAACTTCACACATGGGAAATCTAGATTAGGAAAGTACTCCTCAGAATGAGGCAAATGCCTGCTAAAACTCACATATTATTATAATTTAATATCATTAAACAGTAGCTCCTGGAAATCACAAGGAACTACAACTAACCTCTCAAATGATGACGTAATGTTACTGACTCACTGATGATTGGCCTTATTCATCTCTCTAGTTCTTCTTTTTTTTTTTTTTTTTTTTTTAATTTTAGAGATGCGGAGACAGAGAGCGAGAGGGAGAGACAGGCAGAGGGAGGGAGGGAGGGAGAGAGAGAAAGAGAGAGAAAGAGAGAGAGAGAGAGAGAGAGAGAGAGAGAGAGAATGCTAAGTAGGCTCCATGCTCAGCACGGAGCCCAAGGTGGGGCTCAATCCCACGACCCTGGGATTATGACCTTAGCTGAAATCAAAAATTGGATACTCAACCAACTAAGCCACCCACGTACCCCTATTCATCTCTCTTCTTAAAGTTGCTACAATACTGTTGCTTCTGAGTCTGACTACACATTGGACTGAAATCTGAAGGGTTTAAAAATCACATGGGTCTCCCCAATCTCACCTCACCTTCCCAAGTACACCTTCTTTTTTTTTTCTTTTTTAAGTTTGTTTATTTATTTTGAGAGAAAGAGAGAGAGAGAACACAATCAGAGAAGGGGCAGAGAAAGATAGAGAGAGAATCCCAAGCAGGCTCCGCACTGTCACCACAGAGCCCAATGCAGGGCTTGAACTCATAAACCATAAGATCATGACCTGAGCCAAAACTAAGAGTGAGACACTTAACCAACAGAGACACCCAGGCTCCCCCACCAAGTACACCTTCTGAGGGCAAAGAAGACATATCACTCAACTCAAACTACATCCCAGGAGAGGCTTTCCCCTTAATTTCATTTCTGTCTCGGCTGCCCTGTATTCGGGCAAAGGAACCAGCTGTTCCATCTCTGTATTCAATAAGGACTATCTGGTAGCCCCCACATTCTGGTTTGGTTAGTGAAACAACACATCAGACAGAACTCAATGTCACACTGAATTTAAGTTCACATCCTTTTATAAGGAACTTACCCTTTTAAGAAGACTGACTAGTAGTGGATTCCCATGGGAGGTTTTGTGTTTGGCCATCAAGGCCATGCAAGCAGTCTCCACAGCCCTCAAGGACTTTTATTCATTTTATAGATCTCAGGTTTCACCTTAGTCAGAACCCAGGATCCTCAACCATTTTCAAACATTGAAGCAAGCACCAAAAACTGGTAAAGATCTTTCACCAGCAGAACTGTTTAGGGCCTGCCCAGAGTGATGGATCTTACTCAGATTCACTCAATGGGCACAGGTCCCTTGGGGTAAAATCAAAGCTATCGATTTTATCTTTAAACATGGAAATCCTATATGTTCTCAAATGCTATGCCCATGACCATGCTAAATATCACATCAGAGTTCTGTGTGAAGCTTCTTCTTAAGTGCAGGACGGAATTCTTATCCTACTTTATAGGAGACCCTATTACTCCTGTACTGAATGCTTTTGTCCATGTATCCTGACCATTACACGGTTTAAAACGTGCCACATTACCCTCTCCCCAGTGCAGACTGCTTTCTCCAAGATCGCTGAATCCTGAGACAGAAACCTCCCACGTGCCAAGCTCTATTGCTTTGGAAAAGATACAGATTTCTTCAGAGCCAAGACAAAAATAACCCTTTAAGAATCAGAATGGGTAATCATAATAGTATCTTGAGAGACGGGAAGATAAGATTCTACTTCTGAAAGATGTAAAACCTTTCACTGAAAAACTTGAGGCAAATGAGATCTGATGCCTGCCACCCACCACAGCAGGATAAGCACTCTTCGGTCTGCTGACAGCCTGGCATCACTCTTCACAACTCAGCAGTCACTAAGTCTCCTGCCAGGATTAACAGGACAGGAGCCATGCAGGTGTATTTCTTATTGCTGAATAACAAAGCACCCAAAACTCAGCAGCTTAAAACAATAAACATTTATTGCCTCAGTTTCTGTGGGTCCAGAATCCAGGCAGCCTTAGCCGGGTACCTCAGGCTCAGGGTTTCTCACAGGCTATAATGAAGAAGTTGGCCAGGGTTGCAGTTAACTCAAGACTTGACTCAGGGAGGCTGTTTCCAAACTCATTCACAGGCCTCGGGTACTTGCTGGCTCTTGGCCAGAGACATGCCTTCCCTGCCACATGGACGTCTCCATAGAGCAGCTCACAACAGTGCTGACTTCCGTCAAAGCAAGCAAGTGACAGCAAGAGCAAGAGAGAGGAGATGCCCAAAATGGAAGCCACAGTCTTTTTATAACCTCACCTTGGAAAGGATATCCCATCGCTTCTGCCATATTCTATTTGTTGGAAGCAAATCAATAAATCTAGCTTACACTCAAGGGGAGGGGATTATACAAAAGGATGAACACCAGGAGGCAGGAATCACTGGGGGCCATCTTGGAGGCTGCCTACTACAGGAGGAATCTATCAGGGCTGCATTCAAAAGCATTTGGAAGTTTAATGTCATGATACCTGTAGTTTACTCTAAAATACTAGCGCGCGCGCACACACACACACACACACACACAAATAGCGAAAGCAAATATAGCAAAATGTTAACAATCATTAAATCAAGATGATGATTATAAAGCTATTCATTGGACTACTATTCTACTTTTCTGTGTCTGGAAAGTTTCCTAATTAAAAAAACCAAAACCACCTGATCTTGTTCAGTAATAATGGATCAAGGAGGAAAATTGTATCAACTAGACTAAATCTTATAACATTATAACATTTGGCAGAAAACCTCAATGTTTAAATAGACTATACTAAACCACCCTCATCTAACAGGTTACTGAACTGAACTACTTGGGGTTTATTTGGTACCCAGATGCTCTGACAGTCTCATCAGAATGGTTCCTTGTGACTCTGTCTAGATTGTGAAATCAATGAAGAAAGAAATCACACTAGATGATAAGCACTACTTGAGTGTTAACACAGTACCCCCAGTACCCAGCCCCATGCCCCACACCTAGTAGGTACTCAGTAAACATATCAAATCTTTTAGACCAAAGTTATCCCTCCCATACGTGATGGCATAGAACTCTTGGATCTAGAACTCTGGGGCACAACCAAAGGCTTGTATAGGTGCTTGAGCTAATAGTTCATGAAGAACTATTTGGCCCTGTCCTAGACAGCTACAGCTCACTGTTCCATGGAGGCAAGATGGCCTTCTAACCAGGTAACACAATGAGTCAGGACCTTAAGTTCTCATGAGAGAACATCAAAGCCTGGACCACCTGGTTTCTAATGTAAGGAGAACTGTCTTAAACCAATAACATGGAAGAGCTCTACCTCTGGTAGTCACCAAAAGAATTAAACATAAAAGAGCTGACTCAGGGCTAGTTAAAACTTTCCCTCAACTTCTGCCCCCAAAACTATCTTATATTAAACGGTGGGTCTATGAGGTGCCTGTGCTATGGCTATAGGGTAAGTTATCAAAACCTTTAGGCTCTCTAACCTCCAAGTCTATAATAACTTATATCAGAAAAAAAATATATAGGAACTACATTAAAATAGGTCTCCAGAAATATGCCTTTGGAACAGCAATTCAATGCTAGACCTTGAGCTTTCACTAAGGAAAACTTTTATAAATGTTTACATTCAAAAACACTATCTAGGGGTGCCTGGGTGGCTCAGTCGGTTGAGCATCCAACTTCGGCCCAGGTCATGACCCCACGCTTTGTGGGTTCAAGTCCCGTGTCGGGCTCTGTGCTGACAGCTTGGAGACTGGAGCCTGCTTCGATTCTGTGTTTCCTTCTCTCTCTGCCCCTCCCCCACTCTGTCTCTCTGTCTCCCAAAAATAAGTAAACATTAAAAAAAAAAATTAAAAAAACAAAACAAAACACTGTCTATAAGGTCCACCTGACTGGTTCAGTCCATAGAGCATGTGACTCTGGATCTCAGATCTTATTTATTTTGAGAGAAAGAGAGCAGGGGAGAGGAAGAGAGAGAAGGAGACAGAAAGAATCCCAAGCAGGCTCTACACTGTCAGCACTGTGAACTCACAAACTGTGAGATCGTAACCTGAGCCAAAACCAAGAGTCAGAAGCTTAACCAACTGAGCCACCCAGGTACCCCTCAAGTTTCCCTTCTTACCTTGGTGGCCAAAAAAACTTAAATTGTGCCCAATTCCAGGAATACACTCATTCCAAGAACATGATTTTTTCACTCAGTTTCTGAAAGTTTTGTATTATGGTTCCATATGTTATATTCCCCTCCCTTACATGTGGATTGCCTCAAATTCCTTTTGGAAGTTAGTATTCATTCAGCACACAGTTACTGAGTGCCTACTATTTTCCAGACCTTCTGTTAGGTACGAGGGTTAGAGGGAAGCCAGTCAGTCAATTCCTTCAAAATAATAAATAATGTTCTCAGGCAAGGTTTGGGGAAAGTTGGGGTGGGGGGATGGGAGGCACAGAAAGAGGCCAGACAAGTACAATATAGTACTCCATGATGGAAGCCATTACAAAATGAAACAGGAGAGAAGAGCAACATACAATGTAGGCAGCCCCATGGGGCTGGAGGAGGTTGAGAACATCAAGAAAGTTTCCAAATAGAAATAAAACTTACACACCTGTGGAATTAAGGCAAGGGAGACCGCCTATGTGAAGACATGAAACTGTCCAACAGCACAGTGTGCTTCAGGAATCCAAGGGTAATTTGCTGTGGTAGAAAGCAATGTGCATGAGAGGGAGAAGTAGGAAATGAGGATTGAGATGTGAGCAGAATTCAAGTTGTAAAGAAAAGGAGTTTGGATGTTAGTCTAAAAGACTGAGAGCCTACAGTTCAGGTTTACATCTTAGATTAAACAGCTAGATTAAACACGCTAAGAGCCTACATCTTAAACACGCTAAGAGCCTACATCTTAAACACACTAAAAGCCTACATCTTAGATTAACCACGCTAGCAGAATTAAAAAGCAGACCTGGAGATTGGGACATCAGCTAAGAAGCTGTGGCAAAATCTAAGCAAGAGACATTGGGTGCCCCTCCTATAGCGATGGGGCAGAAAGGAGGTAGGAGA